>NC_086284.1:95225298-96479465 GCF_963924245.1 Chroicocephalus ridibundus | reverse complement strand
GTGAGGCTTTGACCCTTCAACAATCTGTGTGGTAGCTCCTTTCCGTGCCCCTTCCTTTGCCTCAGTGGCAGCAGGTGACTTGCACCCCTTGTGCCCTGCTCTGGGAGCAGCAGCCCGAGGTAAGAGGATCGCCCTGAGCGTGTTTGCTGGGGATTAGCAGGTATGTTATTTTTGCAGACTGGAGCTGTGACGCTGCAGCCTGGCTGGAGTCCGAGTGTCAGTTCCTAATCCCATGCAAAGCCCCAGGGAGGTCAGCAAGACCATGAACAGAGCTATGTGCCCACCTGAAGGAGGTCAGGATTATTTTCATTGTAGCATATCACTCTCAGAGAGGAAATGCTCATGTGAATCCTATGGCCGTCCTTTATTTTCTTGCTTTTCAAAAGATGAAAGGGAAGAGTTAGGGGCTTCCCTTCTTCTCAGTTCCCTTATCAAGGTGGGGTCCTAGAGAAACTTTGCTGTTTCTTCCCCCTCTCTAAACAGCAGTCTCTTCAGAATTTCTTGGTGGCTGCCATCTGTCACAAGCAGAACACCACCCCTTTTGCTATTTACAGCGCAATTAACCTTTAGCGAAATAGCCTGTGACTGTCATGAAAGGATTAATTAAGGCAACACACCCTTGACTTGTTCCCACCATGCAAGCAGTGTGCTGTGTTTGCAGCACGATACGTGGGACTCTGCCAAAACCCTTCTAGACTCAGGGGGGGATAGTTTTTATCCTTTCTGCATTATCCCAGCAAATTTGACAGCCACAGGGAGATGTGTGAGGAAGGGCTCCAACAGACACAGTCCTGTGGAAGTAGCTATGGTGATGTAAGACCTGGCCTTCCACAGCAGCGTGGGTGCTTCCCTGCTTCTGAATGTTCCTGCCCTGGGAGCAAGGATGTGGGGCCATGCCTCGGCCACCTCAGCTGAGTGTTGTAGTTTAAGCAGCCAAAGAAGGAAGTCGCTGCCAAAATATCAGGCTGTGATATGCAGCAGCTGTGCTTTGGAAACATACCCTATTTTGCCTAGCACTGTTGAGACTTCCATCCAGATTTCTGTGCGCATGTCTAGGAGGCATAATGCTTCCCGAGAGCCTTAGACCTCTAGCCCTTGTACAGTGGAGCTGATCTGTGCAGATGTGCAGGACGTGCCCGGGTCATCTGGAGATCCCTGTGCTTGCCTCCAGACAACTGCCTCAGAGAACCCTCAGGCAGTTCCCCCAGCTCGAGCACAGCCTGAGTTCTGGTGGGAAAAGAAGCCTCGGTCAGGAAAATCCATCATGCTGGCCATGCCTCCATGCGGCTGTAACTCCTGGCAGAGAGGCAGGGTGGCCAATAAAGACAGTAACATCTTAAGCCAAAGCAGCTGTAGTCACCACAGTTGATGTCCTGAAGGCCAAAATCTCAGGACTCAAAACTGCACTAGAGAACAGCTGCTGTGCGGTGGTGCTGTTGGTAGGCAGTGCCAGGCGATACCTATATGGGTGGGTGATGCTTTTGGTGTGCTTTCGGTAGCCCTATGTCTCACGCTGTATCATCCAGCATGGGCTTGTCCTGTTGTATCTCTGCCACTGCCCCACCTCCACCTCGCATAGCAAAATCCCCTGCGGATGCGTTCTGGGGAGACAACATCAGGGAATGGGGGCTTAGTGAGGAGGGAAGCAGCTTCATTTCAAACCATAGCACTGCCTCCGCCTCCTAAAAGTTCAACAGAATAGTGATTGGTGGTAGTGCTCAACACTCGTATTTCTTCAGCACCAAGATTTGACTGGTATCACACATAGCAATACTGTTCTGACAAACCATAGACAGTATTTTTGATCACAATCAGGTGTAAACTACTTCCCTACATTTCTTCAGATCCACAATCCATGAGAAAGTACAGTTAAACAAAACATTTAACCTTATTGTGAGTTCAATCCGGGCTTGGCCAGGTCAGGTAGTACAGTGCTGTTATTCCTTAATGATGCAGGAGTTCGGCTCGTGTTGTTTCTTATAGCAGGGGAAGTCGATTATAAACTTACATCATCACTGATGCAGTTCTGTCATCTACTTGCATGTCTTCTCTGATTCCCAAACTCCATCTTGGGAGGAGTTTGGGAATCAGAGCCTTGGGAGGCTTTCATGAAAGAGTGACCGGTGTAATTTGCTGGTTATATGGCCATTATTTGGAAATTCAGATAGTTCCTTAATGCTCTGCTTCTTGTCAGATTTAGTAGCAAAACCTAACAACGCTCCTGCCCCCACAACTGAAGCCAACAGGAACCATAAATCAAAGCCTCTAGATATTCACACACGGGGTATCAATGTAAACCAAAGTAAGTGGCAGTTCGTTGTAACACGTTGAGCGGTAATATATCAAACCGGGCTCAGGCTGAGAAGCTGGAACACTAGCTGTTTGTTGGAGGGACAGTAACCTCAGAGCCCTTAGTATTAGGATTTTGGTCTGTAACGAGGGATGTGACTTCCATTTGTCCTGGGAAGACTGATGTGGGAAAGGTTATCTGTCAAGAAACGGCAGACACCTAGGTTCCCAGTTCAAGGCCAGGAGAACAATTGCGCATATGGGCCTACACTGATGAGCTTTTCCTCATTTCCGAAGAGTCAATATAAAGTCAAATAGTCCATCTCTAGAGAATTAGGTCATCAGCAGTGACCTCTTGGGGAAGAAGGGCCTCTGATGCTGAAAACCCAGTGGGCTGTTAAAGAAGTTAAGGCACTTTTCATTTCCCCTTCCAGGGCGTAGCACAAGTTGATTAGGAACACTAAGACGATTACCTCTGCTTTGTGTTCTCTCTCAATTATGCCCTAATTAATATCGATAAAAACCTGGCAACCGCAGCTTAAAGCAGCTGCCGGGTTTTGTCTTCAGTCACTTCCTCGCCTGAAATCCACAGCTGTTAAACTGCACAGTGCAGAAATCTCAGAAAAAAATATAATCAGTCAGGGAGCCTCTTCGGTCCGGATAATTAAGAAAGGCTTTGGCGTGACGGCTTATTTTAGGAATGGCTCTTGGCTGGGGGAACCTGGTTGTTTGCGGGAGGCCTCCAGGCAACGGGCTGTCAGCCCTCCCAGCTTTTAAACACCAACTGCCTCCAGAAAACCCCAAAGGAGGGGAGCAAGAGCCCTTTGACGGGAGTGCGGTGGTGGCACTTCCTCCACAGCCCGTCAGAGCTGCCTCAAACGACGTGACGAGCTACCGGAGAAGCTGGCATCGCCGGCCGGCCGGCCTGCCCCAGGCCAGGCCACGGCGCCAGCCGGCAGGGCCCGGGGGGAACCGAGGACGCCCCGCCCGAGAGACCCCGCCCGCCCGGGGACGGGCCACGGCGCCCGGCGCCATCCGGGCGCGGCCCGGGGGGAACCGAGGACGCCCCGGCCGAGAAAGGCGCGGCCCGCCCGGGGACGGGCGGCCCCCGGAGCCGCCTCCCCAGGCCTCTGGAACCGCCAGAGCTCGGTTGCCTGGCAACGGCGCGGCGTGACGTCACGCCCGCGCGACAGCCGCCTGCCCGCCCCGCGCCGGAAGGGCCTTGGCGCGGCGGTGACGTCGGCGCTTCCTTCTTTCCCAGCGAGGCCCTAGTCGAGGTAGGAGCGCGGTTGCTGCCTTCCCGCATCCGCCGCCATCCGCCCCTTGTCTGCGGCCGCCGGTGCCGCCCGCTACGGCTCTGCCCTGCGCGGAGGGACCGGAGGCCCGGACCCGGACCCGGGCCTGGGCCTGGTGCAGCCGGGCCCGGGCCTGATGCTCTGGGCCTGGTGCGGCCGGGCCGGGCAGGGTGTCAGCGGCTAAGGGGGAGGGGTGCCCTGTCTGACGCCACCGCCACTGCTAACGTCGGGTGTCGGGTCTCTGCCCGCAGGACGCCATGGGCCGCGTTATCCGAGGCCAGAGGAAGGGCGCGGGCTCCGTCTTCCGCGCCCACGTGAAGCATAGGAAGGGCCCGGCCAAGCTCCGCGCCGTCGACTTCGCCGAGAGGCACGGATACATCAAGGGTATCGTCAAGGTAAGGGCGGGCCCTGCGCGGCCGGGCTGCTAGGGGTCCGTGGCGGGAAGGGCCCTCAACGGCCTTGTCCCGCAGTGTCGGGCGCCCTGGGACACGCGTGCCTCCTCACCTCGCTTTGTGAGGGGTCTAAGGGCCTGTCAGCAGCGCTCACAGCCATTTCACTGTTCCTTGTTCAGGCTTCTCGGTTTTTTGTTAAATAAGTCATGTTGCTTAAATTAGGGCATGTTCTGGGCTGAGGGGTAGGGTTGTTCAGCACGGAGAAGAGAAGGCTCGGGAAAGACCTTATAGTGGCCTTCCAGTACTTCAAGGGAGCCAACAGGAGAGATGGGGACGAACTTTTTAGGAGGGTCTGTTGTGATTGGACAAGGGGTAATAGCTTTAAGCTAAAAGAGGGAAGATTTAGACTAGATACAAGGAAGGAGTTTTTTACTCTGAGGGTGGTAAAACACTGGAACAGGTTGCCAAGAGAACTGGTAGATGCCCCATCCCTGGTTGCGTTCAAGGTCAGGTTGTTTGGGGCTCTGAGCAACCTGATCTAGTTAAAGATGTTCCTGCTCATTGTATACAGCAGCACATAGACAGCAGTATGCTTTTCTGTTAGACCTTTGCTAACGTAGAAATATCAGCGTGCTTTTATATCACCTACAAACTCTCTGTACCTCATGAAACATGGGTGGAGAGAGATGTCTGCATAGTTGAATGCATCTCTTAAAAAAAATATAATGAATTTTTATAAACACTAAGTAGTATTCATCATCTTACTCCTGAGCAGTGGGGGCAAGGCAGTACTTTTATTTGGGGTCTGGTACAGTGTTTCAGGTGTGCTCTAGGTATTTTTTTGGGGTGTCAGTGACTTAGATTGCAAATAGTGGCACTGGCTACCCATCTGGATGCCCTGAACATCTAGCTGTCTCTTCAGCCATTTAGTGCACGGTCGTCTTCAGGCTGTAGAAAGAACTTTCTTCACACTCACCGTAACTGAGTATAATGATAAAAAGTAAGTAGGTAGCTTTGACTTAAACTTATGTAATAAATAGGGGGGGTTGGGGGCGGGGAAGGGTTGCTCCACGGGGTCGAAAACAGCAGAAAAAACATTAATACTGGACACTAACAACATCTGAGTTTTCCTAGAAAATAGACACATCTTAAAATGCTTTAATTGTTTGACTGTAATTAAATAGATGGCTGTGTATTGAAATCTCAGTGTACTTCAGGAACAGAATAGACATATTTTTTCAGTCTGTGCTCCTTCATTTAGGGGCTTATATGACTTCAGTGTACTTAATATCAGAAGATCAGAAACACGTCCATTTTAAGAAAACACTTGGAGAAATTGCTGCTTGCATCCAGCTTTGCCTCTGCACAAAGGTGATTGGGCAACTACTGAAAGTGAATTTCTTAGTATGGAGGTTGTATTCTTCCAAGTGTGAATCCTCAACTTGTTCATGTCACGAGAAATCAAGATCCCTCTGAGAAGGGGGGTTTCTAAGGAGAATTACCTCAATAGTAATCATCTCCAGTTTTTCTAGTTCTTGGATTTCTACAGAACCTGTGGTAAATGCTGTAACCTGTTCTAAAGCACATCTGTGTTCCAACAGGACATCATCCATGATCCTGGCCGAGGCGCTCCCCTTGCCAAGATTGCCTTCCGTGACCCGTACAGGTTTAAGAAAAGAACTGAGCTGTTCATTGCCGCTGAGGGTATTCATACTGGTCAGTTCGTTTACTGCGGCAAGAAAGGTGAGTTCAGACGGGAAGTGTGTTGCCTGGGTAGTTTCAGAACACTAAAGCAGATGTCATCTGAATACATGAAGCCCGGTATGTTTAAGTGCAGTTGCGAGCCATCACAAAGCAGTAGCTTCAAGCAAATGTAGCTTTCCCTCTCCTCACACAGCCTGCTTTGATGAACAAGCCTAACCACAGTTCTTGTCGAGTGTTTGGGTTGTTCTGTCTAGAGTCCCGCTTTGCCTGCCTTTCTGTTACACTGAACGCGAAGCTTGTGTTTCAAGTCGAACAATAAAAAGTGCCCCTGCCTGTTGCTGCTGAAGCGTTTATGCGGTGCCCTCCTCCTGTGCACAAAGGCCCATACTAGGTAGAACTGTAATTCAGGTACAGGAGCCTGAATGAAGCTGTTGATGCTCCGATTGCTCTTTGCAGCTCAGCTGAACATTGGCAATGTTCTACCTGTTGGCACCATGCCGGAAGGCACCATCGTGTGCTGCCTCGAGGAGAAACCTGGTGACCGTGGAAAGCTGGCCCGTGCTTCTGGAAACTACGCCACTGTTATCTCTCACAACCCTGAAACAAAGAAAACCAGAGTGAAGCTGCCTTCTGGCTCCAAGAAAGTGATTTCTTCTGCAAACAGAGCTGTTGTTGGTAAGGAGTGGCAACTATGAACTTGTCACTGAGTTTACAGACTGCTAAGCAAGCTTTCAAACAGGGCCCTAGTTCCCAATATTGTCTAGAAAATAGCATAATTTACAGTCTGGACCCAGGATTATGCACAGGCACGGTCTGTGCACAGGTACCTAACTTGTATATTACACCTGTGTTACTTTCGGCATAGGGAACTTAAACTTGGAGGTAGTTTGACCTAGCGGGAGGACAGAAAAAAAAGATGCTGATTGTCCTCAAACTATGATGGAATTGCTCAGCCTGTAAAACCTGCAGGCCTTGGGGAAGAACTTCTGCAGAAAATGGCATTGGTGGTTTCCTGCGTCTGATACAGAGACTGAGCCTGTGGGGGTAGTGCTGGAGGTGTCCTCAGTTGGGTGAAGTATTCTGGAAGGTCTGACAAGGAAGGAAAAGACCATTGTCAAAACGCAGAGGTTTTACCAGGTTTGTTGTACACTTGACTGGCAGCTGAGGTGGCTGCTGTACGCAGTCAGCAAGTGACACAGAATGACAGAACGATAGGGGTTGGAAGGGGTTGGAACTCGCCTGCCTCTGCGTAGAAGACCCCAAAGTGAGTAATCTGTGGTCTGTTACTCGAGTAAAGTTGACTAAATAAATCATGAAACAACTAGGCATTAAACTTCAAAGGACTTGAAAGTCCCGTTAGCTCTTTCAATTCATACTATTGCTAATGTTACCCAAGAAATTTTAGCAATAAAACTGGTAATGCTTTAGAAAGTGTTAAACGCAATCCTCTATGTATGGATTGAAAAATGATAATTAAAGTATGCGTCCCCTTGCAGACCAGTTAGTGTGTGGCTGGTAGCTTGAGTCTGATCTCGCTGTTAGCACTGGCTGGAAAATACTAGTCTGAATACACAGTTGGGGCTGTTTGGGATTGGTCTTTAGAAGCTTATTCCTAGAACTTGAATATTATTAGGAATTAGTCTTGTTCTTTGAACACTTTGTTTTGCACTCGTCTGTTACATTTGTGTGTTACCATTCCTGATATTTTTTTTTTCAGGAATTGTTGCTGGTGGGGGTCGTATCGACAAGCCCATCCTGAAGGCTGGCCGGGCCTATCACAAGTACAAGGCGAAGAGAAACTGCTGGCCGCGTGTCCGTGGTGTGGCCATGAATGTGAGTCCATTTTCAATTACAGTTTCCGCTCTCCTTTTTTATGGTTTAGAAAGGATTTGTTAGATACGGGGAGGAGTCTGGCATGTATCTGGAAAGAGAGCTTCATACACTATCTTGTAATTGCACGCTTAATCAGGGTAGTTAGCAGCCCTTGATAGTTACTGCATTGTATGAAAAATGAAGCAGTTAAATTGTTTGTTCTCTTAAATCAGTTTATTGCTGCTAACCATCATTACTCACTTCTGTTGTTAATTATATTGATGACATGCTTTCCTTTTCCACAGCCTGTAGAACATCCCTTTGGTGGTGGTAACCATCAGCACATCGGGAAGCCTTCAACCATCAGGAGAGATGCTCCTGCTGGACGCAAAGTTGGTCTCATTGCTGCGCGTCGTACGGGTCGACTGCGTGGAACAAAGACTGTGCAGGAAAAGGAGAACTAAAGACCCAGCATGGAGTTCACAGAATAAATTTCTAAAACACAGCTTGTGTGAAATTCGAGTTATCTGTTGCTGAAGTGCGGCTGAAATAGGGGTAGTGTTCAACTTCAGCAGGGGCAGTTGTGAGTGGAGATGGTTTTTTCCCTCCCCGCCTTGAAGAGCAGGAATTCTTCCAGCTGGCATTTTCAGTCTGTAAGCAGGTACCGCAGGCTGGCATAACTTGGTGTTCATGCTCTTGCGCCCAGGTGTGACGTTGACACTGGCCCAGTGGGGTCGCTTAGGCCTGACAAAGCAGTACAGGCTGATCGGGTAATCCCATGGTTACCCAATTTAACCTATGAATCTAGCTGAAATGGTTAAAGGGTGCTTGGTTTTCTAAGTTCCTCAGCTCCAAGATAAAAATGGAAAACCATGATCTCCTGTGGAGGAAAAGCTTGTGAGTAATAAAAGTCCTTACAGAGGAAGTGTTTCAGCTCTTGTTGCCATCAACTTTGGACCTCCTTGTTGAACCATCAAGCCTCAAACAAATCAAAACTACAAACCCAGAAGTTTATGCTCGCACCCACTGCCACCTTTACTCCATGTTTGGAAAGGGCAAACAGCTTCACCGTTCTCCTTTGCAGGCAGAGTGGGGTCCAGCTTGTCATGACGGGATAGTCTAAAGCCAGAACTCCTGTGTTCATGTTCTGCAGCCCCTCTGGCTTTGCTGGTGACACACAATGGTGTTGGCGCCATGGTGGTACCACCGCTCCCTCCCTATCAGCACAGCCTTCTCGCCTGCCTCCCTCTGCCAGCGGTACTCAGGTCTTGGGTGCTCCCTGGCAAAATGAACTGACGTAGAATAGTAGAGTTGGAAGGGACCTTAAAGATTTAAGTCCAACCCCTGCTGCCATGGGTAGGGACACCTTCCACTAGACCAGGTTGCTCAAAGGCCCATCTGGCCTGGCCTTGAATGCTTCCAGGCATGAGGATGACATCCAGGGACAAGTATGCTCTCCGCCAGCACAGCGCCTGGTCCTACTCTGCTGTCTTGTCTTCAGCCAGGGTTGTCACTGCTGCAAGCTCGGGCAGAGGGAAGTGGTCAGGTCCGGGTTCTTATGGCTGACCCACTTGATGTTCTTCAGTCATAGTCAGTCTGTTGCAGTCAGCTCCTGCATAGCTGGAAGTGGCTACCAGACGAGACAGTGGATTCCTCTGTGGGCTCGATGTTCCCAAACATAGTAAAGCGATGATCCTTTGGGAGACATGACAAGGTACATGGAATGCAAAAGCATATTTGCTCTTCAGAGAAAAAAAATTCTTTCCCTTAAGGTTCAGGGTAGTTCCATGTATTCCATGCCACAATCAAAATAATGCTGCTGATCCCAAAGTGCCTGTGTCAGACCTTCACCTACGAGTATGACTACATGACGAGAAAGGCACCAGACCACATTTAGGAAAAACCTAAAAAGCAATGTCAAGTTTTGTTTCTGTTTATTTACCCCAATACCATCAACATCTGCGAAAGTTCATGCCTCATGCCTCATGCCTCAGAAGCTCTTGCTTATGTGCCCATATTCTCCTGCCGTGGATCTAAATTTAACACTCGTTCTCCCAAACAATATCGGAAGAAGAGCAGTTAAAGTATTTAATGTTCAAATGACTACCTTGACAAGCGCCAAGTTAAGAAAGATTTCACAATATGGCAAATACAGTAGAAGTTTCCTCACACGACAGCTGTACTCTCGGGCTGTTGGTACAAAGAACTTCCAGAACAACTTCTGTTAAATGCACCTAAATGATACACAGAAACCATGGCTTCCAATCACGCTTGGATTTGTTGACTCCATATATTTTCTAGGGAAGGGGAGACTTTTACTGACAATCCTTGCCAGATTTGTTGCTGATGCCAGGCTCTGAGAGGTAGACCACAGACTGCCAGGTGTCCACAGCCAGCGGCTGGAATATGGGTGTGCGAAATCTATAGGTATGGAGCACAAATAAATAAGTACCGTATTGCTGAAGGTAGCTACAAACACATTTAATGTAAATATACAGAATGCAATGCTAAATGTCACTTTAAATCCACAGGGTAGTATGAGGATTTTGAAGATTTGAGTCCATTCTCCAAACTGAGGCACAGTTGCTCTCGTTGCAAGTAGCCATTATTAAAACACAGTCCCTTGTTAGAAAGTTTGCAACAAATCGGAGGCTTATCTTTCATGGTTGCAGCCCACGGCCTGAATGTGCACAACGTCTACCTTGGAAAGACCACCTGGAAATGAAAGCCAGGGTTGTGAAAAATCCTGCAGTACGTTCCAAATATTACCTACCCGGTAACTGTGCTAAACAGGGAGTTAGCGCCACTCGACCGAGGAGAATTGGGTATGTCCCTTCGGTCACACAGGAAGGCTTTAAATGCGTGAAAAGGCAACAACGTGGTCCCTGGGGCAAGGCACATTTCAGAGCAGTAGGACAGGACCCCTCGGACAAACTGGACCAGAGGAGCTGACGAAACCAGAGGTGGAATCTTAGGCAAGATGGTGCTTGAAAAAAATTGTGGGGAGCCCGTGTGTGTGTGTTTTAACATGTGAATTTATGTTTGCATGCATCAGGCTGAACCCGCACCCTGGTGGAACTACACCACGAGTAGGCTGAAGGTGGCACAAAGGATCTGACACGTTTAACCATGATCTAATGGCTGGTCCGGGGATTCACAGGTGAGAGATTTACTGTACCGTGAAGTAAACTGATTGGAAATAGCCCCCCTCATTTCCCACCTTGGTCGGTATCGCCTCCATCACGCAGCACATGGATGCCTGCTGCACTCCACTGCTACGCAGCTCGGGTACCGCTACAGCCATAAAATGCCAACAGAAGAAATCAAAGCTCAAGCGTCCCCCTTCTGCCGCCTTCCCCTGCCTCTCCACGAGGCACCGGTTCCCCACCAGCAGCCGGCAGGGTGGTCCCTCCACCCCTGGCTCTAAACCCTCCTTTCTGTTGAGAAGCTGCGGACCACAGACAGCAGGGAAGAGAACCGCTAACCTGCTGGGGAAGCGGGTGCACTTCTGAGCTCCTAGCTTCACTGAAGAAGCTTTAATACAAAGCCACTTTTGAATGTTTGCAAGGGCATGCAGCGACAGGACGAGGGGCAATGGTGTTAAACTAGAGCAGGGCAGGTTTAGATGAGACATTAGGAAGAAGCCCGTTACAATGAGGGTGGTGAGACACTGGCACAGGTTGCCCAGAGAGCTGGTGGAGGCCCCATCCCTGGAGACATTCAAGGCCAGGCTTGATGAGGCTCTGAGCAGCCTGATCTGGTTGAAGATGTCCCTGCGTACTGCAGGGGGGTTGGACTAGATGACCTTTAGAGGTCCCTTCCAACCCAACACATTCTGTGATTCTATGAATGTAAGTTAGCAAACTAAACGCAAACCACGTTCAATAGAACACGCATGGCACCCTTGCACAGTCTTGTGCTTCTCCTACCCCCATAAATCATTGTACGCTTTTATATTCACTCCTAGTAATTGTATTTTAAATGTATACCATATTCAGCAACCTCTTGCTCAAACCAGCTGTTCGTATCGGCATGACAGAGTACACGGTTGATTTGTTTATACAGCTTATATCCAGGATACTTACTTCATGGAGGAGTGTCTCAATTCCCAGCCCTAGTGCTGCACAGAGGACCTGAGCTACTATACGTGTAGTCAAACTTCCAAAACTACAGCCCTGCTTATTGTCAAAACAATAATAATTAAAAAAATCTCCTGTAAAGATCGGAATGGCTACAAGGACATCAGAAATCTTGAAGCAAACTCTGTTTTAAAGAAAGAGGTTAAACGTTCACGTGAGAATTTCAGTGGTTATTTCCAGTATAAGGCTTTCTTTGCTAAAAAAAAAAAAAAAGAAGAAAAAAAAAAAAGCGATACATACCAGTGAAGCACTAAAAAGTCTTCCTTTAGAAGGGCTTCCAATTTCCACCAACTGAAAGACCAAACAGCCTTTTCTTTATATTTTCTTAAGGGTGTGTTGTGACACACCAAGTCCTACCTAAGCATCGACACGTATCACAAATCCTTTCGTCGTGATAGAACACCCTCATTTAACATCGTTATCCCTTTCCGATCCGACTGCTCCGCCGACACCTCGTCAGCCGACGGCCGTTGCACAGACAGCTCGCGCTTGGGCCGAGACCCACACGGCAGAAGCGAGACGTCACCCAGGGATGGGCAAGGCTCACCTCCCTCCAGTCCCTTCCACACCACCATCTCCCAGTCCTAACTGGGACGCCGGCAAACCAGCTGCCCGCCCTTGACAAATCAAAGCGGGGAGGGGGTGCCCTTTCTGGAGGAGCCACAACCTGCTCCACACCAATGCAGGGAGGGAGGGAGGGAATACAAAGGGAGATTCAAGGAAACTCTGTAAGGCAGAAGAAGGTCGGGGCAAATCCATCCCGAAAGGTTTTGCAAAAAGAAGAGAGGGAAACACGCTTCGGCAACAAAATTGTACTGCTGACTCTGTTATCTTGAAGTTACCGGGTAAGTGTGTATCAAAACCAGGAGAAACGCTTTGGGCCGTATTTTCAGCTAATGTAAAAACCACAGGAGCCCAAATTGTAAAAGGTTTCAGGGAGTCAGGCGATCAATAAATCAGTACGTATTTCACAGTCTCCGCAGAAGTTAAATTAAAAATTGGCTGGTTTTGTCCTGTGGCATTAATGAATTCTCAGAGGGAAATGTGAGAACAGAACACATTCCTGGGAGTCGCTTTACAGTTTTGCTCTCTTAATCAAAAACTTTCTTCTCCCAACTATCAACTACCAGGATACATCCAAAATTTACCTTGAGTTCTTATTTTTGCTAATATGTCGATGTCCAGAGAATTTACACACACGCCCACTCAGACGGGTTACATCAACCAGAGCTACAATAAACTCGTGTGTTAGCTGCTTCCACAGGCATCTGGGTTAAATTGGGGTTTGTTTGTTTGTTTGTTTGTTTGTTTTTTATTTTTTTTTAATTTAATGTCAGTACTACAAATTCCCAGTAATTTGCCATTATTTTGTATATTCATTTACATGTCTTCAAAGGCAGTGCCAAGAGCAAACACAGCAAACCAGAGGCTTCCATTAGCCCTCTGTTACACTCACTTCAACTTCATTTTAGGTGATGGCCCCCACTCTGGTAGAGCAAAGCCACTGGGTAATTAGCGGCTGGGGAAACACAGGGGTGACAGCAGCTATACAGCAGCCTCCATCGGCTTTTAACAACCAGGAATGTGAGAGGACACTTGTCCCTGGAATAACCACCCAATTCGGAGGAGAGGCAAGTGCCATTTACAGAAGCCTTTGGCCCTCAGCGGGCAGGAAGGTGGAGCGACCCCCAGGAACGTCCCCGTGCAGCCAACTCTTCTCCAGCGACCACAGTGCAGCCAAGTCGGTCCTTAGGTGCTTATAATAGATTCAGAGGCAGCAGCGAACCTGGCTACTTTCCCCGAGGTAAGGACACCCCAGCTTTTATTTCCGTCTTCATCACAGCCAGTCTCCTCCATCCACAACTTTGTTATGCTCTATGTCAACAAATTCAACACAAGAGTCCTCCACTAGCCCATTCTTCAGTTAAGTCCACATTTTATTTATGGTTTGCTGTTGGTACTTCAATCAGATTTATATACACATAATCTAAAACCTACATCAAAATCATGTTGACTGCTCTGAAGACCGAGAGAAGTGACACGATTGAAGTTTTCTTCCACAGCTATATGGTAAGTCTACATTCCCATAGCAGTTTTTTTTTGGTTCAGGTTGCAGAAGTGTTGAGAAAGCCAACGCCAGGTCTCTCTCTCGGCCTCGGAGCGGCAGGGTTACACAGTTCTCTTGTCAGCATTTCAGTCTCACACACATCCACGGTAGCCATCTGTGACATTTCTTTCTAGGTAAAACGCCCGGGTTGACCTGCAGGATACCGGCTTTTCTCATTCTGCCATCTCTCCCTTCCTAACTCCTCACCGTCATCAAACGTAGCTAGAAAAGGATACACCTCCCTGCGGGTGCATTATTTGAACAGTGTTAGTTGCGAAAGGGTTTTACGCCACTTCACACGGGGGTAGGGCGGCAGCACGAGAGGCTGAGCACAAGTGTTTGGCGAGTCCACGTGGTGCCACCCGAAAAATGCCAGTTCCTTTGTTCTGATGCGAACGTACGTACGCACCTACACACGCACCTACTCTTGGAGTCAGCGCCTCGAGTGATTTCATGCACACCCAGGGGCAGGCAGGGGCCGCCCAGAAATACTCAGCCTGACCGGGTATTTCCGCACCCGTATTGGCCCGACCCAGGAGAAACTGGCTAAAGAAGAAAGTGGCTAAAGCCGCTCACCGGCGTGTCCGCCCAGGGCGGCTCGGCAACGAACGCCAAGAGGTAGAAAGTATTGACAGAACTAAGCGCGCGAAGCCTCTTGCTCAGCCCCACCTCCCTGCCCGGACTTGCAGAGAGGATTCAACTCGGTGGACAGATCGTAGAGGAGAAAAAGAACAGTAGGAAATGCTTTATATGCTACTTAATCGATTTCTCGCTAGAAATCGCTTCTTCGGCGCTTGGGGAAGCCCGTGGTTCAGGCGAGTTCACCCCGGGAGGGCTCAGACTCTGCTGTGGGAGCGTCGCGTGTGAGCCCAGGCAAAGCACGCTCGGCATTCCCAGTTCCCGAGGGAATACACACAGCACGGCCTCTCTCCCTTCACTGAAATTTCCATTTTCACTACTTCACCTGTTCTTACTCACGCAGCAGGACAGGCAAGATAGAATTTGAGAGTATCATTAAATTTTGAAGACCTGGTCTTCATGTTTCTAAGCTTTTGGATTTGCTTCGAGAAGACTTTCTAAGGACTCTAAAGCACCTACCAGATATTTAAATACAATCAAGTATATTAAAAAGCGTCCTTTCAATCAGCCTTTTTTTTTTTTTTTCCGAAGTAGAAACCTATCGTTTTTTTTTAGAAACGAACTGCTCAAGATAGAAAATGAAGCAAAACGCAACACACTAAGCTACAGAATTCAAGACTGCCATCAGCAGCACGGAAGCTCTCACATCCCACATACATTCTGAGAAAATTTTTCAGAGGTGCCAAAGCCCACCTGGTCAAAGCTGTGGCTGCTGCTACTGCGGACTAAAAGGCTCCAGCTGGGAGCAGGGGGCAGCCTGGCTAACACGGTTCTTTCGTAGCAGCTACCAGCAACACAGCAGGTGCAGGCAGAAAAGGAGGTAAAACCCCCCAGTCACGGCAAGTGAAGGGATTTGCTTCCAAGAAAATACAAAAATATTAAATGGAGAATGATGCTGGCAATCCAGAGTGAGAAACTGGGCAAGAAAAAATGGTAAGAAATGATGGAGCAGGATTTTAGAAGTGCTGGAGAAGAACTGAGCAGCGCTTCACTAAATAAAGCCACAAAACAGGCCAACACCTTTAAAAGCTGCATCCACAGAGGTATCCTTACAGGAAAGCAAAGTAACTGCTCGCTTAATGGCTCAGGTGAAACCACACTTGGAAAGCGTTCATCCAGTCCCGGTCACTGCAGGGAAATGGAAACAGCGCATCAAGGAAAAAGGAAATGCGGCTCAGGGAACTGGCTTATATGGGGGGGGAAAAACATTGAAGGATTTTGCTCTGGTAAGGAGTAAAGGGGACGCAAGTGCAAACGCATCAGGAAGCTGCAAACCGTGCAGCTGACAATGCTCAGGGCAACGTAAACCAAATTGCTGGAATAGCAGTTGTAAATTAAGAATAAAAATTAACATCCTCAGACACTTTAAATAGCGTACGAAGAGAGGAGGAGGGAATGATCTTATGTTCCTGCACTGGATGTTCTTCCATGGCTGGATTTTGGATGAATTCATAGAACCTGTTTCCTTTTTTCCTCTCCTATTTTCATTATTCAGTGTTAAAAACTAGAAGACATTTGCAAATTATTTTGACCACTGAAGACCGACGCTGTCGTTTCAGAGTTGTGCTGATGTAATTAAGGATATAACAAATTCTTCTACAGAAACAGCCTGTAGGTCAGTTTTATTATCAAAAAGTGGATTTAAGAATTCGAATTCTAAAGCTAAAAAATAGAGCTGGGTATTCAAAATCTGATGAAAAGTTAGCCCTTACTCAGGAGTGTTTTTCTCCTTCAGAAACTGGTTCTCCTGTGCTTGTTTTGATTTAGTTGTCTGCAAATATGTGTACATGAAGTAAAATAGCTGTCTCTCGTGCCGCCTGCTGACTTATCTGCGTTGATCCCCGCAACACAACACCTTCAACTCTTATGGCGCCGAAATCAACAGGACTCATACAAGTGCCGTTGAAATCCATGGATCCCCCACAGCTTGCACTGGAAAAGCAGGTTACAGGATGAGGATCTCAGAACTTAAGTGCTGGAATCTACGCCAACACACTTCTGCGAACAGCCTGCCTGTGAACAGACACTACAGGGGCAGGACTGAACGCTTTGCTCTCGTACAAAAGGACAGAAGAATGGCTATTTGACATTTTAACACAGTCCAGGAGAAATTTTTATACCTTAGAAATCAAAGGACATTTATAGTACGAACCTTAAGAAGTTACGTCGTGTAAAAAGTGACAGTGCTCAGATTGGGTGAAAGCCCTTCTAGTGCAGTAGAGCTGCCTAGTCTGTAACGGAGGGCGAGTCCCAGCATAAATGACTGCATTAACATGATAATCCCCAAAAACCGACAGAAGGAAGGTATAAGGAACAGGCTGGCACAGTATGGAGGGCACATATAGGGCGTGTTGCTTGTGCTGCGGCTGCACAGGGATCTTTACCGCACTAGTGAAGACCCGCTGTAGCTGCAAGCCAGAAAGAAAATGCACTGAGCTTTCAAGAGCTGTTTGTTTGCTGTCGTCTTCCTCACGAGACCACTTGCAAGAGGGACAGAAATCACGCAGAAGGATGTAGCTGGGTTTCCTTCACCTTGCTTTCCGTTTATTGTCGCACCGCTGTGCAGCATGCCGTACGTACAAGACGGCTCCTACTTATCCCCCAGAAAGCCTCTTTTGTCTTGCTCTAGATAGAAGGTAGGCGTAGACTTGATTCCCAAGACTGTGAGAAAAGTGGTATCGTGAACATGACGGAGAGCACAGGAGGTAAGAAGACGGGGAGCCAAAATGACTGTTGCCCTGATTACACTGTGCTGGAGCAGGGCCACAAACAGGAAACTCCCACACCTGCCTTAAGGGATGCAAGGTCAGCATCAGCGCCTCACCCTCCCAAAAATTAAGGTGTGTGTCTTTCACCACAGGGGTGAATTTGCGAGTGTGGACTCACAAGGTTTAACTAGGCTATTTAAACACTTAATAGGTTACTCTGCAAATTTCCTAACATGCCACTTCTTCCTCTGATTTATATAGCTAGCCTTTAACTTACATGTGCAGTTAAATTCATTGCATTGAAAGCCTCACTGCAATGCCTAGTGACTAAACACACGGCAACAAAAACATTGAGCCATTTTGCCTTGACATAATTGATCAGCCTATTCATTTCTGGCAAAAGATTCGGAGGTAGACAAAATTTATTGAAACCAAAAATGAAGTAAATTGCTACAGCAGCCAATTTTTGCCCATTTAACTTTGGCAGAATGGCTAATCTCATTCTCTCCTGGAACTTAAGAAATATATAGAAATTTTGGAACCGTAAGTGGTTTTTCATGATACATATGCTAAAACACACAAGCTAGGCACAACACAGTGGCTGAGAAGGCATAATAGCAATTACCATAACACAATTTTCCCACATCGTCTAAAGTAAAAGTTTCACTTTGAAAAAAAAATAAATATAAAATTAAATGTCATTGTGGAATTTCATTTTTTTTCTGGCTCAATTTCAGCAAGATACACTAGCTTTAAAAACAGAGAACTTAAATTTTCAGAGCTGGTAGTCGGCAGGGAAATAATCTGAAAAATTCCAAGCCAAGCCGAGGCCTTTTCTGCTTGTGCATCACCACTAAATCAGGTTCTGCACGGCAAATTCAGCTTTGACTGAACCCTGTGCAACCTCATTGCTGTCAATGGGATAACACAGGTGTAGGTGACCAACTTTGTGACCAAAACACTACATTTACTGATACACAAACAGTAACCAAATTCCTTTAATATATGGCTGTCCTGATCTTTTAACACTAACAGTACCAAGTGTTAAAAGGTTACTTTAGTCACTGAACAAGCACAATCCAAATGTACAAGAGGGAGAAATTCTGCTTAGTCAGGTTATGGATTTCCCCCTAGGTCAAACTATACATTAATCACCATATAACATGAACCTATGAATGTTCATTTTTTATGTATCTGATGTTACATTGTCAGGAGCACGAGTAATTGCTTTACTATTTATTGGCTCGTTTTATGGAAGACCAGAGATTCCCTAGTAACTGTTCTCAACAGAAAACAGGACTGAAATTAGCGATGGGGGAATTAAATCTTTAGGCACTTTGAGGAGTACTACTGTAAAGTGTGCCATCAACAATGAGGTACTGTGTATCGCCTAAAAATGGCCACTGCCAAAATGCCGTGACTGTAACACGCATATGGAACTTTTTGCTTGTACAATATTTGTTAAGTACAATTCAAAATCGTTTTGCCCAGAGCGAAGCAAACATCGCAGCTTTTACTGTAGCTGTCCGTTTAAAAGCAGCAGCTGCAACAAACAATCCAGGCTATCCTTCTTCAAAGTCACAAAGATGCACAAGATTCTCAATTTGCCGCTGAAAAACAAGTGCCCCTGCAGTCACCCTCAATTCAGGACAGAGGGGTGTATGACTGAAGAGAGGCACAGGCTTAAATTGTCACAGGTCTGACACGTCTCTACAATCATTGCACTACTAAAAGCAAACACATTTGGCAAGGATGAACTATATTTTACCTACGTAGTAAAAAATACATAATAATCACCTCTGAGATAGCTTGTTTAACAATTCCTGGTCCGAATAAATATGAACTGGTTCAACTTGAGTACTCGGTAGAATTTTTGAGTTAAAACCTCCAACAAGCACTCCCAAACATAAATGGGAACACTATATCCAAATTTACTAAGTCCAGGTAAAATGGTATAACTAAAAAACTATGAAAAAATCTGAATTAACTTGAGCTCTAGGGAAAACGTGGAAGCATAGAAGTGATCGTCGCTACACAGCATATTCAAAAATCTTCTGTGTCCCTTCCTTGTTACACTAAATGCATAAGCATGCACTTGCGATCGAATTTTCCTTTGTTTGTTTCAAAACTACAAGACCTTTAATTTGACAAGCAGCTTTGTTTCTATCAACTCATTTGTAAAAAACACCATCAAGCTTGTGCTCATTAAATATATATATGTATATATAAAAACATACAAAAAGTACAAGATAAATCACATTAAGAAACTTTTACAGTGTAATTGTCCTGATTATTTTATTCTTAAGGGCCAATTTTTTTTGTGCACAGAATCTCAATGTGACTGTTGTTCCAGAATTCAGCATAGTGCCACTGCACAGAATTCACCTTTCTGTGCAGTCCAATAAAAAAAAACCACCCCAAAACAACACACACCACAGGACAAAACATTCTTCTTAAATCAAATTCTATTTGTGAATTCAGCAAAATAATTTCTATAAAATAAAACAGCAAAATATTTAAATAGTATAGGGTGGGCTGTATCTGTTTTGCAGGGGTATTTGGTTTTTAGACAGGTTCCAAAAAAATTACACACATTCAAGTTACCAATTTTCATTTAAATACAGTATTTACTGATGCGTTTCTTGAAGTCTTTAAACAAATGTTTATTCTGGAATAGAGATACCTCAGAATTGTATTTGACTAACCAGTAGTTTCTTTTATCATTAAACCCTGCTTCTAATGTTAAGATTTCCTGTATAATGGATAAAGAGCTAAGACAATTCTCGCTTTCAAGTAGAACTGTGAACGAGCAGAAAACCAGCAAGTTAACTTGGTGCAGTGGCACTCACAAGTACTGTGTGATCTCGTTGACTTCCACTTCTCTGGGATGCAGTAGAAGGAAAGTGTTAGAAGTTTATCTAATAAGCTCTACCAAAGAAACAAAACAAGCACACCAAATACAGTCTATTATGCTCCAGGCATCCTGGCATAGCAAATTTTTGCATATTTGTTTTAAATCTTTTAAATTCCTATTACTGAAAACTAAGTGTTCTTTATCCCACCCAGAGACAGAACTGTCAAACATCAGATGTGAGGAACATATGTGAAACTGAAAACCACTTGTTTGTCACATTTTCCCCTCCCCATTTTATAGTCTAGGTGTAAGAAGAAAAAGTTCTGAGCAATACAGTTGTCACATTGGGACAACTGCAGTCACGGTTTTTTTCCCCCCTCATTGGCTACACTAACTTGGTGTGAAGCCATGCTAAATGTTACAGCATAACTATAGCTTCAAAGTGATTAACCTAATACCAGAATGAAAAAGGCAATGAAAAAAGATCTAGAAA
This sequence comes from Chroicocephalus ridibundus, assembly GCF_963924245.1. NCBI lineage: Eukaryota > Metazoa > Chordata > Aves > Charadriiformes > Laridae > Chroicocephalus > Chroicocephalus ridibundus. Next base: position 96,459,033 of record NC_086284.1, on the reverse strand, counting down.
CAATGTTACATCACCAATTTTCCACATCAACCAAATAATTAAAAGGTTACCAGCCATTACGTTGCTCATAGTAAAATCGACTCCAGTGGCAAAGAATTAACATGAAACTATTTTTGTGGTTGACATGGATAGGCTTTTTCGTAAAGGAGTTGATCCGACTGCCAGGAGGCAGGCAACACTGGTTGCAGAGCGCAGCAGATATATCAAGAAATTATTTTTTTGTTTTTGTAGATCTGTGAGTCTCATCAAGACAAAAAAAATGTTTCTTGCTCAAGAATTAACAGTCAAACATTAATATACTATATACACCTTTGCCATTTACACATTAGCATCAGGCCATTTATTACAAAACACTATACACTTTCCACTGCAGGCGGGTTATATATTGACAGCAATTTTCTGCAGATAAGACAGTGAATAGACTCTCCACTCCATGTTGATTAGGAATAGTTTTTCTAGTTTTAAATATTAGCCAGACACAGAGAAAGGTTGGACTGTAAGGCCTGGGTGCACAGTCTTGATGGAGCAAGTTAATTGATTATGTGCATTTCACTAATCTTTTGTCTGAGGCGGGGAAACTTCTTCACTGCCTTCATAATTTTCTTGTGCTCGTTGGCCAGTTCTCTGAGGGTTGTTCATATGATGCGCTGCCGGGCCTGTATATGGCTGTCCATGCACATGGTTATTCTGTAATAAAGCATAAACATTTTAAAGGGACATTAAACTTGTGGACTGTCTCCTAACCCCTTACTTGCTTTCCCCCTGTACATTCAGACCATTCAGAAGCATTGTCAAGTACACTGAACTTCTTGCGTAGTAATACCTATAGGAACACACATCACAGTTTCTTTATTCCCCTGAATCACATCTTTCACTTACCTTTTTAATCTACACAGAAGGTAAACAAACTTTCAACTTGTAAAGATAAAAGGATTAGTTAAAATAGTCATCTCAGCTTTTGAATAACAAACATTTACATGCAAAGCAAAAGCAGCAAGAAAGAAAAAAAGGGAGACAAAAAGAGGCTGCCTATGTGCTGCGGACATTAAACTGTGCACATATTTTATCAACGGATTCAACCACCTTGAATTTTTTTCTGAAGAAACTGGAAAAAAGCACACCTGTATTTATGCAGCACACTTTAATTTTTAAGAGGGAAACATTTAATGTTACAGAACTGAATGAAATCTAGACCAGTAGTTTTCTCCAGATGCTCTGTCCCAATCTAAAAACTCATACGCATATCTAGCAAATGAAAACATCTCACCTATCTACTGTTTTGCAGAGTTTAACCAACTGTGGAGAAACCGGGAATATGAGGATTGTGTGTGTTAGTGAGAAACGCCATCTCTTGCATGAAAGTGAACACATCACACGGGTAACGGTGAGGTTACAGTGTGTGTCTGAACTTGGGAGCTCAGAAAGGAGTGGGAAAATCTGCATGACTTACCAACTGCTCTGCTGAGAACATCAAGTAAGGAAAGCAAGATGGAGGGAAAATGGGTTTGGGCAGGAGAGGAAATTAAATTAGCAGATTTGGAATATAAAAAAAAATAAACTGGAACAAAAAACGGCAAATAAGTGGGCGACCTACTAATTTAGTCAATTCAATTAAAAACCTGGTTATGATTTCTTTCAGATCTGGCTTTCCACTGAAAGATACTAACAAAGCAGCCATTTAACATGAAAACAGGTTTAGATTTCATATGTACTTAAGATTTAGAGATCAGTGTTCATAGCACAAATTATACATAACAAAGCCATCTGCATTTTTCTGAAAGCCTTCCAGTTACTGAAACTGAAATTCACGATGCGAGGCTTGATTTTGCATTTAAAAACAAGAAAGCAACTCACAAAATATTATCAATGTCAACAAATACAACAGAATCAATTTCAGTATGCACATCTGTCCCCCCTGTTCTTTCTACGGATGATTAATCCCTGATCTGCCAACATTAAAATTCTCACCTGAAAGTCTTCAGTGCTATCTGAAACCGTTCCTGGCACAGTAGGGGTGTACCTTTACCTTTATTCCCCCAAGTCTGAAATTTGACTATAACATGCTTCTGGCTAAATGCCTATAATTTAAGTTACCATGAATGCTAAAAAAAGCTAACCTGGAGCTTCGAATAAATGGTTCAACTCTGAGCTTTTACCTGTTGATACTGGGAACCAGGTGAATGGGGATACAGGGGGGCATCTTCAGGTGGAGAAGACTCATGTTCATCTGGGGCATCAGGATCATCTGGTTCCTGAAGTTTGAAAAAACATTTCATTTACTTAGGTAAAACACATTACGATTATTCTATCCAGAACAAATCCTACATGCAAGTGATTGTTTCAGACATGCTTGGAAAAAAATTCCACCCAAAAAAAAAAAAAAAAAAAAATCGACACACAAGCTGTGTGTCATCCACAGCTCGTACTGTACTACAGAAAAATTCCCGCTATCAACATATTATTGGAAAAACAGACCTATTCATAATCTACTTTTAAATGGCCAATTTCAATTCTATACTGCCAATTCTTTAAGTAACAGACACCTGTAGAAACAGTAATAAAGTGGAAAAATGCACAAGAGCACATAACTGAAGCCAACAAAAATAGAAATCCGTATTTATAAAACGTGTTACCTCTATAATGACCAGAGACTGTTGCTAAGGTTAATTATTTATAGAATCATAGACGCACTTTACTCAAATTTTTTACCACAAGTCAAATTATTCTTTACCTCCTCTGGGCAGAGTTCACAAGCTTTTGCAAGAGTCATTCTAGCACTGTGTGATCTCTCTAGGAAGTAGCCATTTGATGTTTCATTGCTTTGTATTGGTGGAGACCAATTATTATACGTGTATTGGGGATTGCCAGTGTATGGTCTACGCTCAAGCTCGTCTCCAAGCCATTCTACTGCCCAGGTCCATTTTCTCTTCAAATCTCCATTGCTCTGCAGATGGAAAGTTAACACCTCAGAATTATTTTCTCTATTCTTTAAAATAAAAATAAAAATATTTTTCCCCTCCTATACATCAGTTATCAGAGAAGAGATCACAAACACATATGCTGCTATTTATAAGGCCCCCCGAAATACTCTTATGCCCTTTTATGCACAAAGAAAACATCAAATTTGAAATTAAGTCTATGGATTTGCAGCTGTATCACAAAATGATGAGTGCAAGTTCAACGAAATTGCTCTCAATCCATATATACTGACCTTCTGATGTAGGAAGGTTCAAATGAGTTGTACTTGGAAGTTGTAATTTCATCAAGGTGATGAAAGCTGAATAATGGTGGTGGGGTGGTTTTGTCCCTGCCCCCCCCGCCCCTCCCCGAACCGGAAAGAAAGCAGCAAGAAACAGAATGAAAGGTATCACCTGAAGGATCTGGTAAGCTACAGGACAGTTGCTGAAGAGAGCTACCATGCACTTTATGCACTGGTAAGCTCTTTTCTGATAATGATTCTTAGAGCGCTGAATGGTGTCAAATAGTCCATCCCTGTCATCTGGGATTCCCTTAAGTGCATTGTGAATCCTACAAAAAAAACAAACACAACCCCAAACTTCAAGTGTTAAGAGTTTTAGTATTTGAATGAAGGCTTCACTTACAATGTGATGATACGAGGGACAGTTCATATTCTGACTTCTGGTTTTAGTAAAGAATGTTTTTTAAAACCAGAAAACTAACTTGACACATCACATACGTTACTTAAAATTTTAGTATTTAGTAATATTTAAACTCTCTGAATGATACATATATATATAGATACAAAATATATGATTAATTCTAATCACAGCAATCAACTTCAACTGGTTACGTTTTATTACTTATTTTTAAAATCCGCTGCATTTACAAAATAGATCTGTTAACCCAATAGGTCCTTACAGAACTGGAACAGTTAAATCCTCAACAGAACGGTTACTTATGTTATAGTTACGCTTCTCAAAGATACACTCTTTTGCATCCAGTTCCTCTGAAGAGGAATGAATGGTACGCATTTGTGCATGGGGATAAGGGACTTGGGCATTCCTTGGAACTAAGCCCATTTTCTGTGCCTTCTGCTCTCAAGCAAGGGTTAGAGGAATTAACTGCCACCCTGAAACTGTGCAAGAACTGACAATTGACGTACTTTTTTTTAAAAAGTCAGAGGTGGGCTCAGAACCTACACTGACATCTCAAAGAGCTACACTCGCTGTAGAAAACCCAGTTGCTCTCTTTGCTCCGAACCCTGGCAACAGTCAGCAAACAGACTCCGGGCAGATGGCAATCTAGAGTCCATTTGTATCATGATGGTGAGCTTCACTTCAGCTGATTTAACTTAACAGTACTTCTAACATTATTATTCCAAACTTGGCACTTGAACTTGTCAAATCAAGAGAAATTTAGGAGAGCGGGTCTGATGCCAAAGAACAGCAGCAGGCATCTGACAGCACAAAAATACAAGGAGCACCAAAGGATGCACACAGCCTAAGATCAGATGATAGGTATTTTTCTAAGAGTTAGAATGTATTACCGTTTACTACGGACAGTTACAATATTTGTAGGTTTTGGGTTTTTTTTTTTGTTTTGTTTGTTGGTTTGGTTTGTTGTTTTGAAAGAGAAGACAAAGATCATTAAAACTCTATGATTATCACAGCAAAAGCAAAAACAGAAGAGACACCAATACTAGAACTGGCAGCAAGAAATCAGAGAATGACAGCAGCTGTCCACTTAGTACCCCTCTGCTGAAGCCTAACATAATTCCAATGAACACTGCTGTTCCTGAGGTTGCGGCCTTAAATATGAAGTGATGTACATCTCCAAGTATAGGGAAAGCCATGCTACAACATCCAACCTCCTTTACACCCCATTATTTCAAACACAGCAGTATCCCAACCAACCACTTCCACAATTTTTCCCCTGTGTTTCCACCCTAAAATATATTATTTTACTTCACATCTACTGAAGTATGCCCATCCTTCAGTGTTCTGTGGACTTAAAGACATCTCATGGAAGTATTTGTTTATCAGGAAGAAAATAAAACCAAACTGCATTATATATGCATTACATATACATGCAAGACTGAAAAACCTACGTATAAAGGATATTCTGATTCCCTGGCTAGACTGTAATTCCTATAAAGAAAATGAAAAAAACCCCTCCGACTCAGTTCTCATGTTTTGGGGTATGGTAAGTCAGACCACCATCTTCTCTTAAGAGTATCTTCTAAAGTAAGGCCAGGCAACTGATAAAATGCTAAGAGCGCAATCTACTTCTACAGGTAAAGTATACGAGTTCACTCCAATACCCTTATTATATACTCTTACTCAAAGTATTTTAAATGTCACACAAGACATGGCTGTAAATAATTTAGTAAATCCAATACTACCCACATTCACTTATTATGAAACAGTGACATTTTGAAATATTGACAGGTAGCTTGTTGATTATGTTTATTTTGTGTTACCTCACCTACCACTATATAAAATTTCTGAGGAATTGACTATTCTCTCAAATAGTCAGCATCTGCAATAATTACATTTTTTAATCTCAACTTTTAAAAGCCTTATTCTGTAAAATTATGAAGGTTTGAAACTGGATAAGTATTTCATATATTGAAGCTAGAATTCTATTGAAATGTGATCACAAAGAGAATATTTATGTATGAAACATCCTTTTTTCCCCAAGTTCACATTTTATCCATGTCTTGGTATGACTACTGTAACTGACATACTTCTTAGTAAGATCTGGCTATCACTGGACCCTCCTGAATGAGGTGTTTCTAAAAATCAATTTAAGAACCTCATAGTAAATACCAATGAGTTTAGCCTAAACGGCACATTCTCTGGCATGTGCAAACTCTTGGGTTTATAGGGCTAAATAGCAAATTTGTCAATAAGGAAGGTCAAGGTGAAAAATTGTAGATTTGCCTCAAAAACTGAGATAGAAGTGGGAAAAAAAAATGCTTTATTTCTGTATTTTGATGTAATATATATTTAAAACAAACCTCTTGAAAGGATTAGCAACAGATCACTGGGAAAACAAGTTGTAGAAACCATGATAATCTTGAATTATAAAGACGACAGGTAAATACTAACCTGTGAGTTTGCCAAGAGTCCTCAATTAATAGGATTTGCAGAAGCAGATCCAAATAAGGTCGAAGCTCATATGTATATGAATATGCAACCTTAAAAAGTAAAAATGCAAAGAACATAAGAGCATTCCTTGAAGCATGCAGATTACACGGTGCAATACAAGACCACAATTCATTTGAAGTGAAGTTTACTGTAATTTAAAGGAGATTTCAAGATGTAACGCATACTTTTTTTTTTAAAAAATGTTGATTGTGTCAGGGTTTTTTGGGCATTGTGGTTTTGTTGGGTTTTGTGGGTTTTTTAAATATAGTGGGTTTTGTAAAGAACGTAATGTTTCCTCAGAAGTTTCTAACACAACTGATCTGAAGCTTTAAGCACGAAATGCTGAAGATGCTACCTTAAAAAATACTTACAGAAAAACAAAATTACAAAACTGTATTCTTCACTGATACTGCTACTTTTAGACAGCAGGGTCAAAGGTTATCTTTAAAGGTTATCCTAAAACGTAAGATAGATGGCCAGCAAAATATCAGTAATCACACATTATTATTCTTGCAAGTGCCAAATCAAAGGACATAGAAAAATACGATGCTTACATGAAAAAAAAAATAATGGGTGAATATAAAGATGAGCTAACAGAAGTCAGGATTTTTATTTGGAGTGGAAAAGTGTGACTAACCTTACACAGATTACAAAGGCAAAACAAGGCAGTCCCAAAGACTCTTTCCTGAGTTTGAAGCCAAGTAGGTTCTGCAGACTTGTAAATAAGAACCTTACGAACATACTCAAAATAAACACACAGGAGATCTTAGGCAATGATTCTAACTCTCCATGCAATGTAAGAAGCTCTTTTGGATAACGACAGAAAAGCTGAAGGAAATGCTCTTGCAATACATAAAGACCACCTCAGTCTACTTATTTTCCACCCTTAACATAGTGTTCCTAACTCATAAAAGATCGATTGCTTTCCTAAACTCATAAGAGGACTTCTCGTAGTGCTTCAACATGATGTATAGACCTAAGAGTGTAAATGCTGACAGAGTATTTAAGCCACCTTAAGGAAAGTTTATTTATCCTGCACCTGTTAAGTATTTAATACAACATTCCTATATATAAAGATAGAACCTGGCATTATACACATTTATATTCCCATCCTTCTCCTGGCTTTATATTTTTACCTGCCAAAGAAGTTCACTGAGGACAGTGGAAGAGAACTGAGGATTCTCCCAACAGCAGAAACGAAGCAACTTGATGGTCTCTTCAGAGTTGCTGCAATCTTCAATAATTTTCTTCACATAACTAGTTCTCACAAACAAAATGTCTGCTACGTTCTGCTGAAGTGCCATTATAGGTTGAGATAAATTAGGATCACCATAAGGGTTGGCAAGTGGAGGATTACCTAGAGGAAACAGTTATTACAGGTGAAAAGGTACGGATGTACTTTCACAACAAAATATAAATTGGTGTAACTCATCACAAAACAATAGATGCAGAAAAAACCCAATCCCTCCCTAACAGTTGATTTTCTTTGAATCCTACTATCATATGAAATAACTAAGTCTTCTGATTGTGAAACTTGACACTTGCTGCCTGAGAGAGCTGCTTCTCTTTCTCAGATAAGATTATGCAGCTGAATTAAAGCTGAACAGCTGGACTGATGTTCATATGCAAGAAGAGAAATTACTGAGAGTTTCCTCAGTGAAATCCTCTTATCTTCTGAATTTATCTGCTTCACTGCTTGTGTAACACAGCCCAAATTTATCATATTTTAGGACACATGGTTTATTTACTCCACCAGGCAATGCGAAAGGGTTCAGAGGAATATCTGTCAGAACAGTCCTGTCTGAATCTTTAGAGTGTAGAGAAAAGTCATAGACTCTTGAAAGAAAAAAAAAAGTATCTTATTTAGTAAGCTTCATTTTGTGTGAGGAAAAACTGTTGATTTGTTCCTGATGTTTCTAAATCTAGCAGTGTTTTTACTTAATGTTTGAAGATGTCCAGAAGTCTAAGGGAGAACTTTTCTAGCTTAGTATGCTGAAGCAAAAAATAACTTTACTCTGCAAATAGCCATCATAATTAGTAGTCAGAGCAATGTTCATACGAAGTAATTTTTTTTAGTACAACATTATGAACACAGAGAATATACAATTATTTTTCATAGGTAGATTATCTTTTAAGTGTAAGCCTCAAATAATGCTCTGGAAACAAAACCAAATCAAAATTGCAAAATGGTTTTGAAGCTTATTATAGCGCAGTAAAATGTTCAGTTCATTCATCTTAGTACAGCACATTCTAGCCTATTGACTTTATAGCCTGACATATCAAGCTGTAATGAGTTTGCCATTAAATAGCTTCTCTACAGATTCCTAATTAGGTTTTGTCATATATTCTCAATAGAACGGGTACATATGCAGGCTATAAAGTCCACGTAGCCCAATATTCTGTCACTGTTGCTCAAAAATAACTGCACTCTATTCAACTACTGGAGATATTAATGATTTATACTGTGGTTGACTAATTTCTAGCTAATTCTTTATCTTTTATAAATTGAAGCGTTGGCTTCTGTTTGTCTTCTTGACTGAGAACAAGCACCAAATCATTTTCAAGAGCTATCTACAACAATGCAAGCTCTCTTTACTGATAAGCAGTATTAGCTATTGCAGAGCCTGCTGTAGTGTTTCTCCTGTACAGATTACTTTTGTACTGGTAACACGAAAGTAATCTATTATTTTATTGCCTAGTCAGAATCAAAAGATCTTTAAGCAACTCTTTACAATGAGCTTGAACTATTCTAAAATCATTACTATTTTGTAATCAGCAAACTACTACTTACTACTCAGTTGTTTTCCTGTATCTTTAAGGAATAAGCCAAGAAACATAAAATACAGAACAGATTTTTGTCTTGTGCTTTTTAGTATGTTGGTATAGCAAATCAGTTTTGCTTACTACAAAGAGATTTCTGTCTTTAAAAAAAAGTTGTTGCTAAACATCAAAGGCAAACATTTTTCCAGCTAAGCCAGTTTACACATATTAGCTAAATATGCACAAAAGACATTAACTGACATATTCAATTAATCTAAGGAAAACTTAAAATTCACTATACCATTGATAGAAGATTGCATCCGTGATGACACATTGCAACAACGGATCAGTTGTGACACAACAGTGTATAGCTTCCCCAGTTCAGCATACTGGTATTTAATTGGAGGACCTGGCCCTTCATCCAGAGCCACAAGCATGAAAGTTGCAGGAACGTTTAGTTTCAGAAGTTGTGTCTTCTCTGCTACACCTTTACGGGGGTGGGAAGAAACAAAAAGACATCTTGTTTCTGGCACTGACAATACTGGTTTTTTTGTTTGTTTGTTTTTAGGAAAAATAACTCCTGTTTACATGATTGGCAACTTTTCAGTTGCGGGTTTTATTATAATCATAATTTATGTTTTCTGTGGGAAAAAAAATAATCAAATCAGTAAAGATGCACAAAAAAATTACGTTCATCTGAAAAATCACACTGAAAGAGAGTTGTAAATAACTACAGTTTCTTAACAGTGCTCATTAGCACTTAAGTAACTAGCATCTGCGTTAATAGCAAAGCCTCAGAGAAGTCTTTTGGACAGAGAATTGATCTTTTTATTGGGAGGCCTAGGATAGGACGAACACCCCAGTATACTTCGTTATTTTTCTGTCATCATGTTCTAGATACATCAATTACAAATTCCCATTTCCGACTGTGCCATACTATGCAGTAAGTCTAAATAAGAATGACAAAATCAACTTAAGAAAAAACAAAAAATGAAGTGAGAAAACCTCCAAACCCAAAAACCTAACCAATCAAAAAATCTAAACATACAGCTAGTTCTACTGCAAGAATACTTTGCACATACTACACAAGTACTTACCAGTAAATTCGGTATGTTCCTTTTGATCTTGTATTCTGTTTCTCAATTTGGTTAAAAGTAATAATTTTTCATACTTTTCCAAGTTTTTTCTTATTCTGAAATATGACTGGATCTTACCTACCATCTTTCTTACAAGAAGGAGGCGGCATACAGATAGCACCTTATTAGAGCTCTTTTACAGTGGCTTTTTAGTTATGTTAGTTTTGTAGTTACATCCTTTGTAGAACTGATCTCTTACTTGCTTTGACATGAACAATATACTAGCTCATTTCTCAAAATGTCAGACAATTTAATCTTTTTCAGAGAACTTGAGGTGTTGCAGGAATGACGTATTTTGGCTTTTGCTAAATGAACACTCTATGTCCATACAGAAGCCTTCAGTTAACAGTAGCAAGACGAGCACAACTGCTTAATATTTCCATGTTTATCTTTGTGGGGTACACTGAGACAATGATCAGACCCAAAAAGTATAATTTAGTTATGCTCTCCTGTCTGCTTTCTGAGTGCTTTCCTAGTGAGAGGCTTCAACTGCACTGACTGGCTAGGAAAAGATAGTAAAGAAGAAAAGATGAGTTAGAGCAGAAGAATTGCATCTCTCTCCTACGTTAACGACATGAAGTCCGCTCTGGGGGTCATGACGGAACCCTGCCTGACAGAGAATGCTTTGGTAGACAAAGTATGTGAAAGCAACATACATTATAAGTAATGTTAAATTAACACAATTGCCTAGATTAGTATTACAGATAGGAAATTGTATTTCTTTCATGTGGATATACAATTTTAAAGAGTTTCCAGAACTCTGTGTGTGTGTGTGCGTCAATTCTATGTGGAAACTGAAATAATTCCATTTGGACCGATAGACTTGTTTAACACTTTAGCCACTAAGTAATCCAACAGAGCCTCACATTTATAACTTGCCTGCATGAGCTGATAACCGGCAATGGCTGAGCTGCTCAGTATTACGGGCACTTTGTAAAATTTCCAAGGGAACTGGATCTCCTAGCTTCATACTACTTTACATAAAAGGATGAAAATAGAGGGAGAGAATATTCTTCCATTATGGAAAAATATCGTATCTTGTTTAGAACCTGCCACAGAGAAAGATGCTTTGTCACTTAGGCTACCACATGTGAAAGAGAAACGGCCCCCTGATATTAGACCCTAATAACCGGGGAAAGTAAGAATGTAGAGGTCTATGGCAATTCACTAGATATGAACCTGTGACTACCCTCATCGACCTGAGAGTGCAAAAGACTTGCATTTTATTACTCTTAATTGCTCTTCTTCAGGGCAAATATATAAAGCAGCAGCAGACTAAACCACCTGAGAAACAGTTTATTCAATCAATCATTAACTGATTTTCAGCATGCTGATAATGCTAAGAGAAAGCATGATTACAGTTGTTCATCTGAGTGTGAATAGGACTGACCTCAATTTAACTGCAAAACTGATTTTTGTTTGGAATAGTTACTTCAGATACTATTATTTTATTCTGTTCTCAATATACAGGCTAATGACTTTCTATGCGAAGAACCTACATCATCCAGAATTTAATACAAGTTTCTGTATACTTCTAAATCTATACTTATTTCTATTTTCATAATGCTGGATACAATTAAGATCCTAAAGAAAAATGGATGATGCTGCAAGTGCCACAGCCAGTATTTCATGTGGGTCACCACAAAACTGAACCATCCCATCTCAGTTGTATTACAGCATGTGTATAAAAGGTCTTAAACGTAGCACCTGCAAACACAGGTAGTCCCACTAGTCATGCTCCAAGGATCTCGTGTTCATCTTCCAAGAACGGCAGAAAGACGAGAGCCTCCAAACTGGAGCAAAAAGGCAATCTAGAGAGCACTTATATGGCATTTGATGATAACAATCTGCCTGAGGATAAAAAACTGGATTCTCCTGCTGTTACCTGTGTAACTGGTCCATTAATAAAAAACAGTTTATTACAGTGTCATCAGTAAAAGCATGTGTAATTTGCTTACCTAGATTGGCATACATCACAAACAGATTGAAATACTGCTGCAAATGGCGCCCATGTTCAGATACTTCCCTTCTTAGAAGATTTAGTACCGCTCTCAGTAAGTGATCACTTAAACTTAAGTTATCATAAGCCTATAAAAAAAGGTTTTAATATTAGTGGTTGAACCTATCAAAACTTTATGTAGGTTATACTTCCTACTATGGCAGAAAGCAGAGTTGGTTACAAGGATTCATACAAACTCCAAAACACTAGCAGATGGTTAGTCTTCTGTATCTCACACAAAGACAGACAGACACACAGGGAATAAGACTCCCACCAATAAATACCATATAATTCCAAGAAACTATGCAACTATAGAAGCTTTTAATTGAGCTGCTTCTCCAATAGCAGCTAGGCTCAGAAAAGCACATGCAGTTCCACTATGACTTTCACAGACTAAGACAGACAACCAAGTCACCTCTACAGGTGAATCTCAAATACCTCATGAAACAAAACATTGTCAAAGCATACGTAGCTTTAACTTAATACAAATTCGTTTGCTGGACACAGTAATGAAAACATTCTGAGAAGGTGAGAAGGTAAGTGGAACAATACAAATAAAAAGTGCCTTACTGTAGACATTAAAAACATGAAAAAACAAAGGCTCAAAAAGGTTTATCTTTTAAATTTTAATACAGTCCAAACAAAAACATTGCTATGACAAGTATTACATTAAGATTTTGGCTTTTTTGTTTGTTTGTCAGTTCTATGTGTACAAAATTAGGTAATTCACTGTCTGCTCCTATACAAAGTTACAACTTTTGACAATTTCAACGTTGCAGGATACAGGGGAAGAAAACTTAGGGAAATCCTGCACGTTTTTGTGGGTTTTGTTGCTGTTTTTTAACTTGAAATGAAAAACAAGGGTTCGCTCCCATATGTTTTATTATAGGCTGCTACTTTTATTTTGCAGATTTCACGCTTGCAACTCAATTCAAAATTCTCACTGCTTAGTCTTCACAGAGATTTCCAAATTAGGGGAAACTGAACCCCTCTGACAGCAACTCTCTCATAAACTGGTCATGTTATTATGATGTATGTAGTCCAAAATGGACTGTACAGCTTTCCTGTCAACACTGATGCATCTAACTCCAGAATTTACTTTACATTAAATGCTTATAATGAAGAAGTAAGAATAAGTTTCAAGAGTTTTTCATTAGAAAATTAAATACCTGACTGGAAGGTCCAGGAGAGGCAAAAGGTGAAGGACATGGTCCATCTTGCAATGAAAAATGTGCAATAAATACTATAAGTTTTGCAAATGCACCCCTCACTTCAGCGCTAGGGCACTCCAAAAGATACTCAGAGAAGCGGTTTGAAACATTAAAAAGGACATTGTGTGCAAACCAAAAGCGTACATTCTTGCTGTGACGAAGAAGGATGCATAATGCATCATACCTGAAACAGAAAATGACACAACTGAGAGATTATGACCAAATGCAGACATTAATGAATTTTGGCAGACATATTATTTTACAGAATTTGAAAAAAAATACATGTTAAAGGTAATCCCCAATCATTTTTTTTCTCACAAAATGCTTACGATCAGAAAAATTGTAGTTCCTATAATGATACTCTCTGCTACCAGCAATCACAAATTAAAAAGATACTTCAATTAAAAACCTAACATTTAACTGTAGCATTTTACCTCTATCACCCATAAGGATTTAGGATTACATCCCCTAACTCCCAAACTACTAACTCAATGCAGGTCCCTAAACTGGCAGCCACCATACCCTCTGTACTGGAACTGGGGGAGAGGGCGAGCAGTAGAGAACATGTCGGGTGGACTTCATGAGCTGCGTGTAAGACAGGTAACCAACTATGTAACCTATCAGGAATTTGTATTCTCAGTTACAGATCTAAAAACCCACAAAACCCCAAAGAGTAAAACATCTGTTCCAGAGAGGGTCTTGTGTGACTGTCCTCCTTCCTGCAGCAATATTTGAACTCCTCTGGATCTCTTAAAATAACAGAGGTAACCTAGCTATTCTGAAAGGTGCTACTGGAGGAAAACCGGAGGTACATATTTGCCATGTATTACACAACTACTTGCTAGTAGCTGGTAAACTACTGGTCATCATGAATACTAGATTTTCTCTCTAGGTCTACCAGTAGTAACCTAACTTAAAGACTAAAATGCTGTAGTGCTATGAAGGAGATCGTACTGTGTTATACTACAGATCTGAATTACAGGCCCCACAGCAATGTATGTAAAGCGCTCTGCTAAGGGACTCTAATAGATTATATACATGTTTCAGAAAGAGAATACAAAAATAACGGGTTGAAAAAAGGTTGAAAAGAACTTTGTTTAAAACTACTCAAGCCATGGAGAAACCATTCTGAATTAAAGTCATAATACATAACCTATTAGTTTTGTGCTAATGATAGATTCTACTCCTTTATTCTTTTAAAAAAAAAACAAAACGACAAAAGGTAGATTTAAGCTATGTTTGAATATGAATTTTGAAGCTGTTCAGCTCAGCAGCTTATTTTAAGGCTCAGCTTCTTTTCAGTATTTTCTGTTCAAATTTTTCCCCCTTTTCATGTGCACCTTGACCATGTGTTTGGGGGAGGATCATAAATGACACAGAACACTAACACCTACATAACTGGGATCTTTTAACAGACATTGAATTTCCAAAACTGTAATTGTTTTTAAAAGACAAGATACCAATCACTAGCAGGGCCACGGACTATTTTCTTTGTGTGAAATCCTGTGGTGAAGAGAAATCTAGCAGCAAGCTGAATACTAATCATAGTTATTTCTTCTGCTTCAGGCAACAGATGATCTTGTCCTAAAGAAAAATCAAAATACTCACATGTAGACAAAGTAAAAGCAATTTACTTTCAATAATTTAACTGATTCCACATTACTATTTTTTCTGACACTGCGTTCCAGTTTTAACAGGAAACTTGATCAAAACAGGCTCCAGCTTCTGTAACGTATCATTTGAAAATGTAAGCTTTAAGACAGTAACAAGTACCTGGAGGCTAGCATATGTCTGATTTTTAGAAATTTGGCATCTCACCTTTGAGAACTGTCTTCAGCAGAGCAGTCCACAAACTTAAGCATTTTAACATGACTTAGTACATAAGCTGAATAATAGCTGATAGTTTATCAAAGTATTTTTTGACAAATATTCTGGCATATTATCACCAATGAACAACTCAACAACAGACGTTTAACTGCAGAAGTCCAGAAAGAGTATTCGAAGTAGAATGCATAAAATTTTCACTGGCTAGACAAATTCTTGACAACATAAATCAAAATTCTTTTTGCAATAAATTAATCCATAATTATTGCACTAACATACTAACCTGGAGGAGGATTTAAGTAGACACTATTACAAGTAAGCAACTTCTTTATGAACTGGAAATATTCTAGGCTGTACTGCATACGATTATGCATGAACTGCACATTCTGCTTCCGTACACTTCGCTCAATGGCTGACGGCATTTTAATCTGGTGGGGTTTAGTGGTGATTGCGAGTTCTGAAATATATTTTATCAGTTCATTGTCTTTGTCTATTGTGTCCATACGTTCATAAAAAAGAATATAAGCATTCCACCACCTCTTCTGGCGTCTGTAGGACATACGCTTCATCATATGATCAAACACTTCTCCCATGTATTCTCCACCAAAACACTGGTTTTTCATTTCTTCATCATCATCCATTTTACATTCTGTCACATCTCCATCATCAAATTTATACCACCGATTTTTCTCACCATCTCCACCATTCCTCTGGATAATATAAGAGTAATAATGTCCACCACTGGCCTGGCCACTGTGTACAAGTACACCAACAAGCCTGTATTTCGTGCTCCCAGAGTGTTCATTTTCTGACTGTTCATTTTGTATTATCTGATTTTCAGGATTTACATCATCTCCTTCCAATTTCGCTACACCTGCCACCGTGTAAGGCTCCATGTCCAGCTCTCGTGGAAATTCAAAATAATCATTGAACTTGATTGCACATTCCCTTTCCCAGTCATAATCAAATCGCTTCAACTGGATTGCAAGAACTGGAGGCAACTTCTTAATCAACAAGCGTTTCACTGTATCAACCTAAAAGAGGACATGAACAGTTACCCGCTCTTAAGTTTCCATTCATATACTCTTACCAACAGTCGAATTCAGTAATTAAAGGATAACTTTTTTTTCCCTGAACATGAACTAAGACTGAACTTAGTATGGCTATAACACCTCAGCTGTACACAAATAAGGAATCATTACCTTTTTGTTGCATTTTTCACAATGATATGCATTTGCACCTTCCAATAAATCTCCTTTGACATACTGTTCCAAAGAATCAAGAAGGTTTTGGTGATTTCTTATATCTACATTCAGAGTTGTGAAGGATTCCTCGCATTCATACCTACCAATGAACAGACATATGTAAGAGAAAAGATAGAAATGTGTTCAACTTTCATGCTTTACAGGTGCCACGCAGCACCTTACTGCAAAAGTTTTATTCAGCATCTGATGTCAATTTCTGGGAAAAGGAGTTAAGCAGTAAAAAAAACTGAACTCTTTCTATTGCAGTCTTCCTACAATTATATTTCAATACCTGCACATTGTATTTTTTGATCTGCACTAACTATACTTATTTTACGAAGACCATAGAAATTACTTGTATGTCTCAAGTTCACTGGAAAGATCAGGGAAGTTCAATCTTTTAACATGTCTTGTTTTTAAAGCAGCTAAAGTAGCATGAGAGACTCTTGGCTAACTTAAGTATCAGAGAAGCGCAGACAGCAAAGGAGAGTACTTTATCCATTGCTGAATTTCACTGTCAGGAATTAGACTGATAAACACAAATATTGTATCATACTTAAAGACAACACTTCAAAACAGATTAAATAATCTGAAAAAACTTGAATAGCTGTCTTTATAACATCACTTTGCATATCCATGACTGACTTTGACTTACTGTGTTCTGATATAACCTTCAAAAAAATTCCTAGCAATGAACCAGCAATGCTGGAGAGACACCCAGTGAAGACAACTTGGAAACAATTTTTTTTTTTAAATAAAGAAGCAATGAATAAATTTTAAAAAGCTGCATCTATTCCAACATAACTCTGCAGGGCTTGTTTCTCTTATATGCAGTCAAGCATACAAAGGGTTTTATAACAATAAATAAATTAATATTTAAAAACACATCCAAAGTAGTAATATCCATTCATCTATTAATTTACAAATTCAGAAAGGCTGTTAATCTGTCACACCCCAATCCAACAGTTTAGTTTATCACCAGTATTTTCCTCCCTAAACTACAATCAGGGCAACATTTTTATGAAGTACAATTACGCAAATCCAGAGTTCCAGAAGACAGGTAATACTTCAGGATAGTACATAATATAAGGAATGAATGGTAACTCACGTTGCTTCACATCTGTACCTTCCGTTTAATTACCCATTGAATATAAAATAATACGAGTGCTTTCATTTTATCTTGCAGTATTTCAACTTACTTCTGGTCACACATTTTCACCCATGAAACTTAAGATGTTCCACTTGTAAGTTCTAATTCACACATGAGCTCAACTGAAGTTGAAAGATTACCACAATAAAATCAGTTTGTGTCAGTGTTTTTTCCTGTATTTTAATTGATAATTGAAGGATAACACTAAAGGATCAACTTTCACACTACAGAGAATTTGCAACGGTAGTGTTTGGAGAGATCTGTATCATTTAAGAATCACACAAACTGAAAGATGTGGTGAACAGTAAGAAGTTAGTGATAAAAAATTTAACACTATAATAAAAAAAGCCAAGTGTTGAAAAAGAACAAGTCCATCATCAGGCCATCTTGAATCTTGCACACAATTCTAATCATCCACCTCAAAAGGGATACAGAAGAAAAAGTCTAGAAAAGTACTTCACAATGCCTAGTTCTACTCTTTCGCTACACATTTGTCATTGATCACCATCACCAAGAGAGTGGGCTACAGACCTACAGTCTGATTTGGTATGGGTGTTTTTTTACATATCCTACATGAAGCTGAATTTCAGTATTCACATTTGAAGTTAAATCAAGAACACCGCAGAAATCTTAAGAAAAAGATAAACTTTATACATCATTCTCCTTAATTACAGCTTGCACTGTGAGTATGAATGGGGTTTTGCTCACTGGAATTAAAAATTCATACTTGCATCAGGTCTACCACACGCTATGGAAGACAGGACAGCAACAGCTGTTGGTGATGGCTTCAAATTTTATACATTGCATTTGGTCCCTAAGTTGTTTTCCACTTTTAACATGAAAAAGCTATATTTTTTCATCCCCTGATCAATACACAATGTTTCACATACAATCTGCTAAGTTGAAGAAATAATGATCAAGTATTTCAAGGCACTTGAAGACAAACTAATGTTCAGGCTGTAGAAAAAACCAAGGTAGCAAATTCTATTACCTTTTAAAAAAAAGCAAAACTACAATCACCACAAACCCCCCACTTTTGACTCCTTAGTCACTTCTATACAGATACACAGGTGGTTTTTCTGTAAGAAAGGGAGAATCTTAAACACTTACCGATGTGGGCATCCTTGACAAATCTTCTGATCAGCAAAGGACCCTCCTAAAACTTTACTTAACATTGCTGGATGGCCCAAAGCTTTTAAAGCTTCGTCTAAACTGTCCACCAAGGAATTAAAAAATTCTAAAGCATCATGTTGTTCACGTAGATTTACAGGTTCACCCCAAAGTCTGAAAACAAAAGCACATTCTTGTCAAATATTTTTTGTTTTGTTCACCAACGATTTATTTTCTAAAAAAATATCATTCAAGCTATTAATTTCTTCTTCTTAGTGGTTGGTTTGTGATGTAGTATACCAACCGTTATTCTGTCCCCGACAGTTACTTACTAATAAATAAAAACAACCTTTTGTGTGTAACTTCATACTTAATTCAAAGTCTTGATATCAAGGTTAAGAACTGCTAGAATTCAAAACAACCATCTTGCTGTAAATTTTGGTTTATTAACAGACTTCTACAGAATGGTAAAGAGGTAAGGTAACAGATACAATGCTGCACAAGTTCTCCTAATTTACACTTAATATCACTATAATTTCTTCTACTATGGTTAGTTTTGTTGCATTTCAGTGGTCCAGTGAACAGACATCAATACTACATTTTTCATTTACCTAAATTGTTTCCAAAACCCTCTTGGTACATAGTACTGTAGCCTGGAAGCTGCTAAATGACCAAAAATTACTTGGAGATGCCTCAGAACTCCAATATTGTATTCTTTTCTATCTTCTGTTTTACTCAGAGCTGGTTTGTCTTCATACTGGTGTGGATAACCAAACACATCATCTCGTGGGTCAACATTACTCTGAAAAACAGAAGCAAATTTGTGCAATTAACTTTGATACCTAGCTGTCTCATAGCTAGCTGTATCCCTGGTTTAATTTAACAACCTACGGTGTTTCATATTCTCATCTGAAGAAACAAGTAATATCTTTGTATGCATTAACAGTTCTAGCAGCAGAAGTGGTGTACGGTGCTTTCAAGTACAAATCCATGAGGAGGAGGGTCTGCAAACCTCGCTACTTGGATCTTTTGAACTGCCTCTCTGGCAGCAAGCCTTATTCAAGTAAGAAATATTAAGCTATTGTCCCCACTGCTAGCAGTAGAACACAAAGTGATGAGCAACTTAAATTTGTTACAACCTTTTCATAAAAATGAATTCTATTTTAAAGATAAGCAAGTTCTACGTAATTAAATTTACCTCGTTGTCCTGCTTTTCATCCCCAGACATGTCATCATCTACATCACTGCCTGTGCCTTCAATTGCAAGAATCCCATTCCTGATGGCTGGAATCATGTACAGCTGCTGAATGACAGAATTCATGTAACAAGTGGCACCGGCGTTTTTTAGTCCCACAAATCCTTTTGGTGGCCGAGGCCCAACCGGTGGTAGATATTCCCATTCTGTAAGCGCTTCACAAGCTAAAAGAAAAAAGCAGAATGTGATTAGGAAACTATTTTGTTATAAAAGAATTAGACCATCAATGCAGTACAAAGGACAGTTGCATAAAACTACTATTAGTCCATGTCACACTGCAGTTTAATAAAAAAAATGTTCCACCAGAAAACTTAATTGCTAAAATTAACACAACTTCTATGAACGATAGTTCTACCTTAACATTACACCATTTTCTTGTACTACATAACTAAGAAGATGGCCGGACAAAAATTCAGTCTATTTAGGTATCAAACAGAAGCCTTCCCTCAATACCAGCAAGTTTCTTAGCCGAAGAATTCAGTTGAACTAATGTAGAATATATAATCAATTTATAAACTTTTCACTAATCTATAATCCTTTTAAAATTATAGTATTTCACTTATGCTTCACTTTTCCTTGCCAGGATGGGAAACAGTTTTAGACAATGCTATCTGTATGACTCATGACAGGTTTTTTTTCTCCTGAGTCTTCTCCCTCAGACCTCTCACATGTCTTCAGAGTACGTTTACAGTCATGGATTTCCTATGCTAATGTGTTGTTCTGTGGTTCTTAACACAAAAAATTCTGATGTAAAAGAAAGTAAGAGAGCATGCATGTTCACAAGCAAGCTTTACGTGGTATATGAAACACACAGCATGCACAGTTCATACATGTGTTCTCTCTTCTGGCTGATGTACCACAGAGACCTGGCATTCTATCGTGCTTACCAAATATCTGAGTAAAAGGAAATGCCACAAAATCCTTCCAATTGTGAGGTGGTATGAAATACACTACTTTCCAATAGAAAAGGGTGAAGAAAAAAGGCTGGGGGGGGAACTATAAAGCTACCCTTTTCATTGGTTCATTTGAGATGGAATCAAACACGAAGAGACTGAAAAACTAACTCAAACGACTCATGATATCACCAACTAGGCAAGGACCACTGTCATTTTGAGAGACAGTGGACAACTCCCACTATGAGATACTACTTCTAGTTGCTTATTAATTTTGCTAAACTATACAAGTTTAAACATTCTGTTAAATCACAGAATAGTTTGGGTTGGAAGGAACCTTTAATGATCATTTAAGTCCAACCCCCTCCCCCTCTGCCATGGGCAGGGACTTCTTTCACTAGACCAGGTTGCTCAAAGCCCCATCCAGCCTGGCCTTGAACACTTCCAACAATGGGACATCCACAACTTCTCTGGGCAACTCGTTCTAGTGTCTCACCAGCCTTATTGTAAAAAATTTCTTCTTTATGTTCAATTTAAATTTACGCCCTTTTCAGTTTAGAATTGTTGCCCCTTGCCCTATCACTACAGGCGCTGGTAAAAAGTCCCTCTTCATCTTTCTTATAAGCCCCCTTCGTGTATCAAAAGACTGCAAAAAGGTCTTCCCAGAGTCTTCTCTTCTCCAGGCTGAACAACCTCAACTCTCTCAGCCTTTCTCGCCGTATCAGCTTGAGTTTGGTGTGTGTTGTCCCCTTCTTCCCCTGCCCTTGTCTTTCCCTGTTAATATTACAGCTAAAATGGTTTAGCTATCCCATTTAGGGCTGCAGAAAATACTCTCCTGTTTGTTTGCTTTTAAGAAAGTCTTACATGCTTTTTATTGATAAAAAAAATCTGTGTTAAGTATGTGCCTTTTGTCATCCTTGTGAAAATTAGCCCAAGTTTCATTTGACTATTGGCTTTTGAAACACTAGCATTTGTAAGTTTTTGTACATACGGCAATTTATATAATCTTTCTTGTTCTTTAAGTGCAGAGCTGTAGTGAGACAAGGCCAAAACTGAGAGAACAAACATTTGAGAAAGGACTATGACAAGCAGAGAATGAGTACAGAGCTAAAAAGGGAGACAGGACAGTGGGCCTGTGTCTGTGTGCAGACAATGATGACAAGTTAGGTGAGCAACCAAGAGACTGGCACTAAAACTAAGCTGAAGATACCTGATGAGGTTCTGGGATTGGTTAGGCAGAGCCTGAAACGATGAGACAAAAGTAGAAGATACAGACTGAATGAGGTTCCTGGGAGCTAGTACAGACAAAGGGGAGTAGCCGGAGATTGGGGTAGGAAGGGTCAGACTGTGTAAGTGACTGGAGGCAGAACTTGGATGCAACCACGTAATGCAAGTCACTACATTTACTGCATAAAGAACAACAAATAAAGGCTACACTATCAAACTTTACTAAATTTTTCACAGCCTGACTTTGCAACATTAAAAGCAGCCAAAAACCAACTACAAACCAAAATACCCAACGTCTAGTTCAGTTAATAATATAAACAAAACCTATACATTATATATATATTAAAAAGTAGAAAATAGATAATTAAAAGTATTACATACTAGTGATTGCTGTACCTATGTAATACATTTCAGTCAAGGTGTCTACTATCTGTTTGAGATTTCGGACACATCCAACTGCTAGTGCAACTAGTAGCTCAAAGCCAGCATTAATAGTAGCTGGTGAACTACAGACGGGTATGGCCTGCTCAGCAGGCAATTCTCCATTTCTCATGTATTGTAGATAAACATTGGATGCTGGAAAGATGAAATCATCTATCAACTCCTGAAAAAAAAAAAAAGAAAATCAAATCACCTGTTTCCATAAAAATGCACACTACTTTATAACAGAATAAGTTATATAAGTGATCATCTGAGAACTAAAGGGGTACTTAAAAAAAACCCCCAAGAGTTAGAATTGAGACCATCATAACAAGCTTTTAAATTTACAACAGAATAACTCCACCCAAAAGTGGTTCCCTGCAAACGAAACCCCCCCCGCCAAGTTAAAAATAAATCTGTATCATTATTACTGATTGGTAAAAAATTTCTTTTGCCAAGCCAGTTTTATCTACAAAGGTCTTTATCAATTAGTGCTGAAAAAAACAACATTGCTGTTGTATAATATCAGAGGTACAAAGGCAACACAATTTGATTAAAGAGGCGCTCAGATGTCATGCATTTGTTCAAACCTGCCATAAACATTAATAGCACTAATTAAGAACATGTGGAGAAAAGACAATACGGGGTAATGCAAGAAAGCAGTCCTGCACAGGACTATCCCGTATCTAGCTCACTACCCTTGTGCGATATTTGCCGAGCCTGGGAACGACAGCTCCCTAGGTTACAGCAACTTCATACACAGTGGTTCCGAAGAATGAGAATGATAAGTACTCTTATGAATGAAACGAGTAATTTTTTAAAAAAAAGTATTTTTAAGGAAAACACTAAATTCCAAGTAGAAGCCCTTGTCAAACAGTTAAAATTGGGACCTTTTATGGTTACAGACCACAAGATGCATAGTTTCTTTCTACCTATTTATAGTTAAAAAAAAATAAAATTCAAAAAACTTTAACTTACTTTAATGAGATTAGCACCTCCTTTTTCACAACCAATATGGTATTTCTTCTCAGGTGTCTGGAATGCTAACAACTCTTTTGTTACACCAAGGTGACCCTCTAAGATAGTTTCTTCAACACCTGTTTCCCCTGTTCTTTTTACTTCATCCTGCCATTTAAGAGAAAGTTATGATAATCTAAATAATATACGCTTCCAGGCTTAAAACTGTACTTTACAACAAAGCAGCAAAAAGCTGATTATCAGAAATAAATTGATCTTAAAACTTACCCTAATCCTCTTAAGCCAGTCGATTTCATTATTGAGAAGAACTTCAGCATTAGGTACGTTAATATTACTGTTGTAAGCATAGTTAAGAAGATGTCTTAAGAGAGTGAAGTAGTCTCCAGAATGCTTAGCTCGCTCTCTTGCGGTACTCTATGTAAAGCAAAAACAAATGATGTATAATTCATACACACTTCTACTTATAGTGCAACACAAACATATCTTCCCTAAAACTGTCAGTAAATACGAAAGAAGCGTAAGATCATTTTTAATCTTTTAGAAGTTTACGATTGTATTTAGCTGTTAATGAACGACTTCTGGACTATTTTAGTAGCAATTTCTATACCTGAATGGGAAACAAACAGTGAAGTGATCAAATGTTCAAGAGAGCCGTGAGCATGCAGAATTGAAAAGCCTTGGCAGGCCCAGTAAAAGAAAGCAATAACTGTAGGTATCTAATCCACTAATGATTTTTACTTGAAGGTTAGCATTTACTGAAGATCAGATGCATATATTAAAGCTTATTGTTCATGTTCTTATCAGAAAATGCAAAAAAAAAAAATCCCTTTCCCCCTCACGTATCTCAAATTGAAATCGACTGTGCGGCTTGCCTATAGGTCAAAAGGAAATATTTTAGTGACTGCTGTTAATAGAAATTTGCCTTTTCTTGTAGATATTTTGTCCTACTACTTTTTGCAGAAATTCACATTGTACTGAAGCTTTTACCTCTAAAAACTTACCCCTAGAACAGTAAACAGCAGGGTAATGAAGAAAAGGAGAGGTCTCTGTCCCATGCAACACCTGGTAGCCATTAAAAAGAATTGCTCCTGTGCCATCTGACGAACAGTTCTGGAAATAATTTAATAGAAACATTAAATACAATCTCCTTATCCAAACAGGACATTAAAAAAACCCAAACAATTAAATTTGCGCTTATCTGCTAAATTCCATTTTTTAAAACTGCACATCACCTAATACATGGGTATACTTTAATTATTCACTACCCATCATATTGTTTCTCCTTGTAGTGAAATTCTAGACACATGGATTACTGTTACAAAACCTGTTCTACAAATCAAGTACTTAAAGGTAAAAAGACAAAGAAACTTACCAGCACCTAACCATTAAACTTTCACAACTGCCAGCAATTATTGGATAACACAACAAGCAATTTGCAATCCTAAATAAACGTTTCTGGTTTTTTCTAATCAAGCACCAGCTATGCCTGAAAGTCTAAAAAGAGCTACCCTAGTAAAATTGCTCTTATTTATCGCTACAGAAGTTTGTTGAGCATCTATGAAATGATCAAAATTTATCATCAGTAAGAAATGAGAAAAGACAACACCCTGAAAATTCAAGTGGCTAGAACTAAAGGAAAGTTGCCATTTAAGAACTTAATTTAACCACTGGAATAATGATGGAATGGATAAGCTTAAGGAAAAAAATATATTTCAGGTAAACCCTATTCTTTCAAGTGGTAAGATTAATTGTCTGAGCACTGTATCTTGTAAAAACCGTCAGAAACAACTCTGCTTGGGTGGGGAGAGAATACAAATGAATTCTGTGCTTTATGAAAGTATCTCAACGTATAAGAAACTGAATTTTACAGTGTCTTTTTGGTGTGGTGGTCATTGTTTTCTGCCCATGAGGTCACTGTGGAAAGCGCACTAAAGAATTCTATCTCCTTCAGAGTTCTTTCATGTGCTATTAATTGTGCTTCAAAGACATGCAAGAATGACCATGAGGCCAGAGCAAAGATGCACCTAGCTCAGCACCCTGTCTCTGGTGTACACCTAGGAAAATGCACAAGAGGGAAGCATGCAGTGACACTTCTCCAGAATGTTCTCTCAGCTTCTAACAATCTGTGGTTCAGAAAGACTACCAAAAACAGTATTTCATAGCCCTCACTGGACAAATTAATGAAAAAAAACCTCAAACTGTTTCCAAACTGAAGGTTTGCATTGCTTAAATGTTATGCTTAAAAAGTTCTAACACAAAGAAACACTGTTCTCTATTTATTCTCCCTTTGCTACTTCTGATTTTAAAGGTCTCTGTGGTATTCTCCTCCCACCATTTATCTCTTCTCCAATACAAAGTGCCCCAAGCTATTCAGCTGTTCCTCAGATGGAAGTAATTTCAGAGCTTTGATCTCCCTTGTCACCCTTCTCTGATCTTTGCAAGCACTACTATATTGCTTCGAGTTGCAAAAGACCATGGGGTGGAGGGGGGGTCTGTTTTGTTCTTAATAATAATTGACATTTTATGGGATCTGATTGCTGTACTGATGTTTTCATAAAACTTCTCACAGAAATTTCTTTTAAGATGCAACCCTTCAACTGCTTGGGACACCTCACACAGGCACTCCTCAGGTTAATGCACTTAAAGGCAGAATGAAAGAGATAAAGGTGGTATTTTCCTAAAGTGAGAAATGTGACCAAGGAACCACACACTTCACACTGTTATGTCCCTGAGGAGTATGCAGCATTTGAAGACAAGTAGTATATTTTCGCAAGGCTATAACGATCTAAAAGCTTTTAAGGAACCATGGGAGGGAGGCAGCTGCCTGAACACAGGCATCTACTGCCACGTTAGACACCATGACAACAGCGTAGAGCTGGCAGAGAGGACACGAACTGCATGATGAACTCGCACTCACCTGGTGAAACAGCTGGAGGCCAAATGCCTCCATTAAGGCAGGCAACCTGAATCCTGTCCTACTGATAGCTCCAGGAGATACAGATCTCTGTTTAGTTAACAGAAGTCAGCCTCTTGAATGGGTATAAGTGCCATTGCTTTACACAGGCAGTAAGAATTTTTATTTATTTCAGACATACATGTATGACCATCAAACACTTTGCAGCCATTAGCAGAATACTTCTGGGTTCCAGGATCATTTAGGACTAACTGTTCGGCTATCTAATGTTGACTAAGCCAGTCTTGTGTTCAGGGGCGACCACTATAAAATCAATTACCTTAGAGAGCAATAACTGCTCTAGTATTTAGTATTAAACATTTTGCATTCTGTTTCTCAATTTATGGGTAGCATGATCATGCTATGAGGCAAGAGCAGAAGTTCCATACAATCTCAACCTCTGAAAGAAACAAACAAAACCCAACAATCCATCTCATCTTTTCCAGAATGATGATGTTTGTGAGATCTGAACTTGATCATCTTCCTTGTCTTTTATGGTGCACCAAAAACATTTTCTCACATGCGTATTTTTGTTCACATTGTTCTCTGATTGAGGACAAGAGATTAGAGAACAATAGTTGAAAATGGCAGGATAGTCAGAATTCTGTCTGGTATTTGCTAAACTATCTCTGAACTGAAAACACTAAATTTGTTTCCACATTAATACAGAAGAGGCAAATTTTTTATAGCTTAGTTCAACTTTGCTGTCTTCATTTTGAAAGTGGTCTTCCATTTTACTCATGTTTATGCTATTCTAACCATCACGTAATAAGGAATAGTTGCATTCTAAGTGAGATTGTCGTATGTATCTGAAGTTTTACAAGTGTATGAGTAAAAAACTCAATGATTAGCTTCTTGTACTGACAGTATGAACCATACAATAAATTCAGCTCATTTCCCATTCTGGTGGAGAATGAAAACAGAGATAAGGAGCTAAGCAGCAGTCCACCTAGATAAAGAGAAGCCCTTAAAAATTCTACCCCCCTCTGACAAAAAAACCCCAAACAAACCCCATTCATCAATGCTACTCTCATTTTTAAAGGGCAAAATACCTGGGGAATTAAGCCACTGCTGTTCAGACTTGGGCTGACGTGGCAATAAAACATTTGGAAAAAGAAGCCCCAGCTTGGGGACACATCTAGTTTCTTACAGTATTTTAGGAAGAAAAGTACAACAGTCAACTCTTCACTAGGCGCAACAGTATGAAATAGTTGGGGTTCAGATTCAGTCAAAGCTCAAATCAGCAAGAAAAGTAACCATTGGAAGAGACTTTCAAAACCATGAGATACTCCCATCTGTAAATCAAGACTGTAGGTTTAGCTAAGACCTTCTACGTCCATCACAAACTGTGTTAGGACAGAACCTGCACAATGAAATTCAGAGACTAAACTGTTCAAGACTTACAGATTTTGAAGTTCCTGATTGAACCAATGGTTCACTTCCTTGGTGAAATATGACTAGAACAGAAAAATCCTCACAAATCTGCAGTTTTCAAAGACCGAAAGAGTGGGAACAAGTCATCTTTGATGTATGTTTGTCACTGGCACTATTCTGTTTGTCAGAACATTGCTACCTTACTAGTAACTATTTTAATATTTTACATTGTGCTGTCAATACAAAACAAAGCAGACTAATAATTTTTTGTAACCAATTAACAATTAAATGTACTCATTCTATGGGGGGGTGTGTGTTTGGTTTTGTGTTCCTTTTTTTGTTTTTAAGTAAACATTAACACAGCTATTCTGTGAGTTCTTGCAGCATTTTTGAAGTGGGGAGGATCACAAAATAGATTCATAGTAACAAAAGAATATCCCAGTATTTTCTTCTTTCAGTTATTCTTAATGACAAAATCTTGGCTTATTAACCCAAACCAGTGAAAGTGATAGCAAATAAGAAACTTTTCACCCTGACAGCTGATAAATGGTGTCAGAGATAAAAACAAAAGGACAGAGCTACCTAGCTGTGATGACAGCTTTCCAGCCCACATAAAGTGACAAGAATCTCAGCTTGTGATATTCAAAGCTTAAAGAAAGGTTTTAAGACCCTTTCATGAGAGACATGTCACACCAGAAGCAGCCCCAGAAGCTTTAATGTTGCCATTAATACACTGCCAATAAATAAGCATGGAGATCACACAGATCTGGCCACTATATTAGATAATAATCTTTAAGTTCTCCAAAGCCGATTATTTGTGCAAACACACTTCTTATTTACAAAGTAAACCTGAGAACTGCTCACTGAACTTAATATGCAAAGAAATACTTCTGTCTGCAAAGTGTTAGATACCAAACACTAACTGATATATAAACAAATGCTGGTGAACATTTGAGAAATGTCACTTAAATTTCAAGTACAATGCCAGAAAGTCAGATAACTACAGTGAAATTTATTATAAAAATCATCACTCATTAACTACAGTTGTACAATTAAGATCATGTAAAAAAGCCACAAATCTGAGTTATCTTTGGACCCACATCAAAAAAAGCAAAGGATGGGGCAGCAGTAACACTTGCCCATGCTATTCAGCTGTACTGGTACTCCAAATTTGACATGTGGCCAACATACACTTACTGTCAAAATAGTAACTTGATATCAACTGTTGACAGTTTTAAAAATAAAATTTAGTGATTTCTTACTCATCAGCCTTGAAAGTTACCAAAAATAGTGAAAGACAGCTTGTTTCATTTAACGTGTAAAATTACAACGTACATTTGTCAGCATGTTTTGTTAAACTTATCTAACTTAAGTGATAATAACAAGTTTCAGTGAAGCTGAAAATTCAATAACCTTTATCACAGGTTGCAAAGTAATAAAGCTTGTGGGATTTTGACAATAATACTTCACATTTTCACCAACGTGTGCAAATAATTCATTGTAAAGGGATACTTTGATGATACTATTGATCCTTTTTCATGGTTCGTATTTGTGAACATAAGACTTTTCAACTTGTTCTATCTAGAAAAGTAAAAAAACCCAAAACATGGTGCTGAAATTCTGACCTCAGTCATCTCAGAGCATCACAATCTCACTCCACTTAAAATGTACTGAAAGGCTCAGACAACACTAATTTCTGATCTCTGTCATTTCCCAAAGACAAGTTAAAATATTCATGGAACAACAGTGGAGATATCTTAGAAAACTAGAATTAAATCTTTAGTAACTGTTCAAAGCTTTAAGTTTAATAACAACATAGAAAACCTTTCCACCTGGATGGCTCTGAAAAATACACACCCCAATAGTCCACATCACAATTTCGGATGGGCTAAAAGTCACAAGACATCCATCATACAGATGCTATATTGTGCAGAGGCTGTCTAGGGAGAACTGTAAGAAAAGCGTGGAGACAACAGGAGATCCCTGAACTCTATGACAGGACTGCAGGACAACTGAACCACATTGGTCTTGGCAGCCCCTGCTGGTTTTCCCCGTCCATCTGACCTACAACAGTGCTAAGGGTTCCACCAAGATGCTGCTACTGCACCAGGTGACAGCTCCAATGCGACAGCTCTATGTAAAACCTAAGTGTCATGAAGAGTCACAAGTGTACCACCCCAATGCAAGAAAACCACAGCATTAAATCTTATCTTCCTCCTCTCCTCAAACCGCTAGCATCGTCTCTTGTCTTTACTTATCAGAAAAAGTATAGGAAAGCTCTTCTATACCTAAGTCACTCAAATATTCTACTATAATGTGTATTCACATAATTTCTGAAAAACATAAAGTACCCATTATTTTATTCTAAAGAAATTGTTCTAAAGCCATCAGTAGCACATTATCAAGCATCCATCTGGCTTTACAATATCCTCCTTATTAAACAAAGAAATAGCAGCTGATACAGCTACCACTTCAGGATCCAAATTACAGAATTATATTGCTAAACAATAAATTAAGACAACCGCAGAAAAATCACTTAAATAAGAAGTCATTGCTCTGCATGTAGTCTTTATATTAATTTTTGAATTGTAAAATAATATATGTGATTAAAAAAACAAGCACAAAAAAAAGCCCACACCACCAAGACTTACTTGCTGTGACAGTGCAATAGCAAATCAATGATAAATGTCTGCCATGCCTTTTCTTTACTGAGCGCATCCAGTGCCGTTGGAATCAAAGCAAAACACAGGGTCATCACCTCCAATGCTTCACAGCAAACTTGTTCATCTTCCATGTCTGGTTCATTTCCTGCATTTGTCTGTGAAAATAAACAAGCAAGCACAAAGTGGGTCTAGAAAAAAGTCCTGAGAAACCCAGCTGGCTCCAAGGTACATACACTAAATACAAACACAAACCACAAAGTTGTATACTAAGTGATTATCAGTGCCAAGTATTTTATGCACTCCACTCAGATGTGACTCAAAGCACTATGCGGGACGACCTGAACTTCCAGTACAGTGTTTCTCAAAGGAGGATTCCAAGCATGAACTCAAGGAGCCAGAAGTTAAATAGGAAGCTTGTAGGCAAAAGTAATGTTAGTTAGTACTGTCGCATTTTTTTTGTTGGTTTGTATTCAGGTTTTGTTTGCTTGTTTTTTTAATTTTTAAATAAGACACTTTTCTTCACTACTCAGAACCTGGAGTTTAAAGCTTTGGAAACAGTTACTATTGAAACCGAGAAAGGCTGCAGAAAGGCTGTAGTGCTGTATAACTTGTCCAGAAGTCCAGTTTTACAAAGCTTTGATACTCAAAACTTACTTGACCAAAAGCTTCTTAATGCTGCTAGAATTTATTCAGCACTTTACTGTTTTTCAGAAACACAAAAGAGTTCAAACAAATTTCAAACATAGCTCTGTGGTGAATTCTGAAATATGACAGTATTTCTAATCGGTACATAGGTTACTGTTTCAATTAAAGACTTGATTCAAGTGAGTTGATTCAGGTGCATTTTCCCAAAATAAATACTTTGGGGAAAAAAAAAAAGCAAGCCCCCTCCTCCATCTAAGCCAAAATTAATTAGCTTGAAGAAGTTCTGAAGAAATTGAATGCGAGCAGGTTTCAATTTTAATTCATCAGTAAATATGGCTGAAAGTTAGCAGCATTAATCAGAGACATAAAATAAGTATTTGCTTTACACATGGAAAGGTTATCAAGATTAAGTAGGCAGAAAGACGACATTACAATGCAGAAGAGATAACTAATTGTAAACAGCAGCAGAAGAGGACAAAGTATGTCTCAGTCTGGCAACAGACACCATTTTGTCTTTGCACAACAGCTAAAAATCAGAGACAGTCAGTACCACTGCAGCAGGAGGATGTGGTAATTCTGACACATCTCAAGACATGAAAGTAAAAGCAGAATGCCTTCAGAGGTTCAGGACTGCACCTGCTCTGCACTGAAGCCCTGTTTGGAAAAGAAAGTTCTTTCTGCATGGGTGCAGGGATCTAGCAGAAAGGCAATGTGCATTTTATACTCAACGAAGTATTTTCCTATAGTCAGGCACCAAGAGCTGACGGGGCTGTACAGGCAGCATACTTGAAGTATTTCAAATGGGTACGGGCCTCCTCTGAGCTCATAAAGAAATAGCGGTTTGACACCACTGAAAGTCGCACACAATCTTCTTCAACCACTGAAGGACTCCCACGCCAGAATTTTTTGAGGTAGGAGGCAGAATACACTTCATAAAAAATATGCTCTCAAAATAATTTATCTTGACATTAAAGTTTAATTGAATTCACCAGTTCAGTTCAGAACCTTCTTAAAGTGCTCAGAACATTCTTTCAGAAGTCATACTTGATGAGGTTATTCTGAAGTGCCTCTTAAAAAAACATTTACCATAGTTGCCTTTCATGTTTTTAGGAATTCTGACACGTCATTCCTAATTCCACAAAATCAGTCTGCTTTTGTTCTTAAACTAACATTTAATGATAAATCCCTGCCTCACAGACTTAGCAAAATGCTCTTACGACCTATGAGTTAAAAGTCTAAGATTTAACGGTCAACTTAGAAAACTGAAAGCATTTTCCATAAAATACTTTCTCTCTAAGCCAGTGTTTGCCAGTCACTGGTATATTCAATCTTTATAAAACTCCAATAGGAGTTACTTCCTCTCATGTATAACCAAACGCAATTCTGTTAAATTAAGAACATGTCTTTCTTGCATCATATTCCTCTGTTTCTGCGATACTTTCCTCTCTTTTAATGTTATTTTAATAAAATGTACTTTATTCCCCCTTCTTATTATTTGTGCAATTTCTTCCACTTTTTAGTCTCAGATTTTTCCCTTCAATTCTTAGTTCCCTTTTGCTTAGGATAAACCAAACACAGCTACTATTTATTAGAAATGTCCATGTAAGTGTCAATAAAAAATAAATAAAACCCACAAAAAAACCTTTGAAGGATGATTGATAATGTACAGCTTAAATGTCACCTATTATAAAGCTTCAATTGTTTGAAGAACAATTTACAGAATTTAACTGTAAAATTTTCAGTCCAAAAATGTCAGGAAAAAAATGTTCAGGTATATTTTCATTTAGATGTATTTTCTCTAGTGCACTACTGCTCTTAAAACATCAAACGTATAGATGTAAGAGCACATCTGCATGTGCCTGGACTGTCACGCTAACTAAATCACTTTCTACATGCAAGTTATATCATCCCAAAAAAACACAACCAAGAAAACCCCAACTTATTTCATGAAGTTATTCTCATAGCAATAGAAGCAGATGCCATTAGACCACTACATAAGCTAAATGCAAAGATGTTGCATTTTCCTGAAGCAAATATTTTTCCTCTAATTGATCAACAGCTAATACACCAAGAAAAAACTTCCCTATACATGCCTTTTCTTTTACTCTCAGGCAGGTATTGACTGATTTTATAAGGCGAATTTTATAACTTGATTTTACAAGGTGAACAAGTGAGGATGTTGCAAGAAAAAAAATCAGTGTCAAAACACAGATTACTATTTCCTGTAACTGTAAACAACATTCATTAAACACAAGGTGTGTGATAACATATATAACCCCCAACTCAAATTATTTGCATAAACCACATTTGAAACCATGAAGATGGTCTACATACATATCTACATTATAAAAGGAAAAAAGCCATATAGGATTAGCAATTATTTAATTTTACCAGTGCTTCAGAGCTAATTTCAGATCAGTTAGATCTTGTTTCTCGTTCTAGACCGCACATATGCTTTAAATCAACTTCTGTAGAATAAACTTTTTAAATTTGAAGACTAGAAAAATTAGCATTGCAAAGAAGTGCTTATTTCTTATGTAGATATGGCATCTAACCGGGCTGAAAATATATTACAGCAGCTTACAGAACTGGTACATTTTTGAACGGACACCAGATTCAAGTTATAATTAAATAGCTACTGAGAAAAGGAATTTGGAAAAGAAGATTAAACTGTGGTATGACAACTGACATACCATACTAGACTCAGAAATACATCATAACCAACATAATTACCTATAAGCTCATCACACTAAGTGTGACGTCCTGACACTCTGCTTTTTGTAAACAAAGGAACAGTTATACAGAGAAGTTGCTTAGGAATTCTTACCTTTTCATAGATTTTACTAATTTCCTCATTCGAGCTGAAAACCAGCTGAACTGACCCACAACCTGATGCCCAAACAATTTTTTGTACTGCCCTAATAACACAGATATCAGGGATGTATTTTGAAGCCTGAAAAAAAGAAAAGAAATAAAACAAAACAACATCAAAATGCAGTTGCAAATAACATTACAATGGATTCTAAATTCTCACAAATGTATTTATAAAAAGTTCAAAATTTAAAAATTTGGAATTTAACAAATAATTTGTCCTTAGATAAAAAAAAGATGCTGCATCTTGAAAAGTATCTGTACTTCACTTATGTAGTGTTTCTGTTTTTAATAGAAAGTAGCATGTATTTTAGATATATTACAGAATCTTGTAATGTTACAATTACCAGGAATTACAAGAAAGTGAACATTTTTGATAAGCATCCAGCAACTCTCTGATTCTGAGTAATATTTAGCAGAAACTAACAACTTCAATGCTGTAACATTCTTGTGTTGGGGATAAAAACCCAACAACAAACCACCACACATGCATCTGGAAGGCAGTTAGCCTCTTAAGTAATGTGACAAGTTGAAGTTATTTTAGGGTTTGTCCCTCCATGGTATTTATTGTGCTAGCTGACAGCTAGACAAACTAACACTTATGAAGTATGTGATTAATATATAAAGGGATTGTTCTATATTCAAGTTATAAAGAGTTTAAAATTAACCACAGATCATGTATCTTATGACTGCAGACTCACTCTTCAGTATTTTCGGCATGGTCAGAGTTAACATCCAATAGTTTCTACTGATAGGCAAACATTACAAAACATGCTACAACCGCCATTATTTATAGTTTGCATCAACTTGCAAAAAAATCCCCAAACCTATCTGGAGTCTATATTCAAAGTAGAACTGTCCAAAAAATGGGCAATCTTCAAAAGCAGATAGCAGACAGTTCTCAAAAATTTCAAATTTCATTTTTCTAAGGCTCAGATTTATTTAAAAAAGCAGACTAAGAAGCCTAACTAATAAGCCAGCTGCATCAGGAAAACCTGAACAATGTGCATTCTCGCAACTGATATGGACATTAACAGTAGTTACAGGAAAAATAATAGTTATTTCACCCTTGCCACAAGCAAAGCAACTTTACAGTAAGAGCATCACAAGAAAAATTTATCAGAAAAAGGACACACAGAAAAAGGACATTTTCCCTTTTAATCTCAATTGTAGTTTTCAAACCTTCAATATTAAAAGTTTTTAAAAAGGTGAAATGTTTCTTTCCATGGTGTAGTCTTCTGTCTGGCCTACGGAAACCACGTCAGATTTATTTTTTTAAAAATTGTGTGGCCAGTTGAAAAAGAGTCTTTGAGCATCAAAACATTAAAAGAAAAAAAAAAAGTCTTTCAAAGACAAA
Organism: Chroicocephalus ridibundus; assembly: GCF_963924245.1. Lineage (NCBI taxonomy): Eukaryota > Metazoa > Chordata > Aves > Charadriiformes > Laridae > Chroicocephalus > Chroicocephalus ridibundus. The sequence goes on along the minus strand of NC_086284.1, from coordinate 96,423,853 downwards.
TTACAATACATATGAAATATAGATCCACAGTTTTCATCATTTCAGAAAATTATAGACAATACTTTAACAGCAATACTGTGTAAACTCTTGTAAAATAGACTCAGATTTTGTTTGCTTTGATGTGCCCGGTAAAAGAAAAAGAATTTATTTATTTATTTAGTAGAGGTCCTCCAAAAAGGACAAAAGCACAATTAAAAATCTTTCTTCTTACCGCACCTCAAAAGACATTTCTTCTGTGGACGGAAGTTAATTAAATCAGAGTTCAAATGGCTGATCTTACACATACAATCACTGATGGATGCAATACCACCCACTAATGGAAGGCAGATAGTTCAGTCTTGCAGTCTAGTACATTGTGCTTTCTTTAGACACTGCCCTTTGTTCAGAAGAAATAATGTACTTTCCAACATTAAGATGGCAATACAAGACTACTTTTATTTAGATAGCTCAGACCTGTCTTGGAGATAGCTTTGCAGAGATTCTGTACAGTACAGAAAACCAATATCCACTGCTTTCACACTGGAAACTGAGGGATCTCAATTCACTGTGGAAGAGGAAGCGGCAGTAGTTCCGATTTTAGCTTCTGCTGAATTCAGCAGAACTCAATAATGTATTCACTAACATGACTCAATTCCAAATCCAAATGGGGTTCGGTCACACCATACACTACATACAGATAAGACTATTACATTTGCAAAGCACATTGTTTAACCCTATAGAGCTCCACAATCTAAGTTTTTCACTTATACCTTTAATGCGTTTTCCGCATTAAAAAACAACAAAAAAACAACACACGGGCAACAATTTGAGACTTTTTCAGCATTTAGAAATCATGCTCAATACTTAAAAACTTTTCTTTGTTTCTCTTCAAGAAAAGAATGTTACTCAGAAATCAAAACATAAAGGACAAAAAAAAAAAAGTATCACAAAAATATTCCCAAAATACACATTAACTTCTTTAAATCTATTACATCAACTTTCTGAACTTCTGATCTAAGCATAAGATATTCACAATCCGTTAAAGAGCTTGAACAGAACCTTCCTCATTCACTTAAGCCTCTTTATGCTATTAGACAATGAATTTCATAATTGCATATGGAAACAATTCATTAAATACTTTCAAGTAGTTAACAGCTTATGAACCATATGAACATCACCTAAAATCTTTCACACATTTTAGAAGGAAAACCCAGTCTTATAAAGCAATAAATTTAAGGATTTAAAAAAACCAAAAAGCCTATGGGGAAAAAAAGGGGATACAGATCACTAACCTCATCAGATATTTGCTGTGCGAGACGTATTGCTACATTTCTTAGCATGCATTCTGAAGTTGGATTAGGAATGTTTTGTAGGGCATTTTGTAGCACCACTGCCTGGTCATGCGTAGCCTGGTTTATCTGGAAGAAAGTATTTCTTATACTTATTTTTACATGGACAAAAGAAAGCAAGAAGATATAAAAACACAAAGTTACTTGTAAAGGTTTAGTAGAAGTAGGTAAGATCTTGGAAGGAAAACTACTTACAGAAACTGCGAACACCAAGAAAAACAAATCTCCTCATTTTCTAATAGATACCATCACATCTGAAGACACCGTATGGTACACAGCATGATCACAGAGTACAAGTAGTTGAGGAGAGGCACTTGCTCAAAACTACTTATGTTTGGGGCTTTGTTTATTATTTCAAGTTAACAGAACATTTAGAATTACAATGCCTCCTTCCCTTTTTGTTGATGTAGGAAAGAAAGGGTTTGCTAAAACAATGGGTGTCCCTCTGGATTAGCTAATAGGGTCCAGACAGAACACGGCTGCAGTGTTCATTATAGTTAAGTACATGTTAAACATCTGAGTTAAAGCACTATTGAAGAATTCTAGTCCAGATGAACCCTCCTGTTCTTTATCACGCTTTCACAGTGGAAACAGCAGGAAGACAAATTTTTATCTTTTCTGTATTGGTTTGAGCATAGAGTTCCTTCTCCTTGGGCTGACAGAGCTGCGTAGTTTTGACAGGTCAAATCTTTCCTTCTCATAGGCAAACTTGCTTGAAAAGACTCTGTGTGCTGTGGTTGTAAGTTAAAGCTTCTTGTACAAATGAGTTGCTTCATTTTCCAGTACCATTAAATCCAAAAAACCTCTTTCCGATGCTGCTCAAAAGACATTCTGTAAAGTTGGTCTGTAACACCTGGCACTGGTCATATCCCTTTGCTTTGTCAGCTTCACTAAGACACTTGATTCAGTGAGCAAAATTACAGAACTCCCACTGAAGACTGTAATAGAGCTTACACAGTCAACTGGCTAGCAGACGCAGGCTGTAATATGGGGGCATATGGCTCTATGGGGGCAAAACAGGATCTATGTATACCAGAATACTATGTTTAACAACTTTCTATGAAAGCAAGGAAGAAAATAAAAATTTAAAAGGTCCTAGTGACAGCAGCAGACTGATAACTGGAAGACTGCAGATGCATAGTCTTGGTTATCTCATTCTCTTAAATACTGATGGAAAGCCAAGAGAGAAAGTTATGCTATGCTACTTATGCTTCAGATATGACAGATGAAAGGTATTTACAAGTCCCACCTCCATCCCCAGGTGTAAACAAAAGATATCAAGACTAAAGTCCTTCAAACAGGATGACAATGACAGCAAGAATAACCACGTTTTTTCCAACAAATCAGCTTATGATAAAGTTAGATGTCTGCAACACTGAACAGTGAACGTCAGTAACCATGGACAATATTACCATCTCTGCAGTGGCCAGCAAAAACCTGTTTCAAACAGTACTTCAAGAGTCAACTGATGTTATCTGTGTTCCAAACTGCCTTTTGAATAATCCTCATTAGAAAACAGGGCAGTAAAATTTACTCATTTTGAACAGATGAATGATGGGGTGGCAAACTTTTTTGCTATAAGATGTTTCTATTCTATTCTAACATGAGACATGAAAAGGATCTTCACCTCTTTGTAATCATGAAAAGTTTTGATTTCCTTAAGAATGAATGTGGTATCTTCCAAAAGTTGGAGCTAACCAGAACAGATACTTATTTTTCAGACTTAAGGGGAATGTACTTCTCTGCTTCAGAGACTGATCTTAGTAAATATTCTTGAAGAAAGTGCTCTGAATTGGTTGATAGTATAGGTTGATAGATTGAGCAACTACTGAGGACAGAACTTCACAAAAGGAAAAAAAAAAAAAAAGCTGGAATACCTGGAAGCAAATGCCCAAGAAGGATGGCATCCAATTTTAATGTTTGGACTCTATGCTGTACGCCTACTGTAAGAGGGCCGAAATAAAATCTTGACCCACAACATATTTGTCCAGATGTAGGAAAACTAACTAGCCATATTAAACATGCTAAAACCTACTACTATAGACATGTGAGACCACCATTCAGAACACCTGTGTTACACTTTCCCTCTCCAACTCTGAGAAATCTTAAGGTAGGACACCTTTCGACTATCAACACTTAACTTTGCACGTACCTAGATGTTCTCTACAAGTTTCTCCTACAAGCAATGGACAGAATTAGGAATCTAGCAAGCCAAGGACTTATTTTTGTGTAGAAAATGTAGAAAAAGCGCTGGCATGACCCAACGTTAGTGCTGTTGTTTTATGGTCTAACTGGAAATAGGAATCAAAAGAAATTCAAAGACACATCCTTTAATAGACTCAACAGCTCAAAAGAATCCGAATTAGCATTTATGGAATAGATGTACTTGAAAATGGAAAGTTACCTGTACGGGCAATCATGCAAACCATTGAAAATCATATATAGAGCAGGTGAATCTCACACCTAACTTTTCTACATTCAGAAAGAAACAGGATTTGCTTACTAAGTTGATCTCTTTTTTAGAATTGTCAGACAACATTATCTGAAAGTACCATGAGTTCTTGGCATGCAAATCACTCAAAGAGACTGTCAATGTAAAGTAGACAGATGTTTCTGCAGACAATATAAAAACCAGACTACATTCCTATTTGCATCAAGGAAGATTATATTACCGGTGAAACTGCACTTGTGCCTTCCACAACTGGTTGACAAGCTTCTGCCACAGCTCGAACGTGGCCATATCCAATTGCTGTTAGCAATAATTTGGCTATTTTTAGAGCATTAAGGTAGGCACCCCTTCGAGTTTCCATATCTGCATTTGGCAGGAAGTTATTTCTAGTCAGCATGCTCAATACAAGAGGCAAACCACCACTTTTTAAGAAGTTGTATTGGAAGTCACTGGCATCTTCTCCCAGAGGTGCGCTGGCAGGCATTAACAAGGCATAAACTACCTGCAGAACAAAATACAGAGTTAACTAACAGAAATCCACTAGCTTGAATATAGATGATTGAATATGAGACTATGCTGGCATACTACTTAAGCAATGCTTTGACAGCCTTGGCCAGTTTATTCCAGTAAAATGTTAAGTATTTTCAATCATTAATTTCAAACCAGAATTTGATCTTGTGCTTCCACAATGCTACAGAAAAGATTGCCAAATACGGAGTTGAAGATTTTTAAAGAACAGGCAAAGCATTACAAACCTCTGTTAGATACAGCACTTGTGAGGCAGAAGGACCGAAGAATAGAGAATCAAGGGATGGACTAAGGCTGCTTTCCCCAAGCTTTGCATGATCTAAACAAATAGCTCTTAGTTTCTCAACCGTAGTGTTATCTGCAATAAAAGCACAACTTATGAACATTTTATAACAAAACTATTCCAGAACAAGCCAGGAGTATTTCCAATTACAAATCTTAGAAATTTGAAGCCTATCAGAAAAGTCGCAAAAAATGTAACTGACAGACAAGATCAGACTACAAAGGGTTCTACAATAATTATTTCTGTCAGTACAAAAGTGATCTATTAAAGCAGTGCTACAAAACCACTTCAAAATACAACATTCTCCCTAATTTCACTGCAGGGCATCACTGAACCCCAGTACCAACCGCAAACTATGCAACTTTATATGAAAGACAAGAAATAACTATTTAAGAAATACATACAATCATAATTAAGATAGAATCATAGAATGTGTTGGGTTGGAAGGGACCTCTAAAGGTCATCTAGTCCAACCCCCCTGCAGTAAGCAGGGACATCTTCAACTAGATCAGGCTACTCAGAGCCTCATCAAGCCTGGCCTTGAATGTCTCCAGGGATGGGGCCTCCACCACCTCTTTGGGCAGCCTGTGCCAGTGTCTCACCAATAATATCCAAGAATTGCAGTTACAACAAATTAACAAAAAGTGGAAAATACTCCCCTAACCAAATTTTTATAGAACAGCTGAGAAATTATTATACAGGATATTACAATATAAAACACGTTAAAATGAAGTTTTACCTGGTGGCATGAGCTTCATAAGAACACGTGCTCCATCTCTAAGGGGTGGCATATTTAGACTACTGCCCAAGTCTGCAACTTGCCAAAGAAAAGAGATGTATCGAGGATGCAGTGACATGATCTTAAAATAAGCAAATAAGAAATCCCATAAAAATCATTAAAGACAAAATATACAGAAAAAAATGCTTTTAAATTGTTCATTTCATAATTTATGTATATGCTTACCACTCCAGGCAAACAGCTTTCAACTTCTGGATTTGGACCATCGCTGTAGTGATTGCCATGGTTGCCTGGAGAACCAGTTGAAGAGTCTGAAGAACTATCTGGACTCGAGGGCATATTAGAATTTATCTGTGTAAGCTTAGCTGTAATTAGCTGAAAAACACAATCATAATTTTAATACTATGCAAAAATTAAGATTCTTTACTAAAAAAGCATCTGATATGGCATAATACAAGGAGGAGGAATGGAACTACTTCACAAGAATAAGTGATTTTATGTATGGTATTTTTCAAGCATTTACAAAAGAGAAGTGACATCTGAATTGACATAAATCAACCACCTGCAATACTTACCGTTTTATCTTTGAGATTCAACTGCCCAATTAATTTTCTATCATCTGCAGGGTCCACCAGTTCACCACCAATGAACAATTCTACTTTTGTGTGTGCACTATTGGCTTTAATACGATTGAGAATACAACGCCGTACTTGGCCAATTGTGTCGTTTGTATGAGACCAAATATCCAAATCTTCCACCTGTCGGCCTTGGTTTGGAAAACGAACTACCAGTGTGATATGTTTACCACGGAAAGCTCTGAAAAAAAACCCAAAAGTTATTATTGCCCTCATTAAATAAATTATTTTTCCCACTGTATTTTGTGTTGCAGATATTTCAACGTTAATTTTTTACATACGGTGATATACTCCAGCATAAGATTATTTTGTGAAGGCACCAGCAATTATGCAAACATAACATACACAGGAACTTTCAAGAAGCCACACGCCGCACAAGTGCATTAAGCGTATGTCAGGTTAGGAACACTGACAGAATTTTAAAAAGTGTTTTCTCTTGCTTGTAATTTCCTCATCAAAATGCACAAATAAAGCTCAGACTGACAACTACGTTTTGCTCTGTTAGCAAAACAACTTCGTTTTAAATACACCAAGATCAGAATAAGCAATCAGGTCACCAAGTCTTAATGCCTTCTGTCAAAAGCTGTTAAAAGTTATATATTAGAATTCCAATTTTAAAAATCAAAATGCTTTTAAGAAATTCAAAGAGGTCAAGAAAGAAGAAATGTTTTCACACCAGCAGTGATCACACCTCGCACAATGTCAGGGAACTCACTAGGAAAGATGTGCCCAGATAAGCCCAAACTAATCCCATGAAACAAAAGAAGGCAAAAATTCCTCATCAAAGCTCCTTGCTAACAAGACGTGTGAAAAAGTTAGCCTAAACAAATAAGCAGCCCATATAAAAAAGACACACCTGCAATCCACAAGAGAACTTAGGACTAATCAATCAATATATACAATAAAAATGCTGTAGGAGCACTGCAAATTATGGACAAATCATCAAGAAACAGCAATCTCTTCAATTCTCTTGACAAAAAAGGGCATTTAAAAGATAGGGTTAACAAACCCCCAGCATGTCTAAAAATGTTATCTGCCTCATAAATCCATAGCAATCTCAGTGTATTCCTTATATATTTTTGAGACTTTCTTCCCACAGACAGCAGCTATCAAGACTGGAACATTTAAACAGTCTTGTGTTCTGCTTTCCTCTCTCAGGAAATAAAGTATTTTGCTTGTGAAAATATCTACACAACATTGGATTCAAGTGTTTCCTTTTTCTTTGTACCAAAGAGCTAAAGAAGGAGCAGCTAGGACTTAAGCTAACTTTTTACTCAAGGACAAGTATAACAAGAGTGAAGGTACACAGAAAATAAATACACTTCAAAGTGCTGTTCTCTTCTTTCCCTTTTTATGAGGAACTTACACAGAACAAATCACTTAGAGGTAATCCTAAATTTAAGCTTGCAAAGTAAGATCAGCATATCTGTAAAATAACTCTGGAAGATGAAGATATACATTAACAACATGTTTTTTGCATGACAGGACTATGAAAAACAAAGAAGGTTTTACCATGCTAACTGAAACAATGGTACTGCTTTTAAATAATTATCTGAAAAAAAGAAACACATCTAAAACAATCTAGCCACAAGGTATGCTGTGCTAGTTATAGAACAGAATACCAGAACCAAGTTTATTCTCAGGTCTGTTGTCCCTTTCACATATGCCTGTATTTACCTGATCTTTCAATTTTATTTTTTTTTTTACTACAGATCAGAGTTTCGATGTATTAGCAGAGAAAATGGAATTTTGAAACTCTCAAATACATTCCCTGAACAGAAACCCTTTAGAATGTAAAAATCACAGCGATATTAGTAACATTTTTCTTAACAGAAATCAAAGTCACAGTAGTGCATTTTCACACGTACCTTGACATCGGCAGAATAGTTCTCTCTTCGTGGTAATCACTGTCACATTCATTTATGTACTCTCTTAAAACAGTCAACACTCTCACCATTCGTATTGCTTCTTGTCTTGCACAATTGATACTGTCTTTATCCCCATCCAACACACATAATGTATCATAGGAGGCTTTTAGACGGTCAAAACAGGACTGAATGAAGTCTTCATGAATCACTACCTAATTACATTAAAAAATTGGTGCGATTACAAGAATATTAAAAACCATCTTTTCAGCAGGATAATCCAATGGCAGATGTGAAAAAAAAAACAAAAACCAACCAAAACCCAGGTAAGTTACTCTACAGAGCTGCTTGATTCCACTTTAGAATAAACTCCTGTTGATAAATAGCTCCAATTTAGTGTGCGCTTCAAAAATCTTGCACGTCATCAGTAGCTTTAACTGCACAATGCAAACTTGCACTTAAATACAAGAAGTGAAAGTTTGTACAGAGAACACTAAATTGGACTTTCGTTTATTCATTTCCTCAGACTACGTTAAAGAATTCCTAGCTGACAATCTAGTACAGGTTAACTTACTTCACATGAAGAGTGAACACAGAACGTTTACAGACCACCAAAACAACTGGTCCCTCCCTCCCTCCCCAGTCACATAATCCAGTTCCAGATACACTCTCTTCCTGCATAAATTCCTGCAAAAATGGATTTTGAGATAGATTCAGTATAGTGGCAGCTGCAGCAAATCTCCTCCTTCTGCTTGATATCTAACATCTTGCTCCTGACCTATAGTATCATTGTAAAAAGCCTGCAGTGCCTGCAGGTAGTAGTCTGCAATAGAAACATTAACAGTCATAGATATCGCAGTAAACCACAGTCCAGTAACTGCTTTTCTTAGAGGCAGCTCAGGCGCAGAGGAGTTACCAGCACACTGAAAGAAAATACTTGTGTGCATGTTAAGTAAATCCAACACCTCCTGGAAGTGTCAGATCTAGCTATGTGCAGATGGACAGATCTATGCATGCTTAGTAAGCCCAGACCTACAGCATAAAAGAAGCATACAGGCCATCTGCCACCACAGTAAGATATAGCTTGAATGGCTGTAAATGCACCACCTAGAGCAGCTGTGCTGTATCTAGCAGACTGGCAGCTCTGAAGACTATAAAAGTGGTTTTGAGGACAAGTATGAAAATTGGAGTTTTGAGAAATACAACTGTCAACCTACCAACTGGAGATTGTCTGGAGGACAATATTCCCCCCCCAAATTTGTGAAATCCCAACAGTTCACTTCCTCTGACCTTTCAGAAACTCATTCCCTCTTCTCTCTGTCCGCTGAAATGCTGCTCCCAGCAAATATTAGCGAAGGGAGAAAATATCTGATTTGCTAGAGCTCAGCTTGACCATTATGTGGAAACTCAGTGACCCTTTGTAAGGGACATGACATAAGAAAAGATTACATTAACTTATGACAGCACTCAATAGACCCATCCAGTGAAGGAGTACAAATAAGTACCACAACCGGAAGATCAACTAAAGGTTTACCTAAGTATATGATATGAACTGTTTTCTGAGTAGAAAGAGCAAATACAGATCAATTTAATATAAAAAATTTATCAAGAGTTCCATCTGTAAATATCAGAAAAACCTCTTAATTCTCCATCCGACCGGAACTTCATGGCTGGACTCAGGAGTATACTCTCCAGCAAATGAAAACCGTTCTCCGTTTTCAAAGCTTTCAATTATAAAAATACGACCAAATTGAATTTTATCACTGTTTTTCAATCAGATTATATTCCAGCTTTCTTGCTGCTTGTTTGTTTTTTTTACCTGATTAACTTGTAACCTTGGGCCAAGATTAGTATAGATCTCTTTAAGAAGATCTATTGCTCTGTTTGCGATGTCGTCATTTCCCTGAATCACAACCTAGCATAATAAAAAAAAAAAAGAGCATTAGAACATCTTAAAACTCTGGTATAAAATGTAAAAACCGAACAACTACATAAGTATCCTGACACAATGGTATGTCTAACTATTTTATGAGGTGAAAGTGACTAAAATGCTTAGTCGAAAAATACAATCAATACCACTTACACTAAAGTTAGAGTCAAAATTAAGAATTAATTAGTTTAAAGGAGTTCAGAGTTAGCAAAAAAAGTTGATGTTTTACGACCAGAATGTAAATAGTGTTTATGTACTCATCTTCACATGACATTTCCATTTCCACTAGTTTCAGAGAATAAGACAACTATTTTTTCAGATGCTTGGACAATCTACATCACCAAAGATTTAAAACAAGAATTTTGAAGTATTTAAGTGGCTGGAGTGGATGGAAAGGGGACAGACAAATGAGTTCTGTTTCTAACCTGTCCCTGTAGGTCACTGAGCTGAAGCTTCATGAGTTCTGTCATGCTGATAAATGGCAGGGCAGATCCAAGTAAGTTGATCCCCACAACTAAAACATGCTAGTATTATGTGAGCACTTTGTATGTAAAAACTGTGTGAAAACCTATTTGTATAAAACTTGCAATCTGCTTTGATTTTATCTATCATCACCGTGATTAAAATATCTAACCCTTCAACAAGCCACAACCAAAATTACTGAAGACTGCTGCTTTATATACAGCACATTTTACAAAACACAGCCACGATAATCACGCCACAGTGTACTACTGTGGCTTCTAATGCAGCTCTTGAAAACTAGAAATATTCTGAAAAAAAAAAAAAGTATCAAATTAGATACTAATGTTTTTCACCAATATATTTGGAAAGCTTCAGAAAGCTACAATCTTTCTATTGAAAAGCTCTAACCACGTCTAGGCAAAAGGTTGTGGATATGAAAGAAAGGATCAGACCAGTGATCACTTGGTCTAATCTAGAATCACTCCACTTTACCATACTAGAATGAATTACATGAAATAGCTTATGAATTGCACAAAACAAGTTTAGTTCTAGAGTGTATGTAAGAGAGAAATCTACAGATAATTCACCTCGAACAATTCTTTCTTCTTCAACAGCACAGGCAAATTTTTTATCTCATGTGCATATAAAAATATACTTGATGTTTCAAATAACTTTTTGACAAACACCAGTCTGCAAAGTTACCAACTTGCATACTTGCTGGGAAGACAGTAGAGTCACTATGCATTTAGTTTGGAAAAAGTAGCTTTTTGTAATTTCAGTCTATAAGTAATAAATTACATATTCCTAAAAATATAAAAAGACCGAGAAAGACTTAGCAGTTAACCTTTCAGATGTTTCCTCCAATTAACTTACCCTCCAAAGGTAGTCTAATCCTATTAATTCCAGATCATCCATCATATAGGCTCGTCTCTTTGCTACTAGCTTTCCTTCTCGACAGTTCACAGCTTTGAAGAAACGTTCAAAACATTTCATTCCATTTTCTGTTAATAGGGAAGGATCCAGCTGAAGCACATTATTTTCAAAGAAGTCCTTATTAATGTCAGGGTCTAAGTCTGGTTCATCCCCCATTAGTTTGGAATACCATTTAAAACAGGCTTCACGATCACAAAGATAAACCGCATTTTCAGCTAAACACTTCCATATTTGCTTCGCCTGAGGGGCACAGAGCCACAGCTGACCATCCTTCAATAAAAATCTTGAGCAAAACAAAGAGACAATTAACAGAACTGTCTAATAGACATCTAGAGTTACAATTCAGTAAAAAGTACAGGCAAAAAGGTGAACATGTGTATTTTACATATATATATATCATAAGTACGACCCTGAAAATTCAAACTATCAGTCCACTCATAATTAGCCCCGTGATTTCTTAGTAATTTTGAATAGATCAAGACCTTATAAGTCCAAACAAAAGAAGGAATAAAATTTGGCAAGAAATATTTTCCAAAAAAATACCAAGCACTGTTTACACATTATATAGAAACAAATGGACATCACCTAATGTAAACTATTTAGTTTAAAAGTCAGGTCACAACATAAGAGATTAAATTACTTTTGCAATCATTCACTATGTTTTAGCACTCACTTTAGCAAAATCACAAAATAAGGTATTGATTCCACGGAATGGAGCCAGAAGCAGAAGTCAATGAACTGGAAATTTTTCCTTTAAGTAAGTTTTTAATTTGTGTTAAATAACCATTAAAAAACTACTAAGAACTGCGATTCTGAGAGTTAATGCTAAGCATGTTTCAGGAAGAACACACAATAATCAAAGTTCTTCAGAATCCTTTTTCCAATTCAAGATCTTATCTTTGTAAAAGAAATCAGGGACTAAGTTATGGCGTTGCTTTTCAGAAATTGCTACATTTGCTACATTATTTTCAGAAACATTCTACATTTGACAGCCATGACTTCATTAATTCCATTACATTAACAACTAGTGAACTTAAAGGAAGCTACAATTTTTAACATGCAGGAACGCTAAATTAAGTCTGCTATTCATATGCTACTGTATAATTTCATTGAACGTCTGTTTAGCGCTTCCATTTAATTCATAAAAAATCTTGGTAAAATTTTGAAAAGCAAAAGAAAAATCTCAGAAAACAAGTAAAAAATACTTCAGAACTTGACAGTTTGACAGTTCGTGTACTTTTACTTGTGTAAAAAAGATTAAAACCAAGTAAGAAAAACCTGCGTGAGAGAGAACCTAAAAAAGCATCAACATACTGCAGCTCTGTAATGAGCAGAGATCCTTGGTTTTGTTATTTTACTCAAACAGTAGCTGGTCAAAAGTCATCCAAATATTTTATTCCAACCTCTAAGGCTCCGTTGCTGACAACATCAGTGTCTGACACAAGTATATGCCAGTTTATGATCATGGATATAACTCTGGTGTGGTACAACAAATAAGGACACATGGCCATATCCCTACATGGACTATTTTAAATTTTCAGCTAAGTTACCCCAATATGCATGTAACGGTAACCACATGCACATTCTATTCAAGTCAGTACAGTTCTGCACACAGACAGAAAAAGCCCGTACTAATCTTAGTGCAGAATCAGAGCCTTGGACTGCAAAGATTCCAATAAACTTTATTTGAGTATTCCAATACTAGCATAGAAGCCCTCTGGGAAAAAAATCCAAACCAAACAAAAAAAAAAAATTCAGTGTATTTTTGCATTTGGGTTTTGAAAGAAGTTAACACAGTAACTTAAAACTAGATGAGAGGAAGCAATACCAAGGTGGTTTTTTTCTCTTTGAAGTATTTAAAGTATTCTTACAGAAGCTGAACAAATGACCAAGTTAAAACTAACCGTAGGAAGTTAAGTCGCTCCTGTACTTCCTGCACATGACTGTATCTGCTTCCTGGTCTTACAGTTTGAGGATCATATTCACCATGCTCTGCAAATATAAGAAGTTTTATTAGACAATACATTCAGAAACGACATGCTGACTCTAAAAGATAGGACCTGTTTGAATACTTGTTGGTCTGAACATAATTAAAACCATTCAAAGAACAGTAAGTTTTCACTACTGTGTACAAAAATAACTTTCAGCAGCCTGCTACCAGTTAGTATTTCACCCTGAATTAAAATGGGTATAGGAAAAGATTATTGAGGTTTATAATCAAATCAACAAACAGTTATGCACAGATACACATGCTCAACATTCACTATAATGAAAGGATTACAGAAGAATTAAGAAGCTGCATTCTACTTCGAATAAATTTTTTCCTTATTTCAAGTAGACAGTTTGAAGTCAGAAGTCAGTTAAACTAAAAGTATACCAAGCATGTAGTTCAGATTATTCAGTGGGTTTTTTTCTGAGAATGCTTTAGTTTTGTTACAGAGCATCTTTTCCAAAATTTCAGTTTTCCATTTTTAGCGTTTTTCCCCTCCAAAGGGAATCACGACTTTGTTCTTGAACACTTTTATAAGTAGCTATGTACATAACATCACTTAGAGGAGGGAAGGATACAACAGCTTTATCTACTGCAAGTTTCCAAATACAAAAAAGAAATGCCTGTAATACTGAAAAGCTTGAGACAGAAGTTGAGTAATTTGAAAGTAAGGCAAGAAGTCAAACTTTTATCTGCATTTTATCAAATCTCAGCATAATACTTTGTTAACAAAACAGCAGTTTGCTTCATAGGAACTTGGGTTTGGTGTGGTTTTGTTTGGGTTTTGTTTTTTGGTTTTGTTTTGCTTTTTAATTTAAAGAGATACAATCAAGAACTGTACTTGCACTACCTTGATCTGTACTAGTAGCATTTCATCATGACACATGTTAATTATGACAGCTGCATTATAAACTGACTAAGGCTATATTTCTTTTTTGTAAAGGTATACAGATTGCATTTAACTAAGATGACCCAGTTGCGGGAGACTGCGTCATGACAATGTCTAGACTTATGGTAAAACTTATCTTCAGAACTAAAACCCAGTATCTCCTATTATATCAAGGAGGAGAAAAAAAAACCAAACACGCCTAACAGCTGAAGTGAATAATCAGTGTTTCAGAATTAGGAGAAAAATTACTGTCATAAATACTGCTCTCTATTTACAAGTGCAAAAGGTACATTAGCTCAAAAATTAAATAAAAAGGAAAACAGAAGACTAGCAGTTAGAACTGTTATCTACAAAACTGGAGAGATTATGTTCACCAGAAATCCTTCAAAAATTTAAATTATAATCCTAATGAAGTGAGCATAAACGGGCAACTATCAAAAGAAGGCATGTGTTGGGTGTTTTGGGTATTTTTTGTTTGATTTGGGTGGGGGTGGGTGCGTGTTTTTGTTCTGTTGGAGGTGGGTGTGGTGGTGGTGTTTGTTGGTTTTAACTATGGGGACTCTCTGGGCTTTTTTTCCCCCCTGAACAGAGATTAATTCAGACACGCAAGTGTCAATAGTGGCAATGATAGAAGAATTGAAGTATTACAGGCCAGTCATAGAATCATAGAATCATAGAATTGTTGAGGTTGGAAGGGACCTTTAAGATCATCGAGTCCAACCTTTAACCTACCCTGACAAGAGCCACTTCTAAACCATGTCCCTCAGTGCCCCATCTACCCTTTTTTTAAACACCTCCAGAGATGGTGAATCCACCACCTCCCTGGGCAGCCTATTCCAATGTTTAATAACCCTTTCAGTGAAAAAATGTCTCCTAATATCTAATCTAAACCTCCCCTGACGTAACTTGAACCCGTTTCCCCTTGTCCTATCACTAAGTCAGTTCACAGTTCAAAGTATCACTTTGAGTCAGTTGCTCAAAGGCAGTATATGTACATATTTCAGAATTCTGAAAAACTCTGAACTACAAAAAAAATTCAATTTCTCTAAACATTCTCCATCTCAGCTTCTTTCCACATTTGCCCGATTTATTTTCTACATTGTGCATCCCACAACAAGTCTAAGTGTGATCTTCTTAAAACTTCTTTCTACATACAGGAGCTGAAGAAGGAAGAGAGAAACTATAGATCAAAAAATGGCTCGTTGAAAATTTAAGCATAATTAGTGGTAAACACACATAGAAGATTATATGGCACAATTTCTACAAATAATTACGTTTCATTAACACTTGGGATTTTTTTTTATTGCTTCAGAAAAACAGAAGAAGAACTGGCTAGCAATCTTTTCATATTTTCAAAAGGTTTTTGATAAATAGTCAAAAAGATGAAACTGTGACCTCTGCCTTCAAGACTACACAATGCAGCATCTCATCTCATGGAGGACTTTGCAGAGTTGGAGGAAAGGGTGAGTTCAGAAGAAGAAAAAATCATGTCATAGAAAAAATTCTGAAACATAGATTAGGGTTTTCTTTAACCTTAAAAAGGCAATCATATAAAAGGCAGTATGATAGAAAAGAATATGCAATAGTGAATAACAGGAGAATAGGAACACTGTTCTCTACCACAGAGCACAAATATGGAAGCCTTCCACAAAAATAAAAATACGTCAAATTCAAAACTAATATAAGAAAATAGTCACAAGTTACACCGTAATTGTGGTATTAACTGCCAAAAAGATCTGTGTGCAATTGGATGGGGTTTTTCCTATGGCATTTGTTTGAGCCCTGCTGTTTGGATGTTTGTCTTGAATTTTCCCCCTCTGTCTCCTTCACCTTCTCCAGCTCAGCTAATTCTACAGCTGCCCAGTTCTTTCTTTCCACACACCCTTCACCCCCACCTTTGCTCCTCCTCCAGGAAGGCATGGAAGGCAAACTTCACAGTGCTCTCTCTATGTATTCTGCTCTATTTAGTATATAAAAGTGAAACTGAAAGAGGAGTTGCACAGGAACTGTGTATTACAATCTTAGCACAGTATCTGGAAAATTAGGAGATATTTTCTGGATGCCCTTAATCAGGTAATAAAGCATCTAATTAAAAAATCCACACTATTGTTCATCTGTTCATTAACAAGTGGAAGTTCTACAGCAGCTTCATCTCAAGAAAGCACAATTTAATTGCTTTGTAATTAGATTCAATTTAAACTCTTTGCACACTCGTAATTACTACTGTGCTGAGATGTTTATATTACTGCTTTACCAAGGCATTACATCTGGGGAGGGGCAGGGCAGTGAAATGTGTTTTTTGGCAAAAGAAAAGAATCATGCAACAAATCAGTTTAATTTTCCATCATCGACAATTCGATAGGTAAACAATATTGTCAAAAATGACCTTTGACTTCAGAGTCTAAAAATAATTGAAATTAATGAATAACAGTTAATAGATTAATAGTATGTGCAGCCTATTTTTGGACAAAGATAACACAGCATTAGAATGTAGCTGTTGTCTATATTTCCTTCATAACCCTGAGGCCAAACCCCAGATTTCATAGCTGGCCCAAGTCCAAGAGAAGGAGAGAATCACAGAATCATAGAATCTAAGCTATCCATATAGTTAAGATGCAAAGTTTGTTGCATTTTTTTATCACTTTAGTAAAAGTAAAGAGCACTCCAACAGCTTACAGAAGTTACATGAAATAATAGTAGCTCTATTACACCTTCCCACAGAAGATTAAGCCTGAGACAGTATGGTCTGAGAACAGAGCAAAGCATTTGGTATTATTTTAGCATTAATTAATGCAATGCTATCATTAACTAAGGAACATGATTTAGGGTAAAGCCCCTCATGTATTCCTGAATAGAGTAATATAGCTGCAGTATGCAGATTTAGCTTAAATGTCATTCTCATTGACCTGTACCTGGCTGAAGCTTATCATCTTCATAGAGCACCCCTATTCAAACCAGTCTTCAAGGACATATTTTGGCTATCTTTTATGAAGTACTCCAAAATTCAATGAATTCCCAAATTAAAGGTGTCTAGGCAACTTACCTAAGTACTGGAAGACGCACACGTGCTTTACAATGCGCAAATATCCTGTCCTCTCTGAACGATCTACATTGAATTCCTACATAATATACTGTCATTTTTGAGATGTAACTGAAAGGCTGGTAGGATGTTATGATGCCAGGGTAGAATGGTCCCTGGTTCCAGTCAGTAATGTAGATGTGGGGGGATGTAAATCTCCTCTCAATTCTGTTGGCTTAATTCAATATATAAAGTATTGTGGTCCAGCGTCACAAGGAGTTTCCTGGTCCACCATTCTCCTTCACTTCCCTACTTCTCCCTCAGTAGCTAGAAAGCTAGTCCAGAATAAAAGTGTAGACTCATCAGCGAAGGGTTGAGTTTAGCCTGAAATATATAAATACTAACACAATGCGCTGCCAAGTGTTGCTGATAAATGCAGCGAGAAAGCAACTAAACAGAAATGGACTTGCACGGTAAAAAGTAACAGTACCCCTGTGGTCTGATGTCCTTCTCCCTGACAAATTCCAAACGCTGGCTTCAAAGAGAGGCGATTAAAAAACTCCTCAAAGGAGCCTACAAAAATTCAAAACTAGAAGTGGAACAAAATCCAAGATTATTATTAAGACTTTTCACAAAAATAGCCACACTAGCCTAAGTAGGACAAGGCAATGTTTATCAATCCACAGACAAACAAGAGCTGCCACTTCCCCATATTCTGCTGTAAAACACACCGCATTGTCAATCATGAAACAAAATGTTTGCATTTTGAGCTTTTCTTGCCCAATCAGACACCACGAAGGCTATCAACCCCACAGATGCTCAGAAATTAAACAAGTAAATAGTTATTTCATTATGAGAATCTGCTTCTAACTGCATTTTCAACTAGAGTTTTCACACACTCTATGAGGCAATTTTTATTTTAAAACTTACCTTTAGCATACTGCCTCATGCTTTCCATATAGGCAGAGAGATTTTCTGCAACCAATGTAACTAGGGCATGATTGTGCTGAAGTTGATTGATTAAGTCATGTCGGTAAAACACATGGGGACTTCGCTGAGTTTGACTGAAATTAAAATACAAGTGTTATAAGAAAAGAGGAGAAGTCTTGCACCTAACAGTTCAGAAATCCATATATCCATATTTAGATTACAAAAGTAAATTGCAAGAGTCCAAAACCCATATGCCATGAACGCTATCAAATTCTAGAACTCAGGATAGAGTTAAAATGCCTCAGCTTCTGTATAACAGAGCACTGATCTTATCTGCATAAACAATGCAAACTTGTGCTGCTCTTCCGTGGTAGAGAGAGGAAAAAAAAAAAAAATAAAATAAAAGAGGGGTGAGGGTGGGTGGAGACAGAGAGAGGCCTTCCTGTTGTACTGCCACTCAGCTGAACCCATAGCCTGCCCTGAAGAAATATAAATGTGATTTCAGAATTCTCCTTTCCTTCAACACTTAATTAGACCCCAGAATTAGCTGAATCCATTCAGCTAACAGGTAGAAACTCTCATCCCTCCTAGGAAACAGGGGCTCCATACTAGATGACCTACAACACTCTACAGTATCACCACACCTTTAGAGAACAGCAGGGAATGCAAGAAATCCCAGCTCCAGCATCAGCTGATAATGATCTTGCAGCTGATAACCACATTTCCCTGTACATGTAACAACAACAGATAAATTGATTCACTGGGCCAAAGATCGCTGTCAATCTGGGTTTAAAAGACAGAAGCCATCAACACCCTTCCAATAATTTTGTTATCTGCAACCAACAGAATTTGGCCTGCTAAGCAGAGAGGTCTTCAGAAGATTAAATTTCGTCATACACAGAGCCTTCCAAAACAGCTTGAAAGAGGCAGTTAAAACAAAGACCCAAACATTTGTCAGAGAGAAAACAAAATGGATGGAAGCATGGAGGAAGAAAACACACAGGACTTCATACACCCAGAAAGATCATCCTGTTTTCACTTTGAGAAACTCTCCATCTCCACCAACCCTCCTTACTCAGCACAAGCCAACAGCAAAACCAGCAAAAGACTGGATGTCTCTATTTTAGTGGCTACCCAAGATGTTACCTCTAGATAGAGAGATGCATTTACAAAGGATAACAGTAAATAAGAACACTGACTACTTGGGAAATATATATGATGAAACAACTAAAGGACTAGCAGAAGCAAGATGGGGTATTTTGCTGAATCCGGCTATTGGCGTGTATTTTACATACTTAATAATATTATGCATTTGTATCAATTTTACAAAGTAGCACAAAAGGAAAGCATTATCATCAGAAGACTAAATAAATCTTCTGCACTAGGCTTTTTTTACTTTTCTCCTTTCTCAACCACATGCACAAACAGTAAATTTAGACACATGGATTCATCTTGGTTAGCAACCATTTCTAAAAGTTGAATAACTGTAAGAACCAGAGTTATGAGCTATGAATTGTTCCACAGTATGTGTGAGCAACATGTAAGATGTTATTTTGATGACCTGCTAGGATGGAGTCAATTCTCTTTAGGCACAGAAAAAAGCTGATCTGAAAAGACATTCTAGCATGCTTTCTAGAATTAAAGCAAACTCCACCTGCAACTATAGAATTATTCCTTTAACATCTAAGATTAGGCTAAATGATGTTGCCGCCACTGGAACAAATTCCTTTAGTAACAACTTCAATCTTTCATGCTTCTCAGTTAACAGCAAAACTCCTCTTCTCACGTTTCTACTAAACGGGTATCAAAAGGCGATGTATAAAAAGAAAGATTAGCGTTTTGAAATGGGTGCCAAAGTACTTCGGAAATACTAAAAAAAGGACATTTAATAGTTAGAATGCATGCTTATTTGCTAGAAAAAGATTGGCGAAGTGACAAAGGCAAAATTCTGAATAACTTAAGTGGATTTTTTAAAAAAATTATTTATCTATGCGTATAACTTGCCCAACATAATACTACACATGTAACTCAGCTTTTGAAGTTGAGAGTTCTTCTACTAGATGAATAAATGCTATGTACCATTAAAAGCAGACATTAAAGGTCCAAATAGCTGTGACCAGACCCAGCAAATTCTACTATTTAGGCTATGTTGCCTTAAAGCAGTAACAAGACCCCTAAACTCTTACAGAAGGTCTTCTCAATGTTCACTTAATTCTTCTGGGCAAGTAATTTAGGAGGCCAATCCTATACTGCTTGAATAGATACAGGCCAATCTTAAGTGCTTTGAAATTGGTCTACAAGGAGGCTCTACTTCCATTAGCCAACACAGAGAAAATTAAGATGATTAATTTTCTGTACGCTAAAGGTCAGTATGCTGAATAATGAGGTTGACTATTCCTTAACATTAATAAGTATCCTTGCACCCGTAAGAATCCTTGCACCTAAATAAGAATTATTTTCTTATGCTGTTACTATTCTGGTTAAGCTAAACTTCCCCAAACATAGAATCACAGACTCATAGAATGGTTTGGGTTGGAAGGGACCTTAAAGATCATCTAGCTCCAACCCCCCTGCCCTGGGCAGGGACACCTCCCACTAGACCAGGCTGCTCAAAGCCCCATCCAGCCTGGCCTTGAACACTTCCAGGGATGGGGCATCCACAACTTCTCTGGGCAACATGAAGCATTTCTTTGTGGTCAGAGTGTTAAATTTTGCCAAAGCAACTGTATAACCAACTCGTCACTTTGCTCAACTGCATGAATAACTAGCAACACAATTAAATCCTCCTCCTCAAAACAATCTGTACAGTGCCAATGGCATAAGATAATTTATACTTACTCTTTCCAAGAATCAGCAGCCTTAGTCATTTTGGACCAAAGTTTTAATTGCCAAATGCCAATCAACTGAACCACCCCAGAAGAGTAGTATACAGATTATGGGGTTAATGTTACACACAGAAAGCTCTGTGAAGTGTTTTTGAGGTAGTTGTTACAAACATTTGTTTTCATCTATTTCTGATCCAAATTCTAGAAGGATGCCAGAAAGTAAACTTTTAAGTCAGATAAGGTAAGCTGACAGGAACAACTGTCAACAACATCAATTTTAAGAGTTATCAGAAAACTCATAAAAATGAAAGTCACTGATTACTCCCAAAGTGATGCTTTCACTCACGAGGTTTCCCAGTCACCTGGGCAGGAACATTACCTGACTAAAAAAATTCTCTCAACAGTATCTTGCTAACAAAGGCTTCTCCACAGGAAGAGGTCCTTATAAAGTCTCTTGATTAAAACCTTTAATTCAAAGTTTACTTTTCTGACATATGTATTTTCAAATTCTGCATAAAAATGAGGGATTATCACATACTGCAATGCAGTCTTTCCTTAAATCTGAGGAATGGAAGAAATGGTCTGACAAAAAGAAAGGATGTTCAAGAGATTGAACTGTATATATTCCATACAGGGAACCTCAATTTCCACAATCAAAAGAAGTTACGTTCTTCCCAATATTAATTCAGAGCAGAAACCTAATCAGTGCCTCGAAAGAGCTCTGCTTCAATAATTACTTAAAGCAAAGCCTCTTTGTTAAGACACTGTGCTAAAAAGCATCCAACTTGAACAAGTACCACAAATAACCAGGTAGCTCCACTCGCCTAGATCTTAAAAGCATGCAAAAGGTTAAGGACTACAAGACACAGGAAACAGACTTATCTGCTAATAAGCAGGTAACTTTGTAACCTTGTTGGAAAAACCTTGAATCAATCATTAATGTGAAACTGTAAAGGATTAAAACGTCATGAAAACTGAGAAAGAACTAAATGAATAAAGAAACCTCCAGAAGCCAGGAATGCAATATTATCACAGCTCCTTAAAACGGTATCTGTCACAAGATAGCGTTTTGTAAACTGAGGGTTTATTTTTTTCAACTTTCCCTGCCTTGATCCTTCTTGTAAGCAGACTGTAATAACAACTTGATTTGAATAGTTTACCTGCTTACAAAGATTTTAAAAAAAAAAAGCAGTTATGCAACACTGATAAGCAAACAACATTTTTCTGGAGTTTGTAAAAATTCTGATGTGGATACCAAAAAATGTTAGGGACACAGAAGCTCAGATATTTCTGTAGTGGGAAGACATTTAAAATAATTAAAATAAGCACATATATTTTAACAAGTCCAAATGGACGATGGCTTTTCTTTTCTTTTTTTCTTCCTTTTAACAACACACACACACACACACATGCCACAACCCAAAACAAAACCCACAATAAAACAAACCCAATGCATTTCTAATCTCTTCCATTCAGGAGACAATCAGCAGAGTATTTTTGCCAGACAAAAAAGTCACCTTTGATTTCAAGTAAATAAACTGCACAACCTGTATAAATTTATCGTCAAAGAATAGAGATGGGTGCGTATGTTTGTGTGTGTGCATACGTACATATACGCACATAAAATATATTTATACTGTGTAGGCTAATTCCATTGTTAGGCAGGGATGCCCATGGATAACAGAAAAACAAAGCCAGATCTTCCACAAATCCAACTACTATTCTAAAAATTAATAAAAACACGTCTGAGGGAACACTTAATGCCCTCTTACTGAACCTTGGTGTCTGAATTTTTAGAGGCCATTTATACACATTAAAACAAACTCAAGAACATCTTTAAACACAGTTTATGATTTCACCTAAGCTTTCCCTGTCTCCCACAAAAAAACAATTACATTACGACTCATTCAGCTTTTAACAGACAAAATTTTACTTGCACACCATTCTTACCTCAAGTTTTGCGGTGCTTCACCAAACAAACTGCAAATTTCTCTAATTTGTTTCAGTGCAGGAATGACCCATTTGTCATTTGTGCGAAGCTCTTCTATAAAGCGATCTATCCACTGG
Source organism: Chroicocephalus ridibundus (assembly GCF_963924245.1). Lineage (NCBI taxonomy): Eukaryota > Metazoa > Chordata > Aves > Charadriiformes > Laridae > Chroicocephalus > Chroicocephalus ridibundus. The sequence goes on along the minus strand of NC_086284.1, from coordinate 96,400,981 downwards.
ATCTTTTGTGTATCTCGATCCTTAAAGAACAAGCATTTATAATCAAAACCAAGTATATTGCAGAAACTACTACCATGCCCTTACTTTATTTGTTTCCAAGATAGAACAGAACATACAAAGCCACACAAATACTAGATCAACTGAGTTCTGAAGCATACAAGCATAAGAAAAGAATTTGAGCAGCACTACAGGTTGGCAGAAGCTATTAGCGACTTAAAAACTCTCTGCCTTCAGGCACTCAAGCATTCAGTACCTATTTAAGAAAACATGTAGCTAGACAGGATCATCAGTGTTTAAATAATTTGCTCTTTCCCTTCTTTCATTTATTTCTACTCACTGGTAGTCAGAGTAAACCGCTATAAAATACCACGAAACAATGAGAAACTGTTTCTTAATAATTAAGAAACAAAATCTGCCAGTAGCTGTCAAGGGAGGTCATGGATTAATTTCGAACCACAATGAATTATTATTCTGGCACACTTCCACAGAGGCTTGGGTTGGGAAGGAGAGCGTGTAGTAGTTTTCACTGTCCTTTTCTAGGTCTTTTCTAATATTATAGAAGACATGTAAGGACTTACTGGGAAAAAAACCCCACCCAAACAAACTAGATAATCGAATTCAGAAAAAAGGAAAGACAGGAGGAGGGCTGCATTTTCTTTCTTCCTATTTACTTCCGTAGGGTTCTTTTCCAGTTCCTCCAATGTGGTCATTACAGTACGTCACCAATTGCAACAAGACAGGCAAGCTGATGTATTTCACTCTCTCCAATTAAAGCACAAACTGTGTTGTTATTTAAAATATGTCCCATAGCATCTTAAAAATGTTGGTGGAATAATACAAATCTATGAGAAGGAACACTTCTGTTAAATTACCAAATTCCTTGAATTTTTCACGAGGGATGGAAGGAAACTGTCAGTGACTGATTTCACAATAGAACATACCAGAGTACTCACCTGTGAACAGCTGTAATCTAAGATTTTAATATGGGCACTAAGAGCCTGGTCCATGATATCAACTGGTACATCATCACTATGAGCCAAATTCCACAAAAGGTTCAGCACTTTGTGTGCCATCACACCATCCTTGTCATCCTCCGCAAGACGACGGATTAACTCAAGTAGTTTCTCACGCTGTTTCTTGCTTGCATTTGTCCAACTTGCCTAAGAAAGATTTGATTTGATATGAAAAAGTCTTTTTTTTTTTAAATTCCACACATAACCTGCATCGCTAACAAATGATGCGACCGTAAAGAACTTTCACATTAAAAATAAATAGCATGTCAGATCAATACATGTCAGATACAACAGAATAGCTCCTCTAGTGCTTATAATTAAAGAGTATTCACCTTGACACTTTACAAAACAAAAAAAACTTCAAAGGTCACAAATATGCTTGTAAAAGTTAACTTTACCATTGACAAATTCACCAACAGGCAAAACAGAGTGGACTTAGCTGTTTCTTGCAAATGCTTTCTCAAAACTCCTGTGCTTATACTTAAAAGACTTCTTAAATAACTTATAATCAGTAAATGAGTAAAATTTCCGTATCACTGGTGCCTCTGAATCTGATTGAAACAAATGTCCTCTGCATTAAGTTAACTTTTTTCTGAGGAAGTTTCTAATATAACATTACTTCATATACATCTCTCAAGGTCAGACATGACTTGCGACAGTTACACAAACAATTCCTGAGCATTTAGTTCAGTATGTAGATTACAGGACATCAGACCCATATTTACCAAACTAGGAAACCCCCATTAATTGGAGTGCAAATTGCATGTAAGCCAAAACGTGACTATAATGCATTTGTCTAAAAATAGAAAAGTGAGTCTCCAAAGCAGGCTTGCATGTTCTAGTACAGCAGATCACTTCCTACAGGAAAACAAGCCGAACAGCACCACTACTGGAAGCTACAAATGTTAACGTCAGCACACATCAAAAGCCAGTGAATAAAATAAACTTTCAGAAACAAGTTGTTTTGCAATTTCAATCTAATCATTATATGCTTATAAACATTCAACATTATCTTCCTGAGACTGTTGCATTCTGTATCTACGTTAACCAGAGAAAAAATCATTACATGATAAAGAGGAAGCTGGGGGAGCAGGGAACGGAAGTCCTTGATCTCCTTTACTTACAGATCAAAAGTAGCAATGCGTGGTAAACTTGATGAAACCTACTCTAGAATGCTAGAAGAGAAACATTATTTACTAAACCATCAACACCTAATAATTTGGAACAAATGCAAAAAGGTATTTAAGATAAATAACTTACTTCATTTGAAAAAAATCCGATACTCCTAGGATTGCTAAATGTCACTCTAATAGTACAGGCCTCAACAGATCTGCATTACCCATAAGCATTTAAACCAGAAGACAAAACTGTCAATGAAACTTGCATAACTAGTCTTTGCCTCAGACAGGAAGGAAATCGAAAAATCTCACAATGAATGCTCATTAAAGAATAGCACAGTCTGGCATTTCTAATATTAAACGTTACAGGCTGTTGCTATATGCATTAGGAAGTCTCCTAACACAAGGAAACTGCCCATATCTAAAATAAGTAGGAAGTAGACGTTGACAGAGTCACAGATCTGTATCCAACTTCACAACCCATTTTCTGAATACAGTCAAAGCATTCATAGTTACCTTAAAACAGTCAAACAGGTGATCAAGCTGTTCAGGAGAGAAATCCCAAGCTAATTTTGCAAGGAGATCATGTACATTTTTTACAATGGCTTCATGTTTTCCTGCCTGTCAAGAAGACAAAAAGAATCCACCAACATTTGTAGCAATCCATATCAAGTCAAGCAGTGAGACATCCTACATAATTTTTACAAGACGATTGTTCAAGATGCCCAGCAAGATAAGATGATGCTGTGGCAACAGCGTGGCAAACGGAATACTTATTTCACAGGGAAGTCACAATATTTAAATTTCCCTTGTATGTGTAAGTAAGCAAGCATGCTGTGTGTGTGCACGCGAGTATTTATTTAAATACCGCAGTATCACAATATTTATTTTTCTAACAAAATCATGCTGGGACAGTAGACAATAAAGTCTAAAAGGGTATTTTAAGTTACAAAGCAGTGTTTTAATTTAATGCAGTTTTGGGGTATTGTGTGGTTTGGTTCGTGTTTGGGTTTTTTGTGTTTTTTTTTTGTTTTTGTTTTTTTTTTTTTTTTTAAAGAAAGGACTCAAAATCCACTTCCTTAGTGTGTTGAGGTGTTTTAAGCTGTAAAATAATTTTTAGTATTTCCATATAGTTTCTCAGGCTGAAGTACTAACTTTGTGCTAGTGGATTCATGAACAACTAAAGCTTTTATTACAAACAACTTGTTGGCAGACAACCTTTTTGAAGTCCAGGAGCCTATCAACTTATGAAGTCTAACAATCAAACAAGGAATGTCAAGATGTTGAGTTATATGCTAGACACTGGGGAGGCAGGGCAAGAGACTTAAGCCAAAGCATATAACCATCTGGTCTTGGGAGGTTTTTAACAGCTATGGGGAAGCCCTTAAGAACAGAAAAGGCTGGGGAAGCAGTACAAGACAGTAGGAGGAAGTAAGGAAGCTGCTGTGTGAGCTGTCAGCTTGCCGTGCTGAAACAGGGAAGTGCAAGTTCTAGTAAAATGCTCCAGAATGTAAGTAATGAGACTCCAATATCAGTTTCTGCAATTTTATTTCTTGTCCAGCTGGATCTTTCCCTGCAACTTAATGCTTGCCTTTAGAGACTTCCAACACTATTTGAGAGCACTAGCTTTGTAAGACACGAAAAAACTTTAATAAAACTTAAAACTTATGTTGCCTTCTAAAGGCAAAAGCAGTATGATTTTATTACTCTTCATAAACTACTTATTTTTATTCTAGTTGTATACAGAGATTCTCAGGGCACTTCTAAACCGTCAACTGTAAATTTGCGCATGCTCACGCTCTAAACCCAGGCAGTAACATAACGGCTCCAGCCTGAAAGCAAAACCACACCATTGCTGCCACTGAGTCAGAGCTAAAATAGCCTGCCTGTTATATAAAGCTACACAGTAAATCAACGCCTCGCTACTGAATTTCATGCTCCAGCTGCTCTTAGAAGCAGTCATTTAATAAGAACTTCTGAAAACTACTAAACACAGGGAGTAGTGAATACTCCATGGTAAAAGTCATTCTGTATTAGCAGATTTTGGTATTCTTACCTTTTAGTCTATTTTAATACCATGGCCAAAGCCACAGTGCAACCATCTACCTGAATAATACTTACTGAATTCAACTTTCACATAGAAGAAAATACAGGGCAAAACTGCAGCAAGTGCACTGTCACAACTACCTAACTGAAAGCCAGCTATTTCAGAGCACGGGAGATTTACTCCTAATTTTTTTTTTTTTTTGCAGTTGTTGGGCTGGACTATGCCTATCTTTTAAGGGTTGCACCACTTGTTCACACTTCTCTGGAAAGGCTAAAAAGTTTGGCTTAAACTAGCTTATCCACATGTCCCATTTCCAGGAACTATGACTAACACAATTGCTTGGAAGACTTTTTTCCAAATTTCAGATTTTTTTTTCTTGTAAAACGTGAGGCTCCAATATAGCTAATACAGGCTTACTAACAGCAAACTAACTTCTCGTAGTTTTTTCCCCCCACAGACTTCTTATAAAAAGAGTCTGGAAAGGTCTACAGACCACAAGCTGAAAACTAACAGTATGATCCCAGACCTTAATTCAGGTAATATGTGTATTACTTTGTTACATTATGACATTTTCTAAACAGGACTTAGGGCTAACAAGAAAATATTTACTTTCTTGAGTTTTGGCCTGTGCAGTTACTATCATGCTGGAACTGAAGTCTAGAGATTATGAAGTTAGTTGAAACAGCAGAGATCTCAAGTCCCAAGTCCACTTAAGCCAAACCTTACAGTCTCAGAAGAACATGAACGCACGTTATCTAGGGATATAATACTACCCAATGCCTGTATTAACCTTTGTCATGGTTTAAACCCAGCTGGCAACTAAGCACCACTCGCTCACTCCCCACCCCACAATGGGATCAGGGAGAGAATCAGAACAGCAGAAGTGACAAAACTCATTTGTTGAAATAAAGAGTTTAACAGGTAAATCTTTTGCTTTACCTACATAGGCCCATGTAAGCTAATATGAAGAAATTTAACCCTATTCCTGCCAAAACCAGTATAGCCCTTTATCTTGGAAATTGGATTTAGCTTTCCCACACTTGAAAGACTGGCCTAAAGGCTTACTTGTACAATTAAGTTAGAGTTTCACTACCAATTACTTATGAACAAGGATATATGTACTTATGCTTGTTTCTATCCTAAAATGTCCTTTTATTTTCTGTCTACTCAATAATTAATAATGATTTTGTCTATTCAGCTGCCCTTTATGCATGCTAAACTCATGCAGCGCACAGTTCGGAAGGCCAGCTTCACCAATCATTTAAGTAAACAAGCCAATATTGCAAAACTTATAATTTTTCAAAAACAATCATTACAACAGAAGGGAAAGAATTTGCTGTTAAACAACTTCTAGAAGAGTCATTATGATAAACCTTATTAATAGCACTCTGCCCAGGAAAAATGTATACAACTGCAGTGAACTCAGAGATTAGCAATACATATTCTTAATGTATTTTAAAATATTAAGCCATAACTTATCATGTTCTTTCATAATCTAGACTTTGCTCAACATTGCAGCTACCTTATTATTTCAAAAGACTAATCTTTCCACTATGTTCTGAACTCTTCCTTTAGACTTTATATACATGTGTAGTTGATCCCTTCTACTGAAGACATTTGAGTAGACGATTTTGAGATCCAGGACCCCAAAAAAGAATACCATTTGATTTCAAAATTTTATTTACTTTTGTCTAACACCAAGCATAAGAAGGACAAGTTGTCGTCCTCTCAATACATGACACACAACAAGATCCCTCCTGCACAGCAGCAGACAAGCAGTTGAACTCCTTACCTGTGCAGCCCAAATGTTGTCAAGATCCTGCAAAGTGAGGGCTTTCTCTTTGATGACAAAACGAAGAATTTTCTCTAACTTCTCTACATATTGAGGTTGATGAAGACTATCTCTCAACACAATTGACAAAATATTATTCTGCTGGATCCATTCCTGAATATAAAAAGAAAGTAGTGCCATCTCAAATTAACTGAAGTGCTGTGACTGATACTTAAGCTAAAAAGAAAAATTATAGCCTGTTACAGATTAATGACTTTACAGACAATATTCTAATTGGGAGAAGTGAGAAAGATGCAGCACAAGAGGAAGGTATTTATCTCTAACTTTCATTTCTTCTTTAAAAAAAAGAAATCAGCATTTTAAATAATCAAATATGCTAGTCACTGTGATATCTTAAGGGGAAATATTTTTTCAGGCATATTAAAATCATGAACTTAGAGTATAAAAATGTTCAAACAGCTTCAAACATAAAAAGCCAATGGGAAGAATAACTCTTCTATTCAAGGAACACAATTTGTCTCTTCCAACTCACAATCAGTAAGTACCAAAACCATACCGTTTAAGACACTTCTAGCTCTACTGACATGCCTACAGCATACCACATAAAAAGGACATAAGCAAGGACTGAACTATATTAAGGTTTGATTATTTAAGTACTGCCACTTATAGAGTTTTTTCTTAAATGTTTCTAATCGAATTAGAGGCAAATATTCAAGCCTTATTTAAGTAGATGCAATTTTTTTCAGTGGTGTCATTGACACAGTCAGATTAGGGTCATGTAATTTTTGTTCTGACTGAAGCAAAGCAGTGTGTGCTTTGAGCACTGAAAAAGAAAACAAACATACACAGCATCATACCTTCCAACAGCGTCCTTGATTATAGACTTAAAATATTCAAGCTAGCCTCATGAAATACTTAAATCTAGAAGTTTTCATTAGAAACAGAGGTCTTCTGAGTATGTAAAAAGAGAGACCTATTTCCTCCCATTGCTTTAGAAAGTCAAACTGCAGTCTTTTTTTTTTGTCATCAGTCCTTCTGCAGATTATAAACGTCACAACAGGTAGCCAGTCACAAAGATGGGGCAGAACAGTGCAAAAATCACTTAACACAATTAAATTTCATAAAGCTGAACAGAAGACTGTCCTTACTTTAACTTTATAAACGCTCATTTTAATAGTTCCCTGCATATGCACTCAAGCATGAGACAGTAGTCAAAGTATGTAAATAAATAAATAAATAAAATAAAAATGTGGTATCTAGAACTTCCTATACCAAAGAATCCAGCTTCTGAAATGTGAAAAGCAGAGCAGTCACTTAGAACTCTAAGGAGAACAAGTTACTTGAAGCACAAAAACCAGACTAAATTCTTATTCAAACGAACATTCAATTTTTAGGTACAGTGGTACTAAAGTTCATTTAAATAAGGATCTAGTCTGGTTTTTTGTTTTGTTTTTTTTTGAACACTATATAAATCCCATACTATTCATGGATCCATTTTTAAAGCATGTTTTTAGCAGCCCTGAAAATAATTCTCAAACAGATGAAACAAATACAGCAATTTTTCACAGAAGGGCTACTATTAAAACGACTTAGTACCATTACATGATACTTACTGTTTATAACATTAGATACGAAAATTAATGGTGTGTGCAGGATCCATAATATAGCTACTTCTACAAGTAAAGTAATAAGGAGGAAGAAAATATACTCAATGAATTTCGGTGAAGAGGAGAACTTACTGCCATTCTTTCAGCTGTAAGCCATTCTTCCTCTTCAGGATTACCGTGCCGATGAGTATAATACGACACACTAGATATTACTTTGTTAACTTCATTTAGTGCATTCATTTTACCATTGAAAGAAGAAATTTGTAACAACCTGTAAAAGAAATTAAATGTAAGAAATGTGAAAAAAAGTCAGAAGTAGCATATCATATTAGGAGTACCATCTTACCTAAGTATCATTTTTAACCTAAATATTTCTAAGTTTTTTACAGTTTCTTCTTGTCCTGGAACTCTTGAAGCTAAGTTCTTTAGAGATTTGATTATCATGGACAGAGCATCGTTTTTGGCTTCATTCTTTGCTTCTTTTTTCAGTTCATCATCTGTTAAATTTTCTAAAAATTGTGGAACCATTTCTATAATTGGAAGGAAGTATTTCTTCACTGTATGCAATGTTAGAAATTCGTAACATTGTCCAAATGGCCTAAAAAGAAAGAAAAAAAGGGATCAAATTGCCATAATTGGTAGCTGTATAATATGAAGATAGTAAGGAGCAATTAATTCAAGAAACTGAAGTCTATTTACAAGCACATGAAATGTTGAAGGTAAACACAACTAGTTTAAACAGATGGAGTGAGGGGAAGTGCTTCAAGAAAAGAGTAAGCTTTGCGCTAACATAATATTTTACTTAGTCCCAACTTTGAAATACGTGAATTATTATTTTTAAAAAACTTACTTGATAAGAGCTGCAATTATCTGAACATTCAATGCTGATCCACTCATGAAGCGATCATGCAAGATCTGAAATCCATTTAATGTGCCAAACTTGTTGATAAGATCTACTAGCCAACCCTGCAATATAATAAAGTTATTTTATGACATCAACAGATTACAATCTAGAAAGACTTTCAATTAGCTGTCAGTAACAAAACTAGCTTTTAAAAAGTCCTTACACAATAAAATGCTAGAAAGTAACAGAACTGACATGTGAACTTGTCTATATAGTTTAAATATTCTGTTTTAAGGAAATGCTTAGAAATAGGCAACGCAATCTTTCCCATTATGTCAAAAAACAAGTGCTGTATATTAGTTATTCAAAGAATTTTATCATAAATATAGCATTAAAAATTACTATGCTTCAGGTTCATCTTGGGCTGCTAAGTTACTACAGAAAGCATAATGATTCCAGTATGTTTTCTAGCCCTGTATGCAATAATGCTGCATATAAAAGCAGTAAGAAGGCAAAGTAACATTCTTCTAAACACAGTTAGCAATGCAAGGAAGCCGAAGGACATAGAGTTATTTATCTTTGGTTCTTGCATATCCATAGCTAGCAGTTCTACTAAAAAGAAAAACAAAAAAGGAAGAAACAAACAAAAATATAATTTGGTTAGCTCCTGAAGTTGTGCTCCCAATGGCATTGGTATAATTTTGAAAAATTCAGACCCCAGAACAGATTAGTAAATCTGCACCATCAGTTAAAAACAAACAAACCACAACCAAAACAAAAACCCCACCAACAAAAAGCCACCATCCAAAAAAACCCACCAAACCAAAACAAAAATAAACAAAACCACACTGACACTGGTATACCATGTCCAATTAAAAACATTTCTCCCGTCATTGGGAACTACAAGAAGAGGGAGAGAAAATTCCTGCTTTATCACATAATCTCCTCCTCAAAATATGTCACCTACAAATTCATGTTAAGTGAGAAGTCCATCAACTGGCAAATACAAGCACGCCAATTAAAATAGTAGGAATGGCATTCCAATAGAGTTGTGCCAGCTTACCACAGAAACACATGACAGTTCACTGTGGACCGAAGACTGAAAGAGTTAGAAGGGGAAATTTAAGTGATCATGATTTAATGTACAAGTCAAAAGCTGCAGAACATCTTCGTGATATAAAGAATGAAGGGCTTTTTTTTTCCCCTCTAAAAACACTTCTCTATGTAATTAGGTAATGCTGCATAAAATTAAAAATATAGGTCTGAAAATGCTCTCATACCTTTGGTGATCGTGGGTCAGGAGGACGGGCATAAAGTTCATCTTCAGCGAGCTGGACTCCTGCAGGAACTGTTTCTGAGGGACGAGTACCATTGTATAGATGGAATTTGCAGTGAGGATTTAAGGCCATGGCAAGAAGTTCAAGAAGGGGAAACCAATCTTGGGACAGCTTGGCCACACATAATTCCACTAGTCGATGAGTGTTGTTAATAATACATCTCTATTAAGAAAAAATCAATAAGAATGTGGCAGATGACTATGATGAGTATGAACTATAAACTCTGCACCATTTCTAGCTAGCATGAAGAGTTGCGTAAGAGTTTGACAATATCATATTTTAATTTGTACTTCCTCCAATAAAGGCTTTAAACTATCTGTTTTCAGCTAAAAATTAAGTTTAGGAAAAAGACATAAATATTTTTGGTTGAGACATTCACGAACCACCACTGAACTATTAACTTTTCCTTCCTTCACCCATTTCTCTCACAGATTTCAATGTGCTTATGAAGATCTTCACAGTTTCTAATTTGGCATGTGATTAGGTGTCCAACAGGTAGTTTTTATATTCAAACAGCTGCTACAAACATTCAGAAATTAGCAGGTTGCTAAAAGCTGTTACTAAAAAAGCAAGTTTTCATGTTCTAGCATGCCCATAAAAACAAGCAGGTCTCTAGACACCTGGCTGAAGACAGCATGCCTAACAAGAGCTGCATTACCGAACATACAAAGTTCAGTTCCTCCCCATATCAGCTCTCACGTTTTATTTCCTTCCAAAAACACCAGAGGCAATAAGATGAAACAATGATAGGATGACTTTTTTCCCCTCCCAAGAGCCATGTATACAAGAGTTCTCCTAGTTCTCTGTTGAGATGAGTTTCTAAGATGAGATTCAGTCTCTGCAGTCTCCTCATAGTCACAAAAAGGCAGTCTCATTCCTCATTTAAATTACTATGCTTTTCAGAAACGCAACTTTAAAAAACTCACATGAATCTCAAACTTCCAGCCGCTCACTGCCTCATCTGTAAGGATTTTTGTGAAAGATATTGTTAACCCATCTCGAAAAAATCGCTGGCATGCTTCACTTTTGACATCAAGGCCTATTTTAAAACAGAAAAGAAAAAAACCAAACTATTAGATATGCATTTTCATTAGTTACACGAACTTCTAAATATTGAAAGCAGTGATTTGGACTTCAAAGGTTTGGTGTTCAAAGGTTCAGAATTATTTTAAAAAGAGAAGCCTTGGATGAAGACAAACTTAAGTAAACCTGAATGCACAAAACCCTGATGGATTAATGTTCTAGTAAAGCCACCTCAAAAACTGCACTCCTTTAGATAATTTTTAAATTATTTTAAAAGCATGTGATAGGGTGGGGATTTTTTCCATCCTTCTAACACTTGAAGAGAGAGTAGCAAAAATAAGTAAAATCTTTATCTTCCATTCTTCTGGTATACGTGCATTTATGTTCTTCTCTTATTTGGTTGCTACCAGTAAAACTCAGTGAATGAAGAGAAGAAAGGGTGAGACCTGCACAGCTTCCCAGACACAATAAACCTGCAAAAATAAACATGAATTCTTCTGTCTCTCACCCTTACTTAAGTACATTTTCTTTTAATACTGCTGCCAGTACCCAACACACTAGACCCCAAAACTGTTGTAAGCCTTTGCAGCCGCCATTTGTCAAGTTTAAAATTAAAGAACAGTAGCCCATACTTTTCTTTTGGCCATTTTAAAACTCTGCAGTTATTTATAACCCAGTATTTCAAGAAATGTGTATTTCCCCTTCAAAAGTTCAGTTAGAAAATCTAAATAGCGTTAAAAGTCAAGAGAAAAATATATTAAACATGTACCAGTACATACTGGAGACAATGAAAGCCATTGGGCACATTATACAAAGAAAACTGTGACCTGCCTGCACTGTTTCTTTACAGAACAAGTTTAATTTTGGATCAGAGAACCTTAGCATTCAACAAGCCTACAGTGCCCAGATTCACAAAAATTACTGCTGCTGCCACGCCCCAATCGTGCCCCTCCCCGCCCCACAACTTCCTTAATGAGACATCCTGGTAGTAACTTCCACTGGTTTGGGAAGGATTGATTTAGGTTATCAAATTCAACTTCCGCATAGCCACGAACAGCTGTACAACAGAGGTTCCTTTCAGAAGTGGTCACAGAACATCTGCCCTGCTTTTTAGTAAATACCATGAAAGCTCTCCAAACTCCTGTAACAGGGCTTGCTAGCCTGTACTCACACGGTGCCTGCAGCTCTCAAGCAACTCAAAGTAGGAATCTTTGGAGAGCTCCTGTCACCTCCTTGAAAACTACTCCAGTGTTCCCTCTTTTTATCACTAAGTACATGATATACACTACACGGCCAATTATAAAAAAACTCCACATTATCTTCCTATGTAACTTGCAGTCTGGAGAGATGACATCCTTACGCTATATAGTAAGTGCTAAGACCAATAACAAAAGGCCATAAGCCACAGCAATAAGTACACGACAAAAGAAGAGAAGAGAGATGGAGACCGCCTAAAACTCAGGGCTTTGTAGTAAACAAAGGACTTTGTTAAATTAACTCTTCAAGCCAGTAAAAATGACAATTTCACCCTATACAAAACAGAAGATAGGGAAGGCATCCAACAGGATCAACTTGACCTAGGGGAAACATTCCTTTCTGAACCCAAATGTAACAGTCAACTTAATTCTTGAATACAACTTTAAAGCAGGCACTCAAGTGATTTTAATGCTCCTTAAGAGTACCAGTACACTGCACTGAAATATCTCTTAAACTTTCAAGGATTTCTTGGAACGTATTCCCCCACAGTGGTTGGCCAGCTTCAGTCAGCAAGACATTTCAAACCAAGTTCAGGAATACCAAAACAGAGTATGTTTCAAAATACTTTGTTCTTTCTGTACTTCACTGAACTTGGAAGATGTAGAACCTTAGATGATACCTGTATGACTCCTGCATCTACAGTCACCTTCTACCTTCTCCCACAATGCTGCATACCACTGAAACAACAAATGACACTTGCAGAAGGAACCAAAGCCAGGTGTCTGCAAGGAGCAGAGTATTATCAAAAGCAGAGTACAGGAGTCCTGGAAGACAGCAGGTTAGGAGAGGAAGCAAGAGTAATCCAAAAACAGTGAGAAGAAAAATGGTAATTACACTAGACAACTGGCAACTACTGCTTGAATCAAATTCTGTATCACTAACTCTTAGGCAAGACCACAAGCAGGCATTTTTCTCACTGTTGTCCAAATTCTGAGGGCAGAGAAGGATAAGGAAGAATGCAAGAGATAAATAAGTGCATGGAGCCCTGAGCTAAGTATTTAGAGAAAAGTTAGAGAAATGGATTATGCAGTGAGAAAAAGTAGATACAAAAAGAAAAGGCAATGTGCAACATACAGTATACAGGAGCTGCAATTAGGGTATTAGAGGAAGAACAGAAGGCTATTTGATTTCTGTACCTGTGCTTAAAGGCGGTCAATTTGCCAGATAAACCACACAGAGTGTATTAACACTGCCCTAAGAGCAGAAACATTCTGGGTCCACAAAACTTGTCAGTCCAGAAGCAACTGTAGATGAACAAACTGATGCATCTGAAGGGTAATCAACAGTATAGGGTTGGACCACCAAGGCCCCAAGCAAAATCACCCAGCTCTTCTTCTCCAGGACGCTGGATTACACAACTTTGTTGCTGCAACCCCAGAGCTGAGCTGGCTCCATACACTGTTGTCATTCTGTGCCAGTGAAGCCCCCCCAGACCTGGAGCCTCAGGAAGCACAGCAATTTCATCAGCTTGGTAAGGGCTGGCTCAGACCCTGCAGAACTGACAGTGACCTGAAGCTAATGAGCTGTAGGGAAACCCACACTTGCCCATGGGCACAGTGGCTATGCATGGCACTCACAGATTCTGGAAGACTTTCAATAACTCTTAATCATCAGGAGTATGAGAGTCCTTCTACACCAAGACACTGAACTGGCCCTGCTGTAGTTCATTTCACTGAATTGGTTCTAGCCAAAGCACCTGGCTAAAAAACTTTGGAACATGACCACACAAATCTGACATCCTTGCTTTAGATAGATGGCTAAAAATAAACATTTCAAGAAAATGTAGAAGATACAGCTTCATTAAGGACTAAAGAGTGGTCCCACAGAAATGCAGATGGATCATCAAGAGAGAGATGGTCCTTAGAGAGAATGCTGGAAACAATTCCCATAATTGGGCTGCCTAGATTTTGGATGCATGTGTGCCCATGCACGCAAACGCCTTTTTTTTTTTTTTTGAGGGTCTAGGGCCTGCCCCTACTCTTTCCCACTCTGTAAGCCTTTGTAATTCATCAAAAACAAAGATTTGTGATCAAGGTTGAAGGTTTAAGTTGTGCAGTGAAATCTCTTCAGTTTAAATAAGCTACAAATTCTAAAAGTTGCCTTGCATCTTGCTTGTGTGTGTCACATTGGAAAGTTCTGGCAGCATGTTGAAAATTTAATGTAAACATTAGGAGCAATAAAATCCACAACAAAGGTGGAACAGTGCAGAGTTGTTGAGGGGATTTTAAAACAAAGAGTGGAGAATATTCTAGCCTATTAAAAAAACAAAAACAAACTTCTTTTTTTTTAAATTTATAGCATCCAACTCACTCTGACATTTATTTCTGGAGCAAATCTCATTACTCAAAACATTTCGTAAGTATTCCAGAATTATTGTGAAGATAAACATCAGTCTTAGTATTATTCGCTATTTTTCAAATAGGTTTTCTTCTATAAGCAAATAACTCCAGACTATCATTTGATAGTCTCATGCCTTGCTTAATGAAGAATAATACATTGATGTCTACAGATAAAAAGATAATCTTCCATAAATAAATGCATCTGCCAGGAATAATGCAAGTCACAGTCCAGACAGGATTCACACTATTCTGTCAAATTTGCTCCTCGCACTTGAAGGTGGTAATAATGACATTTAATTCTTATGACTACTTTCAATTCAGTTATGTCCCTTTTCAATTTCAGTTCCTGAAAAGATTTAAAGAGGACACAAATATCACTCTTATTTTATAGATAGGGTCACAAAGACAGCAGTTACCCCAGAGGCACTCAAGAATGCCAATGGCCACTGGCAAAGTTATGAATAAAAGCTACTTAAGAACTCTAACCACTAGAAAATGATGCTTGACAAAAAAATTTTATGGGCTCTTTTTAGGTTTTGTCACTTCACAATCTAAATGAGTTACAGATTGCAATATAGAATTTACGTAATTCAACAGCTGGTTATTTTTCAATTTCTCCTTTCAATTCTTCCCTTTTAAAACAGAACTCAGATTAAGAAAAATGCCCATAGATAGCAAGGTGTCCAATTTTAGATCTTACTAAGATAATGGAACACATTTTCAATCTATTAAAAAATGTACACAACAGAATCATTTATATTACTTCTCTACACACGGCTCTGAAACAGTGTCCGCCAAGTTCTGAGCTAACCAGTGTCAGTCACACCAAGTGAGCACCCCATTACGTTCCTTGAGTACTGACGGTTATTTAAAAAAGAACCACCTGAGCCATCATGTAACTTCAAGTAGCGAGGAAAAAAAAATCTAGAATGTAACTGCAAAGATAACAGTTAAACAACTACTTCTAACACTTTCCTTGTTTTCCCCTTAGTCAATAATCCTTGTGTACGT
This sequence comes from Chroicocephalus ridibundus, assembly GCF_963924245.1. Taxonomy (NCBI): domain Eukaryota; kingdom Metazoa; phylum Chordata; class Aves; order Charadriiformes; family Laridae; genus Chroicocephalus; species Chroicocephalus ridibundus. The sequence continues at coordinate 96,385,593 of NC_086284.1, read as the reverse complement.
ACACACATAGGAATTCACGTAGAAGGCAAGAGGAAGAATAATTAAATAACAACGCAGAAGTCCTTTCCAGAATTGGACATCAACAACTTAATAAAAATCAAAGTGCATAAAGCATATGAACAGATTTCCATTGTTTCTCACAACCTGAAGACGAAAAAGAGAAGACTTTTTGTTTGGGAACTTTCAACTAAATCTGATGCTTTGGAGAATTATGGTGATGTTAGGAGTAGCCAAAAATCTCATTCTGCTCTTATTACTTCATTGCATTGACAGTTTTTTGCTTTTGTTTTTTTAAAAAGATGACTTAACAGCTGGCAGTACGTACATCTCCTCTCTCACAGATCACAAGCACTATTCCAAGAGCCCAGACACAGAGATGGCTGCATTTTCTTTCCGTGAGTCGGCATCTGTTTTGCTCCTGAAGAGATGGGATCACTTGAAAATTCTACACTCACCTTAAGATTCCTGCCAAAACTAGCTACATGTAAAGAAGGCAATTCCAAGCGCAACTACAGCTGATAAATCAGTGTTGGCAACATCTCATTATCCTATTTTGGATCACAAGGGTATACCCTAACCTTTGTTTCTCCAGAGGCTGCTCCAAAGCAAAAAAGACTTACAGAAAACAACTGAGATAACTCAGAATATTATGACCACAACCAGCTGTTTATTCTTAAAACTGCCTAAGAATAACTTTTATTAACATGAAAATGAAGTTGTCCTGGTGCAGCTATGCAAAAGTCATGAACAGGCACTTTGTATGTCACTGTATTTAAAACACAGCTAGCTGGTAAGCGTAGATCTCCCAGAAAAATATTTTGATTTGACTTCTGGTATTACTCAAATACTGGGGCAACAAATACTAACTGAAACAGGAGACCAAAACAACTTTCCAGAACACATGACAAATTTGTCAATCTGACTAGTACAATTTAGCAAACACATGCACAGTCCTGATACGGAACCCTCCTACTTCCAAGCAAGTCAGACACAGCAAGCAATATGGTAGAATTATTAGTCTAAGTCACGCTGTTCAAAATTCTAACTTTTCTCTTATATTCTTAAAAGTATGTATGTGCCAAATTTGAACAAAAATTTATGGCAAGGCATTTGGAAAGCTAGATTAGTAACTTCTTTTTTAAAAAAACAGAATTCTTTTGAGTTTTAGTACCTGTTATAAAGACCAAATCCCTTGGGTCTGATATCAAAGTGAATATAGAAAACAGGTAGGACAGGAATGACAAGATTTTTATTGCTGTGAGCTTATTCAACCTCCCTGCTCGTGCTAAGCCACCTAATTTCTACCGACATTGATGGCTTTTTAAAATTTCTGATCTACAAAGGTTCTGCATACCACTCTGACACAATCTTCAGGACCAGGGTTGTAACAGAAACAATGAAGAATTTTTAAGCCTCTACCAAGGATTCAAAACAACAAGAAAAGATTTTACACACTGGCCCAATAATCATTGTCTTTTCAGCTTACCTTTTTTACTTAGGTCAATAGCAGCTTCTAGAAGAACTTCTAATTCCCCTTTCGGCAATACAGGAACAACCCATCGAGGCCTATATTCAAAAACAAAACAAACAACTCTGTATTTCAATTGTGCTTCTTAAAAATCAAGAGTCCTCGCCCCTTTGTAATGCTTTTAATATAGGGTAAGAATATACATTTTTGAAGGCCCTGATGAGCACTCCATTTGAAAAAACACAAGCCTCTGATTTGAGCCTCTTTCTCTTTACAACGCTAACCCAGTTAAAAAAAAAAAGTTATTTCAAGAAATCCTGTGAAACAAATATGTAAAATCCCAATTCCACTATCAAGATATTCGCACAAATAACCTACACTCTCTGAAAAAGGTGTGAAAATACCTGTTGATCATGTCATCCAACTTTGCCAGGTCTGTGTGTGGAAATGCAGGCTCCTCATCTTCAAGCTGGGGTGGAGCATCTCGTTGGCCCTGCTCATCAGGCGGGGTAGCTGGGGAGTTCTCATTGGAAGAATCAGGTGAAGAAGTCTAAAATTGGTATGGAAAATACTTTAAATAGTGCCTGCACTTCCATGCCACTTATTTTGGCATTTTTCCTTCACATTGTGTTTCAAAGAATCACTTGAAGTAAGTACCTGTCGTCATAAAATATAATAAAATCATCTAATTTCAGATTTATTAACAAAAACTAGAGCATAAAATGTGCTATACGCTTTCCATCCTGACAGTTTAAAAATTAAGCTACCTCCCCAGTGAGGAAAGCGTGGGTTTTTTGTAACAGATTACTACTTTCAGCAGGCAACCTACCTAGAAGGTGAAAATAAAAGTCTACAGGCATGCTCCAGTTTTTACAAATCTTCTGCAGAAAAGATGACTATTTTAGGTAGAAAGACAAACTTCAGCAACAGCACAGAAGAAAATGATCATGAAAAATATTTTCTAAAAAAGTTTGTTAAAAATGAGTAACACACTACTACAGCTGGCTACTTACCAACCTCCAAGAACATGGTTAGTTAAGCCCATTTTGATGGGCCATGCAAATACAATGCATTTTGTAGATGCACGCTTATTCATATACAGAAATAGTATGAATTGACAATAATAAAGATCCAAATCAGAACAGCAAGATTTAGGAGGACAAGGGAGGACCAAAACCTCATTTTTCACATGTTGTACTGTGTCTGGCTGGCATGGAGTTAATTTTCTTCACAGCAGCCTGTACGGTGCTGGGTTTTGGATATGTGACCGAAACAGTATTGATAACACACCAGGGTTTTTGGCTGTTGCTGAACAGCACTTGCACAGATTCAAGGCCTTGTGCTTCTCCCTCTGTCCCCCAGCAGTTAAGTAGGCTGGGGTGGGCAAGAGGCTGGGACCTGGACTGACCAAAGAGATACTCCATGCTATATAGTGTCATGCTCAGCAATAAAACAGGGGCGGGGGGGAGGGAGTGAGTTTTTCCCCAAGGTAGCTGTTGCTGGGGGACTAGCTGAGTATCCATCAGCTGGTGGTGAGTGACTGCGTTTGCATCGCTTGTTTCCTCCCCTGCCGCTGCACTTATTAAACTGCCATTATCTCAACCCATACAATTTCTCACTTTTCCCTTCAGATTCTCTTCCCCGTCCCACTGAGGTGGAGGGAGAGAGCAATGGGGTGGGGGCTTACCAGGCAGCCAGGGTCAGCCCACCACACAATGTTCCAAAAAACAATTCATTCTCAGGAAATAACAACAATTAAGCCTTATGGTATTAAGCAAATATCATCTTCACATTGAATTAAGTGATAAAGTGTGGCTTTTCTTTTAAATGGGTTTGGCTGCACTGTTTAAAAGCATCTTTTCTGCCATTTTTTCCCCAGCAAAAAATAATCATCACATTATAATGTAGTTTTTGAAAGCAGGAGAGCCTGGTCAAAAACATGCTGAGTTGTTCAGGAAGTCTAGTACAATGAACGGAGATGTAGATGAAGCTGGTCTTAAAGAGCTGATATCTGCTTGTAAGCTGTTTTATCCAAAAAGTGCTTTTGCAGAACTGAGCGTAAACTGAACTCACAGAGAGCAGTTTTACCACTCTGTGGCAGGTAAGTCTACAATGTGGTTCTGAGGCAGCTTCTGATATTATTCCCCAAAGGCTTCTTATCCAAAAGAAATATACTTGAAAGAACTATGCCACTGCCCGAAAAGGGAGCATCTTTTGCAATGCAGTGCTCCCTAACAGCATCTACTTCACCAATAGCACTGCCTTCATCCCTCAAAATCTTTTTGTACTTCCAGACATACACAAAAAATATACCTAACTTAACTAGATATCTCTAGGAATATACAAACTCAAATAATTCAGAAACACTATTTCTAAAGAACTTTATATTTAGACAACTTGATTGTTAATTTCATACCTGATTCTGCTGGAGGGGAGGCTGGGACTGTCCATCTGGAGCCTGGCCCTGGCTATCATTCCCTCCTACCGGAGAGCCACGAGTCGTGGCTGTCATACTCGACACAGGGCAGATCTTTGCAATTTTGTCTGCTTATGTAGTTGTTGTGAGAGAAGAAATTATAGTCCGCTTAGTAAAGTTGAAGTACCAGCATATGCTTGCCTTAAAAAGCTCCAACTCAAGAACATGCCATCTTGCAGAGACCATTGCATAACCTGAAAAAAAAAAAAAAAAAAAAAGACAATGTTATATTGACACATGCTTATAAAATAAATTTGTACCTGGAAAACAACACTACAAAAACAAATACACTGCTGTAAATAAACTTTTTTATTAGACTTGGCACTTCTTTTCATTGAGTACAACTGACATCAGAATAAGGAAACATTTGAAATATTCAATGTGATTTTAACATTCTAAGTAAAACTACACTGTTAGTTACCTCTATACCACTGAGAAACTGACACATATACAAAATGCAGCTGTTTACTCTGATTCTATCCTACTTGAAATGCCACAGCAGATTTTCAAATTGAATTCAAGATGCTGATCAATGTCTATGTAGAAATGACACGGTTAAGAGCACAAACAGCTAAATTTGTCATCTTTTCAAACACTCTTCTGATACTGTCCAACTGCCGATGTCTGAGATGGAGTTAGAGATTGCTTCTACCTCAGCTAAAACTAATGGAGACCCTGCAGCCAAACTTCTATTAGCACATCAGTATCTACCCAGGGTACTTGATCTGTATTCCTTTCTTCTAGCATGCACCTATGAAAGCCTGGGTCCACTGGCCTTTCAGGCCCACTGCAAAGTCCATCACATACCCACAAAGTATTTTTAGTGGATTATACAAAGAAAATTGTGATACCAGATTTTTTTGTTGATCTTGTAATCATGATATACCAGCAGTTCAATAATCACTATGTATTTCAGCTTCACTGTGTAAAATTTAAATATAAAAATAAAAAGTTGTATCAAGTTATACCAGCAATTCCACTCTATATCACAGCAGACTGTGTAACCATGGAAGACAAAACATAATTTTCCAGCGCAACTCAGACTTCCAAGCACTACATAAACCAACAACAGTACTCAGAACGTTCAAAAGACAAGTAGGGTGATAGAAGGAATTGTATGAGCTTTCAGCAAGATTCATTTCACAGTGCTAAGTTCCCGATTCAATCAGCAAAAGCTTCGAGTTAACAAGCTAGACTGAAATTTCTGCTGTAACACCATGCATATTTGTAACTGCTTTGTTACGATGTCTCATCTCAATTTTATTTTCAATGCTGTTATCTTTCTCTAAGACACTCTAAAATACTTTCCTAAATTGCGCAGATTTGCAAGCCCAGGTACATATACAATAAAAATTTTGACTGAATATGCTATTTCCCCCCTGCCATTCTCCAGTATTAACAGCACCAACAAATTTAGAGATCTCTAATATTGACACAAAAATAAAGTTCACTTTTGAACAAAACTGTATTCCTTGAATACAGTCAATTGTAATCCATCCCTACCCTTCAGAATTCATATTCAGAGGGCTTAGTAAAACTGCTAGATCCAGAAGAAAGGCATCACCAACTCAAATTTTCTCTAGGAAGAAACCAGTTTTTTAAATGCAGTTTTTAAAGCTAACATTTTAACTGGTATTCTTTTTAAAATGCCCTCCTCTACGTATTTAATTATTTTCTATTGATATTTATAAAGATCACTAGGTTGAAAGTATGAGCAAGACTAAGATTCCTGACATATAATAGTCTACTGCAGTTCAACGCAGTCAGTTCCCCTGCACTACTTGATTGAGGCTTCTAGGTACTTGCATAAACCAATGAAATCAAACTTCTGCCAGCTTACATTGTACTTTTCAACAGCCCTAAGCCAACTCTACCACCACAATAAACCTTACTTAAATCAGCACCGTTCTTCCTCAGCAGGTCTGGCTCATAATCCAGTCTCTCAAAAACTTGTGCTGGCACAAGGAGTGAGGCAGCAAAGACGCAAGAAAAGGGTGAAACGGCTCCTTTCAGCAGCAATCCTGGTCTAGGTTGCCTTAAACTGCAGAAAGTAGTGACCACAGACAGGTGTGGTTCCACTGTAACTTACATCAAGTGCAAGCTGCTTCAATCTCATCTCTTCCTCATTCTAATGCTTTTGGCTGAACTATCATGAAGTGAGCCGGTTCGAAGTACTAAAGGAAACAACAACAAAAATAAACCCCAAACTCCCAAAGACTGTGATTATTTTTCAGTTTCTTTAATTACCTGAACTGGTGAACTGCAAGGCCAGAGAGTACTCATCCTAATGCTAGCCAAGACAGAACTCCAGGTCTCCTGTTAGACTGGCTTACACTAGTGTGGATTTACCCTCAGATTTTGCCTCTGTGTTTAGTTGAAGGGTCTTGGCAAAGCATTCTTGTAAATTCCTTTCTGCTTAAGGCGAGTGACATAATTTAACTAGGAAATACAAGAAAACTATTACTGAAATAACCAACTTATTCAAAATACTGTAAATTCACAGAGGAAAACAAAATCTGTGTAACAAAAATATACAGAATTTTGCAGACACTAGTAAATACAGAACATTTACATAAAGGAGTAACGTATCTTTTTCTTCCTCTTATTTAGTGACTACTTAAGACTCTAATCACGATACTCTATGCATATTACTTAAATTACGTTCCCAGAAAAGTTTATTTCAGGGCCTCCAGAGAAGTTCACTTGGCTTGGCCACACGTGTAAGACAAGTCCAACTTCATGAGTTCATCACTTCTCCCTCCAAATCGTGTGACATCCTCAGAGATACAAACGTAACTGCAAGTTACACTGCAGCTAATTAAAACCACTCCACTTCCGATATATGGTCCGGTTGCTTCTTGTATCTGCATATTCTAAATTGCAAGGATATCCTTGTTCAGGTATCTTCCTTCTAATTACAGAGAGTATATAAACATATTTTTGTAAGCACAAATCATCATCCAATTTATGATTTTTAAACAGTACTAGAAGAGTAATTTACCAGTCCTGTTTTCAGACATTGATTTAATCATTTATGTTTTAGAGAAAACATCAAACCGCGTGCCCACAGAGAACAGACTACTGCTTTAATCTCTCTAGAACTGATTAACCATGAAATTTCAAATTCCCATCATGTCTTTAATTCAGACTATTCAATTTTTCAGCAAGGCACAGTTTGGCTCAGCTCAAGAATAGCCTTTGCACCTATCTATAATTATTTTGATTATTTATAAACAAATGTAAACTGATGCAGTGACGCCTTGGTTTTGAGTATGCAGGCACCTGAACAGAAACAATTCAAACTGCCTATATCCAGCTGAATTCTAATGGAGACTACATTAATTTTTATATACTTCTCATTTCTATGATGTTTGATTTTGGATTCAGCATACTAAGCCATGTTAAAAAAAAAATATAAATCTTTACCCAAAGCTTTGAATGGGTGTTTTGATACTGTGTCAAGATGGAGATAGACATCTATTAAATGACAAACTAACTACTCCATTGTTAATCAAGTGGTGTATGAGGCGATGAAGACTAAGTCAAATGAAGCCAACTGAGCAAATTCCAATCTGCCATGCTTTTCACATCTCCTTATGGCACCCTGATCCACCACTAAATCATAGCTGAAAGTCAGCTTTTCTTTCACCTGACTCCTTGTCATTTTAGTAACACCAGGAAAAGACAACTATAGTTTTTTGACTCCGCATGCTCCGCATTCAGAAGACACCACCCGCTACAAGTACCATTTCCACAGAGCACCAGCAGACCGCACAGAGGACGCCGGAGGGAGGGTCCTCTGCTTCCAGGCTCAAGCATTCAGTGCAGCTGCACATCTGAGCCTCACCTCACCTTCCGCAGCCAGCAACCTCACACCTGTGTGGTACAACAGGTTGATTTTCTTTGGGGAAGAAATCAAATCAAGCACCTTTTCAACAGCCAGGAAAAAACCATCAGACATAGGTTCCTGGCTAAGTGCTAGATAAGAAGCAAGTGTATGTATATGTACATACTGCTCTGCTACTCGACAACATGTAACAGCAAATAAAAAGGATGGCATTTTAGCATATAATGATCAAGGAACGTACATAATTTTCTAATACAGTTGACTTCTAGAACCACTTTCATTTGAGTTTCTCAAAGCCACCTCCTCAAAAGTAACTGAAATACCCCAGTACATACAGCCTTTCTCCTAAATTAGCTACGTATAATATAAAACCTCAGAAAAAAGCAAATACAAGGTGACAGATGACAGTGTCAGGCCTCAAAATACAATTTATTATTCTTGTGCATTACCTAAGCCCTATTTAGGGACACAGACCTATTTTTCCTTTATTTAAAGTTCTCTGGTAATACACAAGTGAGGATACATGCCATTAAAAAAACCTACTCTGCAATGTGGTAACAATGTATGCCAGGATACTAGTCTACTCAACATGTAACAACAGGGCTTTCGAAAAATCATACAACTATGCTAAGAAAAAATATAATTCTTTTTTCTCTAGCATTTTTTATAGAATGGCATTCCTATCTTATTGGGACTCACAGAAGATGTGCTTTTTCATCAGAAGTGCCGTACTGCAAAAAAGCTTAACTGCAGCAATACAGATTTTAGGTTGAAAGGTACCACGGATTTGTTTCATATATTCATAGGATTCCAGGAACTGCCTTCTTAAAATCCTAATAAATACTGACTCATCACAAGGTTTGTGACGTGATTCTAGTCTAAGAATTCTAGACTTAGGAATCTAACCTTCTACCCTATTCCTTTATTTCAATCAAAACGCCTTCTCATCTAGAAACACCTCCCCCAAAACTGTAACACTGACCTAATTCAGTAGTTACAATCTATACACACCCCCACACATTTATCTTTTTCTTTCTCCTCTGAGCCTTGTGTCTTTCAGGAAGGAGGAAATTATTTATAGAATCAGAATAGAAAACTGGTGGTCCCAGCAATTTGCTCATTAACACTGACATGCTCTAAAATTGAAATGTATTCAGTGATTAATAAAAAACTTGTCATTAAGCTGCTATTCAGTAGAGCAAGAAGTGTCTAACTTTCAATGTTTAAAAAATACCCGATAAGCAGCAGAGAAAGTTATTTCAAATAGTTTATATTACAAAGACAATTAATTTAGAGTCCTTCTCCTAGTAAAGAAGTCAGTGTATATGGGACTTAGTCAACTGCATCAGACTCCGACACATTATTTCAAAGCAATAAATTTTTAAGTCATACAGTAAAAAATTTTTAGTAACTGTAATTGCTACGAACTAAAACTATTCTCATTGAAAACGAGGTTACTTCAAGAAACGTTTCTCGTTGATCTTTCCACATCATACATCTGAAATGAAGACACTTGTTAGCTTAAGTTTCTGGAACACTGGGAAGATCCATGCAAACATACAACTATTTGCCCTCAATATCATACCACAAAATAAAGAGGGATGTCCTGAAACGTATTCAGTTGTTTCAGGTTTGGTTGGGGTTTTTTTTGGTTTTGTTGTTTTATTTTTTCCTCCCACTTCAAAGCTTACTGTTGAGACTAAGTGTAGCTAAGCTACATCTACTTAATGGTATGTGACTTCATTTCATACAAGATGCTCCTTCACCTACCATTCCCATGAACTTAAGCAAGCAGTAAAAGCACAGAAAGTGAACTTCCAAAAGAAAGCATCACTGCTTTTGTCAGGTCAAGGGCAAAGCAGAGAGACCACAACTTTCAATCCCATAAATATGGTCTCAAAGGAGTCATCTAAACGCATTCAAATCTTCAAGTACCAGCTACGCAGCATTCTGTGCTGAAGAGACTGTAGAGGAACGCTGCAGAAAATGCCAGTTTTAAGCAGTGATGTTTCCTCCTCCTTGAGTAATAAATACAAATATTATCTGTGTTATAGACTTACAGACTTCCTGCTGGTTTCCACCTGTATTTTACAGCACTGGGGAACTTACGCAGAGGTCTGGTTGAAAATTTAAAGTTCTGAGGACAAAGACCGAAGCTTAATTCGAACGAGACTTGAGGAAAACAAAAAGTTCAACAAACTCAAAGAAAGGGAAATGCCATATTTACACCTTGTGTTAGGAGAATTAAAATCCTTGTCCATGTAGTACAATTCAAGAACAGAGACAGAGAATTCAGTATTTCTCCCATCACTATTTAAAAAAAAAAACAAAACAAACCCAAACAACTAGACATAGAAGGTTTAATGCTACAAAGAGCAATTTTTTTTTTTTTTAAATATAGCTCTGTTACAGCAAAACCATGTGATTTATTTAATCTTTTGAAAAAAATTTTCCAAACAGAAAACTGGACAATGGTACTGGTTTCTCATGTAACCGGACTTGAAACATACTGATGAAGAGCAGAATCTGACTACATTTAACTGTTTCAGGTGTAAGACATAGCCTAAGCTTACAGTTTTCAGATTCCGTTTTTAGGTGATTACAAGTAAAATCTTTCCTCAGGGTTCTCTGGCTAAATCTGACCCCCTTCCATCAAAAGTTTTTCAGTCTCAATAGAAAATTCTCATTGAAATGCCAAGCTTGGGGCCCAAGAAATTCTAACCAAAGCAAACTATATTCAAGCTAAGGCTGAGAACCGAGTACTTGGCTCTGCACGTCAAGGTAACAAAACGGACATATTTTAAATGTAGTAACTTCTTGTTTCCACATGGAATAACTTCCTCAAACTTAAAAAAACCCCAAGGAAATCTCTTACACCACTCAAAAGACCATCTTACTTCAAGGCAATAATCAATGAAGTCAGGCCCTGAAAGGGAACTGGACAGCAGCAAAAAGTGCCTTTCTCTGAAAGACGTTCACTTGTCAATAATCCTTGATGCATTTAACAGTTAGATAGTGTACCACTGGTTACTTAAGGTACATGATGCTTTTTCCCAGATAATGTAACAAGAGGTCAAGCCTTCAGATCATAGGCTTAGGTCTGGCTACCAAACAGAAAAGTCTATTTCAGTTCGTGTTCTGAACGAGAAGTCTTTTGCTCATGTGACAATCAATAGAGGAGAACAGCAAAGATAGAGCACCAAGAAAGCAAGCAGTCAGTTCCTTACATACGAAATCAGCAAATGTTTTTTTGTTTTTGTTGTTTTATTTTTTCCCCCCACTTCAAAGCTTACCGTTGAGACTAAGTGTAGCTAAGATAAGATAACAGTGGTCCCTTCACCAAGCTGTGGCCCTGCTGCCCTGCTTTTCTGCAGGCATATGTTTCACAACAGTGTCCTGGACAGAACGCTGAGCAAGACTGAGCTTCTCGCCCAGTACAGCCATTCCTTCACTCTTGGGAGCTTTCAGTGGGAGTTACACTGGTTCCACTGGGATGAAACTGTATCCTCAATGATATTCAATATATCTGAATGACAGAAGGAAAAGGGCCATCAAAGTTCACCATCCAGAACACTTTAAGAACACTTTTTGTTCCTAAAAGCATTAATCCAAATCCTAATAATTGCCAAGATGTTACGCTACTAAGACTTTTTTAAAATCTTACTTCATTTTAAAAAGGGATAATTAACTTTTAACGTTAATTCAGATTGAACTTGACTGCTCTGCCTTTTCGCTACAAAGAGCATTACTATTGGTGCTCAAAGGTCAATGGGAAAAATCAAAATATATTCCCAGTATTACGGGTAAGAAAAAAAATATTTTAAAAAAATTCACTCACGTAATAAAGGCTTTTCTCAGCAAGACATTAATTTTTACAGCAAAGCATTGGGGAATAGAGGAAATTTAAAAATTGCTGAGCATTGAGGTATCAATGGCTTCCTACTAGCTGCTGAAGCACACTATAAAAGGGCAAAGAAAAGTTTTGGGAACGTACAGAATGGGATGCATTACAAAGTCTGAAAGAGACAATAGACCAGAAACCTAAGTTTACACAGTAATACTCATCTCCATGTTTTCTCTGCATGAGGATGCACACAATACAGCCTACAATTCTTGACAATTAATATTCTTCATAAAAGCATACAGATGTAAACTGTATTTCTGTACTAGCATTGAAAGGTTGGCTTTTTTTATTAATTATAACAATATCAAGCAGTAGTTCAGAAAACAACAGGACAGTAATAGCAACAGGCTCGGTTTCCTAGTAGAATGAATCTTTAAAGCTGTTTCAGAAGAACATATAGGTTTGTATATTAATGCAAGTAGAATCATAGAATTGCCTAGGTTGGAGGGACCTTTCAGATCATCTAGTCCAACCATCAACCTAACTCTGACAAAAACCATCACTAAATTACATCTCTAAGCACTATGTCTACCCATCTTTTAAATACCTTGAAGAAAATACCTTGCAGAAAACATCTCATTTTTCTTGCACTTAAAACAAAATTTAATTTTGCATGAACATATTGCAATATACTAACAAAACAGAACGATGTATCCAAAAAAATTTTTTTCTTCATGCCATTCATTTAATACAGTCTTCAAATTTATTCTAATTGATTATCCTTATTTTTTAGCTAATATGTATTTCCTAGTACACACATATGATTATCATTTATAATACATTTAAAACATCCTAGCAACCACCATATAAATCATTAAATAAATGATAAGCATCTCAGCCTCTTCTGCCATGATATTAAGTAGTATTCCTGCTCTGAATCTAAACACAAAAGATGCATCAATATCATAACAAAAAACTCAGTTTCCAATATTTAGAATGTAATATATTAAAACAACTTATACTAAATATTTTAAAATCAGAAAACCCAGATAAGCTGCACTGAAGATTTTTAAGATATGATCAAGAATCCAGAGAAATCTGCAGACATAACTTCTACTAGATCTTGAAAAACAGGATATAGTCCAAAATAGCACAGAAAGGAAGGGGGTGGGGAGTAGGGGGAATGGAGAGAAGAAATCAAGCTACCATCTCTGGACATACACCCGTTTAGTGAAACTCACGGCCATTAATGTAACTTCCCACGGTGTAATAAATAAGATCAATTTAACACTTTATCATAAATGTGAAAGACGTTACTGACTATCTGAATTTCTGTACTGCGTTTTTACATACTTGTGTGATTAAATTTACAATAAACAAAACAGGTTTAAAAAGCCCAATAATCTCCACTGATTGAAAACAGAATTAACACCACAATTTTAACAAACAGGAACAACATTCCTAGACAAACACTTCACATACCAATTCTCAGTCCCATACTATTCAATATTAGCAGGAACGTAGACAAAACTATAAAATTACTAATAAATTTTGCACATGGCACACAAAACAATGGGGTGATAAACAATGACAACATGTCACAGAGTAATCTGGATCATCTGATACATTTGGCACAATAAAACGTGCACTAACATAGCCAAGGATCAGGTCACTCACCTAGAAAAAAAGGTCATAAAGGAAACTTCATATATATTGGGAAATATGACCAGAAGCACGATTAGTCTAGAAAAGCAACAGCATGTGAATATCACAATTATATTTTGTAGCAACAATAAATCTCAGGACTGTTGTCTTTTTAACAGCAGCTTATAATTTTGGTCTCAGAACTGATATGAAACTTGTGAATTACAGCCTTTCAGATCTAGAAAAAAAATTAGCAGCAACAAAGATAGCCTCCACACCAATTAGCTGCCCCAGTGAGGTGAGAATGCAACATGCTGAATCAAATACCTGAACCCATTAGAAGACTGGCCACAGAACAGAACACCAGAGACCATCCACTTCCAAGGCAGACTAAGTGTTCTGGAGTTTCCAACTGGTATTTATCTTGCTCCCTTGCAATAAGGGAGTAAAGACGTCCTTTTAAGACTATTTCTACTCTCTTCAACTTTTGGGCCTATCAAAGGAGAAAAAGAACTGAGAAGGCAGCAGGTAAGTACTCTACACACTGTATTTCTAACTGACATTTTCTTTTCAAAAAAGCAATCATTGTCAATCAAGCACATAAAATCAGAAAAAGCAACGAGGACCTGCTTTTCCTCTACAACTTTTGAGAAGAGATACACAATTTTCTACACATGGCATAATATTTCCTTTTCAGTTCTGAAGCCCAAAGTTATAAATATAGTAAGATATTATTTCATGCTAAGAGCTTTTAAGTTGTAGACTTCAAGAACAGAACCAACACATCTAAAATGTGTGTTTTGCAAATCTTTGGCTAGTCATGTAAGAAAACATTTGAAATAGCACACAGATCTAAGACGACCAGCTAATATCACTACCAACTATATACAGATGCCCTTTCAATTAAAAATAATGTCCATACACAGAAACCATCTTTAAACTCAACTTGTAAAGTGTAAATAATGAAGAGTAATATATTCAGTAATACCGCTCTTCATATCAAGAAAGAAGGGGAGGACGCTGAATGCATTCCCAGAACACCAAGTAACAAGTATTTCCATCCATTGCAATTCTCCCACTGAAAGGGGTTAGGAATTCTGTCTTCCAACACAGAAGGAACTAAGTACCGTGATATTGTTACAAATTTGCATTTGAAATTAAAGCAGACAGGAGATATAAAATATAGCGAAAATACAGAACTAAATGGGGAGAAAGGTCTAGGTTTAATAGGTTCGTTACAACATCACTACTATCAGAGTGTAAAAAAATTACTACCAGCTATGCACAGGAAAGAATAACGGTTAAGTCTTCAGCATTAAAAAACAAAGCCAAAAGGCTCTTAAAAGGAATTAAATCATGCCAGAAAGAGAGCACTAAACACCATTTTTACCGAAGTCTGGTCTTCTTGAACACAAGAACTCAGCAAGAAATTCAATTCACACAATCCAAGAAGTATACTAGCTTCTACAAATCAAATCTTATCTTGTTAATGTTAACTTTTTACACAACTCAGCTAACGTAAGAAAATGGTCTATTACATTTATGTTTTTGTGTTGAGCAGTACCCATTTTTAAAGTACTGGAGCAAATTAAAACAAGAAAAACTTTGTTTGTAAAAAGTTGCCAGTTTCACTTTCGTTTCATTTTGTGAGATCAATGTCCTCAATACTACACTTTGCAGTAGCTTAAGCCTACTTGATTTTGTTTGTATTTGGACATTACATCATTTCACAGCAAAGAATGTTTTGGGGATTTTTTTATTTTGCTCAGATTTGACATAAGCAGTCTGCAATATTCATTCAGGTTGATGTAAATAAACAAATGCTGATGCATCTACACAGATTTTTCTTCCAAACTGCAAACTCCAGTTTCTTAGCCACTTCAGAAGCTCCTTCAATTCCATCTTTAGGAAGGGATAATCCTTTCATGATCAAATCCTTGGACTTTTAACTTCACAAAAGCTTTGAGGTTCACATCAGATACTGTGAGGGTAGCAGCAAAACGACTGATACATATCCAAAACTTTAGTTCTGCAACTTATGCAGGAAGTTTTTACTGTTATTTTAGGTTGCATTAGATTCTATACTTTCTCTCTAAATCAGGTCCTACGGTTAACCAGAAAAGAACATGAGTTTTGTAAATTCCAAAAAGCGACGACAAAGCATCTCACTTCTTTTGGGGAGTTGGGCTCAAACCTTTTATGACTGCTAAGAACCTTTATCCTCTAGCTCTGCTGACCTTTGAAACTTTCTTGGAAGTTGTGTTTTTCTTTTGCTGCAGGGCTCGCTCACAAAGAAATCTCAGGTTTTTTTAGCACAATTTTGTAGGCAGGATTGATAAAGTTAAAACTATGAAGTATCCACCTCTTCCTCCAACGAATAGAACAGAATATTTAAGAACAGAATATTTTTCAGTTGGAAGGGACCTACGATGATCATCTAGTCTAACTGTCTAAAAATTACAGATAACATTAACTACAGACAAAAATCTAAAAACTTAATGACAAAAGTATAAACCAAAAGCGCTCCCTTTGATCTGCTATACTGGCGCATTTTAATACTATTCACAACTTCAATTCTTCCTGCGGAACAGAGCAATAAAGGAAGCAACACTTCAACATCCCATCCTTGGAAGATCCCACCAAACTGTACAAACGTTCAAATCATCATTTCTCATGTTCAGTAGCATCAGTAGCCCTGGTTTGCCAGAGAGATACCTAAATATATTGCGACTTCTGTTATTTTTGATGAGGTTCATACATTCTATACCAGGCTACCCGTCAGTGCTGAATGGCTTTTGCTTCCTTCATTCTTTCTCAATTATTTGAAGGGAAGCATAATGGCATCTTCCAGGTTCATTCCACTTTGGCTTTAAAACACAAAATTATTTATAGTATACCCCACTTAAGGCTTTACAAGACTCAGCACTATAAATATTCGAAACATTGTTGAAAGTCATTCAGCCAATGAATTATGGCTATTACTACATGTTATTTTTTAATACATTTTACTTGCATGCTATTCTTTGTTAATTCATGCTTAGACACAGCACCTGACGTACCACCACAGCATGCAATACCCAATGCCACTACCACAATTGTACTATAAGGCTTCTGTTAGAAAACTGAAGTTTAAAGTCAGCCTGCAAAAATCAGGCTAGCCCCTTCTGACTCTCTTCATGTTTTATAATAAGAATTTAAGGGCTTTTCTAAACTATGTTAAACATTACACTAAAGAAAATTATTCAAAGTCTATACTCTTAATATCCTGTGACACTATCAACAAATAATAGAAAATTTCCATCAAAGTATAAAATTAACGCAACTTATTGCTTGGTTAACTGCAAATAGTTAAAGCATGTTACAGCATCTAAACCAGACATTAAGTTGGAAGCATTTTACGTTCTTGAATCATGACAAAATTAACTTTGTGAAATACCTAGATATTTTGAAATGCTTTAAATTCAAATACTTTAAGTATTCGCATTATTGTACTAACCTTAATTTAACTTTTTTTTTAAAAAAAACCTCTGCTTTTCATGTAATATTCAATCAGAAAGCACAAACTAAGCACAGGAACTCAGACACTACCATCATCATGCATAATTTAAAATGTCTCAAATACAGAAGTGATATCAGCGTTAAAATTCATGTTTCAATAAGCTTCTTCATAACTGCTTAACAAACTTAGCCAAACTTCCAACTAGTTTTCAATGTACCAACTGCCTAACTCAGCCTGGAGATTTTTGTACAGTTCCATGCTAGTTATCTGCAAGTAAGCATTTTGCCATTTCCTGTTGCCTTACAACCATTTCAGTCTGAAGATACTTGCTCTGAAAAATCAAGCTTGCACAATCTCAGTAGAGGTGTTATAAGATGATAGCTAATTTTTAAGACTGTCTGCCTTAAACATGCTCCATTCCAACTAAACTCATACAAGCCACCTGCCTAAGCAGACTGAATGCTCAAGAAATCACTGAAAACGATCTACCTGCTCCAGAGAACTTGTATCGCAACTCCCCTTCAAAATCCTGGCCTCTCTGCAGGGAAATAAGAAGTGGCAACAGGAACAGCAGTTTTGCCTTCTGTCTTAATGCTCCTTCTGCCAATGCAACAAAGGCTGCAGTTTATATAAATGCAAAAAGGTAAATGCAGAGGAAGTTGGATAAGAACAAAAGGAAGCTCCTAGAAAGTATGTTGAGAATCAAGCAGAGCTGGAAACAGGAGAGTTATTTCCACTATACCCACTGCCCCACAGAACCAAAAAGTGACTCCACTGTCCCAGAAACTTCATATTCCTTTATCTAGAAAACCTATCAAAAAGCATGTCATAACCTTCTTTATTGAGAAATGCAGGAGATAATGATCAACTACTACCACATCCTAAGGACAGGTCTAAAAACTCTGAAAACCATCATTCAAGAAAACAACCCACCACACAAAAAAGCAACCAAAACACACATTATTATTAATCTCCCTGCACTGAAAATGGTTAACTTATAAATCCCATAAACCCCCTTGCTAAAGAGCATATCCCTTCTGTACACAAAATAGACTATAAAGATACCAGTTTTCAGCTGAATCCACCAACAGGCCAAGAAAGACAAGAGGAATGTTTTAACCGTTCTTTTTAGGGACTAGCACAAAGTGTCAGCAACAGAACTCACATAAGGTAGTTTTGCCACCGCAGTGTGTACATCGATCTTCCACTGTGGGAACCTCAGCGAGAAACAGCAAGCTTAATCCCCAGTAAGAGTATTATATCCTAGTAAATTTTAGGACAGAAGTTTCATTGTATTTCTGCATGTGGACAAACCTTAGCTGAAGGTACAGCTTCACAGTCTGTCTGAAACCAGGTAAGTCTCCACTGCCACAAGAAGAGAAGGAGGACGCTCTTGCTTGCTCACTTTCATCCTAACCACCTTCTCACCTCTAGCATTAGCCCCTGCGTCACCACATAGTCAGCCAGATCAAGAAGCCAATCTGGCTGAAAGGTAACTGGGGGAAAGGAATGAAAATCATTTTAGCTTTCAGCTGCTTCACATGCCATAGGAACACTAACAATGGCAAAAGAAACAGGCAGAATATATAACCATGGATAGAACCCACTCTTTCAGCGTCACTGCAAATCTACCATGAAATATACCCTGAAAGAGGAGGAGAAAGGAAGGAAACAGAATATGGATAATTATAGTTAGCACATATTTAGCTATGATAGCAACCGAGGTTCACATATATTAGAGCAGAGATGAGTCTTGACAACACAGAAACGTCATAAAGATGAAATTTTTCTCAAGCATATTGGACATCACAGGAAAAGCATACAGAGAAAGCTGTTTGGTATATGATAAATGCCAGGAATGTCAGTTCATGAACAGTACAAGTTCAGTCATGAAAGAAATACTAAGTAGTGGAGCAAATAAGGCTAAGTGTGAGAAGTCTAAGAAGGTGAAGGCAAAAAACAGTCTTTGCCCTGGAAATTATGATAAAGACAGTGAAAGACGTAACAGATTGCAGTGAGCCAGGAAAATTAATTTAGCAGTACCACTTTGAATAATCTGACCACAAGTACATAAATCAGTGACAAAGCTACAGCAGGTAAAGCAGATGATGTGAAACACAGAAGCTGGTAAAAATCTTACTTCTGCTGACAAAAAGAAAAAAAGGCTAGAGTTAGGAAACAGTAAACAAGACTGCACGATTCAAATATCTGGAAATTCAGGTCAAAAACCCTCGAATTAGAGATGACAGGGTATGAGTAACTGAGTACAACAGTTGTATCCACTGTGACAGCTAACGTTTTACTACTTTTTAGCAAAAGAAATTCTAATACCACAAAATTTTGTGTCTGTGTGAGAGACAAACAGACAGAACATGCTCTCTAAATTTGTCAAAGGCTCAGTTTGTCATTTTTCTCCTACATAATTTGGGATTTTCAGAGTAATCTGGTTTCTACTGTAATTTCATTTCCATCAAACTACAGTTCATTTCCATCAAACTAAGTCCCCTGGGTAGACAGTAATCAACTGCGGCACCAGAAAGAAAAATTGTCCATATCTTATTTGTTGCAGAAGTTAAATGATGTTTCACAAGAAAAGAAACAGAACCGCAGAAGTCAAAGGGAAATCTATGGGTTATAAGGCAGCTATATAGAAACTCACAAGAAGTTAATTGTCTGTGTCTTGTTCACATACATTGCTAGAGAAACCACAGATTTTTCACATTAACCTCTTCATCCTCCTCTCATCTTTCTGGGTACCAAGATAAAGGCAAACCCAAGGAAGAGCAAGGGAGCACAACAGCAACTTAAGCCAACATAAATTGTCTCTCTGACACCTGAACATCAAATAAAAATCAATTAAAAACTTATGACAGGAGGTAATTTTGAAGTTTACAGCCTCTGTGCCTCAATTCTTCATCAATAAAACAAAAGACAACACAAGCCTTTTAATTTACAGAGCGATGTGAGAAATGGTATGTTAGTGCTTTGGAAATGTACAGGCTGAGAGTGATAAGCACCTATCAGGTTTATTAACAGAATAACAACTCTACTACTCAGTATGGGATTTAGACTGATGTAACATATGCATTTACAGAATGCATTCCAAAGATAAAATACTGAATGACAATCCAACTTCAATACATCTTCCAAACTGAATGAGTCAAGGATCCAATGGGAGAATGAGTTCATAATTAGGTGGGGGAAAAAAACCCCACTGGTTTAATGACAAGTTTAATTCTCACACTTGCCCATTTTCTACTTCTATGTAAACTTAGAGGAATTTTCTTAAATTACCCATGGCTCAAGTGAAAATAACCCTCTTAATCTATTTAAACGTTTTACCACTTATGACTTGTGCATTTTTTTCAAGGCTCTCTTCATCTGTTTTTCACCGCACATGATTTTTAAGTAACTTCACTGAGACATCTGATAATTCAACTGAAAAATGAATAATGGAAGCATTTTAAAAATGAAGCTTTTAGTTCTGCTGTGGAATCCACTCTGAAATACTACAAATCTCAAGTCCTAATGAATAATACGTACTTTAGCTGGGGAAAAAAGTAATACTCATATCCAAATTCAATTTATGTTTCAGCTTGGGGGGGGGGGAGAGGGAATCAAACTCTTCACTTGCACTTATCAAGCATCTGAGCAAAAATAAGGTACCTCAAACATCAAGTTCATATTTAAAAATTCAGCAAAGCAAAGAAAAACTCCAACTGATTATACGCACCCTGTGACAAGTTGTCATCTGTAAGGAAGATACTTTCTTCCCAGCAAGTAAGTCTCTCCAAAGTATACACATAAACTCACCAATTTTGGTGAAACAAAACATTAGCTACACAGAAGTATGAGAGGGAAAAAAAAAAAAGGTCCAAAGGAAGATACCCACTAAAACAACTGGGCACTCCGAATTTGTAAGTAACATTTCCAAGGAAAAACTGCATGAGAAAACAAAGAATGAATAAAGCAGAAGATATCCAGGCCATAAAAGAAAAAAAGGCAAATGCATAGACACTAATTTTATCAGATCAATAAAATCTCACCACAATGTTTCTTTAAAGTAGACTAATAACACCAGACCAAACAGGCAAGTACGAGCAAACTCCAAAAATTTAAACAAAAAATTCCTCATTTCTCATTAAGAGAAAACATCTTAAAAATCACGAAAAGTATCTTAAGAGAAAACAAACATTTCTAGATCTTGTGAAAGAAGGAAAGAAAAGGTTTTATACCTACTGTACCGATCTACAAAAATGTACCCCCAAAATAACGTCTTCGTAATTCCTACAGATGGAAACAACCATTGCAGCTAAACTGTTTAACTATCAACATGGTTGCTGAGGCTTCTCACCCCTCCATTTCTGTCACAGAATTTCCAGGAAAAGAACTTAAATTCGTCAAATACACTAGAGAAGCTGATTATGTTAAAATGATACAGAATAAAGAATTTTACGGGACAACTGTCATTTAGAAGTTAAATGACATACAATGATAAACTCACATTTAAAGCACAATTTTGCTGTTAGAATAATCGAAAGTAGAACTAAAGGGTTAGTCTTCATGGTAAGTCTGAACTACTACTATTTATCTCATTTTCAGACCCATGAAGAACCACAGTGGCTCATCAACACTGAAAACACCTCAAACTGCATTTAGGTGCAGTACAGTGTTAGCACATACTTAAAAGCATGAAGCAGCTCTCACAGGAGAGATTTTGATTCTCTGCTCTCAACTGCTAGTTTACTTGCTGCTGGTCTAGATAACGTATACAACTTCTACAACTCAATCTTCCTGTGTGATACTCACACCTAAGTAAATATAAAGCATATAAACAAACAGCACATCAAGCATCAAGTACAATTTCAATTTTAGAATAAGATGATCTTCTGAAGTACCAACTAAGGATCAATCAACACAGTGCATATGAACCTCCAAGTCAAACTCTCATTTAGGCTACTACTTGCCAGCAACAAAACTAAGGCAACATCATGTTGGTCTATCCTCATCCAGCTGCCTCCAGGCACCACATCCAGAAGTTGCAACTGGTTCTAAAAATTCATTCCGTTATCAGGAAAGTGATACAAAGAAAAAGGAAAATTCATGACAGGATGCATTACCTAACTCTCCTTCATCTGGTCAAAAATCTTAGAATGGTACACAAAAGCAAAAAAACTTCAGTCATACACCTGCTAATCAGAGGCTGATACTGATGAAATGGGGTTTTTTTTTTGCATGGCTGAAGACACATTAGCTTCCAGCAAGGTTTCACTACCACTATGCTAACCTTGCTGCATCCATTGCCACTGATGAAAATGAAACTTTTAATTTCACTTCAAAGCTTTTCATTTTATGAAAATTTTTTCCAACTTTTCCCAATCATAAAACTGGTAAGGAAAGGGAAAGGACCTAATGGCTTCTCAAATGCCATAAGGCAAAATCCATGTTTCAAGTTATATATTCATTAGACACGATACAAACTGTCAACCACAGCAATCTGGCTAAACTGATACAAGAATATGAAGAGTAAGAATTTTTAGATAATCTAGAGGTTTATCTTCCCATCTAATTACCAGAACTATCATGAAGAAACTCTGACACAGCAAGAGACCTATAAAGCACTTAAGAAACCTGACAGTACTACCTCACCTAGGGAAAAGTGACAGCACATCATCTTAAAAACACCCCATTGCATGTCTGTGTGTACACACACACACACAATTAGAAGCAGCAAGGAAAAGCACCTGGGATTTTAAGGTCCTACTGTGATTAATAAAGCACTGTCCGGAAGACAGGCCAAGGCATATGGAAGGCTGTGCAAAACTGGAGCCTGAAACTGCAGAACAAGTCATTGGAGTTTTCACCTTCAAGCTCCAGAGAGTTTATGTCACAATTTATAAAAAAATAATGGAAACCCTCACAACTAAAGGATTCAAGAAAATACATAAAAAGGAAACGCCAGAAATCACCAAACAATTAACATTTTGTTTCTAAATTAGAAACATACAAACTCTAATATAAAATACAAACTAAGCTTTTAGTTTATCAAAGTTTTGGTCTTTTACCAACCTATCCACCTACAAATTAAGCTCAGCAGATCCACCTTCCTTATTTAACTTTCAAATTCATGGACTTGTTCTGTTGAAACCTACTCAAAAACACTGAAATACTTAATTGCTAAGACAGCAGAAAAACTAAACACCAAAAGATGCAGGACTCATTTACTGAGATGCCAGTGTATTTTGACAACAATGTTCATTCTCATTTTATATTAGAAAAGTAAGAGACACTTACTTTCCCTCACTGTCAATTTTCATTTCTGGGCAAGAAAAACTGAACTTCCATCCACAGTGAGAACAGGCCTGTCACCACTACCCCATACCACAGTGCTAGCAAGGATGCTCCCCTCCAACCAAAAAAGTCTGTCTGGTAACAGAGGGATCCTACCTGGCACACACTACTACTGTTTTTTCTTTACTGAATACATTTGTAAACTATATCCTTTTTCTTATTTCACCATTTCAGATCATTATAGCTAAGACCATGCTTATGCAAAACACCACCTTTTCCTCTTCCCACACCTAGTCCCGCTGAAGCTAGACAAAAGATCAAGCGGCAATTAAGTGGCTTAAGGATTGAAGCCTATGGAATTCATAACGTACATTTTTGTGTCATTCTATGTTGCCATTTAGCTGTTAAAAAAAAAGAAAAAAGAATTCCTTGTCTTAAACAAAGGCTCTTCTAGGGACAGTTTTCTATTGCTTGAGTTTTGCGTATTTTATATTAAAGCTTAATGAAAAGTTAGCCCTGAAATTCCCTGCATGTACTTGGAAATTTGGGAAAAAGGTTTCTTCTGTTAGAGTTCTCCATTCACAGATGTACATCTTTAAGGAATGATGCAATGTGGAATTCCCCTCCTATGAGTGAATTCATGGCTAAATGCTAACTACTAAACAGTGTAATTTGCTAAGTCCATGCAAAGATCTACATGCAAGAACATCACTTTTTTTTTTTGTTGGCAGTTACACATGTAAGGAAAACTAAATCACAAAACAGGGTTACATACTGGTTTTGTAAGCAGATCAAGGATGCTACAAATAAAAGTTTCCCATGATAACGTTCCTGATAGCTATCCATCACTTCTACGGCAGTCTTCATTTTAACTTCATGAAAAAAGTTGAAAATACTTGCATTCAAAACATTGCTAGATTTTTAATCCCATGGATCTCTTTTGGAGGTGTACTAACAAAAAGTTAACCAAAAGCAAGTAATCACTCTCACAGTTAATACTAACTAATCCTTTAAGAAAACCATACATCAGTAATGTTTCCTTCAGAAAGCAAGGTTGT
The DNA here is from genome assembly GCF_963924245.1 of Chroicocephalus ridibundus. NCBI lineage: Eukaryota > Metazoa > Chordata > Aves > Charadriiformes > Laridae > Chroicocephalus > Chroicocephalus ridibundus. Next base: position 96,361,466 of record NC_086284.1, on the reverse strand, counting down.
GAACATACATATATCAAGATGGTTTTTATTCCCACAATTTTAATTTTTATTTCAAAACACATCAGCAGCTGGCAACCAAAAAGCTTTGGTATCAAGCAGATTGAATTCAAGTCTCAAATGAGTATGTAATGGCTTCTTATAAAATGAAGCAAGTATCAGAAAATTCACAACAGAAAACACAAAAGGAACTGGCTGTGCTGATAAGCTCCCTTAAGAAAAAAAAAAAAGTAAAAAGATTTTACACTAAGTCACAACTGGCTACTTTAAGACCTTACATACTTTCCTCCTCTCCTTTATTGCAAGCAAAACTATTAACAGCTCTCCTATAACCTTACCACCACTAAATATTTTAAATGATTTTACTAAACTAAATCTACAGAAAGTGCTCAAAGCAGACAATGGGCTCAAGAGGACACAAATGTCAAGGAAATGCAATAGTTGACATTTTGAGGGTGCAAAGTCATGACAGACGGGCTTTCTGCCACTAAGTATCTATTCAAGACTCTAAACAAGAAGATCTAAGTCAAACCATGGTTCTGTCATGAAGGGCAGAGGGAATCTCTGTTAACAATATTCCCAAATCATGGTACAACCTTAAGCATAACAGAGACAGCAAAAAGAACATAACTGTTTTAAAAAGGTGTCTCAACTCATTACAAAATTGGAATTCATTGTAACACTGGAAGACCTTTAAGATGTTCCCACATAAACAAGAGAACAAAAACTAGATTTAATATATGAAAAACGTCAGTGCATTTTTCTAACACACGAATCCAAAGTAGTTCAAACTTCCCAGGTAGAAAAATTAGTGTCTCACTGCATGCAAGCACGTGCTTATGAAAGATCTTCTTTCCATCCCTTGCCTCTGCTATGGGAAGACTGTTTCTTTTAACCACCATTCTCAAATACAAAGGTTTACCAAACCTCTTTTCCTAAACACAACCAACTGCTTGGTGAAACTGCTAAGCAACTAACATTTGTCACTACTGGATATTACAGAGTAAGAACCTCTTACGAAAACTTGCTAAGAAAAATGGAGCAAAAGAGAGATTGTGGTGAAGGTGCTAAACTGATGGTAAAGGGCAGGTATAGCAGTATAGCTTAATTTTTAATTCCGTTTTCATTAGGTTTGTGTCAGGGGGCAGTATGCATAACAAAGCTCACTTATGTAAAAAAAAAAGTTGTGTATTTATATACCACAAACAAGCCTACAGCAACAGCACAAAGCATTGCTAGCTTTGCGAAAGGCAAGGTACTACAACAAAAGATAGACTTTTATCAAGCTGTGCTCCCAAAACATACCCTCAAGTACAGATTTAAATTTTGAACTCTGATTTTAAACATGGGTGATACAAATAACAAAACTGGTACACAGTTTCAAGAGGAGACATATCCATGTTTTAAGAAAAATTTAAGATACCTAAACAAGAGAAACCATGTCCGCATGCTCAGATTAATACTAATACCCAGGAAACAATTTTCTATAGGACACAAAAGCCTTCACACATGCAGCTTTTCAAGTAAACAGAAAACACAAGCAAAGTTTCTTACATCTTCAGACAACCAACTCACACTGGTCTCTGCAACTGTTGGACTGGTTTGATTAAACGATGTTTGTGATTACAAGAAAAAATTAAAGTGCAACAGTTTTGGGAGGGTTGGTTTTTTTTGGGGGGGGGAAGGTGTTTCGCTTCTTTTAAAAAAGAATAATCATGCTTTAAGTGAAAAACAATGAGGGACACCTATGATTCATTAAATTCACAAATGAGGCTATCCTGCTGAGGATGTTTTCAAAATATACGTACAGTTTTTAGATCTTTTAGGATTTAAAAAACAGTATTTCTGAAAAAAAAAAAATAAAATATATATACACACACAGAGAGAATACCGCCTAAGAGAAAAGTGCTTGCAATTCAAATACCTGAAATAAGTTTTGAACTTATTTCTAAGCTGCAGCAGGAAAGACAGAAATGTTTCCCATGGAAATATTTTCAATACACACCTGACAGAAACATAACTTAAAAGACATTTAAAAATAGTTTGTTCCACTAATAAATAACTGAATTCCTATCTATTTTTACCCAAACCTGTATTCATATTGGAAAATTCTAAACTAATATCAATTTTAAATAGAAGATGTGCTGGAACAAAGGTATTACAGGAACCTTAACTTTCTTAAAGGTCTATTTAATTTTGTTGACTAGACACTAATCCACTAATTTTTTTTATCCCGAGTCTCACTTGTAAGGATTCCAGAATATTAATAAAATGCATAAAACTAAAAGTGTGCATTTAGAACAGAGAATAGTTGCACTCGTCTATTTCTGAGTACAAATGCACCACAAAGTGGGAAATAAAATGTTTATGTAAGGGTGACAGTGTTCCACTGATACAGAAAGAGTAAACACTTTTGCTACCACTATCCTTATTGATTATCACCTCCAGATGCAGTCTTCCTGTCAATTCAATGGGCACAAGTACCACCACAAGGGCAAATTCCAGCAGCCTGGAAACACTAAGACAGTGGCTACTCAAAAGAAATATCATTTAGAAAACCTACAGGAAAGAAAAGTACAAAAGGTACTGGAGGGGGACGAAAAAGTTACTACGATACAATCTTACATTTACTTTCAGCTACATTTCCCCCCCCCAAAAAAAAACGTGATGATATTTGAGTTTCTTCCACTGCAGTTTTATGTTTATGTTTTTTGTTCAAAGCTATCATTAATCACCACCGTTGCCCAAGGTATTGCAACAGAATAATCAATACATGTATTTTATTTAATTTTACCCAAAATTCTGGTATTAGCTACTGTATTTCATTGGTTTAAAGAATAAACATTACTTCAACTCAAAGAATGAAAAGCATTATTTAAAAAAACCCAAAACAAAGAAAACCAAACAACAAACAAAAAAAAAACCAACACCCCCATGCATGGCTTAGATGAAATAAACATCTTACTTGATCAGGAACATTTATGGTGGGGAGTCCTGCCAATTTCTCAAAGTTAAACCTTAAAAGATCGAGAATAAAGTAAGCTGCCTACAGATACCAGTCACCCCTAAATCTTTCTTACTAGAGAGACCATTTCAATTCCATAATCAATAAAGCTCAATCCTGTGAACACCCATCAATAATCCTTTCCTCCTAAACATACCAATTTTAATATCCATTTGTCAGGCATTTGAGAAGCCTGCTGAAAAACACAGGTTACCTAGCTTGTCTGCCATAACAAGTGTTGCCACCAGAATACTTAACACTGCATGTTAATATCTAAATTCAACAACTTTTTAAAAATACAGGCCCCAGTTCTGCAATTAGGTCAGCAAAAGTGGGCCTCGTGCTAGCTTTGAGCCTGTGACTTCATAGGGTCTTTGCGCTTATACAAATGCCCAGTGATATGAATACAACTGCAGAACTGTGAATATAAATCAAGTTGTACAGACAACATGAAGACAGCTGAGACAGACACAACATGCCTACAGTAAGTCTTGGAGTCCCTTGAACATTTAATTAGAACAATTCTTCTCTGAAATAATTTTTTTTCCTATACGGTTGCGTGTTATTGTACATCTTCAAAATACTTTACTGGACTTCTGAGGGAGCAACCTGAAAATGAAATATGGCACCTTAAAAACCGCCTCAACAGTTTTGCATGCTTCTATGAGAACAAAATCACTTAAGAACAAAAAAAAATTATTTTCAAAGACTATTCTCTCCGTATACAAACAATGCTGCACGCTGCACAAAGTGAGACAGCACACGTTAACAGAGTAATTACCAACACACAAAACCCCCCATCCAACTGGTAAAATCCTTGGTTTTCTTGAGGACAATAACAGAGGATAACCGCGGCCAAGCTGCATGCAACTGCCCCTGCCGCGCACCTTGGACAAGGGGAGAGGGTTTATATCGCCTAAAATAAATCGCAACGGACAAGCCCTAAGACATAACTTCGAGAAGCGGCCGGGTGAACGAGAGGAAGAAGATGCGGAAAGCCACGAACGCTTTTTGTGCGTCGAAATAGGGTTGCTGGAAGCCGAAGACTTAGAGGAGTGGCCTACGTGTTAATAATGTTTACAGCAGGCGTGAACGAGCTGGTGCTGGTGCTTTTCATTGAGACTGTAGAAAAAGCGCCTCGGCAGGGCCTGATTTCCAGGCGTCGCCCGGGCCTACACGGCTCCAATCACTCCACCTCAGTAATGGCGTTCGGTGCGAAGGGAAGCGAGAACTAGGGGAGGCAAAGCTGGGTGCAAGCGCTGCGAGGAGCCGCCGGGCCAGGAGGGCCCGGCGGCACCGGGCGCTGGGGGGGGGGACACACGGCCCGGCGGGAGGGGCGGCCCGGCGGCTGGCAGGAGCCCCCCGAGGGGCGCGGGGCGGGGAGCGCTTCCACCCCCCGGCAGCCGGGGAGAGGATGAGGAGCCGTCAGCCATTTTCCCTTGCCCTCCAAAACACCAGCGATGCAGGGCCAGACGCCGGGGGCTGCGAGGGAGGCGCTGCCGCCACCCGCCGCCCGTTATCCCCACACCCCCTGCCCCCCCGACCCCGCCAGGCCCAGCTCGCCCCCTCCTCCCCGCCGTCCCGCACCCCGACCCGGGGAGTCCCATCCCCGGGGAGGGCCTCCGCTCGGCACGGCGGCGGCCGGCTGCGGCACAAACAGCTTGCCCGCCTCGCCTCGCCGCTTCCCGGCCTCGGCCTCCAACCCCGGCCCCGGCCCCGCCCGGGCACGGCGCTCCGCCACTCACCCCCGCACGGCTTCCCCTTGTCCCGCGGCTGCTGCTGCGACGGCCCGGTGCCCTCCTGGGTGCTGCCGAAGGAGCGCGGCCGGGGACTGCCTCATCCCAGGCAGCCAGCAGGGCAGAGTCTCATGCCAGGCCCCGCGATCCCGGGCGTGCAGCCGGCTGACTGAGGGGGCGGCTCCGCTTTCCCGGTCTCCCCACCACCACCCACCCCGGGCGGACGCCGTGTACTGCGACGGGAAGAGGGAGGGCGAAGCTGCCGCCGCTGCCCGCGCTTCAGATCCCGGCCCTTAGCCGCTCCGCTCTCTCCAGCGCCGGCGGCACCGCCGGGGCGTTTTTCCTGCGTCACCAGCTCCTGCCCGGCGGCCCTGAGGCTTCGGCTCCGGCTGGGGCTTGGCCGGGGCCTGCGCGCTCCGCTCCGCCCCGTCCGGGGACCGGGCGCACGCGGGGGAGGGGGCGCACACGCAAACCCGGCACCTCTCGCCGGGGCCCGGGGCTGGGCTGGGCGGCGGAGGGCGGGCGGGCGGGCGGGTGGGGGGCAGACGGCAGGAAGGTGGCAGCGGCGGGGCCGACCGGGGCGGCGGGAGCGCTCTGCGCTGACGGCTCTGTGCGTGCGGGGGGAGGGGAAGGCGGGGGAGGGGGGAGGGAGGGAGCCAGGCGAGACGCGGCGGCGGCGCACCTCCGTCTGGCGGGGCCCTGGGCAAGATGGCGGCCCCGGCCCGGCTCGCGCCGCAGGCCCCGACCGAGCGCAGCGGCGGCAGCAGCGGCGGCAGCTCCGCCACCCGAACTGCGTGACGCGCTGCCCGCCCCCCGTGTGTCCTCCCCCCCCAACTCCCCGGGGCTGTCACTCAACGCGGCGGCGACGAGGCCCAGGCCGCGGCCCGCCTGCCCCCACCCCTGTGTGCGCGGCCGGGGAGCGCGCGCGCGCGCGCGCGAGAAAGGCGGCGGGGGAGGGGGGGGGGGTGTTGGAGAGAGACGGCGCGTGCGCGCGCGGGCGGCCGTTTCACGTCGGTTGGGCTCGAGCGGGTTCCATTGTGACCCGCCGGGCGAACCGCGCGGGAGAGCCCGGATAATGACGTCAGCGCGGGCGCTGCTATCTGGGCTCGGCCCGGCCCGGCCCGCCCCATCCGTCCTCCTCTCCCGTCTCTTCCCCTCCACCGGGGCTGCTGCGCTGGGCCCCGTCGGGGTCGCTCCGCCGGCGCGTCCCCTCGGGCCTGGCGGCGGTGGCGGCTTCTGAGCGGCGGCCGCCGCGCCGCCCGCGGGTCGCCGTGCGGGAAGGCGGGCGGACAAAGCGGCGGCGCTGGCGGTTGCGGTGTGCTGAGGCGGCGCGGCCTGCCCGCTCGCCGCCCGGGGCCGGCAACACCCTGGGCAGCGAGCAGGGGGAGAGGCGGGACGGCCCGGCGGGTGTGTGGCGGCCGCGGCTTTCGCAGCGGTCAGCTGTGCTCCGGACAGGCCTTGCCTCGGGCCCCGCCAGGCCTCGGGCCTGGTGTCTGGCAGCGGGCTTTGGGCAAGGCCGCGGAGCTGACGTGGGTTCCTCGCTGAAACGCTGCCTCCCTGCCTCCCTCAGAACAGATGCCTGGCTGGGGGGCACCAGCGTTTTGAAAAGCAAATGGATCCTTTGTTGCTCTTGTTTCTTCCTTTTGATGCGTTTGCATTTATGTGACTGCTTTATGGAGTGTGAAGTCAGTAGAATCCCAGTCTATTGTGAATGCCCCATCCCTGGAAGTGTTCTAGACCAAGCTGGATGGGCCTTGAGCAGCCTGGTCTAGTGGGAGGTGTCCCTGCCCATGGCAGGGGGGTTGGAACTGGGTGATCTTGAAGGTCTCTTCCAACCCAAACCATTCTATGATTCTGTGTAGAAGCTTTATATAGCAATTTGTGAGACTTTAAACCTGGATTTAAAACCTGGAAAAAATGGGAAGGTGTGCCTTTGTGGAAGGACAGAAATTTGGCAGACACGGGGAACTTGCTGTTGGAGAGTACCTGAAATGGTGCTTAATTTTTTGTTACATTTATTTGTATTCCAAGGTCAAAGTCTTGTTTTAACATCATTCAAGAATTTCAGAGCAGGAAGTGAAAAATACAATATGCAGCTGAAAACAGAAGAGGAATTTAGGTCGCATGGGTTGGAATTTGCTCAAGAGGCTAGGGCTAACAGCCTTAACTCTTGTGCAAAATGTTTATCTTTTGGACCACGCAGTGACAAAGACTAAAATACCAGTTGCTCATTGCAGGAGCCGTGGGTGGGTGTTTTTCTGTAAAAAGCTAGAGCTTAAAACCAAGTGGTGATATCTACTGTTTCTAATTCTAATTTCCTATTTTAACAAAGTTAAGAGTTAGTCCTTTTTTTGCTAATCACTAGTTTGTATTATTTGGGGAGAAAATCTGAAATATGTCTCCGTCTTAACCACTCTGTAAGCAAAACAAAGGATAGCAGCTGCTTCATCACCATTCAAATGCGACAGTTTGTTTACTGAAAGAATAGTTTTGTGAGTTTTCTTCACCAACAATAAAAACAAACCATAACCGTGGTGAAAATCTGTGTAAGCCTAATGTAAGCCTAAGCCTATTCATGTTTGGGTTAGAAATAGGTGTAATCATAGAAAGAAGAACCCTTTTACCTCAGTGATTTTCATGCCTCTGAGCATGTTATTGTGGCCTCCTTTCTCCGTATTTGTCCCTTATCAATTACGTTGGGCTTTCCCTCCTATTTCCAATTTATCCAGTTTGTTCTCCTGGGAAAGCATTTAAAATTACTGCCCCTGTAATGCATTTAACTTCCCTTGCCTGCTGCAATGCTCTGCCTCGAGTTCTTGACTGTTTATGATGACTTACAGAGGCACAACAGCACCTCAAACAATTGTATATTTTTTGACACATCTTATCGTTAAACTGCTGTGTTTATTGATGGTCATTTCTTTTTATTGTTAAGTAGACGCCTGTTTTAATGACGGGCCAAATATTGTGTTCCTTCCAACTGCTATGGCTTTTTTGGCAGAGCCAAACAGTGACACATCAGTGGATTTTTATAATGTGGGCAATTGTCCACCAAGAAATTGTCTGTCAGTTCACATAAAAATCAACAACAACAACAAAAAAAAAGATCCGAACAATACTTGTGGAAACAATACTGGTACAACTTGTAGCAAGTATTCCCTCTTGTAAAGAAGGGTTCCTTCAGCCAAGAGGAAGAGTAGAAGCTCTGATTAATTTAATTGAAACCTTAGGTTTGGAAGAAACTAAGAACTGATTCCTCTTCAGCTTTCTGGTGTTATTTTTCTGATTTTAGATTCTACTCTATTTACAGTTTGCAGAAGCGTAATGAGACATAAGAGGAATTTTGCACTTGTAGGGGAAAAAATACATCATGTTTTCTCTTACTTTTATATTTGACCTCCTTCCTGCTTTAAAAGTATATTCTGAAGTGCTTTGACAGACCAGCAGTTGCATGTAGCTGTGCTAATCAAAGGTCACGATAGGCTGAAGTAGACAGCTATTTATGGCACCAAATAAAAGGAGATATTGGGATGACGATGGCACTTTGTGGTTACTGAACAAGCAAGCTGCACTCCAGACTTCTGACTGGGGAATTCTTCCTCTTCTCCCAAACAAAAATTCACGCCTGTCCCTCTTCATTTGGGCTTTCAGAGTTCTCTGGGGGCATTGCTGTGGCTCAGCTGGTACGATGAGCCTCTGAAAAGATTGTTGCTGGTTTTTTCCCTCCGTCCCCAGTACTACAAATAATTGCTACCAGTTTATCTTTGTGTGCAGCAACTATGGAAACAAAAGGATATGAGTGAGAAAAATTGCTTATTAAAGAGCATCCATGGTATGAACACAGAAGTCAGTAGGCACTCGCAAAACTCTCTAATTCTTCTAAAACGAGTGGCCACGTGGAGAACCATGACAGAATAATTTATTCCTCAGTAGTCCTTCTGGTTAATTCCCCTCTGCACGCAGCCGTTGGTATGATTAGAAATGCTTTTGCAACATTTTTAATTCGGTGCGAAAATGCGGGGAGTGGAAGCGTTTCCCTGCAGGGTTCCCAGCTCTTGCACTGCAGTCAGCCCATCAAACAAAAAGTGAAACCAGTCGCGAACTAGCTGGTTATGGTGCTCATTGACTAACCCAAAAGAAATCAAAATTGAAACATTTTGGTGAGGGATAGATTTGGAATTTAGAAAATCTGTATGTTAATAGATGTATTTATCCCCAGTTCTTAAACTCTGATTGGTGCCGCAGTGCTCCGTAGTCAAAAATGAAACTTTTAACATTGCCGATGCAGGGTAATGCTATGGAGCTTTGCAACTGGGTAGCATAAAAGAGTAATAACAGAAGAGGGAAAGCAGAATTTTACCACAGACCCATGAAAGATTGATTTTTTTCCATCCGGTTCAGCCCCTCAGAGGCTGTATTACGTAGTATCAACCAACTCAGAAAACAAAATAGGCAGCGTCGCAGATAAGGAAAGTTTCTTTTATAAAGAAAATAAAATACTGCTTGAAAATCAAACAAGCTACTGCCTGGACATTAAGATTTGTTGTGAAGGATCACGTCAAGGATCAATCTTGCAACATTTTCAATATTTTTGGGCCCAATCCAGTAAATCACTTAAGCACGTGAGTTAAGCAGTCTGGGTTTACGTAATTTTTCGTTGACTTATTTAAGAGTGCCAGTAAGCAAAAACGTACTTTGGAGCTGCCCAAAACTTTGGTTCATGCAGCATATATTTTGGATAGTATTTTGGCAATAATGATGCCTGAGTATATGCCATTTTGCACAACATTGGATGGTAGGCTGTCATCCCTAGACAGAAAACTGTTTTTCACAAGTGTTATTTCTAATGTCAAGCGTAATTATGGTCACAGAACGTTACCTAGATGATTAAATGATATTTCATACTGGGAATAATAACCAACAACACACGCGTGGTGGGCAGTGCCTGCTAGTCTCACACTCATGCTTGGTGTGTTGCCATGTACCATTGGTTGGGTAAGGCACGATGAAAATGAAAGGCGATTCCAGAGGTGTGCAGAGATGTTTCCCACGGGAAATGGATTTTGTCAGGGCATGCGAGGGACCAGCTTTTCTCCCAGGGTCCGGGAGCATCGGGGGCTCCCCAGGGAGACCCCTGCAGGGAGGTCCAAGCAGGCCCTGGCAGCCCCAACCCATCCCACCATCGGGAGAGCCGTAGGCACCAGGCACATTCCTGTTTGGCTGGGCTGGAAGGGGGTCCTGGGGACCCCAGGGGTGCAGGGAGGCCCCCCGGGGAAGCTGCTGAGGGGCCCTGTTAGTGCCCTGATACATCTATATTTCCTAGCCAACATGGCAGGTGATTAGTGTAATCTGATGGGAAAATGCCAAGCAGTTCAGTGCGAACTTTGCCCTCTGTATCCCTTAAATTGATAAGCAAAACCCAATAAAGTTATTCCAATAACAAATAATTAAGACAAGTCTAAAGTGTTTAGCATATAATTACTATATCTAGACACCATGTATTTAGGCTTTTCTATTTGTAACAAAGCCAGAATCCAAATGCAGTAAATTAAAAAATTCAGCTATTGTGTACGTATTCCAAAACTCGGATGTAATTTCTAACTTCCATACTATCCTGAGTTTAATAAACTCAGGGGAGGGGGGTGGGGTGTCACCCTGAGGCATCAGACAGTACTTACTGTGCATATAAATTAACGTAATATAAGTAATGTATCAAGAAGTTGCAAACGCTGTTCTGGAATGATGCTATATCTCTTCTCTGTTACTCATAAAGGTAGAGTATGGACATTTCATTTTAGTTTCTTTTGAGACGGCTGCTTTAGTTACCATTCCTCACATCAATAGGCTTATCTTCACAGTTGTAAGTTACCATCTTTCCATTTTTGATTTCTGGTTGTATGAGATGTTAAGAGAGATGTTGGAGTGAGTGAAAGACTCATAGAAGCAGTAAAACTCAATTTATGCTCCATAGTTACAGGTACGAAAGAATCCATGCTTAGAGAGAAACCATAGAAATTTGATAAGAAAAAGATTTTGGAGGCATCTGTAAGGTCTCTTACATTGAAGGAAGAATGGTTTCTGATTAGGAACCATTATGATACGAAAAACATGGTGTGGCATGTTCCTGTTATTCATTTAGTTGTTCAAATAAGGGCTAAAAGAACAGCATAAACAGAATATCTCTGTATGTCTACCAAATGCTTAGAAGATAACGGAGAGACCGGTTGTGAAAACTTCTATTTACAGGCCCAAAAGCGTGTCTTGTCCATCTTTTGGAGAGGGACCAATTCAGAAGACTTTATTTTTCCTGTCTAGTTGGTTCCTAGTCAAACTGTCCTCAGATAAACCATGTGGTGTCCACGTGAAAAGCATGCATCTCATAGGCTTTGGACAGAGTTCAGCAAATGGATTTGACAACCAGATGGTCCTCTTCATCCACATGAACCTTGAAGAAGTCTGACTTCCTTCCAGCCTTAGCAGTAGAGCGAGGGAAGAAGGGAACTCTTCGTAAAACTTGCCAATGGTATTCCTAAGCGTGCTAGAGGAGAACGTTGTCAAAAAACTGCAAGAAATTTTGTAAATTTACAAACTACTGCTATTTTCTCAGTTTTCCTGAATGCATCTCTGCACACAGAGCATTTGTCGTTGCACCAGTATAAACCTGAAGGAGGCTGTTGTTCACAAAATTATATCCATTACGTATTATGTGATGGTCATTTTCACGTACACAGGGTTTCTAAACACAAGAGTTGCTATGTGCGCAGTAGAACTAAAGACACTTGTTTTCCTATGGCTGAGCATCTTGTTCCCTTCCAACCCTGATCTCCCTCCAACCTTGAATGACATCCCTCACATGCTAAAGTGTTTTATGTTAAATACGCTGGACTAGTCAGGAACTTAATTAGCTAATAGCAAGCAGGAGGTATAATAACTAAATTGTACTTGCCTTTCCAACAGTGGGCACTTCTTTGGCGTTTCCTCCTCCCCTTGCTAACAGTCTTCCTAAAATTTGTAGGAGTTAATGTCTCTTTGGAAGCCCTTATCCCTCGTTCAATGTTTATTGAAATTGGCTGAAAGGCTCAAGGGGAACTGATAGGCGGAGGGACAGCTAGACATAGACAACAGGATCATGCAAAACCAGTATCATCAAGAAACCATTAAAAGTTTCAGAACAGGGTAGTCTGATAGGAGAAAGGCTACTATGCAGTTTTGAAATAAAAAAAAAAAAAAAAGCAGAGGTGTGATCAGAGAGAAAGAAGCAATAGAAAAAGATTATTTAAGAGTAAACCACAACATTTGAAATAAACACAACATGATTTGAACAAAAACACAGATCCATTTCAGATCTCGTATCAGTAGTTTTACCCAAGCTTTATAAAAGAGCTTGTCAGAAAAGCTTAAATCTAAAAATATGTACAGGAAGGAAGTTTGTAATTTTGTAAAACCAGTTTTCTTTTTCTTTCTTGGGATGGAAGGTATTATTTTTTTTTCAGTCTAAAGAGGGATTTAGCAGTGCAGCATGCAGACTATTAGGATTTTGGAACCTTTATTTATGTGTTTGTCACTCCATTCTTCTTTTTTGCCAGAAGTTTTTCTTGGCTATCTGTATTTTATTGCTAGTTGCCTGCAAAAATAATTCCCATTGTAAAAAAAATTCTCTAAAAAAAAATTCATTATTCGTCTTTTCATGAAACAGTGTAGTAAGCAAATGTCACTTTACATCGCTGATTTGTAAAGACTGAATTTTGGTAACTGCAATTATATTGCTGTTCCATTATCTCACTACGACAGGTTTCTTCAGAACATAATACAGATTAACTTTATGCTATATTGTATTTTATGTAGCCCTGTAGCCTTTCTGAGGGATTACATGCATTTAAAATACGTTGGATAAATATGAAGTAACTCATAGTAGGACGTTTGTAGCAGTAGTGTTATTTTAGCTGGGAGGTTAGTAGTAGTAATAATGTTTGAGCAATAGCACCGTCTTTGTAGCCAGAATATGGTATAAGGCAATAAGCAAGCCAGAACTTGTGAGGAGGTAATATCTTTTATTAGATCTGAAAACAGGCTTGTATGCATCAAAGCTCATCTGTTTTTACTAGACATATCTGTTGGTCTACTGAAACAATATATAAGTAGATCCCTTATCATCCAGAGGCATCTGCTTTTTCTCAGCACACTAATTCTTTTCCATTTATTTTTTATCCTATTGTTTTGGGAAGGTAAATATAATTCAAGATCTAAATATATGGAAATAACGTCAAGGGACAAAAGCTAAAGTTTATGCTGTAAACAAAAGTTTATTTATGTGTTTTGCCGTTTTTGAATATTAAGCAAAACACACTTTAAAAGTCCAAACGACTTGTCACTACTTCTATCTTTTGCACTGCTTTCTGTTACAAATTGACGAGTGGACAAATCTGATACCAACAAGTTACTTTTCTTTTTGAAATCTTACCTGCTAGAATTCTGTAGTTCTTCTGCTTTTACACTTATAATGGGTTATTTACTAAGTTAAAATGAGAGTCAAATTTCAGATCATAATGTCCCTTTAATTGTTTGCCTTTCCTTGTGTTTGTACTTTTACATGCACATGTAGTAATACATCTTTAGGCGGTCTTGTATATTTTAAAATCTTTAACAGAAAATACAAGAAAAACCCCCAAACTGAACAAAATAATGTATTTTAACTTCTCAGAGACAAAGTAGTTATTCGTTTATTTTCTGAAATGACATAAAAAATCTGAAATAATCCATGTTTTGTGCTGGGTTTTTTTTCTGTTATCTGAATAAGATTTTTAGTAGATGAACCAAAATGCCATCAGTTCTCAAGGATTTTAATTTGTAACTATACATCATTAGAAAAAACTAATTCCTTACTCTTCTCAGGTGGAGAGTCCAACTGAAGTCCGTGGATTAATGCCATTAGTAGTATTCATTTCACCGAGCAACGGTAGACTTTGAAGTTTTCCTTGAACCTTAATTCAAGGAATGTTAGAAGTATTAAAAACACATGGCTGAAAGACTGTGGCCGATTGCAGTTTAGCACAGATCTAGCCCCTACTTAGTGGGCTACATCCATCATAAGTCTGTCTCCATTTCAAAGGAGAATGAGGCTCCTGACATGTTAAACAGTGGTCGTTTCAGCTGGATACATCTCACCGGGTTGTAACCACCTACAAATGGGGCACCCTGTGGGATGTGGCCGCCTGGCGTCTCTGGGCAGCCCATGGGGAAAGGCAGGTGCTCCATGGGCACGACTTATCCCCCTCCGCCATTGGCCTCCGGAGCTGTTCTCCTTTGTCCCCAAGCTGTGGAGAAAGAATCATAGAATACCAGCTTGGAAGGGACCTCAAGGATCATCTCTTCCAACCTTTCTTGGCAAAATGAAAGTGCGAATGGCTACGTAACTTTCGGCCTGCCACCATTAGGTGATACGAAATTTGGGTTCTCAACAAAGGGGGTGTCTGCCCAGAAGCGAGTTTTGCAGCTGCAAGCGAGCTGAGCAAGGAGCCCACTGACAAGCGAGTGCCTGTGGTCAGGGTCAGGAGGAACCCTGCGACTCACATTTCCCTTAGTCAGCATGCAGGCTGCAAGGGTATTACAAACTGCCCGGGCCAGAGGAAGAGAAATGTGCTGCTCAGAGCATCTGAAGTATTCAGGGAGCAGATATAATGAGTAATTCATGTAGTGGGGTTGATGACAACCGCTTATCTCTTTTACCAGACATAGATGAGGTGCCCCAGCAGCTAATGGGAGAGAAAGATAGGGTGAGCAAAGAGATGCGATAATGGGAGTCTGAGCAGAAACAATTCTTTCCAGAGAATGGTTTCTTTAACTTATCCTAAACAATGGGATATACTGTCCAAATATTACCTACGTAGTACTTGAGAACACTCATTCTAATAGAAAACAGCTGGTTGATTCAACAGCGTTTATGCCCTCTGCTTAGCGTACATGGACGTTTGTATGATTCGAATTTTGGTCAGCCGTTCAGGAAATGGCTGATCTTCCAAGTGAGTATCTGTCCTGCACATGAAGATGCTCACTGTTTGACTTCAGTCAAGCATTATTGCTTGTTTCCCTCCTTCAAAGGCTTAATTCATTGTATCAGGGAGTAGAAATTACAGGATGACCATTGTTCCATGTGTAGATTGAAAATTTTGGGTCCAAATTGTTCTTGGGTGCTGCACATAAATTTATTCTTTGAAATTTTTTTTTAAAATTGTAAAATGGACTCAGGGAACGTAGAGCTCATCACGCTGCATGCATTTTTCAGGCGTAGCATCTTGGAATTGTCTTAAGGGTGCTGAATTTAGGTGCTGATGGTGCTTGCAAGAACCAGTACATGACAGACTGGCTCAGTCTCGTACATGTGAAGAATTCATCAAGATTATACTTGTTCGATTTTTTTTAGTTTCTACACGTGGCTGATATTTTTTTGTTCACTTACTTTTAATGGTGAGCAAAGATCATCCTTGAAAGCCATATAGATGCCCTCAATGGCAAAATGCATATCAAGTATTTTAAGTCATATTAGTACTTCTTACTATCTGTGGTAAGTATCTGATCAATTAATCTGTAAGAGTTTTCTCAGACTTTGTTTCTTAATTTTCTGGAAGGAATATTGTTTTACAGCTCTAAAATCTGCTAGCTGAAGACCAAAAAGGGAACTCAGAAATTGAGGATTACTATCATAACTATTGAATTTAACTTGGAGCACATTTACAGACTTCAGATTGTCTTCGTGTTATACAGAGAAATGGCAACAGCAGAGAAACAACAGGAAATGTGTTGTTGCCTTCCTCATCTTTCTGCTGTGTGTTCATGAAAGACCATCTAAATTTCTGACTGATAATGTTCGTGCTCATATTGGCTGGATACAAAAAATATAAAGGAAGAATAGGTTGCCTATTTTCAATGAATATTGCTTGGATTCTCTCATCCCACGTTCCAATTTGGTACAGGAAAACACAACATGCTGAATTTTGCACATGCTAGAAAGCTCTGTTATTCTTGCTAAATCCTTTATTTCTTTATCTGATTAAAGAAAAATACAAGCTAAAAGTTTTAGCTTTTATAAAAGCTTAAGCTTAATAAATATTACAATCACCTATCTAACCGTTTCCCACATAGCTGCAGTACATCAGCACATTTTCCTCTCTTCTGGCACATATCTCTTAAGGAGGTTTCTCCCACTAAAACCTACTGTAGACTAAAGGGGCAAGAAATTACTTATGTTGAGTGCATTACTCAGCTTCTCTGAACGTAAAATTTTAAAACCAGCTGTCTCGTAAGCGAGTAAAAAAAAAGGTATTATTCCTGCCTAAGTAAGCACTACACATTCACTTAGGAAACTACTGCATATTCACGTGGAAATATTATTTAAAACAAATACAAAACAAAAGTGTATAATCAACTTGCAGCTTGTCACAATGCACTTATTGCTCGATCAGCTCACCCAAGATACACAAAATTTCAAAGGCAGTAAGCAAATTCTCCTCCCTGATTCTCACCACACTAATTAGCTTTGACTTGCTACTCCTTCTGTGCGTACAGAGAAATTCCTCTCACTTCATAGATATCCCTAGCACTGCAAGATGAAATAATCTATAAATTCTGTTATTTTGTACAGTAAAAAATGGCTGATGTATTTAACATAGGGAAATTATAGTTAAAAGTTCTATCCCATGGTAATCAAAATCAGTGTCAATTTTATTAGAAGTATTAAGTAAATATATAAACGTGTATAATGCAATGGTACAACCACACAGCTGTTCACATAGCAGTAAATGTGAAAAGAAAATTCACAGCCTTAAGTCCCTCCCTGTCATACACGCGTATGTGTTGTTAAATGTTTGCATACTGTGCATGCTTAATTATAATCTTAAGAAATAATTATAAAGTATAGTGTGGCTTTTCTAGCACCTTAACAATCCATAGATATATTGATTCTGGAATATCAGATAAAGATGATAGAATATTTTGCTGCAGCTATGAGGCTTGTAGGAAGAGGAAATATTTTTTTAACATGCCAACTGGCATAGTTGAAGAATTCAGACAAGCTTTCAGACATATGAAGCCATTTTTCAGGACTGAAAGAAAAGCAACAGATTTCAAAGCTCTGGGGCTTGGACTGAATGATCTTTAAAGGTTCCTTCCAACCCAAACCATTCCATGATCCTGTAAGTCTCTAAGACAAATATGAATTGAGAATGATTGCTCAGAGTTTAGCTGGCTATGTACCAATTAGGTTATCGCTTAAAAATAAAGGTAATTGGTACCTGTGAAGTATGAGGCATACTGCAGGAGAGGGGAAAATGCAACGAGATGGAGAAATTTCAGGCTTGCCACCTCCTGGGGAAAAAAGAGAGACTCGTACTTTAAAACCCGTAGTACACAGAGAGGTTAACGGTGGAGAAGAGTTTTATAAAATGTCAGAAATATCTCTCTTTTAAGTCTCTGGCTTCTGCGATAGTGCAGAGTTATAAATAAGGCCGTAGTTCCCAGGCTCTTCCCAGGCTCCTCTTCAGGAGGTTTCTCCTGAGGGTCAGGACTGAAGGATTAGGGTGAAATGACCCTTTTGCAAGAAACATTCGGCCACTGGCGAGTAGGTGTTTCTTCCTCTATGGGTATTTTGTGTGAATTCTTCCTGAGGCAAAATGGTTATTTAGTTTCCTTTGCTTGCTGTCATGCACTGCGTGAAGTATACTATATTCCTGGATGCTCAGGGATAGGATCCAGGATTATTCTGCTGTAGCTGGTGTTTCCTCTGCAGTTGTGATGGAAAAGAGCTGCTGAGTTTTACACTGTTTGATGAGATGCAGTCTGGATGTGATGGGTATACTTCAGACCTTGAGGAGTTTGCTCCTGACCGCATGCTTGATGGGACTGAAGAGTGGTTTGAAGGCTGGGATGGTCAGCTCTGGGAAGATTTCTGGCCAAGTAAAATCTTCTGTATGGGATGTAAGGCCTTAATGATTTTCTGTATAGATTACAAGGCACAATGGTATGCAACAGTCAGAAGAGTATCACCAAAGGGAACTCCCCACATAGTCCCCACATGGAACAGGTTGCCCAGGGAGGTTGTGGAAGCCCCATCCCTGGAAGCATTCAAGGCCAGGCTGGATGGGGCTCTGAGCAACCTGGCCTGGTGGGAGGTGTCCTTGCCCATGGCAGGGGGTTGGAGCTAGATGGTCTTTAAGGTCCCTTCTAACCCAAACCATTCTATGATTCTATGATAGTGCTCCAGTGTATCTTCAAAACAATGCTTATTACTTTAAAGAGCTATTTCTGTGTAAGGATGAAAGAAAAACAAAGGGTTTGATTAAAAAAAATCCAAACAACTGAATTCCACCAGCTGCACTCCTGCTGTATTTTTGCCAATGATGAAACACAGTGATGAGAAACAATATCTAACATTAAAAAAGTGCGCATTTCTAATAAGAAATGAGATAATGCAGG
This sequence comes from Chroicocephalus ridibundus, assembly GCF_963924245.1. Taxonomy (NCBI): domain Eukaryota; kingdom Metazoa; phylum Chordata; class Aves; order Charadriiformes; family Laridae; genus Chroicocephalus; species Chroicocephalus ridibundus. Next base: position 96,343,262 of record NC_086284.1, on the reverse strand, counting down.
AGAAAAGGTTATAATAGATGACAAATGCAAAGGGTAAATATTGCTAATGCAACCAGCAAAAAGGGTTTTTTTATCCTGGAGAATTCACTTCAGAAAACATAAAAGGAAATGCATCAGATTTTGCCTTTTTATTAGTGAAAGCATTAACGTGATGAACTTGCAGATGACAAAATTACCTCACTTAAAATATAAAAGCTCAAGATGTACGTACTAGGAGGGAACTGAATAACAAACAAGCAAACAAAAAAGAAGTAATTTGTTCTAAAATCTCCCTGACTCTCACTGACACAGGAAAAGCTAAAAGAAAGAAAAGCATGAGTTATTATCATTAAGGTGTTATTCTATTTTGTGAGAAAGGGCACTTCAAGACAGTTGGCGGGTCTTGTATTTTTCTTGTTTAGGACATCAGGGTGATAAAGTTAATTTCCACTTTTTTTTGGCTTAATTTTATTTGACTTTTCTAAGGAACTCAGGTATGTGCAATTGCTCTGTTAGACCTGTCTCTGTCAAATGTGTTTGAAACCCACCGCTCAAAGAGTCAGGGAGATATCTTGTTCCTGCAGATACCGTGATTGGGTGGAAGAGGGCGACCAGCTCAGCTCCTGCAGGTCACCACACCTGTCCCAGAAGATGGCTGCTGACGGCTTGCCCCAGGCCCACTGCAGGTCTCCTCTTGCTCAGCCAGCAGCCGGGGAGGGTGGCAGTTTTCTGTGGTGAAGCAATGGGATGTTGGTGGTGGGGAGAGAGCTAAGCGTGTGATGATGAGGACCACGGGCCTCACTTGGCTTTGTGTTATGCAGACACACAGCTCTCCAAGTGCATCTGGGCTCTGCTACCATCGCTGTCCTGTGCAGCACATATCTGACACCTCCCTGGAGCTCTCTCTTTGGGGTGAACCTCCAAGACAAAACCTCTGTGGGGCTCAGGGGTAGCTTGTTTCAGGAGCAGGTTGTCACCGGCAGCAGGATTGAGCCCCTGCAGTCCCACCTACCCTCCAGTGGTATCCAAGCAGGCCTTAGCCACGGTACAGAGCATGTACTTTCAGTGTAATTTCACAAAAACATTGTTCTGGGTATTCATGGCAACCCTCCTATTATCTAAGCACCATGTGGTTGGGAGGTGGCCGTGCTGGAGCGGGCTGTCCCTCAGGGCAGGCACGTGGCACCACCAGGCCAGCTGCCCAGCCGGCAGTCCCGGAGGGGTCTCTTTAGGAGAGGAGGTACAGACCAGAGGATGACCTGCCTGAGGTTATCCCAATGAGAGAGAGGATCTAAAGATGAAGGACACAAACCCACAGGAAATCAAATTACATTAATGCCCCTGGTCATGGTACAAAATTGCACATTAAAACATGAAGATGACTCTCGTTGCCTCTACGTGCTGGGGTAGGACTAGCAATCTCTGATTATCCTGATTTGAAAGTGGATGTACATTAGAAAGATATAAGAAGTTGTCCTAACAGATGGGATCTGGCGTGGAAAGGGGATTTGTATTAGGTTATGAAAATAAAAACGTGTTTAATATTTTATGCCATGTTATGAATGCCTTCCAGCTTAAACAATAATTTAAATGGTCCTCAACAAATGTAAAACAAACAAATGGTGAAAATCAAAATCAAACAATAATTAAAATAAGAAAAATCACATACTGGATTCATTATTCGCTTTTAGGATGGCTGCTGTATACAAGCTATGTATACAGCTGCATAAACTTAAAGGCCAGTTTAAAATGTAATATTGTGAAAAGCAGCAAAATAAAGAAAAAGATTAGAAAATAAAGGGTTCACTTCTTTCCTCTGTGTTGACAATGAGGATACCTTGTCAAGAGCATTGACTAAGACTTGGAAAATTAAGTTTCTGAGAGTCTATCCGCTAAGACCATTCACTCCCCAAAGCCTGTGGGAAGATTATTGAGCCATGCGTAGACTGTGTCACTGGTACAGTCATATTTCCGTACCTTATCTGTGAGGAGTCGGCTTGACTGATGAGCACTTGCAGAAACTGGAATGTGGTATGGAGATGCCAGTGTGATTCTTGGGTCTGCAGCAGCACTGGCACTGGGTTTTCCTGTCCACCGTGTCTCTCTGACCCAGATTGTTCCAGATAATGGAGAGCTGATGGCATAAGGAATATATCATGTGGATAGTGTTGGTGATATTTCTCCTTTTTATCACAGAAGCTAAAAAGGATATTATTAGATGACAAATGGCGAATGATTCCTAAACTGTTATTCACCTAATGCGATATAAAGGAATGATGAAAATAGCACAATGGTGTTGCTTTACAGGCACTCATTTATGGTAGTAAACTTTGTGCACTGCGCATAAATTAGCGTGGGCGATTTGGGGTTATATTTCTTACAGCCTAATTCTTGACGTATTTTAAAATAAAATATTAAGATGCTGTGATTATATAGACATGTCTTATTTAGTGGTTCTACTGAATCGTTGCAGTAAATATTGATTTAGATGACTAAGTCTCCTGAAGTAAAATTAAGCACTGAGAAACGCAGTCTGTCAACAAAACCAAAATCGGACATATTTGAAAGGGAAATTTAAATGTGTGATAGTGCTTGTATTAAGGATTTAGAATGGTTGTTTTCTGTGGCTTTACTAATTTTTTTTTATTCTGTGGGGTGGCTGGATGTTTTGGAAATCTTTGTAGGAAGCTTAGCACTGCAACGATGACTGAGGTAAGCTACTGGCTCTTCAGGAGTTCTTTTGCACTCTTCTCGTCTGCCACGGCCCACAGGTGTGACGTCTCCTTGGGTACAATCTTGTGGAAGAAGCTTTGGGTTCTCCATTAGGGTCACATTGCCATTCACATTTTCCAGCCACGTCCAGAACACACCTGAGAACACCCTCTGCACAAAAACGGGAAAAAAATGTTATTAGTTCTAGGGGGGGTTATTTTTCATCCACTGATACATAAAATGAGTGAACATTTTAAATTTTCATAGATGAGCACTTAAACACATTATTTGGCTTTGTTGAATAATTTTATTAGTGGTGTTTTATATTCTCTCTTATGAGCAATACAAATATGATTTCTTTTTGCTTATGAAAAAAGTATTTTGTTCAAGAATAACAGTCCTTAGCATGTGTTAGAAATAGGGTGACAAGTTATGATAAGACCCAACAATTCTCAGTTTCTGTGTGTAGTGAAATAACTCCTGACAAGTGTCTTTGCTTTTAGCCTACTTTTGTCTGCTTACAAAGGAATTTACTTGTCAAGAATTCTAGGTACCTACTCTTCAAGTGAAAAGAATAGCTGGCCTCCAGTCTCCCACAGGGATAGCTGAGAATTAAAAAGATCTTTTAGAGAACCTAAGAATGGCTTTACCTCCTTCAGCAGCGGAACAAGGATTTACAATAAAAGTGCAAACGCACATGCTACAACTCTCAGTGAAAAGCTGTCATAATACCATAGTATTTGCAATCTAAAAATCAGCTTTTCCAGGCAGCCTCCTGCCCTTTATAAATACTTTTAATGTGCAAATAATTTCTGGCATAGCCCTTGATAATTCTTGACAAATATTTTAAAATTATAATCTCCTGTTACGAATGTGAATTAAAAGTGCATGATGGAAGCTCTCTTTTCAGTGCATAGCGTACAACAGTATGGGCAGAGGCTGTCTCAAAAGAGCAACACAATTGTTAGCAATGACCATGACATGCCGTGGGCAGGTTTGCACGTGGCTGCCACGACTCTGTCAACTTCCTTGTATGCTCAGGTACTGTTGGGGATGGGGACCTTTATAAATGCACATGAGAACAACTACTGCCAGTGCCAAGTTCCTCAGCGTGAACAGGAACAACTTCTGAGCTTCTTTATTGCCCGGAAGAAATAATAGCTACTTGGTTTGTACCGCTAAGGCAGTTTCAGCCACTGGATATAAGTGCAAGTCATAGAGCTGTAAATCAAGCTTTTCCTACCCTGAGTGCTGTGAAAGCCAGAACCCCAACACCACTCGGCTTTCCAAGGAGACCTTATCGCCCAATTCTTCCTGTATGGTCTCCCCCTCCTCCAGTCCTGTTGGCATCTTTTTGCACTTGTCCTTTTCTTCTCTGACCTCCAGTGACACAATTACATCTCCCATGCCACTCATAACTATCTCCCTTTCCCCCCTCTGCCCCATCCCTTGCGCCCTTCTGCCTCCACTACGTGTGGTTCACTGCGGGGATTCCTTTTCTCTCTTTGGCTTCCTTTTCTTCACTTCAGGCTGTGCTGGACCTTTAGTTTCTCATGTCCTTCTGGCCCCTCTTGCCAAGGGTGAGACTGCTGAAATGGTCCGCCCATTTGAAAGGACAAGGGATAATAGCTGTTCTGATTCCTGCCTTATAGCATGCTTTAAGAATGCTATATTCTTAGGACTGAGGCATTTAAAACATACATATTGTATGTAGTCAGGAGTACGTCTAACCCCATTACATGCTCATACCTTGCTTTCTGTCCTGACAGTTTGAAGTGTCTGGGCAAAATTTTGTCCTATCCACATTTCATCATCCCCTATGTTCTCTGCCTCGTCCAGTGCAGTCTCTCCCTGGGTATGTGCAGATGCAGCTAGAAGTTGAGGGAGCATAACCCAGTTTCCTGGTGTCCACCCCAGGGAGAAGAGAGGCGAAGCTGTGACCAGAGCGACCGCACAGAGGATTCAGTGAATTCCCAGCCTCGCGCCTTCCCACTCCTCCCCTGTTCCGGGGACTCTCCAACCGTCTCTGTGTTTACTTCTTCCTTCCCTGTGGCATCTTCTTACAGTCTCTGTTCCACTTTTGCATGCCGGAGAGCATGTCATCGGCAGCCCTCTCCTTTTCTCTTCTGTTGCACTGAGCATGCCTAGGCCCATACACAGCCCTTGTCCTGACAAGGCAATGAAAGAGGGTGCATTCATCGCTTCCCCTCACTCACGCCATCCTTAACAACAACAACAACAACAACAAAATCCTTTCCATACCAGTCTTGTTCCTCTGTGCAGTTTCCAGCTTATTTTCAGTAGGCCTGTGCTTGTCATTCGTGAGATTGGCTGCGCAAAAACTGTAGATGTACATTTAGTAAAAAGATATCAGTAAATATTACTGCACTCGGCGCCATGACTTTTTTAAAATGCAAAGTAAAGTTGGATGTCCATATCACAGGTTTTGGGTGGTACCTAGCAAGGCTTTAATTTTAAGGTTAGGTTCCTAGATCCTTTCCCAGGCGAGGCACTAACAACAAATACAGGTGAAAAATCTGAAGGGAAAAGAAAAGACATCTCAGACTGGTGTGCAGTCCCACTGTAATACTCAACCAGGATTTTTCAAAGCCAGATGAAAGCATGACAAATCAGTGGGGGGAAGGGTCAGTCAGATGCAGGGGAAAAACAACAAGGTTTGCCCTCCTGGCTACCTTCATGGACTGGCTGACATTCCTACTGCATGACAAATGTGTGGGCATCATCTTCCCGAGCCGGGAGGAGAAATGTAGAAATGGGATGAAGTCGAGAGTATGATGGATGGGTTTAGGGAATAAACCCCTCCTTTGTGGAAGGATCTGGGCTACGTATAGACATCCATTAGGGAAGTGGTGGTGAGGTAACCAAAGATGACTAGACTAGGTAGGAAACATGTCAGGCATGCTGAGAGGAGGCAGGACAGCAAGGCTCCATAGAAAAACTTGTGTGAGACATTGCTTGTCTATGAAGGCTCACATGACCTTTTACAATCCTTCAACACAGACATTGATGAATCCTCACTGATCGAGTCTCCATGCTCTTGGTTTTGTCCTCTTTCTCTTTTCTGGGCTGTCTGTGATGCTTTGGTGTTAGAGGAGGAAAGCAGTGGAGTTTATGGCTTCTAACATGCAGTATTGCTGCTCAACATGTTTAATCTGCTCCCTGATTGTTATTCCTGTGAATAGCCAGGGGTGCCAGAAACGGCATAATAAAGGTGAACAACTGTCATGGTGTGGAAAAAAACAAGGGTCCTGGAGTCTTTCTTCCATGCATTCTTGAGAATCTCTGCATGGTCTTCTGACTGGCTACCTGCATGTCAGGAGACTTCCTTAGCTTGACAGAGCACAAGTGATCTGTGAAGAATAGCTAGCAGGGTTAAAGAGCATGTATAGTAAAATAAAGTATCCCAGCTCCCAGGAGGTAGAGGCTAAGGAGGAGTGTACAGGAGACATGGAGAGTTGTCCCAAAGAAGGTTTGGCTGCATTTGAGTCTTCCTACTTGGGCTGTGCTACTTTCACAATAAATAATGGATAAGTGTGAAGTCAAGTTACAGGGGATATCATTAAAGCAAGGCTAGCAAGTTCTGCCTGTGTTCATCTCTAAACAAGGGAGGGCAGCAGCTTTTTTTGATAACTGAGGTCAACTGTCTCACACAGCTCTGTCTCACCCCTCCTCCAGCTCCTATGGGAGGATGCAGCTGTGCGCATCCGGAAGAAGCTGGGAAAGGAGAGAGGCTGATCATTAGGCTTTCTAGATCCCTTATTGCCAGGCCCTCTAGAATCTGCCCTGCCAGGCCCTCCTGAACAGCCTTTTTCCAAAATGTCATAGGAAAGCTTTAGGTATGGATGGCAAACAGCTCTGGGCATGCATGCAAACACACCGGGTAATGCCCACGCTGCAAGTTGAGCTGAAGGATCCTTCAGGTTGCAAATTCAGATAGATGTTCAAGGATTTGGAAATGTCAGAAGGATGGTTGCCCTTGGCAATGCAAGCCTGGAAAAGCATCATCATTTTTGTCTACGTCCTCCCTGAGAGACTCAGTTCTTTGTGGCAGGTCCAGTGTGTGATGTTCCTTGTGGCGCCATCATACACATCAAAGACTTATGAGTCTGTCAAGTCTGTGAATGGCCTTTCTAATAGAAAGCAAAAGATATATTTGTAAAGTCCACAATTGCTGATTCACGAATTGCCTTTAGAAATGTTGAAGGGACAAAAATTTAAAGTGGGAAATGGTTAATACTAGCTTAAGACTGCTCGCGTTTCAGTGTTTTGAAATGGCTGAGCTGTTTGTGGGTTTTTTGTTTGCTTGAGGGCTTTTTGCCTTGAAAATGCACTTATACTTTTAATCTGATGTAAAAACTGGAAAATGTTTACCGTTTACCCACGTCATAGGCACCTGAAAGTTAAGTTATAATGGACAATTTTAGACAATCATAATATAAATGTTCGTAATACTTGGCACATGACTACAAATATATTTATTTACATTGTAAGCTACGTGAATCAAAGTGCCTACTTGACAAAAGCCTGTAAACGTGCAAGTAGCTCGTGAGATCTGCAGCAAGCTAGACCACTGGAACAACAGAAGGTTTTCTTAAACTTACTGGCAATTGTCCCTGAAATTAGAAGCTGCCATCAATAGATTTTAACAGTTTACACACCACGACAGAAAAATAAACAAAGCTTTGCATGGCTATGTGCTTGATTTCCTTGTTTACCACAAGGCTGTATCTTGAACAGTCACATTTCAGCTCTATTTTTAGGCAACATTTATGGAGAGGAACCACGACACCCAGAGCTCCTGTGAGCTGTGCGTTTCCCATGGAGACCTCAGGGAGCAGCTGATGGCTTGTTTGCTCTTCCAAAGAGGGTAGCTCCGAGCTCTCTCTTTCCTGCCACGTCCTTCTGAGAAAGGTGAAGGAGGATGTTTCTTCCTCGCACCACTTGGGATGTGGCAGGGACATCCTCGGGGGTGAGCAGGGCTCCCAGCCCCGACTCCGTGCCACACAACCCTATGAACAAGCCACCGCGAGCTGCTGGATGAAGTGGAAATTGCATTTTGCAAAATAAGCCCAAAGTTTAATCATTCTTGAGGTAATGTATATAAGAAGGAAATTAAACTCCTCTCTAGAAGAGTGAAGCATTTGCTTATTGTCTGAGGAACTAAATATCGTGAAAAGGAAAACGAGGTCTATAAGGTGTTGTATCAGTTTGCTGGGCAGCTCAGAGGCTAAACTTGCCTTTTACTAACTATAGATGTAGTGGCAGAAACCATCCCTTGGTGCAAGACTTGAAATGGAATTTAAAATGAAGGAGTTGATGTGATTATACCATAAAATTCAGTCATACCGAAAACGAAAGCAAAACCCATGAAGGATTCACGTGAATCCTTCAAGTGACATTAACCTCATGAAAAATCCACTTTGCTATTGTCTGCAAGCATTTCAAGAGCAGGAGGATTTAGTGCTGAGGATGCACGCAGTTTATTTAAACTTCCCCTCCAGCAGCTGTCGATGAGTTTGAAACTTCCCCGCGTCCCCTCAGGGGCTCCTGGGTGAAGGTGATGATTTTGGTTCAGCACCTCAGGGCACATGCACTCTCGCCGCCCTGTTAGGAGGCGTAATCTGACTGCCAGGAATTTTATATGGCATAGCTAACACAAATAAATCAATTTAACAAACACTGCTTTTCCCTTTCCCCCTAAATGCATTCACAGATGCCCGTGGCAGCACATAGAGGTCAGGCCGAGCAGCTGTTACCATCGTAATTTCCTCTTTTCAATCACACTTGACGAAACTGCAGTTTTCTCTCCTCTTGGAAAGACCAATGTCTGATCTCTGCTCAAATTTACTAAGCAAATAAAAAATTGGGTGGTGTCCCTGTGGACATTTAGGAGTGTAAAAAGTGGCAAAGTCGGTTCATTTGAGCTGCTCTAGACTGAGAGCAATCACTCCCATGGAACCCATCTTCACGCTGCCTAAAGGCAGCCAAAGGGCCTCTCTCTGAAGGCAACACGTATTCTACCATCTACATTTGGACAAATGACTCTCACCCTTTAGTTTTATTCCACTTACCCCTTCAAAGATAGGCAAAAGATGATGATGACAATCCTTATTATTTACTATTAAGATTACATTATTATTTTAATATGTTAAATACAATATGTACTAATACTATATAATAGAATTGATATAATTATAAAATATAACTTAGTATCATTATTATCAATATCTGAAAATGGATCTGAAATAATTTCTAGTATTCTCATCAGCAGAGAAGCCATGTTCCAATGCTGAGTCTTTATAATGAAGATAAATTGCATTTCGATACGTTCATTGATGCTTCAGCTTGGTGAAGGCTATTTGTTTGCTTTTCTGTTTGAAATAATAACGCATTTCTCTATGTACCTCTTACCTGTACACTGAGTAAATGTAATACATATGTCCATGAAATCTCAGGAATAGCAAAATTCAATGACTACAGAGTTGCATTTGTTAAATTCTTTTTGCATTGTAGTAGTTAATCATTTAATGTGAATTCCTGGTCATCCTGAAATCATTGACAGCTTTTTAATGGCTTCAATGGGGCTTGGACATCCGTGCGGATACATCCCAGATAGATGAAGCAAAACACCCCACAGTAAAATAAAACAATTGCTTTGCTACTAGAAAAATGCTATTGACTATAATTAAACTTGGTATGCTGTATGTGGAGGTAATTTCTGCAAAAATATGGGCAGGTCCTAGCTATTTTTATACCTATTTGGTTATAACAACATCTTATAACTGGTATAGCCTCACAGCCGCAGTTTCCCTTTCTTGGTGGTGGTGGTGTTCAAAATCTCTCTGGTTTTGCACCTGACAAGCCAAAGGCATATACATTCCAATCTTGTCCAAAGAGAAGATTGTACCAATTTATCTCAATCTTTTCTAAATTGAAGTAGTTAAATTGATATGTGTGTGCGTGCAGCTGATGGTGTTCATCTACACTTCTCTTTCAATTAATCTCACAGGCAGATGCAGCACATCCTGCCTACCAACTAGTCCTTGTGTGGGCTTGGGAGAAGTTCAAAGGCTGTAACAAGAAAAGGACTGGGCGGCAAACAAGACAAAGCAGAACTGAAACTAAAGTCCCAATGTGTTTTGCTTATTGCTCAGATCTCCTTTGCAGTACAACGTCTCACTGTGCCCCAAATTGGGAGGCTTGCCAACAGGGACTATTTGAAGCCTGTTTGATAGACCGCATTTTCTAGTGCTGTTTAAATACGTTGCCCTTTCTAGAGCTGCAGTGCAGAAATAATTAACATTTACTGAATTCTAGCAACAATTTGTCTTAATAGGACTCGAGCTTAATAACCAGCTTTAAACTTCTGCTGACAGTCATTTTCACCTTTCTCCTTAGGATCCAACTTGACCAACATTTAAGCAGACAGATGCTGGCTCTCCCATCACACTAAGTGATTCTACTCACCCTCAGCGTCCTGTCCCTGTCCCTGGGCTCCCTGTTTCTTCATGCTATTGTAAATATTTGTGCAGTTGCCCAAGGAACTGATGTAGCTGGGGGGAAGAAAAAAGAGAGAAAGAAAAAAGGTTGCTTTCAATCATATCACTCTCCTGATGCACTTTGCCATGTGGATATAGAACCAATTTCACCGGCAGAGGGGCGGAGGTAGCATGGCTGGGTATGACGGTTGGAGGCAAGGGGAGTGCAGGACAGCATTTTTCGGTGGCTGTGCTGACTTGGAGTTTGTCAAACAGTACGGCCTTCAGTTCAACCTTTTATTTCACACGATGCCTCCTCCTAAGGAATTCTTCACAATCACTCTTATGTTGACTAAGTGCATCTAATGGCATCTCACCCTGGGAGCTGAGCATGTCTGGGGCTGACTGTCACTGCTTGGGATGCCACGTAGGAGTCCTGGCCACTGGGGTTCAACCCTCAGTTAACATCAAATACTCAGCTATAACAAATGAGCAGAAAGACTTTGCCATGACCTATCTGAAAGACAAGAGTAAACCAAAAGCTTACTTGTGCTTACATGTTCCTGTAATTAAACTGCTAGCACACTGAAGTCTTAATAGAATCATAGAATCATAGAATGTGTTGGGTTGGAAGGGACCTCTAAAGGTCACCTAGTCCAACCCCTCTGCAGTAAGCAGGGACATCTTCAACCAGATCAGGTTGCTCAGAGCCTCATCAAGCCTGGCCTTGAATGTCTCCAGGGATGGGGCCTCCACCACCTCTCTGGGCAACCTGTGCCAGTGTCTCGCCACCCTCTTTGTAAAGGGCTTCTTCCTAATGTCTCATCTAAACCTACCCTGCTCTAGTTTAACACCATTGCCCCTCGTGCTATCACTACATGCCCTTGCAAACAGCCCCTCCCCATCTCTCCTGTAGGCCCCCTTCAGGTACTGGAAGGCTGCTATAAGGTCTCCCCGGAGCCTTCTCTTCTCCAGGGTGAACAACCCCAACTCTCTCAGCCTGTCTCCATAGGAGAGGTGCTCCAGCCCTCTCATCATCTTAGTGGCCCTCCTCTGGACCCGCTCCAACAGGTCCATGTCCTTCTTGTGCTGAGGGCTCCAGAGACGGACACAGTACTCCAGGTACTTTCAATACAACTGAAAGTTCTTTGATTACAGCGTTTAAAAATGTGCCTTCATTACAAACTCAGTAGGCCTACTTAATTTGTAATTATAAACATTAATAAGTGGTATAGGAAAACCACAGCAGCCTGGAGGATTTGGGGATGGTAACTTCTTCTGAGAAGGATACGGATGTGTTGCTCAGGAGCGGAGTTGATCAGAAGCTGCTACCAGGCAACCTGGGATCCAAGGGGAACCTCCTGGGAAGAGGGGCAGGATCTACCTCGTCTCGTCTCCTTCCGGAGGGAGAAGAGACTTGTGAGGGCCTCCCCACCACCATCTGCTCTGAGCACAGACAGAGCAGCCCCGTGGGAAGCAGAGAAGGGACACGTGCTCTTTTCCACAGGGCTGCCAGAGAACCAAGTGTTGGCAAATGACTTCCACGGTAAATTTGGTTAAAAGTCTTTCAGACTGGCTTTATCGCATGCATAGACAGAATAGAAATTGGGACATCTCATTTAACAAAAAAAGGCCCTGGCTTTGTGTTGGTGCTCTATGGATCTGGGCAGAGAAGTCATGATGGTCATGAAATTGACCGTGACAACAGAAGCCTCTCTGACTCAGCATGGTCTTTGTTCCCATACCTGCCTTTTTGCTGAAGCCTTATTTGAGATCCCTGGGATAGGACTTAAGCCTGACTCAACTAAGCTCTGGCTCTTGCACATAGTGTTCTCACCAGCTACTTTGCTGGTCCATTATTGGTTCCAGATACCAAAGTAACAGGACAGGAAAAGGGACTGCAGCCCGGAGACCATTTCAAATTACACAAAGTAATCAAACGAATGTCCTTTTATAATGCCAAGATTGAAAAAGTGGTGATAAAGCAACAGTTACTTGAAAAGATTATGGATTAATCTTAAAATTAGCATTAAGGGCACTCAGAAAACCACAACCCATTTTGGTAGCAGGAAGGGCTAGTGATCACTGCTGTTTGATGGCTCACCTGCTAGCTCTACTAAATTGCCATTTTGAAGGCAGGTGGAATTTGAGACAAGGGCCTAGGCAGGGTTTGTAGGCATCCATCTCCTGTCAGTGCAAGCTCTGAAGTAGAAAAGGCAGCAGATGGGCATGGAATAGTCTCAGGGTTTTGAACTCTACCTGTTATTTCTGCCTTAGAGAAGAAGGCTTCCCATGCTCGGTGGGAGCATATCTAGCATGTTAAAGGGCAGCACTGGCCTCCTTCAGAGGAAATGCTCTAATGTTTTAGGAGGCTGGGAAGCAAAAGTTCAAGGTAAGCAATAAAGTTATTGTAGTTGAACATGTTACTTCCCGTCACCTGAGGTAAGGTAACATGTTATGAGCATGCTTCAACTGAAAGCTATTGTGCCTTGATAGAAAACCTCTCCCTGGAGGTTCAGGCAGGGCAGTCCCTGCCCTCTCCCATCCTTCTGGCCTCCTGTGTGTCTTCCTACCCTTCCCATCAGCGCTCTTTTGACACTGATGTGAGACCGACCAGGGAGCCAAAACGGCAGAAAGCAAATCCCTTCTGCTGAAGGGTGAGTTTTAACCAACTCCTAGCAGCGCTGGAGGAACCCCCATGTCAGCAAGGAGGAGGAGGAGGAGGAGGAGGAGGAAGGGTGGGAACGGGAGCCGGGCACAGCAGAGGGGGAGCGGGACTGCCTGCCTTTTCAGCTGCACCGAGTCGTTAGACAGGCTTCGCTGTAATGTCAAACCACACCTTGAGTTACACCATGCTACCCTTGAGCCTGGCTATGCGAGCGTGTGGGATCGGTTACCAGCAGCTCCCGGACGGGCGGTAACATGGCCATCTGCCATTGCTCCGTTTTATTGTCATACTGTTAATGCAATTGCCTTCTCATTCAAGGCTGGCTTTGCCCGCAGCCTTAAAGGAAGTGTTCCCATGACGGGGCTGGGTGCCATTAGCTGCAGGGGGAGGCCTGAGGAGCTTCGACCTCTCTGTGCCGGCCAGCCTGCAGCTGTGTTCTCACCAGACGCGGAGTCAGGGATGCTAAACTAGAATTAGAGAAATATAAAGCACACGCTAAGCATGCACGCCTGTGCGGCGGTGCTACTGAAGGTGCTGAGGTAGAAGGACATTTTGAGACCAGACTTCTAACTTTAGAGCCCTACAGGATAGACAGTTATGCTGATGTAGCTGGCAGGGCTCCCTTTGGAGTCAACTGGAGGGAAGCAAGCCCTTTTAGGACACAGTTCATCCCATCCTGGTGTAGATATATACATCTAAAGGTGATACATACTCCTCTGAAATTTTAAAGGGGCTAAATTCTCCATAGGCAGCTGTTTTTAAATGAGAGAGTCGTGCCCTGCGAGAGCCTGTTTCTTTCCATCTGAGAGCCTTCAGTGGCTTGCTGGAGTGCACGCCTGGCCAGAGGAATCCCACCGTTTCTCTCCCAGGACCTGAAGGATGAGGAAATGTGAGCAACGTATTTCTCCATGTTTGCAGAATCATAAACACATTCTCATCGCAAAGCAATAACTAAAAATTGCATCAGACTCGGAGGGAAAGGTAGTGATGAAAGAAGGAACTGCATTCCATTCTCCGAAGGACAAAGAACAAAAAGCTTTTGAAAGAAGAAGAAAATTGCCACAAATTCAGCTTTGTTCTGGACTGACGCAGATATTTCTATGCAATGTGATGCTGACTACACAGCTGCTTCTTTGCAGCTAAGCCTTGACACCTGTAATGAAGTTTGTTTTGGTTTGTTTTGCCATTAGCGTTCTCAGGTGTATTTTTTATTTAGAAAAATGTTATTTGTCTCCCTTTAAAGCCAAAGGTAGGTGCTACTCGATTTTTATTCTGAACATTAATCTACATTCAGGGCTGTGTAAACCCTCAAGGCGATAATTGTTCAGAAATAGCACCATACTGTTCAGTGGAAGCCCAGGCCTCTGTTACAGCGTTTTACCAGCTATGAGAAACTGCCAACACACCTAGGTCTCCCTCCTGGGGGTATAAAGAGGCAAAGTGTTCCTTGCTGCCAGAAGAAGCCCCTCGTGCAGACACAGTTACACGCTACAATGCAGCCCTTCCATTGATAGCACTCATTTCCTCCAAGGGGGGTGGTGGTTCTGCTATAGCAGCGAGAAACAAAGGTTTGTCGACTTAGCAGTATCTGTGGTGGGGATGTTTTGTCAGTAGAGCGCACAGGTTAGGCTTTTGTACAGCTGCGGTACCAGCAGTGGTACCTGTTGTGGTTGACCTTGATGTCTGTACCTTTTATTTCTTCCGGCAAAGCTTTTGACTGCTGATTGCAACTCACTTATTCTGGGGCTGTTGGTGATGGGCTACTTAGCATATTAATGGCAATAAACACTCTTCACGGAGTTTTTGAAACAGTCACGCTTCATCACAGATTGCTAAACTTCCCTTGCAGTATTTTATGAAATTCTATGCAGTACGTTCAAATGACATTTATTCTTAACATGTCTGAGATGCTTATGTAAGTGTAAAATACATGTTTAAGAACAAGTTCTTCTCCCTCCTTATATTTGGGTTTCATCTGCTGTTTTGTTTAAATGAGGGGGCAGAACTGGCCACGGCATAACGACATTTATCCGGTTTCAGAAAAAAATGTGGACTCCTGCAACATTTTTGAAATGAGGTAGGCATACACTCTCAGAGCTTCTTTCTCCTTGAGAAGAGTGTGTATCCCCCTGCCTCTGCTTGCGATGAGAAAACATGCAAAACAATGCTGTCATTTAAGCCAGGCTGCTAATATTTGATCCTCCAAGGGTTAAAGAGTGTCATAGCACAGTTTCACTTCCTCTCCGTCAGAGACAGAACAACACTGTATGAAATAATTTGTTTATATTCCTTTCCTATTCCAGACAGACTTACGGAACACTTTAATATGACTACTGCGTCAAACACTCCTGCATTCCTTTAGCACAGAGCAATTGAAAATTAATTTTTTGAGAGGGTATTTTTTTTGACCTCTTCTCTGAATGGAAGTGATCCTGAGAAAATTTGGCAGTAGATAAGTAATTGGTCTGGATATAAGCCTTTGCCCTGTAGAAGCATTTTCAAGTGTTTGGAGCGATAAACTCTGTCTCTGTAGACCAGTAATCCAGCAGGTTGCTGTGATTCCGTCTGTGGCAGATGTGATAGATGTGTAAGTTCGGGTATGCATTTCAGGTGAGTAAATTTAGGCTACTAATAAACACTCACTTTGGATAATATAAAGGAAAATGCTTTTAAAGAAGAAGTTTTATGGAGTGTAGGCCTGTTGGATCATAGATAAATGACTGCTAGAAGAATGAGAGCTCATTGACAGCTCTCAGCAGCAGCGTGCGTGACCATGCTACAGACACATTCGGTCTGAAGCACCTGAATGGGGACAGGGTTGGGACAGGAGGAGAAATCAGGGATGTAAAAGTCTAATTCCAGACTGTGCTGCAAGACGCTCAGCATTCATGCTCAGGCTGTTCTCTACGTGGTCAGGCAGGAAATAGTGACAAGATTGGTGACAATCTACAAGAACTTTTTTGAAGTTACTCTAAGAAATGGAAGCAGGGCAGAAGAGACAGGGAAAAGTATGGGAAGGGAAAAGAGATGCTGGGGGAAAGGGAGCAGAATGAAGAATTTCTACTAGACTTATCTTCCTCCCCTCTGTAGTCTTCTCTGGGCAGCCTAATCTTGCTCTAGGGACAGCTGTACAAGCTACAATTTGAGGCAGACCCTTTTGTATTCGCTGCTACTTTATTTCCTATAGCTGAAACAAGCAGGAGACACGCCTGCAAGGACTATGTATGTATTTAAATGGTGCAGATGATGACCCTATGGAGAGAATGGCCTCGCTTCTTGACTCCACCACTGCACTTCTCTGCCACAGTAGGTCATTTCCATTTTCCGTTTCAATGCTGCTCCTCTCCCACAGCGCAACACATCTTGCCTCTGCCTGCCTTGAAATGAAGTCAGGCACCTCCCCAGCCCAGGATGGCAGGCTGCCACCCAGGTTTTGCAAGTGGCAGTTTAAAAGGAGGGTGGGCAGTTTGTTGTGTGGCGGGACTGGAAAAGGGTCTTCAGCTAGAACAGAGGCATTGCAGTGAAAATTTCTTCAAGTGGAGAAATACTTGAATGTTCTTAATTTGAAGGAAACTGTTGCTAGCTTTTGTGCGTTGTTTACCAAAGATTTATTATGTATGTGTATTCAAATAAAGGCCATGATATTTGTTTAGCAGCAGGAGAGCATTAGTGTGTGACAATGCTCTCTTGCATCCACCCCTAGGATCTGGCCAAAACAACCTTTCCGTGCACTGTGTGAAAAAAGGGCCCCTTGGGCTAACTTCTCTTAAAGATGACAACTCAAAACTTTCTTCTGTAGCTTCTACTAGTGCTGTTACTTACCTTCGTACTCATTTTCTTAACCAACTGTGCTACAATCTGCCTTTCACATCCATGATCTCTAAGTGGCGCAGAGTTTTCAGCCAGGTAGAAATGGAGACACCATCACGTAGCATTAGCTCGGTTCCTCCACCCAAGGAACGTGCCTCCACTTCAGGCCATGCTCAATAGGTACAGAATAAAACTAATGAAGGAAGGAAAGGTTTGCTTAATGCTGAATGGGGAGTAAATGATAAAGTCCATACTGCATGATGATTCAATGGATGGGAGAAAGCCTGAGAGCTTATAGAGGCCCCGTGGAGAAAAAAACGTAGACATGAAAGACTGATGATTGACGCTTAGTATTTGAAAGACATATAAACAAATCCTAGTTAAGTCTCTCTTTTAGGTGAATCACTGCCACCAGTATTAAAATGTCAAAAGCTACTAATGTTCAAAACGATCGCTGAGATGGCAGTTCTTTTCTAAACCCCTGTTTTCAGTTGCTCCGTATCTTACCTTTGGAAGTGAAAATTTTGCATTAGCCTTGACTTGGAAATGAAAAATTGGGGACTTTCAAAACTCAATTTTAAACAATGCTGCCCAGCATAAAATAGACTCTGTTGTTCTTCTGAAAAATGTCTGGCTGCCTGACATTTTCTAGCAAAGCTGCTGGCTTTATAATTTTCAGTCTTATGATTTTGACAGGCTAGGGAGAAATGAGAAAGGAGAAATACTACAGAGATATCAGGGCTTAGGAAAAATTGCTCTGTATTTGGCACAACTTAAATTCCGTTTTTTATATTCAGAAAAAAAGGGATTACTGGTGACAGATACTCTGAAAAACAGTTTTGAAACCATTCTTTCAGTTACAAATAATTATCTAGTTTTATTAAAAGGGTTATTTGGAGGCATCATGCAGCTCCTGTGCAGGCATGATAATACAAGACACATACTCTGAGTGAGCGCTGCAAAGCCCAAAGCCCGCCTAACCCGTGCGCTGGTTACCTGTGGTTGGGTTTGTAGATCTAGAGCCAGGGGGAAAGCAAATACTTGGGGTGTCGCAGAGACAGGACCGCAGCCTGAGCAGAATTAATGACAGGCCTGGTGGTGAGCAGGGCTTCAGAGGAGGTGCTCACCATGGCCTGGATAAAATGGCTCCAAATGGAATTTTGAAAAATAAAGGATTTTTAAGCTGCATGAACGTTCGGATGGCGGAGAGGAAGCGCTCTGGTTTTGTGTCCCGCCGTGGAAATGGCTGCTTGCGAATGATGACTCCATCAACTGACATTTTTGCCTGGAAACGTAGTTATAGGTCAGTAGCTGAACTGTTATTATCAGAAAAGCAGAACTTTTGTAGCAGAGCGGGTATCCCACTTCTGGAGCAGGGGTTTTCTACCCACAACCCGCAGGCTCACTGAGCCCTGTAAGTCAAGGGTGAGCAATCGCTCCCTGCTCTGCAGAACCTGATTAAAGTGTTTCCAATTAACAGCTTGATAGTAAAGGAGGGGGAGGGGGGGCTGCTGGAGTCTGTAAAGACTGACAGCAGTCTGCTTTTATAAAGTCTTTAAGAATCACTGCTCTCACAGCAGAGGTGTATCTTTTAATTCTGTTTTAAATGAATCCCTTTTATAAATGGTTAAGGACAGGTCGTTAGGCAGCCGACCAGTTCTCCACCTAGGCAGTAACCTCTCACTGACACAGATTCATTTCGGTTTCAGCAAAGTACTTAAGTACATGCTTAACTTTAACCACCTGAACTGTCCCACTGGAGCCACGGAGATGACTCATGAACTAAAGTTAGGCCCCTGCTTGCGTATCTTGCTGACTGTGGGCTTCTGCAGCATCTACTGCCAGATGTTTAGGGGAGGAAATGAAAGAAACTCTGTAGTGGACAGTTAAAGGAATAATTTACTAACAGAGGAAACTTTGTATTGCTTCCAAATATCTGAAAAGTGATCTAACGTGACTGTAGATATTTTGGTAGTCCAGGCATAGGTTTAAACCATTTTTAGTCCAACTCAGCTCTTGATCTTGTATGTTTATTCCCCTGGTTTCTTCCTTAATGCTCCAGTCTGTCTACATTGGGCTTTATCAACTTTGGGGTTTTGCCCTAATTTATGTGGCCATTAATATTCTTCATGCACTTACCATTACATACAAAATTGCTGGGTAAGAACATACAATAGAAGAAAGAAAAATGCTATGCTCAGTGGATGTAACCCTGCGTTGTAGAAAGGCTAGAGTAAAAGATGGTGGAGTTTCCAGTATACCTCTACTTTTTCAATCCATACACTGGTTTTCTTTTCTTTTTTCCTTTCCAGCATACTCATCTTTTCATTTGTATTGTCTTCCAAAACCTCCTTAAGGGAACACAGCACAATCTCTGCACAAATAGCATAGTGTTGGGATAGTGTTAACAGGAGGCTTTCGCCTGAAAATCTCACAACAATTTTCTATGCCATAAGCAGCACTCATTACAATAAGGGCTTTCATGCAGATTATACAACCCTGCACAATGCCCCACACTGGTCAGCTAATGCAGTCAGAGCCCAGTTTTAAACGCAACCCTTCCCACAAATCAACACACAGGCGGGATTCCTCCGATGTATTCTCTATAGGATGAACGAGACAATTGTCACTTGCTAGGACATCATGCATTTTGTAGAAGTGCTATTTGTTTGTCTAGCTCTGGCTTCCGTGGAGTTTTACAGAAAAGTATTGCAGACTTGTGGCAGGCTGACACGATCCCAGAGAGAAGTGGAAGATTTATTAGGGGAATCTCCTTCTCCTTGAATACAGCTTTCTCTGAGGGAGGACACTTCATTTCTTCCTGATGCCACCTCCAAGGGCTTTAATTCCCCAAGTGACAGAAATAAAGTGAAACTGGCCATCTCCTGTCTTTGTCATCAGTGTGGACTTAGCCCAGTGCCTCCTGAACCCACCCTGGACTGTTCAGACGCAGATGACCATCTCAGATCTCAGCTGAGTTACTTCAACTGGGCCAAATTGTCTAAGCTGCTGTTTGTTTGCTGCAGAGAGGTCAGTCACTGACTGGGTCTAACGCTTACTTTAAAAGCAGGTTGCTCCAGCACAGACCTGAGACAGGCTAGACGAGGACTGTGTAGGAAGCCTTGTCTTGCTAATGCACGGCTGGGGGATTTTCTGCAGGGGAATGGAGGCCTGCAAGACAGCCCTTTCTGCAAGGAGCAGCTTAATTTTGAAAAGCACTGGAGAAAAAGTACACAAGAGGCCACACTCAAAATATAACTGGCTGCTTTAAATTCTTTCTGTATGAGTTCTGCCTTTCCTTAATGTCTATGGGAACTCTGCCAGGAGTTGCCCTTGCGCTACGGTTTCTCCCTTTATATTAGTGTCCAGCAAAGCCTGATCTCCACATTAACTCAGAAGATGGCATGATGCTGATTTCTAGTCTGAAACAGCAAACAAAGGTATTGTGAATATGTACCTTATTCTTGACCTTACTTTCATCCTATATGACAGCTACTTTTAGTTATGTTACATCCTATATGGCAGATTTCTCCTTGCTAACACTAGAAGGGAAACAAAGCTTGTTGTTTCTCTGAAGTACTAGAGTTACTCTTAGTTTCCATCCAGAAAATCCCTTCTCACCATTTATTCTGTCCAGAGAAAAACCATAGATAACAGTGGATGAAATGTTGACTGATATTTTAGAATGTTCCTCCACTGCTGTTCGAGCAGAGGACCCAGGAAGAGAATAATGATACGCACAGCCACCATCGGTGTTGCTCTGTACTGAGTCTAGAGTACAGAACAAAAATTAAACACTCAGCTGGGCCAGGGCATTCAAAAAGGTCATGTGCTGTTTTTCTCTGGTGGAGAAGGAGGGTTTCTGCAGTAGGTGGTTCCTCTCTTTCGTGGCTTTTGAGCAGGGTTTGAGCAAGGAGTTGTCCCTCTGGGGAATTCTCACTTTGCTCCAGGCTGCTGCCATCAGGGCCAGCAACTCTTGCACAATGTCGTCTCGGTCTGGGCAAGTGGGGTGGCCACCGTTGGCACCAAGCTATCGGTCTGCTCAGAGCCTTGCAGTCTGGGCTCACACTCCTAGGCAGGTGGGTCAGTAACACTTAAGAACTTTATTAAAAAATAGACCTAGACTCATCAATATACACCAATATGGAATTGTTTCAGGGCACATGACCTTTCAAAATGTATTAGCTTGCATTTGGGACTGCCTTAGCTTCCAGTCTACTGAAGCGCCTACGAAAATGTGCGGAGCCACCATCGGTACTGCTTGTACTGGATCGGCAGCCTCTCACCCTGCTGTGAATGAGGCAGAAGGGAAGGGAAAGGACACACGATCCCCTTGGCTCCTGTGCAAAGGGCAGTTGCAGTCCAGCTCCTGACAATCAGGACTGGGTTTGGGGGTCTCCCCTGACAGGGCTCCTGTCCATTAGGATTTGCCGTGTATTGCAGCAGGAGACTTCTTACTCTGACCTGTCTCACTGCTTGGTAAGAAGCAAGAATGCCTTTATACAGAAAAGCTGCATTTTTCTAAATAATGTTACAGCCCCTATTCCGGATTGCATCCTAAACCTTGCTGGGGGATGGGGCCAGGGCAGCCGCTGCCCCTCTACCAGGTCCTGGTGCCAACTGGGTCCTTGGCACTGAGGTCTTCAGGCACGTTTCCCACCCTGGGAGGTCCTGTGCCTGGGGAGTAGGTGGTATCGTTTCAGAGATACCTCCCCTTTCACTCAACTCAGCTGACATGAAAAAAAGTCTTTGTCCCTCCAGGGAGTTTAACAAACACTTGCCTACTGTGGTTTGAGCGACAAACTGAAACGTTTCAAGCGGCCCCTCACCTGTAAGGAGGACTGGAAGAGTATGGGCTGCAGTCAGCCCCTTCAGTCCTGCTCAGTGAGCATGGTACACGTCTTTTAAAAAGCAAAAGGTGATTCTGGATTTGGATGGCAAATACTTGACTTGCTGGTAGGCTTAACCACAATAGCATCCCAACTACAAGTTCTTTGTGGTAGGCATTGGATATATGACTTTGCTACTCTTTTCAGGCTCACTGTGTTTTGTTGTTTGTTTTTTTTTTTAACATTACCATGTACATTTATGGGTGAATTGTTCCATATATATTTCTGAGGAGAAAATTTGTTTTTATAAATGCAAGGATGCATATAACAAATCTAACTGGTATATTAAAAATAGCAACATCAAAAGAGCTCTTATCCACGTAAAGAGACTACACCACAAAATGGCTTTATTGAAAAAGTGTCTTGTAATGCTCATTTCATTCTTGTAAACAATGTGTCTTTTTAAATGTGGACTGCAAAAACTACGCACAATACTTTGGTTCAGGAATCTGCTGGCTGATTTTCTGAATCACTGTTTTTAATATAGGGACTGTGGGCGTCTAAAAAGGGTTCTTCTATATATAATTCTAAGGAGCCATCTCATTCAGTTGCTGCAACTTACTTTACCAGTTTCTCCTGATTCATTTTTTTTCTGAATGCTGAGCATTTTAAGAGCACAGACTGAGCAAAAAATGCTCTATATAGATTATTATAGTTTGCAGCTCCACGACTTCCCAAGAGGTTATTATATCTCAAGCAGTGAGAAACAACTCTCACCGAGTAAGAAATTATTCCATTGTGCAGTATTATTCAAGCAATTAGAAATCATACTGTGTACAAAATACCGGATCTCTAGGTAGCAATTTCTGGTGTTGTATCATGCCTACTTAAGTGTGTAGCTACAGTAAAAGAAGTACTATGTTAACAATACAACCATTTTTAAACGAATTCACTAACAAATTCAGAAAAACAACAATATACTGTAATTGCAATACACCTTTCCATTGGCTTTAGACATCTCAATTCCCCATTCCAGAATCTCCCGGATTCTGAATTTCCCTGCTGTTCATAAATTCTCCATCTGGTCAAGGAGAGTGAAGTATATTGCTTTGAAACCCACCACAGCAATATTTAATAGCATGGAGAAGTCGTCCACGGCAACCAAGAGGTAATGTGTGCTTTCCTTCCGCAGCACTACTGACTCTAACTGCTCTAAAATGCCCAAAACCTGGTCTTGCATTTTTCTTGGCTAGGCTGCCATAAAACTAAGCAGAGCATTTCTAAATATTTCCTTCTGAAGACCAGTAGTCAGCCTTTTTCTTTAAAAAAATTGGGTTGTATCAGCATATTAACTTGAAACATCATGTTAAACTCAGCTTTGCAAATTATATAGATAGGGGTCAAGAGGGCCAAAGCTTAACACTTACCTAACTCTTGGGGTGGATCTCATTTATAGGCAGAAGCAGAAAAGGACTAATTTCTTTTTGAAGTCAGTTAGGATACTTTTATTGGTATTGGCTTCATTCAATAAGCTCCCAGGCACTTCAGAGTGATATTAATGAAAAAAAGTCTCACAACATGCCGGTGAGGTATGGAGGTGCAACTACCTATCTAAAATTCACATGGTCAGTGCCAGATATGACTACAGAAAGCAGACTGCCCATCTTGAATGATTCTGGGATGTGACTGCTCAACTAGAAAATGTTTTCTCTAAAGAAGTGGGAAATCCATGATGCGTGCTGGTCCAGAGTTTGAAAACTGTGCTCAGCTGTGTGGAAATGCGCACATCCATGCTCTAAACCATTTAAGGCCCAGAGAGCAGCATGGTGTTACGCTCATGTTTTGTGAGAAGATGACTCTTGTACTCATCCCTTCGTAACTGCTCAATACATCTGGCAGATGGCCCATCACCGAAGTCCAAGGTCAGTGCGTCCTGCTCCACAGCTGCCGTGTCCCACATCCCTGGCCAGGCAGGGGACACGCTGTGAGTTAAGTCGTGGTGATCCTTCTCTACAGCTTGCCCTTCAGATATTGCTGAGGGACTTGTTACCATACACTGAAATCACCAGGCAGACTCGTGAGGCTCGGGGGCACCTGGGACGGGTGGATGGCTGTAGGGCTGGAGGATCCAGCGCTGAAGGACGCAGACCAGGGGGCACTGGCCCAGGAATCCCAAGGTTTCGTGAATCCGTGCAAGTCACACTCTTGACACTGGGCCTCCTCCCTATAAAAGCATCCATAGAAGCCCCAGTGTTGGGGGGAAGGAAAGAGTGAGTGTGAGAGAGGCAGGAAAGCACAAACACTTCTGTATGTAATGTCTACGTTTCATAAGGCTTTCTGTTACCATGGCAATGAGCATGGTATAAATACCTAGACAGATCTCCCTTGTGGCAGTGCATTCTGCTGCTCCTATGCTGCAGGGCCAGTCTACGTGCAAACATTTTGATGGGCTTCTTCAAACCCTCTCTGGTAAAACCATCGATGGTTTTGTTCAATCATCTCAAACCAATAGTCCAGCGGGCAAAAGTGCTCTTCCCACTTCATTCACCACAACTTACTTTCTGGCCCTTACAAATAAGCAAATGTTTGAGGTTTTTTTGGGTTTTTTTACATAAAGATGGAGGATTACATCCTTATTAATTTGTATTCAGGCAAAATAATCAATAGGAAGAGCTACATTCTAGTTGCTTTAGTTATATTTGAAGTCAGACTCAGCACAAGCCTTTCCGGTAACAACTTAGTGCAATCAAAACTGCTAATGCTGTTGAATTCTGAGTTGTAAAGGAGTTTTAACAGATTCAGGTTAGGCAGTCACAGAGAAGCAGAGCCTTAAGCTAAGTGCAATAATTAAAAAAAAAAAAGCGCCTATGTTTCATAACACACAAATCCTTTAATTGATTTTTCCAGGATGTGTGCAGTCTTGCATGAGATGCACACAGAAATAGGTGGATTTTGGTTTAAAATATCGAGCATGACCCTATGTATAGAATCTAAAAACCTTATTTTAAAAGCCTCGCTGCCTCCTTATTCATTTGACAGGTATGGTAATAGCAGTGACCAGACTTGCCAGGACACCTCTTTTCCATTCACCTCCTACTTTTTGAGTGTACAATTGAAAAGAGGAAAATGAAACAGCAAAAAGATATATACGTTCCCTTATATTACATCTGTGCAGGAAGACCAACTACTTCAGATGGGGGGAAAGCATGTATTAATTTTGAAATGGGGTTTACTCTTACACTGAGGTAGCTAATTCAAACTCAAATCCAAGCTAGGACAAGAGTTGTTATTTTCCACATAAATTAGCTGGATAAGCTATGTACGGGAATCCCACATAGGTTAACCCAACCTGTTGTGTGGAACAGAATAAAAATGTCAAGCTGTCTGATTTTATCTTATGATAGTTAACAGAAGATCAAGACAAAATGGGAATGAGAGAAATGTGCCTTGAAATGAATCCATACTAGGATGAATTTCTTCCCGTATTCTTTCAGTCCCTGGTAACAAGCGTATAGTATGGAAATAGAGGGGGCTGGCAGTAGGAGGAGAGTCATGGAAAAGCCAGGCCATGGGATGAAAGAAGCCCTCCTGGTACCAACACCACGTCCCTTCTGACTAGTTGAAGTTTTCCAGAGCAGCGCTTATTCTCCCTTTAACTTCTGAATGATACATGAAAGAGGACAGTACAGTCCAAATGTGAAGGAGAAGCAAAAAAAAGCGAATGCTCCTCTTAGCCTAATTGGGATGGGATTGCAGATGATATCATGAAGAGTAGTATTTTATTAACGCTAATTCTTTGGCGCTTTTAAAATGAGTCTGAACTTCTCCCTCCAGCAAAAATGTGGTTTCCTCACTCTTCATTTCTAAAGCAAACAATTAAAAGCAACAAGACAGAGCAAAAAAGAGCACCAAACGAGCTTGGAAGAGGAAAATATGTGTTGGCAGTGAGTGAAAGCTAGTCAAGATGTATGTTTATCACAGTAAGCCTATTTGAGACAAAGTTCTAGTAGAATTGTACTGTAGTCGCATGCTAAAACTGAATAACAGCTTGTATGACTCTTCACACTAAATAACGTCCAGATCCTGCAGTACTTTTAAATTGAAAAGTCACCCAAGAACTGAGAAACTGAATGGACCTTTCATTGGACACAGGTGAGGTGATTCATATAGTGACTGGATGGGGAAAGGGGACATTGCATGAGTCACTTCTGTTTGTTATCTGACAAGCACCTTCTCCTAATCGGTTGTTTAACCAACTTTCATCTCCATCTGCCGCCCTTTAACCACGATAGAGCATGTAAGCCACAGTATGTGGCTTATACTTGCTTCTTAACAGTGAAATAGATTATGGAGGCTATTCAGTGGAGTCATGCAACTTGAAAAAGGAACACAAAATACTTGCTTGTGCTGACAAAACACTTTTCAGCTGTTGGCTTGATTCTGATCTGAGACCTGTCATCTCAGCTGAAGCCAATGGAGATGCAAAAACGCATGAAAAAAATGGTTTCCTGATCATCTGGTTCTTTCAGGCATTAACCACTTCTCATAACGAATATCCCACCGAGCTAGACCCATAGTCTATCTAGCCCAGCACCCCTTTCTCCAATAACAGCCAAACCTGGATACCTAGAAAAGTTTAGAAAAAGAGGGTGAGTGTATTCCCAACATTTCCCTGCCTCCAGCAGGATTTGCCCGTTCTTATAGTCCTGGGACAGATTTCCCGTACCATGAGGATATTATTTTTACAGGGGCAAGTATCTGCCTGCAAATTACAAAGACTACAATTGCTCATTGCTTTTGCCCTGTACGCACTTCCACATGCTCTTCTGAAGATCAGAGACCACTTTTGCCAAAGAAGGTGAATGCTGCTCTGTTACTCTGAATGTTCAAGGACTGCTCTAAGAGACTTATCTTATGCGGGGACTTGCCCTAGCCACTTGACTAATAGCAGAGAAAAGGCAGTCCCTACGAGCTGAGACTGCTGCTTTCAATGAATGAGGTACGTACATGTATACGTATCGATAATGCCTCCGTCATCCCAGGTGATGCCCATTAAATTTGGGCATAGTCCACCAAAATAAAAAGATAATCTAACCAGAGACATGAAAATAAAACTTTAAAAACAATCTAAAAACCATACCACACTTAGGCAAGTATTACAATTTTAAAAGTGTACGTTTGGTGAATGATAAATAAAAAATGCTAGGAATGAGTTGAAGGGTTTTAACATTTCCCTTCCACGTGAGCAGAATGTTAATTGTGTCCCTGACGTGCCAGTATCAGTTATACACTGAGAGAATTTCTCTAAGAAGTGTTTTTTAACTTTAAAGTCAGAACACGTGCACCAAGGCGAACGTGCTGTTGAGTTAGGAGCACCATCACTTTCCTAAGAGTGATAGCGTCACCACTGTCTATTGGTGACACACTCTGTAAAAAGACAGATTCTTCCACAAAGCTTTCCTGGTAACTCTGGGAAGCTGCAGGCAGGATATCCTCTGATGTCACATAGTCTGATGTGCCAATATCAAGGGCATAAAAACCAGGATGTCCCAGATACCATCTTGCATTAGACTGGAAGCTGGACAAAGTTACCCTTCACAGGCCTTTGCACCTCTATCAGAAATGGAACATGGAGCCCTGGAGCGTGTTAGAGATGGTTTTATAAACAGCAAGAAGGGGAAAGAAATGCAAGTCTTTCCTTTTCTCCATTCGATTTCAGGACTGTGGGTGAGCTGGGCATGCCCTGCCACAGTCTTTACAGTGAGTAAAGGCATTTTTTCCTCTCCTGTTATCACCAAGAGGTGATATGCGTGTGACTGCTCCGCATTCGGCTGGCACCTTTGACAGTCTTGCCTGCACTCTGTCCACCAGCACTTGGAAGTGGCCCGTGACCTCAGATTAAAGGGATGATGCTAAAGCGCCTGTGCACGCTGCTGCCCCACGGCCAGCTGCTCCACTGAGTTTTGCCCATAGGAAGGTTGTGGTAGCCTGGGAGAGTACTCCTACATGTAGATAAGCACATCCAGAATAACAGTTTGTGATGATTTAGGGAAAAGCCAGGACAGCCAGCAGAGAATCTGCCGCAAACCAGGACCATACCTGTGGGGATTAGTAAGGGAAACATTTTGCCTGATGTCAGAGGAGATTTTAAAATGGAGAAAGAAAGGAGAAGAAATATTTTTTACCAGATACTAAAATGTAAAAAAAATAGGAATGATCCTTCTGCAACAGGATCCATAAAGATATACTCTATAATCCAGGTAAATTTGGTACAGTTGTCTCCTTACTGTGCTGTTACATCCCCTGATATTAACTATAAAGGCAGCGGTGTATGTGCATGCATACAGGTGAACGTGACAGCACTTAGGAGGATGAGAATGGAGCTTCTTTCTTTCTGACTGCTTTTTAATGAATGAAAAATGAAAATTCAAAGCCTTGCTGTGTGATACTGATCTCCACATTTGGCATCTGGGATTGATTCTATAGGTCTGCTGTGTGCGGATCCCCCTCCACATCCCTGCCGGAGCCACACACACACGAGTGCAGCATCCAGCCCCAGGTGCTGCTGTGTTCCTGCTTCCTGGGAATATCATCTCACGATAGCCAGGAGGAAAAACAAACCAAAAAGCCAACTGGGCAGCTGAGGAATTGGCTCACGGAATTAAAATTTGAAACAGATTACAGCAATGCCTGACTAACAAACTATTGCATTTGCTAAATATTTAAGCAGATATAGTGCAAAGAATTGCAGCTAAAACCAATTCTTTCCTGAGAGAAGAATACAGAGAGACAGGACAGGATACCATTTGGCTTATGTTAGGCATATTAAACGATCTTAGCCGGTGTTGATAAACCCGTCAGTCCACAAGGGGAAAAAAAAATGCCTTAAAGGAAATAAGCATAGCAGGAAAACGAAAATCTGTATTCAGGATGGTGCTCTGGATAGTGGATTGCAGCACTAATAGAGAGAGTGGAGGTGAAAGGGAGAAGCTGTCCTGATTATTGGGCAAGGCGGCTGAGGCAGTGTGAATTATTTAACTTTAAACAGGTGCGTAAATAACATGTTATCTCTGATCCTTTTAAGCTTTTTTAAGTTGTTTTTTTTTTTTTAGATTCAAGAATTGAGAAATGCACAAGGAAGCTCGCCATTATATACCTGGAAAAGAGTGCAGAGCCGTTGCCGCTGTTGTTTCTCATGGATGCTGCGTTCAACACAGTGACATGAAGATAATCCTTACCTGAAGGAACGGAGGGCGCTGACAGGGTGGTGTTCCAACCCCACTTCTGTTGTTGTACCTGAATAAGGTAGCATTTTTAAAAGCATCCAAGTGCAGTTCTGGTTGAGAAGTCACATGTCTGAGTTAGCTCCATGTGGTGCCAGACTTAACCCCTGCTGAGAGGCAGTGCCACATTTACATGACTGCACAGGCTTCTGGACTGGAGCTAGATAGTAAGACGTATTTTCAGAGTTACTAAGTGCCACGCAAAAATAAATATTTAGACATCTACACATACAGAGGTACACTTGATAGAGTTATAAAAGTACTTACATCGTTAGGCGCCTACTCTTAAATCAATGTGAACCTTAAGTAACGAAATCCTTCTAGAAATCCCACTAAGCATGGTGTTTGGTCTCCCCCATAAATATTCTACAAGATCTGGCCCACTGTCGGTGAGGCCATGAGTACTTGTACGGCCTGGTTCTTCCTGAAAATGGGATGCAGGGTTCTGTGTCATGTAGATACTTTTATTATTTCTACTGTTTGCAGAGACCTGAAGAAGCGATCAAATTGAAGACAATGCGCATAATCTCTAACAGGGCACCATTTTTACTGCGGCCTGTATCAGCTTACGGCCAAGACTCACTTCCTCTTCCATTGCTTCAAACCATTATGCTGTGAGGATGATGTGAAGATGTCTAAGGCAAGGAAAGATACAGAAAGGTGGTGGCACATCCAGGGCAGCAAGGAGCACATCTCCTGCATCAGTACCAGCCGCAGCCCAGGGTCACAGGCTCCAAACCACGCGGTAGGGCTGGCCATGCTGCTGCACAGCCCCTTCGGTCACCCTGATGCAAAGCAAGCCCATGCGGTATGTAAGTGACATTGAACAATCGGGGCCTACAGGAAGCGGTATTTTCTGCAGGAGTGGGGGGTGATGTCCTTTGACTTGGCAGTGATGTTCACAAGTCATTTGGGAGACTCCCGGCTTCACGTTTATGAGGTTTCTGATGCAACTGCCCAGATTTTCCTTTTAATTCTCTCTTTCTTCTTGTATTAACTTAGGTAACCTTGGACTTGCACACACATCTGCAACAAACTCTAGACTCAGTCGCTGGACTGGCTGTCAATAACAGTCAGATGACTACCTGACCTACTTTATATGTTAACAGCATCTCGCAGATGAATAAAGGGTTGATTAAGAGCAATCACCGTAGGGCAATCTGTAGAGACCTGTTCTACCTGTGACTGATAGGCAGACTATGCCCCTTTCTTACCATCTGAGGGATTTGCACTTGACCAGAGTGTGAGGTAAGTGTATTTGGGATTTCCAGGCTTTATTATTGTAATCCCCTATTCCTGCATATACAATTGCCAACTTTAAAGTGAAAATCAATTCAGACTATCACATCTTCTCAAAGGCACAGACTGCAACCAACAATACCTCATCCTTTATATCCTGTTCTCTCCTCTTCTGCTACCCTGAATACTGCAAAAAATGGAAAAAAATCTATTTTCCTTTCCAGTGCTCTCCGGGGAAGTAGATAATCTACGTAAAGGCTGGCTGCCCAGCATGTCATTTGGGTCTGCCACAACAGCTCCAATGGACAACCGTGAAGAGTAAGTTTGTGTCAGGGCAACAACTGGAACTTCTAGAAGTGATCAGAAACAAGATACGCTTGTTTTGAAGGAAAATTCCAGACAATTTATTTAGCTCTAGCCCTATTATTTACCATTTGTGAGGGATTCCTAGACTCCTTTGAAGAGCTTTAGAAAAGGTGAGAGGAAAGTGTATGCATACAATGGACACACATCTCCAAGCTTTTTTAAAAAAGCTGCTCAATCTACCACATACAATAATACAATCTTATACTCTGGAAATATCATACAAAGATTTGAGCTACTTCAGAAAAAGAAGAACAGACTGCTGCAGTGTCAGGATTACTAAGTGCTTACTACAAATGCCACTGATAATTAAATCTTTTTTTTTTCTGCATTTATCCATTTAATAACGCAATGTCTTTCTGCAACCAGTTGAATTCCAGGTGTATCTGCCCCATGCTGAAGGGCAAATATTGTCAGCACGCGTGGCTCTACAACACAGAGCAATGGGCATGTTTCATCTCAGGGGCAAAATGTGGCAAATCTCAAGGGAGCATTGCATCCCTCCTGCAGTGCGGAGCTCACCTCATGCTCTCGCACAGAAAATGTCCCAGGGTTCAGTGGCATGGCAAGGGGCCAGGGGCTCAGCTATTTGGTTAACATAATGGCTAGTGTCTTCCGCGGAGAAGAGGTTGTACCTGAGAGGATACAACCAATATCAACTCTGAAATTACACTTCCAGCCTTGCTCTTGCATTGCATTATCTGAAAGCCAGTAATTCAGTTGCAGAGGCCCCTGAGGGTCCATTGATTATTTTAAAAGGCTCCATGAAGGGTAATTATGAAAAGATTCGTTACAGGGGAGAAATCCTTAGGGATCTGCAAAATAAATAATAATTAAAAAAAAGGCTAAAAATCACAGGTTTAGGCTGCTGCCCTCTTATTCCTTCCTTGAAGCCTCTGCTGGCAAGTTATGGAAATGGTTTCAATGATCTCCAAAAATGACAGAAGACGAAGGCACTCGGCACCTTGCACAATCAGGTACTTAATGCCCTTACCCTCCCTGGGGCTCTGCCGCTGACAGCAAATGAACTGATAGCTCCTGCGGCTCCCACCAGCCTGGTTCTCTGTGTCATCCACCTACACACACTCACACATTCATTCTCTCCCTCATAATTTATTCATTCAATTTATTTATTTATGTAGGTCATTTTCAGTAGTAGTTTTACAAATAATGGCGGAAGCAAAAAGAGCAAGAGAGAAACAAAGTTGGGGAGAGAGCTGGCGGCACGCAGGGAATGGCAGGGGAAACTACTCTGCTGAAAACACGGATGGTTCACTGATTTTTGATTGTATGCTGGAGGATCGCTACTGATTTTCTCCTCAGGCAGAGCCTGAGCAAATTCCAAGTGCCATCAGCTTCACCAGCCTTTGCTTGATACTGACTTCATACAGCTGATTTACCTGGTGCTCATGCTCTGCTCTCTGGACATACATGGTCTTTCTGATTGTATTTGAGGCCTTTTAGAAGTCTAAGAAGACTGCTTTTGCGTTTAAAGACCAATATTTTAGCTTTCCCAGCATTTAGTCATTAACTGTGTTTTAAAGCTTTAATCCACAGGGGTCTTTGCAGTAAAGAACAGGAATATTTACATTGCCTAACCTATGCGTCTAAACTAGATTACTTCCCTTTATTTCACAGAATCACAGAATCACAGAATCTTCAGAGTTGGAAGGGACGTCTAGAGATCGTCTAGTCCAACTCCCCTGCTAGAGCAGGATTGCCTAAAGCACATTCCTCAGGGCTGCATCCAGGCGGGTCTTGAAAGTCTCCAGAGAAGGGGACTCCACACCCTCCCTGGGCAGCCTGTTCCAGTGCTCTGTCACCCTCACCGTAAAGAAGTTTTTCTGTGTATTTGAACGGAACTTCCTATGTTCTAACTTGTGTCGGTTGCCCCTTGTCCTGTCACTGGGAACCATTGAAAAGAGTCTGGCACCATTCTCCTTCAACCCACCCTCCTTTAGATACTTGTATGCCATAATAAGGTCTCCCCTCAGCCTTCTCTTCTCCAGGCTAAAGAGTCCCAGCTCTTTCAGCCTTTCCTCATAAGGGAGATGCTCCAGTCCCTCAATCATCTTAGTTGCCCTACGCTGGACTTGCTCCAGCAGTTCCCTGTCCCTCTTGAACTGGGGAGCCCAAAACTGGATGCAGTATTCCAGTTGTGGCCTCACCAGTGCAGAGTAGAGGGGGAGAATGACCTCCTTCGACATACTGGCCACACTCTTCCCTCTGCAGCCCAGGATTCCATTGGCCTTTTTGGCAACAAGGGCACATTGTTGGCTCATGGATAATTTACTGTCTACCAGGACCCCCAGATCCTTCTCCTCAGAACTACTTCCCAGTAGGTCCACCCCTAACCTATACTGGTGCTTAGCATTCTTCCTCCCCAGGTGGAGGCCCATGCACTTGCTTTTGTTGAACCTCATTAGGTTCTTCTCTGCCCAGCTCTCCAGCCTGTCCAGGTCACGCTGGATGGCAGCACGGCCCTCCGGAGTGTCAGCCACCCCTCCCAGTTTGGTATCATCAGCGAACTTGCTGAGGATACACTCTGTCCCATCATCCAGGTCATTAATGAATATACTGAACAAAATTGGACCGAGTATTGATCCCTGGGGGACACCACTGGTTACAGGCGTCCAACTAGACTCTATGCCGCTGATCACAACCCTCTGAGTTCTGTCACACAGCCAGCTCTTGATCCACCTCACTGTCACCTCATCTAGCCCATACTTCCTCAGCTTCCTAATGAGGATGTTATGGGAGACGGTGTCAAAAGCCTTGCTAAGGTCAAGGTAGATGACAACTACAGCTCTCCCCTCATCCAGCCAACCCATTATAACATCATAGAAAGCTATCAGATTGGTCAAGCATGATTTACCCTTGGTAAATCCATGTTGACCACTTCCAATGTCTTCCTGTTCCTCAACGTGTTTGGAGATGACATCCAGAATGAGTCGCTCCATTACCTTCCCAGGGACAGAGGTGAGACTAACCGGTCTGTAGTTCCCTGGCTCCTCCTTCTTGCCTTTTTTGAAGACTGGAGTGATGTTAGCCTTCCTCCAGTCCTCAGGCACCTCTCCTGTTCCCCATGACCTTTCAAAGACGATGGAGAGTGGTCTAGCAATAACATCTGCCAGCTCTCTCAGCACTCGCGGGTGCATCCCATCAGGGCCCATGGACTTATGAATGTCCAGATTGGCCAAGTGGTCTCTGACCCGGTCCTCCTCAACTGAAGGAAAATCTTCCTCTCTCCAGACCTTCCCCCTTGCCTCCAGGGTATGGGATTCGTGAGAGGCAGCTTTAGCAGTGAAGACCGAAGAAAAGAAGGCATTCAGTAGCTCTGCCTTCTCTGTGTCTTCCACCACTAGGGCACCCGTCGCATTCATCAGTGGGCCTACATTTTCCCTAGTCTTCCTTTTTCTGTTGATATACTCAAAGAATCTCTTCTTATTGTCTTTAACTGCAGTGGCCAAGCTGAGTTCTGATTGAGCTCTGGTCCGTCTAATTTTCCCCCTACATAGCTTTGTTATATCTTGATAATCCTCATAAATTGCCAATCCCTTTATTTCCTTTTTAACCTCCCTTTAAAGAAAACCCCTTTTCTACATTGACTCCACAGGAACCCTAAGAAACTTACCTTCCTAAAGATGCGATCAGACAAGGTAAGATTAGCTGATCTTAAGGCTTTCTGTCATTGAAAGAAGCAGTCTTGTTCCTTCACCTTGTACGCTTTTTCCTCTTCCTTCCCCTAATTCCACCTCTATGTTGCCCACTCGTGCTTCCTTACAGCACTTTTGACACTCACCCTGACTCCTTGCTGAGCTGATTCAGCTCACTGAACTGGCCAAAAATAAGTCCAGAGAAGTAAAAAAAGGACAGTTTTCTGATGGGTTAACGAGCTGGATCAGCTCAGTGAATATGAAAGTTAGCCCAAGGGTGAGTCAGGATCACGTAGGAGGGAGTGTGAAGAGCAAGGTGGATCAACCCTTTTCACAGCAGAAAGTGATCAAAAGAGCTCCGTCTTCACTAATGGTATCCCTAGTTGGGAATATAATATAGATGCCTGGAAATAGAAGGAATTTATCCATTTATCCTCACTGTCCTAGCTATGCAGTAATGAATTTACATTTCATTTTCTTTCCCTTCTGTGCTCAGCTGGCATGTTCTACCCCAATTCACAGCACAAGAGTATTATAGAGACCCCCTTCATGCTCTCTACCTCTAGGAAAATCTGTCTCTCCAGGTGTTACAGCAAATATGTGAAACACTGAAAACCATTAAGTATCAACCATGACCTGCCCTGTTACAGAGTCTAGTGGAGGGGGACGTAAGTGGAGCTAAGAGCAGCACAGTTGTCAAACTGTGAAAGTGATGCCTCTCTGAAATGAAAGCTTCGCTGCTCCATTTTTTGATATCTTCAGACCAAGACTGGACACTTTCTTCAAGATCCGCGATATCAAAGACAAGGTATACTTCATTGAACATGTTATGCCAGTAACAGGGTTAGTTCAGTGAAACTGAAGGGTCTGTGATATATAGGAGGTCAAAGGAGATACCTTATACTCTGTAGATCTGTAAAGTACAGATTACACCCAAAAAAAAGAAAGAGCCTAAAGCAAGACTTTTTGGGTAATAGCACAACCAATTCCCATTGTTCTTCCAAAACAAAGAGGACTTCTCCCTATACCCTTCATCTTGGATGAGTAGTTTGTCCCCACTGACACCACCATCCTCCCTTACCAAACAGGAGGAGAGCTCACTTTCTTTTGATCTGTGGACACAAACACCGAACCAGCAATTACAGAATTTGCAGGCCCTCTCTCTGTTTAGAAGAGTAATTTTTGAACGTACATGTGGCATCTTAGCATTCTCCTAGCAAGGTACTGGAAATGCTTTTGTCATTTCTCATTCTCCCACGACAGTTAGAAATTTTGTTCTCTGCCCCAGCCCTTCATGCCCAGGCTGCGATGGAAGCACGTGCAGAGTGCACACTCCAAAGGGTGCAAGATTACATACTAAGTGGAGACCCTTGAGTCCCTCAAAATGTAATCTCTATTCTGATTACAAAATTTGTGGAAGATACTTTATTTCAGCGAGGCTCTCAGCCTCTCTTCATGGGTTAAGCAGAAATACATACAGTTCCTATCTTCATTATAACTTTTTACATTCAGAGTGCATGCAGAAAAATATAGTCTGACCTACAGATATTAAAGCGGTAGATGCCTGCCCTAGCAATAGGTTCAATAAAAAGCACCTTTTTGTAAGACTCCTTAAGCCAGAGTCCTCCAGTCACCTAATCAGTATCTTAGTTAGCTCTCATTCCCATCAGTCATGACAAGTTAAGGATCACATTTCTCCTGCCTCAATTTAAAAGCAGTCTGGCTTCCTCCAGTTTGCTCATTTCTCTAACTCCCTCCCTTTTGCCTATGACTAACATATTTTTGTCACAAGTTTCTACTCATGGTCCAGGACTACTGTAAATAGTCAGTCTGGTTCTGTAGCAAGTTGGTTTCCTGTTGCATCACCACGCATGTTAAGGCAAACCACATCTGTTCAGAGACGGACCCATTTTAAGAGCAGTTGTTTGTGGGTTGTAGAAGATTGTCAGTCCTTGAGAGAAAGGGCACAGATGACTCCTTAAAAAATTAGGAGAGCAGGGAAGGCCTTCTGACATATTGAGATGCTGGAGTCAGATGGGAGAAATACCATTTGCAGGTTGCTCTGCTTAGGGGAGTTTATCACTTCAAGATGGTTTGAGAGTTTTGTGTTTGAAAATGAAACAGTGCTCTGAAGGGAAGGACCAAACCGACTACTGAATGAAATATTGTTCTGCGCTAGAAGACAGGCTTTCCTACTTTGGGGGGGGGTGGGGTGTGTGAAGGAAGGATGACAGCCCCCATCTTTAGTGTTCTTTGCTACTTCTCCTGCACTTTCTGAATATTGTCACTTGTCATAGGAGAGAAGACTGGTCCGGTTCAGCCCTCCCTGCTGCCATGTACTGTGTACACAGACACACACCTCTATTACCTGTCTCTGTGCATGTGCGCGGGAGCTCTATTCGCATCAGCTCCTTTGGGCATCAAGATCAGATGCGGTTCAGAGCACATGAAGAGTCTCAGTTCTCCCATACTCAGGCACCCATGTAAAACACTTACAATTGATAAACACTTGCTGTGTCATTCACTTGTCCTTTTGCCTCTCTCTCCAAGAGGTAGGTATATAATTTACCAGCACAGTGAAGTCCTAGAAACAATTTCCTCATATAATGTAACATTACAAACAAAGCAGTGATGTAATAAAGACATAAGTTGTGAATCTTTTAACAGACAAACTTTGGGGTAAAATGAAGAGAGAGCACTCTCTGGGGAAGTTTTCATTGTTTTCTTGTCACATTTTAGACTTATAAATACCTCTTATGCATAGAGATTTGTTGCTCTTTTCTTACTGGATTAACTGCAATTAAGCTAGAACTTCTTTGCATACAGAAATGTGTCTGACCAGCTATTCTGCAGCAGATACTCTGCATTAAAGGACCATGTGGTCTCTTTTCTTTCACCTTTAGAAACAGATTAAGTCAAACTGCAAAAGGACACTCTTTGTATGGAATGAAAGGATCTATGCAGGGAAAGGTGCAGAATAATCATGTTTTAAGTACATATGTTCACTGATTTCCCAGCTGCTTTCCCATGTACACAAACCCATTCCTAGAAATGTTAGTTTTCTTTTTGTGTACAGTCTAGCGAGTCAAAGGAAGAGGAATTGGTTTTGGTTTGCATTCGTTGTTTTCCTCCAGAAAATGTTTAGTGGTGTATTACTGTCCCTTGTTCTAAATTCTTATCTCCTGCTGTACTGGTATTTTATGCACTGTACCTCTGACCAGTGCTCTACAAGACACTGAAGACAGAAAGAGGTTTTTTTATGCATGTCTCTGTAAGTAAGCACATTATACATTTAGAAAAAACATAAGTCAAAAAGACCTCTGTAAGTTTTTCCCTGCTCCAGAGCAGCCTTAACACAAACTACCTGATAAGTCTAGTTCGTATGCTTGTGCAGAGCACAGGTTTCCAAAGGCCTGTTCCGGAGAGCCCTGATTAGATAATGCAAAATAACAGAGAGAAACCACGCTTTAGAGGACTTTGTTTTCATTTGCAGTTCATTAGAGGCAGCCCAAAGCTAACTTAAGCCTCCTGGCTGGGAGATACTGGATCAAGATAAAACCATATGCAGACAAAATAGGCCTCTTTACACTTGATACCGCTGTACCCCGAGTTCCCACATGATCAAAAAATAATAAGCCAACGAAGGAAGAGGTGCTGTCTTCAAAAGCCTCAGACTCCATTCAATTTACTGCGATCCAGTACTTGGAGGGGTACTTGCACTACAAAAGTGGTCAAGGGAGGCAGCCCTCTGGCAGCGAGCCCTAAATCTGTGAAGGTGACTTTACCCTCCTACAGGAGGGTTTCAGAATGCAAGAGGTTCAACTAGACCAACTCTCATCGTGTTGCTGAGGATGAGACAGGGGCAAACAGTGAAGGCAGGCCACTTCAACCTAAATTGTGACAAAGGGCACTCTTTAGCCAAATTAAGAAGACCATGTTAGGAGGAGGAAGAGGAAGAGAGTGCATGTTTAACTAATTCCATTTCTAAATTAATTTAGTTAAATCAGTACAACTTTTGTGTGTGAGCAAGGCTTATTGTCAGAAAGCTAATTCTAAATTAAAATGAGAAATGGAGCGGTGTCATCCATTACAAAGGAGATACGGGCTGAAAGTACTGCTGAATTGCATGATGGCTTCTAAAAATACCAGAATTCAAGGATTAAATACAAGTGAGTTAATAAGGTGTTATACTGCGTTCTGAAGGCTGCTTAAAATTAGCCGTGAATCTGCTTTTGCTTGTCCTAAATACATTGCAGAAAGAGACCGTATTTCTTTTTGCATCTCTCTCAGTCTTACTCTGAGCTGTCACACTCTGAAAAGTCTGGCTCTGTAGGCACTAGAGGGAGAGAGATAGCTTTGCTATTGCTCTTCTTTCCAATCATGCTCTCAAGCCTGAAGGAACCAGTTTTAATAAGTGACGTAGAGAGGCGAAGCTCAGTCATTTCCCCATATGATTTATTCAGTGTGCACTACGGTGCCATCGTACAGTGCTGTATTTTCTGTTGAGAAGGCATTTTCACAAGAAATGCCCGTTTTCAGGATCAGATAATTTTCTAAAAAACAAACATACAAAAGACAGAAAGGGCTACAGCTTTCCCAGCTGAACCTCATTTTAAAATAAAATGTTGATAGGATTTACTGAGTTTCTACTGTGTCTTCTGCATTCTACAGCTGCGCAGAAAAGTAACAATTTTTAGCATTTTTTCAGATCAGACAGCAGTGCAACAAGCCACAGGCTGTCAATTACCTTTGCAATCAGTGGGGCTGGGAACCACCTTCCTTTAAGCTCAATTTTAAGTTGCACGGATTGTAGGCTATATGCAGATGTCAGGATGTGGTCTGTGCCCCCCAAAAATCTCTAAAACAACTGCTTGGCGAGGTGCTGCCTGACCCCACACAAAGCGCTGCATATCCCTCTGGCACAACAGGTTGTATTTACTTAGGTATAAGAAGTTTGTGTTTCCAGGAGAAGTAGGATCCTGGCACAGAGGTGATTCCACCCTCAACCTATATCATCTGATCTTCCAGAACTGGTGCTGGCCAGAACTGCTGCCTGTGTGCATGCCCCTATGGCATCTGAGAGCAATCTACTCCTCTTGCTCATAACCAAAATATCCTACAATCCACCAGAGGGCCATTATTCCTGCATCGCTACAGATGTAACATTCTGCCTTTTCACTGTACTTTTCTTTCAATTTTAATGGACAGTGAGTAGTCACTGGAGTTCACTAAGTCAACCAAGTTTGCTGTCAGACAGCTAAACATGTAATCAGCTCTTCAGTCCCCAGAGCCAAACCTGTTCTGGCCTCCCGTTTTGTCAAAGCTGACATCGTAGAGCTTTGTGACATAGGTAGAGTTTAGATAAGTTTCTCCTAACTGCTACAAAAAATGCTGGTTTATCCTTTCTGAGAAAAAAAAATAATAATCCCATTCTCTAGAAGCTATGCAGGAAGGAAAATTCTTGGATAGCACCTTAGCCCAGAAACTTCCTTCACATCCAAAGTCTGGGTGGAGAATGGCAGCTCAGGCATAATTCTGCGTGTCCTTACTTCTGAGAGCGAGGGTCAGCATTTAAACATTATCTGACCACAGCTGCAGATCTACAAAGCGTTTGCAATTAAGCACGTTCTGGTACCCACCCTTGTCTTTAGAAGAGCGTGAGAATTTGCACTGTCTGAATGTATTAGCCAGCAGCAGTTAAATACAATCGAGCTGTCTACTTCTAAGTTTAGGACAGAATACTTCACAGCTGCAGTCCTTCTCCCACTGGGTATGACTAATCAGATCTACTTTTCTGATATTCTCTCCATCTCTTTAGGTGTTTGCACAGATAAATCCTTTTGGCCAAAAGTGCTTTCATCTTGGAATAAGTGCTCACTTTGTATTTTTCCAGCATACGTGTATTTTTTCAAATTCTGTGAGTAACACTCAGGGACTGTTAGACAGGGAGAAATCACAGGTTATGGATGGTATTGTCAAGTTGTTCAAGTCAATGACTGAACAGTGCAATTCATCACTTCACTGCCATGCGCTAGATCAGGGGTTCTTTCTCCTTTGTTAGCTTTTCAAAGATGTGGGGTCCAGAAAGGATGTTACTGTTTTGCTCCTATTTCAGAATTACTTGGGAACAAAGCATTTTTTTACCCACAGAAAAAAATGCAGCTTGTATGGCTGAAATAGTAAATTGAGTTGTAATTAACTTAATTACAATAATAATGAAAATACACTCTTTTGAGGATAGCAAGGTCTTTAGCTAGCTTTAGTTCCAGTCTGCCAGAGACAAACCAATTTAAAACTTACAGTGGATATCAACATTATTAGTAAAGAAGCCCAAAAAGAAGCTTAGACTAATATGGTTATGTTCAGCATTTAAAAAATAATCCATTTTTCATTATTATAAGAAAGGGGACTTTTGTAAATTCAAATAAAATCAAAGATTCCATTTTATGACTTGGAGAATGTTTCTTTTCTTAAGTTGTTCACAACGTATAATTAGAACTGTGGCGTACATTACTACACACTGCACAAGAGATTCTCTGTCTCACAGGGGGGCACACTGTCTCACAAACCACGACTGACTGACAGATAACTCTCAATCTATTACTATATGTTTTCTACCATTCCAAAAAATAGTTGCCAAACTTAATCCTATGAACAAAGTAGAGACGTAACTTATCATTTTAAAACTTGTGCATTGTTTTTTTTTAATTGGTTCCATTTGTTTATTCCCTTTTAATAAACAGAAAAAAGAGCAGAGCACTTGTGCAGCAACCAGCTACGAACCCCTTTCCTCTAACACACACACACTCTCTCTCTCTTTTCCAAAGAATGCTTTACTGTAGGTACAGTAGTCCTGTACAATTCACAAACCAGCAATTTGTGTTATGACATACTGAATTGTCAACAAATAATGTCATCACTAATAAAGACAGAGGCCATAAAATCATTTGTGATTAAAAGGTCATCAATATTTTTCAAATGGACTTTTGTCATAACATCACAGAAGAAGTCTTATGTTCATGCAAGTGCTACAATGGACAAGTCTAAATATTTTTTGGCTGTTGGTGTGTGTTTGATGTACTGTGATGCATGAAATCTCATTAGAATTTAAATACATAACTTTTTTTGAATACAAGGTTGAAGCTTTGTAAGTTCATAATGTGCAGCATTGAAATTCTTTCCTGTGAGGGTGGTGAGACACTGGCCCAGGCTGCCCAGAGAAGCTGTGGATGCCCCATCCCTGGAAGTGTTCAAGGCCAGGCTGGATGGGGCTTTGAGCAGCCTGGCCCAGTGGGAGGTGTCCCTGCCTATGGCAGGGGGGTTGGAACTAGACTGTCTTTAAGGTCCCTTCCAACCCGAACCATTCTATGAGTCTATGATCGCAATAACTGGTATAATGTGTGGGAACCCTCCCACACCATTATCTGATTCTCTGATGTCTTCTGAAAAGGATGAAAGATATCGAACTCTTATTACTCATAATTTATACAGGCATTTGGATATAACATTGCTAAATGTCGCAACACTTTATAAATCAAGTGATTAACACGAAATCTTTGCACTATATTTGTGTACTATTATTTTACTAGAAGAATGATTAAATGTCAAGTCCAGGAGGTGCCCCTGTGATTAAACAGTTCTCTGACAATAAAAAACAAAACAAAAAAACCCAACAGAGAAATGGAATGACCAAGCTCTAAAACACACAAACACAGCATAGGTAGGAGGCTGTCTCATAGTGTGCGATACGGTCTACCTCCCTCCCACTGAACATTTGTCCCATGGCTCCAAAGAACAGTAAATGTTTAACTTCTCTGGGAACAGAAAGTCATCTGCTGTCCTTCCCATTAGCTCTGTAACACTGTTGGTTCCATGGCTAAATATCAACAGGTTTTGATCGACCAACAAATCCCTATCTGAAGGTAGGCTTCTAAGGCTCCCCATTACGGTAACAAAGGGGAGCCAATTTAAAATATTTGGCTGCATGCTTACATAAGTATTCATGTACAGAGGGGTGCAATCATTACTGCAGCTATTTCACAAGTGGGGAAGCTGAGGCATGGAGAAGAAATGGCTTGCCTGGAATCACAAAATGTATTAATAACAATTTTGGAAGGAGAAGCTGATGTTCTGATTCCTCAGTGCCGTCTGCACTGCAAAGTTCTGGGATTACTCCTCGGCTGGCAATGTCCAAGCCTTCCTTGAGCACAAACCTCCATTAAGACAGACTAAGCAGTGCATTACACCAGCAGTACAGTCCTAACATAGCAGACTACCATGCTGCTCGTGCAACCTGAGAGACATTTGTCACACAGCGAAGGACATGATGTACATAGCAGAAGCTGGCCAGGCTAGAGACAGGTTGCAATGCAGGGAGCCCCCCACAAATGCATCACCCCGATTCTCCTGTGTGCCTACCAGATCTTCCTGTCCGGCACTTCCCCAGTTCCCCTGCAGCTCTAAGACATTACCCATGCTCCCTGATGAGATGAGCTGGGTAGAGCCC
The DNA here is from genome assembly GCF_963924245.1 of Chroicocephalus ridibundus. NCBI lineage: Eukaryota > Metazoa > Chordata > Aves > Charadriiformes > Laridae > Chroicocephalus > Chroicocephalus ridibundus. The sequence continues at coordinate 96,300,718 of NC_086284.1, read as the reverse complement.
ATCATGAAGCTAAATGTACAGGCCACCAATGCCCGCCACATGAGGTCACTCAGGAAGCCATGGGTCCCAATGGCACACTGCGTGTTGTGTGTGAGGTATTGCCTGTCTGCAAGAAAGACTTACCAGGCCTGTTCTCTTCCCATTACTACTAGAAAATTTGTCACCGGCTTTAAATGGCAGAAGATTGAAACCTGCTGAATTAAGAGAATGAACACAAATTAAAATAGTCGAAATCTGTATTTAAGTAGACTGAAAAACCCACATGAACACAGCCATCCTTCTCTGCCCCACAAATGGGCACTGACTGCCTCTTAGCAAAGAGCCAACAGGAAAGCGCGACAGTAATCTCAAGATTGTTAAAATGTCACTGCTTTTAAAAAGTGCTCAACAGCAGGTTCAGAAGTTTTTCCAGAAGTTTTGATAAAATATCATAATCCCAGTAATTAGGCAGAATAGAAACATATATGCTACTCTTTCCACCAACCCCACTGCCCCAGATTTCTCCTTCCCATAGTTTTGCCATTGCCACTCCAATAGACTTCTGAAACCTATTTCCAATTCCTGCAAGCTGGGGTTTTGAACTTAACACACAATGCTCATCCTTCTTAGAAGCTCTTGCATCAAAGAGTGGTAGCACTGCCAGCCTCAGAAAGGCAACAGGAAGGAACAATCGTATATATTTCTTTTTAGACAAGTATTATGTAGGCTAATCACCTGATTTTTGAGCTCCTGGTACTCATCTCCAGCTTACTGTTAAAATAACTAATCTTGCCAAGTCTCCCAATGGCATGAGTGTTGTGCGCACACAAGCAAATAAGCCTTGAGCTTCTGAAATTTCTCTATGGTTGCTCCCCCTTTCTTTGCAAACAGTATCAAGAGCTTCTTTCCTATGCAGCCACATGAGAGGAGAGCTCAGCATGATCCCTGCCGCAACTCTGATTAACCCCTCCTCTCCAAGTGAAGAAAGGCGGACAAGCTGAGGATATCCCCTCTCTTCCCCAGCCAAGGCTGAAAAATTCACCAAGACCAGAGCTTCTCCAAGCAAGACCAGCTCTAACAGGGGCAAACTCAAATTGAAACCCAATAATTTCCCACCTGCCTTTTCATCAACAAAGCCTTAGCCTGTGCCACTGAAATCGATGGGAATTTTATTATGGACTAAATTGGAAGAGATGGGAAGAAGGGAAAAGAATGATTAAAAAAAAGCAGCGCCTGTATTTCTAGGTTATAGTATAGCAATCCTGCCCCATCCCACCTGGACGGGCGAGGCACAGTGCCCTGCTACAGGTGGTGTCTCTTCCCTCCTCAAGAGCTGAGGCGCCAGCTGGCAGCCTGTACAGCAACGTGGGAGCTGGCGCGCCAGCCTGCAGCCAACAGCCCACCTTGCTCAATACACCTTTTTATGCTCCAGGGCGGTTATGGGAGAGCTCGCCTGCCAGCGAAGCTGCTCTTTGTCAGTTGGCAACCAGCTCGTAACCTGGAGCAAGAAACGCGCTCCCCCATAGGAATGGAACTGACTGTTCTTGCTGCTGGCATATGCGCCTTCATTGTTGTTATTACTACTAAAGTGTTGATTACACATTTCTCAGGTTGAAAAATGTTTCCCTTTATTGTTTACTTTTCCCTTGGAAAGAGATGAGTAAGAGAAGAGGTTTTTAAAAGTCTACATTTAATACAAAATAAGCAGGACCTTTTCTTCTTTTTATTAAGCTTCGAAAAGTTTGGGTATTTATTGTCTACGATGTGCCTCTTTTGGGAATTTCTTTGCAATCACAAGGCAAGAATTTATGACTTAACATTTGAGTTAACCATGATACAAAACACTCAGGATGTATGCCGCTCCTTCCCTGCTCAATCGACTTTGGTAATCAGTAAACAGAAAATCTGTTTTCAATAGTTTACAGACCTTCCCTCTCCCCATCTCCCTTCAGAAGCGTCAGTTAATCTGGAAAACAGAAATATCCAAAAGTTCCCATAGTTTTATGGTTATCGTCAGATCCCACCGACCACTCTGCTGCTCACTGCCCCTTTTCCGAGCTTTACCAGCGACTTCAAAGGAGGATGTATGGTAGCTACCTCTAGCCTCGCTTACCCGGCATCGCTTTGCGCCCTCCACAAAAGCCTCACATTTCCCAAGTCATTAGGAAGGGATTAGCCAACCCAACGCCTAACACAGATCCTTGTTTCCTTGACAGCCCAAAGAACCGCATCAAAGGCTCTTTTGAGGCGCTAAATCTGTAATCCGGTTCTCCCTCACCCTGTATTTCCATCAACGCAGGCAGATACAATGCGAGAACCATCCTCGTCTTCCCCCCAACGTTATCTTTTACAGATGTTTCAATCGCGGCGCTGCCGGCAGGCAGCTCAGGGAAGGCGGCCGGCTCCGGCCCTTCACCCCTCAGCTCGCTCCCGAGCCCAGCGCCATTTCCCTTCCCGGCCGCCGCGCCTCACCCCTGGCCGTGCCCCACGACGAGGCAGCCGGGCTCGGCCCCCCTCCAAAACCTCCCCGCCACTAGACCGGCGCGGGGCCGCCTTTCCCCCCGCACCCCGGGCCCCTGAGGAAGAGGTGTGCCGGGACGGACGACGCTCCCGCCCGCACAACCGCCTTCAGGCGGGGGCGAGGCCCCGCCCCAACGGCTCCCGGCCGGCGCGCACACCCCCCGCCGCCGCCGCCAACTGCCGGCCCCGCCCGCTCGAGCGCGGTCCCGGCCCCCCGCCACCGCCCCGGAAAGGTCCTTAGGCTTTCCCGGAAAGGTTCTCTTTCCGGTCCGCCACAGCTGTTCGCTTCCGGTTCCGTGCCCCCAACATGGCGGCGGCCCCTGCGCCAAGCGGGCTCTAAGCATCTGCCGAGCCCCCCTCGGTGCCGCCGCCGCCCGCCCGCTCCAGCGCCGGGGCCCGCGCCTGTCCCCGCCCCCGGCTTCCTCCCCCTCCCTCCGTGCGGGGTGAGTCGGGCCGGGTGCCGGTGCCGCCGGGAGCGCCGTCCGCCCTGGGCTGCCCAGCGGTTCCTGCCCGGGGTTGAGGCGCTGCTGCTGCCGCCGCCGCCGCCATGGCGCCGGTGCAGCTGGAGAGCAACCAGCTGGTGCCGGCCGGCGGAGGCCCAGTGTCAGCCCCGGCCCCGCCGGCCCCCGGGGCCGTGACAGCCGCCGCCAGCCCCGGCTACCGGCTCAGCACCCTGATCGACTTCCTCCTGCACCGGACCTACGCCGAGCTCACCGTGCTGGCCGACCTGTGAGTGCCCCACATTCCCTCTGGCCTGCTCCCGTCCTTCTCCCGGTCCGGCTGCTAGGGCTAGGGGTGCCGCCGCCTGGCATCCCGGGAGGATGAGAAGGCCTCGCCAGGGATCTGCCCCGGACCACCGGCCCGGGCTGGCGGGAGGGGAGGTGGTTATTCCTTCCCATTCTCCCACCCTAGGGAAATGCACGCCCTGGTTTGTCTCTGCATCGGGCTGTGTTGAGGGGCCTAGCGAAAGCTGCTGGGTGATCTGTCATTAAGAGCAAAGATGCTGGTGAGGAATGCAGGGCAGCTGAGTGCAGGTTGTCTCATGAAACACTTAAGTTTGCCCCTGAGTTACTGTCAAAAAAACTCAACTGCAGTGGCTGTGCCGATATCAAAATACATTAAACTGTAACATGTGAAACGGATATATTTCAGATGCTGCAAGTCCTTGAGTTACCTGTGTACTCTTTAAAATACCATTTGATTATTTGGGGGAAAGAAAATAAGTTATTTACATTTACTCTACGATCTGCTGTGCTGATGTTGTTGTGTTTGAAGTGGCAAAACAAAGGAATGTTTTTTGGGCCAAGAAAATCTTTAATGAAAGCATTGGACTCTGAATAAACCTCTTTCCCTTTTAGTTTGTTTAACCTTAGAGGTTCTTGTGGGGAACCTGTATATTTTAAGAAGTGACATACAGAACAAGTGGAAAATATAGGTATAGTTCTTGCAAAATACTGTGTCTGGTAAGTATGAAAACAGAGTGTTGCTTGGCTTGGGTTTAAGAGTGTTCAAACTCTGGAAAGGACAAGGAGTTTTAGAATTTTAGTTAGCTTTGGAAGAACTTCCAAAAGGTCAGTCAAGAGGTCTTTCCTGTGTGTTTATGATATGTGCAGACAGTAATTGGTACTGTATGCGTTCTTGTAGGAGTGTGTGCCTGTGATGTCTTTTATTCTTTTTTTAAGGTATAGAACAGGTCCGCTTGGCTTAAATATGTCATTAAGGTACAAAATAAAATGAGTAGTGTGAACAACACGTGGAGAATGCCTTGGGCACTTTGATTCACCAAGCAGTTTATAGGTTATTTGACGTCCCTTCCAAAAGCAGAGTGAGCTAGATTTTTCCATTGTATTTCTCCCTAAAGTATGGATTTGGCTAGTAGAAAGCTCAGATGGAAAGTGTTCTTTTCCTTCCCTCCAACAAAATGATTTCCTCATTCTTTTACCAGCACCAGCGTAGTCCTAGAATAAAAAAAAACCCAAAAACTTTTTAAATGAGATGCCTGTGATACCTGTAGAATGTTACAGAAATACTTGTCACACGGGTCACTGATAAAGTTCTGGAGTATGGCATTTCTCCACTTTTAGATTCATTAAAAAGTGAAGACAAACTCATTTCAGGCAGGTCAGGAAACAGCCAATTTTAACACCTGCTGCAGATGTTCTAGGGTTGCTACTATGAATTGAGTATGCTTAAACCATAGGCATGGATGCTTAGTGAGATTCATCAATTACAAAGCACAAGCAGTGATACTATGTCGTTTACTAGATTAGCAGAAATCTTGGAATTTCAGCACCCTTCGTCAGTTTTTAAATTAATTTGACAAGTTCCAGTTTATGTGGTACAGAGTAGTGGCAGGTACCCTGTGGTGCCATTATACACTTGATCTTATTTTCTTTTTCCTCCTTAACTAGGTTGCTTTCTAGAGCTGTCAAGCTACTTCCTTTATCAAACACGTAATTTCATTGTATTTAGTACACATTTACAATCATAGAAATTTTGAAATGCTCTTTAAAGGTATGTGGAAGTTCTTCATGTACTTAGTTGAAGGTTACTAACAAAATTTCTGGTAGACTGAAATGTAATAGAACAATATATAACGCACATTTCTTTTTTTCTCCTCCCCCCCCCCCTTTAATATAGATTACCAAGAAAGACTGATATGGAAAGGTGAGTTACAATAAGACAATCCGTAATGCATGTTAAAATATAGAACTTTGTTGAGGATGTTAAGATTGTATAGAACTGTTTAAATAAAAGATTTCTCTCCTAATTTTAGATTTTATGCAAGAAAGTAAGCCTTGTCTGTCTTGCTGTCACTACATAGTTTCAAGATTTTTCTCAGCATCAGTGGGAATATTAGTTTTTGTTGGGTTTTGGTTTTGTTGTTGTTTGGGCTTTTTTGTTGTTGTTGTTGCACTGTTCAGTAACATACTGTTGCTGTTACAGTAGGGGAACTCTGTTAAAGGCATTTTTTTCTTCATGAATCTTGAAGCAATTAAGTGACAGTAAAGCTGATGTGAAAGTGAACTGGAGATCCTAAATAGATTCTAGTTGGTATGATAAAGAAACTTTTTGGTCAGAATAAGCAGTTCAACAACTAAAACAAGGTAAAAACCTCTTTTCTGCTTTTTTCCATTTTACTTAATCTTTCTTATCATGAACACTGTTTTCTGCTTCTGTTCTGTGGGGTTTTTGAAGTGTGAAAATTATTAGAAAACAAATGTAAGAGACCAGAAAAGGCCTTTTTTTTTTTTTTTTTTCTTTGCCCTCACTGCACTACCCTAACCGCTCCTCCTCCCCCCGCCAGGGTGAAAGAACTTGATTTTTTGTTTCTTTGAATAAATTTTATGGAAGTAGTCAGAAAACTGTTTCCTTTGCTATTTGTATTGACATGCTAATTGACCTAAGTTTCTTTGGAGACATACAGCAGCTATGATATTCCTAAGAATGTTAATAAAGAATTCTGTGTACCAGGATGATCGTTAATGCAGTTACCTTAAATCTTCCAAAACTCTAATAATGTGTTGTGGAATTAATCCCATTTTCAGCGAGTCATAACCTGGGATGATTCCTTGTGCCCCTTTTCCTTATGCATAATATTTTATGAAGAGAAAAAAAAAACTGTTTTTTGTTGGTTTTCTGATTGTTTTTTAATTATCACTCTATTTGCTGAGGAAATTACATTGATCTTAAGTCCAGAGCTCCCGTGTACTGGGGATGGGGGGTTGTCGCATTTAAATGTTTAGCGTTTCTTGGTAAAGCTGGAATCTACTTTGTTGGGCACACAGGTCTGGAGCAACAACTAGTTTTCAATTATAGGAATAAATAACTTTGGCAACAAGAAAGAAGTCGTTGGATTAAAAAAAAACATTAGTACTGTGGTGTAAAATTAATAGTGCTGAGTTCTAGGGGAAATCCAGGGGCTTGCTTCTTGATAACGGAGACCTTTTTTTTTGCTCAGTATTCTCTATCTTTTCCTTTTTATCCTCCAATAAAGTGTAATATGTGGGGAACTTTTATCTAAATACAGTAATGGCTGCATGAGATTTAACTGGAACTTGAATTATAATGACTTTGCAAGGCCCTATCTTCTCTTGTGGGGAAATGAAAAGTAAAACCTTACACCTGCATTCCTGAATGAACAGTTCCCACTGAGAAGTATTTAAAAGAGAATTACTGTTAAAATACTTCCAAGAACTACATAAACGTACTGTTTTCCAAAAACAGGCTGTTTTCCTACTGATTTTGCAGTAGTTCCTGAACAAGACTCTTACTTCTCAACTTGCAGCAAACGCTCTATCAGCTACAGAAGTTTGGGGTTTTGTTTTTTTTTTTTAAAAAAGCCATTCAGAACTGTTGTAAAAACGTGTTACTTATTACTTCAGCTACAGTGCAAATGCACACCTAATTTTTGTGAAACATTGAGTTCCATTCTTTTCTAATGACAAAATGACTGTTACTTTACTTCTTTCATAGGCACGGGTAATAATTTTGGTTGCAATGGTACTTTGGAGATACCTAGTGCAACGCTCTACTTGAAGTGAAAGACAGTTGCAAAGTTGATTCAGGTTGCTTAGGGTCATATCCAGTTGAGCTTTAAATATTTTGAAGGATGGGAATCCTGTAACCGTTCTGGGCAGCCTCTGTCAGTCTTTGACCATCTGTGTGTTTCTTTGTTTTCCTGATATCTAACTAGTTTTTCACTGTTTTAGTTTGTGGCTGTTGTCCCTCAGCCTTTTGCACTTTTGAGAAGAGTCTGGTTCCATCATCTCTGTAACACCCCTTTAGGTATCTGAAGACAGCAGTAGGATCTCACCATAGCCTTCTCTTCTTAAGCATAAATGAACATACCTTCCTCAGCCCCTAACCCAGTTCTGTACAGCAGGATCTTTCTTGCCCAGGGAGTATAAAACTGGACATAGCGCTTCAGATGCAGTCTCACAAATGCTGACTCAAGGTGAACAATCCCCTTCCTTGACCTAGGCTGCCCTGGTGCTAACACAGCCTGTCATTGTTGCAAGGGCACATTGCTGATGCCTGTTCACCTGTCCAGCAGGACCCCCAGGTCCACTTCTGGAGAGCTGCTGCCCAGCTGCTGCTTGGTACCCATCCCGTGCTGTTACACAAGATTGTTTGGTTCCAGATGCAGGACCTTTCATGTGGTTTTGCTGAACTTCATGAGGTTCTTGTCAACCAGTTCTTCCAGACAGCTGAGGTCCCTCTCTTTGCACCCACCGATTTGGCATCACCTGCAAACTTCCAAAGAGTGCGTTCCTTCGCATCATGCACGTTGTTGATGGAGGTGTTAAATTGTGTTGACCCCAGTATAGACCCTTAAGGAACACCACTAGTAACCAGTATTAAAGAAATCCATCTGGTAGCCAGTCACAGCCTTTTATTCCTGACAGTGCAGCCAGTTTTTCACCTACCTTGTAGTCCATTTACCCATGTCGTATCTCACCAGCTTGGCTACAAGAATGCTATGGGGGATCTTGTCAAAAGCTGTGCAAAAGTCAATGTAAATGTATCTTCTGTTCTCACCTTGATCGTAGAGCTGTTCGTCCTGTGGAAGGCAATTGCACTGATCAGGGATGGTTTGCCTTTGGCAAATCTGTGCTGACTGTTCCCAGGCTACTTTCATGTTCGTTATTTATCTGGACGTAGCTTCTGGAAAGATTTGGTCTACAAATTTTCTTCTTAACTGAGCTTAGGCCAACTGGCCTATAGGTCCCTAGATCCTTTGTGACCTTCTTGAAGAAGGGCATGATATTTGCCTTTTTCCAGTCATCAAAGATCAAGACCTTTGATCACTATGGCCTTTTGAAAACGATGGAGAGCTACTTTACAGTGGCACGGGTCAGCTCCCTCAGCACCCTTGGATGCATCCTATTCGCTCCAATGGACTTTTGTATGTCAAGCTTGCTTAAGTGGTCCTTAACTTTATATTCTTCTGCTGTAGCTAAGGCTTCACTCCCCCAGACTCAGCTACCAGTCTGAAGGATCTGAAACCCCTGAGATCAGAACTTGCCTATAAAGACCCAAGGTACAGAATGCACCGAGTACCGTGGTCATTAGAAAGCTTTTTAGTGTGCTTTGCATTGCTTTTATAGGCCTTGTAAATGTACTCTTTCCTTAAGTTTCATCTTCCTTGAATAAAAACTTTTGTGCAGCCCAGCATAAGGTCCTTTATCTATAATTAAGGGCAAAGAGACGCAGCAAAATTGAAATACTTTGGGTTTTTAGTAGATGAGTAGATGGATGTGAGTTCCCAATACAATTGTTATTCAGGTATGATGGTGGCAGTTCTGGAAGCGGGATTCTGTCAAGTAGAAGGAACAAGTCTTCTGTAACTTCATACGTGTGGTATTAATGGAACAGTTACTGGAATACTGTATCTAGTTTTATCAATAATTTTCATTATTATATTGCTGTGCTTTTTTCTGCGTTTTGGGTGGTGTTGGAGGGGATATCTACCTTTGACTTCCAGTCGCAGAACATCGGTTTGAATTTTTCTTTCTGTTGTGCTCTTTTCACCACAGAAGTTTGATTGACATAACTACTAGATTTTAGCAACTTCTAAGTGGAGTTTGTCTGAGAGATTATGGGCTTTCTGAACTCTCGCTGTAGACATCTTTCAAATCCCATAAAGCTTTTTCTGAATCTTTCAAAATTCTCAGTATCTTTTTTTCATAGTGTGATTACTATTAGAGCAGTATGTACTTACAGTGGCTTGTCCACCACTTGGAATCTTTAATACCAGGCTGAATGCCATTCTAAAACATATGCTCTAGAATACAGAGAAGTTATTGGCTTAATGCCCAAGATGAGGTTTGTAGTATATAATGCAAGAAACCAGACCAGATGGTATTAGTTGTGCGTCTGGCCTAAATGTTCATCTGCTACAAGCAGATTATGCTTTACTTATTGCACAAAAGAGTTAACCTCATTACACCAACACTTTCAGCAAAAACAGGCTCTATCTATGTTATGAGTATGTGTTCTACAGATCAGGGTCAGAAGAAGATGCAACTTCTGTTTGGTAGAGGCCAATATCTGTTGCACTGATTAATGTTATTTTTGTCCAAATGCTTTTGTTACTTTAGAAAAGCATATCAGGAAAACATCTTGGCTTTGTGGTTGTTTTTTTTTTTTCAAAGTAGCTGGAAAATCATGGTGAAATTAATGAACTGAATGTGTAGAAAGGGAGGAAAACCTCTATAAACAGCAGACGAAATGGTATTTCAGGGTGTATAGTAGTACAGATCTACATTGTAGATCTGTGTGTATTGTCTACAACATAGATCTATAATGAAGGGGGGAAATCTGGGTGTGATCCTATTACATTGTCTCTTATGAAAATTAACTCTTAAGACATGCAGCTATACACTGCCTCATTTTGACTATTTCGTGCAAAGCAGGGTGGGAGAAATATTGACTGTTGCTAATTTCTCCTTACCCCAATTTCTTTGAAAGGCAGGAATGGAGAGGAAAGTAAAAGGGTGGGGGGTTTTCTGGTCTTCCCCACCACCATCGTGTTGCCTGGCAAAATGGTAGCATATTGTAACATATGGTGTAAAGACATCTTAAAATTACTACAGTTACATTTTGTTTAGCATCTGATTTACTTATTTATTTTTTTTTAGTGAATGTCAGTGTAACGTTCCTGCCAGGTCCTGTAACCCTTAGGTATATTGCCTTGTCTACTTTAAATGTAATCATAAGCCCTGGGAAAATCCTGTAAAAGATATTAAAATAATTCAATTGAGTTCACTAGGGAATTGCTTCTCTTAAAATTTGTGATTATTTCATGTGAGTATGCTTTTTTGTTTCCCCAAACAGCCTTGATTGGTTAGAATCCATGTGTGTTGTTAGCATTTAGGTATTCAGAACAGTGAGCTTTTTTTTTTTCCTATGTTCTAATCAAACAAGCCATATATTAGTGATGATTAACACACTTTGAAGTTATCATTATAGCTTTTTTATTTATGCGGAGTTAAATTGCTGCTTTATCTGAGCACTGGCTTAATGGACATTTGTTCTTTTACAGAAAAATAGAAATAGTGCAGTTTGCAAGTCGCACTCGTCAACTGTTTGTTCGTTTGTTAGCCTTAGTCAAATGGGCTAATAATGCTGGAAAGGTGGAAAAATGTGCGGTAAGTTAGCAACAGAGTTTGGTATGAAATAATCTCTAGGTGATATGGGATTTTGGTGCAGACTAACTTCTTGCTACTCTAGAAGTGTTTTTTTTTTAAAAAAAGACTATTTTATAGGCAAATAAATATTAAATTATAACCAATTTCTTCCTATTTAGAAATTTTATAATCTTGTCTTTCAGTAGTTCACGTTCACAAAATCTCATTAGCGGCAAAAAATGAAAGACTTGTCTGCACATAGTTTCAGGAGCGCTTTGGGGTTAGGTGATAGGACAGGTCTTGGTGTGTTAGTTCTTATTATCACTTTCATCCTACTCTTGTTTAAATAAGAATAAAGTCCAGAATGTTGCAAAAAACAAGCCCCAAGTGATTACAAACAAGTATGGTTGCATTCCAGTAGCAATCATCAGATAAAGAAAGAGCTGTGAGGCTTTACAGATCCTCCACAGCATCAGAAATGGCATGCGGATTTAAAGTGTCCTTGCATACGAATGTAAGAAATGACCAGAATAGTTATTCTTTCTTTGTTTTATAGGTGTGATTACTTGAATTGGAAGTGACAGATAAAAATCATTTCAGTCGTGTGCACTAGATGAACTGAATATAAAGGGGCGTTGATTTGTGCATTTTTTTGGAAACATACTTTTTTTTTTTTTCTTTTTCTCCCTCCTCCTTGTCCTCCACAGATGATATCAAGTTTTTTAGATCAGCAAGCCATTCTGTTTGTGGACACTGCTGACCGCCTGGCGTCGCTAGCTAGAGATGCTTTGGTTCACGCTCGTCTGCCTAGTTTTGCTATCCCGTATGCTATTGATGTTCTGACAACTGGATCATACCCGCGTCTGCCAACCTGCATTAGGGTAAATAATGCTACCGTATGTCTTGTGGGGGTGGGGAAATCCCCTTTACAGTATCAAATGCATGTTAATGAAACTAATTGTCTGTGTGCAAATGGAACTGTAGTTTAATGCAGGCCTAGCGCCAAGTCTCTCCAGTGTCAATTTCTCATGCAGAGCACTTCCTACTTGAACAAGTTATGGTTTCCCAGTAAAACACTCTCTCCATTTAAACTGGTTCTGCTCTAGGATGAGTATAGTAGCAACTCATCTTTCTTGGTTCTTTAAGTACTTGCATGTGCTAAGCCACCATTCTAGAAAAATCAAGTGTGAAAAGGAGATACTGACATCTGTTGTTCTTAGAGGTTTTGCCTGTATTTGGAAATGGACTGAAATAATTAACAGCTCTCTCTTAATGCTGCTTTTCTTACTGTTAAAATGCAGAATTACAGGATTTTGTGAAGTAATATAAACCTGTGACTTAGATCTATAGCTACAGATAAGGATTGGCTTTCAAATCTTAGTATTCAAAAACAAGTTTAGCCTGCTGTAAGGTCCTGAATTTATTTAATTGATCCTAGTTGAGCAATTTTATTCAGTCACTGGTCTCAGGTAAAACGTAGTCAACTAGAAAACAAATCTTAGTGTAAGATATAAAACTTCTCTTGTGTGTAATGGCCTATAGTATTTTCAGACTTCTAGTCTGGTTAGTTTTCACCACTGATACTGTCAATGTATTATGCACATTTAAGCTATGTAGGCTTGTTTGTGTTTATTTTAACAGGATAAAATAATCCCTCCTGACCCAATAACCAAGAGTGAGAAGCAAACCACGCTTCATCAGCTAAACCAGATTCTTCGGCATCGACTAGTGACTACAGATCTCCCTCCACAGCTGGCAAATCTTACAGTTGGTAAGAACTGGAATTACTTTTTGAAGAATTTGACTATTGCAGACTGATTTAAAATGGTTGCTTTAGTGCCAAAGTAAAGCTAAAAGATAGCTTAAGTGAGACTGTTAGGCGTTGCTTCATCTATTAAGACTGGGATCCTGTCTCTGTATGACATGAAAATATCTGGTTTTCCCCTATTGAAAAATGACAGCACTGATAATATTCCTGAAATATGGTTTACTTTCAAGAAGAAATCCTGTGCAGGTAATGGCAAAAGATTGTAGACATTGTCTTGCTCTTCCAGCAAACGTGTTATGTTAGTCTTAGGCCTAACAATGTAACTGCTTTATCTTAAGTTAATTTTAAAATGCAATTTAAATAATCTGCTAGGTGTTTCTGTAGAAACTCTTTGAACTTTAGCTTAAACAAGTCACTCCAATGTTGCTTTATAATCTGTTTTGGTATTCATTTTCATGCATAGAATTTGTTCATATTTATGCATACCTTTTGTTCTGTGGCTCACTGCAGTGCCAGATCTCTTAATCTGTTTTCAGGTCTCTGTTTTCCTTTAGCCCAAGTAGTGGTATTCATTAAGATTACCTTTTTTTTTACAGGAAGGATGTCTATAAACTGTACTAGGTTATTGCAGAATTGCAGAGAATAGGGCTGGAATGGACCTAGTCCATGCTTTTAGCTAAAACAAAGTTAGCCACATTTAAACCATAGCCCAACAGACCCAGACTGAAGATGTTTCTGAAAAATCTTGGTAATAGTTTTCACTGGTCCCTATGTGAATGCTTGCAATATCGGTATTAAAGCCATTTTTGCCTAACGGAAGTGTAAACGGATGTGTGTCTGAGCTCTTCAGATTTTTCAGTTAACTAAACATTTCAATGACTAATAGTTTCTGGTTTGGGGTTTGGTTTGGTTTAAGAGCGTGTCTGGGATGCTTTTGAGAATGAAACTTCATGAGTTAAAACGATGAAAATTTCAATAGGAATATGTCTATTAATGTCTGCTTGTAAAGGTATATGGCATATTTTGTTGACCCACAGGTTAGAGTAAGGACTTGTATTAAACTGTTTGCTATGCCACTCATTCTCTTTATGACCTTGCTTACGTATTTTTCACAGTCTTTGTTCCCAGCTCTTGAAACTGATAGCATTGTTCTCAAAGGTGTGAGGATATGTATGTCAATTAGATAAATAGTGTGCATAATCTTTGCTTGTGTGCATATATATGTTATGCAAAAGAATATCTTCCTCCCATGAAAATGGAGTTACAGTACTTTAAGTAAATGGTTTGCAGTGAGATGTGTTTCCAGGGCTAGATTTCAGCTGGGGCTGAGATTGTGTCTGGACCTCTTTTGCATATTGCTTAAAGTATTCATTTTTGATACAGCAAAGAATTGGAAGAATTAAGCAAGACGTTTTGTTTGTGCGACTTGTCAGGCTGGTAGTTAGCTCAATGTTTCCCTGTATTGCAGTAGCAAAATGCTGCTTATTGACACTGGTTCCGTTGCAGAAGTAACTGTGAAGTCTTCAGAGAGCAGAAACCATAGGGAAGTAATCTATTGTGAGTGCCAGGAGCCTACCACGCTGATATTTTGAGGTATCTTAGGAGACTGAGTAAAATAAAACATTTTTTTGTTCCTTAGCCAATGGCCGTGTGAAGTTCCGAGTTGAGGGTGAGTTTGAGGCCACCTTGACAGTGATGGGTGATGATCCGGACATCCCCTGGCGCCTTCTCAAACTGGAAATTTTGGTTGAAGACAAAGAAACTGGTGGTAAAAAAAAAAAAAAATCAAACCTTTACACTTTCTTTTTAACATGATGTTCATATCTGATGCTGTATAATTCTTGTTTATACTGGGTCTTCTGCATATCACATCTTAAGATAATGAAGCTGTATATACTTGTGCTGTTTTCACCTTGCTCTATATTTTTTAATACCTTAACAATGGTAGACTGTGACAGTGTAGTAGACTGAAGTTTCCAGAGGAAACCAAGGGTTTTGTTATTTTGTTAGAAATTCTGGTGTGGAAATTGCTCAATACAGTTTTTTTTTCTTTTTGATTTATTAATTTATTTAATTATTTTAACTACCTAGTTTCTTGATGTCTAATCTGAATTATTTTTAATTCATGAAAGATGGTCGAGCCTTGGTTCACAGCATGCAGATCAACTTCATCCATCAGTTGGTCCAGTCACGGCTGTTTGCTGATGAGAAGCCACTTCAGGACATGTACAGTTGTTTGCGTATCCTTTTGAAAGTCGCTTCCAAATAAGCTGTTTAATGTAGCCTTACTATTCCTAGTAGCTGGAGGTCAAGAAAGATGGATTCCCTATTAAGCTAGGGGGAAATGTCTGGATGTGGAGTAAAAGTGATGGCCTTGGAAACAGTTATTCTCAGGTGCCAGCACATAAAATTTGATTTTACACCCTTAATCAATGAAGGTAAAGGTGAGGTACTCAAGACAGCAGGTTGTGTGGTAAGTCAGTGCAGCAGCAGCTGGCTGCATGTGCTAATTTCAGAGACAATACAGTGCTGACTTGGAAGGTATTGGGAGCTGACAATTCTTGCTACCAAGAACTGCAGTGAGGTGATGATGGTGTGTTAAATGTATTGCACCTGTGTGAATAATAACATGAGATATAGCACGTGAAGGAAGCAGCGCAGTGATTTTTACATGCAAAAGGAACATTGCTTGACAATGTGAAACAGTTTTCAGTGAGCTTCTGCAGAAGCAGACAGAACCATGTTATTTTAGGGTGACCATGGGAGATGGGTTATAGGGTGAATTGAATTTCTTTGTTAGTCATCTTCTTTTCCCGAAAAGATTTAAAATCTATAAAACAAAGCTATTGTGACGCTCTTGTCTAACGTCCTGCTGTAGATAAGAGTTAAAAAAAAAAAACACAAAAAAACCAACACAAAACCCAACAACTTTTGAGAAATATTTGATGCTGCTTTATCTCTGGATTAGTACATTAGTGTGTTTTCAGATAGCATCTTGTCTGACTTCTGTGACAAATGGATTTACGTAGTGTATGGAAATGGATTTATGTAGTGTACAGACTTTTTGGAGGTCTCGTATTTTCTTAACTCTGTTAGACTCCTTCTGCTTAGCACTTCAGTTGGAAGTCTTGCATTCACAAACACTAATGCTGATTCGAGAGCGCTGGGGTGACCTTGTGCAAGTGGAGCGGTATCATGCAGGGAAATGTCTCTCGCTCTCTGTTTGGAAGTAAGTTAATTTTAAAGGGGCTGTTAACAAACAGTAAACGAAATAATAGGAGGGTTTTCATTTACTAAGCTTGAGACAGAATTTTCAGAAATGTGCTTTCTTTTTGATGTGAGACTCCTAAATTCTTGTAGTTAAGTACCTAAACATGTTGCTTGACTTGCAAAGAAGTGAGGGGGTACATCAATGTACAGGAGAACAATGGATACAGTTATAAATCATATCATATTTGTGCAGATAGCTAAATAAATTAGTTCTTTGTCAATCTTTTACTATATTTATTGCTTGACTTGGACCAGATAAAATTTTAAAAAGCAATCCAGATGCTCTTCTGTGTTGAATTTGCAGCCATCTACAACTTCTTTATATAATTATAGTTTACAAACAGTTTTGCATTAAAATGTAAACTAAAACAAATGCTTTTTTTTCAGTTCAGCTGACATAATCTTTATTTTTAACCAAAACTCTCAAAATCAAGGATTAGCAGAAAATACGTTTTTCAGTAGCTATTACAGTTACATGGTTTAATTATTTTCTTTATTTTAAGTCAACAGGTGCTTGGCAGGAAAACAGGGACAGCATCTCTTCATAAAGTCACTATTAAAATTGATGAGACTGATGTCTCAAAACCCTTACAAATATCTCATGAGCCTCCACTGCCAGCCTGTGATTCCAAACTGATGGAAAGAGCCATGAAGGTAAAGGTTTGCTTTCCAAGAGGTGTCTAGTTTTATAAATCAAAAACTTAAAAATGCTTTGCATTGTCAGTTTGCTTCACTTTGATTCTATTTAAAGAGCTGTTTCGAAGTTTTCTAGTCATCAGTTACTGTCAGTTGTGCTGTTTGTATGTTGGGACATAAAGTTATTGTTACAAATTATTGGCCTTGACTTCATTTTAAAAATTACACCTACTTCACAGTGCATTATGTACCACTTAGGGGACAGAATGCTGAGGCTGGGGGGAAACAACAGCAAAGTTTTTCGGCTATGGCTAGCATTTGGCTTGAAATGCTTTATAGAGAGCCAGTTCTTCCCTTTTCTGTCTTGGAGATGCTGTGTAAACTTCCTCTGAAAATCAGCTTCCTTATGTCACTTGAGTTGGCTACCCAGCAGTGGTATTCACTTTAGAAAAATCTTACGTTATGATTTGGACATCTTGTGCGAAAGAGCTAACGTGTCTTGCTTGTTACAAGTGTTAGGTGAAGCTTGGTTTTACATCACAACTAACCAGATTATGTCATGTGGCCTATTTGAATGTGCTTTTGTATTGTTCAAATTCATGTATGTTAAAGGTGGGATTGTTGAAATGATCCAAAACGAGTAACTGCAGTCAACTTCCTACTGGGATAAGGCTTCACTGGTGATAATTATAGATCTTAGTTAATGATATGTAAGAGAAACTGCATTCTAGGTTTTATAATAAGTCTTCTGTAAGATCCTCAGCAGGTCTGGCTGTGATATATCAGGATGTGTGTTTGAGTTTTTTAAGAGTTAACAAAATGGAGTGAATGGTGTAGTTTTCAAACTTTCAGTACAGTTTTTCCACAGTGGAAAAAATCCCCAGCTCAGATTCTTCACCTGTCTTACAGAACTTTCTACTGATGATAGCATTCACCTACTGTACATACTTTGTATCTGAGCCTCTTGGCCCATCTTGTTTACCAGGTCTGACAGACAAGTCTCTATATGATGAATGTCAAGAACTTCATGTGTTTGGGCTACAGTGGAATGTGGGAAACTTAGTGGAGCATAGTAGCCTTCTACTCTACTTCTAGAGTAGAAATTCTACTGTTAGTATAGTACATATATACTAAATTTACTCATTTAATAGCCTAAATTAGCATAATTAGGCTACTAAATATACAGTTAGTTTAGTGAAGATACTGTATTTATGCCTAAATCCAGGAAAATGTGCTTTATCTAGAACATCTGCTGAAGTTCCACTGGTGCTGACGCAATCTGAGCTCACTGAAGCAGGTCTACAGACTGTAGATTAAGATACGAGGTGGCTGTAAATTTGAGACTTATCAAAGTTAATGCTGACTCCCTTTATAACTACTTGCTCTGAGCTTAAAAAAATTATCTGCTGTAGTATATACACTGCTGTTCTAGTGTTTGAATAATGATCTCAGCTGTAATGACGTAGATAGTGCATTGTGTTTCTGTATATTTAAGATACTGTATAAAACAGTGCCATGAACAAATATATTTATCTAAGCAGGTTATTATACATTAACCTACTGAAAATTGGAGGTAGCTACAGAACCTGTAGTTGCTTGTTTGTGAGGAAGATTTAACTCATAGCAGCTGCTGAGTTGAAATGCTCTTGTGGGTGGGTAAACATTTTTAAGGCCTTGTCTTGGAAAGCCAGTCTTTAGGGGAAGGTTGTTCTGGTATATATGAAGGCATGCACTGAAATTCTATTCTGGCATAAACTTCTTCTGCGTTTATCTTTTATGCTAGAATAAAATTTGAGTGTAATTCACCTTGAACAGTTTTCAAAGCAGTGTGAGGTTAACTCGAAAAAGGTTTTGCAGTACTCTGTAGCTTTGCTTATGCAAAATATGTAAATAATATGACTGTAATGTGAATGGATATAAATGCAAATGCTTTAATTTAGGTTGGACAAATAAGCTACAGTGAATATAAGTGGTGGCATAAGCTTCAGCACTGGCAGGGCAACAGCCTCTAAATGCAAGCCTCTAGATACTCCTGGGTCAGTGTCGGCCACTGCATCTTCACTGCATTGTTACCCTATTAGCAGGACTACAACTAGTGTGTTTTGTGTCATGCTGCAGCTACATATGTGTTTGTGTAGAGGCAACCATATTCCAAGAGTGTGGGTTTTTTGAGTTTCGTTGTTGTTTTGAACAAGCAGGTCTGCACAGGGAGTGGTAACAGCATAGTTTGCGAAACTTCTTTTCTTTTACATTTTCTTCTAGTTTTCTCTCAAAAACCCTCACACTGCTTGCTGCACAGACAGAATCTTATGTTAGTTTGTTCTATTTTATAGTAATCCAAATGCTCAACTTAATAGTTCATTTGTTTCACTACAGCTCTAAGCAAATTCTTTCTGAAGTGATTGTTTTATTAAGTAGCTTTGTTCCAGTGTGCTAATGCATAAAGTCTACGTATCAAATTTGAATTTGCTCAAGTACATTCCTTTTTTACAGATTGACCACCTATCAATAGAAAAACTCCTAATAGACAGTGTCCATGCAAGATCTCATCAAAAACTTCAGGAGCTGAAAGCCATTCTTAAGAGCTACAACGTTAATGACAATTGTATGTATTTTCTACTGAAGTTTGTTTCAAGTTAATTTCTTTTTGTGCCTAGGATTCATTTCCTCTTTTCTTGTTGTTTTCATTCATTTAAATGAAAATATGAAAAAACAAAGGGAGATGTGTTCAGAATTAATAAGACTTAGTTTTAAATTATTCTGTGTTGATAACTGTAAAATACTCATACCTCTAAATGCAGTATAATAGATGAAGCTGGTAGAACATTATAGTCTGGGTTGAAAGGTTAAAAGCTGTCTACTGTAAAACTTGCACGTGTTCAGAATTGAAAGCAAATCCTTCATTGTCTTGAGCTAGCTTTGGAGGAGACTTTGCTTAAACTGTTGCTGAAACTATTGTGGTTTGAATTGAGCTTATCGTGAAGCAGTGAGTTAAAAGACATTCACGGATTAACAATTTCCTTCAAATATGGTCTGTCTTTTCTTGTTGGTTTGTTACTAGGGCTGTTTTCACAGAGATAATCTTACATTCAGTTCCCTCTTGATGTTAACAGTCTAATAATGTGCAAACGAAGATGCATCTATGAGAACAAAAGTTTTGTGGTTATAATGGACTACGTTTTAATATGATGAGCTTGAATTTTGTGTCAAATCATTAACATCGATTTTTTTTTTTTTTTTTTTTTTTTTTTTTTTAGCATTCATTGAGACGGCTCTTCCAACTCTTGTAATTCCAATTTTGGAACCATGTGGTCGATCAGAGTGCCTGCATGTATTTGTTGATCTCCATTCTGGAATGTTTCAACTGATGCTGTATGGTGTTGGTAAGTAGGAGCAAAACCAGGTTGTATTTAATATCTTGCAAGAATCCTGCATTTCAAGGTAATTTTGTGTAAACAGGTCTGTCAAATCTGTGAAGTTCTGTAAATAAATAAGGGTAGTGCAAATCAACACTTGGGTCATCATCTAGGTATTTGAATTTGAGGAATGGACAGGTGGGTCTTTGTGCTTCATGGTCACGGTGCAGTTAGGTATATTTTAAGAGGACCATAGACTAAATATTGCTAGGCTTCATTTCAATGCATATTCTTTATGACTCACGATTCCTGCGTTGTGCTGCTAATGGATGTGGTTGTTTCATATGGACCTGGTTGAGAATTGAATTATGTGACCTTGTACATCTTGAGTTACTGTTCAAGTCTTAACTTCAAGTTTCAGATTACTTAAGAAAAGAAGGAAAACAAATTCTTTTAGGTTATTTGCCTAATAACATACTGCTGTGGTTTTACAAGCATTATGGATCATTTATTGTGTATCTTAATCTCTCTCTTCACAATGAGCCACATGGAGAAGACAAGGGGCAGCAATTACAAGTTGCACCAGGAAAGGCTTCATCTCAGTATAAGAAAGAAATTTTTTACAATGAAAACAATCAGTCACTGGAACAACCTCCTTCCCAGGGACATGGTGAAATCCCCATCACTAGAGGTTTTCAAGATGCCATTGGACAGGATGTTAAATAATCTCATCTAGGCTCCCTTTCCCACAAAGGGTTGGGCCAGATGATCTTTCGAGGTCCCTTCCAAAGTGGGCTGTTCTATGATTCTGTGATTAATTGTTAAATTAGATGAGACACTTTCCTTAAAAGGTCAAAATTGTGTTTGAAGAGCAGCTGTTAACACCATTCACTCAACTAATGTTCTTGCAGATCAACTGACGCTCGATGACATAGAGAAGTCTGTTAATGACGATATGAAGCGTATCATTCCTTGGCTTCAGCAACTCAAGTAAGTGACTTGAGTAATTCACTTAGTTTGCATAGAATGAATCACCATATTCGTATTTTGGATGATCACACTTTCATGGCTTTGTGTTTTACCACAGTAGGGGATATCCTTTCTCACTGTTCTTAGCAACCTTGAATATTTGCCATCTTTTCTAAATGGGTGGAGGAAATTCTGCTTTTGCTTGGAGTTGATTCCATAATCCTCCTTTAGTCTGGCCTCTTACACGTAGCCTCATGCATTGCTATGTGCACACTCCACATGAAGTCCTTTCACTTTAAGTCAGTAGCAGACCACTTGCTTCCTGAGGAACTCATTTTGTGATCATGTTCATCTTCTATCTCCTTTATTCCACTCTGTTTCTACAGCTGAACTCTGCTTGTTTCTCGGCAAGAGCGATTTATCTTCTCACAATGCAGAGGAAAAACCAGGAAGTGGCCTAGGATGATCTAAATAATATCTGTTTGTCTTCTAACACTTCAGCCCTTGCTGGTTTAAACTAATCTTCCTTCCATAAAGCCCTGAGATTTAAGTACAAAATACATTTGGCTCCCATAAGAGGTTGTAGCAGATAATACAAATATGGTTTGCATCTGCATGAAAGCTAAGTTCCACCTGCTCTGTCATTTTGGAAATTCCCAGTACTGTGAGCTAATTGCAGGGTGAAACCTCTATTTGAGGAATTTTGCTTCTAAAAGAAGCATGATGACGCATGAAGCACTGGCACCCTGGAGAAAGTAATCAGCCTCCCTTTGTTACGAATAATGTACTCGAGATAATGGCTTGGGTAGTGCTGAGGAAGCTAGGCAGTCCCACAAAATGTCTTTTAGGACAGCTATATCTAATGTGTATCTATGAGAATAAATGCGGTGTGTCATGATGGAGAGATACTGAGCAACCACACTTTCCACTGCTGTTTTCAGTGGAAGTTTGACTGAAAAACCAAGTCACGCATTTCTGAGCCCCTTTCAAGCCTAGCTAGGCTTTCTGGCCTTGTCACTATAGCCAAAATCCAGTAGGACAAAGTTTAATTCCAAACATTAGAATAAATTTGGTGTCTTGCATGTGGTTCTTTGTGACCAAACTTATTCAGGTGAATGAGTTTGTTTATAACGTGATCCAGAGTGACATCCAGCTTTGGTGACTCTTCTTGCTGTATTGCTTACGAGCATATGGGAGCAAAGGTTTTTTCTATACCAAAAAATAATCAAAGATTCCAAGTTGTAAAATAACTGTAATCTACATGTTTTTTAATTTGTCCCTTCTTTTTTATATTGTAATTTCATATTGTGTATAAAAAAAATTATTTATTCCTTCAGTGAGTAATTTCAGGGCTGTTCCTCTTAAATTAACAGCTGTCTGTTACTCAAGCTGAAGACAATATGTAAAGATAATAGTAAGAAAATATAAACTCATTAAATTTGCTGTGTGATTTTTCTGTATATAACTCGTGCAGCAATGATAGTTGTTGACTTAGAATATGACTGACTCTTAACTTGACACTAATGCTCTAAACAGCAGTTTACTCGAAAAATGTAAAACAGTCTCAGGGTACTAATACCTTTATTTCAATGCAAGGTTCTGGCTTGGACAGCAACGTTGCAAACAGTCTATAAAACATCTGCCTACAGTGAGCAGTGAAACTCTTCAACTAGCTAATTATGCTAGCCATCCAGTGGGAAACCTTTCCAAACACAAATTGTTTATCAAACTCACTCGCCTTCCACAGTACTACATTGTAAGTAACTGAAAAATGCTTCTATCTTTTGCTCCCAGTCGTGGGTATACCAGATAGTTTGTCTCTTGTACTGTTGACTCGAACATTTGGAACCAAGTGATTGATGTAATCCTTGACTCTCCCCTCTCCCTCTTTTCTCATACTCAGTGGGTTTGTTAAGCAGTCAGGCTTATAGAGAGGAGGGGGACATAAAGGTTTATTTCTCAGCAACCTTCCCATTCTCTCTCCATTTCCCGAAAGTTTAGTCTTCCTTCTCTTCTTGGATCCCTTTCCTAGCCACAGTATTAATATCTTGAAAAAGACTAATGTCTTTTCCTTGAAGGGGAGAGGATAGGAGCTGATACAGACATATTCTTAGCTTGAGGGTCTTCTAAATTTGTTGTTTTGGTTAAACATAGGTTGTAGAGATGTTTGATGTTCCTGGCAACCCCACAGAACTAGAGTACAAGTACCATTTTCTCTCTGTGAGCTATGCTGAAGGAGATGACAGCCCTGCTACTGCACTTTTACTACAGCAGTTCAAACCAAACATTGAAGAGTTGGTACTGGACACAAAAAGTGGGAAACAAATGAAAAGTGGTGTCAAGCGCAAGGTATGTCCTTCAAAAGCCATTGGGCTAGTTATAGAGCGTGAAAGCTAAACATGTTCTGGGCATCAATACCAGCTTTAGTAGTGTTGTTTCAAAAGTTTGTATGGTTGACATCTTAATTGCGTTGCGGCTTGGTTCTCTGGACTGCTTCCCTAGGGAGATGTTGGGAAACTATTTTGCAACAGTTGTCTTTTAATTCATGCCAGGCCTTCTCAGCTCTTCTAAAGAGCCATGGCAGAGCACCACACTGAGGTAGCTAGAGTAGCTTGTATACGCAGGGCACTGGTATTTGTGTGATAGGTTTTGTGCCATGTAGGTGTAGTCTTTGAAAGACTTGCAGGGTCTGATAAGAGTTATTTCTTAGGGTCAGGCTGACATGGCTTAGTGATATGTAAGTACAATTTCAAGGAAGAAGGTGATTACAAAATTACTTTAACTGAATTGTTTCAGTCCTGAAATGGACCATATCCTTTCAGGAGTTTGTGCTCAGGGTACGACTCATTTAAAACTGGGATGAATAAGAGTATTCTCTGACATCTTTTCAAAATGTTTACTCCAAATGTGCAAGTACATTTGTCTTTATTTTAATTCTAGTTGTCTGGTGATCCATGTTCCATAGAACCTAAGAAGCCAAAACGGTCGGGAGAAATGTGTGCCTTCAATAAAGTGCTAGCTCATATTGTAGCCATGTGTGATACAAATATGCCATTTATAGGGCTCCGTATAGAGGTATGTATTAAAAAATATTTTGTTTCCTTCCCTTCTACTACTCCTGATTCTATTGTCTAGATGCAACTATTCGGCAAACTTGTGGTCATGTGTTCACTTTGGAGTTTCCCCACCAGCTGAGCCTGGGTGACTGATGTTCTACACTGGATTGCTGTAGTCTTGTTAGAGCTGGTCCTCTAATACCAAGCACTGCAAAAAGCTTGAAAAGATGAGGAACAAAGGAAAATGAGAGGATGAAAGACACACTTTTGGCAGGGGGTGGGAGACAACTTCATACCAGATTTGCACAGACTGTTTTTCGGCTTTCCAGTGTTTGAGGATGTGAAACATCTGTCACCCTTAGGGAAAAAAAATCCTTGAAAAAGTTACAGTCATTTTTCTTGACTTTTTGCTTGGGATAACATTTTCTTGTTCATTCCTAGTTATCTAATATGGACATTCCTCACCAAGGAGTACAAGTAGAAGGAGATGGCTTCAGCCATGCAATACGTTTATTAAAGTAAGAGGATATGTTTCTGTGTTTTGTTTTATTTCTGTACATATGCTTGAGGGGAAAAAAAAAGCATTGTTTGGAGAGTAACATTAAAAATATCGAGGTGGGTGGAGATTTTTTCAGGGGGTATTTTGTTTGTTTGTTTTAAATTATTGTGTGTCTTGCACTATCCTGTGATGCAGTGCTGGAGAAAGAGGAAGTAAGAGTAGACACAGAGCCAACTATAATTTGTTTCCTTCATTGGCCTAAATTGGGGAGCTCTGAAAACAGTCTGACAGTCCTCAATCCTACAATCCAGGAAATACTAAGGAAGATATGGTGATGGTTCGTGAATGTGTAACTGCAATTTTAGATCAGAGGCCTGCATATTCCATATGTTATTTGACGGTTACCGGTATCTGATACTGCAGAGGAAAATGCAAGGAATCCCAGAAAAGACAATTGCATGGTAAAAAACTTGTAGAGGAAGCATCTGAGAATTGTACAGACGTTTAAGAGTGAAGGGACCGGTGGAGGTCATCCGATACAACCTTCTGCTTAAAGCAGGGCTCGTCAGCTGCATTTTCCAATCTCCACGGGTTTTTGTGTCCTCCCTGGGCACAGCAGTCTCAAATGCTGACTAGGGGGGCGTAGTCACTTGATTGCCTGGCTAATACAGCCCAGGATGGTGCAGTCTGTCATTGCAGCAAGGGCATGCTGCTGATTCCTGGTCAGTCTGTCTCCCAGGCCCCCAAGTTCTTTTTCTGCAGAGCTGCTACCCAGCCAGTCGGTCCCCACTCTGCTGTTGCTTGAGGTTATTTAAGCCCAAGTGCAAGACTTTTCGTTTCTTTTCGTTGAACTTCATGAGGTTCCTGTTAACTCGTTCCTCCAGCCATCTGAGATGTCTCTAAATGGCAGCCGTGTCCTCCAGCGTGTTAAGTGTTCCCTTCAGTTTGGTGTCATCTGCAAATTTGGTATTCCTTTGCATCATGTAGGTTATTGAAATTGTTAAATAGTATTGGCCTCTGTGTTAACCCTGAGGAATGACAGCCAATACTTGGACATGCAGCTGTTGACCACAGTGCTTTCCACCTGGCAGTTCAGCCAGTTTTTCACACTTCTTGGAGCTTACTTCAGGCCTCACCGGTTAAACTTTGGATTGTGTTATGAAGTAAAACAGATTATATCAGTTTAAAACATAAAAAAACAACCCCCAAAGACACCTTCTAGAGTAAAACCTTCGAAACTTCTTTTATGCTGCATTAATGTGTAGTGATATAAAGGCAGCGGTCTCTAAATGCATCAGACCCTACCTTTTTTAACTTTACATGTGAACAGAGAAATACTGAGAACTTGAGATGAAGTTAAGGGTGGCACATGAAATTTATGAATAGACTCTCAAGAGATTTGAAAAAGTTTGGCATGTTTTTACTTACGCTTTATTTAGTCTGTCCCCTGAGCTCAGTTCCCACATCAGGGTACGAATAAATTAGTGGGTACTAAGATAACTGTGAGGTTGCTCACTGCATTTAGAGTGAGCTTGTTCTAGAAAGGGAACTGATTCATGAATTCAGGTTGCCACAGAACTTACTTATTTTCATCTCTTTTGGCTTGTTTCTCCATAGAAAAGCTTTATATTGGTACGCTCTTACTTCACCAAGAGATCAGGGCAATTCAACAGATCCCTTAACAGTCTGTAATTTGCAGGTGTTGAATCCATATAAAAATCTGTCTTAACTCAGAGTGCTTTTGTAACATGCTTATTACAGTTCTTGAAGAGGAATAGGATATCTCGCTGTGCAGTCCAGCTGTCTTTGCTGTTCATTTGTCCATTCTTTCATGTCCAGACTTGGAAATCCTTCAGGAAATGGTAGAAGGTAGTATTTTTAGTTTTGGAACTGTGCTGCATGTAATTGAAATACCTTTTTTTATCGTGAATAGAATTCCTCCCTGTAAAGGTGTAAATGAGGAAACGCAGAAGGCTCTGGACCGATCTCTTCTTGATTGCACTTTCCGATTACAAGGTAGAAATAATCGCACGTGGGTGGCTGAGCTGGTGTTTGCAAACTGTCCACTTAATAGCACTTCATCCAGGGAGCAAGGTAAGTTTTATTTATGAAGACTGGTACATTTTGTTTCTTTGTGGTTTACATGGTCTATTCCAGTAGTTCTAATGTTTTGGTGTTACTGGACAACTGGCCGCTATTAAGATTTCTAATAAACTACAGTGTACCTAAATAAAAATTTTGACTGCTGAGTTGATGCACTTCTATTATTTAAATATGCTTCCTGGTCACTTGCTACAGTTCACTCATAGTCTGTAAACCACGGTTTAGGAACCACTAGTTTAATCAGTATTTACCATCTTCTAACACTGCAGGACCAACCCGTCACGTTTACCTGACGTATGAAAACCAGTTATCTGAACCAGTTGGAGGTCGCAAAGTTGTTGAGATGTTTCTTAATGACTGGAACAGTATCGCTCGGCTGTATGAATGTGTCTTGGAGTTTGCACGATCCTTACCGGGTACAGAAATCACCTCCTTTTCATTAAAATGACGTGTTTATAGATAACTATGGTTTTCTCAGTCTAACTCTTTTCCCTCCTTTCTTCAAAGACATACCCAACCACTTAAACATTTTTTCAGAAGTTCGTATCTACAATTACCGAAAACTTATCCTTTGTTACGGAACTACCAAGGGGAGCTCAGTAAGTAACTCCTAAGCGTACTTAAAATATGTGTTTGAAAACAGAATGGATAGGCTTAGTGTTCTCAATTGAGCTACAAAATATTTCCTTGTATTACATTATTGTGGAATTAATATTGATGAATGTAGAAAAGACAGAAATAGAGGGTGCCACATTGCTAATTTGCTAGGTCACTACATGTTCGGAATTTTTGAGAATTTGTGTAAGATGCTTTAAATTGTGGGAAGGACAGTTGCGTGCTCCTGATTGATGAAAGCTGGTGTGACAGTCTTTGTCTGACAAATTTCTGGTAAGTGTTGCTACTGGTCACTACTCTACTGGGATACATGGATTATATGTAAGCTGAATGCCTAATTCTGCCTTAGAAGAAAGGACTCTAACAAAGTTTTAAATGTAGTAGTATGCTTTCAGATTAGGTGGTCCTTAATTATTTTGTAGCATTGCTGTTCCCTTGTTCAGAACTCTAGCTTACTCTGTAGTATTTGAATTTACATCTTCTTAATTACTTGGATAACTGAGTACTTGCTCACACTCTTGCCGTAAATGCAAGGTAGAGGAGGAAGTACGTGCATGTTTATTACAGACTAAGAATATATTTTTGTGTGTGGCTGCTGCAAAGCAGCTGATGCACTTGAAATTTGCTTCCTGGAAGGTTTTTGTGTTCAAGTTCTAAGCTGAATTTTTAAAAGTATTTCTATGTGCATTTTATTGGGACAGTTAATAAGTAGCAAGAGTAGTGGTGTGGATTTTGCATGCCACTTCCTTACATATTAGCATGTCCAGTTCCCGTTTTTGTGTGATACAACTGAGAAAACCAGTCCACGTCCATCAACTCAGGAATCAGTTCTTTGCAGCATGAATCTCTCGAGTTTATTTTGTCTATCTCACCTTTGGCACAAAAGGCTTTTTTTCTTTCTGGTTGACTCTCTAAAATAATTCCTTGGTTTTGTGGTTGCCAACAATCCAGTTAGTTAAATGGATAATAAAGTTAATAGTGCATTTTTTTCCCCACAACCTCAGCAACTTTTGAGGAAAGTGAGTTAGGAATCTGTTGAGGTGTGAGGAAAAATAGGGGGAAAAAATTGAAGCAGACCAGGTTTCTTGTTATAAGCTTGTAGTTGTTCTAGTTTCCAAGACCATTTTATGTTCTTGACATTGCAGATCAGCATTCAGTGGAACTCCATACTTCAGAAGTTCCACATTTCACTGGGAACTGTTGGCCCAAACTCAGGTTGCAGTAACTGTCACAACACAATTCTGCACCAGCTCCAGGAGATGTTTAATAAAACACCAAATGTGGTGCAGTTGTTACAGGTAATGTTTTAAAAACTTCTCTCGAGAAAAGTGCAAGATAATTAAAAGCTGAATTCTGATGAAACTGTTCTGTTCAAAATTACAAGTGTGTTATGATTGTTTATGGATCTCATTGGCAGAAGGTGGCTTGGGGAAGATTGTATCCCCCCCATGCCCCATTTTCTCTTACCTTTACTTAAAGGTAAGCTACCTCATATCTCAATATCTGTTCTCTCTCAGGTTTTGTTTGACACTCAGGCTCCATTAAATGCCATCAACAAACTTCCAACTGTGCCCATGCTGGGTCTGACTCAACGCACCAACACTGCTTATCAGTGCTTCTCAATTCTGCCACAGTCACCCACGCATATCAGGCTGGCTTTTAGGAATATGTACTGCATTGACATCTACTGCCGGAGTCGTGGTGTTGTAGCGATACGTGATGGGGCGTACAGTCTCTTTGACAACAGCAAAATAGTTGAAGGTTTTTACCCTGCGCCTGGATTAAAGGTGACCGTTCCTGCGTTTTCTGGCATGTTGTAAATAAATAAGCTTCTTATTTGAAATATGTATGTGAAGAGCTGCAGTCCTTCCAAAATTCTGAGCACAGAAAGAATTTTCTGATTTACCTGATTTATTTGAATTAACACATTTCCTTTAAGAAACTAGCATGAAGGGTCAGGGCTTTTTTTTCTTATTTATGTAATAAAATAATGTAGAGGCTACTTCAGGCATGCTTTTGTTTGAACTTGCTGAAGCTTTGTGACTAGGCTAGATGTATTCTCCCGAATTAACAACAACTGCTCCTCACAAACTATGTTGTGTGGCAGGACAGTGCTCATACCTTGCAGATGAGGAAGTGCTCCATGTTAGATGTTTCTAGACAGAAACTTCTCTTTTCAAATAGTTTCCATCAGTGTGTGGCAGGAGCCTGTGGCTTTGCTTCTGAATACAGTGCTGGTTTGCTCTTCCTGAAAAATTAATCTGTGCACGCTGACAGAATACCTTAGCTGAGGGCAGCTTGTACCAGTACTAGTTATACTGAAATACTGGAAAGTGGGGACCCGTTGTGAAACAGGATAGTTTGCTAATTTTTTCTTCTGACAGTTGCAACTGAACACTCGTTCTCTGGTACTGCAGTTAGCTGATCCTGAACATCTACCTCTCTCACAAATACTGAGTGGAAGGCTAATGAGAAGAGGAAGGGGATTGTAGATACCAGTGGAAAGTATAAGAGAATTAAATTGGGAAGGTAGAGGAGGAAGTAATTCAAGAGGGTTGGCAAATTGCTCTGGGTACAATGGAATGCTATGGAGGAGATGTCCTGGGCATTCTTACCCAAACAGGGCAGTTGTAGGTGTGATAGAATGGATTAGTAGGTTCCGGATACTAATGAGTTGTTCTGGAACAACTATTTCCAAGTGTTTCTTCTGTACAGTACTTGATAAAGGTAGTATTAAAACTCAGCAAATACTGTGTTCATTTATATAATGAAATTTAAATGGAGAAATTGCTAACAAAACTGATTTTTCCACAGACATTCCTGAACATGTTTGTTGACAGCAATCAGGATGCACGAAGACGATCTGTAAATGAAGATGATAACCCACCTTCTCCTATTGGAGGAGACATGATGGATTCTTTGATATCTCAGCTTCAACCCCAGCAGCCACCGCAGCAACCACAACAACAGGTACCCTCCAGGCAAAATAAGAAATGTTTATTGTCTTCCACAACTGTACGTTTCTAAGAACTAATGTTCTAAAAGGATTAGCTGTAAAAAATGGAAAGTGAGACTATAAAACTGCTCTGCTGTGGAATTCCCCTTGGGGCAAAAGTATTAATTTATTTTACCATTTCTCATTCCAGTGTAAACAGCCCATAGCATATGAACAGCAGCTTTGGAAGGTCACATGAGACTTGCTGCCTTAGAAGTGAAGGACTGAGGGGAGGGAAAATGACTGTTTAAGATAAAACATGGGAAGGGGAGTCAGGAGGCTTTGCTGTTATAGGGTGGCAGATAAAAATGAATGAGGTGCCTGAGGTATTATGTCTTGAAGAGAAACTGCGAAAAGTCACTGAAAAAATAGTGAGCACTGAACATGGTGATATAGAGAATCAATCAGTTATGTTGATGCACCGATCAGATTTCATAGGTGGGGACCAAACTGTCATTAGTGTTCTGCTCCACGTAATTAACTTTAGTTTTAGTACAAAGTGATCAAAAATTTTCGTTGTCCTGTGTTGACAATTTCAGCCATTTGCAAAACAGGCAGGAGCATCGGGAGCATATCCTCTTACTTCACCACCCACCTCCTATCACAACACAGTGACGCCATCTCCATCCATGATGCACACACAGTCACCAGGTAAGATGGCTGAAAGTTTGCGTGCTAACCATGTGCTGGTAACACACATGCAGCTCTTTGTGCGTGCGTGCTTTCTCTATTATTTCATCTGTGTTTAGCTCCAAGTTAGCCAAGAGAATGCACCTTGTATCGGGGAAGAATATCAAAACAAAGTCCTGCCATGCATGTTTCGGAAAGTACATTTTGAAGCTAACAAAAAAAAAAATTCTGTGGAACTGTCATCTTTAGCTATGTAATATTTGTGACTGTTTCATTCTTATGGCTTAAAACTTGCTCAGATCAAAATCTGTTAATTTTAAATAACTGCTTCAGAAAAGCTTTTCATCACCAAAGCTCTGTTTTCTGCTCCCAGCTGTTATAGCGCAACAGCTGAAAATATTTAAATTTGGGGAAGGGCTGGGCAGGAGGGAAATGCCATTCTTCAAGCCAAGTATCTTGGAAAGTTTCCTTTGTATGGTGAATCAATCTGGAAAATACAACACTTGTGCATGTACAAAATAAAGCCTTTGAGTGCAATAACAAATTTTCATGAATCTTGTTGGCTGTCTCCCTGAAAAGGAGATAGCTGTAGCAGTTGATAAAAAAAAATTATAACAGAAAAACAGGAAATATGTATGTGGAAGTGACGTGCTGTCTTTGATTAGGAAATTTGCATGCTGCAAGCTCACCTAGTGGAGCTTTAAGAGCACCATCACCAGCATCCTTTGGTCCAACTCCTTCACCTTCCTCTCTGGGAATCACAATGGGACAAACAGCTAACTTTGCCAGCCCACATGGTGAGTTCTTTACTGGCAGGTTTATATATAGTGACAGGGAGAGCACATTTGCTTCTTGAAATTAAGTCTTCCGGAGCAGACCTAAGTTAATTAAGAAAAATTTCGTGTTTTGTAATGGGCTTAAGTAGCTGTTTTCTTACATGTGGGTGTAACTCTTAACAGCAGTCAAAAGTAGCTGCATGGCATGTTGCGGTGTTCCTAACATTTTAAAAATTGACTATCAGTCAGTCCTTCCTGCTTACTAATGTGGGGAAATTCCGTGTGGTCTTGTAGCAGAACAATGGCTGCAGCTTTTAATGAGCACTGTGTCTTGTTAGATTAGTTAATGTATTTTCACTGCTTACGCTTCCTGGAAGAATAACTGGAACAGGTTAGAAATTCAAATACTTGCAATTTGAAAATGTTGTCGGAGTCTTGCTGGTTTGACATATGTATATATTCAAGCAATGTGCCTTTTGGTTGTTTCCTTTATTAAGTTTTTTTGAAAAGCTGCCAAAATAATTGTGTATTGTAATCACAGTGCATTGGAAACCATTCCAAAGATCACAATAAATGAACAGTTCAGATTGTAATTTT
The DNA here is from genome assembly GCF_963924245.1 of Chroicocephalus ridibundus. Taxonomy (NCBI): domain Eukaryota; kingdom Metazoa; phylum Chordata; class Aves; order Charadriiformes; family Laridae; genus Chroicocephalus; species Chroicocephalus ridibundus. Next base: position 96,268,817 of record NC_086284.1, on the reverse strand, counting down.
AGCACACCAATTTAACTGTCAAGATGAACAAAGTGAGATGGATCTACAACAGACTGTTTTATGAAGCTTGTTCTGGTCAGTCTTTATAGTGGAGTACAAAACTGAAGATACTTTTGCAGAAATAACTGCAAGATACTGGATAGATAAGCAACAGTCTAGCTGAGGCTTTCATTTGCTATGGAGCAGTAGAAGTCCAAGTATATAGGCAAGAGCTCTTTTTAGTTTAGACCCCATTACGTGTTGAACATGCCAATTTGCCTTAACGTTCAATTTTATTTTACTTTTCAAAAAATACAATCAGAAAGCACTTGAATCTGTATCTTGATTTTTATTTTTTATTTATTATTCTTCCCCTCTCCCTCATTGTGTTTCTTATATGGTTGTAGAATGTATACTAAAAGCTTGCAGACACTTTCTTACTTTACAAATTTTGGTAAGCCTTTTTTTAGATTTCTAGATTAGAAAGTCTTGTACTTTTTTAAAAAAAATAAATAAATAACAATGGTCTTGTAACATCTGTAGGTACCATAGACCCAAGTTCACCATACACCATGATGTCACCCAGTCAGCGTGCAGGGAACTGGCCAGGATCTCCCCAGGTCTCTGGTCCATCACCAGCAGCACGAATGCCTGGAATGTCACCAGCCAACCCTTCCCTTCATTCACCTGTCCCAGATGCCTCTCATTCCCCACGAGCTGGAACAAGTAGGTTTCTTTATCAGTGTTACGACTGTGAAACACTCATGTTTCTAGTTCTGTTCTTTTTGTTAGTTTTGTGTGTCGGCCTAACAGTCGTTACTGCCCTTGTGCGGTAAAATATCTAAGGAAATTAAGCCTTTATTCCGTCCTTGTTCAAGTCTTCTGAAACAAATTGGAAAACGAGTTCAATCACATAGCTTAAACTTCAGAAGGAATGATACCTCTTGTTGCACTGCAGAAATTAGTTTTAAACTATCAAGCTCTGTGACTAAGAGAAAATTCTTCATAATGAAAGCAATGATAGGTATATTTGCCTACCCAAATACTAACTTTTCACATCATAGAGCTGCAATGCTGCTCTTGCACGACTGATTTAGCCATCTTCACATCTCATTGAGTTTGTTGTACAAACCTGCTGTCTGCTGGCACGCTGCAGAAAGAGAAAAAGGGAGTAAGACTTTAATGTTACTGAGACTCTTTGCGTGGGTGGAGGGTTGAAACTCTAATTCTTTGACTTTGTCTATCTGTTGCCTATCACTAGGCAGCCAAATTCTTTAATACGAAAGATTAAACTTTGATCTGGAGAAGTCGTTGCTTGTAGAGTGACAACAAGTAAAGTGAACATATCTTAGTTTCAGTTTAAGTCCTTCCTTACTGCAAGTACTTCTTCCATATCAATAGGTTCCCAAGCAATGCCAACTAGCATGCCTCCACCTCGTAAACTACCTCAGCGCTCTTGGGCCGCATCCATACCTACAATCCTCACCCACAGTGCCTTGAATATTCTGCTGTTGCCCTCTCCTACCCCTGGGCTTGTGCCGGGACTAGCTGGCAGCTATCTTTGCTCCCCTCTTGAGCGATTCCTTGGATCAGTTATTATGAGGAGGCATCTTCAGAGGATCATACAACAGGAAACGGTATGGTTTACGTTGTTTTAATATTGACCTGTGAGTATGACTTCACAACGCTTCTTTTTCATGCTTCTATACTTCATGTCTTTCAAATCAGGCACAAACTGAAATGCTTCAGATACAGTACGTATGTGGTGTTGGACTTGTGCTATGCTTCTGAATCTTGACGTCTAAAGTGTCAAAATTTAGAGAAAGTTTTTAATTCCACTTCTTTTCCACACAAATTGCAAGTGGAAAACCTGTTTGGTCAGGTGAAATACGATAACTTATATGATCGTAACTGTACTGTGACTGTTGGGAATTACCTAGAACAGCCACAAGGTTACTATGGATGCCACTACTTGGCAGGAGTGCCCAAGAAATTAGTTACCAATTGACAATAACTGAACTGCTCAGTCATGAATATTGCTTTAGGGTTTGGGACAGACAACTTCCACTTCTTCACTTCTTTGGCATTGATTCAGTGACAGAGAAAGAAGCCAAATCTTGCATAAGCTTCATTCTCAAGGCAAATTTACCTGTACATAAATATCACATTTCTTTCTGGAAAGAGGGCAGATTGATCACTCGAGTCTTGGTAGTGAACGTGTGTGTGTGTTCATGCTATTTAATGAATGACCGATTGAATGTGACGCTTCTTTTTATGCAGCTACAGTTAATAAACTCCAATGAACCAGGTGTAATTATGTTTAAGACGGAGGCACTGAAGTGCAGGGTTGCTCTCAATCCCAAAACCAACCAGACCTTGCAACTGAAAGTAACACCTGAAAATACAGGACAGTGGAAATCAGAGGAGTTACAAGTTTTGGAGAAGTTCTTTGAAACAAGAGTATGTACTCAAATCATTAACGTTTATATTTTTGTGCATTGCTTTTAGTCTCTGTTGGTGTTTTAAGTGGTTCTGCTGACTTTGCTTGGCATGTGTAAGGGCTGCAAAACTTAAAATTAACAGCTGTGCACGCTGGTTAGCATATTAAATAATATAGCTATTATCTAAATAGAGAGTACTAAATAGTGTCTTTCTTTAGGTTGCAGGACCACCTTTTAAAGCGAACACTCTAATAGCCTTCACAAAATTACTAGGGGCTCCAACGCATATCCTCAGGGACTGCGTGCATATCATGAAACTTGAGCTGGTAAGTTAACCGTTCTATTTAGTTCACCCAACGTAAGTTACTGTATTTATTTCTTTTTTTTAAAAAAAGGTATCTTTATCTAGAAACACATAAATTACTCTACATTTATATGAATGTTATTTAGTGTTAATAAAGGAAGCTTCATTTTACTGTTAGCTCTCCTGGAAACTCCCAAAATTTCTTTTAAACTGATGGTTTTGAGAAACGTCAGGCACATTACTGCACAATGGGCCCGTGCATAAGCTGGCTGGAATCTTTCTGATTGTATTCTTGTTTACCATATGCCAGCTTCTTTCAGAGTTATTCTGACTTGTGCCAAACCTGGCAACATCTGCAAGTTTAGCTAGAGAAGCACATTCTACTTTCTCACACTTCCTTAGTTCATAGCCGTGTATGTCACTGACGTGAGATTTTTGCTGTTTTTTCTCTGTCCTGCTCTTTCTAAACAGTTCCCTGACCAGGCAAGTCAGCTGAAATGGAATGTGCAGTTTTGTTTAACAATTCCTCCTAGTGCACCGCCAATTGCGCCTCCAGGAACACCTGCTGTTGTGCTGAAATCTAAAATGTTGTTTTTTGTAAGTAGAGCTATCTGTTTTAAAATGTTGTGGGCTGCATGCCTTTGAAATCATCACCAGTTAGTAGCAAAACATAAGCATGCCGTATCAGACAACCATAATAGCTAAAAATGCTGTTTGGAAACCTAGATTTGTGTGCATCTCTTCTGTAATGAGTTTGGATGGTATTCCTATTCTCCCTCCTACAAAAACACAACAACTCTGTGTGTTTTGTGGTTTTGGAGAGATGTTGGCAATGTATCCTGAAGTTCAGTTCCTTTGGGTTGTGGGTATCTTTGAACGCTCAGCTTCTGGGTATTTTGTTCTTCTTTGAGGCAAAAACCACCTAGGTTAAGTGATACACACATTAGTGGTGCTGGGAAAGGGTAGCAGGAATGAGACGTTTAGAACAAATACTAAGTGTCGTCTCTGAGGCAATGCTTACTGTAGGGTGCTTTTGAGAATAAAATAGTCTACACCCGATTGACTTCTCTGTTACAGAATTGACGTTTGAAAACTGACAGGCTGGAAGTTCATGCTGTCTGTAGGTCTAAAGTGTTTAACTGTATCGGAAGTTGTGCTGAAGTATGTGGTCATTCAATTTAACACACTTCTTTGCTTCTCCTGCAGCTCCAGCTAACACAGAAAACAACAGTCCCACAGGAAGCTGTTAGTATTATTGTCCCAATTATTTATGATATGGCTTCGGGTACGACGCAACAGGCTGACATTCCCAGGCAGCAGAACTCTTCTGTTGCTGCTCCAATGATGGTTAGCAATATTCTAAAGAGGTTTGCTGAACTGAATTCACCACGACCAGGTACTGTACATGTCCAATAGATATATTCTCTTCACCCAGACTTCTGTGACAAATCTCCAGTGTAAAACTAAATCTCTCTTAAGTCTGATTTCTGGTTTCTATCATACTTCTTTAGCCATTAAAAACTGCTGATGTGACAGACGATACATAATAGCAAGTACTGGCAACACAGCAGACATTTATGCCAGAGGGTTACACTGATGATTGAGGCTGGATTTTGCCATTCTGCCAAAATTATAGAATGCACCTCTTGTTGGCTGCATGGTGGGAGTCATAGTTTTTAACAAATGGCCCAGAGTGAGTCACAAGAAATATGCTATGGTTAAGTGTCAGTTTTCATGGTTAATTCTGAGGTTATTGAGCTTAACAGTAGAATATAAAGGGATGTTAAAAATAATTATCAGAACTTGTCCACGTGCTGTGAATGATTAAAAAGTAACTGGAGTGATTGTATACTCCTTTGTCAGTGTGTGCACTAACAAAGGCGCATATAGTTCTGTCCACCAAACGTGCTGTGAAGTGCTTGAGCTAAATAGGTTGTTCTCAATGTTCATTGGCCTGTAGGTAGTGCGCTGTGAGCAATGTTGTGCTTTGCTTTCCCTCGTGTTCGTCATGCTTTTTATTTATTTATTTTTTGATATCTGAAACGTAGAACAGCAGCAGCAGGTTCTTTGGGCAGCATGTTGTCTGTAAGCAGTGGTTTGGGGTCCTAATGCACAGATGGCTCATAAGAACAATAACTTTCAGTTCTGCTGTATCTACACGCTAAAAAACAGACTTTTCCCAATAACCCAGTGAATAGATTGAAGTTGTGAATCCAGAGGTTGAATTCCACTTCTCTTATGTAAAACTATTAATCTCGTTGTTATGCGGTAATTTTAACTATGCTCGATGGTTTATTTCGATTGCTAAAACATGAGCAATGTTTATCTTAAATTGGTGTGGATATGCATACATTTCTGAAAAATAGTGATGAGATTAAATTAATATGCATTTTCTGGTTAACATATAGTAATAGTGTAGGTAAATGGGAGAGAGAATAGCCTTGAGGGCATGTGGGGTTACCTGTAAGAGTTCTGTATGTGGTACAGAACTGTTGTTTGTATAGCACTTTTATTTCAAGATAACATGAACTAAACTTCAGGTGGTTTTTAGGAAGGTGCTTCCCCACTGAGTTCCCCTAGCACAGCGGGGAAGGGTAGATACTTGTTTTGGTGTTTGTTATTGCATAAGCTGTGTTTTAAGGTAAACTCTCCATGAAGTACCACAGCTTAGGGAGTAACTGTCAAAGCTACTCTTGAGTATTGCAGGTGAGGTGTCTTCTGATGATCATTAGATAGATCAGGATAGACAATTTTTGTTTGTCACACAAGTTTTGAAGTAGTGTGGGAGTGCAGTACAGGGAGCAGAGTATAGACAGAGAAAAAACACATATGAAGAGCGCTTGTGGCCCCAGGCAGGACCTTATCCAGGCAAATAAGAATGTAGCTAGCTGAGCAGAGGACATTTCTAATAGTCCATCCTCTGACTTGTAAAAGAAAGAATGAGTCTGGATTTATTTGTTTCTTTATTTCTAGCACCACCACCCAGCTAAAATAGGATCTTCCCTGAGAACACTTAAGAACACAGGAAATTACATTTTATTGTCAAAACTTACACTATTATATCTTACAAAAGAGAACAAGATACCTTCTTTTCTTTGCCATTGAAAGGTGGTAGGGGAGCCAACAGACGAAAGTAGATAGTTGGGAGGCTTCTTTTACGAGAGCGGTACATGGGAGATCCCAGATGCATATGCTTTCCCTTGTGGTGCTATTGTGCTGTACCCAGGATTTTCCTACCTGCCGTTAGCTCTTCTGCTGCACTAATTGCAATTTGCTTGGTTAAGTGAATTTTTCACTGTTTCAGTCAGAAAAGACCAGGGCTTCCCATCATGCACGTATGATACTACTGGCACTTTCATTGTAACCCATAATCAGTGTTGCCTTGTTTTGGCTGTATCTTTTTTACCTTTCTCTCTTCGTGAGGAAGTATTTTGTATTCAGCTTAATTTTCCTCTTAATAAAATGGTAGTGCCTGAAAAGTAAGTTCTTTTGGAAGAGTTTTCTTTTCAGACCTGTGGGCAGACACATTCTGCTGTGTTTAACAGTAAAACATTGACTCATTGTGAGTACGCTGTCTTTCTGAGATCACTTTACCTATGCCTCCATGGGGAAAAAAAAATTTTATTTTTGGGAAATAATTACATGAACTGCGATGGAATCAATGCCCTGGAATAATAGGGTTAAACCTGAGCTGCAAGTCTACGACCTGCATTATGTAGTGGACATCAATCTGGCAAGGAAAAAATGTCCCTACAGATGCTGGAGGTGACACTTAGAGAGGCGCTCAGGGGACTCGTGATATTTCTTAAAGCACTTCACGACTAAGCATTTTTCAGTGTCTGATTTTCAGTGATGTGGTGGATGGGATGGTATTTAGTCCAGATTTGTAGCTTTGATACGATAATGACCTGCCCAAAATAATCTTGGGAATCCCTAGGTTGGCAGTTAGGATTAATGCATCCCAACAGGCTCTGCTCTTATCTCTTTGCTCACACTGTTGCTCCTTCAGCAACAAAATTCAGTGTCTTCTAATGGAGGTTTCTTGAAATATGCAGGAAAAATTCAGCCTGCGGTGACCAGGGTACGATAGTGGCTATTAATTGTATTCTCTTATCAGGAAACAGTATATGAAAGTCACAGCTACCTAATACTTCACCTTTTGTTCTAATGAAACCCTTCTGATTCTATTGGTTTTAACTTTTTTAAGCTGTTTCAGAATGTGTGTGTGTTTTTTGTCAAAAAATGCTGGTATTCAAAACTTGAGACAGCTGTGGCTGGTTTTTCCTCTCTGTATTAGAACTCAGCTGTTGGAAACAAGTTTGCTCTGTGTTTTATTTTGCAGTTTAGATGTCAGGGGTAGAGCCAGAGCAATTTGTGTGAAAGAAACAGATTTCTCACTTTTGCCCAGTCTTGGAATTAGAAATGTTTCCAAAACTAGGCTTAGGACAGAAACCATCTTCCAGCTGTTTCAGACTTGAGTCTTTTGAAATGTTTTGTTTCTGCTCTTAATGAATACAAATAGAACTGGAAAAAGGTTTTTTTTTTTTTAATAAGATGTTGAGCTTTTAATTAATAACATAAATAAAAATATGGATCGCAGTGCCACGTATGAGAAATTCTAGCATAGATTCAACCTGACATTCCAAAGCTATTTAAAAGTTAAGAGCTCCTTGCAATTTCATGACCAACAGGAGCAATCCTGCTGGGAAAGCCAGAGTTCCTTCAATTAAAATAGTGACAAATCCTGACGTCCGTGGAGGTGGCTGGGATTTGCGAGTGGCGGTCACCCGTCTGTGGTCACCCGTAGCAGGCAGTAGCCGTGCCGGCGCAGTGGGAGTCGGTGTAGCGCGCTGCCTCGCGAGGTTTTTAGAGTGAGGTCCTGTCTGTGAGGTGATGCTAACCTGTCTCTTTTCCCTGTTCCAGGTGAATGCACAATATTTGCAGCCGTTCGTGATTTGATGGTTAATCTTACGCTGCCCCCTGGTGGGCGTCCGTAGACACTTTTAAAAGAAGGCTGAAAGTGAGACAAAACGGCAAAAAAAAAAAAAAAATCCAAAAAAAAAAAAATAGTAAAGCCTTCGGTTAAAAGAGGACGTTTTAATTTTACCTTTTTATTAAGAGCTAACTATAATAAACTGGCAAACTTTCAGGGATGCACTTTCATCAAATGAGTATCACCACGACTTTTGTATAGTGCTGTTGTATAGTGTGTTTTAATGGGAGACACTTCAGACTAGGTAACAGATTGAAGTATCAGCTTGCTGGTAATAGATTTAATATTCTGTTTTATACTATAAAGATTATGAAAATGCCAAACTTGTTTGTTTTTCTGTTTTTTCTTATGTTTTGGTGTAATAGTCTTTTTTTAAGGCAGGTCTGTCATTTTTGAATACTGTAAAACTGTGACAAACTTTATATTGAAGCTGTATTTTAATATGACTGCTTTGAATCCTTAAACAATTTATTTGGGCTTGTTGTAAACATGTCCCCAAAAAGCAATATTTAATAAACTGGATTAAAAAATCTTAATGTTGTATAATCTTAAACTTTATTCCTCTCTACTGTAGCCACTGGCCAGATCTCTTGTATTCACACTTACTTGGCTATCTCTGTATCTGATCTCGTTTCTGCACATAGAGGTGCTGCTAACTTAAAACTAAACAAAACCTTATTTGTTTATTCTGTGGGTTTGATTTGTTCCAAGTCATAGGGAAAAACTTTGTTCATCTTCCTGATTGTATAAATAACGAGTAATTACTTAAAACAATGCTTTGTTTCTTACAGTCATAAGGAACTACATCTGTTCTGTCCCAAAAGCAAAGTTTAGTGGACGAAAGAACCTTCTTTCATCCATTATGGAGTTTGTAGTTATAGACACCTCTGTAGTAATGGGCTTTTATTTGTCTTATGGTAAAGGCAGGTGAGGTAGAAGCTTGGACTGTATACCATGAAATTGCAGAGGCTGATATGAAAAAGAAACAACCTCACATCGAACTTTTTTGATTGGATGTATGTAGGTAACTTAGTGATGACTGAAGGCTCTTGTAATTGAATTAAATTTCCATCCTTTGGAATTACTCTGTGATTTAACCATTTGTCTTCATGGATCGGTATTCTCAAATTTTTGTTGAGTTCAAGTTGTTTTGTTGAGTTCAAGGAGTCAAGTTCCTGACTTCCTGCAAGAGGAGCTTTCTGCTGTGCTGCCTCATGCCCTTGGCACAGCTCTGTCAGCTTCCTGCTCAGTTGTAAACTAGTTTTAAAAATCTTTTGGTGGATGTATTCTAGCCTGCCTTGCTGGCTGTAAGGCTGCCCATTGCCCCTACAACTGTCACAACCCTTCTTTCTCTATGAATTAATGAGTCTCTTTCAAAGCTCTTGCCATTAGAAATAACCTTTTGGTTGGTGTCCACTTCAGATTTCAGCCTTGAACCTGTGTTTTGGGGTATTGGTACTGTGTCAGTAGTTCTCTGATCTCTGTGTATCTAACAGACGGTGTACTGGTTCAAGGAAAACAGAACCAATTTTCTCTTCAGTAATTTCACTTTTCAATCAAGTCTCTTCTAACTAACTGCACTCTCTGAAATTAACGGCATATACGGTTTCTGGTTCTGAAGTACAAAACTCATCCACCGGAGTGAAAACCCTGGTTCTCTCTAAATGCTGCTGCTGCTGCTACGCAGTTGGAAAGATTTTGTGTTTTTATTTTTTCGCAACTAAACCGATGTTTTAAACTTGAGAGGTGATGCAAGTATGTCTGAAAAAGACCGGCTATTTTGCTGGCTACTACTCTGGATTCAAGGTCTGAAACATTCCCATGCGTAAAAGCAGCTTTCTGGTACGCAGAGAAGTATCTGCTGTTCTTTGTGCTAAGGGGGAGTGAACGTGCTGGCGGGCAAAGGCCCACCCCCTTGAGAGCTTCAGGACTTGAAAGTAAAGGGGAGGGGGGAGGTCTCCCCACAGGGCGGAGAGAAAACAAAATAATAACAGCATCAATGATAATACGTAAACTCACGACAGATGGTTATGAAATGATGTTCCCAACCCGAGATTGTGGGGAGATTCATGAATTTTATTTTACATATATACACCACTTCTCTTAACATGCGCCACATTTTAAGCCTTTATCCTAAATAATTAAATTCTCAAGGAAAACACTACTAGTAAAAGGAAGCATTTCCCACTGACCAGTGCCACTTGTTCATTTCAAAGGAATGACACCGTCTATTTGTAAGTGCAGTTTTAAGTTTCATTTTTCCATGTGTTCGGTCTAGTTTTCTGGTAGCCAAATGTTACACCCACCTGCTGCATTGGGATCATTTGTAGATTTTAATTGTTATCGGAGACTTGGTTATCCATTTATTTCGCTAAAAATGCTGCAGCGGCTGCACACCCTGCGGTACCTGTACATTGTTTCTGATAAACCGGCCTGTGGGACAAGCGTGAAAGAGAGGGACTGTTCTGGACTGATCACAGATCTGGCACAGCAATGTCAGACAGCGTCAACTGGGAACACACAACTTGTTAACTGTCCAAAAAGCCATCCCAGATGACGGCAATAGACTTTGTGGCTTTACGGATAACAAATATTTATCAAGTTGCGTTAAAAGTTTTTTTTCAATATAGGAGTGAGGGGAGAGGCTTTTTTTTTGAGCCCGGCAAACACTGACAAGGAGCTGAATCGAGGTGAGGTTTGGAGGTTTTTTTGCTTGAAACTAAGTTTAAATTAGTTGCTATCCTTCCACATTGGAGTGTCCTGCAGATTGCCTTTAAGACTGCAGATGTTTTACAAAGATTGCAGGAAACAAGTTCTGATAATAAGTAGCTGAGACGAAACAAAGCTCCATTCAACTAGAACCTGTTTTTCTTTCAAGAGCTGTAGTTTATCTCATCAACTGAGTGTGTGCTCAGTCTCTTCTACTAGTTGAAAGTTGCTCAAGTTAGCGGGCATTTTAAAGCAAAATCTTCTGTATGAGAAATAGCAGATAGACTATGAGGAGAATATTTGGGTCATTTTAATCAGACTTATGATTAAACTGTCAAAGGTGTCACTTCAGAAGTTGTGCTATACTGGTTATTTCAGCTCAAGTGGTTATAGTTGTTCCCCTGGCCCAGAATTTCCATGTACCGCGGAATTTCAAATGTTTTTAAGGTAAGAATCTATTTCAATAAATTAATGTGTAATTGAAATGTATTAACCATATGTAGCATCTGTAGTTAACAAAGCTGCGACTGCCGTGTAACCCCATAATAGCAATATAATTGAGAGTTTTGTACTCAGATTAAATCGCGTTGACTTCAACTATTGCGGGGTTTTTCCTAAGACCCTCCAACAGCCACTGGAGGTTTGGCATTCAAGGGGTAGGCCATAATTTTTGGGAATGTTTTTAAGACTTAACTTTTCCTCCGGGAGCATGGCACGCCCGGGAAGCAGTGCTGTGCTGCCCCTTACCTGCGTGACGCTCTCCCCGTGTACTCCTCACGTTCCTGCAGAGCAGTAATTAACTTCTTTGGGAAATGACCCCACGTAATAGGTTTTACAGGAAATGTCCGGCTGCTGCTCCAAAAGATAAGAGATGCCGAGCAAGGAAGGGGTTTGTACATGTGTTGGCTGGGGGCTGCGCAGAGCAGCACGGATGCACAAAGCTACGGCAGATTAAGCCTGGACAGCTTGAATTCCTGCCCCAAGAAATGGAATTGGGAGGGTCCCGAGGAGGCAGAGCCCCCTGGAGCAGCACCGTCCCCTCGCGCTTTGCCAGAGAGCTGCTGCAGGCACCCAGGAGCGACCGGCAGAAGCGAGTGCTGTGGGGAAAACGGTCTCTGCTATTGAAATAGGGCTCTCAGGGGGGTGCGAAAGCGAGATGTTTAGGCTTGTCATTGACTGTTTTTACTCCTCCTGTGATTCCCTGCCACCACGCATGTTTTTAAAAGGCCGTTATCGAGGCCACAAATACCAGAGGGGAGGGGGGAGCTTCAGCTGCACCTGAGGCTTTCTTCTGGGGAGCAGAGGCTAAAGGGGGAATTTGTCAGAAGCTACAAAAAAAGGGGTGTGTGTACAGAAAAGCTGGTCTGAGGCACGGAAGGGTTTTGCTGACATCCTTGGCACCTGTTAAGGCAGGCAGCTCTCAGGGCAGAGGGAGGCCAGGTGAGAAGAGTTCTCCTCCATCTCCTCTGCCCCAGCTAGGGATGCGCCTGCCTCCCTGATGCCTAATCCCTCTGTGGGTCGCTGCAGCTAATCAAAGCTAAATGAGGACTCCTACCCTACCCTTAGGAAACCTGCACTGCGGCCTTCAAGCACTTGCATCTCCGCATGGCCGTAACCTGCTGTGTATGTGCAGGCGAGCCCAGCCCCCAGCTCTTGCCTGCAGCCCCCCACCAGCTTGGTGGCCCTAGTGGTCCTGCCGGCAGGGACCCCACACCCCAGGACCGTCCTCCCCGCAGCCTGGCTCGCCCACAGCCCTGCCTGCTGCCGCGGGGGCTGCTCCCTCATCAGGCAGCACACTCCTTTCTGCATCTTTATAATAAAGACTTCCTCTGTGAGGAATACAGCCTCGAAAGCAGCTGGCAAGCCTGCAAAGCAGGAGGCAAACCTTAAGTGCTGCGTTTAAAAGAGACAGAGCAAAGCGCTCCCCGTCCTTTGAAGCTGGTTTTGCAGCGGAGGGAGGGAGGGGGCGGCTGGGCCCTGTTCTGCTTTCGGCAGGGATCCGTGCAATGTCGATCCCGCAAAGCCGGGCCGGAGCCAGCCTGGCCCAGGGCTGGGAGCTGCCGGTGGCGTCTCCGGTGCCGCTCTGCACGGGAGCTCCTGCCTTGCTCCTCGAGGTTGCACAGAGTAGAGTAGAATAGTGTCCTGCCTTCAGCTGGGATTGAGTTAATTTTCTTCCTAGTGGCTGCTGTGTTTTGGATTTAGTGCGAGAATAATGAAGATAACACATACTGTTTTAGTCATTGCTAAGTAATGTTTGTATTAAATCAAGGACTTTTTCAGCTTCCCATAGAAGCTGCAAGGGAGCATAGACAGGACAAGCTGGCCAAAACAATATTCCATACTGTAGATGCCGTGCTCTGTATTGAAACGGGGGTTGGCCGGGGGGCAGGAACCTGCGATCACTGCTTGCTGACAGGCTTGGGGCATTGACTGCCTCTCTAGGAACACGCTGTTCCAGTGTTTGAACACCTGCTCGGTAAAGAAGTGCTTCCTACTGTCCAGTCCAAACCTCCCCTGACTGATGTAGCTTTGAACCATTCCCATGGGTCCCATCACTGGATCCCAGGGAGAAGAGCTCAGCGCCTCCCTCTCCACTTCCCCTCCTCAGGAAGCTGCAGAGAGCAATGAGCTGGTCCCTCGGCCTCCTTTTCCCCACACAGGGAAGCAGCCTGCTTGAGCCCGTCTTAGCCACCGAGTCCTGCCTAGGTGTCACCTCAGTGCCCAGGGGAGAGCTGCCAGCTTTTCCGCCAGCTGAGCCCTAATCTGTATTTGAACCCAGCTCTGCCCTTTCCACCTGCTGAGCGCTTTTGGGTTACAGTTTTCCAGTTCAGCTCTCACTTAACGTGTAAGGACGCCATAAGAGAAGCTGTTTGCTGAGCAGCCATCCCAGCAGCACCCTCCTGGCAGCTGCTGGAAAAACACCCCTTGTGTTCTCTAGCCTGTCGCACTGTGCCAGCAGGGATGCAGGAGTCGGCTGGGGAAACCGAACCACAGACCTCAGCTTTCCCCGGGCAGCTCTTGGGAACCCGCAGCGGTCACCCTATTGAATTTTCTGCTTAGCAGGAGTCTCCGAAGGGTGGGCTCAGTTCAAGCGCATTTCCCCCTACTAAATAATAGTGGGCCAGGGAGCAAACCCGGGCTTGCCATGCTGACCTGCAGAGCCTGCTGGCTAGCAAACTTGCCGGCTCTGTGTGGGACCGCTCCGGCTAGCTCTCCACAAGCTGAATTTGCTCAGGGTGGGTATGGACGCCTGTGGGTGTGAGTCAGTCCGGGACACTCGTCCAAAGGGCCCAGGATGGGTCCTGTTCCTTTCACACAGCAGCGCAGGTGCAGTCCCTCACTGTCATGTAGCTGCATGCTGAACTCATGGGCATAACGTGTATTTGGGGTAGCTCTGGATGGTCAGAAATGTTAAATTCTTTTTGATTCCTGTGGGCTGAAATTTACCTTGGGAGCGACTGCTGTGATGGGTGGTGTCTTTCCCCTCCTGGCATCTCACAAATGGGGAGCAGAGCAAACTTTATAAATAAATCCATTCTTTTCTATGCTGCAGGTATCCAGGTCTATACACAGTTGGTCGTAGTCAGCTTGACTTCATCTTAGATTTGAAAGCACACTCACGGGGCCTGAAACTGGAATTGCAAGTTTCTTCTCTTACACAATTCTGCATTTGTTTTTCTGAGTTTGTTTTGTTGCAGACGGGTGCTAAAAAAAAATTAATGTTTGCCTATACAACCTCCTGCCTCTTGCTCGCTGCACAGTTTGTCGCAGGATGGTACCATCCACGTTCAACTCTTACCGAAGAGTCAGCTGCTCAAATAAGGAAAGATTTAAGTCTGAAGAAATCAACCTTTTTATTCAAACATGCTGTTAACTAGCAAACAGCACATTCTGGGCATCCTGGGAAGAGGATTATTCCAGTTTGTTTCTTTTACTTCAGATGATATGACCTTGAAACAGCAGTAGCGTTCACGGTCAGGTAGTGATGCTGATGCCCAAGGTGACCCATCAGCCATGTGGGTTTTGTTGTGCAGATGTACCGAGCTTGTGGGCAGAAGAAAGTTTTGGGGCCAGATTGGTGGGACGCAGCAGCACTCCTCCATCTTTTTAACTTCTACGACTGCCTCAGAGACATAGATCAGCAGAAAGTCACAGAGGTCATCCTGACCAGAGTATTTCCAAGGAGTCCTCCTTTCTTTCATAATATCTTACATATCTTACACATACAGCCCCACATTACGCAAGTTATTTGTGGGCAGCAGTACTGGTGCTGGGTGCAGAGCTGTCGTGGCCCTGTGGTGGCACTGCTTCTGCTCTTCACCTTCTCCCTGGGGGGCCGGAGGCCGCAATGAAGTGATGTGTTTTGCAGAAATGAGTTTCTTCTTCCTCCTGGCTGAAGGGGTTTGGGAGGGAGACCCACGATTCACTGTGCGTGTTGCAGAAGGTGCCAGAGGTGTGACTGCTCATACGGCTATAAAAAAAGGTAAACCAACGGGTTCTGCTTCGCATTTAGTGAGATATATAGGGCTGGCAGTGGCCTCCTGTGTCTCCAAACCCAGATCCATTGCAGGAAAACACACTGTAAAAAGCTCTTTATGAACTTAGCAGGCTCCATCTTAAAGTTAGATGCTTTGGCCTAAACTGACAAGTCTGCTCAGTATCCCCCGGGGAGGGTCTTTGAGATCCTCACTGCTCTGAGCTTTGTGGTGCACTACAGAGGTTATGTCAGGCACAGAAATCTGTGAGCATGAGGTGATATTTGTAAGCATCCAAGGAGAAAAATGCCCCTGTTCTATCTTGTTGCTGAACTCCAGTCCCTTTGGGCAGGATTAGGACCACAGTCAGGCAGCAGCTGTTAAATCGTGATTTTAGAAGCATCTTGACTTGTTCTCCTGCAAGAACAACAACAGCAAAACCCACCCGGCCACAGCTCTCTTAAAAACCTAGCTTAAAGTTAGGGAGGAGTGGAGGGAGCTGGAGGAAGGACTGCAGCACAGGCTGGCCCAGGAGTGTTCAGCATCCTGGGGAGGACCCACCATGGGCTGGGTAGAGGGACTGTCCCTGCTGCTTCCCTCCTTCCCCTTCTCCACGGCCCAGGTGCTGGGGCGCCCTCCCTGCAACTGGAAGGGAGCGGGAATGTCTCTCTTGGGCTGGCGTTGCCTGTCCTGTTCTCCTCTTCATGCCTCAGACAGATCATCGGGCTGGGTTGTCCCTGCACAGGAGGAGGCAGATCCATGAGGTGGGTTGCAAGAAGAGATGGGAGGGTGCTTGATCTCTGTGCAAGTAAATGAAATCGAGCAGGAATTAATAAAGGAGAGACTTCAAGAGATCTAGAAGAGCAGGAGAGGCTGCCTGAGAAGGTACTTCAGTCCTCCTCGTGGAATTCAGTATATCATTTCAGAGAGGTTAGTTTTAGGAAAGCAGCAGGCACATCACTCTGTAGGATTCCTTGTTTGGCCTTCGGCAAAGTATTTGCTGATGAAGGTCTGCACAAGCAAAGGCAGATTTTTGGTTTGCCATGTGACAAACTTGGAGCCCCTCCAAAAGGTATGAGAAATGTTCTCCATCTTCTCACAACTCTCTTGTTCTAGTCAAGCTTAGCAATTTTGCAGGGAAGGCCTCAGGCATTCGCCTTTGCCTCCGTTGGTGGCATTTGTGAGCTGCTCTCTCGCTCCTTGGTGCAGTTAGGCAGCGCTCCCAGACACTTCTTACCAGCCTCTGCCAGCAGCAGGGCTCCTCAGTTAACCAAACGAAACAAAATAAACACAAAAAAAGGACTTTAAAAGGAATTTGAGCAGCCTGGTCTAGTGGGAGGTGTCCCTGCCCATAGCAGGGGGGTTGGAACTAGATGATCTTTATGGTCCCTTCAAACGCTAACCTTTCTATGATTCTATGAAGTTATTTTTCTCTGATTTTTTTCCCCCCACTGTTTCTTGGAGCCTTTTTTCTTACAGTCAAGATTCTGCATGCATCACACTATAACTCTGGAGGACTTAGGTTAGCAAAGCTTTTACAAGGAAATGGTTTAAAAAAATACTGAAGCCAACACGTCATTATCGGGTTTTGGAGTGAATGTAATTATTTGAAAGCCTGTTTATGTCTACATGGTTTGATTTAACACTACAAGGAAATGTTCAGACATTTAAAGTTTTTTAAACATTTTAAAAGTTTAGAATGCGATTATTACGAAATCAGTCTCTTATGCGAAGTCTAATTCCAGTGGAGATAGCTGAGACAGGGGTACTGGGTTTTGGGGTTGGATTTTGTTGTTTGGGTTTCAGGTTTTTTTCAATGTGAACACCATTGTGTTGTTGCAAATCTGAATACAGCGACATTGTGCTAATCAACACCACCAAACAGAAAGTGAGGCGGACCACCCTGTATCATTGTTTTATTTCAGTGCTTTTCATACCTTAGTTTTTAAGGAGAGACAGCAAAATCTTACTCTGATTCTCTTTGATTTTCCAAATTTTCCTCACAGTTTGAGTTGCACAGACGTTTAAATAAAGAAATAAAAGTAACCCCCTCCATCCCATCCCAAATTTTTGCCAGGGTGCCCCGCTTGCTACAACATGCAGGATTCGCCTGGTTCGGGGATTGGCAGAGCGCAGGTTAAAGCTGATGAAACGAAGATCGTGCAAGCTGTGCGGGTGCAGGCCAGCCACGGAAAATGAATCCACATCGTCCTCTTGAGCGAGAGGTGTCCCGAGGAGCCTGCTTCTGGCTGGCACCCGCGGGAGCGCACCGCAGGAGACCTACAGGTCTGGGGCCAGGACCGCACGGAGTCCTTTTGAGCTCCATAAGCACTTTGACTTCGGAAAAGATTCCTTCTTCCTCCCTTCCTCCCTTCCTCCCTTCCTTCTTTCTCTTTCTTTCTTTCTTTCTTTCTTTCTTTCTTTCTTTCTTTCTTTCTTTCTTTCTTTCTTTCTCTCTTTCTCTCTTTCTCTCTTTCTCTCTTTCTCTCTTTCTTTCTTTCTCTCTTTCTCTCTTTCTCTCTTTCTCTCTTTCTCTCTTTCTTTCTCTCTTTCTCTCTTTCTCTCTTTCTCTCTTTCTTTCTCTCTTTCTTTCTCTCTTTTAAATAAAAAAGTGGCTCTGAACCTAGGTTGAAAGGAAAATGCGTTTAACCCTTTAGTTTCCAACTGTGGGAGGATGCTAAACATACATGTACACACACGCGCTCTTATTTTTACTTTAGGTGAACCCACGCTCTGGACTTCACAGCGTTATCCCAAATTCGGCTGTGTTTGACTGCTTTGATAATGTTTTGCACAGAGAAATTGGGTCTTTCCTGCCCTCCCCCTCACCCCCCAAGGCCTCTATTTCATTCTTGTGCCTTGAAGCCTTTGGGCAGAAGCTGACGTGGGAGCTTTAGGAACAAAAAGCAACTAATAGCTGGGGTTCGGTTGTGAACCGCTGCCCACGTTGGTAATTTCTGACCTTTAGTTTTGGATGTGCACTTACAAAAACCGTGCCGTCAGGACCCCGTTTTCCTGCTCTAAATATGACTCCGGTTTTGACAGTCTCTGCTATTGTCTGGCTCACAGCTTCCCCCAGCCCTCCTCCCTGCACAGCGCTCGCTTGTTTTCCTCCACAGATCGGGAGTTAAAATAAAGCTTTTAGCAAATGTGGCATTTCCTCCTCCTCCACTCTTCTGTCGTCACAGATGATTTGATAGAACAAATCTAATTTTACCTTTAGCAAGCGGGGTGTTTTTTGTTGGTTTTTTTTTTTTCCTTGTTGTTGTTTTAAACAGCAGTTCTTATAATGACAGTGGAAATGTTCTTTTAAACAAAGTAAGTGTTGATTTTTCTGGGGAAAAACATCCTCTAGCCTAGCTTTCTCGTTTCACATATTTTTCCTAAAATTTGTAGCAAGTTTTCAATTTATATGAGTACTTTTAACCTCTTGGGTACTTGGGACATACCTGGATCCATAAGAAAATGAAAATGAATGTTTTCCCCTTTAACTGTTTAATATAGGACAGTTACTTGCTGTCCAGCTGCGCTGTATACTCAGTAGCATCCCTTCAGATGGAATATTTTCAGCATTTTGCAACCAAGCTTTGTGTATTGGAGGGGTTTTCCACTTCTGTTCTCCTTGTCCACTTTGGGGAAGAGTGCCCACGCTGTGCATGGTCACCTCCCTCCATCCCTCCCCATCCGGAGAAAATCTGGCATTTCATAGGCATTCATCTGAGAACCTTTGTTTAATTTCACAGATTATCTTCATAAATTTGTTTCTGATGGGGAAACTTAGTTATTTTTTTTCCCCCTGTACTCTCAGCACCAAAATCCTCCTGGTGTTTCACTGTTGGACACGGCAGAAATTTTTTTGGACTCTCCCACTGTTGGAACACTCATGGAGCATGGAGATGTGGTCCAGCGCTGCCCCCCCAGCACGTATGAAGGGCATAAACTTATCGCTGCTCCCAGGAATGGCTCTGGTGGTGGGAGTTTCTCAGGGCAGCCGTAGGTTTGCCAGGTCCGAGCAGGCGTTCCTCGGAGCCGGCGTCCCCGGCGGCCTCGCTGCTCTCAAGGACAACTTGATTGTAAGGCTGCAAACCGATTTTCTTCTTTTTTTCTTTTGCCCACTTTCCCTGCGTGCGCAGGCAGGCTGGGGGGAGCTGCCCCAGGGGGGCTCAGGCCATCCTGTGGCAGGTGCTGGGGGGACACAGCTGAAAATGGGGCACGGGCAGCTGGGATTGCCCCCCTGTTCTGGTCGGGGACAGGGGGGGCTCCACATTTCCATTCCGGGTGTAAATGACAAGGTGAGACGATGACTGAATGATCTGTGCCATGGGCGGCTGGGTCCGTGCTGTGGCCAAGCGGGGTCGTCGGAGGCTGCTCTGACTTCGACGGGCCGGGAAACAACCGGATCTTTCACACCACGTCCTGCTTCTCACTGAGCCGCCGCTTTCACAAGAGCATTTAGGAAAATGCCGGCTTTTCAGATGGCAAAGTCCCAGAAGCTGGCCAGTCACAGCCTGGGTGGTTTTTAACACTGGGAGGTGTTAAAGAACCTGCCAGCGCCGTAACCCGTTTGTTCCAGGTGTTTTCTGTAGCTTGGTCTTTTCTAGATCCTGACTCTGATCCATAGCTTGTGCTTTTAAAATCATTGAACCACAGTTATTTTTTGCAGTTTGTGGGAGAGTCCAAGATCAGAAATGTTTATTTCTGACTAGAAAACACACAGGTTCACATTAGACATCAGCTATGAGGAAAATGAGGCACTTCTTTACGTGGTTATAATTGATTGAGTTAGAATATTTTTGTCTATTTGTGCTACTCCTGTACTTGTAAAAGATGCTGATAACAAAGAACTCCTTGAAGGAAAGGAGTGCAGAGGCTACAATGCTTTGAAAAACAGAAACCAAATTTTAACACAGACTGGAGAAGAAAAGCTTGAGGAGGAAAAAAATGAAGGTAAGAAAGTAAATGTATTTATTTTCTAGCGAAGGCTATGTTGCACATTGCAGGGAAATTCCTAAAGGAATTTGGCAGGCAACAGGGTTTAAAGACAGGATTTTAAGATTTTTTTTTTCCGCTCTGCCAGATAGTTAATTTAGGCTACAGTAACTAATGACTCCTCCACAGCGCTGGAAATGCTAGCAACCGGGACTTCCTTCACCATTGCCAACAATCTGGATATTTCAGCAGCTGTGGAATTTGTTAAGAACCAGGTCTGTGGTGTGGAAGTGGCCAAACACAGGGTGGAAAGGAGAAATAAAGGTGATTTGTGTGGATGAACTCCTGGGAAGCTCTGGGATAACAGAAGGTAAAAAAAAAAAAAGGGCAGCATAGGAGGAACTAAAATGCGGAATGGTTGTTTGTGATGCTTACATCTAGACTGTCCTTTCAAGACAAGGAAGCCGGTCTCATGATGATGATCATGACTCCTATTGCGACATAGTATCATAGAGTCACAGAACGGTTCGGGTTGGAAGGGACCTTAAAGACCATCTAGTCCCAACCCCCTGCCCTGGGCAGGG
Organism: Chroicocephalus ridibundus; assembly: GCF_963924245.1. Taxonomy (NCBI): domain Eukaryota; kingdom Metazoa; phylum Chordata; class Aves; order Charadriiformes; family Laridae; genus Chroicocephalus; species Chroicocephalus ridibundus. The sequence continues at coordinate 96,248,403 of NC_086284.1, read as the reverse complement.
ACACCTCCCACTAGACCAGGCTGCTCAAAGCCCCATCCAGCCTGGCCTTGAACACTGCCAGGGATGGGGCTTCCACAGCTTCTCTGGGCAACCTGTTCAGAGGCTTCTTTCCCAAGCAAAGTTCCTGGGATGGAGCAGTTTGTCCCAGCAGCAACCTCCTTGCTGGGAGCACGGGAGGCTCCAGCTCTGCCCTGAGATTCCAGGGAAGACAGACTTCGAGGGAGCGCTGCCCTGGAATGACTTTCTAAAGTCTCAGGCTTTCCGCTGCCGTTGGGACGAGCTGCTCCTGGGCATTGCTGTGGGGAAGCGTGAAGAGGGGGCAGCGGGCTGGGGGCTGCCTGTGCCCAGCAGCGTGGGGTCCCTGTGGGGTGCAGGCAGCTTGTGCCCCTGAGCTTCCTAAAAGTTGGGAAAGAGGACGGAGGGGGCTGGTGGCCACAGGCTTGGCACGCGTCCCGCGGCACCTGCAGCTGCCTGCAGGAGGTATCGTGGCTTTCAGTGTTGTGCCTGGCTCCTGTGACTCCCTCTGCGTTCCCTCTAGTACTGACTTTCCCATTCCCTTGGATAAAAAACAGTAGTTAGGGGACAAAGGCAAAATTAAAGTGACCGCTGTGCTGCAGGCTGACACGGAGGCCATTATGCTTTGACCGTACCGCTTGTGCCCCGGCACGCTTATTTTCCTGATTCGCTTGTGCTTATTTTTGGTATGCTTGTTTTGTTTTTCTCCAAAAGTAACACACATCAAAGCCAGTTTCCGCAGCACCTTTGGGATATTACTGGTATGGGCACAGTTTTCCTGCAGATGTTTTTACTGGCCATCTTTCTAGATGTGTGTATTCCTATGAGCTTATAAATCCTCATTTTTACAAAATATTGAGCATACTTTTTTTTTTTTTAGTCTCCTTTAAAATATGGAAAGAATGTAAAAATATGTCCACTTTTTAATAAAAGTAACTTTTTTGAATAGGGGGAGGAAACCTCTTTTTCCAGCGTTACATTTGTAAAGACCATTATAACGGTGCGTGTGCACGCGTGCAGGAAGACATCAAGACCAGTTTGTATATAGAGAGTGCTTATCTTAGTTTTTGCTTTTTGCAGTTATGCCTCCTCACCCCATCTGCTGCTCTGCACGACTGACAGGTGATTGCCCTTCCTTTTTCTAGCACATTTTCCTTGCAGGTCACCCAGAGCTACTCTGACTCACTTCCCTTGGAAATAAAGACGACGCTCAGCCATGAAACAGAGCCTCTCTGCCCCCAGGGACAGATACAATAACCTCGGGCTCACCTCCCTGAAGGTTTACAGAGCTGCACATTCGCCAAGGGGGCTTCGGTTACACCAGCTCACCTCTTTGCAAAGCTGATGACTTTCCCGGGGTTGGCTGCCCCGGTCAGAGGTGCTCCAGCAGCTGCGGAGGTGGCGACTCAGCCGTGGGAAGCGCTGGCGGTGGAGTCCGAGCTGCCTCCTCTGGACTCTGGCAACTAGCTGAAACATTGGAGATAGGTCGCATGAAAATAATCGGTATAGCTGGCTTTATGGTTGGGTTTTGGTTTTTTTCCCCCTCCCTTTTTTTTTTGCTGCAGCAGAGGCTGAGCGCAACAGAAATAGATTCTTAGGAGCCGCGAGCAGTCTGATCACTTAAAGGTTTTTCTTTCTTTCCAAGCTGATGCTGTAGATTAGTCAAGATTTTGATTGATGACCTACCGAAGGATGTAGTTAGAGCTCCCGTTTAGCTGTGCTGTGTTCCAAATGCTGTAACTGATTACACAGGTATTGCACCAGACTTTTTTTTTTTTTTTATCAATTCCTGGGGTACTTTGACCGTGGCGTTTTAAGGAAGTACTTAAAGTAAGGGGGTTAAGCAGATAAGTAGGTAGGCAGCACTGAAGTCTTTCAAGTCAGTGACCTTACAGTGTTGGCTATAAGCTACCAGCTAAATTACTATGAATTTATCATCTTAGCCATATTGCTTCTATTCCCATCGCCTAATGAAAAGCATATGCTCACTAGATTAAGGGCATGTAAATTTGTCATCATAAATTCATGCACTGGAACATAATTAAAGTGGAATTTGACTGCCTTTATAAAAACATTTGGCGCAACCATGAATTTTGTTTCCCTTATGAAACACTCTAAATATTTTATGATGTGTATTCATGCCAAGAACGTAGCTATGTATTTCTGGTGATGCTGGGTGACATTGATGGCATTACTAAATTGGATTGGTGGAGTCCTTTAGTGTGAAGCTGTTCTTCAGCAATAGAAGAATCTCTTTAAACTCTGAAAGTGCACTGGGAAGGTAAGTCAGTCCCTATTTAAAGATGGGGTTTATATTCTAAAAGCTGTCCTCAACCACTCTTGAGTACAGATGCAATTTAGCGTGCCTTTTTGACCTATTCTAGACAAGGACTCCTAATAATTTTGTTGTAGACATCTATCAGAACCTCTACAGTTTCAGGGCACCACCTGTCCGTTCCTGGTTTTAGACAGCCTTTCAGCAGATCCATCCCCTGCCCATCACAGACAGACACCACCAGTAGCAGTTGATTTTCCAGCAGCTCAGGTAGGAAAGTGCACTGGAGCAGGTTATTTGGATGCGTGGCTTCATGCCATCCATCAGCTTCTGCTCCGTTTATTTGGGAGGACTGTGGTCACCTGGGCTTTCCGTGCCCTGTACCTCATCGTTGGTCAGGCAGGACAAGTCTGAGCAGAAAGAACAGTGATTTCACAGAAGCTGCATTGCTCTGAGAAGTATGGGAAGTGCTGGAACATCTGCTAGTGCTTCGTTGACTATGAGATATTTCCTCAAAAAAAAAAAAACCCAAGCTGAGGGACCCAAATTTGTCACTGGACCAGGAGATTGCAGACATTTACAAGACCAACGGCTTGCCCAGGAGCGGTCACAGTTCAGAGACTTGCTGCGGTCTGTGGTTGCAAGCAGTGCCTGGAGAGGTTTTGGGAGCAGCGGCGCCAGCATCTGTGCCAGCTCTTCACAAAGGGAGTTCTTGGAATCTCCGCTCTCCAATCCAGTGACACACCACATACCAGCCCTGCTCCTGCAGGGATGTGTACAGCACCCATCTCTCACTCATTTCTCTTCCATCCTTCAGGCCGTGAGCTGCAGAAGCCCTTTATCATTTAGTGCCTTCCAAGTAATTGTAGTCCCTCCACAGCAACACCTTGTTATTGGCTGAACAGGACCGAAAATAAGCTCCTGGGTGCCTCATTTATTCCCATTTCTTTTGTTCTGCTGGATTTGAAATCTTACAGTTCCACTTCTGTCTTCCTTGATCTGCCTCCTTTTCTGTCCTGCAATACTTGTGTGGATCCCCTCTCTCATCTCTACAAAGATTAAATTCCGAAGAATATAGTTCAGAGCCTGCAGAAGAGAAAATTTTAAAATGCAAGACAGTCCCCAACCCTTGCTAAAACAAGGAATCTAATTTTTTTTCGAGAATATTTGGGAATTTTAGCTCAAAGCTAAAACACATTTCACCATAGACAAAAAATAGTGACAATAATAGGATTCCAAAGGTCATTGTTATTGTGGGGGTTTTGATTTGCTTTGTTTTGAGACAGATGCTTCTCTCCTTACACTAGGCTCTGGCAGTGTCCTTGTCGCCTCCATTAAGGCTGACCTATAAATCCCAGCAATCACTTGCAAGGTTGCTCAACATTTGCATTTATTTCAACATGGTTTCTTCATTTCCACTTCCTTTTTAAGACTTGAACATAACATTTGCACATCGCAGATCTGCTTTATGTTTCCCGTGCCTGTACGTTGCAAGAACAGTGCGTTGGCTGGAAGAACTCAGAAAGCTGCCATGCCTGCCACAGAGAAGTCTGGGAAGTTGAGGCGATGGCAAAGCCTAGGTTATAGCTCCCTTCTGCCGAGTTTAGACTTTGGGGAATTATCTAGGAAAAGCAGCATACTGGCTCTTAAAAGAACCCTTTCTTTTACGGCTTATTTTCTCTTTTCCATCTTACTATCAAGAGCGATGCTCAGGCTTCAATTCTGACTCGAAACACTCTCCTTTTTCAGAAATGTCAGCACTTCACGAGAAGAGATACCCGGGCCCCAGGTACTCCCCGATCCAAATACTGGACACCACACGACTAAGCTCTGAAGCAAACCCCGTCAAATACATCTCACCCTTTTTGCCCGAGGCCAAGCTCCCCACGGCAAAACTCTCTTTGGTGACCAGATCAACACTCCCTGCAGCGGTTACATCCTAAGTCCCACAGGCAACACCGCACCAAGCCTTTCCCGGCCTGGCTGAAAGGTGCTTGCTGCTGAATGTTGCATGATGACTCTCCTGCCCTTCTCACTTCGAGCAGACAGGATCCCGACACAGGCTACATTTTCCTTGCACCCCTCTCCCTCCCTTGGCCCTCGCAGGAGCGCCTCAGAAGAACGGTGATAACTTCCCTTTGGAAAACAAAACTGGGGGCTTCTGTCGTCTTCCTCCCCAGAGCTTCGCATGACAGTTTCGTTGCTTTCCTACTAGCTCTGTACGCAAACCCTACAATTTCTGCCATATCACATAAATCTTTTTACAATTTATATTCTTGGGAAGATTAAAGAGAATGATCAATAGCAGGTCTAATGATGTTGACAGCACTTTCATCATAATTAACTGAATTCTAAATATGAAAAGGCTACTCCTGGCTCAGGGATTCGTATTGTAAGTTCTTATTTGATTAGCAGTTAAGGCCCAGTACTGTTGTACGATATAATGTGTCTTCTTACCTGGCTCGAACTAAAGCACGGTGGCTTCAGAGTGGTTCAAAAAGTAGCTTGTGCTAAACAAAGCAAGAGGTATTTAAGAAATTGCGCACGTTAGAGTGCTCCAAAGCACCTTTAGTACCAGCTGGGGGCCTGCAGCCACGAGAACAAATAAATGTGGTACTAACATGAGAAGTGGGAACTCAAATGTGCCCTTCGAAGTAGTCTAAGACCAGCTTTAAAAAGTAACATTAGAGCCTACAGTAGCAGCAAGAACAGAGTGGAAACAGAGCTGAGAGGATGACCACCTCCACAGCAGGTCCTGCATTTAAACAAACTCCACACTGCCAACTTCAGACCGATTACAATATAGCTACCCTAGGTATACCTGGCATGCAGTCGTTAAAGACTTACAGTCTTAATTACACAGTCACTTTAAACAATTAGTTCCTGTAAAACTCTGCACCTGATCTGAAGTGGACTATTAATCTAATTAAAACTCTGAATTAAGTAAACTAGGACTGCATTAATTCAACGTAGACCAGTGAGAAGCTCAAGCTGAAGTAAATCCTCATCAAGTCTATAGAATGACTAATTATCAGGCAATCAACACTTCTCTTTGCTTAAAATGAAGAACCCATAGCCCGACAGCCTAATCTTGCAGAAACATTGGAAGTCCCAGTACTAGATAGTAGATGCCCAACATGTTTTAACCCTTTTTTTTTTCCCCTCCTTAAAAGGCCTTGCTGAAACACTCTCTACAAAGCCACAATTTTAGCTACTTATCGCCGATAAAAGCAGGTGAACTCTCTCAAAAATTCTGATACTACAGTGCTTGGCCTATCAGAATCACAATGTAGCGTATTTTTACTGCAGATACTGTTCTTCCCTCTGACAGAACCTCGCCAAAAGGTTCTTCAGAAAGAGTCTGTCACAATGACGCTTCCCGTTTCCTTTAAGTGAATTACGGCAGCTCTACTCTGGTGGCAGAGCTGAGCTCATTCCTAATAGCACATAGGGTCACTTTAGCACATTTTGTGATTGCTGTACATTGTAGCAAGTGTTGCAATTGACCAGAAAGTTCATGTAACAAGTCTCAGAAATGGAGCTTAAGCATCTCCTTAAGGAATAAGGGAATTGATACAAAAAGACTTAACAATGGTAAATCGGCAATTAGAAGCTTCAAAAAGTGATTTAAAATATCAGGGAACCTATTGCAGCACTGTTTTTTAAAAGAATATTTTAACATTTTAAACCTCTTAGTATTGTTTAGGTCAAGCAGAATCCCAGAAAACAGCTTACTCTTTTTCAACTGCTTTATGTCCAAGACAGCTGAAAACAGGGCAAACTTCTAAATATTCTTAGAGCATTTACCTTTGCCTTACCTTTCTCTGCAAACTGCTCCCTGCAATCTGGCAGTAACCTGACAGTGGTCATTCTTCCTCCTGCTGCATATGTAATTTTTTTAAGGTATAATTTAGTTGGAAATATTCTACTATTAATGAACTAGCCCCTTTTTTACCCTACATCGTGCTTCCTACTGAAGTTCTGGGGTAACATCTTCCATATTAAGCAATCTCAAAGAAATTTAAAAAAAAAACAACCAGACTACCACGTAATAGTTTACTTAAAACATTAGGGTTCGTGACTATCAAACGGGATGAGCTGTATTTTAATTGTTTTCATAATAAAGTTGTACCACTTCATCAGATGGATTTGATTCTCATCAAAACACCAAAAGTGTGTCACAGAATGTTCAATAATGAGACTACACATTCCTGTCAGAGAAACTGGCAGGGCAACTCTTCCTTTCTGTCTATTGATCTTAATCACCCAGACTAACTTTAAAGTGCCAGTAAAAGTAATTTCAAATGATTATAACATACACTCAACTGGGTTTTTCTGGACTTGGACAAAGCTGCAGCCCGTTACTCAATTCAACAGGAAGCGTTGTCCAGGATCTCCAAGAGATGAACAATCTCAACCCCTCCAAATCTGACATTCCCAATAAGACAAATTCAATGAGCAGATCTTTTCTGGAAGTGGAACAAATCTGTCTTAACAATAGGCAAAGTTAAGGACATTAGAGAATGTCCTTAGAACATGAAAAAAGTAGCTTCCATTCTCATTGCTGCAGCCTTGAAGAATTCCTTTTACCAGAAGAGCAAACGAGTTTCTGAAAAGTAAAAAAAGATTCGTACCACAGATTAACCACTTGTTTTAACTACACTATTTGGTTTAGGAAATTTAATCCACACAAGGTGATCTTCCAACATTGGCTTTTGAAAGACAGTTAAAACTAAACTTTTATAGACTTAGGCCCACTGCCACATAAAGGAGGCTGCCAGCACCCACTCTATTCAGCTGAGCTAACAGTTAACAGAAGTAGCCACACCTATGAAGCCACAAAGAGTAAATGCATTCAAGAACGACCGTTCTTTGTTTTATTGAATAGTTGAAGCAGGACTAATAATCCAGGTATACTTAAATCAAGTGTTGGTCCACTCTTATCATCAAAAAGAATTGATTTTTTGTTTTTAATAATAGCATCAACACAAATGGAAGGAATATGAAGCATCATAACAGGAACTTTCAACTATACGTGACGTTAGACCATGATCAGACTGGTGCTACTTCAATATTTATAGTCTCTCCACTGTATAGACCAGCCACACTAGTGTTATTTACCTCCAAACCATTGACGTTCTAGGTAAAGGATCTTTCTGAGCCATCAACATGAGATCAAAATGTCATTTGTGCCACGAGAATTGTAGTCTTGTAGAAATATTTCTATATTTAGTATTTTACTAAAGAATAATTACTATCCTCTCTGAAGTTACATATAGCCATTATAAATATTTACATCAAACATTTACAACTGGTTCATAATATACAACACAACAATTTAGCTATAATTTCTAATCTTCCAGTGTAAAAGTTTCAAACAACATGTTGCTATCATAATTTCAATTTATCTGTTTTGCACACAGTCACAGGCAGTACAGGGCATTTCAAAAACTCATGTTACATGATTAAAAAAATGGAATGATGTTACTTTAATAACAATTACTTTGAGGATTGCTCTTTTTTTTTTTTTTTAAACAAGCAGATTTCAAGTTCTAAATCCCATCTGGTGCTACTACTAACATTTAAAATAGACTTGAGGGAAAAAAATACGTAGAAATAAATACACCTTTAAAAAAATTCCACAATTAACCATGTCAGAATATTTGTTTTCCACACAGTTTGAAGGAGACCTTACTCTTCATCATTGCCTTGAGCCAAAATACAGTGCAGTTCAATCCATTCTTATCTTCTGATTTGTCATCCTGTAAATAATGCTGTCATACCCAGGATCCATGTTCCAGAGGTTGTAGGAGATAACTATCACAGCTAAAGCAAGACCTATCATCATCCACAGAATAATGTTGAAGATTACAGAGTAGTTGTAGTTATATGGATAGGCAAGGTTATACGGATTTTCCTTTTTGCTCTGTAATAAAGAAAAATGTGTATTACTCTAAAGTTAGCTCGCATACAAAACACATTCTGAGCAATCAAAAATCTGAGCAATCTGAATAGGAGAGATACATTTTTGTCTAGACAATTTTGGTGCTGGGGGACAAAATGCAAAAGTGATTATGTGACCGACATTAATGGGAATCCAAAAGAACGGGCTGACAGGAGCCTCATGAAATTCAGTTAGGACGAATGCAAAGCCCTGCACCTGGGAGAGAATAACCCGACGTGACGGCACAGGCTGGGGACTGACTGGCTGGGCAGCAGCCCTGCAGAGAGGGACCAAAACGTCCTGGTGGACAAGGGGAACAAACAGGAGTCTGCAGCGTGCCCCTACAATGATGCAGGGCAACTGCATCCTGGACTGCATCTGGAGTGCAGGCAGCAAGTCAAGGAAAACAATTTTTTCCCCACCCAGGAGGCAAGACTCACATGCAATACTGTTACTGGGGAGAAAACAGCAGAAATGGAAACTCTAACAAGACATAAGGGAAAAAGTTTTCATAAGGGAAAAAGTTTTCACAGTGAAAGTGGTTAAGACTTTGGAACAAGCTGTGCAGAAAGGCTGTGGAACTTCCAGCCGTGGACTTTTCAAGAACTTGGCTGGACAAGGACCTGAGGAGCCTGATCTAACTACTAAATTAATCCTGCTTTGAGCAGTAGATTGCACTAGATGACCTCCAGAGGCCCTCTTCAACCTAAATTACTATATGATTAGAAGAAGATCAAGACAGGTAAGCTGACCTCTTTGCACCTGTGCCTAAATCATAGTCAGTCCTTAAAAAAAAGTTACGCTCCAGTAAAGTAGTGATGGATCACTTTTAATAAGTTATATATAGAAAAATGTGCATCTACTACCTCTGAAGACTGGAGAATGGAGCGAGTCTTCCTCATGAGGGGAGAATTAAACGCCTTTACAGCCACCACTTCTACTACTGCATTCCCGCTGTACAGATTAAACATCTCATCTGCAAACTGGAAAAGCAAAAGTGATTTAATTTAAAACCTACACTGTAGCCAGGAATTAAGTAGAGCGTTGTTAGCAAGATGCACTAAGCCATAAGATGACAGCTTCAGGAATAAGAAGCTTATGGAAAGTTGTAAAAATTTACACTATTTTAGAATTCCACTATGAAAGTGCCAACTTTCACCTGGTTTATAACATCTCTTTAAAACCCCTCAGAAACTGTTCAGCAGACTGTAGCTTGTGACTGCTTTCTGGGCTGAAACTCATTCTTTCATCCCTTTTACAAAAGGTCCATCACCATATAGTTTCCAATTGTCTGTCTGTCAGTTTCAACAAAATATTTAGGTTCTCAGCCTTTCAATGGGAAATTATGAACCTGAATATTTTAATCTCATACGAAGACTAATATGTCTATTATTTAAATATATTTGCTTAACTGCAAAGAGGCCAAAGAGTAATGTTTAGAGAAAACAGTTATTCGGCTTAGCAAGTTCATGCTTTTAACACTTTTCCATCGTGCTTTTGAAACTCTCAAAAGTGACCAGCCTTTAAGATTTTTTCTAATGATTACAAAAGACCTGATAAAGAATTACTTTCTTGAGCTTTTTGATAAGATGAACAGCAGTTATTTTAGAGGCCTGGAAATTTAGATTCCTATAGCTTTATGGGCAAGGAGAAACTAACGACTGTACCCTGGGATAAATATATTTCCACATTTCTGAGAGCCAGTTTTTGAGAGACATACTGGCAGTTTTAAGTGCAAGATACTTATTTAGGAAAAACAAACACACTGAGTCATATTGACATCAGTATATTCCTACTACTTTATACAGAATATCTAACACATTGTAGAATCATGTCAACACTTTCCAGAGTGACAAAGTATAACATTCAATTTTATAACTGAACAACTACATTTTGAAAACAAAACAACAAAAACAAGCATCAGTCAAGCCATCACTAATGAAGTGAAAATTCAAAGCAGAAGATAGTCAATAAACTAACCCCTTGTAGTTAACACAAAGAAAATATTTCTTTAGTATTCCTGTGAGTTTTGTTAATTAGGTAGAAAGCGTACCTTTTGCAAAGAGTCTACAAGAATTTGAGAAGCATCCCTGAACTGCTGAGAGTCTTCCCCATACCGTTTTCCAACCTCTTCCAAACCAGCCAATTCCAGAGAATACAGGTCTGGAGAGTGATCTTTGGCTAAGTGCTTGTGTCGAGACAGCTTTGGCACACCATTGAGGGCAGAAAGAAATTAATTAATACACAGGTTACTTTTAAAAACACATTTCACAAAATCAATTTGCTGGGACTAATTCAGCCTCACTTTCCACAGTCATATTCCATATTGATTAGGAAGTGGAATTTCTTGCCAACTTAACTAGAAGATGTCCACAACTGTTTCTTTTCTTATTCTACAGAAAAAAGCACATGATCGTACATGTTACATACATGCAATACAGAGCTCTACTAAAAAGAAACATTATAATTATTCACATCAGAATTCTTGTTCTGTAACCACCATAAAAATAAAACTTGGGAGAAAAAAAATCTCACGTAACTACAACATTTGGATACTACTATTCCCTCTGCTGAAGCTGGCCCTTGCAAAACTGAGTAGGTTGCAACTTCTACCTTGCTGTTGCCTGTGTACAAAAGTAGTTTACTTAAGGAGTATCATCCCATTGTCATAAAACCCAACCAATATAATCCAAATTATCTCAAAGGAGAATAGTGATATTCTTGCACTTCTACAAGCGTGAAGCTGCAGCACTGACATTTGCCTGCACAAGAGAATAGTCCCTGAAAGCAAGGAATTTAGTCAGTTCCTATCTTCCCATCTACTTTAACTACAGCATTTCTAGTCCGCAAGACAAAACCAAGTTGTTCTACCTCATTTTCTTAAAAGTCCCATTTCTCTCCACCAGCCCTTCACCTAACATGAACTTCTGAGTTTTTCATGACTGTTTCCTTCACTTTAAGTAGTTGAGGGCTGCAGCTTAAAGGAAAAAAAAACAAAACCCAAAACAAAACCTAAACCGCAGCAAAAAGGCAGTAGTTTCTTAGTAAAAAGATCATAAGAATTAAAAGGTCACCCCTCCATTGGAATATTTCTATCACCATCACTATTCATGCTACAAAAGTCACTGCAGTCTTTTCAGACAAAATATTATGGTGATATTTTGAAGTAAAATGGTGGACAGGGCAAAGAACATGTTCTTAACTACCATTATACTTCTCAAGTAAGAAAACAAGGAATTCTTCATTGAGTACTTCCTGGTGTCTTAGGTATGGAGAAATAGCAGCTCAGAACTCCCCCTGTTCTCACCAAACACGATACAAGAGAATGAACAGATGATTAAGGTTCTCATTTTCTTCTGCCAGTGACAGGGACGATACAAATAACTTGAGAATTAATTATTTCAACTGATGCAACCAACTGATGACATACTTGAATATATATCACTGGTTGCCAAGTATCCTGGCTAGGGCTTCTCTACCTTTAAGGAGATCTCTGAAATTTGTGACGCAAGATGGGGAAAGTGTTTCAAAAAAACCTTACCAGGCTTGCAATATCATGCAGGACTTGTAGTTCTGACAGAAAAAGCAAGTCAACCTGGGGGAAGAGGCAGAGAGAGAGACAGATATTTCCTTTGATGAAACCAAAGTTAAGGAAGTCTCATTTTGTTGCAAGTCTCAGTATTTTTTGGCAGGTTATGTCTTCTACGGCATCAGAACATGCCAGAAGGAAATTACTCTTTCGATAAAGTTACTTACAAAAAACCCTTAAAACTTAGTTCCTAAAATTCAGTTAGAAAAAATTAGAGTGAGCTCTCCTAGGTAAAGCAAAGGGAAAAAAAAAGGAAAAAAGAGGGCGGGGGGGGGGGGGGGAAGGGGAGGAAAAAAAAAAAAAAGGAAAAGCACAAGATAACTAAGAACATCAGAAAAAAAAATTGTAAAAGTTCCCACTGATTAAAGTTTTTTACCTCATTGTTTCTGCTGAGGGAATTGAGAGGAAGGGAGCTGAGAATGGAGTTGTCCTGGAATAAGCGGTTTCGCAGTTGGCGCAGTGTGACAGAAAGATCTTCAAATACAGAGTTTGCCTTGCCCACCATGTACACTCTCTGCAATAATTGCCATTGTTTAATAAAAACAGAGGTTAGTTTTTAGTTTTTCCAGGCACACATTAATAATCAATCATACTTGCAATCTCTCTCCAATGCAAAATATTTTATATAATCAACTGGCTTTACTCCAGCCACACAAGTGGAAAGAGGTTTACTATTTAGAACATCTGGAATCAGCAGCAAAGCAATACTCACTTCCTCACTGGGGGCTAGCTGCAAGACCACAGGAGTTTCCTCAGAGAACAAAGTATGAATAGCATTCGCAACACTGTCAAGACTGAAGGGCACAGCCTAGAACACAAAAATCTAGTTAGATTTTGGGGTAAAACAGGGACTAATGATATAGAAAGAGATAATTTGCTTAACTACAGAAGTCTGGAAAAAATAGGACAACCTCTTTTTGAACAAAGAGTATGAATATTTCCAAAGTGATAATAACAAATAATAGGAGTCAATGTGCAAAACAAAACATCAGCTGTGTATCTATGAACAGACAATTTATTTGTACATATGGCAGACACGATATGTTTTTAAGAAGTCCAAGGGGCCGTGATTGTGTAATTAAGAGGCTTACTTAAGCTAAGAGTATAGCCTTGTTTATCAGTAAAGCAAGACCAACAAATACAGAAGCAATACAAAAGAGGAAACCAATCTTAGTGCAACTGGAAAGTTATAAACCACAGTAAAGTGATGAATGAAAATATACCAGTAGAAAGATCAACTGCTGAAACAACAAAGAAGAGAGACATATAAAAAATTACTGAGAATAAAAGAAATCCTATCATGGTATAGTGCCATTACTGGCAAGCTAATAAAACACTTACTTCTGGGTTTCATCTAAAAAGAAGTAGAACGGCACATTTCCATTCACTAGTTAAAGAGCATAAAAATATTTTTTCTAACAAATTTTAGTAAGTCTGTAAGCTAGGATAATTTGTACCCAGCAGTCCCAAACATGGACTCATTGATGATCATTTGAAACTATTCTTGAATATCGGAGAACCAATGCTGTGCCAGCATACATTTGGGGCATTGCAGCAGTTAACTTTATTATTCCTATTAGTTCCTATTATTAATATTAATTCCTATTAATAGGAAATAAAATATGCATTATGTACACATCAGAACTTTATCAAAGTTACAAATGCAAATACAACTGAAGACTTCAAGTATATTTAAGGCTTCTGCAAGTTAGCAGCGCCTACAGTCAGGTGCAGACAATCCTACACCAGTTTTGGTCCAGGCACCATTTCAGCAATGCCAACATGTAACTATGCCCGAACTAGTGAGCTGTGCTTGAAAGCTGATGTGAAAGCAGATCTTTGTTAAGCTGAATTTCACTCGAGTTCAATGTAAAGCCACATAACATTCCAATTAAATGCTGATATTTTAAAACAGATTAAAAGCCTGCCTGATAGCTGCAGAAGTAATTTCACAGGGGAGTCATCACCTCATCCTGGGGTGTGCAACAGGGTGTCAATATTAAACAAAACACTATTCAACATTGTCACTGATGATTCCACAGTTTGACTGAAATAATAAAACGGTAAATAATAATTCTTAACAGGAGCACAGCAGTTGCATAGAGCCAAAAAGCATTGTGAACTAGTGCAAAACAAAGTTTTCCAAGATAGGCAGAAGCAGAATTAACTAACTAGAGATAACCTGAAAATCAACTTATTTGAAAAGGGTTTGTGGGTTCATGCTGGACAAACAACAACTCAACATGAACAACCAGTCCAATACTGCAGCGAAATGGATTAAAGCAGACAATGTATTTATAAAGGAGTACACACTTTACAGTTACCAATATTTCGCAAGTTACTGTGCTCCCATTAAGATGCACGTGGACAAAATCATATGACAGGAGAAGAGACAATGGGCACAAATTTAAAAATAGGAAATTCTATATTTCACACAAGAAAACGCTTTTTTATTGTAAGGGTGGTCAAATACTGGCACAGGTTGCCCAGAGAGGTTGTAGAGTCTCCATCTATGGAGATATTCAAAACCCAACTGGATACGGTTCTGGACAGCCTGCTCTAGCTGACCCTGCTTGTTCAGGGGGTTGAACTACATGACTTCAAGAGGTCTTTTCCAACCTAAATGATTCTGTCATGCTGTGACAAGTGTGAGACAAGAGTCTCAGCAAAGACAGACAGTGACAGGTAAATGTAATGGTGTTTGTTTGTTGTCTTTTTGATACAGTATAATCGAATTGTGTCTCAAAGTGCTGTATTTCACAGTCAAATACTTGAGGACTCAGAATGCTTAGAGGGCTATACAGTACATCAAAGAGTCATCATATAAAATTCTACCACTCACACTCAGCTGAAGCAAAAAAAAGTAAAAAAGTTAATGATTCTGACTATGAATCAAAAAGTTACCATGGGAAGCAGTGGATTCTCTACCTGGGTGGGTGATCTTAAAGGCCTCTCACCTTGTACAGGAGTCTGACTGGATTATTTATCTGTACAGCCTGACCCATCATTCTAGGGTGATATGTGAACTTCGCAAGCGAAGTAAGAAATAACTGAACATCAAGGGCTACAGTAGAGAGTCATGTACTTCTCACTATATCATAAGAGCCACAGAAATCACGCAACAGTTCCAAACGTGGATACTCACGTTCTCAATAGGGTAGGAAATCCCTTTCACAGGCAATGCCAGCTTGTCTACTCCCTTCACTGTTACCAGCACAGTAGCTCGTGGTCTGTGAAACAGATCACCCACTGCAAGCCCAGGCCAGGAAAGATCCTATTACAAAATGATAAAAAAACCCTTGTATTTCACAGGGACAAAGAGAGGAGCCTTCCCCCACCACTACAGCAAAATAACTCACTACGTTGTTAATATCTCTGTGCAGGACTGCCTACTGGAAATTTCACGGCAAAGTTAGTTAATACCAGAATGCCTTCATCTTGAATAATGCTGCCTCAAGTTAACCATGAAGAAATTGTTAGTTTAAAAGCGGCAAGTAACTTCATAGCAAAGTCTACACTGAGAAAGCATTACACATATTGGATATATCAAGAGTTATTTCCCATAATTAAATTAGAAATATCATTGCTTGTATCTAATAATGAAGGCTGAATTAAAAAAAAAAAAAAAAGCAAAACAAAACAAAACCAAAACCAAACCCTTTCACAAAACACCACAGAAACAGGTTTAGGTACATTAAAACATTTAAAATCTTGATATTTTCAGTACCAGAAAGAAATGGGGGAGGGAAAGGCAGAAGAGTGTCCATCGTATCAATGGCCTACTAATCTAAAACTTATAAATTTGCATAGAAACACAAGACGACTCCTTAGTAGCTTACTACAGTTATGTATCAGTAAGAGCACAGTGAAAGCTACCTGGCTGGTTTATTCAGGCACGAAGTACAAATTCATTTATTTGGAATGAATCCAAAGAGATTTCTCCATTTGTATAAAAATATAACTGCTTATTTAAGTTTTATGAAAACAATTTATTTGGTATTTAGAAGTAAATATCGTCGACACCATGATCTGTATCACCTCAAAGAAACAAAAGAAAAACCTTTTAAAGCATCATCAGGAACAAAAAAGGGGTTCCTTTTAATCTTGCCTTAACAAGGGAGGAATACTGAATGATCGTTTTTGAGAATCCCCAACGTAATGCGGTAAGAATTCTAAATTCTCTACAGTGCACCTACTGTGCTGTCAGTTTATGTTGCTAGACTACAGCCTTGACGTAAACTGCAAAGTGACCGTTTGGGCCCAGCAGTATTTGCCATACCAGGGTTGGAAGCTGCCTACACAGTGATCTCCACCTTAGTGACAATGCTGATAACTTTCAGGTTTAGCGCTTCACTGAACAGAGTAATTTAAACACTTCCTTCCCTGGCTGCTTCTAGGATTTAAAATAACACTAAGAGAGAACTATTTTTAAAGGATGCTACGGACCCATCACAGCAAATTCCAAACTTTGGAAAAGGCACAGAATGAGTACTGAAAAACATTTTTTGTCCATGATAACGATGTTATACCTTCAGATGATCAGTATGCCAAAAGGCTACTGTTCAAACCGGGCCCAAACCCACTGTTTTGCTGGGTGTTTTTACATGCAATGCACACAATACCATCTAATGTGTTGTTTTTTCTTGATAAAATAATCAAAATATACTTCTTAGGATTACTACTCATATGAATTTCTGTTACTAGTTTAATGACAAAAAAGCATAATTAATTGACAGCAAGATATTTTCAGACAAATTCCAAAACACAGGCTAAACAGACCTGTATTCAAACCGGAGTCATCTGACCTCTTGCTTAGCTGCAGTATGAAAGAAATGGGAACTGGCCTCTCTCACTAGCATTGTGAGAATATTCCAGCTTGTAGCTTTAAGTACCTGGTCACACACAGACACTGCTAAAAACGCCTGGCTATTAAGCTTTCACATACTGCTTCAACAATCACTGAAGCCCAGCAAAAAATTCAGTAGGCAAGATGCAATCAATCCAAGAGCTCCTACTCATGTGCCCTGCTTTAAACATCACCAAAGCTATATTCCAAAGCCTAATTTGGGAAACACTACCACAAATTAGGTTTGCAAGTCTTTGGATTACTTCCTAACTATTTGGTTTATTTGTCCTTGTTAACTATGCACAGCAGAAAAGCTTGCTGACAAAATGCCTGCCTAGCCAAGCCATTTCTCACAATCGCCAGAGTACCCAAGAGCAGAGCCCTGTAGATATAGCTCATAGGCAAGAAGTGACAGTGGTTTCCACAGATTCTCAGTATGTGACTACGGATGGGAGGATACAGCATGTAGTTGGGTCTCAGAGGTACTGAAGAATATCACAGTAAAGACTCCACAGGCTTCCTTCCTTCTGTAGCTGATGATTCAAATTAGCCGGCTAGCACAGCCTTTTGCTGCTCATATGACTGACAGAGCTCTATGCTTGGAAACCACGTTCTGATAAGTCATGCATTCCTCAAGAAAAACAGGATGATATTTTACACATTCCAGCACATGACAGGAAGATCTGCATGTTAAGTGATCAGGTCTGTAGTTTTAGTTTTATCAAGACTTGAAACATACATCTTCAACAGAAAAGCCCATGGATAATGCAGCTACATCTGGGATCCGCTCGCCAGGAATGGGCCAACTTCCATCTCGAAAAACAACTGACTGAGGTGATCGTAAGACACTAAATTCATCACCGCATACACCTAAAAACAAACAAACAAAAAAGCTGTTACGGTTTTCACAATCTTTCTCTTACATCACAGAAAAAGAGCATATTAGAGCTTTTAAGACTCCTTATTCCTCCCTCTCATACCTATCAATTTATGTAACACAAGTAATGAGAACCAATCATTTAATGCTCTGGAATACAAAATAAGTTTTTATACAGCAATGACTAAGGAAGGACAAAACCACATCAACAAAAGCAGGGCAATTATTCAAGCAACAGCACAGTACACTTCTGCGTACTCACTAGCAGGTTGTGAGCAGCGTTCCAGTTCTGACCTGGGAAAGCTAACTCTCAGTAGAGCCAGGCAGACTCCAAAATCCTATTAGCTCACAAGCAACTCTGCACCAACACGGCTTGTTTGCTTCCAGGACTGCTTGGCATAACATCTCTTTTCATGCAGACAACAGCCTGAGCCACTGAACCCAGAGCCAGGAGGATCAGCAGAGTCGGTGCCGGCTTAAACAGAGCACTGCCAGGAATGATCTGGCTTCTGCAGAACAGCTCCGGTGTCTCTGCTCTGCCTTCTCAACCACATGATATTGAGAGATGTTTTACCTCCTCCAGGTACTGGACCTAAGCTGATTGTGTGAAACCACAATCTGTAACACTTCTTTTCATGTTGGGTTTTCACTTATTTGTGACCCCTCCTACCCTCTCTTTCCCATTACCATGAATAGCAAAGTTGACTAAAAGCATTATTTCTAATCTGTATTATGATGACAGTAACTTATTGCATAATAAAGTCAGAGAGCACTCCACAAAAAAAGAGATGGGCTAATTTCAGTCTAGCTTCCTATTTTTAAGTCACTTAAGCACACCTGCAATACTGTGTGCACAAACAATTGCCTAAATATATTTTAAGACTTATTTGGTGAATATAAGCAGTAACATGCACAATACAAAGCTTCAGACATATCCCACCCCAATGAGCAATCTATGTATGTTTCTACAGGAAAACTAATCTAATACAGGACTCAAGAAAATCAACTAGGAGAACAATAAATATTTGCAGGCCATCTAAGCTTAAGTACTAATTTTACAATGAGTCTGACTACATACTCCAAAATTACATGAGTAAGATAATCTTCTAAAAAAACCAACAACAAGTATTTACTCATATGATCACTGGAAATTAGTTAACAATTCAAGCAGGTATATAAAAATAGTTTTCCAGGGCATCTGCAAATCTAAAGGCTATTTACAAAAATAATGCAATAGTAAACTGATGTATTGTGCAGCTATAATCTTCCCTAACATGAATTTAACCAATCTGACCTTGAAAATGCTGTTTTAATGCCTGGATCATGATCATGCATACACATGTTGACAGTAAACCTGAGCTATATTATGACAAACATACTAAAGGAACAAAGTCCTGAGATGCAGGTTGGGGAACAGTGGCAAACGGAAGGAAACAGGCCAAACCAACTGATCTATATGGAGCAGATTCAAGCGGTGTTTTTTTGTTTTAAAATTGATATGTGTTCATTGGATGGCCTGCTACCAATTTTAACGGTGTACCAACCCATATTTGGAGAACAGAAGTGTTTCTAGACCAATTTGCTTATGAAGGAATTTACAAAATTGCTACAAACATTTTTGCTTAGTGTGCAGGATTTCACACATTGCTTTAATTTTCCACAAGGCTTGTAAGACAGTCACACATGTTATTTATTGGCTTAGTTGGGACAAGGTTGCTCAGGTGGATAAAATCAGAGCGTCACCCTTTTTAGTAAAAAATTTGCCTTGCAAGTTCTCAATGAGCAAAGCTAAATCTGAAGTTGGGAACACAAGCCTTTTCCTCAGACACGCTATAACTGCTTGACCACAATATCCCACTGGGACGCATATTCAGTGAAGTCCAGAGACTAAATTCCAAGACGCAATTCATCCTGTGTACTGCTGCCCAGCCACCTACAGAAAAAACTTAATCAAACTTTGACCATACCGAAGCGGTCTCTGGGGAGAGCTTCGGCTCTCAAAAGCCTCTGCGGGCCTGCGCCGAAGAACTGAGGTAGGCTGACCGAAAACTACATAGGCGGCCTAGCCGCCTGAAGCTCAGAGCAGGAGCCTGACTCGCAACGTCTGACAGAAAAGCCTCCAGCCATGGCAAAATTCGTAAAAGGTGGCAGAATTCGTACAAGGTAATAAAACGGCGTGTATCTACACACAAACACACCCCGCTCCCCGGTCACCATCCCCCCCCCACTCCCGGCTCCGCAAGGCCCGCGCCTCCCGCCCCCGCCCGCAATGCCTCGCGCGCCCCTCGCCAACCGTTGCGGCCGGGCCCGCTGAGGCGCCCAACGTCCCTCCGCAGCCCCCCTGCCCCCGCCCGCCCCCTGCGGCAGGGCTCCCCCACGCCCCCCGCCCCGGCTCACCGGCGAAGCAAGCCGATGCCAGCAGCAGCACCGCCACCTCCAGGGCCCAGGAAGCCCCGCCGCGCCGCTCCATGTTCGCCGCGCTGCCGGGCAGGCCGCCGCACTGAGGAGACGCCCGCCTGGGAAAACGCCGGGCCGGCGGCCGCACCGTCGGACAGAGAAGCCAGAGCGCCCCGCCCACCAGGCTGTGGTGACAGACAACGGCCGCAGCCAATCGGCAGGTGAGATTCAGGGCGGCTGGGCGGGACGCTGCAGGAGTGACTGACGGAACCGACCATTCGGCAGTGAGGCCCGCCCCCGCCCTGTCACGGGGCTGACCGGTCAGCTGAGGCGCCGTCCCGCCGGGAGGGCGGGGTCTTGACTTGAGTGGCGTTCCCGCTTGGCCAATCGGATCGTGAGAGATCTGTGCATCATTTTCCTGGCCGCACCGTAGATTCAGCGGGGACCGGTGAGGAGGCGGAGCCTCCCCGGAGTGAGTTGACGGCTGATTCGGCCAATCGGAGTGCGAGGGATCGGGGCCTTGTCCCTCACACCGCTCATCAGCATGACGGCGACGGGACGCGCGGTTGGAGGGGGGAGGAGGGAAGGAGCTCTGATTGACAGTTAAATGCACCATTCAGAGAGCAAGGGCGTCTGCTCCCCCTTTTTCGCACCTCTGTAGCGCCGGGTCCTCCGGCTGTGAGGCTTTGGCCGTGAGGTAGGCCCTGGCCCCGGCCCTTCGTCTTGCACTCGCCCTCGCCCTCATCCTGGATGTACCTGAGGAGGCACAGAGGGGACGACAAGAATCCATGTTAAGGGGGGGAGGGGGCTTGTTTTGGGGGGAAGAGTGGTCGTTGTTGGCTTTCCTTTTGGTTTCTCTTTTCAGTGGGGTTTGAAATAATGGGGAAAAAAAAAATAAGTTTTTGCGTTTATGCCTGATGCGTGCCTCAGCACTTCACCCCTGAAAGGCAAGCAACGGAGCTGAATCCGTGAGTTGGGCACTGCCGTATAGTATGTGGTTTTGATATTTATGGGGGAAGCAGCCTTCAAGGTCTTGATTGGGTCCATTAAACTGGTGAGGGTTTACTAAACTGGTGGAGGAGAGGGGCCAAGATAGAATCATAGAATTGCCTAGGTTGGAAGGGACCTTTCAGATCATCAAGTCCAGCCATCAGCCTAACTCTGACAAAAACTGTCACTAATCTAAACTATATCTCTAAGCAGTATGTCTACCCGTCTTTTAAATACCTCCAGAAATTAAATACCTCAACCACTTCCCTGAGCAGCCTGTTCCAATTCTTAATAACCCTTTCGGTGTAAAAATTTTTCCTAATAGGCAGTCTAAACCTCCCCTGGTGCAACTTGAGATGAAGTGTTTGGAAAGTTCCTGCCCATTTCCCTGAAGGTTTGTTGTTGAGATCAGTTACAGTAACATACGTACTTGCTGCCGCAGTCATGCTCATCTCACTTCAGCTGTTTTTTCTGGTAACAGAAGCAGGCAGCTGGGTGCATGCTGTTCAGTGTATGTGTAGTATTCCTGTAATATGCCATGAACAATTGAGAGTATTCCTTGGGGTCTTTTTACATTTTTAGGCTCAGGGATCTTGAGGAGATTTTCTGCAAGTTGAGGCAGAGAAAACTGGGCTTGGAGGGTGAATTGTCATGTAGCATAGGTGGTTAAGACCTCCATTTATTGTGGAGAACATCTATAATTAAAACTGTCTTTATTTCTGTCCTGGATTCCTCAGAAAGCAATGTGTGTAAGTTCACAGGAAATCCAGCAGTGCTAGGGAGTATTTTATCTGCTTTGCTGGAACACAGCAACTCTGTCATATCCACATGGTAAGACTGTATTTATGTGCTGAATGTGCCAGAGATTACTAGCCATGCAGCTATCTGACCAGTTATTCTGCCATGTATTTAGAAATTCCAGCCAACTATAGAAATACTCTGAAAATCTTCCTGAGCACGGTTTCTGTACCAAAAAAGGGGATGCATCTTTCAGAATCGGTGAATGAGTTGGAGAATGGCAGGTAGTAAAATGTGCGTACAACAATCAGAATGGTATTTGAGACAGTAAAGTTATATCCCTGCATCTGCCACGTGATAGTGTGTGACGATGGGCAAATCACTCATACCCAGCTTTTCATAGGTGGCAATAATAGTCTGCTCCTTGTCTGTGAGCTGATTTGCATAAATGAAGAGGAGCTACTGCTCCCACTGTTCTCAGGTGGAAACTATACTTTGAATATGAAAACCATGCCAAATATGTAGAGTACTCTCGAATTCATCAGCCAGGCAAGGTATGAGCACTTCAAATTAATACTCACTTATTGTTTACTCTGTATTGTGCATTACAAAACCAGCACTACATAACAACTTTTGTAAAATAAATGCAAACAAAGGTTTGTGAGATTACCTAGATACTGTAGCAAAGAGTATGATCAAAATAGTTGTTTCCTTATCGGCTTTTCTGCCTTCAGAGTAGGATTAGAAGAGCATACAAGAGACAAGGCCTGGATCACTGAACAACAAAGATATTGAATGATTGCTTTTTCAATGAGCCCAGCATGTTTGTGCACTGAGGAAGGCAGGACGATATTAAAAAAAAAAAGTATCCTATCCTGTAAACTGACAATGATATCACAACATGTTTGCCCATGGGTTCTGGATTAAGGTTATGTGAGTTACCTTATTTTTGGCATTTACTGGCTCTTGGGCGCTTCACTTGACGAGTGTAGTGTGCTATTTACTGTGTGTATTTTAGCAACATTTCACAAAGTTTTATCTATCTGGGAAAATATGGTTCCTGCACCAAGATACTTGTAGTCTGAAGTAGGTGATCATAGGACATCAAATATGGGTATACACTGCGTTGCCTTCTCACAGTAGGAGCTGTACAGCTGCATCCTCCTCCTTACCCCCACTCCTCCCTGCAGATTGGGTCTACACCCAAAATGTTCATAGAAATAAGAAGGGTGGCTCAAAGCAGTAAGTTTGTGAAACTATAAGAGGGCATTAGGTGGATGTGGTGGTGTTTTAGATGGGAATGTAGCAGAAAGTGCAGAACAGGGAAAGGAGCTTGCAAGGGAAGAAGTTTCTCCATCTAAATCACAGATTTCTTACAAATATGATGTGTAAAAGAAGAGGGCAGGGTGAATAAGACTGTTTCAAAGAAGTTGTTTCTCTTGTATCTGTTACTGTGTCTGTGTTTCATATCTATGCCCGTTAGCAATCATTTCAAATTTTTTTATTATCTTGACACTGTTTTCCATAAAGCATTCACTCTGGAAGTCATGCAACAACCAAAGAGTGTCATCTTATTTTTTGGATTCGCTGCAGGAACTGTATTTTCAGCAATGTAGGGTTCACATTCCACTTTTTTTTCCCGAACTCTTCGTGCTGGCAATACTATAATTTAATTCTAGAAACAGAAGAGAAACCAGAGTTCTGCATTTGGATATTCTTATATTCCTTCTCTGCTACTTGAATTGCTTTTCTTCTTGAAATCGCAGTAGAAACATGGTTTGTGAAGAATTCTGTCTTCTATCTTATGTTTTCCTGTTCTCATCTTGGTTTCTTCTTTGGGAAAATAATAAATAGAAGCAATAAATTTTATTATGAAACAGTCAAGTCTCACTAACTCTGTACACTGGTTTTCAGTGCCCACTGGGTATATCTGTATGTCAGTGAAGCCCAGTATAAGAGAATAATACCATCAGTTTACAGGCTGGCAGAGTTCTAGCTATTTTCTCTAGGCTTAATTTAGATCCCAGCTGTGCTTTGAAGAGAGTGAGTTTTGTAATCCTGTAAGCAATACTTGTGACAAAATCTACACGCAGTAAAATTCTGTTAAACTGATTTCATTCTGAGCTTCCGCTCAGGGCAAGTAAAAAAATGAGACAACATGCACATTAGGTCAGAAATAATTTTTATAAAGCCATATACTGCTAGTAGCAGTCACAAAATCAAAGTGCCAGCTGTAGGCAAAATACCAGTATTCACTGGCTCTTTTAGCAGTGTGCTGTGCAAAAATGTCTTGGGCAGGAATTGCTCATGTGGTGTTTGGATGCTGCCTTTGCCTAGAGCCCTGTCTGTACTAACAGCATTGCGGATGAAATGATGGTAGAAGAGGGAATGTGAGGAAAAGGCTAAGTCAAAGAGCCAGCCATTTGTACTGGACTTCTGCGTTATCATTTGGTTTCATTCTATCACTACTAAATCGAGTGTAGTTGCTAGCAGGAGTAATTGTCTCAACCATTATTTCCAAAACGGGGCTTTAACTGGAGAATATTTGCCTAGATGCTGCAAACACCAAGCCAGTCATATCCTACGGGAAAGAACGAATTCCCGGTGCCAGGTACCATTTGGAGTTACCAGGTCCAGAAATACATGGAGTGAGCAATATCCCCTTTGGTAGTAGGCTTTCCAGTCTCACAGCAAATCTATGCACAGAAGCTAAGCGTACACTTCTAAAATTAAATTGAGAAGATAAAACTCTTTCTGTGATGCTTTCTGACCTTGACACGCTAATGGAACATGTGTTTAACATGGTACGGTTAGTTGGACACCCGCTGTCCTGGTGTGGTGGGGGAACGGGACAAGTTTGAATGACTCTCTGTTGGGCAGTTAGTTTCGGGGCTCCTGGCGTACCAGGAAACTGGGAGGTGAGAGACTGGAGACAATTGTGCGTGGCTTGGCTATTTATACTAGTTGCAACTTGACAGATGGGTCTCGTGAAAAGTTGTTAGTCCTTGCCGCTGAATTGCTTTGTGGTCTCAGCTCTCCTGTCCCTGTTTGCAGACTCCATCTATGTAAGCAGACACAGTTGTCATTCCTACAAATGTGAACACCAAGTCTAAATTAATCAAAGACAACTCAAATAATTTCTGAATTACTGAAAAAAAACCACTGAAAACAAGAACAAAAGAAAAAAAAAAACAAAAACTTGTCACTGAGATAAATCTTAGGCTGTGTCAGAGCCAACTTCATGAAGACTCAAATCATAAGCAAAATATAAGTGCTGCCCTCTCTAAAAGGTGGAGATGTCTTCTATACCTCTTTGTGAAAGGAGGGAAAAATGCCTTTCTCTTTTACTTCTGTCAGTCAATGGATGACTTTGTAGGCTTAAAGAAGATTGCTGGCTTTCTCATCTGTGGGACTGAGCTACAGTTAAGGCCTCCAAATATGCATGAGAAGCCCATTTTCAGGTTCTTTTTGCTAGATTCTATAAGCACATCATATAAAGACAACTGTACATCTCTTTTGTGTATCAGTAAAAATGTCGCAATGTCAGAATTGTGATCTTGCAATGCAGCTCCTGTGGACTCCTGACATTTTCTAACAGTTCTCTCCACGGGCTTGTTTATGACTTTGCCAGCACCTCCAGGCTCACTGAAGGCAAGAGTGCCACCATACACGTGTTTTGCAGAAGGAGGTCCCCGTCCCACGGAGTTTGCAGTCTGAGTAGCGGTAGTGGCTGGAGCAGGGTATCGATGAGGTGATTGACTCGCCTAAGCTCCTACAGCAGATCAGTGAAAGGATGAGGAGGACCTTGCCTCTCTTGCCTGTGCTTTAGCCTGTGCTGCCCTCTCAGCCCCTGAGGGATCTCTCAGCCTTCAGTGATCATAGTCAATTTTTAGAAATGTGTTTTACAAGCATTTTGTTCCTGTACACGACACTGCAGTCCGCTAGGAATACAATTTTGACGTAATAGTTCTGAGGAAGATGATCATCTGTAATCCACACAGAAGAGATGACTTAGTTTAAGTAGTTTCAAAGTCACATTAATCACTATCTTTTAATTAAGTCAGCTTAATCAAAACATATTTTTAATGTTTTATTTTAATGTCTTTGAAAGTAGGGGGAGACTATGGTTTTAAGGATATTCGATATAATTAAAAGTTCACAGCTTCTGTATGTTGAGGTTGTAGCACTAATGAGGAAGGGAACACAGGAGAAAGAAACTCAGTCTTTTCCTGAAATTGTGTAGAGAAATTAAGGTGTGTGTCTGTGTGGTGCCTATGAATTGTAGTTGATTTGTGCATTACATTTGCATTCAACTTTTCTTAATAATTTTATCAGTAAGGACTTAAGCAAAGCAAAGATTTGCCATCGGCCCTTGGTAAGCATTTTGAACGAGCATCCCTAGATCGTGAGCACTCTTGGCACCATCTGGTGGTCGAAAATACAGCTGCAGCCTCGCTGGCTTTGCGTTCTCATGCTCCGACCAAAAGTTAAATGAACCGCAGCTTCTCGGGGGTACTTCGTTTGGTGTCCCCTCTATAGGTTCCTGTTCTGTCCCACTGCCCAGCCTTTCTAGTAAACAGCGGCTAAGAGCATCACTGAAGCGGATGTCAGAAAGTGAGTCAGAACAAGGAAACACAAACGTTTGGTGGGAACTGGGATGAAATAAGTGTTCACTGCTTCCTTCCAGGTCAGTGGAGAATTTAAGTTATTCTATCTCACTTGTTTGAGTCTACATGGTTTCATAAGAGGTAAGAAGGTCATTCACAACAATTTATTAGCTTATTAGGGGGAACTTGCCTTCAATAGTGCAAGGCTAAATTTTACTGACAATCTGCAAAATCTCATAAGCTGCACCGCAGGGAGCTTCACACATTTTAGCTGACAATGCTTAAAGCATCTCTATTCCTAATTCTTGTTAAAGACCGAAGCTGGTACCTTAGTCATCCAAAAGTTAAAAGAATAAATTAGACTGTTTTTATTTGACATACAGCCATTCGTATAGGTTCTTAGCACCTTCTAGAAAGACCTTAAATCCTTCCTACATCGTTTCAATCATGGCTCTGAAGTCTGGAGAGGGAAGGCCATAAAGCAGGAATGAGGGCTTGGTCATATGCAATAGGGAAATGCTGCTAATTCTCTTCTCCCCAAAAGTCTCTGTCCTACTCCAATTCTTTCTCTACCTGGTCTCCCACCTGCAACTTTGATACTTGGTTTCGTTTCTACGATTTCCCCCAATTTCCAAGAAACCAGAGAAGCTAACCAGCTAGAGAGGAGACATTGGGGTATTGGGTTACCAGGTACTGTGAAATGGCATTCCTCCATCCTGTCTAAATGCAGAATATACAGAATGTACCAAGAGCATTATCCCTTCTCTTGCACAACTGCCTAATACTAACATCAAACCCCAACCTGAGCTCGTAGGTGTAGGCATGTCAGCCACTTGTCACACAGTAAGTTGGGGAGTGACTCTCCAGCAGGTCAGCAACTCAGCAGTACCTACAGTTGTGAAGCAGGGCAGGGTGCTTTGGCTCCCTTTTGGTGAAGGGTAAAGCTATTTTACGCTTTTTCCCTAGCTAGCAGGTTTAACAGTTGGCTTCTGAAATCTACCTTGATCTCTTCTCCAGCTGAGAAGGGCAAACATGATCTTTTATACTTTTGGTTAATGTGGCCTCTCCACTCTCACCTCTTGTGTTTTGCAGCCCCACAAACCTAATATCCTGTTGTGACTACTCAGCCGTTCTGGAAGTGCACCTCTTCTTCCAGTTTGAGAAGATTTAGGATGCGGTGAGAGAGAGAGAGTTAAATTTGACATTCTTCCCCCTATGCTTGAAGAGATTTAATTGAAGTTCACCCAGGGGAGAAGTCACTACCAGCAGATAAACACCTTAGCTTGCTGTTTCTAATAAAATGGTTAACAATGGAGTAGTTAAAACTTAAAGTATAATTTGTTGTCATTAAGCTTTTATGTTATCTCCATCCTGAGCTCCATAGAAGCTCCTGTTGAAGAGTCCAGGTGCTTTAGATATGTCCTATATTTTGAAGGTAATAATTGCAACCATTAGTGTAAAGATTGCTGAGCTAAGCTTATAGCTTCTTGCTTTTGAAAGGGGTGATGATGTTTCTATTCTCCCCCAAGTTTGGTTATCCTCTGCGCTGTATTGTATTTACTGTGGGTCCACTCTCAGTTTACTGTGTAGTTATTCTGACCCAGCTCTTTTGTGGAGTCAGTTTTCTTAAACCTCAGGAAGCTGAACTGACTTGTTGGGAGGCGAGATGAGTATCAAAGTCAGGGGAAGGGAAGAGGCAGGAGTGCGTGGATAGGATCAGGGAAAGTGGGGTCCTCTGTGGTTCAGTGCTCTGATAGCATTTGATTAGTGCAGGCTGCATTGCGTCTCTTGGCCTTATGTCTTAGGTCAGGGGCCATGATTAAACAGTCATTTTCATCCAGTTGCTGCTGTTGCCAGAAAAATTCCCAGTTCCTTCCCCGTGTTCGTGCTGTCTCCCTCGTGCTGAAGCTCAAGTTGAAGCAGCTTTTCTTCCTCTGGGGTGGGTCACTCCTCGGTGAGATCACCATCAGGTCGTGGTGTGGCCGTCTGAACGTCCACAATGCTCGAGTAGTGAGGCAGGAGCCACTGGCTGGAGGTGGGACCATCTCAGGACCAGCGCGGATTCATACCTGAATTAAGTGACTATGTATCCATAGCTTTAAGCCAGATTTTTCTTTTCTGTGCTCTTCAAATCAGGCTTCCAAATGAGATGCCTAAATACAAACATGCTGACCATTTTCCTATTCATCACACTTTCTTTAGCAGTGACTTAATGTTTGGGAAAATCAGGGCAGTTCTACTCATACACAGTTGCACTCCGTCCTGGGTCTCGTTTGTTACTGATACTTGTTGTGGGAGGAGATAGCATGCTTCAGAGATGAAGAGATGGCAGCATAATAGTTAACATCTGTAAGGCCAAACAGTGAACTTAAGGGACATAATAAGAATGGGTTTGGTAATATACCATATGAGAAAATGACCTTTTTCCCATTGCGTCTTACCTCATGGAATTTGAAACCGCAGTGTAGCTACATACACCTTTGGGAGGGTAAAGAAGGATTCAGCATTTGAACTGTAAGCCACAGAAAGGCTTTTCAAGCTTACAATATCTTTGTCTCATTTAACAATTTTTATAAGTAAGTTTTGGTGCTTGCTTTGAGTACTTTCCCTAGTGGTCTCCCAAACTGATTATAGACTTGTTCAGCTGATTTCCATCTCAAGGTTTTCTGTCTGTTATTGGAGAGCTGTTGTCAGATTTGAAATAACCATTGTGGGGGTCCCCTGTGGTTAAAAAAAGAAAAAAATATCTGTTCATATAGTGAAAGAGAGAAACTGGTCAAAAGGGCTGTGAGCTGTGGGTGAGGAAGCAGCCTTAGCAATGGAAAATGCAGGGCTTTGCCTGAGCAGTTGTGTGAAAGAGCTCTCCTAGCCAGCGTGGACTTCAGATAAGACAGATAACCTCAATGGGGTTGAATGAAGTTTACCTTTTAGTTGCTTGAAATGGAATACAAAGGTGATGCATGAAGTGCATTATTCTCATAAGCCTCTGTGAAATCTCAAACAAAAATGTCTTTCATATAATGGTGCAACAAAAGTGGAGAATCATGCGGGAAGAAATAGAGCCTTGAAGTAAACAATTTGGTTACTGGAACAATTGGAATGGAAAAGAAAAAGTTGTAACCTGGAATAGTGGGGGAAAGGATTAAAAAAAAAAAAAAAAACAAAACAAAGCACCAAAAGAAACATACAACCTACTTTGAGGGTGGGTAAAACATGCTTTAAACTGACTCCTCTGATTAAATTTGCTTATCCTATTTCTTGAAAAAAAAATACAGTAAGAACTATAAAAACAAGGACCTTGCTGATAGAAAGTTCCTTTTTTGGGGACCCTGCTGCACAGGCACCCATGCTGCACCTGTGTATGCTGCACACACATATTTTTATGTATACTAATCGTGTAATAGAGAATGTCTGTTGCACTTGCATTTGCAGAATTCAGTGTCTTTTTTTCTTCTTGAATCTTGATACTGTCTCTTCTTGGAGCCCGTTAAAAACATTTACCTCCTTATAAACCATTCAAAACATAAATGAAGCCCAAAGAACTGCTACATCCATTAGGAACAGGGTAGAAATGTCAGCAGCATTGTTAATCCAAGGCTGACAGTCTATGATGCCATAGGCACTTGCCTGAAAGGAATAAACGAGGTCAGAACAACGGGTCTGAAGCGTGTCACAGTAATTCTGGTGCCAAAGAGGTTTTGTAATTACCTGCTGAAGTTGAAGAACTACTCAAGTAACAAGAAATTTCTAGCTGAAGTTAACTTATGTGGTGATGTTGTGAGGGGTGGCTGGGACAGTACAGCCTGAGTACATAGAGTATAGCAAGGTACCTCTGCTATGTTTCTAGGCCACCATGCAGGAGTTCTGGATTTTCAACCTGTTCCCATTTCTTTCTCCCATGTAGGTTTGCAAGGGATTTTAGTCTTATGTGTAATAACAGAGAGAGGACTGTATTCTTTGGTGATTCTGTTGCTGAGATCTCAGTGTGGTCCAGCTGATGCCCCACCAGCAGGTTGGTAGTAGTCATAAAAAAGCTTTGCAGTATCTCCCTGAAGCAGCTCAGCTTGCCACTGCTGCTTGCTCCAGCTTGTGTTTTTAGTGTCAACAGTCTCTTAAGAATCAGAAAAGTCACGTTCTCTTAACACAGAACAAGGACCTTTGTTCAGGTAAAGGTTGCCCGCAAAGCTACGCTGCCTCTTTCATTGGAAAACTTCTGCCGAGAACATTCTTGTGTCAATAAACACAGCATTCCAGCATAGTGATGCTGCGGTGACACTGCATTGCACTGTACTGCATTTGGCTGTTAAAAAGGGACATTGTAGTGTGGATAAATCACAGTACTTGTCCCAAACACAAGAGCTCATAAAATTCTTGCTATGATGTCTTAGGCCAATGCTCTGGAACACTGCAGTGATTTTTAAAAGCTGTTGTGGTATTAGTTAATCTATAAATTACTTGTTCTGAGATGGCATTTTTGCAAAACTTATGTAATAAAAATTAAATAATGATAATGTTTTTTAAAAGAGAGGTATTAAAAGTGCCCTATTCTGCAGACCAAAGCAATAATATGTTGGGCAGCATCAAAGCATTAAACAAGATGGTTTGCATCATTAACACTAAATGAAATGGCTTAACAAGCCAATAAATGATGAGAATAAAACAAAGTTATCACACAATACAGTTTTTGAAAGTGCCAGAAACAAATTTTCTGAAGCAAATAATTTTCCAATAAAATTAGATGGAATTTAAAGGAACATATTTTTCTGATTACTGAATGCGAGATCAAATATCACAGTTAAATACTACTTTGCATATTGTGTACTGTGTGTATGGGCTTCATAGCAGCCTAGTGAAGTATAAAGGAAGAGTGAGCATTAATTTTCTTATTTTGTAGATCAGGCAAATAAAGGAATTACATCAGGAAGACTGGAAGAATTCTCGCCTCATTCTGAAATCTTTATGCTAGTTAAATGTTTAAGTCATGCTTTTTCTTTTTTTTTCTAAGTCTGCAGAAAGTCTTTTGTCCTGGTTTGAATGACACAGGACTAATTTCTCTTCTAATGCTTGGGAAAACTGCATTTTTAGAAGACTCTAGTCTCTGAATTTGTGAAAATACATACTTTATAGCCAGACATGTTATGTAGGATTCAAGGTCTTGGTGTTTTTGAGCCTTGCCAGGTGCAGGGATGAGGAGGAGTGAGACCTGGGCACTTGACCCAGGCTGGCCAATGGGATTATTTCATACCATGAACGTCGCATTCAATATAAATATAAATTTGCTGAAGATTTTTCCTCTTCTATGATGGCTGCAATACTGAGAACTTCTTGCCCCGGTGCCAGGCCCCTGAGCCCTTCCCTTTCTCTCGAAGACGTAGCACTCGCAGTGTCTGACATTTGCTGTCCCCCACTGGGAGTGCACAGCTTCCTGCTGATAGAACTGGCTGGGTATAATCCTTGTATATCTTATATTGGTGTCGGGATCAATACTGGTTCTTTAGTATTATTAATGTTAATTATGTAGTCTTATCCTATTAAATCAGTTTATATTTCAACCCTCGGGTTTCCTTTTTTTTTTTCACGATTCCCCTTCCTGGGTGGGGAGGGATGATCAGGTGATAGAATAATAGACAATAAATTAGTATGGGTTTCTCAAACACCGGGCCTGCTCGCTAAGAATGGGAAAACCCTATCCCGAAAGGGGAAAAGGGTACTAGGCCAAGAGTTAGCAAGGCTCATGGACAGGGCTTTAAACTAGAATCGAAGGGGGAAGGGGATAAAACCAGGCCCACTAGTAATGAGCCTAGGGATAAAGGGCCAAGGAAGGATGGGCGTGAAATCGGTAGCCCAGCTCAAGTGCATCTACATGAATGCACGTAGCATGGGCAACAAACGGGATGAGCTGGAAGCCATTGTGCAGCAGGACAGCTATGATGTAGTTGCCATCACGGAAACATGGTGGGATGACTGTCATGACTGGAATGCTGCGATGAATGGCTATAAGCTCTTCAGAAGGGATAGGCAAGGAAGGAGAGGCGCGGTGTGGCTCTGTACATTAGGGAATGTTTTGATTGTATAGAGCTAGATTCCAGTGATGATAAAGTCGAGTGCTTATGGGTAAGGATGAAGGGGAAGGCAAATAAGGGAGATCTTGTGCTGGGAGTATGCTATAGACCACCCAACCAGGATGAGGACACAGATGAAGTATTCTGTAAGCAGCTGTCTGAAGTCTCGGAATCGCCAGCCCTTGCTCTGGTTGGGGACTTCAACCTGCCAGGTATCTGCTGGAAATATAACACAGCAGAGAGCAGGCAGGCTAGGAGGTTCCTGGAGTGCATGGAAGATAACTTCCTGACACGACTGGTAGGTGAGCCTACCAGGGGAGGTGCCTCGCTAGACCTACTGTTCACAAACAGAGAAGGACTAGTGGGAGATGTGGTGGTCGGAGGTCGTCTTGGGTTTAGTGATCATGAAATGGTCAAGTTTTCAATTCGTAGTGATGTAAGGAGGGGGGTTAGCAAAACCTCCACCTTGGACTTCTGGAGGGCGGACTTTGACCTGTTCAGAACACTGGTTGAGAGTGTCCCTTGGGAGATAGTCTTGAAGGGCAAAGGGGTCCAGGAAGGCTAGACACTCTTCAAGAAGGAAATCATAAAGGCCCAGGAGCAGGCTGTCCCCAAGTGTCGCAAGTTTAAAGGGCGGGGAAAATGGCCAGTCTGGATGAATAAGGAACTTCTGACGGGACTTAGGAATAAAAGGAGGGTTTACCACCTTTGGAAGAAGGGATAGGCAACTTAGGAGGAGTACAGAGATCTCGTTAGGTTATACAGAGAGAAAATTAGGAAGGCAAAAGCCCAGCTGGAGCTCAACTTAGCCACTAACATAAAGGACAACAAAAAAAGTTTTTATAAATATGTCAACAAAAAGAGAGACAGGGAGAATCTCCATCCCTTACTGGATGCGGGGGGGAAAGTTGTAACCAAGGACGAGGAAAAGGCTGAGATACTTAATGCCGCCTTTGCCTCCGTCTTCAATAGTCAGACCAGTTATCCCCAGGGTGTTCAGCCTCTGGAGCTGGAAGGCAAGGATGGAGAGCAGGACAACCCACCCATAATCCAGGAGGAAGTAGTCAATGATCTGCTTCTGCACCTAGACGCACATAAATCTGTGGGGCTGGATGGGATTCATCCAAGAGTACTCAGGGAGCTGGCGGGAGAGCTCACCAAGCCTCTCTCCATCATTTATCAACAATCTTGGTCAACAGGGGAGGTACCAGATGACTGGAGGGTGGCTAATGTGACGCCCGTCTACAAGAAGGGTCAGAAGGAGGATCCGGGGAACTACAGGCGTGTCAGCCTGACCTCGGTACCAGGAAAGATTATGGAGAGGATCATCTTGAGTAAGGTCTCACGGCAAGTGCAGGACAGCCAAGAGATCAGGGCCAGCCAGCAAGGGTTTAGGAAAGGGAGGTCCTGCTTAACCAACCTGATCTCTTTCTATGACCATGTGACCCACCTTCTGGATGCAGGGAAGGCTGTGGACGTTGTCTATCTGGACTTTGGTAAGGCCTTTGACACCATCCCCCACAGCATTCTCCTGGAGAAGCTGGTGAATCATGGCATAGACAAGCGTACTCTTCGCTGGGTAAAAAACTGGCTGGATGGCCATGCCCAGAGAGTTGTGATTAATGGGGTGAAATCCTCTTGGCAGCCGGTCACCAGTGGTGTCCCTCAGGGCTCAGTTTTGGGGCCAGTTTTGTTTAATATCTTTCTCAATTATATGGACAAGGGGATTGAGTGCACCCTCAGTAAGTTTGCAGTAGACACCAAACTAGGTGGGAGTGTTGATCTGCTTGAGGGTAGGAAGGCTCTACAGAGGGACCTGGACAGGCTGAGGTTTAATAAGGCCAAGTGCCGGTTCCTGCATTTTGGTCACAACACCCCCAAACAACGCTACAGGCTTGGGAAGAGTGGCTGGAAAGCTGCCCAGCAGAAAAGGACCTGGGGGTGCTGGTGGACGGCCAGCTTAACAGGAGCCAGCAGGGGGCCCAGGTGGCCAAGAAGGCCAACAGCATCCTGGCTTGTATCAGGAATAGCGTGGCCAGCAGGAGCAGGGAAGTGATCGTGCCTCTGTACTCGGCACTGGTGAGGCCTCACCTCGAGTGCTGTGTTCAGTTCTGGGCCCCTCTGTACAAGAGGGACACTGAAGTGCTGGAGCATGTCCAGAGGAGAGCTACCAGGCTGGTGAGGGGTCTGGAGACCACGTCATATGAGGAGAGGCTGAGGGAGCTGGGCATGTTTAGTCTGGAGAAGAGGAGGCTGAGGGGAGACCTCATTGCCCTCTACAACTACCTGAAAGGAGGTTGTAGAGAGGTGGGTGTTGGCCTCTTCTCCCAGGTGAATAATGACAGGACCAGAGGAAATGGTCTGAAGTTGCAGCAGGGGAGGTTTGGATTAGACATTAGGAAGAATTACTTTACTGAAAGCGTGGTCAGGAGCTAGAACAGCCTGCCCAGGGAGGTGGCTGAGTCACCATCCCTAGAGGTATTTAAGAAACATCTAGATGTGGCACTTCAGGGCATGCTCTAGTGGCAGAGATTGTAGGGTTTTTATTTGGGTTTGGGGTTTTTTTTGTGTGTGTGTATGGTTGGACTCGATGATCTCAAAGGTCCTTTCCAACCATGAAGGTTCTATGATTCTATCTTTACACATTGCATTCTGTAAACAGGGCTATGAACAGAACAGCAGTTATAAAAGCGTGGGCCATTTCAGAACCTTTTGTGTCACGCTATGGAAATTACAATTTTTACAGTGTGATATATATGTGCTTTACAGCTACAGACAAGAAGATAAGGTTCATGCTCCACAAAGCTTCATCTAGGGCAAGGATGGGAAATACTGGCTGTTAGCTGGCTGTGACCTGTGACTTAATTTCATGTTGTGGGATTCTTTTCATTTTTAGATAAGGTAAGTGGTAGTGGGGCTAGACGGGTCTCTTTGACCCTCAACAAGGAAAAGGTTTCCCACCCTGGGGCTGACATGAAGTTGATCAGATTGACATGGGTCTCAGTTCTACTTCATATCTGCATGTATAGTTACTGTCCTGTAAGCGACATGTTTTTCAGATCCAAAATTTATTACTCTTGCTTTGGAAAATATTTTTCCCTGTGCTTCTAAAGAGTACAGGATGCCACAGATGAACCTGAGGGATTTTATCAAACTCATTACTGCATAACCTGTGCATAGCATTCTGAGACAAGAATATATCTAAGTATACTAATTTTGTCCTTATGACATTCTGTAATATTGTGCTTTTAAAACAAACCCTTGACATATGTGCATGCCCAACCAAATTCAGCCATGGGAGTGCCAGGCCTTCTCTAGTGACTTCAGTATGTTATAATTAGCATTCTACTGCTATATACCATTTTCTTTTCCAAACTCTGGTTCAGGATAACACTTGTGTGATTATAAGCATCTGTTGAAGTCCATGGTATAACCCCAAAATCTTCTCCATAAGCAGGAGGGTGGGGAATATTTCTTTTTTTACTAATGTAATTTTCTAGGGAAGGAAAAAAAAAACGGTTTTTGCCCATTCCTAGGAAAGAAAAATGGGAATAGATTGGATATGGTGGTTTCTTGGGTCAAGAAAGCAATAAATCCATGCAAAGAAGTAGCTGAAAGGAGTCATGGGAAGTTTATGGATTATACTTGCCTTCAATTAATTTTTATTTTATATTTAACTTTACATTAAGTACCCTTTTAAAGTTTTGCTGAACTGGTGTTTCCATCAGATATTATTTCTCTCTCAACACATTGCATTGAAAGGAATTTTGAAACAAACCACTCATAATTCCGAAAACTCCTCCAAAGACTGTTCTTATGTGATTTGACTGATTGTTCGTTGCTTCCTTTTTGCAGCAAACCCCACCCTCCTTTACTGATGGCCCAGAGAATGCTCCAGAGCCTTTTTCCCTGACAGAAATAGAGCTTAGGAACTGAGTGACAATTCTTGTCTCCCTTTAGTTGGTATTGAGTGGGGCAATGAGCTGCTCCATTCCTCCGCTGGGAGATGCCTTTAACAGAAGTGCAGTCTCAATGGGGAGGGTTTGGGGATTATTTCTTTTGCTGTAGGGGAAGTCCCCATGGTGGTGGTGACCTTCCTTGCAGAGAACCCCAGCAGAAACTGCCTGTTCCCCATGGATGGGTTCAGGAAACAGGCAACTTTTTTTTTTTTCTTCCTTGTATCTTGCTCTGAACTGTCATCACGATGGCAAGTGCTTTTTTCCTCTTTACTTACAAGGGTGAGGCTGTGGTCTTTCTCTGAGGGGCCTAAGAAACACAGAGTTTGATTTGGGCAATGCTGGGGGCTTGTCTGTGATGGATGTTCCTTGCAGCTGAGCGTAATGGTGCTCAGCTCTAAGGTCTAGGTCATGGATACACGCAGCAAAATTTCAAACAAATAGAAAGGGCTACAAGCAAAATTAAAACTCTCATGAAAAATAAAGCTTTAGGAAACAGTTTTCCACATGAAATTAGGCAGTTTGTTGTATTTTATAATCTTTTAATTGATGTTTTCTCAAAGGCACATCACAGACCTACACCACCAACCCCTACAGCAATGGCATTTTCTTTCCGATTCTGTATTGTGCCCTAAATGCTTTGAGCCTGTTCTTGTCTGTTTTAAAATCACATGAAGGATTGGTTGTCAAAATGAAGAACAAAACAACTGGGACTTTTGGAGGTCCCTTTCCACCCAGAGCTAATTGTCCAGAGGTGCTCAGCTCCTGCTGGTGCCTGGCCATCGTGGTCATTGCTTTTATTGCAATGTCCTCACTCTCATCACACTTCAGTGTGATTTCTCCATTGGTGAGTGCAGTTGAGCTTGATTTTGTAAATGCTTTTAGGATCTTGGAGCATTGTTGGATGGCCTTCAATGGTATGTATGTCACAGCATGAGCATCTGGAGGGTTTGTGTGCAGATAAAGCATCTGTGATGTTGGGAAATCACTGTATTGTTTTTGCCAGACTGAAGTTGAAATGTCCATATCTAATTGAATGGCAGCTTTTGAATCACAAACTGGAACTTTCCATGCTACAAACACACACATGGATCTTATGGCAGAAAGAATAGTTTCCAAATCAACACAGGGAAATTATGCAGCTAACTCCCTAGCACAATTAGAGAGTACTAGAGGCATGTGAAAACAAAAGTCATTTTTAAAGCTAACAAAATAATCACAGGTTGAGGTTTTCCACAGCTTTATAAAATGAAGCCAAGGATTGTTTCAGTGCCAGGTAAAAGTTTCAGTCCATAAAGAGCAGCTGTGTTGTGCTACTTTGCACAAAACAAATAAGCCAGTAAAGTTTTACAGGACATGGGTATACTAGACTCAACATGCCTAACAAAGAGGCCCTACTAAAGAAAAAAAAATATTTTGTTACCTAAAAGATCTTCTGTGTTTCCACGTTTTAGAGAAGATGATTTAAAGGCTGATGTCTTCTTGGTTATGCTGCAAGTTCAATGCTCTGAGAGACAACATAGCTGGAGAGACTGCATGTCAGCTGATGGATGAAGCTGATGTAATTAAATTCAGGTCATCATAATGTAAAAAGAGTTTCATTGAGATAAATAGTGTCTGCATACCTCAGCCTTGCTGATTGTTGATTATACATTCCCTAAAGTGCTAATCCCAGCCTTTGTTCCGTCTGGAGCTGTGTGGAGTGACTGAAAAGTCAATCATACTTAAAAATTGGACATCCTTTATGAATTAGCAGTGGTTTGCCCATAAATCATCCATAGGAGCTTTCTGCAAAGTTCCTGGTCCTTTCTAGCTTCTGTCCACAAAATACAGAAGTTTGAACCTGTTTGGTAGAAATGGGTTATGTGGGGAAGAATTGCAGGGGCTCTGGTTAAAATACGAGTTTACCTTAACTCTAACATTTGCAGTACTCCTGCAGTTAGGATGGAAAAAGTGGGAAGCTCCAAGGTCTATCTAACTGTTGTGAGTGCTAAACAACAATCAGAGATCGTTCTCAAACTCCTCATCGCTTTTGGGCTGGTCAGTCCAGCAATGGGGAATTCTCACCACGCCAAGGGAAACGAAGCTGGAGAAGGGGAGAAACTCCATTCTCTTGGGGCTTTTCTGGCTCCAGCCCTGCAGGGAATCCTGTCCAGCTCTCACAAGTTCAAGGGCCCCGTGATGAGAGAGCCTGGGCGAGGGCCAGCATCATCTGAGAATCAGTATGGGCTCCCTAGCATCCCATCCATTCTCCTGGGCTCAGCATATCTTGGCATGGGGAGCAATCTGGCCCCCTCGTCAGAAAGCTCATGTCACTTCTTCCATGTCCTGGCTTGGCTGAGTCCCTCCCGAGTGAGCAGGCGGGTCAGCTTCGCACAGCGCGAGCCATTTTCGCTTGGTTTCTCAGAGAGAGAGGCTGTGTTTCAGCTGAATTCAAAGCATCTGGATAGTCGGGAAAAAAACGTTTCTTCTTGTCCCTTGTGTCTGTCTAGCTCTGGCAGTCAGTGTTTTAGCACATTATTATCTTTTAATTCCCATAGTTATTGGGCATTGTCCAATTCACAAAATGCAGGCCTGTTTGGATCTGGGGTAAGTACGGTGAAAACACGAAGAAAGACAGCAGAGGGGAAGGTTCTCATTTTTGCTAAACTGTAGGTAGTTATTTCGGGTTTGGAATAAAGGTTTTGGATGATTCTTGTGTTATCTAAGTGTTGTGGACAAAAAAGCAGTTTTGAGTTGGGGAATTTCATGGAATTTAGTTTATTGCAATTAACGTAAAGTTTTAATTCTTGATTCCAGTATTGAGAAATAAAGAAGACAAATACCGCTTCCCTCTGTGAGACCTCTCCTCCCCTTCCTCATCCCCAGTGCCCTCACTGCATGTCACACTTCGTCCCTTTGATGAGGCAATGGGCATCCCAGGTCAGTGCGTGGTTTTTCGTTTTCCTTCATTGCTCCTTGTTTCTTACTCAAATGCTCTAATGAGGTTCCTCCACAGGCCACAGTCCTCTCAGAGGCGTACCTGCTCCAGAGACTCCTCACCCCTGCTCGAGCCTCTCCTCTTGCTCTGCCCCTGCTTGGACCTGGATCGGGGTCCTCTCATCCTTCCTTTTTCTCCAGTGTCTCCCCTGCTCTGGTGTCTCTCTTGCCCCTGCTTGGGCACCTCTTCTTGTTGTGTGCCTGCTCTGGCATCCCTCCTCTGGTGTCTCTTCTCGTTTAGTAGTTACTGCCTTTCTTAAATATGTTTTTGCAGAGGCACCATATGCTCTTCTCACTGGTTCGGTCTTGGTGCACAAGTGGTCGGTGTTGTCCATTGCAAAGCCAGCTGGGAACAGCTGTGACCGGCACAGGGCAGCCCCTCATCTCCTCCTACATAGGTCACCCCTGCAGCCCTTTCTCCTATCAAAACCTTGCAATTATGCCCAATATAGTGAGTCATTCCAGTTATCTCTGTCTTTAGTGTATATTACACTGATCTCTGTGAGCCCATTTGTTCTCTTGACTTCAAGTGCGTCTGGCTATGGTGCTCAGCACATTTCAGAGCTGAGTGAAAATTACAATGATTGTAGCAATTCAGTCTAATAATTTATCTTGCATGTACACATACCTATACACTTTATTTGCTGGCAAAGAGGCCTGGGAACTACCCATAAATAAGAGCAAATAAATTAGAATATGTAAAGCAGTTTAACACAAATGTGAGTATTTTTGAGATTTGGGAAAACATGGCTGATTTTCAACATTTTTTACAATCCTCTAGTTTTTGCATCTGTTCATGGATTTAAAAAGCAGTGAATATCACTGAGACATTTCTGATTTAAACGACGAGAAATGTATCATATGGGTATATGTATTAATACACACATATAAAAGACCAATTTATAAGGTGAAACTCTGGGATATTTGATCAAATCAGACTTAAATCTCTATGTTGAACACTAGCCAAATTGCTAGGTCCGTATCTAAATAAATACCTAAACTGTTTCTGGGTGATGGGGTACCTGGGTGCCAGACATACATTCTGCAACCCTTGTGACCTGCTCTCATCTCCAGTTGCTGAAGGGCTGTTTACAAGCTCAAGTGATGCTGTCTGGCGTCTTCTTTTCCCCCTGCTACTTGGATTCTGGCAAAGTCTGGGGCATGGCTGTACCTGACAAGGAAAAGCAAATCTATGCAGACCTTAATTACGGCAAACAGCCATAAGCTATATATGCGCCCCACATGCTCTTTTTTTTATAGTTATATATTTCAAAGCTTTTATCTTTTATCGTTCAGAGGTAGGTATAAAAAGTTAGCCCAGCAGGAGGGCATAAGCCACCACTAGGCACATTAGGTGACTAATTCTGGTATTTAGAGCGTCAGCCAGAAACTTATTGAAATGAGACGGCGTTAACACCATCACTGCTTATTCACAGCACCACCCTGGTCCTGCACATGGCACTCCCCCTGCCTGTGCGGGCAGAGAGGGTACACTGGGCACCCCAGGCAGTCACCAAACCACTGACCCCTTCCCTGGACGTCACCCTTAAAACTACCAAGCAGTAATGCCATAACTCTTGAGATACCTGACATTAGCTCACAGCATTATCTACATCACTTTAAAAGTGGAGTTCAGTGACTCCCAGAATTTCTGAATGCTATCACCTGAGCAGTCTAAAACCCCAAATCATTAGAAACATAACATACGGGAGAGTGTGTATATGTGTATACATGTTTTTTTAAACTCCTATAGATTTCATTTCTGCTGTGGTGGAGGCAGTTGCATGCAAAGCTAGCGCAGCTCTATTGTCCCAAAATAGCCCTATCCATGCTATTACTTATTTTAGGAACACATATGGCCTCTCTTTCTTTAGCATCTGAGCAGCTCACAGTCCCTGTGAGACTTCTTTGCTATTGTCTCCCATTTTACACATGGGGGACTGAGACACAGAGATGGGGTGACTTAAAATAGTGCGAGGCACTTTGCATTCCCAATGAGGAGTTCTGCAGAAAATACAAATAGCACTCTCATGCCTCTGGTAGGGTAAGGAATGGACCTTGGTCTTCCTGAGCCTGAACTTGCTGCTTAACCACTTGACCATGCTTTTTCCATGACAAATTAGTCATTCATTTTAAAGAAACATCACAGCTAGTCAGAAGCCACCTTCTGATTAATTTTCACCATAATGTGTAGGATCAAAACCAACTTTAACAGATGTGTTGCAGGAAAAAGCATCCTAGTTGCCCTGGTTACTTTTAGTTTAGAGAGTAATAGACCCTTCCTGACTAAGAAGTAATAGGCCAATAATTCTTGTTCCTTCCCTAGCCCCCGTACATTTGCAGCTTAATACATGTAAGCACTTTAACCCTGGTTGAAAAACCTCGGTCCCATCCGAGGTTTCCCATCTTCAGCCTTGCAGTGGAGCATCAGCTCCAAAAATCGTATTGTACCTCGAGCAATCTGATTTGCAGAGCTGTAGTCCTAATGAAGTATGAAACCAGCCAGGGTTTTTGACCTCTGCTTCCCCTTCCTTCGAGGTACAAGGGGCCCCTGAGCTCTTGTACAACTCGCTGCCCCTGTGTCACGTCCATTTCCTAGCAGGACAGCTGCACAGCTCCCAGCCCAGCGAGACCCGTTGGCACGCGCATGCATTTTCCCATTAGCTTTCTATGAGAAAAGCGCAGCCGCGGTTGGCAAGTGCTGGCCAGAGGCCTGGTGCTCCAATTCCCTCCCTCCGTGCACGAGAGGCCTGGCCTGCAGCCACGTTCTCACATTCCCCAGGCAAGGGAGGACTACTGACCTGGGAGAAAACGCTGGCTGCAGACCTGGCTTCCAATGCCTTTTCCATGAGAGAAGATCGCTCGAGGCCAGGCCATTCCAATTCTGTATTAAAAATAAGATCTAGAAAGTACAGTTTTATTTATTTACAAATGGTCTAAAATAGAATCCTTTGGATATGTGTAGCGCTCCCATCTCTGGATCAGAAAGCACTTAGTAAAGCATTGAATTAATTAAGCTTAAGAAACACTCAAGGGATACAGAAGTATTATTACCCATATTTTAAAGATGAGGAAATGGAGACAGAGAGAGGATAAGGGGCTGGTGTGAGAGCACAGGCTGAGTTACTTGTAAACTCAGAAATTAACCTTAAATTCAAGATTTTATATCCTTTCCTGCTTGCAATTAGAAGCGGCTAGAAAATGGCGCTTTTCATCTGTGAAAGTGTGCGCCCCTTTCTGTTGTAAATAAACAACCATTTTTAATCAGAATATTTTCTAGGCTGGATCATATCTATGATTTTCTGTAATGGTCCTCAGAAACATCATTCAGATCTTTGGTATCCATAAATACGAAGTGCGTGTTCTTGGCTAGGTGCTGAGAGGAGGGTTGGAGGTACAGCCTCCCCCGGTTCCAAATAATAGGACCATGTTCCTGGTAGTAAAACCAAACCAGATAAAAGTTTATGTAAGTCCAGAAAATTAAATTAAGACCTGTCAGTGGTGAATATGAGAACAGCGGATGCTTATTTTCTCTTATACCTTCGAATTTTAATTTGCTTACTTCCCAAGAGGTACTTTCTCCTGATGACTTTTCTTCTCTGCTCATGCTGGTTTTGAGAATTAAACTAAGCTCTTTTTGGCTTGCTTATTATTACTCGTAGTAAAAATCCCCAGGGGTATATAAATTAAAGCTAGAAAATAAACGTAGGTTTCCAGTCATCCAAATTGTGAGGTTCTGGAAA
Source organism: Chroicocephalus ridibundus (assembly GCF_963924245.1). Classification (NCBI taxonomy): domain Eukaryota; kingdom Metazoa; phylum Chordata; class Aves; order Charadriiformes; family Laridae; genus Chroicocephalus; species Chroicocephalus ridibundus. The sequence goes on along the minus strand of NC_086284.1, from coordinate 96,205,385 downwards.
AGTGTCCCAGGAAGAGTGGTGGTGGAAAACATTTAGGTTATTATTAGACTGTGCTTGGTAATTTTATGAAAGAGATTTTGTGATGTAGTTTCTATGATAAAGGACTTCAAATTCAATGACCCATGAGATCTTTTCTGCTCCACTGTTATTAACAGAAAATGTTATTGATAGAGCAAGACTCAGGATACAAGTTAGCTCATTTTTTCAGATCAGAATTTTCTGAAGCGCGTTGGGGATGCAGTGGTGAGCAGCTGCTCTTGTCTATAAAGTGGGTAGATGCAGGCTACATCTAAACCATGGGATCCAAGGGCAAGTCCTAAATTCTGGTTCTGAATGAGCACCCTGATGATGCCTTGACTACATGTCGGGGGGAGACATGGAAGCTCACCTCCCTTCTTGAGCCCTGCATGAGCCGTGGCTTCTGTGGGTGATGGGGCAGGGGTGCATTCATGGTGCCCTCCAAAAGGTCCCTTGGGAGCAGCTGGGGAATGATTCACAGTGTGCGTTTCAGCCAGGAAGCTCCCTTGCCCTGGCTGGTTTGGTGTGTGAGGAATGAGAAAGTACCGTTTTTGCATAGTGTCTGTTCTGTACTGCTTTTATACTTGAGGTGTTCTCATTTTTTTGAAACCCAGATATGGCATCAGTCAGATTAGCATCAGGGGGCCTGAGCAATATATACATCGGGGAAGTTAAGTTCAGTTTCCAAGTGTAAAACTTAAGATTAAAGAGAACAGCATAAGGAACAATGATGTTTGAATTTTTAAATATTAATATTGCCTAAGAGATCTTTCTTTTCATTTTACTAATTAACTGGTGTCCTGTCACTAATGTGTATATGGAAATAAAGCACATATCAAAGTAAAGATTAGGAGAATATTACCTATTTTAACATACAGTGCTGAAAGTATTAGTTTCAACTAAAACAACTACTACTCTTCTTACCTTCATTAGCTTTGTTCTTTTGACTTAGCCTAATGGTAGAATGAAGTTAGTCCATGCAAATGACATCATTCTATAATCAGACTTTTACTACTTTAAAATTAATTTCAATTAACTGTTGGAAAAAGGCTTTTTAGTGTCATCTTTAACTGAGGAAGTATTTCATTCATGCTGAACTATATATCTCAATTAGAAGAAAAACTGTTGCCAAATTAGTTGGATTGTGCGCTAGACCCAACCTGTAAAATATGAATTTGAATCCAGATTTTTAATGCTAGCAAGTGTTACAATCCTGTCTCTCTCCATACAAATTCTATTAGTTTGGGGCCTTCAAGGGAAAAAAATGCTACTCATTGTGAAAGGTATCAGAATCTGGCCCCAGTGGTCGAGCTTCCGAATTTGATCCAATGCGTTAGAAAAAGTAGGTACCATGCAAAATGCAGTGCTAGGTTTCAATATGCCAAAGGTTTGAGAGCTTTAGTGTAATGTTCGGGGTTTGAATCTAACCCTATGGGTCCATTAGTAAATGGTTTTACTTTTCAGTTTCTAGACCGTCAGTGTTGTGGTGAAGGGTAGGTGAAGGTAAAAAATGACCTGTATTAATCTAAAGCTCAAAGCCTGAAATCTGCAAGTAGGGGAGAGCAAAGATGTAGTTTTCTCCATGGTAACATGGATGTGTACGCACCTTTTCATCTGTGCAATAGAGAATGGCTTTAAATGCTTTGGAGAATCCTCCCCACTTTGGGAATATTTGGGCTTTCTTTTTGGAACAGTGGGCACAGATCAGTTGATTGAACCGTCTTCCACCATTTCTCATTGTTAACCCTTCGTAACTTCAATTCATGTTGGGGGTGTAGAAGCGTCTCCCTCTGAGTCACTCGACACTTTTTTCACAGCTGGTAGCTTATGTAGCTGAATCCTCCAAAAGTAAATACAATTTCTCTAGCTAGCTGACCTTTCCCTGAGCGAGATCACAGGAGGGACCATGCTGTTACTCTGCATCCTGAAGCTCAGTGAAATATCCTTTTCTCCTATGGGAAGACACAATCATCAACACTTCATCTTATTTTGCAAATAATTCCACCTCTTGTGTGCAACTTTCTCTGAAACTAAAGCAATTGTGGATGTGCAACTTGTCAATTTACATGGCAGAAAGCAATAAAGGCTCATTGCTAAATTTGGATGCAAAGTTTGTGTTATATATACTGTATAGTGAAACAAGCATACGGTCCTTTAAGTGCTCTTGTTTTCTTTTGTTCTATAAGGTCATGAGCCACAGTACTGCACGCTAAAGAACCGCAACAGTTTGTGTGCAAGATGTGTTTGTTACTAGTTATTTTATACTGGGTAAATGTGGTGGTGCTTTTGCAGATACTTGTAGTAATTTTATTTTTCTCTAAACCAAGGCGTCTGTAAATATAGCAGCTCACCTACATTGGGTAGATTGCCAAGAGCAAGATGATCTTCCATTCAGAGTATATGATGGCTTTTTTGCTCAAATACCCCTGCAGTCTACTGGAATGTAAGCTTGGCTGGTAGTCATGCTCATTCCCGGCAGAGGAGATGCTATCGCAAGAGCTTTGTTTCTAGCAGCATTAGTTGGCAATGCTGCCTTGTAGTCTCTTCCCTGAGGCTCAGGCTCCCTTTCATTACACCCCACCAAGTACCTTCTTGAAACTCCTGGTTGTGCTACTATTGATTCCTTGTCCTGAGTGAGAAGGAGTGAAGCCGCTGGCCGAGGGGAAGGCTGTGTTCCTGGAGTCAGGGGTCCTGAGACCAAACACCCCATCAGCACCGTCGGCTGATGACAAGAGGCCTGGCATGGATACTGCCTTGCATTATTCCTCATTTATGCCAAATCTGTTCCAAGAGATGGCTGGCTCCCCCACACTCTGGGAGCCAGCCACTTCTTGAAGAGTCGTTTCAATAAAGCCACCATCATCTCTTTCGAGGGGAATATTCCAGCTCATTGGCTTTTTGATTTGAGAATTCAGCTGTTACTTCTGGATTCTCTGCCTTGAAAGAGCGATGGGAGAGGGGCTGGTACATCATGTGTAGAGACAAAAAGGGGGCATTCATATTCTTCAGCTGTAAGTCTTTTAATAAACCACCATCGTGTGCTTTCATATTACTTTGGCGTTTTTGTCCTATTTCTGCTTCCTATGTATGTAGCTAAGTGCCAAAGCCCCAGAAAAAAATATTTCACTTATATCAAATCTGATCCTCCCATGTGCTGAACACTTATTAGCTTACAGGCATTTTTTCAATATCACCAAAAGAGATTAATGTAGAGATATTAGTCTGAGATGTTTTAGTAGCACCTATCACCATAATATCCAAGGCCCCAATAATGAAGACATTACAGGTGAAGCAGGTAGTAACTCCTTCACTTAAGCTCACCTGACACTTCCCACTGTAACTCTTTTTTCAGACCTTTTACCAAACTTTAACCGTTGTAGTTGCAATTTTCTGTTCCGCATACCCCAAGTTGATTATAATTTTTTTTGTGTGGGAGGGAGACAGGGATGATGAGGTTTCATACAAGATACTTTAGCCATTTTTCAAAATGAGGCTGGCTATAAAAGTGGTTTTTTTTCCCTATGCCAAACAGCTTACGTTCAGGCTATATAAGAAATTCAGTGCATCTATGCTTCCATAGCAGGGACACAATGTTAAATGGGGGAGGTCATTCCTGTGGCAAGGTGAGCTTTTTTATTTTGCTGTAACAGAGAGTCATATTTGTCCAACTTATGAGCCCCTAAATATTTTGTATTTCTGATCTGGGATGTGCTGGAGTGTGAAAAGAGATGCAAAGCTGTATTTTTCATGTAAAATGTTCAGTGAAATTACTTTGCTTTTTCTATGGTTGGGGGAAGTAAAATGTTTTCTCTTCCTGCTGGAAACTCTGCACCTTCGATGTCCAGAAGATAAGGTAGGTGAGAATTAGAGAGAATGTAGAATATAGAGATGTCAAATTTTTAACTTACATCACGATCGATACTTGAAATTAGTGTTTGAATATATGTGACGTAATATTTGAAAATAAGGTGTCATTTAATATTTATTGTTTAAAAATATGAAGGATTTTACATCTTTTCAAGGATGGAATATACCCCACTGAATTAGTGGTAGATCTGAAAAAAATAAAACCAAAGATGGTATTATGATGAATTACAGTTTATCAAATACCTGGGAAGAAAACGTTCAGGAGACACGGCATTCACTGCTCAACTAGGAAGATGACTGCAGCTGAATGTTTTTAGGGCTATCTGGGGAGAAAGGAAAAGGGAAGAGTAAAGGTCATCGAAAGTCCTCTTTACACTTCCTTCATTTGTAAATATGAGCAAAACTCATGAGCTGGTTGCATCGGGCTTGCCTTTGTCCCATCTGCCCCCTCACCAAAGACGAATTTATTGCATTGCATGGAGGCGCTCCTCTTGGGCATTGTGGACGTTGCTGTCCGAACAATATCATCTCTCACTGCTTCTTCTACTGCTTTCCATCTCCGTTGACAATCACATGTCCAAAAGAAAGCTCAGTGCCTTTTAGCTTCCACAGGTAGGACTGCTACTTTGTTGAGAGGTGAGCCCCCGTCAGAGGCCAGGAGCTGCTTCTTCAGTTGTTGCCTGCCATCTTCCGTGTGCAAAACGCCAGGGTTCGTGCACGGCCATCCAGCTGAAATCTGCTTAATGACTCAATCTGTGCACGTAACATTTCTGGCGTAGTTGTAAAGGCCGTCTTTGCAAACGTTCTGTATGTATTTGTTTACTTGGCACAACGCACAGCCACATGGAGACACCCAAAGTGGTTTCCAGTGGGGCTAATTGGGCCAGGTGGAGCTTTGCAGTAACGCAGCTATATTGCCCCTACTACCATGCTAGGTCTCTTAAAACCAGTTCGGTAGCTCTGCGGGGCATGGTGTTGTGCAGCACACTTAAGCCCCCGGTGTCCACAGAGTGCCTGGCTTAGCAAGAAAGGGACCTTTGAAAGACTCGTGACCTCCTGAAGGTGGTGGGGAGTGTGAGGGGTACCTCCTTCTGTCAGAAAAGTACAGTTCTCTCCTGTCAGGCTTGACTTGGCGGGGGAAGAGTGGAAATGCCGCCTGCCAAAGTCCTGTGCAGAGAGAAGCAGCTTTTGTTTCTGCTGAGCACTCCAGGAGAGGATGTCTGGTCAAAGTCATTGAGGTGGGAAGAGGGGATTTCCCTGGGGAGCTGCTTAGGCTGTCAGTGAATCTACTGGCCACCTTTGGCACGCTCTCCTCCTCCTTGGCTAGCATTAGTCGCTTTGCAGGTTGGTGCTTGCCGATCCTTTGTTAGACGCTGGGTGGCTGCTAGACCAGGGTTCATGCTGATGGAGAGCAACCTAAGTGGGACTTCAGCACATTCTGTGCAAAGGCCCTGGTTAGCACAGACAGATGTTGCAGTAGGGAGGGCTGGAAGATAATCTGCCTATTAATCTCCTGCGTGCTCTCACTGTGCTGTCTGAGGTCTGAGACAATAAGTAGACAAGATCCCCGTTTCTCATGGGGATTGCTCTCTTTTGTTATGGGAAACAGTTTTCTGGCAATCAAACGCAGCCTGATATTTTTACTTCCTCTTTTACTGCTTTATTTGCAAGAAGTGATGATTCTGTCTTTCAGAGCTGAAGGCTACAGCATCAAAGAAAGTTAGTTGTACTCTGCCAGGTTTTGCAGCCTAACAGTTAAAAGTCGGTTATAGGTTTTTTAAATAAAACAGGTACTGCTATAAGGTTGAAAACAGAAACTGATTTAGATGCATGTTCTCTCGGATAACAAACCGCTCTGTCTGTCTCTAGTACCTGAAGCTGTGACTCTCAGAAATTATGTGCACTGGAACCTTGGTGAGATAAAAGTAATGCTTCTACTGGACTCTATGTTCACAAGCCGTACTTTCAGTAGAATCATAGAATCATAGGGTTGGAAGGGACCTCTGGAGATCATCTAGTCCAACCCCCCTGCCAGAGCAGGGTCACCTACAGCAGGTTGCACAGGAACGCGTCCAGGCGGGTTTGGAATGTCTCCAGAGACGGAGACTCCACCACCTCTCTGGGCAGCCTGTTCCAGTGCTCTGCCACCCTCAAAGTAAAGAAGTTCCTCCTCATGTTTAGGTGGAACTTCCTACGCTCAAGTTTGTGCCCGTTACCTCTTGTCCTGTCGCTGGGCACCACTGAAAAGAGCCTGGCCCCATCCTCCTGACACCCACCCTCTAAGCATTTATAAGTGTTGATAAGGTCCCCCCTCAGCTGTCTTTTTTCCAGACTGAAGACACCCAAATCCCTCAGCCTTTCTTCGTAAGAGAGGTGTTCCAGTCCCCTAATCATCTTGGTAGCCCTTTGTTGCACCCTCTCCAGCAGTTCCCTGTCCCTCTTGAACCAGGGAGCCCAGAGCTGGACACAGTACTCCAGGTGCGGCCTCACCAGGGCAGAGTAGAGGGGGAGGATGACCTCCCTCGACCTGCTCGCCACACTCTTCTTGATGCACCCCAGGATGCCATTGGCCTTCTTGGCCACAAGGGCACACTGCTGGCTCAAGGTCATCCTGTTGTCCACCAGGACTCCCAGGTCTCTTTCCACCGAGCTGCTCTCTAGCAGGTCAGCCCCCAACCTGTACTGGTGCATGGGGTTATTCCTCCCCAGGTGCAGCACCCTACACTTGCCCTTATTTAATTTCATAAGGTTCCTCTCCGCCCAACTCTCCAGCCTGTCCAGGTCTCTCTGTATGGCGGCACAGCCTTCTGGTGTGTCAGTCACCCCTCCCAGTTTTGTGTCATCAGCAAACTGGCTGAGGGTGCAGTCTGTCCCCTCATCCAGGTCACTGATGAATATATTGAAGAGGACTGGACCCAGTACTGACACACACACCCCTGTAGCTTTTTTATTTCAACGTTTTTAAAACTGATTTGTTCATAATATTTTGTGTGTCTTAAGCTATTACCCCTCCCTTTAATTCCACATGCCCTCCCTTTAATTCCACATGCATTGCTCCCCTGAATATAAGAAAATGTAAAAGTCAGTGCTGTGCTATATAGAGAAGTGTTAACTGAGTGTTAATGAGCTGCCACATCGGCTCCAAGCCATCTCTGTATGCCAGCACAGTAAAACAGAATTTAAAGGCTATCAAGTCCATTTCATGGCTGCGAGTCCCGACCATGTTTTGCAATGAAGTAGATGTCCTTATTGTCTAGGTGCCAGTTAAATGCTGCCAGCTTAATGTGTGCATAGGAAAAGTTGTTTTTCTGTATCTGGAGTGATTATTTTACTGTACACACATCAGCTAGGCACTGGTCCTCATCTGGACCACATCTGCAAACTGAAGAATACTAGAAGCTTTTGGTTCAAGAGGAGATAGCAGCAAGTGCAGAGACCACTGGGTGCTTGTTGTGAAGCAGCTACAAAGCACAAGGGGAGAATGGCTGGCATGTGATTGTGGCTAACAGCCTTCAAACACATCTAAAAAGCTCTTTTAGCTCAGTGTGGCAGAAACATCTCTTCAACTAAAAGTGAGCCATGGAAATTCTGAAAACGATGATAGTGAAATTAAAAAGAAGTCCCATTTACAAGCAGTGCCCCCTCCACATTATGCTACTAACTGCCATGTTCAGAACACAGCCATTCTGCAAAGCATTATTGAAGGTAACCGTGTCCATTTTCTTGTGAATATCTTTTTCTTCACCTTTTAAATCAAAATGGGAAAGATGGTAGTAGTAACTTCGCCAGAAAGTAGAAAAATAATGCAAGGAAAGGCAGTAAAAAAAAGGAGGGCCAAACAAGTTGCTGTTCCTGGCAGCAGGAATTAGGTAGTCATTGAGCAGGATGGTAGTAATTCCCCTTGGATCTCTTTGCAATACCTCCCCTTCTTCTTTCTGAACAGTGCACAGCTAACATAGTGATAAGTATGTTTGAAGAACCTACATAGGGTAAAATTCTCTTTCACTGCATGAGTTAGAAAAAGATGAAGTCATCTCTTTGGACTCTTCCCTTTGTGGAAGACTAACCAAAATACAGACATTTGGTGAATTTGATGTACAGAGCTGTCAAATCTCAGGTTTGGTGTGGCCATCGGGTGACCATCACTCGTAACTGCATCATTGCATTGGGTGGACTGTGAGTATGTGGTAGTGCAGACATACTCAATCTACTTCCACCCATACCCATTCTGGTAGAGGGAGATCAGGTGAAGATACATGAGTCCGCTGTATCTGTGCCAGCTTCTGTCCAGAAGCGGTATTGTCTTGCTGAGACGTGAAGAATATTTGCTTGGGCACAGTGCCATGAAGCTGTACTGGTTCTCTAAGTTAGGATACAGCACATCATATATACATCATAACATCTCAGGTCTTTAGTATCTTAGAGATTGCTGTCCTATGCTCTGTTGCGCTGTGTGAATATGGCTATTCAAATACCAGGGGGAGCTGAAGGAATTTCTATTTGGACAATAAGTTGGATGGAGCAGGAGCTGAGCTGTATCACGTGTGAGCTGACTTCTCCAGCCCACTCTGACTAAGCAGACGTGGGATGTCTGCCTAGGCTCCATGCCTCTGTAAATAGCCTTTCTGGCTCTATGCCTACTTTGGTTGGCACATTTTATTCTGGAGGTAATGGGTTTTTTTTAGTTCACTTTAGGTAGCCAGCAGACAACTTGCCACTTAATACGCCTTTGGTGCTACGTCACTAGCGATAATACTATTGTACAGTTTTACTTCTCTTCAGTGAAGTAGTTAAGCTCGTATGTAACTAATGTTGAATATTTAAACTTACATATGAAGTAAGGTGCTTATTCAGACCTTGTTATAAAGCTTGTTTTTTTTCTCAGTTTCTTTCTGCATATCCAGCAAGAAAATAATCTAGATTCAAACACTTCGAGTACACTTCCATGGAAGGGAGCTTTGAAAGAAGAGTTGTCAAATCTGAGATGTAAAATTGTAGATGAATACAATTGCAGAAATTCATCTTTTCCATTGGGAATGGATAGGGTGCTTTACCAGTTTGGGTTGAGAAAACAATACTCCATTATGAAGTCTTCCCAGAAAATGAAGGGTTAATCTTCTTTTTCCCTTCTAATGAAAAAATAATTCCAGCCTGAAGAACTAGTTTTTAATTCTGTGTCGATCAGAGATTTCCTACAGAAAACAATGATTGACGATTTCTTGCATACACACTGGAGAAACTGGTATCATCTGGAGGACAGTAAATGAAATATATTTATCTGCCTTTCCACCCTTTGGGCTATGATTTTTCCTTACCGTCAAACTATAGTTCTCAAATAATTTCAGAATATAAAATAGTTAAGAGTGTGGTTCGAGAAAGTATTTAAGTACCCGTATGCATCTTATTGAAAACAGCTGATTTCAAGGATATGCTTTTCTGAATAGGGGTAGTTTTATACCTGTGCTTGGACACAGTTCTGAATGGGGGCCTCAGGCTCATTTACATAGGGCTTTCAACTTAATTAGTACAAATTCACTTAAAATATAAATTGAAAATGGATTAAGCTTTATACAAAGCTGAATTAAGACTACTTTAATTTTGAAAAGTCTTTACAGGGTTAAATGCGTTTAAACTAATCTGCTTTAAATTAAGCCTTTAGTTAATTTGGATTAATTTTCCGGAATATCTTTGTGAAGACCAGCTCAGAGTTAGGATCCAGTCCTGCAAATACTCACACAAATACTTCATATTAAAGGAATTATTCCCATGCTTAAAGTTAAGAATGTGAGTAATGTTAGGTATGCAGTAAGGTCAACACATGCTTTAAGAGCCGTACACATCTCTGCAGCATGCAGAGACTTGAGACCAACTCACATGCCTGATTATGAATGAGTTTTAACCATGATTGATCGGTTTGTCTAGCATCAGCAAAGATGATATAGTCAAATTGCTTGCTTTCTTTACCGTTTGAACACATGTGCAAATAGCTGGCGGGCACAGCGCGTTTGGTATCGTCTCCAACCTCATTCAAATTTCACCTGGAAAGCTGTACCAGAATACTTGCTGTATGTTAATTTTGTCTTTCCTTCTGATGTTATGATGTTTGTGATAACAGAACATTTTGTTTCCACATCCTTACTAATGATGAGTTTGTTTAAAATAATTTTAAACAACCCAACCTTGTGCCCACGTTGTTGATATGATTGTTATATTCTTGGCCTGTTTAATTAGTTGGATGGAAAGGATGAGGTCTGCTTCCATTCAAGTCAAATAGTCAAATGCAAAGTGTTTCTATTGAAATTGTCCCAACAGAAGGATTCTTGTGAATAATTCTTGGTCCACGGTTTGTCAGTGAGGAATTTGCTGCTGGTTAGTTTTGCTTTGAACTTTAATACCGCATTTTCATGCTTAGGCTTAAAAGGGGTATAAGTTCTACCGTCAAGTGTCCTAGGCAAGTAATTCTTTCCTAATTCCAACAGGTGACATAGGAGTTCAGTAAATTCCTTTGTTTGCTGGAGTGGGGGGAAGCTTCCTTTTCCCTCCATCAGGAACAGTAGAGGGGTTGAGGACTCATTCCCTGTGCCCATCCAAAGACCCCCATGCCTTGAAAAGGGAGAATGCGTACCTGTTCTCAGCAAAGCACCTTCCTGACTTTCAGGTTTGGGCTCATCAGTGTTCTCCACGTGTTCCTCACATTGCTGGGAAAGTGGGAAGCTCATAGCCATCTTTAGGAAGTCATCTCCCCTGCCCTCCAGGTGGCAGAGAGCTGCTGCACTAACCTCAAGGCAAGGAAGTTTGCCATCCCCTGCTTCTGTTGCTCTTGATCTTTGTGGCAAAGTGGACTGCAGCTCTCTTGCTTCAGGCCACACATCCTTGCAGTGCAAATGCTGCAAAGCAGTCTGTGCCTGCAAATAGAGATGCAGGGAGCTGTGGGAAGGACTTGGCAGGTCAGGGAAAGAGAGAGCCCTAGCACGTCCCAGCAGTGAGCTCCAGCAGGGTGGCAAGCTCTGAGCCAAACCCGGAAGGGTGACCACTGCATGGCCTCTGGCCTCACTGGGTATATCTTTGCTGCCTCTTGAAAGGGACCCTGTGCAAACTCACGTGGTCAGATTTGCCTGTTAGTGCTGAGGGTGAAGGTGGAAGCATAGCCTCCCATGTAGTGGGAGGGTGCCCTACAGTACCGTATCTCCAGGTATTGGTGTCCTGGTACCCCTTTGCACACACCCGAACAGGCTGCCTTTGGGCTGCCTACAGCGTTCTGCACATCTTCTGTGGTTCACCTGCGAAGCAGCCATGCACAAGAAGAGCCAGAGTCTGGGAGAGCACGCCGTGATTGTGGCTGCGTTTGGGGGCAGCCACCAAGGGCTACAGTCCTACAGTGCCCAGGGAGGGGAGAGGGACAGGTCAGGCCTTTCAGACTGATGGCTGTGGTTTCCTGCAGGTTCTGACAGTGATGCTGTCTCAGTTTGCATTCAGCTTATGGGTTTTAGGTTGTCCTCGCAATGAAAAAGCTAGAAGCACAATTAAAAGCTAAACAGAGATGCCAGAGCACAGTTGCATAGGAACAATTTTCACAACTATGGGACTGCAGGAGATATATATATATGCATATATATATGTATATAACACTCGTTATAGTGAAATTGTAGCTAGCTGTAGTCTGAGTTAAGCTGTCTGGAGTATTTAAAGTCCTGTTCTGGCTGACAAATGCAGTGCAACAGTGGCTCTCCATCACTTGATGCACTTGATGTGCTGCACAGGAGGGACTCTCGCTGGAGGCTGCCGTCCCTTGTACTTGTTTGGGTAGTTCTTTGCTTTTCTGCCTGCAGTTTTAGTGACTTTAACACAGCGTGGACTATACAGATGTCAGATGCAGAGAAACCCACGCAGGGCAGCCAGGAACAAAGGGGAGCAGGGAGAAGGAAAAGTCATTGCCATCTCTTTGAGGTAAAAGAGAGGTGGATCTGTGGTACCTTGCTGTCTGGTAAGAGACAAAATTTGGCTCTGGTTGATCTTCATTGTATGGCTGCCAGTGCTGCAGCCACTGTAACGGGAAAAGTCGTGCCTTGGCTCCCACAGCAAAGAGGCAGGCCTGCTCCTGATTCAGTGAAGCTCAGTATTTTCGCTGTGGGGTGAGAAAGGGAATGAGGAGAGCAAAAGGCAGTTTGCTGCAGCATGTCTCATATGTGGCCTAAGTATTGAGAACCAGCATTGCCAGCCTCTCCTGTAACTGCTTACAGCCGCAGAGGCAAACAACCCCAGCTATTACTTCTAATACCTGACAGATCACAGACCTACCCACATTTGCGCAAGGTTCATAGTAATTTTATAGGCAGATGTTGGCAGGAAAGGTATTATGGGGTGTTTCAGTTTATGCTTTCTCAACAAAAACACACATAGGTATTTGTATATGTAGTTATGATGCTGACTGATAAACAGCGCGCATTGTTTCAAAGTGAAGGTTTTCGGGGTATGTAACAAAATCTGAAGGTCCTCTTTGAGAGTCTGTATTGATAAACCACTTAGTGCTGAAAAAATATGGAGTGATATCCCACTTACAGGTGACAGTAAGGAGATTGTAATGTTTCTGAATTTCTAGAGCCTACCATATTCCCACCCCACAACCTTGTAGGCCATATGTATTTAACTTGGCTTACTTAAATGGAATTACACAAGGCTACAATTTGCCACATTACTTCCTTTAAAAAGCCTGAAATGCTCACACGCTTATTTTTTTCCTCTCTAAGTGAGAAACAGTTTTACTCTTGTGGATTTTGAAGGCCTTTTATGAAATTGATGATATAGGAGGAAAGATTAGTTTTATAAAGCCAGGGTCCCTTGTGTTGCTCTGGTTTTGATTACTCTGTGTGCTTTGAGACAGACTTCATGGTGAGTGACTCGTTTAAATGCTACTTAGTTTTTAATATTTCATTTGTTGCCTTTAGAGAAAGTGAGATGTCCATAGGAACTACCATTAACATCCTTTATTGTGTTCCCGAAGGTTGCCTTCTATAAGAGAGACTATTGATTGTGACTCTTTGAAGGAGAATTGGCCAAAAATAATCCTTCTTGACAGGATTTCTTCTTGGGATAGGATCTGAGAGGGGGCAGTTTAACGAGAATAGCAAACACAGTTACAAACAAAACAGAATTTATTTCAATCTCATGAAGGAATTTTGTGGATTTTGCTGGTTATAATAATACATCACCTTGCTCTGCAAAGCCTGCTTCCTGCTGCATGGCAGTAGAGGAAAAGCTGCTTTTTTTCATACCAGGAGCCTTTTACATCAGCAAACAGACAATATTACATTCCTTAAGAATTGGTGTTTCAGTGGGTTGATGCAGGAATGAGGGAAATTAGAGTTCTGTGTCAAAGGACAAGGTAAACTTTTGTGAATCACAAATAGTGGTGGATTTGCAGAATTTGACTATGAAGCAGAGGCACGATATTCAGAGCACTATATTCCTTTTCCTGTGTCACTATGTGTTCTGCACTGGAGATTGTCTTCAGGGATCTATTTGATATAGACAAGAGTTCTTCCTTCAAAAACACACACTAAAAATAGTGGCAGGTACGAGAGGGTTGTTTTTTTCTTTGAAGGACACAGAGGACTGCCAGAATGGTGAACAAAGCCAAATCCCTTGAGACAGAAGGAGACACGGCTTCCTAATTTCTTAACACGATGTGCGTTTCTGAAACAGTGAAATCAGGAGAAGCTGTGGAATTAAAACTCTGACCTCTTGTTCCAAGAGGCAGCTGGTCCTGAGCTAGGTTAGCACTGTTATAATGATTTCCCTAGGCTTATAAATACTACCGCAGATCTCAGCCTCCCTCCCTCCCCCCTTTTCAAATACCTGCAATAGACAGTACAGGAAAAGTGCTGCAAGTCACAAGCAATTTTGAGACTTTTGTGACACCCACAGGGAGGAAGAGAGGAGGAAATCCAGGGAAATGCGGAGGTGTAGTTTCCTCAAGCTCAGTTTCTGTACCTTCTGTGAGAATTGAACACTGTTGTGAAGAGAGGAAGGGACATCTCGAAATGTCAGTCCTGAGCCCCGGACAGGGTTCAGTCTCTGCCTTTGGCTCCATGCTCCTGTATATAGGTGGACTTGGGCAGCACTGGAGCTGGGCTGCGGGAACAACTGTTTTCCCAGAGCAGATCACAAAAGGGTGGTAATAACACTGGCAAGCCATTGATTATAGGCTCTGAGCTTCAGAGTTTGCAAGGATTATCCTCCCAGTGCAAAAGACTCTGAGTGAAAAAGCTGTGCCGTGTGGGCTCCTCACATTGTCCTTCCCGTGCAAGGATCAGTTTCCAGGAGTTCCCTCAACAGTACAGACAAATCCATAATTCAGAGAGCTTGAGAGATAAGACGTGTGGCATCTTCTTCATAAACCAGTATTTATTACTGGGACCGTATACCATTAATTTAGTTTATTGTAGTCGTACCTATTGCAGACTCTGATAAAGCAGGTTTTTTGATTAAAAAGTATTTTTCTGGGCACGTGTGTTTTAGTCAAGAAACCGTCCAGTGAACATCGCTGAGTAGTTTCCATAAAAATGGGTCATTCCCACAGATCTAGTAAGTGCAGAGATTTCTAAACCCAGGCCCACAGACAGAGGTTTTTTAAGGTAAATTTTTGCCTCTCAAGTTTGGTTAATGTTTACTCTCCCTTTGCATCTGAGCACAATGGGGCAAAGCAGATGCTGTGCGCGTATCTGAGCACTTTTTATCCTAAGCACGCCAAAGAGAAAAAAATCACTGATGCTAAAAAAAATAATTAATTGCTCACTTCCAGCAAAGGCTTCAGCATGCCATCATGCCTCCATTCTTGCTCGGGAAGTACTTGCTTCACCTGCTCTCACACAATCAATTTTTAAGTTACATTCCATGATATCTTGGATCTTATTTCTTTCTGATTCTTTGCTATTTCCCCCACTCATTCCTTCAGTAACTCACCAGGCTTTCGCTCAAAAGTCATTTTGTTTATTTTGGATAAATAACATTCAACTATTCTGCCCCTAAAGGTCTGTCCCATTTGACCTTTTTTCTCTCTATGACAGCTTCCTTCTTCCCAGTTTTTAATCCCTGAATACTGTGGAAAAATCTGTTGCAAAGAGAAAAAGGAAGAGTGTGTTCACCAAATCTGGGCTGGGGTGGGCAGGATGCAAGGGTCTCACATTGTAGCAGCAGAGTCTTCCTCCCAGCCCCATGGTAAGAGGGCAGAATTGACAGTACTATGGTAGATTACTTAGGGAAGTAGGTCTTAAAGAGAGAATAAACAAACATGTCAGAAATGTTTGTAATTTTGCCTCCTGGTCCAAGTGTAGAGCTCTTGTGGTCTTTTCCTCAGCCCTATTTTCTGTAAATCTGTAATTCATCCAGAAATTCTTCTCGGCTTCTTCTCACCTGCTGTAACTTCTTTTTTCCTAGCTTTTCCTCAATACCTTGTCGACTGTTCAGTATATGTTTGTGGCATAATGACTGTATCTGTATAGTCATATGGATTCATTAGAAATCCTTGTACAGCACTAATACTTCCAATACAAAGCATTTATATCTGTGAGTAGTAAATCTTTGATCAAGAGAACGACAAGATATGTTAGAGAAAGAAGAAAGTCTGTCTTTTCTGGAGATATTTCTGTTTTTTTATAAAATATTTGAGACTTTCCATCACTGGCAATAAAATTCTAAGCTACTTGTCTGTTAAAAAAGCATTTTAAAAAGACCAAATTAACAAAATCCTTTTTTACGTTACAGTAGCAGAGCCAATCCCTTTACATACACTTTTCTTTAAATTAAGTTATTTCTTTAACATTTCTCATATTCTGGAGTCTTTCCCTAAAGCTACTTCAGAGTGTTTATGATAAAAATAATACTGGAATTATACTGAAGTATCAGAGGAGCAAGTAGTGAATATTTTATATGCATATGTGCAATTTCTAAATTGTTACATGTACATTGTATGACTATTATATGACAATATGGTATGACGACGTATTATATTGTATAGCCATTGTTAAGTGTTTTACATTTTGCAATGTTATTTTATTACATTTACAGAAGATTTGTGTAAAGATGGTAATACCTTTTTGATCCTTGGATTTTCATCCTCTTTGTGCATCATACATTGTGCAAACCCTACTTGTCTCTGTTGTCATTTATACTTGGTATAAATATAATCCTTACTTCACTGAAAATAAGAATTTTTGCTCAAATTTATTCAGATGTTTAAAATCTGCTTTCACTTGGACTCAGGATGAAAACTGAACTGAAATTAATTTCTCCTCTCAAAAAGTTGGGATATTCCTGGTCTGAAATGCTTGGTTTGCACTTGGTGAAGGAAGAGGACCTGTTGCCACTTAATTCCCTGTGACATTAATCTCCGTCTGTCTGGCAAGCTGTGGTCCCCCATGGGACATGTATCAGGTATCAGATGCTCAAATTCTCTGTTAACCGCTTGGCTCTTGGCGGGACAGTCTGTACCTCCTTGCAGTGCTGTGGTGGCTGATGCAGTGCAAAATCAATGTCACATCTCACGTTACGCTGTGGAAGGTGTGGCCTGGCCAGCCTGTTAACAGCATGATGTGTGCTGGCCCAGCTGGGTCAGGGAACCATTCTAGTTTAAAAATTACCTCTTTTTTTGTTGCATTGGTTGTTTGTAACTCGCACCAGTTCTTCAGTCTGGTTCACAGAATGGCCCCGTGTTCTGGCACAAAGAGTAGCACGGTGTAGGAACAAGCAGCAAGGCGCAGGGGCTGCCCTCATTGTCACTGAGGCTGAAGGAAATGGTCATCAAACTATGACAAGGTGTCGTGGCTTAACCCCAGCCAGCAACTAAGCACCACGCAGCCACTTGCTCACTGCCCCCATGGCTGGTTGAGGGGGGAGAATCAGAAGAGTAAAAGTGAGAAAACTCGTGGGTTGAGATAAAGACAGTTTAATAGGTAGAGCAAAAGCCACACACAAGCAAAGCAAAACAAGGAATTCATTCATTACTTCCCATCGGCAGGCAGAGGTTCAGCCACCTCCAGGAAAGCAGGGCTCCATCACATGTAATAGTGACTTGGGAAGACAAATGTCATATCTCCAAACGTCCCCCTTTTCCTTCTTCTTGCCCCAGCTTTGTGCACTGAGCGTGACGTCACATGGTATGGGATATCCCTTTGGTCAGTTGGGGTCAGCTGTGCCACCTGTGTCCCCTCCCAGCTTCTTGGGTACACCCCTCCTTCTTGTTGGCAAGCCAGTATAAGAAGCTGAAAAGTCCTTGACTGCTTAGCAACAACTAAAATATTGGTGTTGTCAACATTATTCTCATCCCAAACCCAAAACACAGCACTATACCAGCTGCTAGTAAGAAAGTTAATTCTATCCCAGCGGAAACCGGGACACAAGGGTTTCCTTTTCTCCCGACTTTGCCTCCAGCCATGAGGGGACTGGGTCAAATGCTGAGTTAATGGGCAGTCTGCTGCTAAGCTTATGCCTGAGCCCATGCCCAGGTGCCAAGGTGCACTGGCAGGTTAAATTCCCAGCAGGTTGTTTGTATAATATTTAGGGAGGTGGAGGAAGGTTAACTTGAACTGATGATCAAGCTGACACTTTGGAAAGGCTCTAAAAGATGACAACAAATAAATAAACTGCAACTTCTGTGTCATGCCTAATCCCATCCTGGGTCTTGACTTGACGTAGGAGATAAGAGAGGTGCTGGTGGTGGTCTTTGTTTAGTCTCATTTTTACATTCTTGACACCTTGCAAGACACAGGCCCTCTCACCGAGTGAGGGGGTGTGCTGTGCCAGGCACAGAAAAGCATACATATAGTACCAGCAAGCTTCCTCATCCTGTGTTAGATGTGATGAGATCAGTGTTTCCTTGAGGTCTGTGTAGTGAACTAAGTCCATGAGAACAACGCAAGCCATCTCTAAACCATCTGTAGAGGATGGTATTTGTCTCATCTTGCTTTCCTTTTGCTTCTCAGTGTTGGCTGACACGTGTGGAACCGAGGTGGTCATCCCACAGGAGCAGAGGGAATTGCAGATAGAGGCTGTGCTCCTTGTCCTTGCCTGTGTTCTTCTCAAAGGGTGGGAAGCAGAGAAAGGGAAAACCCTCCCAGAGAAGCAGCAATAAGGAATTGCCTTAGAAAAGCCAACTTTCTGAAGTCTGGAAGTTTAGCAAATATTTGTTTTTATACCTTGAGGTCAGCAATGTTTAAAATGCCTTTTTTTACCCTGAGGCCAAAAAAGTTTGTGCTTTGATTTAAGCATTCATTCTGGTCTGTATTTAAGCCACCACAGAGTAAACTATCACACAAGTAGGGCTCTCGAAAATGCTCATTGTGTATCCACCCTCTGGCTTCTGTTTTATCACAAGCGATGAAGGATTGAAATTTAATAATGGATAAGCTGTAGAGCTGACCCAGAAGGGTTAGCACTGTCACCTGGGCTCCGAGTGTCTGGTAAAGGACTTTTTCGCAGCATGTTTCTCTAAGGCTTGGAAAGCCTACTTCACTGCGCAGCAGCCAAGAAGCAGCATAGATAAGCTCCATAGGGAGCCTCCTACAGACCTTCACAGCCAAGGCAGATTGCTATAAAGAGAAGCCTTTAGGAAGAGGAAGCTTTTTCCAGCCAAGTGGATCCCATCAAATAGTAACGTGTTTGGCCATTCCACTGAGTCCTCCTGCAAACCTGAAAAGTGAGAAGATCCATTTCTCGTGCACAGTCCACCTGCCTTTCTGAGGAGCTCTGGAGCAATGAATATGGGCTGCAGCCTGTGAGATGCTCTGGGGTTTATTGACCTTAAAAAATCCCATTGACTTCAGCTGTTATATCAAGTGAGTGCTGTATTTTCAAACCCCTTTGCAAATGTACCTTTGCATTTCTAAGATGGTAGGTAGCCTGGTCGAGCAGTTATAATAATATCCATGTGTCAAACCTGAAGTGTTTTATAGGTCATCTAGCACCAGCAACTGTGTGACTGAGTCTCCTCCTGTATCACAGCACGCCCATTTGTAAAACGGATATTTAGTTACATCAAAGAATGGTTTTGTGCAACTGATAAAATGTGTGCAAGCAGTGCAGAATTTTTAAAAAGAAAGAACGCTCTTTTCTTGATTAAGCTGTGCATCAACAAATATTCCACTTCTTTAGACACAAAAAAACCCTTATCACTTCTGTACCACAGTTGTCAAAGCTTCAATGTAAAGGCAAAGCTGAAAAAGTTTTATCTCTCCTTCCGTGGTGACTGGAGTAATATGAATGTTGCTCTATGCCTGGCATTCGGTATAGCCACAGTCAGATTGCCATCTGATTTTGAGAAAAGCAGATTTAGTTTTGTGAGAAGGAGTGCTCCCTGGCAGATACCATATTCCCTAGCTGTTATTGACTGCTTCCTCACAAACTGCACTTCAAGCATCGTACCTGTGTAGTATTTGACTGGATGTGGTCATTCTTTGCCCTTGTCAGAGCTGAAAAGTTGTACGCAAGTAACTATGTCAGTTGTGTGGGTGACTTTTCACCAGTGTTGTCATATCTGTAAAAAATACCACTGTAGATGTAGTTATATGTAAATAAGTGGCGTAAGCTGTTCCTTGTCCCCTAAGGAAACATCTCTACCAGAATGAATCACATCTGGATACCAACACAACTGTAACCCCAGTAAGGATAATGTAGAGCTTTTCAGGTCTCCTACATTAACTGGGGGAAAATGGGAAGCAAGGGGAAGTATTCTGCAGTTGTGAAGCCTTTCACCATCACAAGACTGGGATTTAGCACTACACCAGATAGTATTGATGCTGTATCTCTTTTAAACCCATGGTAAATCTGGTAAATCACAGCTGGTCTTATACCACTTGAAAGTAAATTCCGGTGAACCCTTAAATTGGTTTTAAAACAATTCATAGTAATAAATTTTTTAATCTCGGTGATTGCTGGTTTAAGTTAAATGGATACCAGCCATTCTTGAACTGGATTTGAACGCGCCTGTAGCCAACATTTAGCTTTTGTACACCACTGACGAAGATTTGTTTGAGAACTACAGTAAGACATGATGCTTTTAAAAAGCAGACCAATACAGATGTAGGACGTAGCACCAACCATCCAAAGCATTCAGGCTAAGCACTCAAGCAACTGGATAAACCGGGAAGCTATTCCTGAGCATACACGCCAGCTGTAGGCGTGTTGCTGTCTGTGTGGGTTTGGAGGCTGCTGACATAGGCAAGAGAGAGGAAAATACTGTTCTTTGGAGTCAGCTCACCGGGAACTGAAGAAAATGATAAGACGCAGATTACAACACCTTACTTTACCAGTGCCAGTTTTCAGTCTTTATATATATGCTTTATGAACTGCCATTTTGCTGGTTTCTCTAGTTGCGCCTGTAGCCATACTTTTCTTTTATGGTGTATGGTTCTGCTTCTCTTCTTCTCTTCTTGCTATCCCGCAGCAATTCTAATGGGTGCTGGTCTCATGCTTTGGAGGTTACATCTGCTGCCCATGAAACTTTGGCGTCACAGGATCTGTCCTACACTGAAAGACAAATTTGGAAGGTAACTGACCAACAGATTGGTTGTTAAACAGTGTTCAAAAGCTATACTCACCATTTTAGGTCAATGTTAAAATAATCAAGTACCCAATTGCTGTGGCTTTCCATAGTCTCAGCCTCTTATTTTAGTGCAATTCAGAGGGATTACCCAGTCTTCTAATGCCAATAACCCAGAGGTTCTGAATGTAAAGACGTCACTGAAGTCTCAGATACCAGCAAATACTACATTTATAGCATGTGTTTCAGCAGTTCCTTTTCTTCCCTACAATTATTTGAAGCTGTAAGCCAACTCCAACACCCACGATGAACTGATTTAAATCAAGAATTAAACCACCACGCAAGAAATCTTGGTTTACATAATAATTTTATCTCTTTTTGCAGTCGTAAGTTATGCTCGTTATTTTTGGAAAGAAAAGTTAGCTTTCATGGGTTGGGAACCATTAGAACAGCTTGATTTATGACAAGAGATAGTACTCAGTGAGGTCTTTCTTCTTGTTAACCAGAAGTATTTATCTATGATAAATTAAGAATCACTTTAGCAGTTCTTAATTTTGCCATATTTTTAATTGGAAAATGAAAGATGGTTCGTTTATTTACAATTTTTTTTCTTGTTTTTATGAGTCTATGTTTGAATGAAAACTAAAATTCAATCAAAATTTCCCAAAATAGCCTAATGTTACTCTTTGTTACTTAAATAAACCACCTTAAGTAGTATCTCATAAGAAAATAAAATTTAAAAAAAAGACATGCTTTTCTAAGTTTAAAAGTAACTAAGCAGTTTGTTACCATTAATAATTAAGTAACTTATCAGTCACTGAAGTAAGTCATAGCCAAGAAATTGCAGAATTCATTGCACGCATTTTTATTCATAGATTGGAGAACGAAAAACAAGTCCTCCTTTTTTTTTTAACTTCTCTATGGTTTTTTCAACTTGAAATGAACTTACTGAATGGAACTAACTATATTCTGTATGCGCAAAGAGGCTACTGCTTCCAAATCTGGTTTTCTACTTCATCAAACATTTGTCCCACGGAACCCACCTAACTCATCTGACCAGAACTTCAGCAGTAGCAATATGTCGCTGAATGTTATTTTAATGAATGGTATCATTTTAGGCCTTCATATGAATAGTTTTAATTTCACATTTAATTTAAATATGTGTATTTTTTAAGTGTTTATTTCATGTAATGTCGTTTAGTTTTTAAGCAACTGGGGGGTTTGTCCACTCTGTCAACTACCGGGGAGGGTAGAAAATCCAGAGGCGTTCTGGATAGGCCCCCTAATTTAACTCATTATGCATGTTGTGAATTGGCACAATATTTGTGCTCTGAAAAACAGCGAACTGCATTAAAATGACCTGGAAACCTCGTTCTCCAGAAGGAGGAGGGTATTTTGAGCTCCAGCACTTAGGGGAAGGGAACTGGCCACAGCTGCTTTGGAAGATTTTCGACCTAAGGATTTTACTGTTCCAGAGTGGTGTCCCAGGGGGAGGATGGGGCCTAAAGGGGGAAGAGGGGCAGAAAATGCTCTGCTCTGCTCTGAATAAACACTGTGTGCAGCAGGTTACCATGTGATCCATAGCATTACACGCCCTATAGGAGCAGTTGTCTTCCAGCTAGTATTACCCAGCACGACATGCATTCTGTATTCGTGCAGCAGGGAAGATGCTATGGATCTCTTCTACTACCATTGCTGCTGCTGCGTTCACCTTTGGAGCGCTAAGATGTCCCCATCTCCTTGTTTTTTCTGAGTCTCCAAATGTGGGACACATACACAGCACCTCCAAAAAGGAGAAACAAGAACTAAGTCTAAGGGCTCTCTTCTGGAAAGCATGTTGTTGCACTTCAGGTGAGGTGGGCTCTGTAGTCCTTGCCCAGCTCTTAGAGCACTGACCGTTGCACTCCTTGTAGCTCATAAGCTTGTCTTTCAAAACAGAAGAATTTACTCCATTGCTCTCTGCGTATTTTGGACAGACAAGCACTTTTTCAGCAAAGATCTAGAGAAATATTTCTTGATTGGCAGCTGCAGCACATGAACACAACTGAGCACAATGTGCCACTAGTATCTCCTGGCCTGGCAAGGAATTCCCCAGGCCGAGAAATATCCATCTCCGGTGGGAGCAGCATCTAGCATTGCCCCTGCTCAAGATCTATTTTTCCTCTGTATAACAGCATAAAGAAGGGGATGGAGGTCATAGCAGCAAATAACAGTTGAGGCATAGGGCATTTCCCAGGGAATTAATGGCTGGCTGGGGTTAATGGCCCTCCAGTTTGCTTTGGGCCATCAACTCTCCCAGCTACTCGTTAATCCCTAGGAAATGCCCCGTGACTCAGTTGTTATTGCTTAAGTGGGTAGTATGAATCAACAATATTCTGCATCTGCCCTAGGTATTTAAGACAAGAATGGAAGATAATAAATGTGCTTTTATTATGAAAATCTGCTGTATTTGCATCTAGAAACCTTTAGTTCTCCCTCTTAACGTTGATCAAATGTACTGAAAAAGGATTCCTCATCAGTGAAGTGATGTCAGAGGCTGGCAGGATACAGATGAAATGGTTCACCTCTTCACTGCAAGGTCTTTTTGCTTTAGCTTTTCCAGCCCCAGCAGACCATTTGCATGTTCTTTTATACCTCCTCCTGAGTGGGTTTTAGAGCATGGACAGTTCTTCACATTGACTAGTAGGAAGTCCCTTAGCAGGTAGCTGCTAGTGTTCTAGACAGGGGTTGCTGAGCAAGATTCCCACTTTCACCATCTGTCCGCTTTGCTGTTGGACAGGCCCAGGAGTATTACAACATTAGCAGAAAACTCCTTTGAGACAAGTCAAAAGGGAGACGAGGAGGGATGTGCCTCTCTGAACAAGTGTCTTTGCTGCAAGAAAGGAAATGATCTGAATTGGTATAATGAAGACTCTTGAATTGTTTGTAGAGCAGATAATATATAGGTGGAAGAAAAGCACATGATACATCTTCGCTGGGAAAAACACTTTATATTTTGGCTCTTCACCTGTCATTTGTTTATCACAGTTTTGAGTTGTGCGTTGCAGCTGATATACACAACACACCCTGAGCTCCGATGTAAAATGCAGTCCCTTCTGCCTGAGGTAAGTTGAATTCAAAGCCTTAATGCGTGCATATTCTAATTTTCCCATGCACAGATTCTGCATATAACTTACTGTGATATGAAATTCCATAATGTTGCTATGGAAGAGCTCTGATTTTGTACTAGCCACACAGAGTGCAAAAATCAAAATTTTGTTCCCCGTCGCTCTTATTTATAAGGAGATAGGTTCTAGCTGGATCTGTACCCATCCTTATGTGGACAGGTCCTAACAAGTCCAGTTTTCAGGGCTGGTTTAGACAACCTTAAATGAGAATTATGTCAAAGTAAAGGGCTGTTGCCAGCAGAAGTCCATGTTATTTTATATTACCTTACCATTTGGTTTTGATTAAATGAGAATACCAGCGTGTGAAAAGGATAAAGAGGAAAACAGTACAGCAGCCTGAAGACACACGTGACCTTTTGAGATATTTTGTCCGTTTCATGCTTGCTGACTGGACCTACTGTGGACCCACTCTGGACCCACTTTGTGGACCTACATCCTGATGACGCACTCAGCATCTTCTCAGTCCCTGGCCATGAGTGATATCTTAGGCACCCTCAGCAACAGGAGAATGCCCAGAGCAAAATGTTTGGGCTACCCGGATCTTGTAGGATGCCCCTGACGTTCACTTACAGGACCTGCAAGCCCAACGTGGGGCTGCCATGTGGCCCACATTCTCCTTTCCCAACCTCCAGTGCACCTTTCCAAGAGCTCCGCAGCACACACAGGACCTATCCTATGCCATGAGCAGACCCTCTTGTCTCACTGTCATGGTTTAACCCCAGCTGGCAGCTCTATACCACACAGCCACTCGCGCACTCTCCCCGGTTGGGATAGAATAAATCGGAATAATAAAAGTGAGAAAACTCATGGGTTAAGACAAAGACAGTTTAATAGGTAGAACAAAAGCTGCACACACAAGCAAAGCAAAACAAGGAATTCATCCACTACTTCCCATCGGCAGGCAGGTGTTCAGCCATCTCCAGGAAAGCAGGGCTCCATCACATGTAATGGTTAGTTGGGAAGACAAAGCATGATATCTCTGAATGTCCACCCTTTCTTTCTTCTTCTCTCAGCTTTATATGCTGAGCATGACGTCACATGGTATGGAATGTCCCTTTGGTCAGTTGGGGTCAGCTGTCCCGCCTGTGTCTCCTCCCAAGTTTTTGTGCGCTCTCAGCCTGCTCACTGGCAGGGAGGTATGAGGAGCAGAGAAGGCTTTGACTTCTTAGCAACAACTAACATATTAGTGTGTTATCAACATTATTCTCACCCCAAAGCCAAAACACAGCACTATACCAGCTGCTAGTAAGAAAGTCAACTCTATCTCAGCCAAAACCAGGATGACCACCAGCTGACAGGGTGTAAAACCAGAGAGGAATCCCACAGATTCTCACTGGTGGGAAAATGCAGCTGGCCTCCTGTGGAGACAAGGCTTGCCCCAGGCCCACTATAATCCTTGAAGGGGGGATTTAACCATAGCACTTTGCAGCAGTGCTTGGCTATTTGGTGTTCACAGTCAGTGTGTCCTCCGTTCCCCTGAAAGTCCTGCTCTACTATTTACTGGCAAACTTTGCAACTGGGACCACTGAGCAACCAAAATGTGCTCAGCAACCAGCCACCTCTAAACTCAGGACCAATCATAATGTACCTTGACAACTAGCCCCATGCATATATTTTCCCAATGACAACATGGCCGCAGCAGCTACCATGACAGGCGCCGGTACCCTCCTCTTCCTCACCAACCAGCAGAACACAGCTCTGTTAAGCCGTTTCTGATGATGCAACAATGGTGTCTATAGCTAACATATATGAATGCAGTCATAAAGGTAAGAAAAGATAAACAGAATTAATATTTGCATACACGGTATCCTGTGGGTTGCGCAGAGACTGCTTATTTCATCCTAGGCCTGGCATCTGCAGGCATCCCCCTCGTCCCCGAGCTGAAGAGCAGTACACCTCAAAGAAAGCAGAGCTGACTCACGACCAGACCAGACTGACTGGCTTGATCTGAATGCATGTCAAAAAGATTTCAGAAGAGGCTAGCTACGCACAGATGGGTGCTGGGAAAAGTGTTCACAGACATGCTCTGAACCACCTCCAAAGTCCCATGCTGGGGCAGAAGACTGAGTGATGCAGATACCTGCTAGGTAGGAGCGAAAAGCAGATGCTAGGTCTACCTCCTTTTGAAAAGTACTTGGGAAATTTGTTCTTTCTTGTTCTCAGCACACAGGGAAAGGTTACCCAGTGTTGTTCTCCCCAGGCCAATTGCTTGCCTGTCTGAGCAGACAATCCTCAGATCAAACCCTTTTTTTTTTCCCAATTTGTAGGCTGATCTAGGAGAACAGCATGGCTCACTGTCGTTTTTGGCAGGGATTCCAAGCCAAGCTCTGACAGCCTGGGTCTGGCTCGCTGTTGGGTGCTGTATGTTGGAGATAGATCCTAAGACAAAATGTTCCCTGTCCAGTGCCTTGTGCTGCTTCTGGGGAGGGGCTACAGGCCATCAAGCCTCTGGGAATGCTATTCTTCAGCAGCTGGCTGCACATTATTACCTGCTTCATGATCCAGTCTGCCACCTCCACCAGCCCAATGCGTTTAAAAATGCTCTTGTGAGTTTCAAAAGCCTCATAAGACTTCTCTGATACTGCTACAGCCTACAGCAGAAGAGGGAGATGGGAAAGGAGGAAAGTGAAGCCAGGGAAGTTACGTATGCAGAAAGGAAGCTGAATTCTCATAACAGAGATATCGGACGTACATCTTACGAGAATTTGTCTCAGATACCAGAAGATTTGATATAAGTCCACGGTCCCCGAAACTGAGGTAGACAGACTATTGCTGTTGATGAGGCCGTGCACGACCATATCCCCATTATTACATTTTTACATAGAGTGATCATAAAAAGCAATGTCTGGTTGTCTCTGAGAAAATCAGAAATTTGGTATTGGTCTGTAGTCAACATTTTCTTCATGCACGGGGCTATCCATCACCTTGTTGGTAGTCCAGTAGTACCTCATTTAATTTTTTTATATCAGACTTTCACAGTGGGCCTATAGGCAGGGGAGATCAGCTTGTTGTAAAGGAGAACTTCTCGTTTTAAAAACAAAAACCAAAATGACCAGCACTAATATCCCCAGTGGTTCCCGCATGCTCAGTGGTGGACTCACCTTGAGTTTTGTGAAATTAGGTGTTGTGCTGGCAACATGGACAATGATCCTCTGAAGAACCTCCTTATGGTTGCCTTTGGATCTCATGTAGATTCAATGGCAAAACCCACATCAACAGAGAAATGGTTTCTTTTTCTATATTTCTCTATGAGTCTTAGTAATTGTCTATGAAGTAACAGCTCTTTTCATTTGAGGTTTGCATCTCTTCCTCTTTTACTGTAAGCTTCCACTTGTAAAAGCACCAGGCTCTTACAAATCTCAGTGGGTTTGGAAAGGAAGAACGTTCTTTGCATGCTACCCTAATAAGCCTGGGTGAGCTGCTTGCTCTGCCTACACCACAGGAAAATCCTTAGGAGCAAACGTACGGCTGTGATACAGGCCAGAACTTGACCTGTAAATAGGGAAGGAGCTGGAGCACTCGGCGGACAGCAAAGTAGCAGCTCTAAGCTGTTTCCTTGGCCCCTGTCTCTTTCGAGGCGGCTCGGATGCCTGTGATTTTGGGTACCCAGGATGTAAGGGAAGAAGCTGGGATCCGTAGTTGGCTCCCATTGGACCTTTGGCAAGGTGCCCTGCTGGGTCCCTGGGACAGGCAATAATAAGCAATGGTGCACGCTCCCTTTCTTTCAAAACCATCATTTTCTTCATGAGGTTCAGGTAAAAGTAGAGCAGTATTTTTTTCCCAAGCCTGTTGCTCTGGGTAGGGACATCTTCTTGCTCTGAGACGTCCATGTGTAGAGGATGTCACGATGGCATATGCTGTATGGAGTGAATACCAAATCCACAGCCTCTCTGCCAGCACAGTGGGCTCTTCCAGTCCACCTTATATTTTTCTGCAATAATATGGCTTCAGTAGTTAAAAATGTGTGCTGTATATGTTTTGTGGAGGACAAATCATAGAAGAAAGGCACTGACTATTAGCGGTTCACTGAGTTTACCCCTTTTCACCTCTGGTCCCTTATATAAACAGCAAAGCTTTAGCTTTTCTTTCATATTAGAACATAAGAATACTTTCATTTTTTTTAAATGAATTATTTAAAATTTGTCTGCAGTCAGCATTTTCACTAACTTAATAAAATATAATTTTCTCTCTGCGAGTCTCAAATCAAAAGCTGTTCCTGAGCTCTAAGTTTTAAATAAAAATGAACATATTGAATTCGAAGGATTGTGGAGCTGAATTTTACTACAAGGCTTAGACCAACACATACATGATTTTAATATCTGGAAATGTGTAGTTTTATTTTATCAGTTATGTAACAATATGTTATTAGCTATTCCATTTCTGTGCTAGGCTGGGATACATTTATGAAATTCCTTAAGGTGACCTGGAAAAAACAAAATATAATGGACGGACTAAAATGTAATGGTTGGTGCCATAAACGGCAAATTAGTACACAGGTCCGAGTTTGAGAGTTTATAAAAATACATCCTATTTAGAGATACATTGAGTGAATATTGATGTTGTGTTAAAAACGTGTGCACGTTGCCCCAACTTTGCTGTCGGGCTCACAACATCCTGCAAATACATGCTTTCCAATTGCAGCCGTTACTACATTTTCAGCAGATAGTCTTTCATGTGAAAAAAGAAAAAAAAAGTAAGTCAGGGAGACAGATTTGGGTTTCTGTTTGTTTAAAAAAAGCTACAAAAATGTGTTTCTATAGAAGCCATATGAATTTTATTCCTACACGGTCCCCTCCCAAGCATCGCCTGGGCTATAGACAAAGGGCCGTGTTGCTAAGCAACCCCCCTAAAGCTCATCAACCCAGCGTCGGTATTAATATTTATCCCCCCCTTAAAAAAAAGCCTTACTCTGAAATTTGAAATGGGATCTGTCCTCCCTCTCTTTTGTGCTATTAAAGTAATACTGCTCACTTTTTCCAATTAACGCTACTGGCTAAACCAAACAATTTCTGCCAGGCAGGCCAAATCCAGCTCTTGGGTAACCAGCTGAAATAAAAGTCACATCGGGGATGAATTTCTGTCGCCCAGTGTGTCTTCTGCTATCAGCGTTCTGTAGTTTCTCTTTCCTTTAGATAACCTGAATCTGTTTTTTCCATCTTCCCAGCCTTTTTTTCTGAGTCCTCTCCCTCCGTGCCCGTATTGAGGGGCTCCCTCCTGGCCACACGGTCCCCGATGCCTCCAGCAGCTCTGGCTTTCTCGGTGGGGCACTGCGGGGTAGCAGGGGTTCTTCTGCGGCCACCGAGGGCACCCGGACACCAGGGCAGGTGCTGAACAAACCAGGGTGAAAAAAATCCAGTAAGCAAGACTAAAAGCTCATCTGCCTACGCTAGGACTAACCAAGATCCCGTTGTTACTTGGCAAAAAAACTTCTCTACACCAGCAAGAGCCTTTTGCATTACATGAGTCCCCTTTACAGCCCATTTCTGAGAATTTTAGCGTAATGTGATTAGCGCATAGGACAAAACCAGGAGTGAATGAAAGCATCTCTGGAGGCAGCAAAACAAGTTATTCAATGCCACGGAAATATTCTGCTTCGGCTCTGGCTTTCTGTTTGTGTTAAATGGCCATGAGATCCAGGGATATTCACTTTTTTGCCCTTCAGCCTTTCCAGACAAGTGCCATCACGGGATGCAGAAATACAGATCCGAGTCTACCAGGCAGCATGTACTCCTGTCATTGTATCAAAGCACCATGGTTATGTTGGGACTTGGTGTGAAAAAGAGGAGCAGAATGAAGGGAAGTCAGCTGGAGCTACTACGCACTGCTGAAAAAAAGGGCATTTACACAAGTGCCTAAATATGGACTTGAAGTTTCGGTCCCATTTTCTTTCTTCAAAATCTTGGCCACAAAATGCGACGCTCGGCAAGGCACGGGTGCTTTCTGGAGTAAGCTGGGATGTATGAGACTGCCTGCCAAAGCCACTGAAGGATGGGGAAAGAACTGTGATTCTGGAAGCAATTTCTTTTCAAAATCATTTTCCTTTGGAGATGGAGGGGAAATTATTTTAAGGTCAGGAGTAGATGTGTATGGAAAGCTAATTGCAAAAGTGATAAAGGAAGAGAGGTGCAGGGTCCTTCAAACAGAAGCAGCAACTCTGTGAACAGCAGGCAATATTGACTTCAGGCTCCAGCAGTGTCTTAATACTATGTGTATTCTTTTTTTTTTCTCCTTAACTTCTCCTCCTTCTTTCACACTGAGCAATAGTAAGAACTGTTTGCTAATATCAGTGAGACGGGAGTCCACAAACACTTATGTTTGTTAGGCTAAACCAGAATGGGGAGAACATCGCGCAGATGCCTCACAGCCAGTGCCCATCTGCCCTTCCTGCCTGTGAATACGGAGCCCATCTCAGGCTCACGCTTCCCCTGGAAGGTTACACCAAGGCCTGTCACGTGGACTTTTCTCTGCCTGTAAACTCATGCAGGGCTGTTCTTTAGAACAGCGTTAATTCCACCTGGCCAGATCCTCAGCTGGAGCCAGTCAATACATCCGTCGCTTTCATCATCTACACTACCTGTGACAGCCAGGAATGATCGGTTCTTTATATCTAAAAACTTTCTTTCTTAGAAGTCCTGAAATCTGGAAGCTTCTTACTTTTGCCTGGCTTAGCCTCCATCCTAAAGAAAATCAGCTTTCAGCCTCTATAAATTGGACCTCCTTTTGATTCCACTCATTTTTCGCTGATTTTTCCCTTGTGAATCTCCTTTAGGATTACTCCTGACTTATACTGATATAAAAACAAGAAGATACAGGACCACTAAGTGCATTTAGAGCCAAAATGTGTGTAGCAATTCAGGTGCGAGTACATCTTGGCACAGTGGGTAGAAATACAGGACAGGAGAGAAGGGGGATGGGACGGACGTGAGGAAGCAGAGTGGCAGCTATGCGAGGGGCTATGCCGTTTAGAAAACAGCAGCGGCACTGCAACACCCGCATCTCCTCTTTTGCCAGCTGTAGATGACATAGCCTCACCTTTGCTAGCCCTCACATCACTCAGGCTATAAGTAGACGCCACCTTTTGGATCCAGTTGTGTCAGTGAGCAAGTACTCTTTAGCACCTAGCCGATAGACTTTAAATCTCTTCTTGACAGGTCAGGCGGGAAAACAGCTTGCATAAACGTCCCCCATTTTACTTTAGGCGAAATAAGTATTTATGCCTGACCTTTCCTGCTGTGGGATAGAAAATGTACACATGGGCTACTCCTCCAGCACACCTGCAAAGACCACACTCTGGTGGGGAGGCGGGCCTGAGGGTCAGGATGCCTCCCAGAGACATTACTACATGCAGAAGAGACTGGCTGGTTGTTGCTGTAGACGCCCGGTTAATGCTGCCTTTATGCCGAAACAGCTACAGCATCTTGAGAAGTTGCAGAACAGCACGTCCAAGGGTAACTAGTGTAATTGATTTTTTCCTGCTAAGTTTACCTCTTTAAATGGCACCTTAGGAGACCTGATGCTTTTCATTTACTTCCTCCCTCCTTTTTTTTTTTTTTTCTGTCAGGAGCTAGTGCTGCTACTCATCCAAATCTCCTGAGCAGATTCTCATTGTGGCAGCAGCTCCTTTTGTGTCGTGGGCATTTACTTTTGAATTCTTTTAATTTAATTTAATGCTGGTGAGAAGCAGGAGGAATAGCTGCGTGATCCTACCCTTAATCCCAACGGCTAGGTCTAACCTGGGCAGGGAAAGTGCAAATTTCCTTGCCTTTCCTTGGTCTGTCTCAGAAGCACACCTGAGGCAGCGCTGAACTTGTTTATTCTTCTGGAAGCCCAGCTGGGATATTGTGTTCTCCAGTAGGGTCTATGCTATGCCGGCTGCCAGACTGACTGGATTCAGAGGCCACCAGACAGTCAGGATAGCTGGCTGCTGACTCCGTTGGGCTTGAGCAGGGAACCAAGGAAGAGACCCTACTTGTCCACTACATGCTGCTCGTTTTCACCTCATCTGGCTTCCAAAGGGCTGAAAGGTTTCATGTTTGCAAACCTTTCCATGTTAGGATGATCTCCCTTCCTCAGCAATTCTACATCCCGCTGGTTTTGAGTGAGCGGGTATCCTCAGCTTTTCTTTTCTTTGGCTTTGAGCTTTTAAAATCACTTCCATAAAGTGGAAGGAGAAGGAGGGTTCTTTTTTTGTCCCAAAGAAACAATACTTAACATGTGTAAAATGCTCTTCACCTTTCAAGCAAACTCAGTTAACTAATTAATCCTTGCAAAATCCCTGGGAGGAAAGGAAGCGTTATCTCACTTTTACACGTGGGGAAACTAAGGCAGTAAGGTGAAGTGAATTGCTCAAGGCCAGTGAAAGATTTAGTGCTGCAGTCAAGTATAGAGTACGTAAACGCAGGAGTTTTCTGTCTCCTGCTTCTGCGTGCAGGCAACTAGACCGAGTCTCCAATGGATAAAAAAGGCTACAGGCGTGATCTTCCCCGGCAGCAATAGCGTTGCTCTGGGGTCTGCAGCGAGGCTGATGCTCAGAGCGAGGGAGGGGTGAATTAGGGGCGAGCACTGCCAGGCCAGGCAGGCCCTTTCCCATTCCTGGTTTGAGCCCCAGTCCCTTTCTAACTGCGCTCCATCACCGCCCCAAAGCTAAAACCAGCTGCATAACGTGGACAGCAAGGGGAGCTGCAGAAAGCAGCAAGAGTTGAAAGGAGATTTGTGGCAGCTGTGGCAAATCAGGGGCCGTAATTTGGAAGCAGCGTGGAAGACACGAGTGCCGCATCTCCTGCAAATGAGTTCTCCATGCGATGGAGATACGACGTGTTATGCCTGTCATCCAGAGGAATAAGTAAGAATATTCCTCTGCCTGTCTTATGTTTTTTCCATCTCAGGAGAGGGTGTGAACAACTTTTCTGGTAAATATTTTGTGCTTGTACTTTGCTCATTCTGCTTAGAACAGTTCCACTTGTTCCAAAATTACCCTGAGCAAGCGAGCAGCCTTACCACGGTACTGGACAAGGAGCCTGATTCTGCTGTCAGTGACAACAGCACAAACAGAGAAGCTGCTTCAGAGGAGCTTCTCCAGCTTTCTGCTGCTGTATCTGAGCACTGGGCTGGCCCAACATAACTGTCTCTGGACCAGCTGGGAGAGGAAAATTAGAGCATCTGTGCAGCACACAGCAAGGAAACTTTGCTATGTCATCAGCCAGCACCATCAAAGGCACTGCTCTAGGGAAGCTTGCGCCGGCGCTTCACGGCGCTTTTAATAACGTGCTTTTTCTGAAAAGGAGCACTGGTGACTGAGCAATTAACGCTGCCCCTCCAAACTCGACAAACCTTTCTCCTCGTTAGGGGGTCCATGCTTTAAAACAAAGCAAAAAGAGCACCAAAAATGTGGCAAGTGGGTGCCAATAATTTTTATTTCTGCACTGAAGCAAATTGTGCCAAGCATTTTGTGAGAGAAGGACAAGAGAGGACAATCCATCAGTGCAGAGTACATCAACGTATTAAAAAAATGCAAGTAGTGGGGAAAGCTTTTAATTTGAATGATATCAGTGCCCACAAGCACGACAATAATTAAAGGTCTGCCAGCATGGCTATTATACATTCTGGTTTAGTGCATTTAATATCTCAGCTGCTTCAAATCACGTCAGCCTGATGGCTGGCAAGCATGTTTCCACTCTGGATGCAAATCAAACTCTCACACACCATTCTGAAGCCTCACTTTAAGGGTAGGACTTTTTTTGCATCAGGACAGGACAGGCTGTCCTTTGTCCTTGCGGTTCTGCGAGGCTGGTACACTTCTTCTGCCCGAGAAAGAGGAGAATAATTTATTCTCCTTAGGGTTAGACCGCAGTGATGTTGTACCCTACTTCAGAGCAATTTTTCCAGTTCTCAAAACTTGCCTTCTCCCCTGGCAGGTGTTATGTTCTGTGAACTGGCTGGGATGCTCCCTCCCTTTCGTGTCGTAATGAGGGGTAAGTGAAGGGATGTAGTCCCTCCCTCCTCTCCAGCCCTAGGCTGGTGGCTAACGGGACACATGGGGCTACATTGTGTTCGGCTTGCCATTGGTGGGCTTATTGCTAGACTGCAGCCATCTCTGGTGGGCGACCAAGTGTTTTTCCTTCGTCTTCTGGTGCTTCCATGCTGCGCTATTCCCGCAGCGCCACAGGACCTCCTCAGGAAGCACGGCCTGGAGCGGCGTTGGCGCGGAACCACAGTGGACGGAAACAGATGATCGCTTTTGCAAACAGTCATTTACAACGCTCCCAAAACCAAGCCAACAACTTATTTTCATTGGGTGGGGGGGGAGATAAAAAAAAAAAAGAGAGAGAGACTAAAAAACGATGTGACTAGCATCACCGCGAATACTCTGCTTACATGTGTCCCGCTCGCCTTGCTCTGCCTGCTTTCCCTTTCAGCCCGTCACCTCAGGAGGGCAGGAGCTGTCTCTCACTGGGTGTTTATGCAGATCTGAGCACAATGGGGCCTTGATCCTTGCTGGGTCCTCCTGATGCTACTGCAGTACAGCTGAGGAGGAGGTTTCAGACCGAGGTGGCTGCTCGCTTCAACTCATAAGAGATGGAAAGTGGCCTGGAGGCCAGGGGGGAGGTGACACATCCTGCGACCTTGGGAACGCGAAGGAGCGGAACAATTAGCTGGCTGGAGGTCAGCAGGGAGAGTGCCGGGTCTGAAACCACCAAGCAAAAGTGCGACCTAGTTAGGATTAAAAAGTGGAGAGTCTAAGGGCGTACAGGAGGGAGAGCGGGAGGTCAAATGAAGGGTATAGATAGAAAGATACAAAGGTTAAAAAAAAAATCCGATGCCAGTTTTCTTTGCCAGTTTAGCATCTGCTGTTGTACCAACTCAGTCTCTTGGAAATCACTTTTGAGCAGGTTTTCCCCCTTAAGAGACATGGTAAACAATGGTGCATGCACTTCTAGAGCATTGCAAATGCAAGGTAAATTATAAAAGCATTTCAAGCACATGTTTCCCTGTGTATTTTCAGACCAGGAGAGGAGGTTTGTATCATGACAGCTGATACAAACAGCAGGGAAGAGCAGCAGGAACCCCCTCTTTTAGTGGACAAACATTTCTTACAGAATCACAGAATTCTAGAATAGTTTGGTTTGGAAGGGACATTTAAAGGTCATCTAGTCCAACCCCCCTGCAATGAGCAGGGACATCTGCAACTAGATCAGGTTGGTCAGAGCCCCGTTCAGCCTGGCCTTGAATGTTTCCAGGGATGGGTCTGTGCTAATTTGATCACTCAGGGCAGCTTTGTTTTGAGGGTGCTCTCATGTGTGGATTCTCTCCTCCCAGAGGAGGTGCAAGTTCATACTGCAGCCTGTCCTTCAGTGGGGACATTAATAAGGCTCTATCTGCCCCTTTACGTAGACATTTTGAAGCCTGACTAACTTTAAAGCCTTTCATGCCCTGCCAAAGTACTCAAAAGTTATTAGGAACAGGCGTCTACCTCAGCAACTTAGTGTGCTGGAGGGGTTCTTGGTCTGAATTCTCCTTGTGTCCTTACTTTGAGCCTTGCGGTCGCACCCAGGCATCCGTCTGATCACAGCAGGGACCAGCTCAGGACCATTTCCCACCTGTTGGACCCAAGGCTGGAGTCCTGCACTGACGGGCCACCCAGGGTGCTGCACTTGCAGAGTAGAGAGGAGGTCTGCCAGCTGTTGGTGCTCTGAATTTGTGTGGTGCGTTGCACCACAGACCGCACTGGCACAGACTTCATAGCTAGTAAAGATGTGATGTATGTGAACACGTGGTTTTGGAAGCATAATGGGAGGCAGCAAAATGAACTAGTCCTTCCCGCTCAGCATGACGCCAGTTGGTTATGCCGATGTGCCCGCAGAGCATTTGCAATCAGGTGAGCCTTGTCTCCAGAAGACACAAAACTAAAACCGACACCAGCCCCGTGTCAAGTGCTGTTGGCTAGATTCAGTTGTTAGCTGTAATGAATAGCTTGAAACAGCTATCAGTTTTAGTGGCTGTGTTGTTAATTTTAATAAGAGTTTTGTTTTATGCTGATCCCCGTAATGATTAGTTTAAATATTGCTGTCTGCTATTAATTGGTGACTGTGCCGTCTGCCTGGCTACCTCCTGCCAAGGCAGAGCGTGTGACGAGGCGCTGGCTCCTCGCTGGACACCCTGCCAAACACAGCCCCAGCCTCGGCAGGCTTTGACGAAGAGCTGCAGTCTGAAAGGAAACCAGATCAAACACGCTTTCATTTGCGCTGTGCCCCTCACCCGCAGGATCCTGCTACCCAAACCTGGGCAGCGTTTGCAGTTATCACTGTTCCCCGGTGTCGTATCGCACTGGCCCAGGCTCATACTTCCCACTCCTTTCCATTCCTCACTTGCGTCCATTGTGCGGGGAGCTACCTGCTGGCTTTTGTACCTTGGAGATGCTCTGATCCTGCTTTCCATGAGGTCTGCTCCTTTTCCGCAGCATCCAGCTCTCATCACGCAGGCTCTGATGGAAACTCCTTTTCCCCTGCGCTGCCCGTTGGCTGTGGGAGCACACCAGATTGCTAGTTAATATCCGAGGAGAGCCAAGTGTGAAACTTGATTTGGGGAAATGCATCCAAAAGCAGTGTCTGGATGAGAGCACCTGGAAGAGGCTGTCTAGTAAAAAACTTCAAGCACAGGGAAATAAGCTGGGCACCAAACTGGCCTACCACCAGCTAGATGGTGCTGACTGGAAAAACAGCAAATCCTACTCTATCTGCCCTCCTGTAAGGGTTTTAACAAGATGCTACCCCATAACCTTGGTTGATTTTTGGAGACAGTACCATGTTCCTCACTGCTGCCAAATGTGCCACCGCTCTGCAGCCACTCTCTCTAATGAAACCTTTTTCTTCCAGTCCCCTGAGGTCAAAGTGGTCTCGTTAGCTCACTGGTGGGCAGCGTCCTCAAAAACAGCGGCGGGCAAACACAGGGTACGGTGTGGAGTAAACACCAGGTCCTGTCATTGCCTGACACCCTCCTGATGCATCCCATGCCAGTGTTGGTGAGCGCGCTGTTCTGGACAGGCAAGCCCTGCACGGGGGAGAGGAAACCCGTGGGATACTCTTATGTTTGACAAAGCCTGAGCCCACAGGGATGACATGGACACACTCCATCAGTGTCCCTCACTATCTCAGCCACATCACTTAGGTCCTCTGGGCCAACAGAAGTGTCGGTGACCTCCAAAACCTCCCTCAGCACAGAGCTAATCATCACAGGCTTCGGCAAGGTGCTACGGAGCCTCTGGTTCCGGCTGTGTGTGGGAAGCAGAGGGGGATGCTGAAGAGGAACTGGAGCGTAAGACAGATGGCATGGGAGGGGATTCATCCCTAAAGCACGGATGTATAAGAGCAGCCTGAGAGGGGATCACAGCAGCAAGAGCAATGATGCAGCTTTTTTGCTACAGAATAAAAAGAGAGAGTTAGACTGACATGCAGATATCACTGCTGGCAGATATGGTTCCCAGGGAGTTTCCTGCAGCGCTATTAATAAATAACACTTTATATTATATGCTTTGCACTTCAGAACCATTCTGATTCTCACTGCTTGCTTGCTTCATTTTTGAAGGAGCACTGCCACAGGAGTGGCACATGGGCACTTGGGGATCCATCTTTCTAATGCATAAATTTACCCTGGAATCATTGAATCATAGAATGGCTCGGGTTGGAAGGGACCTTAAAGACCACCGAGTTCCAACCCCCCGTGCC
The DNA here is from genome assembly GCF_963924245.1 of Chroicocephalus ridibundus. Taxonomy (NCBI): domain Eukaryota; kingdom Metazoa; phylum Chordata; class Aves; order Charadriiformes; family Laridae; genus Chroicocephalus; species Chroicocephalus ridibundus. The sequence continues at coordinate 96,168,078 of NC_086284.1, read as the reverse complement.
CTGGGCAGGGACACCTCCCACTAGACCAGGCTGCTCAAAGCCCCATCCAGCCTGGCCTTGAACACTTCCAGGGATGGGGCTTCCACAACTTCCCTGGGCAACCTGTTCTAGTGCCTCACCACCCTCACAGGAAAGAATTTCTTCCTGATAGCCAAGCTGAATCTCCCCTCTTCCAGTTTGAAGCCATTACCCCTTGTCCTATCACTACATGCCTGTGTAAAAAGTCCCTCCCCATCTCTCCTGTAGGCCCCCTTCAGGTACTGGAAAGCTGCTATAAGGTCTCCCCGGAGCCTTCTCTTCTCCAGGGTGAACAACCCCAACTGTCTCAGCCTGTCCTCATAGGAGAGGTGCTCCAGCCCTCTCATCATCTTAGTGGCCCTTCTCTGGACCCTCTCCAACAGGTCCATGTCCTTCTTGTGTTGTATACCCTAGTCTTCTTGCACGTACAGGTTGCCATTTGAGGCTGGATATTTGGGGGTAATTTCCATATCTTTCAGCATCTGAACATTGCATTTGCTTACACCCAGTATCAGAGACAGGCCATTAGAGGAAATATCACGGGTTGGGGAAGCTGGAAGAAAGCAGATTCTGCTGGTTCCCAGGTGGTACGGGAATTTTTATACTCCCTTTAGGCATAAAAGAGATCAACCCCCAGGCCAGGCCAGGCCAGTAGCGTCCCATCACCAGACTCTTTTCATTGGTTCCCAGTGACAGGACGAGGGGCAATGGGCACAAGCTGGAACATAGGAAGTTCCGTTCAAATACACGGAAAAACTTCTTTACGGTGAGGGTGACAGAGCACTGGAACAGGCTGCCCAGGGAGGGTGTGGAGTCCCCTTCTCTGGAGATTTTCAAGACCCGCCTGGATGCAGCCCTGAGGGATGTGCTTTAGGCAATCCTGCTCTAGCAGGGGAGTTGGACTAGATGATCTCTAGAGGTCCCTTCCAGCTCTGAAGATTCTGTGATTCTGTGATTCTGTCTGGTCTATGTCTCCCTGCAGAACATCAAAGCTCCTCTATAGCTTCCCGTTCTCCAGGATAAAAGAGGAGACAGATGCACCTGGACATTTTTGAAATAGTATACATATCTCGTCCCAGTTTGTTTTTACTCCTGGGGATGCTAATACCCGAATTTGATCTTTGGGAGGAGCAGGACATGAATGGAGCAACGTAGCCAGAGATTCTACCCTTGGAAAACTTTGGGGAGCTGCAGAAAAGCAAATCTAAACCCCAGTAAATCTTATGTGAATGCTGGCATCAAAATCATGTCAGGACACCACATTTGTGAATTACATGCTTGTGATCACAGAGAAACTTCCATTATTTTAAATGTAATGGTGAAGCCAAAGGGCAGCACTGAAGATGAATGAGAAATTGATTGTCAGTTCTGGAGACAGACCCCACTATATCCAAAAATCTATGTGCACGGCCCAGATATTAGTGTGATAAATGCTTTGGAGACATTTATACATTAGAGAGACTTGTGTTATTTAGGACACAGTGGTTGAATTCTGGAGCTGTGCCTTTGGACTTGCACCGAGTTTTCTGACCAGCACAGTTCATTCTTTTTTATTTTCAGGGATTTTGCTCCAACAAATAGCTCTAAAAGCAAGCGGTCTTAAAGGTTCATGGATTAAGATTTTGCTGCACAGATTGGTTTTATTTCTTAAATCCTTTTTTTATTTCTAAAGGTCACTAAATAAAACTTCAGATCATCTAAGATCACTTTGCTATCAGACAGGCATATTCAAATATTTGATACACACATCAAAGTACACAAACACTGTCTTTAGATCAGTCTCTTCATGCCTAAATCTATGTAATCTACATCTCTGTTTCAGAGCAGTGCTTGAAAAAAACACTCCTGGTTTGCTTTTTCACAAATTAGCAGCAAGTTTATAACTGAAGTCTAGACCTTTGAAACATGCTCTCCAGGCAACTTTCATCCAACTGTACCCAAGGTTAAAATGGTGTTTGCTTTCTCCCTGAGGACATCTTGTACCTTTTCTCCCATGGGGCTGAAAATCCATCCGGCCAGTGATGCAGCAGGCTTGCTGGAGGCGAAACAAATCCCTCTCCAACCAACACCCAGGCCTCCACTCTTTTTTAAAAGTTCTGATATCTGAGACCTCCCTGTGCTAGGCTACCAGAAGAGGGAAGGAAAGCCAGGTGAGCACTGGTCTTCCAAGGAGAGAAACTGCTGCAGCTGTAATTTCCCCCAAGCAAAGCATTCACACACCCCAGGCTGGCTTTGCTCTCTCGTAGGGCTAATCAGCCCTGCTAATAGGTCTTGGCTTTGGATTTTAAGGCCTTGTTTCTGGGTCAACCCCTACCCCAACCATAGCTGCATCTTTACTGGGAAGTATAAGTCTCTTCCTTTTGCATTAGACTCTCCCCTAGTAAGTCAGCTTCCCCGCGTTTTATAGCATTTTCTCCAACAGCAAAGATTTATCGGGTGGGTATTGCACCTGCCGGGGCTGCCGTGGTCCAGGTTGCCAGTGGTGCAGAGCACCCTGCCAAAGGGTGTGCCAAGGAACCACATGTACTCTGAGCAGCGGTAAGGGAGAAACCACGGGGCAAGACTGTGGTTCAAAAAATAGCAAACAAGATGTCTTTTCTTCAATAACAAAAAGAAGGAGAAATAGCTGCCTGGCTTGCCTTGGGCCAGAAATCAGAATCGTATAGACAAATTCATCCGGTCTTGAAAGAAGGGTGCTTCAGTTCAGGAGAGTGGCCGTCTTATTCGGTTCATGAGAGACATACACCATTTTGGGACCCATCTCCCAGCTAGAGACCTAGATGACCTGCCAAAACCCTTGGGGAAATACTTGTGCTAAAGCAATATAAAAGTCTAATCCTCAAATTCCTGACATTTTGTTGGATTATGGCACCATTCCAGTGTAGATTAAAAAGCATTTGTTACCTTTATTGTTTATTTTACGGGCTAGATTAATGTCACCATGTCAGTTATTTTGCCAAATTGAACCATCAGTTCAGAACTCCAAAACAGGCATGTGAAAAATATCCTGTAGAGTATTTGCTATCTAAGATTAACTTCTACCCTATCATCCAGGGTTAATTTAGGACCATTAATGATGTGTGGGTTGGACATAAGTTTTCAGGCATGTATTATTTTATTACCTGATCACATAATTAAAATGTCACTTATCAAGGGACAAATTTTAATGAAGTTAAAAGCACCTTGATGACTTATTATTATTTGACCTGTTATATAAGAGGATTATTTCTTGCCTGTTACTGATTGAGTTTCTTTGACAGCATGAAAACAACTGTTTTTCAATTAGCTTTTTCTTCAGAGAGGGGGCAAAGCCATGCATTACATCCTTCTTATTACCTCCAAGACCCCTCTCGCTGAGGTACACTGAGAAGACCCTCTGTTTTTACACTTTGAGCTCATCAGCGTGTTCAGCTGCTAAAGAAAGGGTAAATGTTGTTAGTCTGCGATAAAATGTGTGAAAAGAGGGTCAGGAGGAGAAGGCTATAATTACAGTGATATCTGCTGAAGGTCACTCAAATTGAGCTCGGTTCAGCTGGGACTGGAGGAGACAATAGAAAAATGTAAATTTCAACAAAGTGACAGCTAGGAGGGTGACAAAATAACCAATAACACGCTTCTGAAATATGTAAATACCACTGGAAAGAGGTGAATCCGGCACGGTGCAAGATGGTCTAGTGAAGGGTAACACGGAGGAACTAGAAAAGCACCAGTTTAGCAAGTACTGGCAAGTACTTCCTGCTGGTGCCACTGAGGTGGGTGACGAGTGGGGCTGGGCGGGGAGGACTTTGCTACTGCTCAGGTAGTCACAAATCGGATGGAGCATTGCCATTCCAGATTCTGAAGCCTGGCAATCAGTTTAATTCGGGTATGTGCTCAAAACAGTCATTGTGAGTTTACTTAAATCAGGACCTGACATGATGCGCCATCATTTTGCCAGTATTGTTAACGTTCAGCCAGCTTGCTTGCTGGCAGCAGTAGCAGGCTGTGCTAGATGTTTCCTGACCGAGAAGAAGGAATGGGGCAGGTGCTTAGAGCAATGCACATTCCTACACTTAGTCCTTCTTAGACTCATCCTGGCTGAGGTCACTCTCAGCTTCTGAAGATGCTAATAAGAACTCATTGGTTCTTGTGAAAGGAACCAAGGTCAAAAAAATAACATTTTTAGGGTGAAACGGGGACTTGGAGTTAATTCTAAGAAGACAAAATGTAAGACTAACTAGCAACAACAAAAAAATTCCCTCTGGAGAGTCCTACTAAATTTCAAGATAGTCTCTGAAGAGTAGAAGTTCTGTCATTTTGGACACTTAAAACATATACAACAAAGCACTAGTGGGACTTAAGAGGGAAAGATGCTGCAAGGGACGGAAGATGGAGCAGATTATCTAATGTTCTCTTTTATCTCAGTTTATGATCTTGAAACTAGGCAGACTGTATTACAGTTACATAGCCTCCAAATTACAAAGATGTACATTATACCACTCTAGTTCACTTTAGAAAAGAATGAATATAACAACTTTGACCAGCCTTAAGTGAGAAAAGGCATTAAATACTGCTACTGCTGCTTTTGGTCTCATAGCAGTGGTGGGTTCTGTTTGATGCCACCATCGTACCCCCAGACTGGATGTACGTCCATTATAAGAGGTGCAAGGATAACTCTAGCATTTGCCCCAAGACCAATTGTTCACAGAGTTTTGTTTATTTAGTGGATGGAGCATCGCGGGGCGGGTCATATAACAAAAGTAATTTGCAGTGCAGTAAGTACTTCTCTGTCTATCATCTGACGCAGTGGCAACAACATAAATTCAGAAACTTTCTGTGTTTGTTCTGGATCGGAGTTCAGCCGGGGGGTGAGCACTACCTCAGTCTGACACCTCCCAGCCCTCAGGACAATTCAGCCCCCTGGGCCCCCGAGAAGGGGCTGTTGGGCTAGACGTCTCCCGCTCCTCCCGTCCCCCATGGAAGCACAGAGTCCTCTAAGCCTCAGTGCCGTGGCACCCACAAAACAAGCCCTGCAGTGGTTTCTCGCTGCCAGATAAAATCTACCCGGGATGATGGAGGAGCAGTGAGGGGCAGGAACACACTGCTGCAGGATGCTCTGAGCTCTGGTAACTCCAGAGGTGAGGCCACGTTCAGCTCGAACCGGCTTATCGCTCCAACCCTGGAGTGCCAGGACACTCATCCCAGCGCGGCCCCTCGTCCGATGCCACCAAGGAGAATCACCGCAGCCTCTGAGATCAGCTGGCTCTGGGCCGCAGATATGAAATCCCTCTGCCTGGCTGCACACAAAGGTTTGGCGGGCTGCAGCTGGCCACAAGCCAGGCTTCCCCTCCGCTTACCAGCCCCGCTTTGACCTTACCTAAGCTAAGCTCAAGCTATTTTGCTTCTACACGTCTCCTCTGTTCACATAATCTGGCAAAATTTGGATGCTATGTTATCCACGGCAATACAAAGTTTGATAAAAGACCTCACCCTGTGTTCCAGTTCCTTTCAGAGCCCTGAAACCTATATTGCACAAAAAAGCGCAAGGGCAGGGAACCACCTACAGCCACTTATTACACATTATGGATTTCTTTCCATTGTGAAAAACACTCCCTTTTTTTAAAAAGCCACCTTCCACCCCCTTCCTCACAGCTATTGATTCCATAGACCAAAACAATAATGTGCACCTTGCCGCCGTGAACTTATGAATGTCTAATTTTGAACGGGAAAATGTCACTGACCTCCACTCACAGGCAGGACTTTGAACTGAAATGTATATCCTGTCTCTTCATCCGTGGTTTCCTGCAGGGGTACATTTACTCCCTCCAAAATTCGCTCTTAATTTAAGCATTGTTAATGATACTCAGCCTCTTGCTGGCGGAGAGAGGAGGATGCAATTGTCCATTTTGATTCCTAGGAGGTCCTTGAATGGCTGTGACAAGCACCAATAATAGGACTTAGATAAAAAGAGAAGTTGCTAACTTTGTCCCAGTGAATCACAGTTATAATTTCCTTGAAAGATGAAAGGATTGTTCAACTGTCTGGGAATACAAAGCAACTCTCCTCAGATTGAACTGAATAATCTTTGCCCATTTCAACGGTATTGTTCCTTTTCTTATCTGCCTGCGGTAGCGTCCTAACATTTCTTGCAAGTAGATTACTCTCAAACCCGTGCCATAAGGGACACAGATGCTGGCTTGTACGAGCTTTAGGTGCATTGACAACCTGATCCTTGCGGGTATTCAGATGCATAAAGATGCAGAGATGCCAAGGGATGCTTTTCTCGAATGCCCAAAGTTACAAATCCTCCTGGACTATCATTTCCAATATACGAAAATCAAACTGTCAGTAAGGTTTTGACCACAGCTGCTCTCATAGTGGGCTGTACCATTTTATGAGAAAGTTACTATGATATTGCATTCTTATTACATATTACTGGGCAAGTCTGGATTTTGACCCATTTAAAATGCCAAGATTCCTATCAGAAAATAAATTCCCCCAAATTATAGGGCTTTACAAGAGGACCGCTATGTTTCTTTTAGAAGATTACCATAAAGGCTGTTTCTGCTGAATATAAAGAACCTCTGTGTGGACAGGGATAAATTTCCCCTTAACAACTTCAACAATTATGAATTTATGATTAGGAGCTTTTGACAGAGCCTATTAGACAAATAAGAGAAAATTTGGATTCGTTGCTACTTTCCGTCTATTTTCAGCTTCAAAGGCATTCTTGGTGTGGCAGCTTTCAGCCACGCGGGATGTAGCACCAGAGGATGCTGACAGGGGAAATTGCCGGTGTAGGAAATTATCTTTCCCCAGGAAGCGACAGCCAAGAAAAGAAGTTCGTGTTATGGGTTTTTGCAATAGTAGAGCAAGGGAAGACTCGCACTGGGGTAGAAAAATTAAATGAGACCTTAACAGAAACAGACTAAGGGCTCTTTTTCTTTGGGTGCTGAGAAAATTTCTAGCCTTTGGGTATTAGAATTAAAGACCTAAGAACCTGTCAAGCAAGAGCTTGGAAAAAAGCAGGAGAAAACGGGGCAAGAAGATGTTGATGCAGGAGAGCGGTTTAACTGTTGGAGAGGTAAAATGTGGGAGGTATTCCTGGGATAAGAAGCACTTGAAGTCAGAGAAATTCACTATGATGTGAGATTGGAGCCTGTACTAGGCTTTGTGTTCCCATGGAAGACGTGCTCAGAGCAAACAGCTGTAGCCGGCCTTACTTCACGGATAATTTCTTTGTATTTAATTGCTTATTTCACCACTTGAAGACACATTTTTTTTCACTGGTATTTGTATGGGATTGTCAGCGTGTTAACAAGTTGTATGGATTTCCAAGAGAAGGCTGCGCATGCACGTGCACGCTGTGTTTATGGGTAGGTACGCATATCTGGATTAATTTTGTTATCATGCAGACTTAATTCAAAGTACATTGGAGGAAGACATTATTCAACAACTAATAGATGTTATACCATCAACATATTCTAATGGGCTGATTAGCAATTTTATTGTATTCAATTTGCACCGTGGAAATTCCATGTCAAGTGGAAGAGCTATCAAAATGAAAAACTGCATTAAAATTAAAAACCAATAGTCCAACTTTCAGTCTGAATGAGCTTCCTGGTGGAATGATGAAGTGCGGTTATCCGTGACTCTGCCCTGGATACCCGGTAAAAATGGTCTACAGAAATCCTTGCATAAAGGTGGAGAAATTAGTTGCTCCTGCTATTTCACACACAAGTTTAGCAAATATGTCATTAGGGTTTCTTTTTTTTGAATCCTCTCTGGGGATATCACCAAAAAGTCATGGCCCTGCGCATTTCTGTTCGGAGGACCTTTTGTCCTGCATTCAAAAGCCGCTTGATTTGTCTACTGCTTTCTAAAATACAGGGATGGAAGCAAAAGTTCGTTGTCCTTTGCCTCTTTTTTTCAAACCTGTGAAGAAGCTCCCTCTTCACTCGCTGGCACAAAAAAATACATACATGTACTGAAAATACAGCCAAACTGTTTTTCCATTTAGAGCGTTAGTTCTTTAGTTCTTCTGTCACGGGGGAAAAGGTTAAGATTTTTCATGTATCCTGCTCAGTCCTTCACAGAGCCTGGGCAAAAGCAAAGCGCCTGCCTGAAAGCCAGCTTGAGCCTTGAAGGGAATGGGTAACACCGCATCTGTACACCCAAATGCGAGGGGGCACTGGCGAGTCTCTGCGGCTGCGGCACTGCCAGCCCCCGCTGCTGAGACGAAAGGAAAACGGACAGCAGATGAAATGAGCGCTCGAGCTGTAAACTCAAACTGCGACTTTGCCGTCAGCTTAGCTGAGCTAATGACTAAATGGACTAACGAAAGGGAGAGGGCCCACTTCTCCCAGCCATCTCATTGCAGGGTGGGACAGGTCGCCTTGCAGACCTGGGGAAAAAAGGATCTTTTTCTCCTTTTGCTGGGTGAGCTTTCAGCTCCGTCAGTGCTCAGCTCCCGCTGCCTGTGCTGCTGCAGGGTCAGCAGCAGCGGTGAGGGGGGGCACCAGGAACATGTAGCTGGGCTGGAGGAAGACACCATCATGCTTTCGGGTGGCAAAGTCATCTTTGGACCAATTGCAGGGCCGTGCCTTGAGAAAGTTGTGGAGAGGACACCTGTCCCACTTGGCGGGTTCCCCTGAGTGACGGTGACTGCCAGCAGAAGGCCACGGCGGAGAGCTGGGACAAGAACTGCCTCAGTCCTGGCCATTAAACCCATCACGGATGATGAGACAGACCCCCCCCCCCCAAGGCACGCACATAAGCACTGATGAGATTTGGGGGTGGAGGAGTATTTGTGTAATCAAACTTTTTTCACCGCATGTTTTTGCAAACGCATACCCTTTTGGCACTTCATCTTGTGGAGGAGCATCCCTCCTGACACGGCCGTGACTTCTAGGAACAAAGAACTTTTGGAACTGATACGTAGGGATGAGCCCTGCTGAGCCAGGCTCCTTGCAGCCTGCTGAAGGCAGCGGGAAATGCTGTTTTACACCCCCACCCCCCCCTCGAGTGCAAGAGCAAATAGCGGCAGAGGCTGCAGTGCAGCGAAGCGTCGGGTCCTCTGCGCCTGGGGAAAGCCTGGGATGAAGAGGGAGGTGGCATGTCTGAGCACACACAGTCCTGTTACAGTCCTGTTGCTGAGAAAGAGATGAACTGACTAAAGCAGAAGCCGCAACAAACTGCAGGACAAATTCTGTGAGCCAAAGTATGCTGAACAATCACGTGACATCCTTTTAAATCTTATTTGGAACTGAAATATCCTCTTTTTTTTTCCTTCCCAATGAAAAACATGTTCTATTGTTACTTAAATAGCATATATTTCTGTAATAGCCTTTTAATGCAGAGCTGTTTTTCTTTAGGGCCTTGAATATATGCAAATGAAAATGAAAAAAAGAGCTGAAGTATAAAGGCAGCACAGTAGTCTGGAAAAAACGGAGGGGTGAGTGACTGTAAAGATCAGCTGGCAAAGGAAGCTTATTAGGCTTTTGGGGGAGGAAGTAGGGGTTATTAAATGCCTAGTGTCTCATCCTATACGAGTATAACTACCTTATTACAGCGGGTCTGCAGAAGTCAGAATATGTGAGGGAAGCAACCTCCACTGAGATAAGTGATACAAATCAGAGCATTTCCATTCCCTCAGCTGTGATGCCATCCGACTCCAAAAGCACTGTTTAAATATGAATGGCATCCTGTTTATGTGCGTATTAACAATATGTATACCCGTAAAGGCTTGCAGAAATGCAAATATTGCTCTGCACTCAAGTCTCTCCCACCGAGGCTGCCTAGAAAAAGAGCATCGCGACACAAATTGGTAACAATAAGTACAGCTGAAGCCAATAATGAGGTAAAATACATATGCATGCGTGAGGGGTGTAAAACCTTGGCTCCGAAGCACGTGCCTCTTCGTGTCTGGTGATAACAACCCCCCAGTGCCTCCGTCCCCAGTTCACGTGTGACGGGACATCCCTCCTCCTGCTTCCAACCCCTTGGACAGACGGACAGGTGTCCATTTTACATGGCAGAGGCTGCCAGAGCAGATGGGCTAGGAGCAGCTTTGTCGCACATGCGCAGGTTTGAGCAAATACAGTGATTATGCTGAAATTTGCTTAAAAGGAAAACGCCACTGAAACGTAGGAAAGGGTAAACAAATGGAAAGCCCGCACTGCAGTATTAAGTGGGTACATCCTGCCTGATCAACGAATGCATTAGCGCTGCCCCGTTTACAGCAATATCCTATGCACGCGCTTTCAAGGAAGAGCTCAAGGAGACAGAATTCCCAGTATGGAAGTTTACGGGTTTATGCGCTTAGTTATTTCTGCTACGTTATCACTGGGAGGGTCACGGAAGGTCCCCATGACATTTCTGTAGGTAGAGTGGTGTTTTTTCCAACTCATCTGCTGTTTTAGTCTTCTAGTGTCCCTAGCTGTGCTGGAAATTCTGACTAAATAGATTTTGTTCCAGCCGAAAGTTCTCCAAAACATTATTTGTGAACATTCATTCAGAGAAAACCCTAAGATTTGCCTATAGTTGTTTTTCACCAGTATTTGCACAAGTGATACCACTGCATTTGCCAGAAAGTTGGTGGAAAACACAAGCCTTGCAAGAGCTCATGTGAAAGTGTCTGCAAGTTTGCAGAGGAGGTTTTTTCCTTCCCCTAATCGCTTTTGCTGGTTTTGCCATAGAAAGGGTAGAAAGCGATGCCCAGCGAACACGCTCGGCAGGGGATTTCTTCCTGTCACGTATCTCTGAATTCTCACCACCTCCCAAACTGCAGCATATGACTAGTCCTACGCCTTCTTGCAAAGTTTCTGCTACAGTTCACCCAGCCTTCAGAAACCAGGTTGGAAACGGGTCATTAGAGCCCTTTTGTAACGGTGAGAAAAGCGTCGAGCTTTTCGGTTTAGCTGGAGAATAGTTAACCAGTAGAAAGCCATGTGAGTGACATTGCTCTGGACTAGAATCACTTGTCTTCTGAGTACGGATAATGTCAGCCAGAAAGCTGAACCTCTCAAAAGTGGGGAGCTTTTTGTGCAAAGAGAGGAATTAAACTATTTGCAGTTTAAACTCCAACCGTTACCAGCCAAACTAGTTACAGAGGATACAAATAGATGCAACAGTTTTTAATTAGTCTTTGCCTGGGTCAGTTTGTATTAGGTCTCTGTACAACAGGCCATCGTCTCACCTGAGGTGAGGAATATTTTGGTCTGTGCAGTATCTTTTTGCTGTAACTTTTATTGTTTACCTCTGAAATTCTAGCGGACTGGGAATTTGCGGGGGGTTGGTTTTTTTTTCCCTGAAGCGTTATCTTACTGCCTTGCATTCAGAAAACTTCCAAATTGTGCATGTCACCTGGGAACAGAATTAATAATTATATGATCTATCATGGGGATTTGACTGTCGCTTTGACAAATGAGATATTAAGCTCTGCCAGGCTGCAGAACTGAGAGGGTCTGGTGCATTGGGAGGTAGAGAGTGCTACCTTTGCTTTCTTCCCCACTGTTTCTCAATCCGACCTCCAAAAGGTCCAACTGTGAATCCTGCTGTGAATCAGGAAAAATGCCCATGCAGTTGAATGAGAGTTTTGCCCAAGAATGGCAGGATCGAGCATCTGAAATGACACAGGCCAGCGCTAACTGGGACTCAGGGGTATGTCCGGCTCTAACAGGGGCCAGATACTACAGTCAAGATGCCGCCCTGTAAAGAGAGGTAGGAAGGGCTACCTTTACCCTGGAGGCCACGTCCTGCAGATATTTTCTTTATTCTCATGTACCTATGCTTCATAACCCTGCCATATCCTATATCTTATGCATTACACAGTACCTTGTCTATATGGTGTTTCTCCTTGTGTTGAAAAAGTCAGCCCCTAGCAATTTACAGTAAAAACGAAAGCCCAGAGAAGAACTCCCCAAGTGGGGATTTAAGGATGCGATAATGCTGGGAGCATTTACTCTCTCTGTTATTCTCACAGATTGTGTGTAGGGGCTTTTCTCCTTGCCTACGCATAGTGATGGGTTTGTTGCAAAGCGGTAACAGGCCACATGCAGGATTATGTGGTACCTGAGTGCACAGGATGGGGTGGGAGGGCAGGGTTCAACGTATTTACCAAACACTGGTTAGACTCAAGCAAGGCAAAATGTGTCAAGATCCTGAGTCAGATCCTTTCCCAGGCTAACTCCTCTTGTCTTCAACTTGTCCTTGGCCCGTGGAACTAGCAAAACTCTATATCCCTAAGAATGCCCCCCCACAAACAGCTGCATCACCTCTTCACTCTGTTCTCCCACATGCTGAGGCATCATGTTCGGTGCCTTTTATGGGGGTGATGGCAGCCACAAGAGCATTGTCTGCCCCCAAGCCTTGGACATCCACCAAGGACCAGAGCTTCACCACCCTGTCACTACGTGAGGCTGGGAAGCTGGGGGTATCCAAGGTTCACAGGCTGGGACAGAAGCTGCACTTACACCCAAAGCTGAGCCCACCAGGCAGGGCAGGAGCTGGGCTACTGGTTCATTGCAGTGGGGACGGGACCCTGCACTTGCCTGTTCTGGCATCCTACCTTGGGTAGGTCACCGCTCTTTGGGATGCAAGGGGCCTACTTGCCTAGGTGCTGCTGAATCAAGAGACAGCCACCTCTTACACTCCCACTATTGTTGCCATCCTGCCCAAAATCTCACCTAATTCCCCAGCAGCCTGGCTGCACCCTTGGCCAGGAGCACAGCAGGTAACAGCTGCTGTGAATCTGTCTCCAAACACGTACAGGACTTGATCAATGCATCCATTTATAGCAAAGCCCTGCTCTGAGGTTTAGCTTCACTGTTGTTTTTTTTTTTTTAATTTCCATAACTAGTTCGATGATTTCCTGCCATTGTGGGGTGGTTTTTTTTCAATTAAAATGAGCTTATGTTCTTCGGGGCACTCAGCAAGAAAGATTCCCTGGGAATATGGAGCTTTTCCAAACTCTTTTCTCAAGTTTTGGTCACGGATGGGATTGGGCTTCTATTTTATTAACCAGCAGATGTGGCCGGTGGGACATGGCAGTAGCGCCATGATCCTCTAGATAGCGTTGCTGCGGGTGGCTGCAAGGCAGGGCTGGATCCACGCCGGCGCGGCGTGCCTTGTGTCCTGCTTTGCTCTTGAATTCCCTGGAAGAAAGTAAAACTCTCTTGCCGCTGCATCTAGTTATTTGTATCGACTGCTTTCATGTGGTGTTATCTCATCTCTCTCACTGCGAATTTTTATCCCAACTTGGGGTATGGCTAAAATTCTGAAAGCTGGAGTGATTTAATTACGGCTGTATAGACAGTAAATGAGAGCGTGCTCTCGGTCACAACCCCTGCAGTTGGGATGATAAAGGAATTTCCATTACCCCCGTCTTTTCCGTCTCAGGGAAGTCTGAATAAAATCTTTCACTCTCTTTGAATAGTTGTAATTAAATCAGTACGGCTTTCAGGATTTTAGCCGTACCCCAAGTTGGGGGGCAGTCTCTGCAGATAGCATTCTTGCCTCTGAAAGCTACTGTCATCAGACTAAGAAATAGCTTCTAAAAAGCAAAATGATCAATATACAATATACACCGGCATAATTTCACTTTTGTGGAACAGTTACATGAAATACTGAATCTAATTGGCCCCTTGAAAACTGGTATTGTACATTCGTGTCTAGGCTGTAATCAAGCCACATCTTCAGGTAACATGTTATGACTTTAAAGGCTCAACCCAGTTGTCAAATACCTGGCGAACATGCTATGATTAAGAAACAAAAAGTATTTATTTACTTTTATCTGAACATCTCTACTTTCTCTGCTGCCTGTGTTATGTGCTGAAGAAATTCCCACTCAGCTATCAGTTTAACCCCTCGAATTTTAGGGTTAAAAGCTGTTTTCTGGTGGCTACAAAATTCTGTAAAACAGTCGTTTTTCAGCCTTTGGTTTTCTGGTGTGACAAGAGTTAAGGAGGTGGGAACAGCCACCTGCGAGTGTGCTGGCCTCCAAGGTACCACCCTGCACACACCTGTCCTCGTGATCCTTGCATGGTTGGTGTTTCACCGCAATCTCAGGCCACCTGAGGAGGTCCTCAGGACCCAGCTCCATCTTGTTTGCGTGCTTGTTTTATCCTAAATGTGGAGAAGCTGGGAAGAGTCAAGCGTTGCTGAGGGCTGTTGCATGGCTGCTGGTTCTGCCCTGCTGTGGATGCATTCTGCCTGCCCCTGCCGGGATTTGTTCATTATTATCCCAACACAGGATATTGTTACTGGGACTGGAATATGGCCATGCTAACTTTATTTTTTCATTAAACTAAATAAGTGAGACTCAAAAGATTCATTAGGATCCAAAAGGGGCATTACCTTTTTTTAGCCAATTTTCTTATCGCTGCCGTGAAAGTATGAGGAGATGCATTATAGACTATAGTTTAAAACTGTGCCAGCAGAAGAATTTAGACTTTGTCCAAAATTAACAAATCCAAGGTGTTATTTCTCCCAGAGCTTTGATGGTATAATTTTATGTTCTTTTCCAGCATGCCTAGGTAACACCTTCTATAAACTACTGCCAAGGAAACTCTTGAAACATTTTAACTGTTATTAAACTTAATTTTAGAGACAATTATCAAAGCATGATGAACACATGTAGCAGGGTGAGGGTACAGTGCGCTTTTATTGCACAGCCAGGAGCTGGCGCTTATTTTTCCCAAATTACAAGAACTCTGGGTCTTGCTCATGCAGACATGTCCACGAACACCTTCCCTCCCAGGACGCTGCCGGCTTTCCTCTGTGGGGTCTCCCGTCTGTGCCCAAGTGTCTGCAGGATTTGGGCTATGGCACGTAATGGTCCGAAGGAGGGAAAGCACCGCTTGCCTCAGGTGTACTGGCAGGTGAAGACGACAAGCAGAAGACAAGCAAACCATTCCACGGGGCCGTGTGTGCTGAGGCAGATGTCCCCTTAGCTCAGCACCAGAAGAGCCGGAGTGGTAAAAGCGGCGCTCATTCCCTCAGCCAGCGCAGCAGGCAGCTGGACGCTTTATCTCGTTAGCAACACATGTATTAATGCTCCTTTGAACCAAGGCAACGTGGAAAATGCCAACTGCACGTGGGCACCAAGCTGCCAAACAGAGAAGAGGTGTCCTCCTGCCCTCCCTGCCTGCATCCAGCCGTGTAGTGGGCACGGGGGAGGTTCAGACGGGCCCGGTTACCTTCCCATATTTGCTGCCGATATTGCCTGCAGGGGGGATGTTCACTCTTCAAACATCTGGGGACCATTTTACCCTGCTGGCTGTGCACGGGCATCCTCCGTGCAGAGGCATGGCCACTGCAGCCTGCCCGGGAAGGCGCCGGTGGCTCCCTCGAGAGGAAAGACCAAGCCATGTGGCACCAACCGGAGCTGAAGAAAGGAGCAAAGGGGAGGGGGAATAAGCACCTTTGAAAAGCTGTCCTTACACATGAGGAAACAGATGATGATACTTCTGCTGTTACCTGTGCTGTTCACAGCCCTGTTTCAGTTTAAAGTTTTTGGTTAGGTATGTTGAGCGATTACTCCCGCCCTGAAAAAAACCAAAAAGATTAATCTCAAACTTCATTTCAGTTCCAGTCTTAAAACATTATCTTGTGTCAGCATGAGAATGACCAAAGTGTTACTTCTTGTCGCAGTACTGGAAGGGCAGGAGGATGGTAAATTGAAATTGAGTTTCTAATTGCCAAAATGTTTTCCCCTCTACTTACCCTATTTTGACAATGGGGGTTTTATGTCAGTTGAAAGGAGTCTGAAGATACGTCAGCATCTTACTTTTTTTTCCGTCCAACTGACTGTGTTAGAGTCAATTTATGAAGGCTAAATTATAAGCAGTAGACCAGAGATGGAAAAGTCTTTATTGGATAATATAGGCAATGCAGGGTAGAGCTCTCTGCCTGAGAACTTATCTGATGCCAGGCTGACAGTATTCTTGCCCGGCGGAAATTATTAGTCTTTGAAAGGGGTATGTAGAGAAACACATTAAAAATGGCAGTGCAAAAGACGTCTGTCTGCTCTTCGGTTATCGCAGGTAGCTACACCGCACTGCGTGACAACTGTGGAGGAAACCCACCCGGAGCTGGAGATGCGCCAGCCTTCAGGACAGATCACAGAGCATATCAGATGACGGTGCCACGTTTCCTATAGGTGGATGTGGCTAATCATACAAAGAGGTATGCAGGGTGACACCAGCATAATTAGTTTTCAAAACTCTCAGAGGTCACTGATTGTACAGATACAATTTTATCCAATTAAGTAAAATCAGTTTTGTATGTATGTCGCGTGCTGGGGGTGTCTGTAAGGCTCTGGGGGTAAAGCCCGGAACGATTACTCTGGTTCAGCAAGCTATTAGGGTTTGAAGCCCTGATTCAGCACCGTACTTTAACACGTGCATAAATTTAAGCATTTGAGAAGTCCTGTTGTTGACAGTGGGACTACTTAGGTGCTTCAAGCTGAATAACTGCTTAAATGTTTTGCTGAATATGACAATGCTGAATAAACGCGGTACAGGCCTAGAGCTTTTAAATGTCATGTCAGGCAGAGCAAGCACCGTTAACGAACACCAAGTTCCTGTCAAAAGGGTACCCTGCTTCACCAGGGCGAGGGAAATTTTGAAGTGGTGCTGCTGTGTGGGAGCGAAGTCAGATCTGACTGTAACTCACTGCACACTTACCTCTCCTTGCTGCAGAGGCTGCCTCTCATCTCTTCTTTGGTAGCAGTTTTGTATGACTTCTCCTTATTAGAAACAAACCCCCCAAAAGTGGCTCGCAACCTAAGCTCAAGTTCTTGCGATTCTTGTGTAGTTTCATTCAAATTAGGGGCCGTCAACGTGTTCAAGATGTATTGAACTGCTGAGGAACCTCAAAGCCTGCAAAATCCAATGACAATTCATTTTTTGTTTCAACAGATTGAGTCAGAAGCCGGGGAGGGGCCGGGGTGGAACATTTCCATGGTTGATATTGCATTCATGAATCCGGCCCTTTGTTCGGCTGGGGGCTGCACGCTGACAAATGTGCTGTTTCCTGAAAGCCGTAACATCTTTGTCCGGTGTCCAGGTGCAGGAAGTAGGGCACAGACCGAGGCAGCCTGTTTCTAAATAGGATTTTTTATTTTTTTTTTAAATCATTTTAAGATTAAGAAAGCAACCCAAAATCTCAAGACATGCTTAAGATCAAAAGGACTCCAGCTCAAGAAAATATCAGAGCCTCTTTTCATCCCATCGCTAGCCATCTTTCTCCACTAATGAAGCCTGGTTGAATCAGCTATTATCTATCCTTTTTCATAGACGCTGCCTTGTTTTTTCTTTCTGAAATCTTCTTTACGGTCATTAAGTCTACTGCAAGCTACAGATTAGGTAGTTGTGTGTGTATTGAGATACCACGTCAGCCTTCTCCTTGGCTGTGATCGACAGAAGGCCAGTTTCATGGCACCGGCAATTAGTCAAGAACGGTAATACCCTGAATGCTGAGTTCTCACATATTGTCGCATTAGACCATTTTACCCTTGAATTGCCTCGAGACCCAAGCTAACACCCAGCCAGCCTATCAGTTTCATACAGCAGTTCCCAGCTTCAAAATCAATAGGAGGTAAGCAGAGGGTGGTCGGGTCCCACGGAATTTGACAGCTTAGTACTGAAGCACCGTGCACTCCTCTTAGGCGAGAAAATGTGGGACTCGGCTTGCAAAAAAAAGTCACTTTTTCGGTGCGGTGAAGGAAAAGTCACTTCTCCTTCAAAAACTGAAGGAAAAATACTCGAGACTGACCTAGTCATTTTTTTAGAGAACAAAAGATTCTTTTGGGGTGTTTCAAATAAGAATGGAGGAGGTCAGAAACAA
Organism: Chroicocephalus ridibundus; assembly: GCF_963924245.1. NCBI lineage: Eukaryota > Metazoa > Chordata > Aves > Charadriiformes > Laridae > Chroicocephalus > Chroicocephalus ridibundus. The sequence goes on along the minus strand of NC_086284.1, from coordinate 96,150,234 downwards.
AAGACTAGATCACAAGTCTTAGACACTGCTCACGTAACTCTAGAGGAAAAGGTGTCCTTCTCTCTTCACCTCAATCTGACCATCCGCGCTGCAGAAAGCCATTTGTCTGACTGTCTCCTGATTCAAACCCCATGAGCACTATCCACAGTAGCCTACACAGTACCGAGTCGATGTTTGAGCTCTCCAGCACTTGGACCAACAAATGAGTGTCTTAATTACTGACTTTAAAAGTCCTTTTCTTTCTCCAGTTAAAATGGATGTTCAAGTGTCTCTTTCTGCTGAGTGCAATCGCTCTGCCAGGACGTGGAGAGCACATCCCTCTGGACCACTTGGTGGCTTGGAGATGTGCCTGGCAGGGAGAAGGGCTTGGTTATAATTTTCATTCCAAAATAAGCAGATAAGGCTTGTATACCTAAGTGTCCCACACTCTGGGATTGTTCTTTATCCCTTGAGCCACCGTGGGCCGAATGCCACTCCCCAAAAAGTAACAAGATGGCTTAGATATGCCAAAATTTCAACATCCCCACTTTTTATTTTTTTAATTAGGTCAGAACTGTTTCTCAAGTTCAGCTTGCAATGGAAAATGGCTTCCTTTGATCTGAAACTCCATTCTTCTGCAAATACACTATATTTTTTTTACAGAAAAAAACCAGGCCTACAGAGAAGTAGCTAATATGTTTTTACAGCTGTACCTATTAAAGGACCCATTCACAGCCCAAGTAGGATCCAGCACTCAGTGAAGCTGACACAAGGCCACTGAATTAAATGGGCCATGCTTGGGCAAACCATGAAACTCCCTGCAGTAGCTTGTAGCTGGATATCAGAGATAAAATTTAACCAACAGTAAGTCGTTGCAAATGATATAATCAAAGCCAAGTATGTTCTTGTGTTTTGCCACACTACTGTTTTGCCACTTAGTTTCTGACCAGCCTTAGAGGAAAAGACTCTGTGTTAGGTGTCAGGAAGAGCTGGGCTGTAACTCCACTACTAATCCAGATGTGCTGGGCAGCAGTTATTTAACTGTCATGGCTAGTTGTGACAGTTACAACTTTCTTAAATACCTTCTCTGGAGGAAACCATGTGCACAGTCCTTGTGTTCTCGGCAAGCAAGGACACCACCAGCAGACACACAGGGAGGGAAAGGATGGTGCCTCACAGCAGTCAGAGGAGCACAGCTGGTAAGGAAGGGCTGAGGGTAGCCTTCCACCAAGCAGGGAGGCTGTCCTCCCACTCTGCTCCCTGGGACACCTCCCCTTAGTCACCCTGGGTGGAAGGGATATCTGGAGACTTCTGCTAGACTGGGATTATGGTGGCCCTAGTTGTAGTTTAAAAACTTCAGGGGTTAGGGTAGTTTGGGCATTGGGGTTTTTTTCAATTGTAGTGTACTCTACAGCTGCTCCTGGACTTTGCTCCTCTGCCTTTCAGCTGCGTATCATATAGTGCCCTAGGACACGAATTACTTGGGAGGCTGACAGGCAATCCTCCATGACTCCTGCTACAGCAGTTTATGAAGTAACTGTCCACAGCTTTCCATGGCGGCCATCAGTTTATACCTTTGGCTCTTTGATGGGAAGGAGTTGAGTTGTCTCTGACCACATTGAAGCCTCTGAGAGCAACCGTGGGAGGTGAGGGACAGATGGGATTATTTTCCAGTGCTGAGTGAGATTCTCCACGACTCGCCTGTCAATGGCCATGGTGAGTCCCAGAACACCCTTGGCGAGTACGTGGAGTATCACTGTCCTGGCCTTACGAACAGGAATGTCACAGCAAAATGGGCCAGTGTCGTGATCAGGCCTAGACTCTGTATTGCCGCGTTCCAGGTCCTGTCCCACCTCTGCTAGCAAGGCACCGTCTCCAGAGATGAGCTGAGCACTTGCAGCGTGCCTGGAAATCCCCAGGCATTTCACACGCTCACTGCACGTCAGGATTTAGGTCTATACAAAAAAGGGGATTTCTTTGTAAAAAGGTAGGGGCCTTCAGTACTTCAGAACTGTGTCTCTGTTTGATCTCCATTTATTTGTCTAGCCTGTTTTGAAGTTTTTTGGGGTTTTTTTGCACAAAAATTAGGCTTCTGGACATACACATCATGCCAGTATATAAATCTCTGGCTTTGCTAAGCAAAGGCTCTCCTCTAAATCCCATGCTGAATCTCCCATGCTGCCTGAGTCATCAACTCTGTCATTCCCGAGGGATCCTCCCAGGCAGGACAGTAAACCACCCAGCCTACCAAGCATCTTCTTGAAGGTATGCTTGTTATTGTGTATTTTACCTGAACTGCTCAACAGCATCTATTTCTCTCTGCTCGGCAAAGACAGGAAATATTACATTTCCTGAGCATACGCTCAGGAATTTGCAGCTTTCATGTCATGTGCCCATTTCACTCAGGGCACAGGGCACCCTGAAGGCAGAACAAAGGGCATTTGTCCATTCCACCTCGTCTTTTTTTCCTTTTCTTAATCTCCAGGGCTTTGTTCCTTTATTCCCCTTCTCTTCCATTGAAGACCATATGTTTTGTTCAGTGGGTTTTTTTTCTAGTGTGAGGATACCATCAAGAATACTATAGCGCTTCATTCATGCACCTCTCCTGTCTTAAATTCTTCTTCCACCCTTCAAGAAAGAGGAGAACAGAGCCAAGATGGAGCCCAGCAATATGCAGGCACCTGGACGAATTTTGAATGTGTTCACAGACTACTGTTCGTTTTCTGCCCTGGAGTTCATCTGCATCACTTATTTTTCCTTCTAGTGGGATGCCATGGTGTCATACACCCACACAGCCGTTGTCATTTCATTGGTCTTGAGCACATACGCTTCCGAGGTACTGAAAGAGTTAAATATTGGAACCCGTGTCTCAGAGGACAGCCTGCTACAGTGGGAGAAGATGCTCTGCTATGCATGCAGTTGCCATTAGATGTCTCTAGCCCCCTGGTCTTGGAAACGGAGGCAGTCAAGCATGACAGTCGGTGGTTGGTAGCAGAAGATGGAATTGGAAAGTGGTCATTAATCCTCCTAGTTAGCAAGCAAGGGCTGATAAAAAGTGTCCAGCTGCTTGGGAAGGAGCTCCTGGACTGCAAACTAAAACTTCTTATAAATCAAGGTCCTCTCTGACCTCTGGCGGACCTGGACTTTCTGAAGGAAGCGCTCTAGTGCTGCGATGGAAACAGAGGCAGTGGTGGAAAGCATGCTGAGATCAGGATGCTCTGCATGTTATAAACATGGGCCTAAAGAATTTGCTTCTCAATTGTTGAGGAGGCTGCAGTTATTTTCCTCAGTTTAGTTTGCTTATTTAAACAACACAATAGCTTTTCCCCGTGTGATTAACAGGAATTTTTCAAAAGCCGAGCTTCTGTTATCATAGTCAGGGCTGGAGTAGACCTTTAATATGGATCAGTTTGCTATTTCTATTTTTTATATAAATAAAACCTCCCAGAGCAAAGTGAAATGACTTCCCATGGCCTCCATGCAAGTTAATGGCAGAGCTGGAATTTGACTAAATGCTCAGTCTGGTCAGTTTGTCTCTTTCTAATATTTTCATGCAGCCAATCACAGAAGAGAATGACGTATCTCTTTTTTGCTGTTGGCTCACCGAAAGTAATTAAGAATGGCAATAGATGTTACGATAAATTAAGATCTCAAAGGTAAAGAGGCATGGATCAGAAAAACTGCGAAGTACTAGTTACATTAATTGTGATCAATTAGACAAAACTCTCCCCTCCTCCCTCTTCTCTGAGCAAAAGAGTTTTGGAGAACTTGACTCATGAACCACGTCTGGTGCTCAGCAAAACCTCCTGGACCCAAAGCTAATGGGAAGAGGGTCAAAGCAGCAAAACTAGACCAGCAGCAGGCGTAAGAATGACTCCACCACCTTGAAGCAGAAACCCGTTTCCTCCAGAACACCTAAAAGTGGAGGCCTGGGGGTGGGTGTAAGTCCATGGCAAAGGTCTGCTCCCTCCCAGCAGGCTCTCCACCTTCTCTGGCTGCCGCTGGCGCCTGACTGTGCCCAGGCAAAGGGAATGCTCACACCAGTGCTGCCCCTGGCCGTTCATATTGCAGGTGTCCGTACCATTCGCCTGGGCATCCCAGCCCTTACTCACACGACCACCGCAGGCAACGGCAACCCTGCTCGGGAGAGGTCCCTCAGGGGCAGGATCAGGCCGGTCACGCTGTGTTTGGCCGCATCATACTTTAAATCACTAGCCATGAACAGCTGCAGGGCCACATAAATAAATAATCATTTCAGAATTTTCCGATAGTTGCTGAACTTCTTGTAAAAAAGAGTTAACGAAGACGAATGAAGCAAATTCTAAGTGTTTGAGATTTATGGTCTACGCGATGACCTTCCTTTGAAACAGTGTCAGTGTCATTCCCCTTGCTGGCTGAGCGCACACACGCACACACACTGTCTCTGCAGCTCTCCCAGCCCATTTCTTTCTGTTTTTATTTTTTCTCCACCCTGGTTTATACGGATGTGCCCTATCTTCATTTCTCGGGGAACACATCGAACTGTCAGTAAACATACACAAAGCGGTTCCTTTTTTCCCGAGTCAAAAGGAAAAGGCTCCTCCCCACAAGATAAACAACCCACCCACCAGTTCCCTCAAGCACATACATAGGGGAAGAGATGACCAGCTTTGTGTTGTGCCCTGTAGGTCTTCAGGCTGTCACCTTCTGCGGTGGGGAGCTCCATCATCTCTTGAGAGTGCCCTGCCATGGGTCACCCCAGGTGAGGCCTGGGGCTTTCAGACCCAGCAGTACCTGGTGCCTGGCTTCTCCCTTACCCCCTTGCCAGAGGGACAGGCATTTTCCACCAGGTCTATATGATGCCCAAGGAGCCAGGTGTTACAGACTGCACTCCATGGTCTGCAGGAGCTGATCTAGTTCCTGTTGAACTGGTACCAAGTGATTTCTACGTCTGATGGCTGAAATGTCTTTTAAATTAATAGCATGGTGTGGTTTTGATTTAAAAAAAAAAATCTATTGCCCTAGGGACCTTGAAACTTGTCCAATTTGCCTTACAACCTGACCTCAAGACCATTAAAGTCAGTTTAAAGTCCCCCTTTGATTTCATCGAACTTTAGATCGGCCCTTGTCAAATGTTTCAATTAATCTTTGCCAGGTTCCATGTTTGTAATGAAATCTAAATTCATGTTAGTTTTGTGCAGTTCCTGGTTTTATAACAAATGTTCTTCACCGCCTTGTTTCCAACAGAGACGTGCTCGGGCCCTACAGACCAAGTAGAGCCTTAGATAGAAGGTAAATCAGTGGCCACATAGGTCCTACACTTTAGAAGGATGCCATAGTAATGTCAAAACCATGGCGGTTATTTTTCAGAAGGTCCCTCAAACACTTTTCACCGCAGGATGGTCTGCTTATCCCTTTAATCTCTCTAGAGGAACAGCCTCATTATTGGGAAGCAACACTGGGCTTACTGAGTTGGTTACCTGAGGAGGGAGGAAAGAATTGCATCGCAGTACGAAAAGCCTATATGGCCAAAACACAGGCAATGACACACCCAACCAGACTCAGCCACAGAAAGAAGAAACCACAGGAGAATCAGCTGCCACCAGTCAACTGGTGTCTACATGACTGCTCTTGGGCTGCAGCAAATGTAAGGTCGTTCATATTAGCGTAGACCTCTCTCGTCTTCCACGGAGGATGCGGATATCTCAAATTATCCCCCATACACCACCGTGCGAATCAACAGGGACAGTTGCCATGGATCAGCAGGCACCTGATAATTTGTTACGCAGCAGAAGTTCTTCATGTGTTCAAACCTGCGACTTCCCTTGGGACTGAAAGGTGCTCTGCAATGTTTTGGAGTGTGCCAGGTTTTCTGCCTAGCACTCAGATCCTGTTTACCTCTTTTTAATGCCTTTTTTATTGTCATTTATTTTTAAGAATATGGTCAGAATTGCAGTTCCTGGTATTACTTATTAACTGGCATTTCTTGTTATTCACCTGCTGACTGGAGTGATTATTTCAGAATATCCTTAGTGCTTGTCTCTCTTTTCACTCCAGTTTGAGGACTATCATTTTTGGTGCTGCTGATTTCTGGAATGGCTCTGTGTTTGGTGGTCTCTCTGAGTGGGGGTAAATCATTCCCAGATGGGCTGTGAAAATTCTTCCTTCAAAACACCATATCAACCAGGCTCCAGCCTTTACCTTTTGTATTGCAGCTGCTTGTCTCCCTCATCCCACCAGAAATGTTTAAAACTTAACCAGAGCCAAGAGAGCTTAAATTAGCTTCCAAGGACGCAAGCTCTACATCATATTCACTTCCATTCAATTTTGTTTACGTTCTCAACGGTGTTGGCCCAATGATATCCCTGTATTCCCATCCAGAGCTTACTCAGGATCAATCTGCAAACCACATCTTCTGATGACAACTTGGGTTTCCCATTTGTAGTCCATAAAAGGCCACGATGTGAAGGTGGTAACTCTCTTTGGTGCCTTCTAGAATAAAACCTTGCGCTGGCAGAGGTGTCAACCTCTCAGCGTATCTGAGCAGAAAGGCAGTCTGGATAGTACACAGCATATGGGAGACCTGGAAAAGTTGATTTAGTTCAAGTCTAGCTTCCACAGCAACCAGCAGCAGTGTCAGGTCCCTGGGGTGTGTTCTGCCAAGGAAACTTCTTCCGCTGGCATGATCTCAGACCTCACTATCACACCAGCGTCTTCTGAGGGATAAAGCAGTGTGGCACTCCAGCTGACATCGTCATCCTTCTGCTTTTGTGTGCCATTTCATTCCTGTGTGCTGTGTCCAGTGTGGGTTTCCACAGAATTAATAGTACTTAATTCCACTTAATTCTGTGGAAACATCTCATTAAAGGATGATGGTCTGCGTGTTCTGCAGGACGATGACTGAATACATTGGAGTCCCTTGCTGAGCTGCAGTTTGGGTGCCTTTCTTTATCTGGTAGTCAACTGCATATCCTGAATTAACACAGATAAGCTCAGCTGAATAAAAACTCCTTTCACACAGGATTTAAGGCCCCGTTTCTTGAGGAGCTAGACAAATGTGTACTAAAAAGCCAAAGTTATCCCAAAGAAAGCTTATCCCAAAGTATAAGCTATCTTGGCTAGTAATACACTGCAAAAGCTAGATTTAAGAAACGTATGGTGTTCCTTACAAACTCCAAAATACCGTGTTGTGTTGCGTTGTGTTGTGTTGCATTGCGTTGCGTTGCGTTGCATTGCCTTGTGTTGTGTTGCGTTAGAGAAGTTCTTTCAAGAAAAGAACAAGCTTAATATAAGGCAGATCCTTATGTCTGACTCAGGGTGGTTAAAACAACAACAAAAAACCCCTATAAAGCAATAATTAGAAGGACAAGCAGGAGCAGAGAGCAAAAGCAAATGCAAACCATACAGAGGCTTGGAAAATACAAGAAAGCAGAAAAAGCCTATAAATACTTATGTCAATAAAGCAAACCACTGGCCCTCATTTAATTAGCAATTTTTATTAACAGTGGTTTGTTGACTAGTGTAGTGTTTACCTAGGGCCTGCATAAAAAGCATTACAATCAGGAGATAGTGGCATTTTAATCCCCCTATTCCCAGTGCGGAAATGAAAGTGCTAAACTGGTCATTTGTGTCCATCAATAGACCAGGGGCAGAGAGATCACCAATCTCTGTATTTTCTTTGGGGGACGGGATGCAGGGGGGTATACCCGTGGGCCCAGCTGAGCTGCAGCTTGCAGAGAGGCAGGAGGTAAAATGACTTTGACCGACGTTGTTTCATCTGTTGCACACGGATTCATAAGACCATGGGCAGCAAAACAACTGCTGGTTCCCAAATTCATCTCTTCCCGCTGGTGGTGTAGCAGGATGTGAGCCTGAGGTCACGTATTTTATTTTCAATATTTGAACTCAAAACCCGTTAATTAGAAGTCTAAATTCTAGTCTACATCTAAAAGGTAGACTTGTATTCTAGCAAGGCGAGTCCACTGGAGACTCTGGGTTGGAGGCAAGCGGACAGGACCCACCTCACCAGTTTATTCACCACAGTGCTGAGTACTGGAGTTATCCTCCTCACTTTCACTGTGTGCTATATAGGAAACAAGATGGTCCATGATTTTTTTTTTATTTTTTTTTTTCCAGAAGTAAGGTCCTCTCCAGAATTCAGCAAACATTTCTCTGTGCTGCCCCATTTCTGCTTCCCTTAACCTGAAGTCAGGCAGGGGCTCAGCCAGATCCAGAAATGGCTTAAAAGAGTCAAATAGAAGCGTTAGATGGGACAAGTTTAGTGTGCCCACCAAGGGATCAGTGCACCGCTGAGGCTTGCTGCTCCCTCTCCACTCTTTCTTAGAGCCCTGTGCTTGCCCAGAAAGGCCTGTACTGCCAGGGGCAAGGGGCTGGTGGCAGGGAGCTGGTGACACCGGCCCTGGAGACAGGGATGGCTTCCCCTCCACCCCCTCAGTCCCAGGTGAGCTGTGGAGGGGAAGGCAGCTGGAGCAGCGTGGCTGGCTGGTGTAGGCAGGGGCCAGGATATCATCTGCCGTCCTGGCTTAGACCCAGCAGTGGGTTGTCCCCATCGCTGGCTGGATCCTCAGCCTGCTGCGTGGACTTGAGGTATTTGTGTAGGGAAGGCTGAGGTGGCAGGAATGCAACCTTTCTGGGTTACATTACATCCAACCCTTAATTACAGTAAGAGACTTCCAACTCAGACGCCCGTGACTCAATGGGTGTGGACCGAAATCCTCTTCCCGGTGAGTCGGCTGGGCTCTGAGGCGGCTGGCGTGTGGCCGGGAGGGTGTAAGGCAGCCGGACCCTGCCAGGCGGTGGGCAGCCGGCTGACGTATCGCGGGGAGGTTTCTTGTGCCTTCTCCAGGCTTTCCAGCCGAGTTCAGCTAGGACCCCCCAGCGTTTGCTGGGCTGAGGCCACCAGCAGAGGCAGAGCAGCTCCTGGCTTGGCCTCAGGCTGTCAGCTCCTCCGATGGTGCAGCCCTGGGACCGGCTCCGCACCCACCGGCACAGCCCAGCCGTGCGGGCGTGCATCCTGTCCCTTCATACACCCGCACCCTCTGGTTGATTGTTATGTTCTGAAGAACCTACAACAATTTATTGCTGTTTAGACAATTATTCTATCACCCGATGACCCCTCTCCACCCGGGAAGGGGAATCAGGAAAAGCAAGGAAACCTGAGGGCTGAAATATAAACTGATTTAATAGGATAATAACACTAACAATACTGAAAAAACAATATTGATCCCGATACCAGTATAAGATATACAAGGATTATACCCAGCTAGTTCTATCAGCAGGAAGCTGTGCACTCCCGGCAGTGGACAGCAAATGTCAGACACTGCGAGCGCTACAGTTTCGGGAGGAAGGGAAGGGCTCAGGGGTCCGGCATTGGGGCAAGGAGTTCTCAGGACCGCCGCCATCATAGAAGAGGAAATATCCTCAGCAAACTTTCTGATTTATATCGAATGTGACATTCACGGTATGGGTCAGGTGCCTGGGTCTCGCTCCTCCTCATCCCTGCACCTGGCAAGGCTCGAAAACACTGAGACCTTGAATCCCACATAGCCTAGCTGGCTATAAAGTAAATATTTTCACAAATTCAGATACTAGAGTCTTCTAAAAATGCAATTTTTCCTACCATTAGAAGAGACTTTACCAAAAAGTAAAATTACTGAAAGAGAAAGGAATCCTGTGTTGCTCAAACCAAGACATTGATGCAGACACCTTTCTGCTTCCTCAGCTAGCATAACTAATAAATATCCCACCTTCAGCCTGCTGCAGCGGGCAGTGAAAAAATTGAGCTTTTTTTTGTCCCAGCTTACATTTTCCTCAAAAATTAAGGGGACTGAGTTGCGCCGTGCTGCCGAAGCAGGCGTCAGGATCTCCGCCTGGCTGCCTCTCTGTGAAGCGTACCTGACGGCTGATGGCATTAATGACCTTTATCTCCAGGAGCGAGGAGGGGAGGGATAACTCACAAGCGGCTTTAATGGGGGGACATAAATATAACGGGAGACCCGCAATCATATAATTATCTGTCTAATCCATCCATCTGTCGTATACACACTTTATTGATTATACCCACACACACACACAACATATATCTGCAATATGTATATATATTTGCAAAATGCTTAACAAATCATCCACGGACTGGAAGATTTATCCTACTTGTCACGACTGCTCAGACTGCCATTTCCATTATAGCTATTCTTTTCCAGCGTGCCTAACTTTCTTCAGCATGGCACTTTTATGCTGGCATTTAAACATTGTATTTCAGCAAAGTTTGAAAGGAAAAATATGAAGGGATCTTGTTCAACCACTTCTAGGTTCAGTAAAAATGAAAAATTACTTTCCCCGCATTTTTGTGTTAATAACAAACTCCTCGGCTCAGCCTGACTGATGATGAGACAATTTACCTGGGAGGCATTGCAATTCTCTCAGCAAAACAAAGCAAGAAACTTCTGTAACTCTCCCTGGTCCTCGCTGCCTCAGGGGAAGGGAAGGGAAGGGAAGGGGGAAAAAAGCAAATAGGACTATTTCCTTCCCGGGAAAGGAAAAATACAAATGTATGCAGAAGAAAAAAAAAAAGAAACAACTTTATGTGTGGATCTGTCAGCACTATTTATAAATATTCTCCGAGCTGGAAGCTTTTTCCTTCCTTCTTTTTAATTAAGAAAAAAAAAAAGGACAAAAAAAGTGGGGAGGGGTTTTGTATTGTTCCATGAGAGGAACTGAGCTGCTTCATTGCAGTCGGGGATGCCATTGCCCTGCTAATCCAGTGCTGCAGAGCGGTGTTGCCGGATAAACGGGAGAGGTGTGAGGGGGACAGGGACACTTTTCCAGGCCACTGCCTGCCGGGTAGGACCCACACAGTAGCATCTAGCTGCTCCCACAGTAGCTGTCCTCAAGAAATAAACGGGATTTTTGCCCTTCTTCTCTCCCCCTGGCACTAACAAGCAAGAAAATACAGGCACTAAACAGAAATTTTGAGATTGCATAGCTTTAAAAGGTTAGGCTACCTGTAAAATGAAAGAAAGGTTGATGTGGGTGTTGTATTTCTTTCCTGTTACCGGTATCAACAGAAATGTGTGGAAGGAGGAGCGCTCCTAAAGGCAAACAGCAGCTGTGGGGTGCTGCCCTCTGCCCTGCCTTGTGGGGGGAGCTTGGGTGGATGCGCCAGCAGGCTGGCTGGGCTGGAGAGCTTCAGATCCAAAGTGGAAAGCACTACAGGTGTGCCAAGATAACATTGTCCTAGAGCCTTAACTCTTGCACTTCCTGGCTTAAAGTTTCCAAGTTAATTGTGTGGGCCTAATGACTCTATTGACATAGTGTTTGCCAGGGAAGGGAAGGGAAGGGAAGGGAAGGGAAGGGAAGGGAAGGGAAGGGAAGGGAAGGGAAGGGAAGGGAAGGGAAGGGAAGGGAAGGGAAGGGAAGGGAAGGGAAGGGAAGGGAAGGGAAGGGAAGGGAAGAAGAAGGGAAGAAGAAGGGAAAAGGAAGAAGAAAGAGGAAGGAGAAAATTGGGCTCTAATGAATGGTGAGACTAACCAGGCTTCATTATGAAAGGATATGAAAGCCATCTCCTGCACATAGAGACAAGGTGTGGAGTGCTTCTGAAACCGATCTTGGCCTAAATGCCCCAAAACCGTGGGTGTGGCAGCACGGCCAGGAAAGCAGGACTCCTCTGATGTGTAACCATGGCCCACTGTGCTCTGGCAGCACCGTGGGGCTGGCATCCTCAGCAGTGGCCTCTGTGGTGGAGGTGAAGTTGGCTACCATCGGGCTCCTTTTGTTTAAGACAGATCTGACCTTTTTGTTCTGTAACAGTCCCTGATCCTCATCCTCGGTTATCCGCAACACCCCTCTCTTCTGGAGCCGAAAGTCAAATATGCCAAGACAATACTGTAGGGCAGGAGCCGTTGAGCCAAAGTTTGCTGAGGCTGAGAGGACATTTCTGAAAGTGGGATTGCTGAGTGTGTGTGTCCTGTGCTTGTACTCCCCCACTGTGCAGCTGTGGCCAGCTGCTGTTGGAGACAAGATGGTGGGTTAAATGGATCTTTGATCTGACCTGACACGGCGGGTCTTATTTCTGATAGGTTATCTGTAAAACCTAGTCCCTCTCTATTTAGGCATACACACGAGGTGCCTGCCTGGTGCTTTTTAATTGCATTGGAAAGCTTAGGACATTTCCTAAGGTCCTACCTGGGAAAAACATGGTGATGGCACCGCTGCAACCCCGTGTGCCAGTGGAGATCAGAGTGCCCGGGCTTCATGCCAGGCTGCAATGCTGGAAGCAAGGCTGGGGAAGAGGAGGTCTGGGGGCTTTGAAGGCAGCATGATGTCGGTGTAGAAGGCACGTGAGAGCTAAAGGTGGATCGATAGTGAATTCAGGCTTTGCTGCCGATTGCTAGATTTTGAAGGATTGCCCTGATAAGAAAGGTGTTCCTGTAAGCAGGAACAGATCGGATTTTTTTTTTTTTAAATGATTGGGCTTTCCCGGCTTGAATATATATGTCAGTCTTTCTGCGGTGTAAATTAGTCTCAGCTGACGATTTAGACCCACCGTTGGTTCGTTCACATATCCTTTTCTTCCTTACTAACGTGTTTATGGCTCAAGTTATACTTCCCCCCCAGGGCCATGTTGAGCTCGCGGTGAGGCCCGGCAGGCTGTGGGATTTGCTGGAATACAGCCATTTCTCGCGCAGCTGCAGCCCAAAGGCCCTGCACTGAAACACCGTAGCCAAGGTGCGGCAATGGTGCAGTTTGGCAGGGGTGGGTGGGATGGAGCTGCCGCCTGGTTCTGGGCTGGGGTGGTGGGCATCCGGGCAGGAGGGCCAGCACCGGTCCCACCGGGGCTTCTGCCCCACCCCCGCGATGCACTGCCATGGTGAAACCCCAGGGTTAGAGGCAGCTGCCCAAAAAGCCGGCATGGCCCACTCTGGCACGAGAGCAGCATCATCGAGGAGCGTGCAAGTCCCTTCACGCTGCTCAGCTAACGAACCTCTTCCGAATGGCACTCCCTCCCCACTGGAGCTGCAGGGGGTCAGTCAGCCCTGCCAGCCCGGGCAGCACACAGGGATGGATCAGGGAGAGCCGAGGATCAAGGAGATGGAGTGGTACCTCCCAGGTGCCGGGGCTCCCTGCTGCCCCAGAGCCAGGCAGCGCTGGCAGCAAGGTCCCTGGGCACGCAGGAACCTGGTGCCAGCAGCTGCCCCCCGCCCCGGCTGCGGGATTTGGGACTACCCAGCAGCCCGTCTCACATGCCCCGGCGCTGGCCACATACATAATCCCAGGGCGGGAGCCATGCTTGAACTGCACGTGAACCGTAAATCCCCACTCCTAAGGCTGAGGGCAGTTCCTGCTGGCACGCCTGCTGCGGCGGCTCAGCCTGGTCCCCAGCACTGACGCCCAGAGCAGCCATCTCATTTAAATTGCTTTATAAATGGGCCAAGGAACCCTGGCTCCAGCCTTCATCTGAGTAATAAATACACAATAAAGCAGCCTCAGTGGCTGGGGGAGGCCAAATAATCAACACTTCCAAAACAGGGAGGATGCTCTTACTGAAAGGAGGTCAGCTTTTGTCATGTTTTAGCCCTTTTTTGCCCCTTCCAAGGATCCCTCCTGGAGGAGATGGCAGCAGAGGCTATGTTTAGCCAGCTGTATGCCCAGATGGTCACAACACTTACGAATACCATCCCCTAGGAATAATTGTATTAAGTCTTCTTTGGATTTCATACTCTTGGGGTTTAAAAAAAAAAAAAACAAAAAAAACCCAACCAATTCTCTCTAGAATTAATGGCTTAGCTCTTCTGTGTTTGATTACTGTATTAAGAAAACAGCCAGCGCCCGACAGCTTTTTGTAGCCACCTCCAAACGCAAGACATCACACAGAACTGTGACTTCTTAATGAAAAGCTGGAAAGTATGTAATTGAGGCTGAGGCGGGATGTGCTGACATGCCAGAAAGGACATCTGAACCCTGTTATACCAGTATGCCCACATGGGTTAAACTCCATACTCACCAGCGGGATGAGGAGCTCTTCTTGCACAGACAAGAGCAGTCAGGAGTTTTCAGCTTCCTGTTAAGCAGCGCACACGGGAATGAACGTATGCGCTCTTTGGCTTGCAAATTTTACATCACCTATTACATTCCCACTCACTTCTTTCTTTGGGGAGAAAGAAAAGAAAGCAACCAAAGAAAAGAAAGCAACCAACAAGAGAAAGCAATGACCCATGGTAGAGCACTCTGCTGCGCACACACTTCACACCCGCCCTGGCAGAAGGCAGGGAAGGGCAGGGGGACAAGGCGATGAATGAAGGCAATGCCACGCAGTCCGGTTGAGGAATGTGCTGAGAGATGAGAGCGATGATGGTTATGTAAAAACTTTTCAAGGAGACTGTTTGGAAGGCTGTGTAAGTTTTAAAAGATAATGCTCACTTCCCTGGTAGGCCCCAGGGTAGGATCGTGAAGTGCTTGGCAAGAAATGTAATCCCACAGCACAGCCCTCCTGCTACCAAACTCCTGCCTGATGATGTACCCATTTTATGGGCAGGGACACTGAGGCACAGAGAGGTTATCCAGTTTCTGCAAGGAGAAATCTACTTACATTAGGGAAAGATAGATGACACCTGTGATTGCAGAGATATGACGCTGATGGTCAGAAGGTTCTTGCCCAAGGACTTACATTTCTACTTATTTGCAGTATTGGAAAAGACAAGAATTAGAGGCAGATGAAGGATCTGCAAAACATCCACCCCATGCACTAGGGTCACCAACTCTTCCCTGCAACCCATCGCAAACTGTAGTAAATGACCTGCAGCCACAAGTGTTGTATTCCATAAAAAGGAGTTGGAAGGGTGGTCTAGGTCCTTGTGATGGCAGGGAATGTACCAAATAGCTGAAACAGTTATGAAGACTGCTACTTCCCTCTTAGTCCTGGTCCAGCAAGGACTGAGTCGCCACAAGTAAAGCTTTCTGGAGGTATCCTGAATGGAGACCATGTGGAATGAAATCCGTGCTTCCCTGAAGCCATAGCAGCCCACACAACATGTGGTAGGCAAAACTGGCTGTTACTGGCCCAGCAGAAACCAGCTGTCTGGTGTCAGGAGGAAGGGAGCATTGCTCTCCACCTCCTGTTTGGTAGTAGACTTCTGAAAAGTGGCTGCGACAGGACCACTCACACTTCGGTGCGACTGTCTCTCGGCCCCGAAAGGCTGCTCTGGTGGCTGGGAATAACAGGGCTGCAGCAACCTTCTGGCCATAGGCTGTTATTCCCCACCATGGCCCTTGTTCGGATGCCACAGGGTGACTTGCCAGAGTATGAGCATGTGGTTCCTGCTCAGCCGCTCCGTTCCTCAAGACCCAGGAGAAATGGCTTTGCTGCCCCACTCTGCTCATGCAGCACTGCAGGGAGCCACAGCAAACCCAGTAATTGAGGCCCCTGGCATTATCGTCCTACCACACACAGGATTCCTGCCTCTAAAACGGAGCAGGGATGAGATCAGCATCTTCTCCCTCTCTTGCTACGCCAGCTTTTGATAGCCGGGGAGATGGGGGAGTGGAAAATGGTGTACGGCTAGAGCTGTGACTTTTGATAGAAATTGCCATCAGCCTGAGAGCAGAAGCGTCAGGCGGCGACAAGGTGGCTCTGACCTGCTGCAGGCCACCGGCCAGAGGAGAGGGTGGCAGAGGAGCACGACGCAGTGTGAGGGGGCTCTACCTGGGCACAGCCCGCAGGGAGAACGCAGGTAACAAATCACCGCCTCTGCCTGCGCCCTAACCTTGTAACTCATAAAACCCTACAAACTCCAGCCACACGATTTGTCCTACTGAAATCACCTACCGCTGCCTGCAGGATCCGGCATGTACTTTAAGCCCATTTAATGTATCATTTAGTGATAAACCGGGTCGTTTTTACCTGTCTTTTAGAAGACACATTTTTTCATTATATATGCACCAAGTAGAGGCTAAAGATCCAGAAACTCCGGCTATGGAGTTTTGGCGTTCCCTCTCATCAGTTTGGTTAATTGCTCGTTTCATTTACTAGCTGGGTTTTAACTTTCCTATGGATCACTTGGCTCTTGAAATTCCATAAGTACTGAAAGTCAGCAAATTTTGGAAAGTGTTCTCTGGAGGAAAGTCCTGGAACTCGTACAACAGGCATAATTTTCATTTGTGCAGGTTTAGCGCTCTCACAGAATAAATAAGCATTAACTATCCCACAACCGTGCCAAAATGCAGTGGGTTTGTAGCCTGCCGTGTGCTGTACTAGAAGCCTAAGCATTTTACCTTGCAGTCTAAATGCCTCCGTGAACAGAAATTGCAATCATTACTCAGCATATACCTTCCAGCCGAAACCTCACTCAAGAATAGCTATGTCTGGATTTAATACGTGTAATACCGAGACAGTGCTGTTTGCATTTAAATGATAACTTTTGTGCAAGGGGAATCATGAGGGACAAAGGTAAATTTTTGATTAACCCTTCTAGCCACTGGGTGCCACTAGTGATTTTTTAGGTTAACAGAATAGCAGCAATCTTGCAACTTTATGGGAGCAATCCACGCGTAAACCATAAAACTGTTAATACATAGTTTATTTTAAAAACATCCATCCTGCACATCTCTGATTTTCCTCTGTTCTAATTCTCAGTGACTGTACTTCAGTGCTGGGGCATCACTTAAGATGCTGATTTAGAGGCTGTGTATCCAGCTCTTATAAAGCCTGATGAAGCAAGCAAAGCACTCGCACTTAACGCTTACCTTTAAAACAACTGAGCAACCAGTGAAACTACTCACACGCTTACAACTAATCATATATTTGACTGCTTTGTTGGATTAGTGCATAAAGTGACTGCAACTGAAGACGTGGTCAGCGAAGACGTGGTCAGCAAAGGCGCCCTCCGAGCTGTTGTCTTTGCTGCTGCCCCAAGTTCATGCCTTGCAACGCAGACTCAATCCCATACCCACGCACCAGATACATATAACTATTGCTATTAATTCCTAGCAGGGGACAGGATCAGACCCTTGGTTTTAGTGGTCTGCTTTTCATCTCTGTAATCCCCATCCCACCTCTCATTCTGCTTTTCACTTTAAAATATCCTTGCCTGCCTCCCCCTCCTCCATCCTTATTGCCCTGATGTTCCCTGCCACTATTTCTCCAAAGGCAGGGTGGCGAGGCGGTCGAGTTAGAACAGTCCATTTCCACAAATAGGCCCGTGCGGGTTGAAGTACGTATGTGAGTTTACGCTACAGCTGAAAACACACAGGGCAAAATAAACCCCTGGGATCTACTTGAACGCCGTACCTACAGAGAGGCCTCCACAGAGGTGGGGTTTTTAATCTGATTTAAATTAGTGATACAAATTCTGTGTAGGGACAGGTCTTAAATAGCCAGTAATTTGCAGGTGCACATTAAACCCCTACAAGCCAGGCTTAAATTGAAGCTGGGCCCTCGAATAAGAACTCCAACAGAGGAAGAGGCTGCTGGGGGGTAACGAGCTACGTCAGGGTAATTTCCCTGGTTGCAAATCCCCTTAAGCCGGTGGTGCGGTGGTGCCTGCGCTGACTGCCATGCTCCCCGTGCCCCTGCCAGCCCTGCCTCGCACACCTCCAGGGCGAGTGCAGGAACGCTGGCATCGTACTAGGCTGGCTGATGTGCTGCAGATCCACACGCTGGTACATCTCATGACAAAAACGCCCACAGACCCCAGGCCACCTTCTTCTTTCTTTCCCCCAGCGCCAGGCGTGTCCAAAGTCCACTGACGGCTCCGCTCATCCTTCCTGCGCCTCCCTCTCCCCTTCCCGCGGCTGCTCCAGCCACAGGGGCTGGCTGCTCCCACGCTCCCATTTGTATGTCACTCACGCCGCCCTCCCCACTTAGAGCTGTCTCCAGTTTCCCGCTGCCAAGAACCGTCTCTATTTGAGACTCCCTTTCAAACCCACGATTACCAGAAGCCTTCCTCTCATCTCCTCTTCTCTTCAGCTCTTCCCTACTACTCGCTTCTTGGCCCGCGTTTTATTTTTGCCTGCGAGCGCGCGCTCTGGGGCAGGGAAGCCCCACGTGTGCTCACTGTGCTGCAGGAGTGATGTGACGGCACACTCCTCGCCGTGCAGAAGTGGCCAGGAGAAAAGGCCGCCTCGTCCTCTGAAGGCAGACGGAACAGCGCCGTGACAAATTTTTAACTATTATCCCCGATTCTGCGGTGGGGAATACTCCCGTGTCTTCTTCCCATCGGTGCCTCCTGCATCGAGAGCAAGGGAGAACAGGAGCAGAGGTGCCGCACTGCAAGCCTCAGCTGATCTGCTTTCCTCTGGGCCATCTTCTAGCAGGGGTTGGAGACCAGGCTCCGCGCAGTTTGGTGTGGCAGGCTGCAGGGGAGCACGCTGACGGGAAGCTGTGGGTGCAGAGAGGCTGTATGACCGAGCCAAAGAAGCATAAACCAGAGTTTCGTTT
Organism: Chroicocephalus ridibundus; assembly: GCF_963924245.1. NCBI lineage: Eukaryota > Metazoa > Chordata > Aves > Charadriiformes > Laridae > Chroicocephalus > Chroicocephalus ridibundus. The sequence goes on along the minus strand of NC_086284.1, from coordinate 96,131,825 downwards.
TCAAGTAGTTGTGCTGGGTAAGTGGGGCAAGGACGCAGATGGCTAGCGTGCGTCGCTAAGGCCAAGTCCGTGGCCCACATTCAACTGCTCATACTCGGTAGGGCTCCCTTTTTAATTAATTAAGGTTTTTCTCCTTCAGACATTTTGTAAATGACTCAAACGGTTCCTCCGAGCTGCAGGTTTCACACGAGAGAAGGGTTGCGAGAAATCACCATTTAATTAAATAAACATCTCTTTGGCCGATGACCCTTCTCCAAACTTGGAACCTCCTTGCCATCATTACAGCCCCACATAAACCGTAACAGTTAGCAGTCTGCTTCAGGATTACAGTGTTCCTAGCAAGAGAAATTGCTCCTGAGATCATTTAACCTCCCCGGGGAGATGACAGGAAGGAATTAATCTTCCACTGCTAATCCGGCCTGTGCTGCCGGATCAAAAATTGGCATCGAAGGGGGTGCCTGCGTAGGGGAGCCTGCGGTGGCATTTACCATCCGTATATACTCCCTCCCACCCCCTCCCCGAGCGCCGCTGAGGAATCAGGGGGCAGCTATTTCAGGAAGTCTACGTAACGTACTATTAAACAGCTTGTGCCGGCTGGGAAGGAGGTTTGGTTTCTAGCGTTACTCTCCAGTCCTATCTATGTCAGCAAGGTGAACGCTACCGAAAAGCTTTCACTTCAGTCCCAGGAATCAGCCTCCTCATTAGTTTTGCTGCCATTTGCCATCTCTTTTTTTATATTTAATTATTTTATATTATTATTATATTATTTTTATATATTTTTTTATATATTATATATTATTTATTATATTATATAATATATAATATTATATATTATTTTTATATATATTAATATATATAATATTATATATTATATTATATTATATTATTATATTTATCAGTGATTTAGATATATTATTCACCAGTGCCCAGGTACATCGGTTTTTTATTCCCCAGAGTGCTTGTAGGAAATAAAATGCACTGGCATGACCCTGTGCCTGCGAGAGGCTCTGTATCGGAAGCAGCTCTGCAGCTGTTTTGGAAATCTGCCTTTTTTTCTTTTTTTTTTTTTTTTTTTTTGTCCCCGGTGAGCACAATGGATCCAAGGAACAATTATTCAATATGCTTGTGGACAATCTGTGAGCGGAGAGGGGGTTCCGGTTTATAGAGCTGAGGTGGGGCCAGTCCTGGGAACAAGGACAATACCTTGGGATACAGCGACCAACCGTACTGCATGAACAGCATGTAGTAAATGCCCTCAGCGACTGGCTTGTGGAGAAAAATTAATTTGCTAAAGAGCATTGGTACTTGAAGAGCTGTAAATCACAAGCCCGTACAAAGGGAAACCTGCTCCTGCGTAGTCTGTGAGCAGGGATGGACTATTACAATGGATTGGACTATTCCTAACTAGCCTGAACTTAATGGAAGGAGCTCAGAAAACAGTAGGCTCGTCCAAATCAAAGGCCAAGCTCCTGCTGATGTGGGCAGAGGCAGGATGGGACACAACAGGCAGATTTTCCACAGCAGAGGACAGATGCCTGTTTCCTTCTCCACAGCATTCAGGTTTCCAGCCCAGGTCCCACTGCCTCCGCTGAGACCTTGCTCTCCCGCAGCTCCCACCTCACCAGGCAGCAGGACCGAGGGGTGGGAGCAGGGTGCCTGGCCCAAGCCCTTTCCCTGGCAGGGAAGATGCTGTGGATAGGAAAGACAAGCCCAGAGCGGGGCAAAGTGGCAGCAAGGGCTCTCAGGAAGGCTCTCACCGGCCAGAGGAAGAGGCTGCCCGGTGTGGGAGACAAGTCAGTCCCTTCTGTTGCTAAAACCAACCCTGTCACAGGCTCTTTTCTCCCCTGGCTGATCCAAAGGGGCAGGTTTTCTTTTCACTAACACACCGGCAAATGGGATTTGCAACAAGGAGGTGTGAGGGATAACAGCCCATCCCTCATACCCGACAGAGCCTGCAGGCTCCTCTTGCTGCTTTCAAGTTTCCCCTGCATTAATCCCCGCAATAACACACGATCACCAGGAAAACCTTGGGAAACAGGGGGCAGAGGGATATGAAGGCTTTTCAGAGAGAAAGGTATAAAAGGAAGCAAGGAACGTCACAGTGGAAAAACGTAGGACGTTTGCTCTACCATTCTTTTGTCAAATGGCGATTAGAAGAGAAAACAGTCTTTTTGCACCAGTCAGGAAAGGGAGAAACATGTTCCACTTGTCTCAAAAAAAAAAAAAGTCTCCAGTGAAATAAGAGTGGTGTTATTTCTCTAACCCAGAGAAGCAAAGCAGTCTTCAGCGCTCTGTGAAGGTTTGTGAAGGTGTCCTTGCAGTTATTGTCCTAAGCGCTGAAGAAAGCTTGTTTCACAAATGTGCAGCGTGACACAGACGACTCCTTTAAGATGCTTGTCAGATCCTGGGTATCCCCAGGCACCTAAACCTGCCTCCAGCGTTTCTCATCTGCAGTTTTGGAAAGTTTTCTGTATGTGTCCTGCTGATTGTGCAGCTCTCTGAAGCTGCTCCCCTATCTCTCTGAAGATGTCACTGGCCTCACCAATGCTGGTCCTGATGTGGCTTGCTCTTGCTGGACCCTCCAGACACTGGAGGAAACCATGGCTCCCTCTGAATATGTCTTTTGTCTTCTCTGCTCCACCATAGGAAGCTACAGGCAGCATCCAGGATGTACAGAAATATACTTGTGGAGAGCACAAACTTTGATGTTCTTTATTTCTGGGCTGGGATCATGGGTTATTACATTCTAAAACAAATGATAGCTCAGATGACACAAACACAAGTTCCAGCTCACACAACAAGTATATTTCTAGCTCATCTTAAGCTTTTCTGCATTGTGATGCTTCTTTTTTGTACACTCGAGCATTTTCACTTGGGCCAAAAATAATGTTTGGGTATGTTTAGGGTGAGCCTATTCTGCATTTTGTTTCAATCTAAGTTTGCTGAGGTAAATCCGAGAGCTCACTAATGCCGGAGCTGGGGTAACAAGGGGAACTCGAGAAGGTCACTGAACTGGTGTGGCAGTCAGGCAGCGCTGGGCTGGAGCTGCCTGGTCAATGCGCGGCAACAAATGGGTCAGGACTCCCCGGTGGCCCTGTCGCCCCTGGCAGGCTCTGGCACCACGCTCCAGCAAGTCCCAGTGCCTGGCCACGGCCTGCCTTGGTCCTGTAGGCGCTGATGACATGCACCAAACACAACATGGTCTGATCTAGCACAACTTCGCACAAGGAGCCGCTCAGGCGAGTGGTTGTAAAAGATGTATATACGACATCGCCCTTTGACAGTCAATTCGTGTTCCCCATCTAACACAAGATGGTTAAAAACAAACAAACAACCCAGTACAAAACATAAGTAGCTGCAGCAGAATGTATATTTCATTTTTACGTTAAAAACTACTTACGGTGATAGATGAGAGCACAGTACAATCCAGAAACCGGCTGCCTATATTACACATTATATCAATATTTATTTTAATTTCAAAAAACAGTAGTTTGGGGACTTTTACTAGAATAGACACTGCAAATGGTATCCTGATGGATTACATTCTGCTCAAAAGTAACTTTACGTGGACACCTCTGAATTCTGTTTGTCGCTTGCTCTTCTCTGAGGTTTTCAGCATGCTGAAAAAAGAAATGATAGAATAAAAATAGAGCTAGCTGTGTATCTGCGGTGAGAATTATCTTCCCTGGCAATAGAGCGCAATTGGCCTCCAATCATAATTACTGCCTTTTTAGTCTCTAATAATAGATCTGAAATTGTGTTTGGGAGGATACGGGGCTTTCCTTTATAGAGCCTTTGCCGTGTGCGTCTCTACGTTAAGGGGCCATGCTTTTTCCCTCCCCCCCACCTTAAACCTTTCCCAATGCTAGTAACATGCCGCCTAAGCAAATACCATCCACATATAGCATATTGCTGTACACAGGGCATACCGCCTAAGCACATAACCCAAGCTGAGGCTCTGCCAACGCTTCTGACGGTGCTGACTCCACCGGGAGCAACGGGAGCCAAGGCAGAGCCGGGCACAGCCAGAGCCCTGCACGCAGGGCAGCTTACGCTGGCTCAGAGTGACCTGGTGGCAGCAGCACCCTGAGGCCGCTTCTCTAGAATAGGCAGGGGCTCGGCGTTTGCGAGCCTCAAAGGCCGTAAACAAGGGCGTTTTGCTCGATGGCTAACCTGCCAGATTTTCCTGCTGCGCTTTCCTCGCAGAACCGGAGGCGAGGTATTATCATAGAAAACGCAGCTTGGGAGTTCTCAAAAAGGAACATGGGCAATTCTCATTCCTTGAAAATGTGTCTACATTTTTGCATCTTTTTCAATGCATAGTTGCCCCATTTTGGCGGGCGGCATGGCTAAAATGTAGCATTCGGATCTATTAGCAATCGGAAACAGTGAGTTATTTCTTTGGTGCAGCCCTGTTTATTTGCAACCGCTTGATTCCTAGAATGCAGAAGGAATCAAGCAAGAGGAGGCAATTTCTTTGCCTACAGCTTCAACTTTTTTTTTTTTCTGGAAGCACTTTAACCCCAGAGCACTTTCTCTGAGCACTTTCTCAGTCCCACTATGAGTGGTGCTATGCTTTCTGCTTGCTTGCCAGCTTTCCTGTGGCTGTCTATGTGGTTTCCCTTACCTACCATACACACGGGCATCCTCTTCTACTTATTTCCATAGCTACCCATTTCAGTTTAATTGATCTTGTAAATGAAGGTCACTTCATTTTCCCTATAACTGTATCAGCCAGGTTAATGATAATATCTAAGACCCAGTGCTGTGATGGGGATACCCAGATCATTGCTTTGTTATTGCTGTTACCGTGATGATCCGGCATCGTTCAGACCAAATCCTTTTGGGAGACCACTTCAGAGGGAAGCAGCCACTGCCGTACGCTTTACCCAGTCTGGGCTCCCCTCTCTTCTCCAGGATGACTCCTGTAGGCGGTGCAGCACCAACAGCCTCACTGCTCCTTGCTGAGGTCTGAGCCCTCAGACTGCTCCTTCATGGGGAGCCATGGCAAGACCAGGGTATCATCTCCAGCCCCAGCACTGGAGGAGGCAGGGACCACAACGACGACTGCATTCCCAGGAGATCCCAGATGCCCCTGTTGCAGGGAGTGAGTCTGAGGCAGATGCCTGTGGTGGGACACAATTTGACTTTCTTTTTTCTTGGCTAGTTTGCGGCAGGCCCAGAACAAGCTCAGCCCCGGCACAAAAGCCTTCATCATCTTCAGACTGCTGGCTCCAGCAAGGAGCATTTCTAAAACTCTCGAGCTGAAAAGATGCTTAATCTCCCAGCAAATGTAAAAGAATCAATCTCACCTCAGAAAGAGGTTTACTAAAATGTTATGATGCTTTTAGTGTTGACATTAAACTGCAGCCAGACATTACTGGGAGGTGCTCAGTAGTGACGAGGCTTTTTCTACACTTGCATTTACAGGTTAACAGTAGAAGGGCATATTACTTAAGATATAGGACAGCATATATATGTAAGGTTAATGATTCTTCAAATAGCGAGCCCTGAAAAGGACTGTGCAGGTGTAGCCTAAGGAACCACATGAACATCAACCAATTATTTTTATGTTTTTTCTTTCTTAGTGTAAGCTTCAGCAGCTGGGTCCCATATGAATATGTCATGACAGATGACAGTGATATGAGCAGATGAACCCCAAGGCAACCCACTATCCTGTCAAGGAGAGGGCAAAGCTGGGCCCCCTAGATATGCATAGGCTGTGTCACTGACAGCAATTTGCTGTTGTGGTCGGGCACCTGGAGTCTATATTCTTCCCCAAGAAGCAGGTTTTAAAGTATTTTTAGACATGAATACCATTAAAATTTGTCTTCAGTAAGAATTGCTGACAAAGGAGAGCACAATAATCCACAACCTGGTGAAATTTCACATTTTTTTTTAAATCTGGCTTTTAAAATGATGCTTAACTAAGCTCTGCCAGCCTTCTTACCTGTCCCATACAGGCTAAGGTCTATAGCAACATTAAACTGTCAAACCAGAAGCAAAAAGGTTACCCCAATGATTTGCCATAAATATTTACATGACTGTAATTTGGCTTACACCTGTGTTTTGTCTGGCTCTGGCCATGTGATTCAAAACACTGAAGATGGAGGCAAATATATAGTTTCTTCCTTTAAGGTGAGGCCAGAAACATTTTTAGCGTCAATCTCTCTGGTGCAAAAGGAGTGGCTAATCCATCACCTCCATTAGGAGCTGTATAAACAAACCGGCCACCCTGTGATGCTGATAGTGTGTAGCCTGTTGCTTGAAAGCTTGGATCAGTTCCTCTTCTGGCTTGCACCACAGACCAAGGCACGGTAATTGCAGAGGTGCATATGACAGTGCAAAGCAAGGGCCAAATCTCGCTCCCAGTGCCTTTGTAACCAGGGCAATTCAGAGCCCGGTTTAAATATTAGATCCTTCCTTTTCCACATCCAGCTTTCAGTCGTGTTCTCCCTTTGAAATACCTTCTCTGCTCTCAAGCGGTGACCAAACACTTTCTGTTGCATTTTGAAGGGATGTCAGTGATTTCTTATGGCAGGGATTCATATTAGGGGAAGCTGGTGTGCACACTAGCTAAAATAAGCTGTGCTAAATCAAATAAAAGGGAGGATGTCAGTATTGAGGCCATAGTTAAAGCTGGTTTGGAATTTGCAGCCAAAACAGGAATCAAATGCCTCCATATCAAACTTTCATGATTTAATTTAATCTCCAGATTTTAGAGACTAGCTCTTGCATAAACCAGAGAGGGGTTAACGCATTGTTTTCTAGCATATCTACCATTTCTAAATGATGCTCATTTCCTTTCACATTTATTTCTCAGTAATTGTAAATACCAGTGTTTACAGATGGAAGATCTGATGGCACCCCAAGGCTTTTGCTGCTTTGTCTCTTAGAAATTTTGGGCACAGCAAATCATTCCTCCTGCTCCGGGTGGCAGATCCGAGCCGACAGGACTGGTTGGGTTTGCCAGCAAGGGGGGGGTTTAAAACCCTTCCGCCTCTTGCGTTGCCCACCTGATAACAGAAATTATGGAGGCGGATTTTCAAGGTAACAGGGGGAGTGAGATGAGCGGGATATGCGTGTGTGCGTGCACACACGATGCGACGAGCAAGTGGCTGAGCGCTGGCTGTGTGTAAGCGGTTAAGCCCTGCTAAGCCCCGAGTGCTCCAGCCTGTCTCTGCAGCAGAGGAGGAAAGGACTAAGCCTGGCCCCGGGCCCTGAGGTACTGCACCGCGGCAGCAGCGCCTGAGCAGCTCTTCTTTGCGGATGCCTCGCGCGTGTCACCTTCCACTCTTCCGCACTCCGCTCGTGCCAAGTGAGCTGCATCGCTGTGCCGGTGCCCACCAGCCCTGACTGCACCACAAAGCTCAGGCAAGAGCGAGGGACTCCCTCTGAGGGCTGCCCCCGTGGGGATACAGGCTCCTGGGTTTTAAAAATCACACCCCCCCAGGAACCCAACCCTGTTTCTGCTCCCTCTGTCTCATCCCCCAACATATTGGTGAGCTGCACCATAGTCAGCTGGGCTGGCAGGGGCAGAGGGGATGCAGCCGCAGCGGTGGGGTTGTGTGGGGCATCACGGAAGGGAAGGGAGAGCTTAAATGAGAGATGTTCAGGGGAGAAGGGCTGCCCAGGCTTTGTCAGCATGCAGTTCCTCTGTTTCTTCCTGTTCAGGTCCAGACTGGCTACAGAGACAGTTTTCTCTCATCTCCCACCCCCTTGGAGCTTGTGAGTCCTGCAGGCCCCCATGGTACACTATAGACAAGCCCATACCTCCATTTCAGTATCTTTACCACCCCTCGTCATGCTGGCTGTCCCTCCCTACTACCCCATACATATCCCCTTTCTCCTTCCCTGCTCCCTTGGCACCTTTACTTTCATCTTGGTGCCCATATATATCAACTCGTGTGGGTATCTCCAGTGATTCTGTATAAAAGAGCAGTGAAAGATCTGACCAAAGAGTCAGAAAAGAGAAGAGAAGGGTTAGTCTGGACTCTAGGAACAACAGAATATAGAATTAATCCAGGACATGGTCTGGAAAAGGAGACAGAGAAGGGGAGTCAAGTAAAGAGGTCATACAGAAAGCAAGGTGATAAGTGAAGATTTAGGGCTTTGCAAGACACTACAGGAGGAACAGAGATGAAAATACATGAGCTACCCATGCCATCTGTCAATGTTTGCACAGAAATCCCACCAAACCAAAAATATTGTTAAAAATCCGTTGAAGTTGCTCATGGCACATCCCACCAACAAAAACATTAGAAAGCCATGAAGTCCCTAGCCAAGCCTTCCCTTGGCTTTTGAAGCCCTTAACCGCAGTTTCACCGTCGGCACATCACCCCACCAGCTTCTAGAACCCGCAGGCTTCCTCCCTCCCTTCCCACTCGAAACCTTTAACCTGAACCCTGCGAGCAAAACCTCCCCAGCCGAGAAAACAAAATGCAGCACCGTGCTTCCTCGGTGCACCGCCTAACTCGCACACCAGCACCGCGGGCAGGTGAGAACTTCTCAAAACCATGAACTTCCTACGACCGATTCCCACTTGCAAGCAAACAAACGGCCTGCACCATCCATGATACTCTTACAACAGAACCCTTCCGCCAGCTGCTAATGTCATACAGCCTGGACCCCGGCTGCCTCACGGGACGCCGTCGATCCGAACAACCGCTCCTCTCGCAAACCACGCCGCGGGGTTTGAGCTGACGGTTACGCAGCTCGTGTGGGGAGGGAGGGAGGAGGCGTGTGGGTTGTGGGTGGTGGATGTGGCTGACGTAATGTGGAGAAGGTGAAATCATGCTCGCAGATTGCGAGAGCTGGCTGAGGACTACACGGGCAATGTCATTGATTTTTTTATACGGCTCCGGTAGCGCCTGGTATAAGGGAGACTTTTTTCTTCTCTTTTCAGTCAATTTTGAGAGAAGACAAGAGTGGCAGTAAGGACTGACAATGAAAACATAACAAAATAATGTTTTGTTGTCATTCTTTCCAAATTGTTGTTTCGTTGACACCTTAAGGTCACAACTATTGGCTTCACAAAGTTTTTCCCCCTCCCACTTCTCTCCCCATGTCAGTGCAAATACATCAAAGTGCTTTTTTGCCATTACGCTGTGTGTTGGCTAGGCCATGGCCACAGCACCTCACAAAGCTCTGGGCTGCCACAGGACCGTGTAGGAGAAGCAGATGGCCTGAGAGAGTGCAGTTGTTGGTTAAACAACAGAAATCAACTGTACTTTGCAAAGGTAGCAAAGTAAATTCTTCTAAAATGGGTAAACTCATCGTGCAGAAGCAGTAGGAAATATCTTAGTGTGCACCCACTGCTCGCAGTTTTCACCATCCTCCAACACTACCACACCTACCCTGCATGTCTTAGTATTTTTATCTATTTATGGGTGACCAAAATTAAGCTAGGGTATTTTTTTTTAAGAAGCTACTGATTGTGAGTGGACCCGCTTTTGCATACAGGGTGTAGCTGAGTGCCCCAAAAATGAAGGCTTTCATAATCAGTGGCTATTTGTGAAAGCACCTTCCATAAGATACCGACCCAGTGCACCAAACTCTTTCTTCAGACTACTTACAACACGAGGAGGGAGCAAGAGCACCATTTTTCTCCTGATGTCAGTGTCTGTAATGAGCATTGCTATCCCCGTGGTACCACGGTTCAAAATGTGCATGACCCCTGATGACTAGGAGCCAGTTGGTGCAATACAAGCATGAGCGATACCCGTCTTATGCCCGCTGGGAGCTGCCCCGTCACCTCACCTTGCTCTGCAATGCCCAGCCTTGCTGCACCTCCACCTCCCCTCTGCCTTCCTCAAACTCCCCACATCGTGGTCGCACTCTTGCTCAGAGCTGCAGGATACATTTCCCATCTGAGTAGTGGGGAGCTGCAGGAGCTCTGCACCCTCCATAGAACTCTTCCTTCCCCCGGTGTCATGCCAAAGCAGAAGGGATCCCAGAGCCTCAGTATCTGTGTCTCCCAGGAAGCGAATGAGTGAAAGAAGTGGGGGGAGGTTGCTGGGGTAAGCAGTCCTATTACTTGAGGAAAGGCAGGGTAGGACAAGAAGTCTAGGTCCATCTTGCAATATACCTTGGGATTAAAGTAGCCCAGTTACAGGGCTTGGTCCCCCAGTGAGATCACATCAGCTAGGAGAGAGCGAAATGGATAAATACGTCCTCTTCCACCCATAGCCTTCTGTGAGTGGGGAGTTCATGGTCCTCTTTGCACTACTATAAAAGAATCAAATTATATGATACATCACTATTTAGTAGGATACGGTCTTAAATCCTCGGTAGCAACTTGAGTGGTAAGGAGCAGAGCTCATTTAAACAGAAGGAGCAAAAGCCCCTGCTCGAAATCCAGCAGCCCCGCTTTTTGCAGGGCGGGCTGGCCAGGGACTCTCCTCCGGTAGCCAGATAACACTTCCAGCCAGACCCCGCCTTCAGAGGAGCACTTCCCAGCAAATCACGAGGCTCCAAGAGAATCTCTGCTCATCAAATACTTGGCTTTTTCTGCTAAGGTTTCCCCAAAAGGTATCAGTTGTGATTATACTGGCTACCCAGTTCAGCTTAACTCATTTAACAGAAACCACAAAGTTTAAAAAAACTTTAAAGTAATCCTGGACATGAACTTAGTAGTGCACAGGTTAGAAACCACCCTGTGTATGAGTTGATGTGATAGCCTCCAAGAGCCAACGTGAATCCTTCCGGTGCCCAGGATGCTGATTTCTGCAGATTGCGGGAAACTTTGGATCAAGCCAAGAAATCCTGCATCTGCCAAATGTTACTTACAAGGTGCCAAGTATTGTCAGGGCACTGTTGGTGTTACCGGAGCACAGCACAGGAAGGCTCCACGGATTTGGGGACAGTGTTTGACCAGGCCTCCCCATTGCATCGGTGGCCAGACGTGATGCTGACAGAGAAGCAGACCACACGAGAGCATTTGAATGAGGCGCCTGGCGTGGTTGCTGGTGCAGGGACCGCCGGCAGATGAAGTAAAATAAAAATATAACATAGTATAACATAAAGCTACATAACACAAAATAAAATAATAAAATGAAATCGCTTGCGTGTTGGGGGTTTTCTCATCCAGCAAGAAAACATTTTTCCAACAGGAGGAGCTCTTTGCTTTGGTGAGACGATGTCAAAGGAGTGGCCACAGTTTTACTCCAAACCCCCTCCTCCTCCTTCCCCTCCCGCCCCCGTTTTATACGAGAGCGGCAGCTTAATTGATTTGATAACAAAATAAACAGCAGCCGAGAGCTGCCCGCGGGAGACGGCAGAGCGAAGTGATGGATGCCCGTCGTGCAGCCCATGGCGACTTTCCCCGCTCGCCGCCCTCCGGGACCGGGAGGGATGGGGGAGGGGGAGGGGGGGGCGAGGTGCAAAATACCCCTGTGCATCCCGGTACCCCGCTTCCAAGTTGCTCTTGGCTCCGCACGGCTTCGCAGCCCTCCCGGCGGGCTGTAGCCCGAAGGGGGGAAGCCGTGCGAAACCGTGCGGAGCCGGTAGCAAGGGTTTCCCTGCCCTTTCTCCTGGGGGGGTGCCCCATATCTTGGGGAGGTGGGGGTGTCCTCCCCGAGTTTGCAGGGTAACTCTTGCCTTCAGGGCGGTCGCTGCCGTCGCCTTTACACATCCTAGAGGATGCCAAAGTCACCCGCGGCGTCGCCCGCTAAGCCGCAAATCCTCTAAAACGCGGGACCGCAGCCGGCCTCGCACCCCCCCGCCACCTCATTTCCTACCCCCGTGCAACGACACCCCCGCCCGCCGCCGCCCCGAGCGATAGCAGCTAACTTTGTAGCCCAAATTAAACCGCTCGCCATTAAGGCGCTTGGCTGTCTTTCTGGAAAACTAACCCGCCGAGTGGATTAGGGAAGGAGCCCGCTTAAAGGTAGCCGCGGAGGGAAACCGCCGTGGGGGCTGAGCTTGCCCGCGGGCATGGCACGCTGTGACGGGGAAAAGTGGATTCCCGAGCAGCCACAGCAGCAGCAGGGAAAAATGCCGAAATAACTGGGCTACGCGGCGCTCGGCGACACCCGTCCCCTCCCGCGGGGGACCGGCCGCGACCCACGCCTTCCGCTGGTTGCGCTCGCCCTCCCGGGACGGTCCCCACGCTGGCCCTCAGGAACCCGTCCCTGCCGCGAGCGGGTCACACCGCGTGTCCCGTGTGTCGCCCCCCCCCACGCCATCCGGTGTCCCTTGGGCAACCGCAGCGCCGCTGAGAGCCCGGTGACCTTGGCCGGGGGCTGGCGGGCTCCCCCGCGGCTGCCCACGCGTGTGCGCGCCGTCAGGCGTGTCGGGCGGGTGGGGAGGCGGAGGGCAGGGCGGCGGGCAAGGCATCGATTTGCGCTGGCCCGCGGGGATTAGCGCAGCCACGAGCAGCAGCAGCACCAGCGTGGAGTTTCCAGCGCCTTGTCCGCAGTTTCAGCTTGTTTTTCTTCCTAATTATTTTTTAAAGACTCGATGACTTCTCTGTGTGGTTTTTGTTGGGTTTGGGCTTTTGTTTTTGTTGTTGTTGTTGTTTGGTTGGGTTTTTTTCTGGTTTTGTCTGCTCTGCGCTGCAATGGGGATTTTGAGCTGTAGAACCCGAAACCAGGAACCGTGACTAATTTAGGGGTGTATTTCTTCAGCGCATCATTTGAATACGGTAAAACTTAAACGGTTGGGGGGGGGGACACGACACACTGAATCCTCTGAGAGAGGTGGGAGCAGACAGCCAGGGCTCTGCGTGAAGTGTAATACACCCTGAGACACGTTCAGTCCGGTCAGTGTGTGGGGCTGGGCCGCGGGGGGAGCGCGGGGGGGACCGGACGGACACACGACACACGCAGCAAGTAACGAGCAGATTGCCGTATGATTTAGAGCGATGATGAGGTTTATCATTTGAACGCTGATGAATTCAGGGAACACGAGAGCTGCAATTGACATTCCTAAAAACAATTAAATCGGTGGGGAGTACTGCCGGAAAATCGATACGGCCCAATGTAATACGGTTTGACTATAAACAGATTCCTCCTGTAGTAATAAAACCACGAAGTGCGTGTGAAGTACCGCGATTCCCTGGCTGAAAAGAGGTCTTTTCCCTTCGGCGCCCCCAAACACATCCCCCCGCCTCGCCCTCGGCAATGCTGCCGGGCTCCCGCGGCGTGTCCTGGTGAGACGGGGCGACGGGACCAAATACCCTTGTGAAATTCTCCGGCAGCAAACGTTCATAACCTCGAGGGGAGGTCGGGGGAGGTATTTAAATAGCTTCCCGAATAAGTAGCGAGCGCCTTTGGTCTAGGACGAAAATAAACTGGGAGTTAAGCTTTAAATATCCAGGCTTGATTTAAGAGCAAGATGCACTCGGCTCAGTGCACTCTCGGGGTGGCCCCCGGGGGGGGGGGCGCGGTCGGGGAAGGGAAGGGGAAAAGGAAACGTGAGGGGATGGAAAGGGGGAAGGAAGAGGAAAGGAAGGGGAAGGACGCCCGCGGCCCCCGGGCCCCGCCGTCCCCCCCGCTCGCCGTTGAGCGCGGCGGGGACGTTTCCTGCGCCCGGAGGCGGCGGCCCGCTTGAGGGATGGGGGGGTAGGGGACCCCCCCGCCGCCGCGGCCCCGCACTGCGCCCCAGTTCCCAACAGGGGGCGAGGGAAGCCCGGCTGCTGCCCGGCTCCGCCGCCGCGCCGGGAGCCCCCGCGGGAGCGGGGTCGGCGAGGGGGCCCGGGGGGAGCTCGCCTAACGGGGGTCCTCCCCCCCCCGCGGCGCCGGCGGCTCCCGCTGGGGAGAGGCCCGCCCTTCCCCGGCGGCTGCGGGAAGGAAAAGGGGAAACCGGCAAACCCCGGGGACGTTTGCGGAGCTGGCTTTTATTTCGGCTTTAGCTGGCGAGCCGGAGCGCTGCGCCCGGGGCCGCCGAGCCCCGCTGTGCCCGCGGCTTGGCAAGGGGCAGGCAGGGCTGGCTGCCAGCGCCGCGCCGCCCGCCCAGAGCTGCGATCGTGCGGTTTGCAAAGCAGCGGCTGCACGCCGGGGGCCCTCGGGCGGGAGCCGGGAGCCCGGGCGGCGGCCAATACCACCGCCCCCCTGCCCCCCTTCCCACCCCCCCCCACCCCCCCCCGGGGACGGCTGGCAGGGCCCGGGGGCCGCCGCCGTGCGCCGGGAGGGGGCGGGAAGCGCCCGCTTCCCCGCGGAGCTGCCGCTCTCCGCCGGCTGCGAGGGAAACAGGATCCCGCTGCCGTGCGCTGCACGGGAGCCTGTTCCTGGCAGCCGCCGGCTTCCCGGTGCCTTCACGGAAGAGGATACAAGTTGAATATTGTTTGCACGGCCGGGACAAAATATCCAGGGCTGACGGAGGGGGAGCGAAGCGGGGGGAAGAGGGGGGGAGAGGGATTGTGTTCGTCCGCCCGTGATGAATAATCCGGGCCGGCCTCCCGGCTGCGGCGGCCAAATCGCTCTCAGATCTGCCAAGAGATCAGCCTAGCGCTACCTCTGCCCGCGCCTCGGGCGCTGTTGGCCTTTCCCCGGCTGGCTCTGGCAGCGCCGCACATCGCAGCCGCCGAGCGCACGGCGCTGCCTCCGCCGGGGCCACCCCGCCCGGGGGCCGCAGCATCAGCCTGGGACGGGGGGGACGGGGTGGATAAAGCGTGGCGGCCACGGAGGAGCGGGGCGGGGGTGCCTCCGCGGCGGGGATGCCCGGCGGCAGGTGGAGCCCCCGCCGCTGCCCCGCGGTGCCCCCTGCCCCGGGCTGCACGGCGCGGGGGGGGGAGGGGGGGTGGGGGCTGACCCTTCCTCCCCCCGCCCGCCCGGCCGTCTGGTGGGAACAAACACAAGCTGTTCGGGACCGGGGCCGCGCAGCTGGCCCGGCGGTGGCGGCGGAGCGCTGCCAACGGGGCCGCAGGCGAGGTCCTCGGGTTTCCCGCAAGCGCAACACGGCCGGCCGGCCGGCCACGGCCCCCGTGGGGCCGCCCGCTGCCCCGAGAGTGAGCGGCGGAGGCTGCGTGTGTGTGTGTGTGGGCGTGTGCGGGTGGCGACGTGCCCGGGGAGCAGGCGGGGACGGCGTGCGGCTCCCTGTGTAGAAGTTTGCGGCGGCGAGCGCCTGCGAGACGATGTCCGTGGGGGGACCGGCAGCGTGCTGCGAGAGAGGCGGCGTGCGTGTGCGTGTGCCTGCGTGGGAAAACCCTGAGCGTGTGCGGTGGCGTGTGCGTGGTCAGCGGCAGTGCGTGTGGCTGCGTGGCAGAGCCCGGGTGTGAGAGAGGGAACGCGTGGCTGTGGGTGCGAGCTCCTGGGCCTGTGTCCCGAGTGGGTGCGGGGGATGGCGTGCTTCCCCGGGGGAGGCAGTGCCCGTGGGAGAGGAGCAGCGAGCGTGCGTGGGAATCGGCGGTGCGTGTGGCACGCCGCGCGCAACAAGGGGCCGTGTGTGCCACACGGAGCGTGTGCGTGTCACGGTGCGCGAGAGGCGGCGTGCCGGTGTGACTCAGCCTGCGTGCGTGTGAGTGCACGCGTGGGCGAGAGCTGCCGAGTGGCGCGGGGGGGGGGGGGGGGGGGGGGGGGACGGGCGCGCCGCGGGGCCGGGACGCCGGGCAGAAACTCTGCCCCGCTGCCCTACCGGCATCCTGCCCGGCCCGGGCGGCCCCCGCTCTCGGCACCGCCCGCGGAGGTCGCTTCCCGCCGGCGGCCCCGTCCCTTCGCCGGACGGAGCCCCCCGCCCCCCCCGCCCCGGGCCCCTCCGCCTCCGCGCAGCGCGGCCGGCGCCCGCCGAGGGAGGGAGCTCCCGGGGCAAGAGCTAGCCGGGCAGCGGGCCATGGAGGAGGGACCCCACGCCCTTCCCCTCCCGCGCAGCGCCGAGGGCCGCTCTGCCCGTCCCCACCTTGTTTATGCGCGGCAGGAACTGGGATTTTCCATCTGCCGGCTCCGCTGGTCGTGACCTCCGCGCAGGGCTCGCAGGCACTAAGCGGAGGTCGGGCTGCAGGGGCAGCGGGAGCTGCCGCCGCCTCCCCGGCGGAGGACGCAGGCTGCCTCTCGCACGGGCTGCCGGTGTGCGGAGGGGACGATGGCAACGGTGGGGGGAAGGGATGGAGCTGGCGGTGGGAGGCCCTGGAGACCTGCCCTTCGCGGGGAACTCTGCCAGTGTTGTCCTGCCTCTGCACGTCCAACTGCTTCGGCACAAGTTTGCTCTTTCCCTGCCCCGGCCCGATCCCTCCTGCCGGCGACAGCATAGGCCCTTAAAGGGATTTCAGCTAAAGGGGATTGGGGCGGGGGGGGATCCCCAGCTTCCCTGCTCTGCAGGCGGTAGGCGATGCCGCTGCGGCTGTTGGAGCACTGCCGGTAAAGGTCTTCAGCTCGGCGCAGGGGGCGGCTGCAGCTCCACTGGATCCCAGATACACGGGCTTCTCCATGGGAAAGATGCTGCATCGGCGCGGGCACCGGTTCCCGCTTGCGGCTGTGTGACCCGTGCTCGAGAGAGGTGGCGGGGGGGCTAGGGATACACGGCACGAACACGGGTCCTGCTTGCCCTGGCAGGGAGGGGGGATGCCTAGGGGAGGCAGATGCGGGATGCGGCAGTGCTCCCCCCGAGTGCCACGTCCCGGACGCCCCTGCGGCGTGCGGAAGCGTCGAGGAGCCGCGCAGCCCCGGCGGCCTCCGGATCTTGGATCCGCCCATCTTCGCCCGCTCCCGGACACGGGCGAGCCCCTGCGGGGGACGGGGGGTCCCTCGGGAGGCAGCCCGGTCGGGAGGGGGGTGTCGGCGGGCTTCGCCTGGAGGCAGCACGGAAACGGCGCTGCGAGGGAGCAATGGCTCTCCTCCTCCTGCGCTATAAAGCAGAGGCTGGTTCTGTCTGAGCAGCCAGCAGTGATAAGAACTGATTTACAGGTAGGGGTGAAACATGCTCGGAAAACCTCGTGACACTTTCCTCCGGTGGATTCAAATAATATATAAAGACCGTGAGGTGGCGATCTCCCGGGTAGCTCCTAGGATGCGTGGCGTTGTTGTTAACACATGTTTCAATTTTGGATTGAGACTGTCAATTACCCGCTGAGCTGCGAGTCGTAGCCTCAGGCGGGCTGGGGAGAGGGGACGGGTGTATTTATTAACCTCTCAAGCCTGGCGGAGCAGCGTTTCCAGCCTCTCGCTGGAAACCTTCTCGCACCTTCGCCCCCCACCACCCCAGCCGGTGCCACCCGGGCTGCTCCGGTGGCTCCCGCTGCCTCTGGCAGCCGTACTTGGCCTCCTCCGGCCCCTGCGAAGGAGGCTTCCAGTCCTCAGGGCCAGCAAAGCACGGCCGTGAGCCTCACGGCTGCGGGGGGAAGGCGGATCGCCCCGGCCGAGCCGGGAACGGCTGCCTTGGCCAAAACAGCCCCGGCCGGAGCGGGGAAACGCACGGGCAGCGGTTTCCCGCTTCCCAAACGCGATCTCTTTGTCGGTCAGAAGAACAGGCCAGCTCTGCTTGGCATCGCCGATTGCGTTTAGGTTGGGTTCCCCCCCCCAGCGGAAGAGATCCCCGTGTCCCCCGGAGCAGAAGCAAACCGCTCCGAAAGCCGGCTCCCGAGGCAGAAGCGGAAGGGCTGACAATTAACATTTCATCTGGTAGCGGAGATCTGCAGGCAGATCGCTCGGGAAGCGCATCGCCCCCCTCCCGCGGCGTGCCCTCGCCGCATCGCACGGCGGCTGCTAAGCACTCAGCGCCCTTTTCCGAGGGGGGGTTATTCTCTCTGGAGGAGCCCGCCGGTTGCCCCCGACCCTGCCTCGCACCGCCCCGGGGACGCTCCGCCAGAGCAGCCCGGAGAGGCCCCCAGCATCGCGGTTTGCCCTATTTGCGCCTCGGCCGCCTTCGCTCGCTACACGCGGCGCCTCCGCCGCTTGCTTTCCCTTTCCCTTTTCCCCCTCCCTCCCCCCCCGAGCTCCCAAACTTCGCTGGCCGGGGCCGAGCCGAGCCCGGCGCCCCCCGCACGCCTCTCCGTGCTGGGAGCCGCGAGTGCGCCTCTCCGCACCAAGCCTCCGTGACGAGAAAGGCATCGTAGGCAGCCTATAAATAATTTCCATTATGTTCAGCTGACAGCGCGAGGCGATTAATTTTAATAGCTGTATATTTGCCTGTTTCTCCTAATGCTCTGTAATGAGATGAGAAGCCATCCAACCCCAGATGGCTCCAGCCGCCTCGTTATTTATTTATTTTGTGTATGTGTGTGTGCAAAAGAGGGGAGAAGGGGGGGGGGCAGCGGTTCGTGCAGCCCCCCCCCCGCCTCCCCGAGCTGCCCGCGTCCCCGCCGCCCCCGCCGCTGCCCGCGGGCCGTGGGAGCCATCATGACACTGCACATTCAGGCGACCGGCCACTCGTCCGCACCTCCGGGGCCGTGGGGAGGCAGGGCCGTGGGCCGTCACCGGCCGGGTATTTCGGGGACATTTATTTCTTCTCTCCGGTCGCGCCGAGCGTGACTGCGGGAGCGCCGGGGGCCGCCCGGCGCGGGAGTAAATGCAGCGGATCGATGTCGTTCGGGGTGAGGGGAGGGCGAAGGGGACCACGGATCAAAGCCCATCCTATTAACCTAAATTTCGGCTCTGCGTGGCCTGCGGTCCGGGGGCCGGCGGGAGGGGAGCGCTTTGTGGGAGCCGGGAAAGCAAACACGCCGCCCGCCGCCGGCACCAGCCAGCGACGTGGTGGTGTGTGTGTGTGGCGGTGTGACAAAGCCTCGCCGCGCTGAGCAAGCTGTCCCTCAGCCCGGGCGGCGGGCGGGGGAAGGGGAGGATGAAGGGAGATTTCGAAATGTAGGAAACGGCGGAGCGAGTCCCAGATTTGGGGATTGCAAAGGGGTGGGTGGGTGTGTGTGGCGAGGAGGGTCATTCCCTGGTAGGACGAGGCTGCTTAACCAGGTGGAACAGCACCGAGGCGAGCACCTGTGTCTTTTTCTAAAAGGCGTGTACTGATAATTACGAGAGTTAATTGCATTGCTTTGAAGGTCATTTGAAGTTACAGGGCTGTGTTTTCTTTTCAGGCTAGCAGACAATGCCCGTGCGCTGTTTTAAATGTAAATCAGAGGGTATCCGCATAAACCTGTATTGTAGGATCCAGGCGTAATGGATTCACTCCGGCTGTGCCTGAGCTCGCCACAATACAGCTGAGCCGCCGAGCTGGGAGCGCGCCGGGGTTTCTCTGCGGAAACGCAGTTGCCGAAGAACATGAAAAGCATTAAATCGTGACGGGAAGGGGGCGGCAGCGCGGGGGGGAGGATGCGTTTACGCTCGGGGGGGGGGGGGGGGGGGGGTAAGCTCGGGACCGGAGGATGCGTTGCGGCGGCGCAGCCACCCGTCGCTAGCAGCCGGGAAGTTTCTCTACACCGAAAGAGGCACGGGGCTGGCGTGTCACGCACCGGGGCACCGGCGGGGACGGCCCCGGCATCGCTCCTCCCGCGGGTGGGGGGGGCGCGCCGTCCCTTGTGCCCCGCCATCCCCCACCTCGGTCACGGCCGTCACCAAAGGCTGATTGCTCCCGGGGCGGGGGAGAGGGGCCACTCCTCCGCCTGACTCCCCCGGGGACCTTGTCCCCGCCACCCCCTCTCCGGGGAGGGGCGAGTCCCGGCCCGGCCCGATCTGGAGGAATGTGGCACAAGGGGGACCGGCCGGCAGCCCGTCCCCGCTGCCGCTAAGCCTTCATTAATCGCACCGCCCGGGGCCCGGGCGTCCCGCCGAGCTGACCTGCCATGCGATTAGCCCGACGCCCCGGGGTACGGGCTCTCCCCGGCGGCGCTGCCAGCCAGCCCGGCCCCCGCTGTCCCCCGCTCCCGCACCTGCAGGCGGCTCCGCCGGAGGTGAGGACGTGCAGCACCGAGCCCGCAGAGAGACGTTCTTCCCTCCCCCCGCCCCTTCCCCCGCTAATAACAGGGCATCGCTCAGAAGACGGCCGCGCTGCACGAAACAAACACTCATTGATTTCCATCGCCGGGCTGCGGAGGGACGCGGAGCGCCCGGGGAGAGGGCAGCCGCGGAGAGACGAGCCGTACTCCTGGTCCCGCACCGTGACGGGGGGGGGGGGGGGGACGGGACGGGACACGAACCGGGCAAGGTACCGGACAGCTTCCCAGAAGGGAGGGTGTGTCCCCCCCCAGCCGCACAGCGCACGTCCCCGGGGCACCCTGTGGGGAGGACGCCCTTCTCCCCAAAGACGTGCCGGTGACTCGGGGTCGCCTCCCGGGCGGGCAGCCGGTCGGAGGGGCCGGGGGGCGAGCGAGAGAAGCGGCCGGGAGATCGCCGCGGTCTGTCCCTTCCCGCGACGCCGGGCCACCCTCGTGCGGATCGCGCCGTGTCACCTCCCTGATGGCAACCACCACCCGCCTCTCCAGAAAAGTCGTCAGCCCGGTACCGCCGCTTCCCCCGTTGTCCACGGCAACCGGCGTATCTGATTGAACCTCGTTGTAGGCAGTGACACCCGCGTAATGGATCATCCTGTCAGTGCTTTTTTATCACAGGCATTTATTTTGGTCACGGCTGGTGATAACTTTGGTGTTTATCCCTTGTGTCGTTACGGGCCCGACCGCGATCTCCCTTCCGCCTCCCCCTCCCCCCGCGAAGGGCGAGCGGGGGGACCGCAGCTCCCTCCGCATCCCACCCCCCCCGCCCGCCCCGGGCGCCGCTGGGAGGGGTGCCCCCGACCTCCCCCGACCCCCCGCCTCGCCCCCGGCTCCCGCGGCCCCGGCTGGGGACGGATCGATCTGTTTGGTTTGGTTAAGCGCCCTCCCCCGCTCGCCCCGGCCTCCCCGGGGCTGGGTTATCTTGGGTCATGCGGAGCGGCGGGTGCGGTACGAGGCTCCGGCGGAGCCCCGGTGCAGGAGGGAGTCGGGGGAAGAAAGTGCCGTCCGCAGTTCTCCATCAATCCAGACACTTCAAAAGTAAATAAAGCAGGGCAGGGAAGGGCCTCCGGGGAGGGGAGAGAAGAGGCCTCTGACAGGCGATTGTCCAGGGCGGAGCCAGGGCTATTTCCAGCCCGGGAATAACAACACTTGGGCTGCGGTGGCTCCGACCCGCGTGTCCAGGAAAGACCGGATCGGGGTGTTTGTTTTGCTTTTAATTATTATTTTGACGGCGGGCTGGCGCAGCGCAGGCAAACAATGTCCGCGAGACGTCCGAGAGGGGCACCGGGGGGGGGGGCAGCGCCGCCCCAGCCGGGGGGCGGACAGAGCCCAACGGGGGGCGGGCGGGGGACCAGGTTTGCTGCCCCCGCCGGAGGTCGGGGCCGGGGCCGCGGGGCCAGGAGGAGCCCGCTGGGGCTGCAGGCGGCGAGCCGAGCCGGGAGGCGGCCCCGCAGCCCCGCGGGGAGGCAGCGGGAGGCGGGCGCGGAAAGCTGGTGGGAAGCCGGGCCGGGGCCCCCGGCGGGCTGGCGGGCGGGGGTGGCGATGCGGGGGGGGGAGGGCCGCCGCGCTTATCTGGGTCACTGGGGTTAGAGGGAGCAGCTGATAGGAACAGAGGAGCTGAGCTCCCGCTGCTGCAGAGATAGAGCCGCGATACGGGCCAGGCAGGCACCGAGCTGGAGGAAGGGCGGGAGGGAGGGAGGGAAAGAGGGAGGAGGAGGCGGCGGCGGCGGCTCGTTCCGGCTCCCGAGCCGAGCCCAGGTGCGCTGTGGTTTCCCTGCGCTTAGCGCTGTGCTCGGCAGCCCCCCTCCCCTCGCTCCCCATCCCCCGTCCTCCCCCCCCTGCTCCGAGATCCCCTCCAACGTTTAACCCTTTCCCACCTCCACGGGGCTGGAGGCTGAGGCGTGCGCTGGCCCGGCCGCGTCCCCTGCGATTCCCCACTCCCTCCGTGGCAGAGAACGATCGCGGTAGGGGAAAAATGGGGGGGATGGGGGGGCGGGGGGGAGGCTGGCCTTGTGGTGCCGAGCACCGCCCTCGGGCAGCTCCCGGGACCCGGCTTTGTACACACACACACCCAGCTGCGCCGAGACGAGCCGAGCCAGCCCCGGGGCCAGCCCCTGCCTGCTGCCGCCGCTGTTAGCGCGGCCGGTCTGGGTTACAGGCAGCCACCCAGCGGGGTTTGCTGCTGCAGCCGCCGCCTTCCTCCCCCTCCCCGGTCCCCGCCGCCCTTTTCCTTCCTGCTCGGCCTGGGCTGCCCCGCAGCTCCCCCGGCTCGGCGGCGGCGGCCAGTCCCCGCTCCCGGGCCGCTGCCGGCGGGGAGGCGGATGCGGAGCGGCCGGGAAGGGGAAGGGCTCTCCGAGCGCCCCCATCGCGCGCCCAGCCCTTTAATCAATTTCACCCTATTAATTATTAATTTTACGCCAGTCAAGCTTGCCCAGGAGGAGCGAGGCGGGGGGGGAGGGGAGGCTGATGTCAGTCGGAGGCGGCGGCGGGGCCGTGTGCCAGGCTCCCCGCTCAGCCCCGGCCCAGCAACTTTCGGCTCCGCTGGCTCGGGCAGCTCCGAGAGCCGGGGGAGGCGGCGATTCCCATTCCGGTGGATGATGCTTCTCCCCCCCTCCTTTACACACACACACCCCCCCCCGCACACACATCCACACACGCTCTCCCTCTCTCTTTTCCGCTCCCTCCCCTTCTCTCCCCGCCCGCCCCCCGTGTAGACACATCCATACAAGGGCCCATTGCATCGTAGCGATGATGGATCGTGCCTAGCGGGGGTGATTTGGTGTTGATCGCATATTATCACGGGCAGGTTGGACTGGTTGCTGATGGACGGCTTTCTAGCAAGCCGCTCCTTCCGACGCTCGGGGAAGCAGCTCGATCGAAAAAGCAGCTTGCTTTTAACTCCTTCTCTCACCAGCACGCGTAGGGCAAAGCTTAGCATCTGTCACAACAGCTCTCCGGGTAGCACTTTTCCCTCCTCCCACTCCATTTTCGCCTCGGCAGACCCGCCGCCGGCTGGCTCTCTCCAGCACCGGGCGAGCACCGGGCAGGGCTGGGAGGGGGCTTGCGGCGAGGGCAACCCCAGCTCTTCCGCGGGCGAGCTGCCTGCCGGGCGGCGCGGTGCCTCGGCGGAGGGAGATGCCCGTGGGTGTCCCCACGCCCGCCCGGGGAGAGCCCCCATCGCCCCCAGCTCGCTGCCCTCCTAGGGAGGGGTGTTCTCTTTCCCTCGCCTCCTCCTTGCTTTTTTTTTTTTTTTTTTTAATATAAGTATATGCAGATACAAAGGCGGTTTCGTAATGCCTCCCGTCTGCAAGAACCGGGGACCTTGGCTAACCTTTTGAAAAACTGATTGCAAGTGCCTGTTAACAGCCTGGACCGACCGCACGGGGCACCAGGGGAGGGTCATCATTTCAGTGACAGACAGCGAGGTAGCCATGGATCCCCGGCGAAAGGCCCTGCTCGCAGCCTGCCTCCCCACAAACGCTTCGTGCGAGCGCTTATTCTCTGGCGAGAGAGGAGGGCGGTGGAGGGGAGGCTTAACCCTTTCCCTCCGCGCCGCCAGCCGCCTCCCAGCCGCTCGCCTGCCCGCTCCGAGCCGCGCTGGCTAGCCCGGGGCTCGGGGCATCTCCCGCCGAGGCCAGGAGCCAGGTTCGGCCCTGTCCCGGGACAAACTGCCCCTTCCCCATGTGACTGTGCGCCATGGGGAGCCCCGATTTGCATTTTTCTTTATTTTTCTTTTTATTTTTGTCTCTTTTTTTTCCCCTTTTTTTTTTTTTTTTTAACACAGGGCTTGAAAGAGATGGTGCAGGGAGCTGCCTCCTTATCGCACTCTTCGCTGCCGGTTTAACTCCTTCCTGCAGCCCCAGCACAGGTTCCTCGGGCCGGGGATTGTTTTCTGTTTGGAAACCAGAGAAGGGGGGAGGCTATCGGCAGGGAAGCAATAGCTCGCTCTCTCTGGAGAGCTGCTCTCCAACAGGCAGCGCCTTGAAATCTATTTAAAGAGAGGGAAAGGGGGGGGGGGGGAGAACAAAGGGGGAGGAGGAGGAGGGGGCCGAACCAGAGCCAGCGAGAGAGGGAGAAAGCGATGGATCAGCCGGTTTGCAGTGTACATCAAGCTATCACATCTGTATATGCTCCGATCGATGAAAAGGATGGATAATATTTGTCAGCTGCAGACCTTTTTCTTCTCACTTCCCAGGGAAAGGACGGGGGGGGGGAGGAACAGAGGTAATAGGGAGCTTCAAGGCCAGAGGCACTTCCTGATACAGCCAAATAGAAAAAGAAAGGCTGGGGATTATTATTGTTATTAATTATTTTTATTATTCTACAGCAGCCAGAGGGACGATCAGGGGACCGTGCAGCCCTCTCTGCTCGCTTCTTCACGCTCCCACTCCTTTTTCTCCCCCCCCGTTTCTTTCTTTTTTCTTTTTTCTTTTTTTTTTTTTTTTTGAAACTCAGCTGCTTCCTTGCAGGGCTCCGAAGATTTAACCCTTTGCCCGCGGAGACTTGAGGTGGGTGAGCACAAAAGCAGATCGCGAAAGCCTTGGACTGGAAAAAAGGAAAAAAAAAAAACAACAAAACACCCAACACGCGCTCAGCGAGAAGTCAGTAAAACGCACCGTTACACACACAGCGATGTGGTTTGGCTTTAGGGAAGACGAAGGGGAAAAAAAGCGAGCGAGAGACGTAGCCTCTCTCTCCACCGCCCCCCGGCTCTGCCAGCCCCTCGCCTGGTGCCTGCAGTTGCACTCTGAGTAAATAGTTCCCACACATGGTCCACATTTTGAACAGCAGCAGCGTGTTTCCTCTCGGTCTCTCGTTGCCGCTCTCCGAGCAAAGAAAAAAAAAGAGAGAGAGGTTTAGAGGAAGTTAAAAATCAGGCGAGCTGAGAAAAGACTCTGTGTTACACACATCCTGAATGAAAGCGAAAGCCCAGCGTTTCGGCCCTCTGAGCGCCAAGCTCTCACCTCCTTAGTAATGTCACTAACATACATGTTGGACATATCACAGTAATTACTTACACCCGGCGAGACGGGCTCTCGGGCGCTCACAATAGCCGGACTCCCGGCTGTGGAGCCCGCCGGGGGGAGGCCGGCCGGCTGCCGCGCTGCAGCTGCCCGCGGGGGGAGGACCGCCCCGGGGGAGCCGGACTCCGTCCCCGCCGCCGGGGGATTCCTCGCCCCTGGAGACGGGGGTGCCCGGCAGCCAAGCCGTGTTTGCAGAAACGGCGATGTCCCAACCCGCCCCCCCGGCGTTTGCTTTCCCAGGGCACCCAGCATCCCCGGAGCGGCGTCGGGACGGGGGAAAGAGGGGATGCTGATGTGCCGGGAGGGCTCTCCAGAGGACCGCGTCCGTCCCCTGCGCCCGAGTCCCCCACCCCACCGCGGGCCTGCCGGCCGCTGCCCGCCCCGCGCCTGAGGAGCTGTAAGCCAGGGTGCCGGAGCGGTGTGAGCCGCTGGGAAACCATTATCCGGCGTCCTCGTTTTCTTCTCCATCCAGGCCCCGGCTCCGTCCCCGCCCGCCCCTGAGCCGGGATCAGCCAGATGATCCCCCGGCCGTCGGCTGAGTGGCAGACGCTTCGAGGGTAGCGTTAGGGCTCGGCCACTCCGCGCTCCCCTGACCCCGCCGCGTCTCTCTCCCTCTATCGCGGCCCCTACGGAGCCCGGTGCCCCATCAGCTTTCGCTGAGTGATATTTAAAAGAAGGGTTGCATTCTCCCCAATAGAAGCCCACTCGTTTCCTTGTTGCCAGGAACAAAGCGTACATTCAGAGGGGTGGCTGTTGACGGCTCCCTCTGTATAGCACTGGAAAGCGGGTGGCCTTTGGTTACTGGCAAGGAAAATTCTAATCAGGGTGCTTGTAAGCGGGGCTTTATAGAAGCTTAGTTACAAAAGGCTTACACCAGAGTAATGCAATAACTATAATAACAGCCAGGGAGCCCTAAAGAGGGTGGAATGTGCTTGTGTCTGGATGATTTTCCCCGCTAGCACAGAGAGGGACTGTTTACCGCGAGTGCCATTAAGTATCGCTGGAAACTCACCAACCGCAGACTTATTTCAATATACTTTATTGTTGTATCTGCTCTAAAAGCAGCTTGCTTCGGACGACTTTTAGATCGTCCTAGAGAAGAAGAGGAGAGACGCGTCCCTCGGGTGCCGGAGGAGGCTCGGAGCCGAGGGGCAGTGCCAAGGGTGAGGGAGCTGCGAGCCGGGGCCCGGCCAGGGCGGGCTTACCGGAGCGCATCCCGGCGGCCAACGCCGCCGCCGCCGCCGAACAAAGCGGCGAGGCGAAACGGCCCCCCGCGCCCAGCGGCACAAAGCCGTCGGGCTCCCGCCCCCGAGGGTGGGCAGCGACGTCGCCTCCGCCGCCAATAAGGCCGAGGGGGGGCCCCGGGGCGGACACCGGCTGTGGGGGGAGAGGGGGACGAGCGTCGCCATCCCGCCGCTCCGGCCGGCGGGCCAGGGCGCCCCCGGGCAGCGGTGGCCCCGCTGTTCCCGCTCAGCCTGGCTCCGGCTCGTCGCGGCTAATGGGATCAGCCGCTGCCCTCGCCACCGCCGCCGCGTGTTGATTTTTCCAGCCCGCCGCCGCCTCTCCGCCCGGCCCCGCTGCCCGCCGTCCCCCGGCCAGACCCAGCTACCGCTTGGCCGCCGGCGAGGGGCCCGCGGCTCCGGAGGGCAGGAAATGGCTTGGCCGGGGAGCCGGGGCGGTCACCCCGCCCCGCCGCCATCCCGGGGCACGGCACGGCGGCGGCCAGCGCGGGATCGGGCTGCGCCGGGAGGCGCCCCGGGAGACCGCACTGGCCCCGGGCGGGGGGCGGGAGGCGGGCGCAGCTCCACCGCCACCCCCATCACCCCCCCCGGCACCCCCGAGCAGACTTTGCAGCGCTTTATTTTAACGGAACAACGGAGCGCGGCGAGCAAACTGCTGCTCCGCGCAGGGCAAGAAAAATGGGTTTTTAATAGGCAAGGTCGGCGTGCTTGGCAGCCGGCCACCGCGGCCGGGGAAATAAACAAACAGAGGAGCTGCGACTCCAGGTCGGAGCAGAAGTTGCGCTCCCGGAGAGAGGAGCCCGCGGCACGGTCCGCGGGGCGAGCATGCAGCCGCGCAGGGAGCCGCGGCGGCGAGCATCTCCGGACCCCCCCCAGTCACCTCTGACCCCCTCCCCCCCACCTCGCCCCGCTCCGCGGCTGCGGGAGAGGCGCGCCGGCTTCCCGCGGCCCCCGGGAGGGGAGCGGGCCGGGGGTAAGCCGCCGCCCTGCGCGGCCGGGCGCGGTGCCGCCGGACTGGCAGCGGGCGGAGGGTTGCCGGCCGCTCTTGTTCATCGCTCTCCGGCGCTGCTGCACGCCGAACCGCTGCCGTGCGGCACGGCCGGCCCCGGGGAGGCGAGGGAGGAGAGAGAGAGATGGAGGGAGGGGGAAGCAGAGCCGCCCGATCGCGAAGCGGCGGGACAGCATCTGCCCGGAGGGTTTCTAGCGTTGCCCGCGGGGCTCCCGGGGCTCCCGCCGCCAGGTCGGCGGGGCTGGGCGGCTGCCGGCCCCGTTGGCCGCACCGCGGGGGCGCCGCGCTCCCGCTCTCGCCGCGCGTTCCGGGCTCGGTGCCCGAGCACTCCCGGCTGCTGCCGCGCATCAGCCTCCCGCCGCCGCCACGCTCACTCCCGGCTCCGCAGGAGGCAGGGCAGCGCGGATCCCGCGGTCTCCCCAGCGGCACTGGCCGCAGACTTGCGCCCTTGCATCCTCGGGGAGGGGGCCACGACCCTGGGGGGTCCGTTCCGCCACTCGCCAGCCCCCCCCAGGTCCCTTCCCGAGCCTCTTTGCAACCCGCTCCCTGCAGGCCCACGCAGGGCGAGGGGCGGCCCCCACCTGAGCAGGGGCTGTGCAGCCCCTCTGCCCGGGGAGGGCTCGCCGGGCACAGCACCCCCCCGCTAAACCGGGCCGGAGAAGCCCCGCCGCCCGCGATAGGAAGGAGGGACTGGCCCGGCGTGCCCTCCGGAGAGGAGGGCGGCGGGAGCCGGGGCCGGAGAGCCGAGAGCGAAGTCCAAGCCTGGGGAAGCTGGCTCGGGGAGAGGACGGCAACCCCCGCCCCGGCGGTCATAGCCCTTTCCGGGCGCAGCGGGGGCAGGGGGGCACCTTTCGCCGCTGCCCTCGGCTCCCACCGGAGCACGGCCCGGGCTGGGGCCCCGGTACGCCAGGAGGAGGCACGGTGGGCAGCCGCGCACCCCAAGTTCCCACGGGGCCGCGGCCTGGGCTCCCAGCGCTGTTCCACTGTCACCATCATCTCTCCTGGCCACACCGTGGCAGAGGGCAGAGCTCCCCCCCCGGTCCCATATCCCCCTCCCGGGGCTGCTCCCCCCAGCACAGGGCTCGCAGCTGAGCGCGGAGACGAGGGGGGGCTGCGAGCGGGACGGGCGCCGGGCAGGGCGGCGGCGGCAGCGGCTGTCAGCGGCGACTCCTGCTCCTCGCCGCCCGGGCAGCTGCCAGCTTTTTGGCAGGTCGCTCTGCAGACGTCTCCCAAGGACTCCTGCAAGGGCTGAGAGGGGTCACGGGGAATAGCTGAATAGTGCGAGAGGCCGGGCTAGCGGAGACGAGCCAGGGAGAGCGGGGACCGACCAGGGTGGAGGAAAAGGAGAGGTGTAAAGAGCCCGGGGGGGCGGGGGGGACGAACGACGACACGACGACAGGCAAAGCCACCAGCCTGCAAAATGCTGAGTTGGCAGCACGCCGAGGAGCTGGGGCGCACTGCAGTCCCGAGAGCCAGGCAAGGGGCGATGGAGAAGCGTAGGGGCAAAGGCTGACTCTTACAGACCCGGCGTGACCTACCGCTTAAAAAAAATCTGGCTTCCCCTTCTAATGCCAGGGTGTACCTGCAGGGTAGTCTCTGCTTTTCTGTCTCCCGTCCCATTATTCCAGCACAGTCTAATCCTTGTGTTGTGACCTACAGCAGCGCTCTGATTTATTTTTAATGCGTTCCGATTCCTGTTCCGTTGTCAAGAGATGCATTGAGATTCATTTTCCATCCCCTGCTTTTCAGACTTCTGTTCTGCTGGAGGGACCCGCCAATAGAGTTTAATTCGATTTGATATGATTTAATGAACACCTTTATCTTTTGTTTTTAGCAGGACGATAAAGAATACAACCGCATTCAGCTTTTGCTAAATCAGACACGTTTCCCACCGAAATTCTATCTGGTGACACACACTCACTGTAACATTTCATTAACAACCCCCTTGATATATTGATTTTTAATATTTGTATTAAATGTTGTGTAAAATTGAACTCAGGCGTTAGAAGAGATTGTGCAAGTCACAAGACATGACTCCTACTTAATTGTTATTTTTTTCGGTCCTAGAACAACAGTTGGAAAGAGGCCAGCAGAAGCGGGGGGGGAAAAATTAAAAATAAATTCACCACGGGGGGAATAAAGGGCAGTGACCGGGAAAGTGCGGGGAAGATGGGGAGAAAGCACAGCCCCTCGACAGCGCGGGCAGCAGGGCTCGGCCGCCCCCCCCCGCCACTTCTCCGTGCCCCCCTTCTCCGCTGGCCCCGCTGGGGCCACCCCCGCCCGCCCCAGCGCCCCGGGCCGCCGGGCTCCCGGCTCCTTCCCCTGCTCTCTCGGCTCGCTCGCTCCGCGTCGTTTCCCTCCCTCCTGCTCCATATGGTTTCTCCCCACCTCCTCCTCCTCCTCTTCTCCCCCCTCCATGTTGTCTCCGTGACTCTCCCCGCTCCATGTTACGCCTCCGGCCCCCGGGGGAGCGTTTCCCCGCCGCGGCGCGGAGAGGCCCCGCAGCGCGGCCCGGCCCGGCCGGGATGCCCGAGGGGCTCAGCCGGGCCAGCACCTAGGGCGGAGGGGCGAGGGGACGGGGAGGGGAAGGCTGGGGTTCAGGAGAGGGCCGTGGAGAGGTGTGCCAGCCAAAACCCCAGCCAGACAGTTTCCCGGGTGTGAGGGAGAAGAGCTTGAAGAAGTTCGTCTCCCCCCCGCTTGTTTTCTTTTTCTCTCTCCCCCCCTTCTCCTTCTCTCCTTCCCAACCCCCCAGGAATACGAGGCATTCAGAGATCAACATAATTCACCTGCATCAAAAAAAACCTCGCGAGCTATAAACTAGCGGCTGATCCTCCGCTTAGACTAGTGTTTAGCCGTTCATGCATCATGAGTGTCAAATAAATGCCTGATTGAGGCCCTCAGCGGAGGAATTAGCTTTCCTTGTGCTGGAAATGCATAATAGAGAAAGTGCTGAGGCATCCTCCCCGGAGTTAGCTCGGGCTCCGCTCCCTGCGCTCCTCGTTTCGGGAGCTTTCCCTCCCGCACCCCGGCTCCCTCCCCCTGTCCCCCCCTCCGCCCATCGCCCGCCCTTATCAGCACGTCCAGCTGGCCAGGAGCAAAGAGAGCCCTCCGGGGGGTCCCGAACCACGGGGGCCGGAGGGAGCAGACGAGCATCCTTCCCGCTGCCCGGGTCCCTGGGGCTGCCCTGCTGGCGCGGGGGGGGGCTCAGCGGGGAGCGCAGCGCCGGGCCGAAACGGCGGGAGCGGGGAGCGCTGGGGGGCAGCCCTCCCTCAACGAGCGGCTTGTCGCTTGGCCGCCCTTCCGCACCGAGGGCCTCATCCTGCTGGCGGGTACGACCCAGCCCCGAAGTTTGGTGGCGAAGCCGGGGAAGGGGCGGGGGGGGCAGAGCGGGCGGGTGCAGTGCTCGGCTCTGCCGCCCCGGCTCCTCTCCGCGGCCCTGCGCCGGGCTCGCTGCCCGGACGGGGCCGAAGTCCCCCCGGGCAGGGGATGTCGCCGGGGCTGGGCTAGCGGCCGAGGCACACAGGGGTTAACGGCGCCGCGGCCGGGAGGAGCAGTTAAAGTGCACGGGCTGCATATGCTTTTCAGGCCTCTGTGTCTACCGTTTTAAATTAAAAAAATGCACCCGGCCCGACCATGCACCAGTGACCTGCAATTTCCCCTTCTTTTCAAACTGAAATATGGCCAAACTATCTTCAAGTTAACTTAGGGGCTGGGGACGGAGGCGGGGGAGGTTGGGGGGGGGTGGGGGGGGAAGGCGGGAGGAAATCGCTCTGGGTTGAGATCTCTGTGTCAAGTTTCATCCCCTCCTGACATTTCTGGCTCCGCGCCAAAGTCCTGAAAATGGAAAATTGGGGAAGGGCGGGCGGTGGATGGGGCGGGGGGGAGAAGGGGGGAGCGGGCCAGAGCTCTCGGCGGAGCGGCAGTAGCGAGAGGCTCTGGCCAAGAGGGATGCATGAGGGAGCCCGCCTGAGCGGAGCGCGGCGGCATCTTCCGCCATCCGTTCCACCGCCCAGGCGCGTGGGGAACCGCCGGCCGCTGCCATTGTTACCGGCGGGCGATGCGGGGAACCGGAGCCGCCGCTCCGGCGAGAGATAAATAGCCCCTGACAGCGCCTCTTCGCACCCACCGCTCGGCAGATTGCACTCGGCGGACGGCCGCAGGTCTGTGTCGCTCCCTTTCGCGGGAGTCCCTTTAAACCACCGCTCCCCCCCCTCCCCCCCGCCCGCCTCACCTCTCCCGGGGGATGCTGCCGACCTTCCCCCCCCCTCCCCGGCTCCACACGTCCTCCCTTGTGCGCTCCCCCCCCGCAGCAGGCTGCGGCCCCCGCTGCCACGGTTCGGCACGGCGCGGAGCCCCGCCGGAGGGGAGAAAAGTCTCTGCTGAAATACTTTGGGCGGGCTGCGCCTTTGCCAGGAAGGGTCTTAGCTCCGGGCCTTTTGTCTTGGGGCCTTCGCCTGCGTCCCCCGGGGTGGCTGGCGGCTCTCCCGGGAAGATCCTCCGGGAACAGCGCCGGGGAGTCCCGGGCTGCCGCCGCAGGCAGCAGTGCTCCGGCCCCCCCCGCTACCAGCGCCCGGCCGGCACTGCTGCAGGCTCCCTCGCCTCCCGGTTCCCCTCTCCCGCCGCAGGAGCCGAAGGGCTCGGGGTGAACCCTGCCCTCCGGAGCCCTCTCCTGCCCGCGCCGCCCCTTCGCCTGGTGAGCGTGACAGTGGCCCGAGGGGGGGGTGTCCCTCGCCAGCCGGGGTGCTCCCCTCCACCGGCCATCCCGGAATAGGGGCCGGGGGGCAACTCCGGTAGCCAAAGAGCTACTTTCAGCTGTCCCCTCCCCGCGCGCGGTAGCACCGGGACGAAGCAGCCAGGCATGTGCGCTCCGGAGCCCCTGGCACCTCTCCGGGCTGCCTTCCCCCGGGACACCGGGCAGCGCCACGTCCCCCGCGGGCACTGCGAGCGGCTCCGGCGTGAGGCGAGCCCGCACTTTATTTTTTCCAGCATCCCTTTCCTCACCCCCCCGCCCCAGTCGGGGCCGAGCCGGTGTGTATATGCGAGGGGAGGTTATCGCCAGCCCGAGTCATTATTTCCAGGCCGGTTGCCGGGAGAGTCTCTCCCAGGTGGAGCCGGTGCGGGCGGCCGGTACCCGGGGAGACAAAGGCGGGAGCCCGGGCTGCGACCGGGCAAGTGCGGGGGCTGCCAGGCTGGGCTCGGCCCCCACCCCCCGCCGGCGGCCGGGCTCGGCCGGGGCCGTGGGGTGCTGCCGCCGCGCCGGGGAGCGCGGGCTGGGTTTTCCGAGCGCGTCTTTCCAGTTACATTGAATGCACTTTTAGGCGATTGTTTTCCCTTTCCACTTGTTTGTCTCCTGCTAGCCTCGTAAACTGCCTCATGATTTATTACCTAGGCTAAGTGCTTAATTTGTGAATATGAAACAGATTAAAAGGAGATCGGCGTATTTTAGCAGGCAGGCCAGAGCAAAGCCCGGCAGCTGTTTCGAGTTTGTAGGCATCTCCAACCTCGTGTTAAGCAGGCGAGCCTGCTAGTGATCAAGGGGGTATCCCCGGGCTCTCTCCGAGAGGCCCACCGCCGCCGGCTCCCGGTGCGCACGGCTGGCGTGGAGACCGGCCGCGGGATGGACGCTGTGGTGTTTATTTTTTGGAGGGGAAACCGATGCCCTCCGTCGAAGCGACAACCCTCGGCTGTGGGATTCGGGACCGGCTGCGGCCCCGCGGAAGGCGGGCTCTGTCGGCGGAGGGCCCAGCAGGCACGCAGAGGGTTAACGACGACTCTGCCCTCTCCTTCAAAGGACTCACTCAAGATAGAGTAAATACGATCGGGGCGGGGGGGCAGAGGGGGTGCCGCTCAGGCCACATGATGCAAAAGTAAGACAAGCACACTCCGGAGAACAAAGGCTTCCTACCCCCTTCCTCCCCCTCCCCCCCAAATCTGTCTTAATTCTGCAAGTAAACTTGAGCAGCTATAAAACAAAGGGGAACGATGGAAGTTATAGCCAAGGACAATCAAAATAAATACCTTCGATGCAGTCCAAGCACGCACTCGGTATTTTCTAGAGCTCCCCCTCAGCCAGGCGGGACACCGCGGGCTCTCCCCACGACAGGACTGACGTGCACCGCCGGGGTTGTGACTCGGGCCGGTTTAGGCCACGTCCCGCAGCCTAGGGAACACCCGCTGCTCGGGGCCAGCACCACTTCGCAGCCCTGGGGGAAGGGGGCCGGGGCCGCCCCGGCCGTGCCGCCGGGGTCGGGGTCGGCAGCTGCGGGGCCGGGCTGCCCCGGGTGTCCCACGGGGCCACCTCGCCGGGAGGACTGCGGAGCCGAGAGTCTCCGAGGACGCTGTGAAGCACGGCCTGGGGCAAGGAGCGATGTCTGGCCCCGCAGCGAGCCGTGCCCCGGCCCCGGGGGAGCCCGACGGCAGCCAGCCGGGGTGGTTTGCCCCCCGACCCGGTGGTGGCCCCGGCCCCGGGTCATGCAAGTGACACCTCCCTGTCTGCGATCCCCTGCTCCCGAGTGCCCTGGGTTTGCAGAGCAGGCCAGCTACTTTCATGCTTGTCACCAGCACCCTGGGGCAAATCCCAGCCCCAGTGCCCCACAGAGCCCGCCTGCTCCTTCTGCGTCCTCCCCTTCTTCCTTGGCCAGGAGGAGCTTTTAACGCATTGAGGACGGCGGGGGAAGCGAAGGGGGAAAGCAGCGAGCCAGCAGCCCGTGCAGCGGAGCAGACAGCGAGGCCTGATGAGTACAAAGCGCCGCTCTGAAGCCCAAAAGCCAGAGAGAGGCAAAAAAATCTATAACCCGGCCTGGGCCTCTGAGCGCCGCTTAAGAACCAGGAGCAAGAGTACCGTGTCACTCTAGCCAGAACACAGCGGACGGGGCTGGCTAGGAGGAAAATGACTCGTGCCCTTGTTGCACCTCAAGCGGTTGCTCTGGTGCTGCAGACGTGGCTGGTGTCGGAGCTGTGAAAGGAGCAGGAGATGGGGACAGACCCTGGGCAGAGCACGGGGATGAGGTGTGCAGTGGCACATGTCTGGGCAGGCTGAGCCCCAGTCTGCCGGGGAGCGGGAGAGCAAAAGAACACGTACAAGGCATTCAGAAGGATCCCTATGTGTGTGCATGCATGAAGATGTCAGAGTAACTCTTGTCTGGGGAAAGCTGAGTATAAGCTGTGTCTGGGAAACAGTCCTGTAGATACATGTGAGTGAGGGCTTGGGGACATCCCCTCCCACGGCAAGGAAGCACCTGAAGGAAGAGTGCAAGAACGAGACAACAGCGGATATGTGTGCGTCTACACAACTGTTTCAGGTTGGCTTGAGACAAGGTCCTTCTTCCGTATTTGGGGCAAGGTTTGTGGCAAACCAATGCTGGAACCCATTTCCCAGGGGCCTGATGGGGTTTGGGTGTAGTTGACAGGTCCCTGCCTTGTGACAGGAGAGAGATTGCATAGGTATTACACACCACCACTACTGTTTCCAGCCCTGGGCCTTGTCGTTCACTGTCTGAAGGTAGGACTGAAACTTTTGAGCCACCTGAAGAGCAGTAGGCAAAAATGGGCCCTCCCTCTGGGTCCTGCACAAAGCTGTTCTCTCACTAGGTACCTCCAGCATGTTTGCAGGGAGAGAAAAACACAGGCTTGTGTCATGAGGATAAGATACAGCGCTTTTCTCTTCAAGCAGTTACAAGAAGCTGGAAAAAAAAGACAGTGGCAATGGAAAAGGGAAAAAACCCTTTCCAACTTGTTGGCTTGGCTTTTGCAGTCATCCCTACTTCAGGGAGGGCTATGACCACAACGTTAAGCCTTGCTTATGCTACTGAAGTTCCCCACGCTAAAAGTCACCTGGTCCCTCGAGCGCTCTTGTAAAGCACTCCAGGTCCCCATAGAAAATGGTTTGCGTGTGCTTAAAACTATGTGAATTGGATTTGCTTCCAACAGCGCATAATGCCAGTTTCAGCCTGATCCTGTCTGGCTTTCACTGAATTAACGCCTGGATGCATCTAAGTCCAAATGTCTCTGACCAAAGTGGTTCAGATAGTCCTCCCGCTGCTGTCCCTTGCTGCCCCGAAGGCATTTTAAAATCTCCTTGGAAGTGCTCTTACACGGCAGTGGCTAAGCCTCAGAAACAAAGAGGTGGAGAACACTACTAAAGCAGAACTGGCAAACCCTGATGGCTTGGAGTAGTCGGCAGGGACACCAAAAGGTATGAAAGCTGCTTCAGTGTGGAACACAGGCGCACCCCAGGCTCCCTCCATAGCCCCGGCCCTTTCCTGCCAGCAGTAGCCAGCTGCAGGCACCCCATCCCCACCAGCCCACAGCCCTTCTTGCAGCCGGGCTTACACGTTTGACATTCGCCCAGTAACCATTTGTCAAGTCGCAACATCTCTCTTTGTCACCACTTCGTAACATCTCGCTGCCTCCAGAACGCTCCTGAGAAGGGGAAAAATGATTTCAAAAGTCCTGTCGCTGAGACCTCTTAAAGACCTGTCTACATGACCACCTAAATGATGTCTTTGTATTCTTGTAGCCCCTGTTTGTGCTGCCTGTCTGGGCTCTGGTCTTTGGGGTATGACTCTGCCTGGCATCATCTCATGTACTGTGGCTATCACCTAAACACAAAACAGCGGGGAGAAGTTTTGGATTAGGATAAGGCTCAGGATGTGTAGAGATAAACGGGGGGATCGATGCATGCTAAATTTCAGTGGTATTTTATGTTTCCAGGTTCCAAAGTATTGCGTTACCTGACAGCAGCTTTAGCGTGCTGGGCATTCTGTGTGCACAGAAGGCAGATTGTTCCTGCCTGCCCAAAAAAGGGAAGCAAAACTGTAAAAACTACAACAGCAGATGACCAGGAGAGCGATGCCAGTGGTACTGGGAGACAGGCAAGCTCCCAGCTTCAGCCGTGGGCTCCTTTGCCATGGCTCTCCCAGGCCACCGCTCCTAAAGCCAGTGTCCTGCAGTTAGAAGAGAACAGTGTACGTTTGTATGCGTGTGTTCATGTGAATGTAATTTTGTTTCTACATAATGTGGATTATCTTTCTTTTAGCGGCAAATCCGTTCAGGGGTTTAGATAAAAAAGAGAAATCCTGCAGCCGTTCCCTCCCTGGGAAGGGGCATGTCTTCTGTCGCTTTCTCTGGTCCTTTTTCTGAGCAGTCCCCAAATGCCCTTTTTCCTAGCTCAGCATCCAGTCTTGCCTTGGGAGCCTGCCCACCCTCAGGGCAAAGAGCGCTCACACACACGGGGAACTGGGAAAACATAAGGAATGAGGCACAGCAGGCGAGGTGCTGCTTGGATGACTGGGAGGAGAAGGGAACTGGGGTGTAGGGCGTAGAAGTACTCCCCAATGGCATTGCACTGGCTGGTGCTAGCACGGGGGGTTACACCCCCACAACCCCCCAGGAAGCCCCCCTGGCAGGGAGATCTGGTGTGCTGTAGGTGCGGGACACCTAATGGTCTCTCTTCTTCTGAACCCCGGTAGGACTGCTTGGCTTTGCAAAGTGTAAAGGCAACCTCATCGGGAAAGAGAGCTCCATTGATTTAAATGCAAAATTATCCTCCCGCAGTTCTAATTTCCCAGGCGAGGGCCGCGCAGGCTCTGAAAACATGAAAGTTGTTGATGTATTGGTTCAATTAATTTTTAAAATAAGTTCGAGTGCCATTTGTTTCAAACTTGATAGGAAAGTGCTGTAGATTTTTGCAAGCAAAGACTGAGGTGAGCGTGAACGGGGTGTGTATTTCGCAACAGCCTTGAAAAGAGGGCTTAAATGAGGCGTTCGTTTAGTACCAGGCCTCTGCACAGCGATGAGTGAGACCCGCGGTGAAAGAAAAAGACCTGAACATCTGTATTTGCTAAGTGGCACCGGCAGCAGTCAGCCAGCTCGCAGAGGAGAGCAGACATGCGGGTGTGAGGCCCAGCAGAGACCGCTGGGTCCCTGGTGCTTTTTAAAAGGAAATAATAGCTTGTGGGGCAACCCTTTCTGGTGGCCTTGGCTCCCGTGACCCCCCTCTGATGTATGATATTTAAACAAGGAAATGTCAATATTGGTTTTCCACATACAGCCTCGTTCTGCTCTCCATGAAAACTAATGACAGACCCCTCGGAGAGTTCTCGGAGGAGAGCAGACCCCAAAACAAGTCGCTGAGGCCCCAGATACAGTTAGGTGCAGCAGCCTGGAAGGAAGAAAGAGCAGGTTGTCATGAGCGGCTGGGCGACGCGCGCTCGCGGGTAAATTAGAAAGAAGAGAGGCAATCCCATCCTGCGGTACGCAGTGCCTCAAAGCTGCAGGTCTGATGGTTTGAATGATTATTGCTTTTTAAAATTATAAATTGCATTTTGGTACAGCGAGAGAGGCTAATGTGCTGCTTACTAGAATTAAGTGCAACTCAAGGGTGTTTTGTTACAACAAAGGTGACTTCTCTGCGCTCGCTTTTTCACGGTCGAGGCTAACGGAGAATTTGATTTGAACCCGATGGCTATCTAGCGGTGGTTTTGGAAAGGAGTGATGCCAATTGTACGAGAAGATATCCATAACTGGGCCATCAGATAGATCTTTTGATATACGTGTCCTCTGAGGTAGGAAAGTGTAAGTCATAGGAAGAGAGGGCAAGTGCGTCTGACTCATAGTAAAATGAGGGCACATGGTAAGTATAAATGAAGGGAGGGCCGCTACTAGGAGGACGTGAAGGCTGTGTCATGTGTCATTGTGGGTAATTTAAGCTTAAAAGGGCAGTTGGGGTGCGACTGCTGGCACACAACTGTGAGGTGGGGAATATACCCAAAAGCAACTTAACCCTTAATCTTGCGCTGCCCTCCTCTTGGTCCTGGTTTACGCAGGCTGGGCCTCCCTGGGTGTAGGAGTAGCAGCTTCAAGGTCCTCTAACGTAATGTGAACTACATTATAGCTCACCCCAGGGTAAAAAGCGTAGCTACACAGGCTTTACGCTGTATTGGCACCATGTCCCTGGGGGCAGTGGCAGAAGAAGTACGAGTCCCGTAATCAGCTCTGCGCAGATGGAGAATCACCCCTACATGGGGAACACCTTTCTCAGGCAGGTTGTAGCTGCTTTCCCACTAGAAGGTGCCCACTATGCTCACCCGGTCTCCAGCCTGTGCCACGACCTCTGCTAGGGCAGAGATGTCAGTGGGAACAGCCTGGGGAACTGAGCAAGCTAGAAGATGCCATGGGGCAGTCTGTTTGCCATTGATGGGAAAAGCACCTTTGGTCTGATGCATGACCACGACATGATGATTAATGCGAATCTCCAACTAGGACTATGGAAAATGACCTCTCATTTGGGAGGAAAATAAGTAAGGGAGTGTTGCTCAGGTATGAGTCCTGCTAGGAAGCACAGGGATTGTATATGAAGCCGAGGCCCAGCCATTTCCAAGACGGTGTCTGTCCTATGTGATTTTCTGCTTTTGAGGACACAAATGATATGGAAAGAGATCTTTGAGGCACAGACTGTTTCACCATCCTTATACAAGTCCCAGCACAACACAGTCCTAGCTACAGCGGAGGCTTTAGGGAGCCAGTCTCACCCAAATAATCCAGGGCATTTCAGCTACAACTCAGGCCACCTTTCACGCAGAGCAGAGTTCAGGCTTGCAGCACCCAGTGCAATGGCACTCACTGCATGCAGTGATTCCTGGTGTAGCTCGAGAAGATCAGAGGTTGGGAAGGTACTGGAGCAATGCAGTTAGTGCTTCTGTAACACATGGACCTTGATCCCCAGAGATCCTGCAGTTCCACACTCCTTTGCACAGCAAGGCTCTCTCAGAAGCTGAGACAGACTGAAAAATGGATGGGCATCACCAGGATGGGCAGAGGAAGGGTAGCTCCTATTTTTTGTCAGATACTTTTCATCTGGTACCTAGTGGGACAGCTCTACCCTGCTTACTGTCCATCTTTTGGAGCAGAGGTTCATATGAAGGTGGATGGGGAATGGGCTCAGGTGTGAAAGCAGACCGTTTGCCATGGTTGAAGAATCCCTCGTGGAAGCTGCCTGTGAACTATCTGGGGAGGAGCGTCTCAAAACTGAGCCCCGCCATGGCCACTGACTGAACTAGTCTGAGTCTTGCCGGGACTTAACTGGGGGCTTCGGCATTGCAGGAGAGGAAGAGGGAATGGTGCAGTGGAGCTCTGTGTATGCACTTCTCTGTTAGTGCACAGCCAGGGCTACTGCCATTGTGAGAATATGCAGCAGTTGCTTCTTACAGACAAAAGAAAAAAAAAATAGGAAGCCCTACGGAAGGCTAGGGCTGGTGGAGCACTGAAAAAGCCCCAGCTAGAAAAACTAAGCTAGCTCTGCAGTTTGGTCAAGCCATGCTCAGCGTTGTGAATTTGATGAACAACACTAGTCTGCATGAAGACAGGCGACTTTTTAAATGGTGTTTTAATAAAGTCAGTATTGCTAAGGCTATCTATAAAGGTAATCTGCATAGGATTTTAAACAAGTAAACTTAATGACGCCATTAACGCTTCCGACATGAATGAGACCATTGCTGGAATACTGTGTCCGGCTCTGTTGTGGTGTTTGCACGTTAAAAGTGCATTGGCAAATTAATACAGGATTAGAAAAGAGGCGCAAGAGTGATTCAAGGTCTGGGAATCACATCTTATTGCAAAAGACTAAAGAAATCCCATCTATTAATTTATCCAAGAGGAGGCTATGACTTGGTTTGATCATAGTCTTTAAGTGCCCTAAGTGTCTCTATGGGGAGATTTCTGATAGTGGAGATCTCTTTAATGTGGCAGACAAAGGCATAATGAGATCCTATGTTGGAAAATGAAGCTGTATGAATTCTGAGCAGAAATAGGTGCATTTTTTTCAAACTGGTGAGGGGACATAACCACTGGAACAACTGAGGCAACAGTGGGTTTTCTGTTACTTAAAAGTCTTCGGAGCAAGATTGGATGCCAGGCTAAAAGCTCAGCCAGAATTTATGAGTCTGATACAAGAACGTCTGGCTGAAATTCACTGGCCCATGATATGTAGCAGGTCACACCAGCTGATCACAATGGTCCGTTCTTGCTTTAAAAAAATCTATGAATTAGGTATTTCAAGTCCCCTGAGCCCCGATATTACTGGAG
This sequence comes from Chroicocephalus ridibundus, assembly GCF_963924245.1. Classification (NCBI taxonomy): domain Eukaryota; kingdom Metazoa; phylum Chordata; class Aves; order Charadriiformes; family Laridae; genus Chroicocephalus; species Chroicocephalus ridibundus. Next base: position 96,091,658 of record NC_086284.1, on the reverse strand, counting down.
GTCTTGAAGGAATGCATTATAACCTGTCATAATTTAATAGTAAGCAAGGAGGGGGATTGCTGCCTTTTTTTTTTTCATTAATAAAACTTCTTTTCCAAGAGCTTGTTAGGCACTAGAATTAAGCATCCGTTAACAAACATGACAACATTTTTAAAACAGTTCAAATAATTTGCCTTCTTCCGTTTGCTCAGCTTTGTTTTGCAGCGGCACAATTTCATTAATGCTGCACCTACCAGTGCTTCTCTAGATGAAATTGCAAATTCTAGCAAAATATAATAAGCAACCTACATACTTAGGGTAGCTCCTTTACTCCATGCCCTCCTTCACCTGCATTCCTTCGTCCCACAGAGACGTAGCAGGCTTTCTCTCTGCACTGTACATAAGCAGAGCAGGGAAGAAGTCCATCCGTTTTCTAGCCCAGGCCCCTGTGATAGGTGGGAATCCATTGTCTGTCACAGGAGCACTTGGCCTACAGAGCTCCCGGCTTGTCTGAATCGGAAAGGGAAAAGGTATTAAGGAGAGAGACACCTGGTATTCCTGAAATTATGCAAGCTACTAACCTCCTTGAGGTTTCTTAAAATGGCCTCCAGCGAATGGTCAGAATGTTTTTCTTACACCGGAGTAGTTTTCAAGACAGCACAAACTTTGTTAATATCTCTTCGAATAGGGGAGAAAAAATTTAAAAAAAAAAAAAAGATAACAAAAATTCCATTCATGGCTCTCGGAAGTCTTGAAAAATCATATCCACGGTTGCGCGGCCACACTAAATCTATGATACATTCGGTGCCTCGTTAGTCTCAGTTATCAAACCTGAGACAAGAAGGTGGCGAGGAGCGCAACAAAAGATGCAGTTTAAAGTCGCTCGGGGGGCTGCCCTCCCGTCGGCGGGAATCCTCACCCCCTCTCCCTCCTTCCCTCCCTCCGCCTCCGCTTCTGAACCCCGCCGCGTTTGATATGCAGGCAGTGAATCAGCGGGACGAGGCAGCGGGGCCGGGCGAGCTGCTCGGCGGGGCGGCCGGGGCGGGGGATGCCGCTGCCTCCCGGGGAGCGGGCGGGGAGGTCGGCGGGGAGCCGAGCAGCGAGGGAAAGGTGGGGGGCGGGGGGGAAGGTGAACCCAGAGCCGAGCGGGGCACAAACCCATTAGTCGCACATAACTCGGGAAGACGCTCGGCCTCGCCATGACAACCGGCGGCCCGGGCTGCTCCCACGTCCCGCCGCCTTCGCCCCGGGAGCCCCTTTTCCGTCCCCCTTTCCCGGCGTTTGGGGAATGCGGGGCTGGAGAGGCGAGCCCGGTGCGGGTAACAAAAGGGGATGAAAGGAGCTCTGTAGTTCACTTTACACGTCCGAGAGGCATTTTCATGCTTCGTAATGAGAAGGGATCATTCCGAGGAAGTTCAGATCAAAGGGGAGAGCATCCCGGGCATTTGCATAATTGCCGGATTTCGGAGCACGGGGCAGACGAGTGGCGGCTGGCCAACCTGGGCACCGCACCGGGGGCTGCTCCTCGCCTCGCCCGGGGAGGCCCGGAGAGAGGGGAGGCTGCAGAGCCTGTCCCCGCGGGGAGACAGCGAGGCCTGCCCCGGCAGCGGGGATACGGAGGCCGCGGGGCGCCGGGCGGGACGCTGGGGCACGGCTCCGGTGCCCGACGGCAGGCAACTCGCGGAGGGGGGAGGGGGCTCCGAAGAGCGAGAACCCCGCGGTGCGCGGCCAAGCCGTGCCCGGGTCCCCGGGGGTCGACCCCTCCCGCCCCCGCTGCTGCCGTTGTGAAGGTGGTGCCGGTGGGGATCGGCTCCCTGCTCCCACCCGGCGACATCTGCGCCGCGGAGCCAGCACGTCGCCTCCCCGGGCGGCTGGCGGGTGGCTCCCGGCCCGGCGGCTCGCACCGCCACCAGCGAGCGGGGATAAAGGGATTAAACGGCACGCTCGCTCCGCCGGGCGGAGGAAAGGGGAGGGGGAAGGGGGGGGGGGGGGGGGGGGCACTTGGCCGGCTCCAGCCTCCCGCTCCCCCCGCACGCCTCCCCCGCCGCCTGCACCCTCGGCCCCGCGGCGCTGCCCCCGGCCCCGGCAGCGGGGAGGCACCGGGCGCGCCCGCGGTGGCTCATTGTTCCCGTAACCAGCCGGGGCTGCCGCAGGCGGCCGCGGTGCTCGGGGCGACCGGGGCTCGCCGCCGCTGCTACTAGCGGGGAGGGGATGCCCGGGGACACCCTTTCGCAGCCATTTTAAAGCGGCAAAGCTGGCGTCTCGCCGTGGGTGACCCGCTCCTCCCCCCTCTCCGCCGAACCCATCCCGCGCCCGGGACGTGGCTCCCGGTGATGCGGGGCTCCCCCCCCACCCCCCGCCGCCCCGTAGCCGACACCGCCCGCACACGCCCCGCACCTGTGGTCCCCGGGCGAAACCCCACCCCGCCGCTCCGCGGGGACACCGTGTTCGCCCCAGCCCTGTCCCGGGGATGCGGCCAGCCCCTGCCCCAGCCCCAAGCTGGGATGCAGCAGGACCCTACCCCAAGCCCCGGGCCGGGGTGCAGCCTCCCTCAGGGAGGCTTCTCCCCCGCATGGCCGGGCCCGGGCGGGCTGGCTGGGGGCCAGGGAGGTGAGGTTAGCCTCGGAGCTGGCTGGCGGATGGCATGTTATTGTGAAAAGCGAGCGGGGAAAGCAAATAGGAGCATGGCACCGTATAGGCTCGCCACGTGACCGAAATGTGTTTATCTCGCCCCGGAGAAGCCGGGCTGCCTGCGGGGGCCAACGATGCTTTCATGAGCATAGGCACAAGTCCCCCTGGCTGCGGACGGGGCTGGGCCCTGCGAGAGAGCAGAGACCACTTCTGTTTGCTTTTGCTGTCGCTTCGGCTCTTATCATTTGCCTTGTCATTCATCATCAACCTCTCCCGGTCTCCCTCCCTCCCCCTTGCTCCCCCCCCCCCCCCCCCGCCGCCTCCCCCAGGGTCAGTCGGGAAAAGACTGGGAATCCATCTGAGGAGTGAGACGTGGGAAGAAGGGTCGGATGGAGATGTGGTTGGGGCGGCGGTGGTGGTGGGGGGGGGGAGATAAAAGCAGCTGCATGCAGAACAAAGGTGCTGGAGGGTGGCTGTTGGTGGTGGAGCAGAACCTCGTAAATGGGAGATTTCCGTTCACAAGACTCCGCTTGCACAGTTTCTGTCCTGCCCTTGAACTGACAAGTGAATATCTGCATCGCAACCAGAAAGTAAATCACACCGAGCCTTGGCTCGGAGAGGGAACGCATAACGCTTCAGTCGGTTGCTAAGGGCGAAAAAGTGGAAGATTTCAGCTTTCCAGCGCAGCCCCGCTTCTCCCATACAATATTTACTTTGGGAGCCCGGCGAAACGCGTCTCGGTGTTTATTAGGGAGAGTGCCGGCGCAGGCTCGCATTTGCGTGATTAGGAGCGGGCGGAGGAGCGGCCGTGGTGCGGAATATCAAAGGGAGACCGCCTTGGCAGGGCTCCCAGGCAGGGCTTTACTGGCACCCGCGGGATTCCGCGGGGCAGGGCGAGCGCGGCCCGGGCGGCGGCGGCGGCGGCGGCTGCCGCCGCTCCCCGGACACGGGGGAGAGTGGGGGGGAGAGCCGGCAGCCCTTCGCGGGAGGCCGAAAAGCAAAACGTCGTTTCTGCCGGGGTTCCGCGTTAACGAGGCGCAGGGGCCGGGGCCGGGCTCTGCCGGCGGGTTCGGCAGCGTCGCGGCATCAGCTGCGGCCAGCCGGCCGGTAATCTCATTAGTGCCGTCGCGTTTGGGGAGAAAAGCGGCCGCCGTCCCCGCCCGGCCTCGGGAGAGCAGACAAAGGTCTGTGAGGCATGGCCCCGCGGCCGTGCCACGGCGGGCCGGCCCTGTGTAATGTTCAATCGGGAGCGAGGGAGCCGTGCTTCTCCTCCCGGTACCGCGCCCCGGGGGGCGACGACCCCCGTCCGCCGCTGTCGGCCAGGCTGCCCCGAGGCCGGTCTGTGCCAAACGCGCCTCTCCGTCTTGCCCCGCCGAGATATTTTCTGCTTGGAAGTTACGCTAAAATAACATTTGTGTGCACGTTAATGATTTATTTATGTGGCTAATAACGCTCACATTCTCGCTGATATTTGTCTAGGCCAAAGACCAGCTGCGAAATGCCCCGCAGCTGTAGCCAGTGCTAGAACAGAGTGCCTTGGAGCCAGAAATCAATGCTCCTGAAATGAACAAGTGGACAACTTATTAGGCTCAGTCACTCCACACGCCGTCCCCTGATAACGAATAGATGAAGTAGGCGCTGGAGAATGGCCGCGTCTGGGAAGGCCACGCATGACCCGCTCCTTCGCGGCGAGGCCGGGTAATTCCGCGGGGCGCAGCCGGCCGTAGGGACAGCCCCGGGCAGGGCAGGGGCTGCGACACGACACTTTGCGGGCTGCCTGGGGTTAGATGGCGAGAAATACGGCGAACGGCCAGAAGAACGGCTCCAGGAGTCATTGATAAAGGTGTCCGGTTTCCCTGCTGCTCCAGAAAGCACAACCGACAGGTTCTACGAGATCACGTAATCGTGGCGTCTTCTGCCTAGAAACTGTCGCACTTAATTTTGCATTTTTACCATCCACGGGGAGGAAAAATACCCGTCCTCCCGCAATGCAAATCCTTACGCAAATAGATCTGCGGGCACACAGGGAGCCGCTGCCACCCTGACCTCCCAGCCAAGAGCGGCTGGCCCTGGATTCAGCATCAGCACGGCCCGAAATCACACGGGATCGTGCGAACTCCTCGGCAGCCACTCGCAACTCGCCGTTAGCTGAGAAAAGTCCGAGCCGGAGCCTGCGGTTAATCTCCGAGGCCTTCGTGCATCCCTGGCGAGCAGCGCCCCAGCGCTAAGTGCAATTAACATAACAGACACTAAAAGAGGAGAGAGCGGCGCTGAATTTAATTTGCAGGCTTTAAAAAAAAAAAAAAAAGAAAGGGTAAAAAAAAAAAAAAACAATTTAGCACTTGGATCGGTCTGGTGATGAACGCGGGGAGTGAGGCGGAAAGCAGCCCTCCTGCTTCCGAGAGGGACCGCGGCCGGTCCCGCGGAGCTGCTGCAGGAGCCGGGACCACCTTAGTGCACGCAGCACCGTAAAACATTTCTAGGCAGGTAAACTCCTCCGACGGGGATGCCTCCCGCCGCCGTCGTCTCCCCTCCCCGCGGGCGCTCCCGCGGCTGCGGGGACAGCCGCAGCGCGACCGGGTCGCCGGCGCGGGCAGGCACCTCCCGGAGCCTCCTTCCTGCCCCCCCCTCCCCCCGACAGGCATACACCTCGATCCGGATCGCTTTCCTGCCCCCGCTGCCTCGGGGGAGAAGGAGGAAATAGATGCGGGGGGAGAAGCGGCGGGGTAACCCCTTCCCCGCTTTTCCTCCCCCCCCCCCCCGTCTCCTGCAAACTGCCTCCCATTAGCAGCAGAAGTTCACAAGAGAGCGAGGCATAAAGAGAGGGAGATCGAGGTTTCCGAGAAAAGGGAGAGGCGAAAATAGGGAGGTAGAGATAAAAAAAAAAAAAAAAATCGTCGCAACCGAGGGACCCACCGATCGGCTGGGAAGCTGGTGGCATCCGGCCGGGGGAGCGGGGGGGAAGGAAAGGAGAAAAGAGGGCTTTAAAAAACTGGAAGGCAAAAGCTGTTGGGGAGGAAGTGTAAGCCGAGAGGGAGGCTGGGGGAGGGGAGAGAGCGCCATCTTTTCATGTCACAGTCACAGAGACAGCGCTGGGCTCGGCCACAGCGTCTCGGTTTCTTTTTAACAGCGGAAAACGTGCGATTAGCAGGCAGACGGGCGGAGACTACCAGCCCTGCGCGCACACACAGCCCGCAGCTCCGTCTCCGCGCCGTGTAATCCCAGCGCTCAGCCCTGCTGCACCCCCTCATTAAAAACCCGGAGATTTCCTCCTCCGCTCTCCGAGGAAAAACAACGCCTGCCACCGCCTGAACCCGGGCATCGCCGCCCGCCCCGCATCGCCCGCCCCGGGGACCGCCCGCCCCGGGGGCCCCGCGTTCCCCGCCGCCCTGCCCTGCCCGGTGGGCTGCGCTGTCCCCATCACTTGGCCCCTGCCTCCCCGTGGGGGGGTTGATGCTCAACCCCCATCCCAGGGGGCCGCTGCCGGGGGGGGCACCTGGCTGCAGGCCCCCCCCCATCTCCCATTCCCGGAGGCTGCTGCTCCCCCGGTGCCGGGGCGGCTATTCGCTGCTTCCCCCCCTGCCCCCATGCCCTCCCTTTATCCATTCCGAGGGTGGGGTGCGCCGAGCGGGAGCTCCCCGCTTTGGGGCCGGCGGCGGGGGAGCAGCGTCGGGATCCCCCGGGACGCGGCGATTCCCGCGGCGGAGCCGGGCACCACCGCCCACGGCCCCCCATGAACGGCGCTTTATTCCGCAGCGCTCAAACCCCTCATTGTGTTTGGCAGAATCACCTGCCTCCTCCGGAGCCGGGCGATTAATTTAATGCGATACAGAGCGCGCTCCGTCCCGGCCCTCGCCTCGGCGGCGAGATCTCCGCCGGGCGCTCTCCCCGGGGCACGGCAGGGCACGGCACGGTACGGCGAGGCGGGCTGGCATCCTCCGAGCACCGGCTCTCCCGGCGGCGCCCCGAGGAAACCTTCCCCGCCCCGTAGCGGCGGCGGCAGCTCCGATCGGAGTCGCACAAGCAGCCGCCGCGCAGACCTGCTCGGTGCCCGGGGAGCGGGGAGCGGGGGGGGGGGGGAGGATTGCGAGGCGGGCGGGGGCCGAGCCGTGCCTGGCGAAGGGATTTGCTGGGTCGTTGGCTGCGCCTGGGGAAAGGCGGGCGGGGAGCGGGGGGGGGGGAGGTTTGGCTGCGCCTAGCGATGGGGGATTTGAGAGGGAAGGGGAGGGGGGTGGCTGGGCTCGGTGGAGGGGGGGGGCTGGCTGCCGCGACTGCTGGGGACGGCGGCTGTTATTATTGTTATTACTGTTATTGTTATTTTTAGGGGGCGGCGGCGGTGGTGGGAGCGGGAGGGTGGGGGGGTGGGGCGGGCCACGCTCAGCGGGGGGCGATGTGGAAGGGGGGGGCCGCCGGCTGCGCTCGCGGAGGGGGCATGAGGTGAGAGCGGTGGGAGAAGCGTCTCCTCTGTTTCTAATAAAGGAAACGACTTTTATTGAACGATAAATGCAGGGGAACGAAAGTCGTGTGGGTGCGCCTGGTGGGGGCGATTGATTTGGCGGAGAAGGGGGGGGGTGGGAGGCGGCTGCCCGTGCCGGCGCGGGGTGTTTGGGGCGGGGGGGGGGGCGCGCAGCAGCGAGGGGCCGGCTGGCCTCGGCTGCTCCTGCCCGGGGGGGGGGATCGCGGGGAGGGGGCGTTGGCTGCCCCGGTGGAAGGGGGCGAGGGGCTGCCCCTGTTCGTGGGGGGGCTGGAGAGGGGGAGAGCGGGATGCTCGCGGTGGGGGGTCCGGAGGGGGGGGAGGCGTAGGCCGTGGGGTGGTGCCGCCTGCCCCTTTCGGGCAGGGGGGGGCTGAGGGGGAGGTGTCGGCTGCGCCTTGCCAGTTGGGATTTGATAGGGGCGGTAGGAGACACGTCTCCTGTTTCTAATAAAGGAATCGGCTTTTATTGAAGGATAAATGCAGAGAACCAAAGTCGTGTGGGCTGCAGCCGCCGAGCTTCGTTAGCTGACGATGTGACTGTGAAGATAAAACGCTCCACAATAACTCGAGCGCGAAGAGCGCCGGGGATGGGGACGCGCACTCCCCGCCGGCCCCGGCCCCCGCTCCCGGTGCCCCGTCCCTCCGCCCCCGCCGTGCCCTCGGCCCCGGCCCCACGGCGGAAGGTGCCCGGGGAGCCTCAGACCGTGCTAACGGCTCGGCCTTGGGACTTCGCCAAGTTTCTCTGACTTAGGGGAACTCGGGATGAGTAATCGCGCCAGGCTGGGGTTTGGGAGGGTGGTGGTGGTTTTTTTTTGGGGTTTTTTTTTTTTTTTTCGCTCGTTCGCTCTCTTCTTCTTTTTTTCCCCTTGTCATCAGCTGCTGACCCACTCACTTCGAGAGCACGGCACCGACGGGTTTCTGAGAAGGGCGGCGGGAGGAGACGGGGACATGCGGCGAGCCCAGGGAAGCCCCCTCCTCCCCGTCTCGGCTCCCCGCCGGCTCCGCTCCGGCCCCGAGCAGGTCGGGGCTGCGCGGGGTCCCCGCGTATCCCGGCTCCCGTGCGGGGCGTTGGATGTGGCTTTGCCGTGGGACGGAGGGGAGGCACGCACGCCCACGCCACGCGCGCTCCGCTGCCTCGCGTGGAGGCCCCTGGGGAGGTTTCCCAGGGCAGCGAGGACACGGCGCGGCCGCGCCTTGCCCTCGGGGAGGTGTCGGGAAACCTTTTCGACTCGGCATCTCGGCTTATCGCAGGTGGCGACGGCTCAAGGACGGGAGGGGAAACTCCGGACCCGGGGGGGGAGGCCTCGGGGACGGGCAAGCGCGATGTAGCCCCGGCCGTGGCCGGCGTGGGCGCGACGGAGCCCCGCTGCCTGGCGGGGGGGGGGAGGAGCGGCGCCCGCATCCTGCCCGCCGGCCCCGGGGCGGGTGCGGGCGCGGCGGGGCCTTGCCCTGTGCGGCGGAGGGCAGGGCCGCCGCCGTGTGCGTCGGGCGCCGTGCCCGTCCGCGGCCTCCGCCTGTGCCTGCCGGGCGGCGGGGCGCGGGGGCGGTCGCGGGGTAGGAAGCGGCCGCGGGGGGGCTCTCCGGGCGAGGGGGGGGGAGAGAGAAGGAAGCAGAAGCGACTCGATGCCGAGGGCGGCCGTCAACAGAGGATCCTGCAGCTTGGCTAGGGGCAGGACGGAGGGGAGCATCGCCGCCCCGATGCCGTCGGGCGTGCCGCAGCGAAACGACCTGGAAAAGGCAGCCCCACTCTCGCTCTTGCCTGTGGTGCTGGCGTGGGGCTCTCCCCTTTACGGGCAGTGAGGGGCCGGTAAGGCGGGCCGCTTCACCCGCCGGCGACGGGGGCGGCGGGCGGGCAAGGCCGGGGCGCGCCGGGGAGCGGGTCGCGTTGCTAATCTCGGCGCCGGGCAGGTTTCAGTCGTCTGATTACCTGCGTGATTTGGCTTCCGAGAGGCGCGCTAAGGAAGCGGCTGCTGCCCCGGTTTGGGTACCGCGGCGGCGGGAGGGCGGGGGGGAGGGGGGGGGGAAGGCGGAACGTAGGGAGATGAAGTGAGGATGGGGTTTTAAATGGCATTTCTGAACGGAAAATACTTTTATTTTCCCTTGTTTTTTTGAAGCTGCTTTCGAAATGAACATTTTCTGCGATAAGAGGTGACCGATCAGAATCGCTGGGGGGAGGTTGTAAGCAGACGTTTTGCCCCAGCTTACTGTTATCTTATCTTTCACACTTGCAGGGCGAAAAAGTGGCTTATCTTTATACCCACCCCCCTCTCGCCTTAATTGCTAAAAACACTGTGAAGTGTTAAGTACAGGACTAAAGAATCTCTCCGCGTGTCTGCCATGCGAGTGAAAGGGGGGAGGAAGGATACGATTTGAAAAATTAGGGGCTTTTCTCTGGAAAAGTACACACGTGTACACACCGAGAGCCCCTCCCTGCCCCCGCTCCGCTGCCGCTTTGATGTTGCAGGCTCTCATTTCATATGTATGCACCCCGGCGAGCCACCCGCCGCTGCCGGGCTTCCAGCCGGGGCGCAAATCCCGCTCCTCACGCCGGTGAGCCCGGGGGCTGCGCCGCGGGGCGCGGGCGCGGAGGGCGGCGGAGGCCTCCGCTGTCACCTCTGGGGCGGAGTGAATAACCCCAGTGTTTATGAACCCAGGCGGGGAATTGGTATTCAGCGCCGAGCCACGGCATCGTCTCCTCGCTTTCTCTCCCCACCCCCTCCGAAACAAAACACAACACAAAAACAAAACCAGAAGGAGGACGGAGGTGATTCATCGACTGTATCCAATTATTAACATACAAGCTGTAGTCTGCACAAACACACCTTCAAACCATGGCGGTTCCCCCGGCCGCCGTATTATATTTAAACTCGGGAGCGCGGTGGCTGCCGTGCCTCCGCCGAGCTGCCGCTCGCTGCCGCGCCTCCCGGGCCGCCGAGGGACGGGACCGGGACCGGGACCAGGGCGCAGCCCGCGCACCCCAGAGATGAGGGACCCCACCGGGAAAAGGGGGTGCAGGCCCCGGTCTCCCGCGCATCGCCTTCAAAGGCGAAGGCTCAACCTCGCCCGCACCGCTCTCCGGCCGGGGCCGGCGTTTTGTCTGCCTTCGGGTCCTGCCCCCCCTTCACCGCCAGCCCGCCGACCCCCGCCGCGCCGCCCGCTGCCCCCCGCCGGGCTGGGGAAGGGGGTGGGGGGAAAGACGAGGAGAGCGACAACCTCTCCGGCGCTATTTTTACTCCTCTCCAGACTTGTGCGGCGCACGCCCCCTCCCCTGCAGGGCCTTGCCTAGCGGCTGCATCTCCCCGCTGGCAGGAGCGACCGGGGCTGCCGCCGGCCCTCCTTTCACCTCCTCCCGCCCGCCCGGCCCGCACCACCCCGCCACCGGCAGGGCCCGGCCCCTGCGCCCGGGGCAGCGCCCCGCAGCAGCCCCTCTGCCCGAGGGGACGGTGCGGGGGCAAGGCGGGGACACACACACAGACACACACACACGCACACGCGCTCCGCAAGCAGACAAAATGGCCGAGGTATGCAAGTGGGAGAGGTGGAGGGGGCAGCTCGCAGCCAGCCTGCCCTCCTCCTGCAGCGGGGGCGGCCGGGGCTGCCGCCCCCCCCCTCCTTCCTTCCCCAGCTCGGTGCCTCTAGCCCGTCCCCCCGCGGCCGCCCCGCTGGGCTCGGAGCTGCGCCGTCCCCACCGAGCTCTGCCCGGGCCCGGCGGCAGCCGGCCCCCGGCCCCGGGCGGCAGGCCGAGCTTCCCGGCTGGAGGCTGGCCGAGACGTGCGTGTTTGCCTGCCCGTCCCTCCTCGGGCTGGCCGCTCCGAGCGGCAAACGGGGCCCGCGGGACCCGCCGGCATCTCCGCTCTTTTGCGCAGCGGGGAAGAGGGTGCGGAGCAAAAGCGAACGCAACCGGGGAGATTTGTCATTCGCCTTTGTAAGAAAGATAGGGGCGCTTAGTCCGTGAACCGAGCGCGTCTCGGGCTCTTCTGGGGAGAGGGAGAGAAAATAATGGATCTCCTGTCAACAGAGTAGCCCTGAACTACGAAGTAAAATTACAGTACTTCTGCTACGCAAAACCCCCTTGATTGCACGGGGAGTTTGCATGGCGGTGTAACAATATGCTGGCACCGTGTCAGGTCTGAAAGCGCTGCAGACCCTGTATAACGCCAATTGAGGCTTGTCTTGTTTTGTTATTCAGATTTCTACACTTCCATTAAAAACAGCCTTACAATAAGCAATGATAAAGGTCTGATTTAAGACACACTCAAGCAGGGCAATTCAAAGCTTAGGACAGTGATCTGTTATTTATAGGCTTTTCCTAGCACTCATCACCAGGCTGTCTGAGCACCTCGCTCGCATTAATTCATTTTACGTTCGCAGCGCCCATCTCCCCTCTCTCTCATTTCCCCTGCCCGGGAGACCCGCGTGCTCCGGTTGCCGTTTGGCGGGCAGGCGAGAGAGGCGCGGAGGGGGCCGGGGCCCGGCCTCTGCGCTCCTGGACTTTAACCCCCAACTTTCAGAGGTGCGCGGGCCGGGGGCGGAGGAGCGGGGGGAAAGGGGGGTGTGGGGAAGGCTTCCAATTAGAGGCGGCGCTGGAGGTAAATGAGAGCCGGCGTAAAGCCATCCCACTTGGAAGCCTCCTGCGAGAAGCCCATTCTGCCATTAACAATGGATTTGTCTTTACGAGGAGGTTAAGTACTTAGCATTATCGGAGCAGCCGTTTTTTTTTTTGCGAGCGCATCCTCACCCGGCTCCGCGGCGGCAGCAACCGCAGGCAGCAGCAGCAGCAGCAGCGCGGAGCCCCGAGCATCTGTGCGGGGAGCCCCCCCCCCCCCCCCCCGCCGCTCCTGGGGAGAGAGCAATGTGCAGCGGCCTGACCCGGGGGTCAGCTCCCTCCGGGGCGTGTGAGACGGAGGCGGGGGTGTGTGTGTGTGTGTTGGAGCCCGGTAATCCGCAAGGCAAGGGCATGCTCTGAATTTTGCGGTGTTATCTCGGCGGTGCCCGCACCCGCGGCAGCGGAAGGCGGCGCGGAGCGCTGCCGGGCCGAGCCAGGCCTCGGGAGGAGCGAACTGAAGCCCCAATGTCTTCGCCGGGAGCCGCCAGCCTCCCGCTGCAAAGCTCGGGGACCCGAGGAACAAAAAAGGCACAGAGGCGAACAAGCGCGGGTCTGTTCCTCCCCGCCACTGAGGAAACTGGGTTCACAAAGAAAGAAAGTTTAACTACGGTTAAAAATAAAAGTGGAGAGCGTTTACCCCGAGATAACTTGAAGTCATTAGTTAAGGAGGAGGAAAAAAAAAAACCAACCACAAAAACCCCCCAACCAGCCAGCCCCACGCTGTAGGCACACACATGTGAGCCGGAGTTTGCAGCCCGGGGGAAGGGAAGCGGGCGACTTCTGTGATGCAAGTGCGGGCCGATGGCACCGCGGGTCCAGACCTGCCGGGGAGAGGCAAAGCCCAGATCAATGCAGCCGGGAAGCCGCGGCTGCGGCCACCTCGCCGGGAAACGGACTAGTTCTGCTTTCCTACCGAAAGAAGCAATTTTAATGAGGTTTTCCCTAGGAAAGGGGAAAAAACCCACACCAACAGAGGTCTTTCCTCCAGCTGTGTGCCTGTAACTCACGTGTGTTCAGTCTAATAACTTTTAATGCCTAGCCCTAAAACATCTTTATAAAAAATAGCTTTACAGTGTAATAGGCCAGGTGTCCTTCTGCTTGTTATCGGAGATTAAAAAAACGTGTGGGAGCCTTTTCAGATGCGTGGCCCGCCGCTTCGGGATCAAATCCGGCGGCTGCCCGGGGCCGTGCGCCCCGCCGGCCGGCATCCCGGGACCGCAGCCCGGCCGCCGCGCTCGGCGGCTCCCCGGCCTCCCCTGCGAGGAAGCCGAGCGGTGCGGCTGGAGTTTCGGGTTTCAGACGGTGGATATTTCACTTCTGCTTTGAGGCGGGCCAGTTTTTTTTTTTTTTTTTTTAAGAGAGACGTAGCGAAAACCCAAACCCAAAGCCCCGTGATGGCAGTTTCACGAAATGCCAACCCTCTGGCCGTGACCCGTCTGCGTGTGTGTGTGTGCACTCTGTGTAGCCTTCCCCGAGCATCTGGCGTCCCCCGCGTTTTTTCCAGACGTGGCTTAGATTCTAGATGAAAGACTTCTGGATTTTTTTTTTTTTTTTTGGAGGGGGGGTTGCTTTGGTAGGGACAACTTTCGGCAACTCGTGCTTTTCCATCTTCGGGGATAAGCGGCAACGGCGGAGAGCAGGCAGGCAGCCCCATTGCTTCTCTGGCGTTGAATACTCCTCGCCCTGCCTGCTGCTTGTGCGCTCTCGGCGAGAAAAGCTCTCGTCTCCGCAGCCTTTTCGCGCAGGGTCTTGGACGTGGCGATTAAAAATCCCCCCCGGGGCGAACTGTCCGCGTTAATCGCCTGGCGTTTGGCTGGCAGTCGCTCCCACACGGAGCGGCGGCGAGAAGGGCTGGATGCGGCGCCGGCGGCGCTGAGGTGGCAAAGCTCCCGCTCCACCGGGAAGGCGCCGGGCGGTTGCGGGGGAGCTGCGGGGCCGCGGGGCGCGCCTGGCCCTGCGGCCCCGGGGCCACCCCGGGAGCCTCTACGCCGCGGGCTCCGCGGGACCAAACCGGGAGTATCGGCGGGGATGGGCGTTATGAACGTAAAATTTACGAGTCGAGCTCGCCGAGCCAAAAGTTGCCTTGCCAAAGTAAATAGATGCAGCCGATAACTACCAACCCGGAGATTAAAGGGCTCCTCAACCTGGGCAGAAATCTTAAAGCAGCCGTAGAAATGCCAGCGAGGGAAACGGCGTTTCAGTCGCCACCCCACCCCGGGTTGCCACACCACTCACACGCCGTAAAAACCGCGTTAAGGGCTGCCAAAGCCGGATCAGGCGAAAACGCGCTTTAATAAGGTTCCCCCCCCCCCCCCCCCGCCCCGGCTCCCCTCGCGCCGCGCAATGCAGACGTTGACAAACGAGTGGGTTTTTTTTTCCCATCCCGATTTGAAAGCTCGGAGAAGGGGACCGGGAAAAAAAGGCGCAAATCAGCGCGGCCGAGCCGCGGACCACGCGAAGTTGGGGGCGGCGGGTGGGACCAGAAAGGAGCCCCGGGGGGTGGGGGGGAACCCCCACCACGGGTGGGAGGGTGCGAGCGAAAAGGTCCGTGCGCGTCGTGACCCGTGCGGGGGATCAGGACGGCTGCGAGCCCTCGGCGAGTCCTGGGGCGGCGGGGATGCCCTTGCGCGACGGGGGGAACCCGGAGCCGGCGGCTCTGTCGGGGGGGGCGCGGGCTGCACCGCCAGGGGTGGTGGTGGGGGGATCCCGGGCACCGCGGTGCGGCGGAGGGGGAGCGAGTCGGGAAGGCCGGGGGCGTCCGGCGGAGGGGCCGAGGGGCGAGCGGGGCGGCGGGGGGCGGCATCGCGGCGCGACCCGCCGCGGAGCCTGGCAGCGATGTCTGGCAGCGCCGCCGCCGCCGGGTTTTTGACAGCTTGGCGGAGCGGAGTGAGCGGAGCTTTATGGTAATTGCGGTTCTCCACTGGCCTTCTGGGTAGCGAGCGAGGGGAGTATCGGCGGGGGGGGGGGGGGGCGGCTTTCCTCTCCCTGCCGGACGGGGAGCACGGAGTTCCCCCCCCGGGGCTCCGCAGCTTGGCAGTGACCTGTGCCAGCTGGGGGGGAGCGGGCGAGGCGAGGCGAGGCGAGGCGAGGGGCCGGCGGCGCGGCGAGCGGAGACGAGGGGGGGGCAAATCAATTAGTCAGGGCAAGGCGGGGGGGAGCGGGCGAGCGGCCGGGCGAGCCCTGCCTGGGCAGGGAAACGCAGCCAGGGGAGGGGGAAACTTGCAGAGGGGAAAAAGCGGTGGCGGCGCTGCTGCTGCTGCCGCTGCTGGCGGCGGCTCCCTCGGTGCAGCGCCTGCCCGGGGGGAGGGGAAGGGAGGGGAGGCGGCGGCTGGAGGAGGAGGAGGAGGAGGAGGGAGAGAGGGAGGGGGGATGCGAGGGGAGCGCAGCGTGCAGCAGACGGAGCCCGGTCTCCCAGCGGCAAGGTGAGGAAGAGCGGCTTTCCCGGCGGACTAAAGAGCGGGGGGGGGGGGGGGGGGGGGAAGAGGAAGAAAAAGAGAGAGAGAGAGAGAGGAGGAGAAGAGGAGGAGGAGAATTAAATCCCCAGCCACACACACACAAAGCCGCGGCGGCCAGGGCACGGGAGACGGCGGCGCGGGCGAGATGTGGGGAGCGCTGCGCTCGCCAGCGCAGGAACTTCGCCCGGAGCAAAGCCAGCAACATGGCGCTGCCAAACCAGAGCCGGCAGACGGAATGAGCATCGCGGGCTGCCGCTGCCGCTCCCGCCGTTGAGCCCAAGCCGAGCCGAGGAAGCAAAGCCCTTCCCGCGGGCACCTGCCCCGTCGGCGCAGGCGGCGGCGGCGGCGGCGCTCCTGCCCCCCCCCCCCCCAGCAGCTCCCTGCCTTCCCGCACCCCTTCCCCGATCCGCCCGCGCCGGGGCAAGCCGCGGCACACGCACCCACGGCAAAGGGGAGGGGGATCGGGAAACTTTTCTCGCCTACCCCCCTCCCATCCCCTCCGCTTCCGACGGGGCTGCCCTTCCCGGGAGAGCAGCAGGGCGAGGCGACGGTGTGGGGACCGGCGGCGGGGAGCCGCGCACGCCGCAGCCCCGCGGCGCGGCAGGAAGGTCAGTGCTCCGCTCCGCGAACAGCTCCCGGGGGGAACCGCCGCCGCCGCCGCTGCCGGGTCCCGCCGCCACGGGGGGCGGCCGCCGGGCTCCCTTCGCCCAGCCGCGGGGACGGCACCGCCGGCGGCGGCGGCAGAGGCGCCGCGACCGAAAGTTACGGCGCGGGGCAGCGGGGGTGGCGGGCGGGCGGGCGGTGGGGAGAGGAGTCTCCCGGTGCGCCTGCGGGGCTGCGGTGGCGGCGGCGAAGTTTGGAGGCAGTTGCTTGTAAAGATGTCTGTTTGGGGCAGCAGAGGCGCGGGGAGAGGCGGGGGCGAGGCTGCCGGTCACGGTGTCGGCTCCGGTGCGCCTGTGTGTGTGTGTGGGGGGGGTGGCGGTGGTGTTCCCCGTCGTCTCACACTTTGCGATCGGGGCAGCGGCGGTGCGGGGCTCCCCGGGCTGAGCGAGGAGCGGGCGCTGGCGACCCGCCGAGCGGGGACGGCTCCCGCGCCGAGGGGGGAGGTGTGTGTCCGGGCGCGGCGGGCAGGTGAGCGGAGGAGAGAGCCCGCTGCGGGCTGCCTTCCCCTCACCGGGAGAGCCCGGGGCTCCGTTTCCCCCCCTTTTCCCTCCGCCCCAGCGGGGCGGGCGCCGCCGCGCACGTGGGGCCGGTCGGCCCGGGGCTTTCCCGTGCGCGGAGCTTTGCTGGCGTGAGGTCCGGCGTGACACGGAAGTTTAGTCAGCCCTAAAATGTAGTTTGGGAGTTGGGAGAGGGAGCCGGAGGCAGGCAGGCTCGGGGGCTTTTGCCATCAAAGGGCCGGCCGGAGGGGGGGCGGGGGGGGGGGGGGACGGCCAGGCAGGGAGGCAGCGGAGGCTGCTTTGTGAAGCCGGGGCCAAGTGGGGCGGCTCTGCGCAGCATATGAGGCATGCATTTGATGTTCGCGGAGCGAGTCCGGGGGCGAGGGCTGCGGAGCGTTCACGTTCCTCTTTTCTTTCTCGATGTGTGTGTGTGTGTGTGTGTTGTGTTTTTTCTTTTTCTGTTTTTTTTTTTTCTTTTTCCCCTTTTTTCCCTCTCCCTCGTTTCCGCGATGTCTGTCGGATCCCGGGTTGGGTGATCGCGGAGGGGTCGAGGGGGAGGCGATGAGCACCTCCCCCGACCAAAAAAAAAAAAAAAAAAAGCCCCGACCGTAGTGAGCGGTGTAGAGCTGACAAAGTGTGAGGACTGGCTTTAATGGTATCGCCTCGGAGCTCCTCGCAGCATTAATTCCCACTAATGAATCTTTTCCAGAAACTCCGTTCATTGCTTTCATCTGCGCTTTGGAGCCTGCAGCTTTTGTATTCGTGTTTGTATTAAAAGGGGTGGGGGGTGCGGGGGGAGCCCAGCCCGCACCACGTAGCCTCGTAGCAAAGCCCGGATTTTCCAAAGGTTTCTATTAACTTTCCTCCCCCCTTTTTTTTTCCCGCCCCCTCCCCGTGGCCCTACCGCGGGGGGCGGCCGGGGAGAGCCGTGCCCCGCCAGGGCCGCTTGGGAAACAAAGCTGGGGGCGAGAGCGGGCGGGCGGTGCGGTGTCCGGGCCCCCGGGGCACCCCCCCCTCCCACCGCCACCGTTGGCTCCGCCGCGCCCGGGTCGCCGCCGCCCGCGCTGCTGCCCCCCCCCCCCCCCGCGTCCGCCCGCCCCCGCGCTTCTCCGCAGCTTTGTGCGCGCCGCTGCCCGCCGTACCGCGTCCCCCCGCCGCCGCTCCCGCCTGCTTTTCCTCCCCGAGAGGCCGGTGCTTCCCTATCTGTCTGGAGCCCGGTGCTCGTCGCGCTTGCGACACACCGATTCATTTCCTTTCGGTTCTGCTGTCGGAGCCGCTGGGTGTTTTTTCTATTTTTTTTCCCCTTTTCTTCCCTTTTTTTTTTTTTTTTTTCTTCCCGAGCGGTAGCCAGCGCAGCGCTCACCCTAATTGCTTTTAGGAGGATTAGGAGCAAATTCCTCTCCCCCCCCCCCCCCCGCCGCCTCTTCCCCCCCCCCCCCGCGGTTGCCTTCGCGCGCCGGGGTTGCAGTTTATCCCTGGTGCAGTTCTTTGAATTGCTGTCACAAATAGGTGACTCAGAGTTAATTAGGAAGTATGCACCGGATCAATGGGCTGCACAGCTCATTAGTTATTCCCCAGCCTTTTGCAGCGTTGGACCTCCGGCTCCTCGCCCCGTATTACACCTCCTTCGTAGGCAACCCGGGAGGGGGGTGGGTTGGCCGGGACCGGGGAGCGTTTGGGGTGAGGGAGGCTGGGTGCGAAGGGGCGTGATGAATACGGACATTGAAGTTTCCAGGTTGGGAGGTTGCTGCGGGTGGACGAGTGGCCGGCTCCCCTCTCGCTTCCCGCCCCCGCCCCCCCCCCCCCGCCCTCCAGCCCCTCCCGCCCCGGCTATCAAACCTGCCTCCCCGCCACGGGCGTGGAGGGCCCTCGCCCGCCCCGAGGTCGGAAGGACGAGCCCGGAATGTTACCAAAAACAAACAGGCACCAAAAAAAAAAAAAAAAAAAAAAAAAAAAAAGGGGGAAAAAAAAAGTGTGTGTTTATTGGAGCGTACGCTGAGAGAGCAGACAAAATCTCATTTGTCAGGCATGAAGGTGGGCTGTGTGGAAGGCTATAAATATACCGGGGAGGATTGTATCGCGGTCACTTTTCTGTTCTTCGCCATTTCTAAGGTGAGTGGCGGAGGCTGAGGGACCGGGCAGGGGCTTCTCCTGGTATTGTTTGTCCGTCTGTGATAGATCGGTCTAGACAGCCGCTCAGGCTCCCTGCGAGCTCAGGAACCGGAGCCTGAAAGGGAGAGTGGGGGAGTCGGAGAGGAAAAGGTCACCGCGATATTTTTTTTTCTTTTTTTCTTTCTTTCTTTTCTTTTTTTTTCTTTTTTTTTTTTTTCGTGGCGATGGTTGTTAACCCTTGAAGCCGAGAGGGGATCGCGGCCGGCTGCTTCAGCCTGGAAGGATGCAGGAGCAGCAGCAGCGGTGTCAGGGATGCTGGCGGAGCGGGGGGGGACGGGGCAGCGCTCCTTGGGCCCCCGGCGCTGCCCCGTCCGTCGAATGGCTTTATAAGAAGCTGTTTCCCACAACAGGAAAAGAGTTCATGAGGCGAGCGCCAGATTATTTCGTTCCCAGGAGTTTCCTCTCTCTTGGAAACTCCGAGGAGCGCTTGGAGCTGGGGTCGGGCGGCCGTGGGGCCGGGGAAGCCTCCGCAGCCCCTCCTGCTCGGCCGGGCCCCGTGGGGTGGCCGGGCGGGCGAGCCGCGGGCGACGGGGCGTCCCCGGTGGCTCTCCGCCTCCCTCCCTCGGCTCCCCCCTCCCCCCCGCCTTTCCGCGGGTTGCAGTGGAAACCCCGCGGCGGAGGTTCCCGGCCCCGCGGGGAAAGCGAGTTTCCGCGGCCGCCGTTGGGTCCCGTCAGCTTCTTCCCCCCCCGGCACCTCGTCCTCCTTCGCCCCACGGGGCCGCCTGTGTGTGGGTGCCCACGGCGTGGGGGGCAGCCCTCGGCTCCTCTCGCTGCGCAGGCAGAAGCCGGGCGTACCTGCCTGGAAGGGGGTGCGTGGAAGCCCACGGGGGCACGCACGCCCCATGGAGGGCAAGGGCTGGCGGGGAGCGGGGTTTTGCGTTGGGGCCGGGGGTTCTTTGCGGCTCCTGCGTGCGTGTGTGCTGCCTTTTGTGCCCAGGCGTCCTCGCTGGATGAGATGCGATCGTGGCGTGCAAGCCTGGGCGGTACAGATTAAAAGCAGTTAAGGCTTTCGAGCGATAGATAAAAGCTGGTTTTGTTGGATTCGCCTGCAGCGCAGACCATTCCCATTCCTCTTTGTCTGAGCCCTCGTTCCGGGCGCTACAGCCTTATTGGAAATGCTCCCGAGCAGTCCGCGCAGCCAGGGCAGCAGGCAGCTCAGCGCTTATTTACACGTCACATCTAAATACATCTCTAATTAGATAGAAGCAACACCGGAAATGGCAGATTTGTTGCATATCTAATAGAGACCAGTGCAAACAGACTCAGCAGGGTTTCCCTCTCTTTTCCACCACTGCCCCCCCCCCCCCCAAAAAAGACTAGCAAGACCAAGCTAGTAATCTGAGGCCAAACAGAAACGACTTCTCCCATTTGAGTGCATTATGAACCACATTGGCAAATGTCTCTATTCTAATATTTAAAGCAATACTTAGGATGTGTGAACTGAATGCCCAAATATGGACTGGGTCTTGAAACAATACTGGTGCCTTGGCTTTATTCCTGCGCTGGTGGACAATCCAGGCTCCGTGTCACGCACTGTATCTGCCTTTACCAGGATGTGCCGAGACCTGCAGCTTCTCAGGCTGTTTGAAATTGTCGTCCCGTTTCCCTCCTCTTCCCCCCACTCCATGATAATTCACTTTTTTTAAGGTTGATAAAGAAGCCAAGGTCCCCTAAAAGGGATGCCAGAGGCAAGGTGACTGAGCACCAGGGGCTCCTGTACAGTCTGGGCAAGCAGACTTTGTGGATCTGTGCAGCTGTGAGACCACACAAAGTTGTTGACGTGCTTTCGGGTCGCCATTTGCGGAGAAAATGGACCCAGGCCACCACAGCCCAAAATAATGAGTGCTGCGCATACCAAAGTAGTTTTAGCAATCTGTGGCTGTCCTTTAAAAGGTCTCTCAACTTTGACCGGTGAGTGGCCCCTGCAGAGATGGGTAAAAGGCCTGCTCCAGCTCAGGTCTTAGCTCTTAACAGCCACGTTGCCCTTGGAGTAAATGTGGCTTGGAGTAAATTGGTGCTCGGTACGGAGGAGAAGCGGTCTCTTAATTTTTGCGCATCTTGCCAAAGGTGTGGGCTATTGCTGGGACTCTGCAGAGTAGTTGGGTTGCACAGGTGATATGTGATACGCTATTTTTCCCCCGAACACTGCAATAGATCACGTTTTAGTGCGGGCTTAGAAAGAGCGGCGTGAAGCCAAGTTTAATACTTCCTCCTTAGGCTGGGTTTCGCTTTAGAAATAATTGATGTCCAGTGCGGGCCTGCTCCCCTTTTTCTTGGTTTCGTGCTAACCCGAGTGGCAGAGTTGAGCCGACTGGCTGGGGAGAGCCAGGCGGACCCCTTTTTGACTATGAGGAGCAGCGCTCGCTGTCTCTGTGTGTGTATGTGTGTGTGCAGGAGGCAGCGCAGAGGCTGCAGGCAGGGGGAGTTCCCGGGGCCGTGAGCAGCTCCTGTTAATCCTCCTGTCCTTTCAGGGAATGGGGGCTTACGGCGGTTGGCTGCTCCGGATCGACCTTTCCCTCTGAGCTGAGCCGCTCGGGTCCCGAGGCTGCGGCGGTGGGATGGGGTGTCTCTCCTGGGGAGGGGGATCACGTCTTTCCTGGGGGTTTCTCTGGAGCGGGCAGCCAGGGCGCCTTTGAACAGACGAGCAGACGAGGTGGGGACGGAAAGGAGGAGGCCAAGAACGCGTCGCAAATGTGGATTTAGGAAAGTTCTGCTGCCTTCCAGCAGGGAATTCATTTTTCCTTGTTTGCTGGACAGCAGTTCTTGGCTGAGCGGAGACTTTTTTTTCCCCTCCTCTCTTCCACCGCTGGAAAAGTTAGCGAGTGAGAGCACGCTTCAGGACCTGCCTGCCTGTTTTCCTAAACTGTTTCCTGAATTATTCGGGACTCTCCCTCCGCTCGCAAGTGCTCCTCGCCCCCCAGACCTACCTCGTGAGCTAATAGATGCAGTGCCGTGTGATTAGACATGCAAGGAAGTCCGCTTGGAGAAGATCCTGACAGCATGAAATATAATTTGTGATCTGAAAGACAGTTTCCAGTATAATCTCATTATGCACCACAGACTCCCGGTGTTATTTTGTAGAAGGCGGACAATGATCAATTTACATTGACCTGGGGCTGGGCGAGCTTTTAGATGGTAATTGCCATATTGATTTGCATGCAAAAAGAAGACCTGCTAAAATTAAAGACCGGAAGCTAAATTAAACTAAATTTATTGTCTAGGTGCGAACTAAAAGACTTGTTAAAGTCCTAGGGTAGACTTGGAAAGCTATGAAATTCAGAGAAAAATGATTCTCATCCCGATTCCTCCGGAAAATGAATCTACATGACGGGAGACAGGGGCTGCAAAGACCCCATTGTGAGCAGAGGCACACAAGCCAGGGCTGTTCCGTGTAAGCCCCGACTCTCTAAACAATCAGAGAATAAAATATCTCCTCTGTCCAATGAAAATCGCGGCCTGAATGTTGGGATTGTCGTGCTAAGGAAAACAAAGCTTTATTTGGATAAGACAATTAAAGTGGAAAGCGCAGAATCCACCAGCCACACTGGGAATGGCTGGTATAAAGAGCTGAGTGTGTTCAATAGAGCGCTGGGGAAAGGGGGAGAGGCTTCGGGGCTTGCGCTCGGCAGCCGAGCCGGCACTGGGAAAGCCTGGCATTGTGCTTCCTCTGCCCCGCTCCTCGGCCAGGAGGGGCGAGATCCCTCCCAGCCAAAAGTGCTCTCCTTTTTCCGCGGCTCCCGCTGCTCTCAAAGCCATCTCCTACCGGCCGGCGCAGCTCTGCATGGGGGTCGTTCCCTGTGCACTTCCCAACGGCTCCGGGGTGGGTTGCAGTATGCCATTGCTACCAGCCTGCCCTGTTCCTCCTCAGAGCGTGTTTTGCTTATTCTTTTTCAGTTGGAGTAGCTCTAGCTCTTATCCCAGGTGTTCATTCAACGCTGGGGGATACCTCACCTAGGGGCCTCGTACGTCTTTCAGTATTTGCATATTATAAAACATTTGTGCCTGTGTCCTCAGTTATAAAAGTCAGATCTCCTCCTCCACAGGAGGATCGGAGTAGCCGGCGCCTGGCACAGTTGATAGCAAAGAGAAGTACGTCCGCCCATACTTGCACAGGCAGCAGACACCATGCCTGGAGCAGCCCGATGGCAGTCCCTGTGCTTGTGTGGCCCAGGGGTCGTGGGGCTGCCTGTCCCTCACGCGCTGCCGCGTTTCCCCCCCGGCTCCCCAGGAGTGGAGTGGCATTGCAGCCGGGGGGCTCCTGGAGGGGGTGGGAGAGCTTTGCGGGGGTCATTTAGCAACGGCTTGAGTACGGCGTTTGCGCGTGGTGGCAGGGAGGGACAGAGAAGTGAAATCAAAGCTTGGAGGGGCGTATTCTCAGCTCTCCTTGAAATTCACAGGGAACTCGCTAATGGCAGGAGAGAAGGGGTGGGCTGAGCTCCTCTTCTTTCTAAGTGTAAATTCCTTCCCTGAGCCAAACTTTCTCCATGTGAAAGCTCCTGGCTATGGAGAGATCCTACAGGGATCCCTGATCCCCGGGCAATCCCCTTTGCTCCCACGCCCCCGGGATGTGCTGTAAGCTGCTCCGGCTTGCCCACAGCAGTAGGAGGCTGAGCTGGGTGTTGGGGGAAGCCCTTCCCACAGGCTGCGGTCCCCCTGGCTCACCTTGCTCTGGCCTGGCCGTGCTCCCCGCGCGGTGTTTTCCTTTCCTCCCGTTTGAGTAGTCAAGCACAAAGTGGATTAGCGAAGCCCCGTGCAGAATTAAGCAGCCCGGTGCGAAGTTATGCCGAGCTCTGCCTGGAGGACTCGCCTGCCTTTCCCCCCCACCCCCCACCCCCGGCAGACCTCCCGTGACGTGCTTTGCCGTGCCAGGGCAGCCTGGGGCCAGTGGGCAGGGGTGGATGCTTCCCAGGGTCTCCACGCAGCTGGTGGGTGAGGGGAAGGAATCGCTCTGGCTAAAGTTGCGAGTGGCAGGGGAAGCCGGAACAATACTTGCAAGCAGGAAGTGATCTCCCGGGGTAAAAACCTTTTAATGGAAGTGTAACCTGGCATTGCACAAAAACCCAACCCAGGGCGGCTGCCGCCAGCTGGGGAGGATGCAGGGCTCCGGAAGATGCGTGGGAGGCCGTGCCGTGCCGTGCCAGGGGCGCCCACGGCGGAGCCCTGCCTGCGGAGCCGGGGGCGGCTGCGGCGCGGCCTGCCCTGAGCAGGCGGCTGAAGGTTGTCTTATTTTAGCTACAGAAATATCTCTCTAGATCCGTTACTGCGAGATCTCGTTTGCAATAAACTGCATTGGCTCTCTTCTCTTTATACAAATTGCTGGTATGAAAGAAAACCCAGCCTATATGCATGGAGGCAGGCATGAGCGAGTGAGATCAGGTTTCCTACTGAGCTCCCGGAGGAGAAGTCAGCATTTGATTGAAGCTACACTTGGTTCTTGGTTCCCAGGGGACAGCAGCCCTGAAACACGAGAGCCCTCCCTCCTTTCCCCCCCCCCCCACTTCTCTCTCGTCTTCCTCTAAAAGCCTTTGTGCTGAAAGAGCCTCAGTAGGCACGAATCGCTGGTCTCTCACAAGAGTGTGTTGCAGCCTTTGCTGACATTGTTTTGTTAGCAGTGGTTTTTACCAGGCCAGCAGATTTCTAGCTACGTCTCGGCAATGAATAGTCGATGATACTGACCTGCGAGTACGTCGTCCTGGCATCATTTGTCGGTGGATCCGATTCGGAAGTCGATTGGAGATGTATCACACGGTGGTGGTGCGAAGCACCTTAACCTGCCCGAGGAGTGCTGCCCTAGGGCAAGAGCCAGGCCAAGATGCAGATGCGCTTCCAATAAAACCGGCTGTTTCCCCTTGCTAGTGCTGCTTCCCAAACTGCGTACGAGCCCCTCGAAAGTGCGCTTCCAGCTCCTGTGGCCTCTTTAAGAGTTCACACGGTACACACATTTTAGAGAAAGTCGCCCTGTCGTGGTTTTACTTTAGAGATGCACGATTTGGATAGTGCTGGGAGTCAAACTGGGCAAAGGAAAGGTTTCCTTCCAGCTGATGCATTTTTCTCTCGCTTCTGTTCAGTATATTCCACCTCTCCTCCAACTTTGCCACCGATACAACAATAAGTAAAGGCAGGGAAAGAAGTATGGGGATTTACACTCAAATTCCAGCTGCGCCCAACAAAAAACTCGCTGAGAGTGTGCTGCACACTCCTTTGCTGGCCAGGTGGTTGCACCGCCAGCGAAACTGGACTCGTCTTTTAGATGTTTTGTTTAGGGTGTTTTTTCACGTGTTTTTTCCTTACGAGGGAAAGGGCTGAGGGTGGAAACGCGCCTCGGGCTGGCTCTGCGAGCGACGGGGTCATCGCCGGGAGTGGGGGCGGCGGAGGGGCCCCTCGGCGGGAGGTTTCGCTGCGGTGACAGACCGGTGCGAAGCGGCAGGGGCCGGGGGTGGCTTCCAAGGGGGGGATTTGCCCGACCTTCCCGGGTGACGGGCTGCTCGGGGGCGCGCCGCGCCGCGGGGGCGCGCCCGCCGTGTGCCGCTGCGCAGCTGCGGGCGCGGCATTCCCCGCTGCCGCGGGGCTCCCCCCGCGCCCTGCCCGAAAGCCCGAATCGGGAGCGGAGCTCAACTTCTGATAAGGCTTTCCCCCTCCCTCCCACTTCGGGCTGGAAACCCCTCTCCGCTGTGGGAGAGAGCACCCCGCCGGCATCGGGCTGGCGGAGAACCCCATCGCCGCCCCCGCAAGAAGTCTCCCCCCTCTCGCGGAGCAGCGCGGCTCCGCCTGACCAGCCGCCGGGAACGAGCCCGTTTCTGGCCCCGGGTGTGGGGGAGGTGGGTAGAGAGGGTGTTCCTTGTTTCGAGTAAACCAGCTGCGGTAGTTGATGGTAGAGCAGGGAAGGCAGACACAATGCTGCTGTTGTTGGTTTGATCTCTAGCTGGGGATTGTTAGTCTGGATTTAACTCTGTGGCGAGCGGAGGGATGAGGGGTGTGTGTGTGTGTGGGGTGTGTGTGTGAAGGCGAAGGCTGTTTACAGCCAGCGCAAATAATGTGACAGCTGTTGGAGCGCGAAGAGCCCGCGCCTCGCCGGCACTCGCACACAAAAGCTCTGGCTGCGGCCGGAGCAGCCCCGGGGCCGCTCCCGGAGGGCACCGCCCGCCGCTTTTGCCGGGGGCCCGACGGGGAGCCCCGGGGCTCGGCGGGCAGCCCGGGCGGCGGCGACGGGGCGCCCGGCCGCGCTCCCCTGCCGCGGCGGCGGCGCGGCTTGGGCAAACGGCGCTGGGCGGGGAGAAGCCTCGTCGTCCCGTCCCCCGTCCCCCCCGCCTTTTTCTCCTCCTCCGCTTGGTTTACAAGCGCAGGGAGGCTGCGGGAGGAGCGGGCGGCTCCGCGCCCGACCCCGGCCGCCTTCGGCACTGGGAAATCCCTGGGAAGCGGCGGCGGCGGGTTTGCGGTGGCCCCCGGTGATGTTGCGGGAAGCAGCGGGTGAGGCGTCTCGGGAGCCCCGCGGGAGGAGGGGGCAGCCCCGGTGGCCTCGGGCAGGGCACAGTGCGTGTTGGCTTCCCCAGCACATGTTGGCAGAGGAGAAGTTCTTCTCCCCCCCGATAACCTGGACACCCAGGCACCCGTGGAGTAGGTCCTCGGTGAAAAAACTCCTCCTGCGTAAATAGCCCCAGCGGCTATTTTCTCCTCAAAGCTTCTCTGCATCTAAGCCCCACGGTTCGCCTTTTGAGCGTAGGATATAAAATGCTGCCTGTTCTTGAAGTTTGCTGCGGTACCCAAAGTGATCTCCCGCCCCTTTCAGAAGAGCCTCTGGAAAAGTCGAGGGAACTTGGAGAACTGGGTTCCGGCCTATATTTGTACCTGACATAGTTTTCCTACCTACGAGAATCGCTATGTTTTATATAGTAAGTGACCTCCACGTACTATTGTCTTTTTGACAGGCGGCTCTGGGGTGGAAAGCAGGTAGGGAGATGCTTATTCCCTCCCCCACCCCCCTTTTTGTAATTTTGGTCGATGGGTTGCCCTTATCTATTACTCTGCAGTCAATCTATTTTATTTTTTTTCTCTTTTGGCCTTGACTGTCCCCTTGGTCCTTTATGGATTACACTGTGCTATTAGTGGCGAAAGTGCGCCAGTAGTCATTCAACAATTTTAGCATCAATTCCTATAAACTGGTGTTTTATATGACATGTGCCATTTTTCTGCAAGAATACTGCTTGCGAAACTAGTTTCGCCTTGGAGCAAAGGCGGAAAGATAAACAAGCCTGCATAGCCAAAACACTGGCAATCTCTGCCTCCTTCCAAATCTTTTAAAGTCACGGACTAATATTTTCAGGATTATGCTGCTGCCGCTGAGGAGGGAATGTCGCTGGCGTTAAAAAAAAAAAAAAAAAGGAAAAAAGCTAATGCAAATTAGAGAAAAATAATTTTCTTTCAGCGATATGCAATGTATTAGTCACTTGTTATCATGCTTAGAGGCAGACCTCATTTGCGCGTCTGCCAACTCGTTCACATCTGCTCAGAGCTGTTCAGGGCATTTTAACCTTGGCGGTGTCGTGTCGTAGTCCCACGGATCAAGAACGAGTAATTAAAGCTCTAAGCAGCAGCAAAAAATTCATAGCCGCCCATCTGCATCCCAGTTGATTCGGCTGCTTTGTTTCGGTGCGGAGTGCCGGGATGGGAAGGCAGGGCCGGCGGCGGCCTCCTCTCCGGCGGGGCATCGCCGCCACCGGCAACTTTATTTCCTTTTTTTATTATTTTTATATTTTCATTTTTCACGGAAAACCCGAGTGGTGGTGTTGGGTTTCCTTTTCCACCCCCCCACCTCCGCCTGGTGTTTTCCGCACGCTGAGCCGGGTGGTGTGAGGTGCTAGCTGTGCCGGCCCTGGACGGGGGGTTTCTTCAAGAGGTCTGGAGAAGGCGATGCGGGGCTGGGACACAAGAGTTGTGGAGACGTTCACCCAGGTGCCTGGAACGCAGCTTTGCTCACCGAGGCCTTGCCAAGCACTTTCCAGAAGTGCTCGGAAAAAGCGTTTTTCCCATCAAGGAGAAACCGTAGCGCCGTAAACCCGACATAAACTTTGGGGCGAGGCTGATTTTTATGCATTGTTTAGCAGAAACCGAGATGTTTATTTGTTTGTTGTTGGGAGGACGAGGGAGGGAAGGGGGGGGGGGAAGAGAGGGAAAAGCCTCAACTTCCCAAGCACTTTTTCTTCCATGAGGCGGCCGAAGGTCCCGGTGCACCGGGAGCCGGCCCCGCCGCCGCCGCTGTGCAGACAAAGCCCTGCGGGGAGCGGGAGGCTTTTTTTACGCTCTGTAAAACGGGAGACGGAGGCACCCAAGTTTTAATATTTGGCTCTTGTGCGCCGGCCATTTGCTGCATGGGGTGGGGAGCCGCCGTCCCCCGGCGGGGCTGCCGCGGAGGAGGGGGGGGGCGGGGGGGGGGGGTGAGTTGAGGGGAGCGGAGGGAGCCGGTCCCCATCCATCAGCCCCTCGAAGCTGTTGCTCCGTAAATGAGGGAACCACAGGCCCTGTCAGCCGCAATTATGCAAAATGAAGTCGTCCGTGATCAATATCTCCCAACGTCCCCGACGGATGCGGGGGGGGGGGGGGGGGGCCGCCTCCGCCCGGCGTGCCGTGGCGGCTCCGCGCCGGGGAGCGCTGCGCCGGGGTGGCCGGAGGGAAACCAAGGGCGTACGTCGCATTAATCACTCCCGCCCCCCCCTCCCGGGGGGGGGGGGGGGGGTGTGCGGCGGGGGCTGGGGGAAGGAAACGGGGGCCGTGCTCCGGTATTTCTGGAAGGATAACGCTGCGGAAGCCAGCACAGGCTTTCGCCCAACTCTCTCGCAGGAGCGCTGGGACTTTTGTATTCAGTGTTGGGGGGGGGGAGATCCCTGGAGCCCCATCAGTTTCCCTAGAGGAAGGGGAGGGGGGCACGGCGGAGCCCGGTGAATGGCGAGCCCGTGGCGTTTGCGCTCGCCCAGCCTCCCGCGGCCGAACAATGGGGGACGGGCGGGGGGAAGGGGCTGGCTTGGTGGTATTTTTCTTTTTCCCTTTTTTTCTTTTTTTCCTTTTTTTTTTTTTTTTTACCCCCCTCCCCTCTCTCTTTGCTTTCTATCCCCCCCTCCTGAAAAGCAAAAGCCACACGGAATAAAGGCAACAATGACGGGCTCCCGGGGTGCCGAGTGCGCGGCGGGTTAATGGGGTGGGGGCGCGCAGGCCTGCGCTCTTCTCCCTTCCCCGCGCCGGGAACGCGGCCTTAAATTACCTGAAATGCACATTTCTGCCCGGCCCGCGGTGCGTGGGTGTGCATGCCTCTCTCTGTGTGTGTGTGTGTGTGTGTCTGTGTGTCCGTCCCTCTCCCGCTGCTCCTCCTTCGCAGCCCGAGCTCGGCTGCTGCCTGTTGTCTCTGGCAGCAGCAGCGGAAACCTCGCTGCCGTGCGTGTGTGTGTGTGTGTGTGTGTGTGTGTGCGTGTCTGTGTGTGGGTGAGTGACTGTGTGTACGTATGTGTGTGTGTGTCTCTCTCTCTCTCTAAAATGGCGCGGACGGCCTGGGTAGGGAGATGCCGCGGCGGGTGGGCGAGGGGAGGGAGGCCGGGCTCTCGCCGGGGGGCCCCGTCTGCGCGGGGGCCCGGGGGTTTCTGCGGCAGAGCCGGTTAGCGGCTCCCCTCCATCACCCGCCGCCTCCTCCGGCAGCCTTCTGCACGGCACGGCCGGAGCGGAGGCAGGCTGAACCCTGTGTGTGTGGGGGGAGGAAAGGCCCAGCCCCCCCCGACTCCTCCCGGAGAGAGAGCAGCCCGCCCGCCGCGGCGTACGCCGGGGGACACAGGCATCACCCGCGCCGGGGGGGGACGACACACGGGGCCGTGAGGGGCGGGCTCCGTAGCGGCGGTGCGGGGCTGCCGTTGCGGCGGACGGGGTCGGTGTTTCCCGCGAATCCCCGGGAAATCCTTCATGCGGGGATGTCTCAAAGTTGGGTACCAGCCGCCTCGCCTCCCCCCCACCCCCCCGGGGTGTGCGTGTGTGAGCCTTTGCAGCCTCTCTGTCGCACCCCCTCGATGCGTTTTAACGGGGCGGGGGGGAGGAATGGATGCGGGGGACCCCCAGCCCTGCAAACGTCCCGTAACCTTCAGGTATGGGCATCGTCGTGTGCCGGGGTAGCCCTCTCTCTCTCTCTCTCTGAGGGTCCGGGGCTTCCCCGGGGGGGCTCCGCGGCAGGCAGCGCCGTGTGGGCTCCGGGGGAAGGCGGCCAGGGTTATTTGAAGGATCGCCAGCCATTTTAACTTTCCCTTATTGGCCTCCTCCCCCGCCCCCTTCCCCAGTTCCTAGGCTTATCATTAATCGGAAACTTTTTTTTTCTCTTTTCTTTTTTTTTTTTTTTTTCTTTTTCCCTTTTTGGCTGCCGCCGGCGCTGAGAGCGATGCAATGATTCGCCTCGCAGCATATGGGAAAGGGGGGAAAGCGCCGCTGCCGCTACGGCGCAGCGACTGTCTGTGCAGGGTCCAAGTCGTGACAGACGGCGCGGGGGGGAGGGGGGGGGGGGCGGGGAACGGGGGGCCGCGGGGGCCGCTGCGGGCGGAGGAGAAGCGGGGGGGGGGTGTGTGTCTCCGTCCAGTCGGTGCCAGCACTAGCGCCGTCGGGGCATCCTCAGCGATGCCCAGCGGGGCCGAGGATGCCCCGACGGCGCTCGTGGTGGCTCGGTGGCCCCGGTTGCCCTCGGACGGCTCCTCCGCGCAGAATGTCCAGGTCCCGTCCGACACGTGACGGTGTGGGAGCCGCGGGGACACACACACACACGACACGACACACTCGGGGGAACGGGGACACGGGGACAGGGATGGGGTGGCTGCGACAGGAGCCTTAAAATAGACGCCGATCCCCTTTGCGCTGCCTGCGTGCTGCCTAAACCGAAATGCACTACCGTCGTGCATGACTCAATATGTATTTTAAATCGGTTTAGCGATCTCGCTGGCGCATTGTGCTTAGCTTTATGGTTAAATGAAATGCCACACGTCCCGGGTAAAGGTCAAACTTCTTCTCTAATCCGCGGATCCGTGCGGCGGCTACTTAGTCTGCAGCTTCCTCCACTGGTTTACAAAACGTGTCGCTAGCGGTGATGCCGTGTGGAGGTTGCATAAAATAACCCATGGTATTTTTTTTCTTTTTTAAAAAAAAAGCGCAGCCACCCCTGTTCTTTAAACACTTGTCTAATATTAGATCGCTGGCTGCTGCCAGAGTTTTATACGGCGCATTGTAAACGGTGCAGCAATACAGCGTCTTTAAAGTCTCCTTTCTAGCGGTGGCACAGGTCGTTGTTTTTATAACTCGTAAATATGTAAGTCGGAGGTAACAAGATAAACGAGGTACCTAAACACATTCATAAGCAGCTGCCCGTATTTAAGCTTATAAATACCGTACGAGCGCTGCCCTTTAAATCAAACTCCGGATGAGCGGGCTGAGGGCTAATCGAAGTAGATCGCTACGAGTCCCCGATTGCTTTTCCCTCCTCTCGCAGGGATTTTCACAAATCTGGAAATGATCGTTCCAGTGGCCTGGAACCGGGCGGCGACGGCGGTGGCGGGAGGGGGCGGCGGTGGTGGTGTGGGTGGAAAATCAGAGCCAGGTAATTTATTGCATCGTTTTTAATTTCCGAAAGGCCGTGGTTGTTTGCCGGAGCGCCCGGGCCCTCTCCGTCGGTGCCACCGGGGCTCGCAGACTTCTATTTTTTTACCTCTCTGAGCCCTCCCCGCCGCCGGCTGCTGCTGCTGCCGCCGCCGCCGGCGGCTCCGTGGCTTGTGCAGTGGAAACTGGCGGGCTGCCAGGCGGAGCTCGGAGGTGGAAAAGAGTAAAGGCGCCAAAAGGGAACTCGTGCGCCGCTGCAATTCTCCTCCCGCCCCGCTTCCTGGCTCGCTGCAGCCAGCCGGGCTTCCTCCATCATCATCGTATCCCCTCCTCTCCCTCCTCCTCCTGCTTCCCCGCCGAGACTTTCACCTCGCACACCCCGGGGCCGGGAAGGTGTCGCGGGGGTGGGGGCGAGAAGAGGCTGCCCCGGCCCGGGCGGTGCTGCCCTCCCCTCCTCTTTTCCCCCGGAGGCACGGAGAAGCGGCGTCTTCCTTCTCCTCCTCCTCCTCCTCCTTCCACTCCCCCCTCCCCTCCCCGCGGGCATCGGGTTTTTCTCGTTTTCCACGCCAGGAGCGCGTTAACAAAAAAAAACTTTGCCGCTGCTGCTGGCGTCAATGGCTGCCAAAAGTCTGTTGACGTTGCGAGGGAGACCCGAACGTTTCCCTTTTTAACCGGCACGGCCCGGCACGGCGCGCTGCGGGGGCCCCGCCTGCCCCGGCGGGGCGCGGGCACCGACGGGCGCTCGGCGGGGCTCGGCACGGCCCCGGCACGCCGGGGCCCCGCTCGGCAGCACGCCGGGAGGCAGGTTAGTGCTTGCAGGCGCTTTTCACAACTGGTTTCACACGGCGGCATCGCTGCGGAACCCGCGTGTGCGTTGGGCGTCTCGCTTCTCTCCCCCCACCCCCCACCCCCCCGCTCCCCCCCTCCGCTCCCCCCCTCCTTTTCTCCCTCCCTCCTCCGTGCATCACCGTCTATATTTAGCCGCAAATGGCTTTATCGGCCAGACACCTCCCGGAGGAAATGCCGTGCGCTCTCCGGCGGCCGAGCCCCGCTCCGCTCCGCGCAGCGCAGCGGGGGCGGCCCGGGGAGAAAGGGGGGTAGGCGGGGGGGCTGCGGCGCTCTGGGGCGCGCTGACAGCGGCGGGGGGGGGGGAAGCCGCGGTGGCCCGGCGGGTGACAGGCGGAGAGGATTAGGAGGAGGGAGGGAGAAAGAGACGTGTCGTCGGTTTCCTCCGCTGCGGCTACCGCTCGGGGCGCGCAGCCCGCCGTCGGGGTTGTATAATTGGCGGGGGGGGGGGTGGCTGCGCCCCCGCGGAAGCTGGGTATAAATAACTGCGGTCCCCCCGTGTCCTCCCTCCCGGTCTCCCGTCCCCGTCCCCCCCGTCCCCGCAGCGACGGGGCGTTCGGCCGAGCCGCCGGAGTTCCCTGCGAGCCGCCGGCCCCGACGGGGGCGACCGCTTGCGGGGAGAGAGAGGGGCGGGAGGGAGGGAGCGAGGGAAGGAGGGAAGGAAGGAAGGAAGGGGCGTGCGAAGAGTTAAAAGTCTGCTGCTTATTGCAATGAAATTATGGCTGGCAGTGGCGCCGCTGCTCGTTCAGCAGACCTCCACTTTTAAACAGTTCACAAGAAGTTCATCAGGGCGGCGATTAGAACCGCGCACCCGGGGCGGCGAGCGCCGAGGGGGTGGCTTTGGGGAAGGGGCTGGCAGCCGTCGGGGCGCGGGCTCTGACCCACCCGGGTGGGCCCTGCGACATTCCCACCGCCTCCCCGCGTCCCTGCGCCCTGGTGGGCTTTGCCCTGCTCCCGCGGTGGTGGTGGGATGTGGGGCCTCCAGATTCCCTGCTGCGGCTGGGGAAGCTCCCCCCCGCCTCCCCCCTCCCCCGGGTGCAACTTCAGCATTTCGCTATCTGCACATGTCAGGGGATTGACGGGCTCTAATTCAGGCACCGCGTCTTATCTTAATGATACACTTCCAGCGAGGAAACCAGGCGGGCGCAGGCGTGGGTTGGCCTCGCGTGCCCCCGGAGGGGAGCGGGACCGTGGGCCACTGGAGTCCCGTCTCCTTCGAGCCGGCCTCCGTCCCTCACGGGTGAGGCAGCACGCACGGGGCGGCTACTAACCTTATGTAAAACCCTAAATCACTCTCTCCGTGCTGCTGCTGCCTCTATTGAAAACATTACGAGCGGCGCATCTGGAAACCAGTAAATCTGTCCAGAAACCGTCTTTCCAGTGAAATAACTCCTTTTGAATGATAGCGCGGTATCTAATCTCCGTGGATTTTTGTTTCCTCGCAGCAATTTTTGCAGACTTCATTAGGGAAGGCTAACCGTTCTGGAGAGAGGAGGGTCAGCACGCCGTTTCATTAATATACATTTGTTCCAGACGTGGAGTTTTGCACAAAAGGCCTCTCTGAGGGGAGAAAAAAGTGTTGGGGAACAAGGCTTTCCTGCCGTTTCAGTTCTTCAACCTCTCTGAACGTGTGTGAAGTATTGTGTTAAAGGCCCAATCTGGGCTTCTTCCCCATTAAATGCCAAAGTGATCATTTGCATATTTTGTAGCCTGACAAAGGAAATGAGTTTGCTGGGGAAGCATGGATGCTTTGGGAGACGTTAGGCATTAAACTCCCAGTGGTCAATCGCCCGTTACTGGCTTGTGTGTGTGTGTGTGTGTGTGTAAAAGGAGTATCATGCCTCCCGCTTAAAGGCTTCTATTTTTGAGAGAGAGGAAGAGCTGAGGGATATCCTGTGCATTAAAGGCTCCCCCTACTTATTAACCCAGCATTTAGCAGCAGGATGCAGGCTGAAGCTCAGTCAAAAGAAACGACTCAACCTCCGAAGAGCAATTAAAATCTTGCACTGGAATAAATCATGCGCCGCGATAATCCTGTTAATAAAACGCAGCTTGTCCTGACACTTCGCTCATGCAGCAAACTAGGATTTAATGCGAGCGGAGGTGGCGTTGGGCGAGGCGGAGGGGAGGAAAAAGCCGTTCCCCCTCCGCCGCTGGATGGACGCGAAAATGCGGTTACCTTTCACCTGCCTCTCCGGCTGCACACAGCGCCGATCCTCGCGGACTGCTAATACTTCTCCAGCGAGCTTGCTAATGATTTCTTTCCCTGGAGTGAGCAGGCATCATTGAATTACTGAAAGCACACGCAGCAGCAGCAGCAGCAGCGGCGGCTCCGATGCAGAAGCCACCAGGGCTCGGTGCTTAATCAAATCAAGGGGTGGGGAGCTCGCCAACCCACTTACTATTTTTAACCCCTTTCTCCAAGTTAGTCATGTGCAGACGCTAAAGGGGAGGTTTTTATTTAGATCCCTTCTCTAGCAGCGTCTCTTCAGTTCTTAAGTCCTCGCGTGAACGCTTTTTATCAGCAGTTGGCGTCCCTAACGCGCACACGGTATGGGGCTGCCCTTGCGATGCGCCCCTGCTCCTCAGCGTTCCTAAGGCTGGGGCTTCCGTCAGCGCCTGTGGGTAGTTTCGCGTGTTCCCCTCAGCCCGTGGGATCTCCCTCCGTGGTTCAGCCTGTGGGAGAGACGAAGGTTCGGGGATCGGTGTGCACTTGGGCCAGCTGAGTCGTTTCTTGTTCAAATGAAATGCAGCGGGGAAACTTTTTATTTGTCGTCAGCCTGGAATGATTCTTAATTTTCTGGATGCGCGCTGGGGAAAAGATCCATCTCCTCTGACCTATAAATGCCCTCAATTTGCTCCTTTATTGCAGGGTATCTCCCTTAGCGGTTAACGTAGGCAGCTCACTCCCCGCACCAATCCTGCATTCATTATTAATTACCCGGAGGGAGGCTGGCTGCTCCGCCGTGATGTTTGCACTTCCTCCTAGACAAATCTGCTCAACTTTTTTTTTTTCTTCTTTTCTTTTTTTTTCTTTTAATAGAATATAAAACCGTGAAGAAAAGCGGCGATTTTTAAGAAGACGTCATGCTTTCTGCAACTCCCCTGTATGGCAATGTTCATAGCTGGATGAGCAATGAAAGGGTCCGCATGTGTGGAATTAATGAAGACAGGTAAATATTTAAGCTTCTGGCAAGTTAAACCACACTGTAATTCTGCAGCGTGAGGTCTCGGAGTTCGCTCGCTTCCCTAATGCCGGAGCAGATAGCTGCCGCCTTGCATCGAGATCAGCCCGGCTTGGAGGGGGGAGTTGGGGGGGATGGGGGGGAGAAACACGACGTGCCTGAGAGCGGTAGAGCCAGCCGCTGATTTACTATTTAACAGGCAACCTGGGTCAGTGAAGCGGGGACGCCCTTTAAAGAGATTACTCCCCAAAGCAGCCTTTAAACGCGCTTTTACAATTAATTTATTATTTCGTATTCGTGAAGGGGAATTAAACCAAATAGTGCGCGCGTTCTTGCAGTGACTCTGTACGGCAGAGGGGCTCCCGCCTGCGCCTTGGTGTTCCCTGCCTGGGGACCAACAGCTTGTCCCGGGAAATAGGAACAGTGGCCTTCCCATATCCCACAAGTGAATCTCTCTTCCTCCCCACCTTTTTTTCCTGCTGAATATCATTCATTCGATGATTAAAATGACAGTTTTGTGTAATTTTTGGTGGGGTGATGCGGGCATTGGCTGGTGTCCTCTTCCCTTAAACCCCAGTTTTTTAAAAAGCAAAATGACGCTGAACTGAAGGTGCGGGTACCCCGTGGTTCTCTGTGCCAGTTCCATGCGGTTTTAGTGTTTCTGTGTCTTCTCTTTGAGCCCGTGTTCTCACTGTTGTGGGAAAAGCCCTCCCAGAAGTTGGGGAAGGTTTTTGGTCTTTGCAGGGAAAAACTATTTGCAAATGGAAACTGAAGGAAACCAGCTAAACGTCTCACTCTGCCTTTGCACCCTCCCTCCCCTCTTTCCTCCCCGTTTTTCAGGGGTAATGGTACTACGTGCCACTTGCAGGAGAGGTGACTCTTATAAAAACGAATACACAAATACTTTAAAATCACATTTCTGCTTTAAGCTGATGATGTGCCTTTAAGCATTTTGATTGAAACGAGTTCTTTTGGGTAATGCTGAAACTTTCCTTCTGCTGCACGTCAGCGATTTTTATCCCTGGGATTTGAAATTTGGCACTAAGGTATATTCTTTATCGGCGCTTTCTGTGATAACAAGTCCCAGTGCTGCAACACTGGTATGGCACAGATGTGCAGCTCCCTCTTTAGCATGGAACAGCTGACGTTCGTATGATATTAGCGTGTGTGTTTTAATTTTCTCCTCGGCAGTGTTTATGAACAGGGTGTGTTTAAAATGGGGTATTCGCTCGTTGCAAAAAGAAAAGGGCAAGGGGCAAAAGAGAAGACCTTGACAAAAATCACTCGCGTTGAAAGAGGCTGCTCTGAGGTGTGCGTGGCGTGCTCTTGCTGTCAAAACCCTTTATACTTGTTTTCAAATGGTCTTTGCTTTCTAAAGTCCTTGCCGGTGCAGGGGTACGGAGGAGGATAAGTACGGTATCATACGGGACTTCTCTAGGGGAATCAAAATATGGAGGTAATATAATATTTCACTGATCTGAGATGCACAGGATGTTTTCAAATAGTAAGCTTCTGTTTCTTAATAGGAAAATTCCCGTTAACGATGGCGATGCGCCGAAAAGCAGACTGGAGTTGAGAGAAGAAAATCACCTGAATCACAGTGTGGTAAGAAGTTTATAGCTTCATGCTGTAGCTAAATCTGTGCCTGTCCTCCCCACCCCGTCCCCCACCCCCGGGTATTATTACATGATCCATTTGGAGGAATGATTAAACTACCTCTAGCCAGACTTGGGCACATACGATTTGTTTCTGTGAAACAGTGAGATGGGACTTAGTTTATTTATCATCTCGTTAATCTCTTGACGCT
Organism: Chroicocephalus ridibundus; assembly: GCF_963924245.1. Lineage (NCBI taxonomy): Eukaryota > Metazoa > Chordata > Aves > Charadriiformes > Laridae > Chroicocephalus > Chroicocephalus ridibundus. Next base: position 96,054,737 of record NC_086284.1, on the reverse strand, counting down.
GACTTTGTGGCGGTGCATTGTCGTATGACATCATGTTCTTACTTCTGCTCTGTTACGAATAATGTCGTGCAGCATCCCCGCGTGTCTAATGGGAATAGTTCGCGTAAGTGTTAAGTGCATCACAGTTTCAGCAGAGTTGGTGGTTTTCTCCTCTTTCGAGCATATGCAGGAAGCAGCAAATGGGGACAAAATTCAGCAGTGGACTTTTCTTCGTGCTGCATCCTCAGGCACCTCCTTGCCCCGGGAATTGTGTGGCGGTGGCGAGCTCTGGAGCAGAGCTGTGGCGGAGGGAGAGCTCCTGGAGGAGGAGGAGAAGCTCTCCATCCTTCCCTTCCCACTCTCCACGCCGCCATCTGACATCCTTGTGCTCTGGCGGGGCTGGGGCTGAGGGGCCTGTTACCACGTGGGAGTGACGCCACCGAGCATCATCTCGGGGCCACTTGTGGCTTCTTGGGCTACGGGTCCTCACGCCTTTGTTTCTGGCTGGTGGATTTTGGGTGCGGAGAGAGTTGTATTGGTTTGTGGTGATAAATATTGCTCCGTAGGTTCCTGTTCTCCCCTTCTCCAGTGCGATCAGCCTCTGTGTGTTTTCCCAACAAACAGGGTGTTTGCATTGGTATCGTTTCTCTTCCAAATGCTGACGTGTCTTGTAGCTTGAGCGGTAGTCACTGTGGCGAAATGTGAAAGTAACATACTTCTTGTTCTGTAAAGGTGGATGCGACTACAGCACATCGCATTGACAGTCTCACAGCTCTGAGTATGGACAGGTCTGGACTCATGCGAGAAGGACTCAGAGTCCCCAGTAGTATTGTCTATTCCAGCTTGTGCGGACTCGGCTCAGAAAAATCACGGGATGCTACGAGTTCGATAGCCGGGCTGGGATTTACTCCTGAAAGAAATCCAGAGATACAGTTTAAGTCTAATCCCCCCGAAGCGGTAGAAAACGCAGCTGTCTCTGGAAAAGCCCCGAATGGCTTCAGCGCTATATACAAAACGCCACCTGGAATACAAAAAAACTCTGTCCCGACGGGAGAGACGCTGGGTTTGGACCGAGCTGCGGGTGACAAGCAGAGTCCCCTCGGTGTCAATGGTGCTAGTTACCTAAGGCTCCCCTGGGTAAACCCCTATATGGAGGGCGCGACGCCCACCATATACCCTTTCCTTGACTCACCAAATAAGTATTCGTTGAACATGTACAAGGCATTGCTACCTCAGCAGTCCACTTACAGCTTACCGCAGCACCTGGCTTACTCGCCCGTGTGTACGAACGGCGAACGTTTTTTATACCTGCCTCCCTCCCACTACGTTGCCCCCCACATCCCCTCGTCGCTGGCGTCGCCCATGAGGCTCTCGACGGCTTCGGCATCGCCGGCCATCCCGCCTTTGGTGCACTGTCCGGATAAGAGCTTGTCGTGGAAGATGGGTGTCAGCCCTGGCACTGGCCCCGTGGACGCGCATGCCTACCCCCACATCCAGAGCAGCAAGCAGCCCCGGGTCCCTGCCGCCAAGCCGGCTCCTGCCAACATCCCGCCTGACCCTGCGCTCCTGCTGCCCCACTCGCCCCGGCCATCCCCCCGCCTCCCCCTGCCCGCCCAGGTTGGGGATGCCTACGCCGACTTCCACAAACACTTCCCCAGGATCACCACCTCTCCCTCCTCCGCTGTCACCCTCCCCAAGCCCTACGTCAACGTCGGCGGTGAATTCCCACCCTCCCGCCTCTCCAACGGGAAGCTCCCCAAGGGCAGCGATGCCGGGGATGCCCCCCCGCCAGCTGCCCCCCATGCGCGGAAAGCTGGCCACGAGCGGAAAGACGGCCGGTCCCCCCCACTCCTGGAGAAGCAGACCCCCACCAAAGACGTCACTGACAAACCGCTGGATTTGTCGGCAAAAGTCGTCGACGCGGAAACCGCCAGCAAGTCAGACCATGGTAAGAAAATGACACCGACGGTGCTGGTGCACGGCAGGGCGGGAGGGGGGACGCACTTGCCCGGCAGCGACATCGTTCAGAAGGAAACTATTTCTCCTGGGAACGGCTGCCCCATCTACAGGCCTGAAATTATCAGCACAGCGCCTTCCTCCTGGATTGTTCCCGGTCCCAGCCCCGGCGAGGAGAGTGGGAAGAGCGTCCAGCTGAAAAACAAGGCGCTGGACTGGGTGATCCCGCAGCAGCGGAGCTCCTCCTGCCCCAGGATGGGGGGCACGGAGGCGGTCGTCGGCAGCGTTTCGGGGACGGTGTCGGCGGGGGGGCGGCCGGCGTCGGCGTCGCCAGCTCCCAACGCCAACGTGGATTGCGCCAAGACGTCCCGGAGCTCCGCGGAGAGCACCGCCTCAGTCATACAGCACGTCGGGCAGCCTGTTGCCACCCCCGCGAAACACAGCAATAAGGTGGCCAAGTCCTGCGGCCAGGAAGCCAACTTCAAGGCGAGCGAGACCGCCCTGGCCTCCAGCCCCATCTTCCTGCCCCACAACGAGACGTTCCGCTCCCCACCGCTGCCCTACCCCAGGAGTTACCTCCCGTACCCGGTGCCGGAGGGGATAGCCATCAGTCCCCTCTCCCTCCACGGGAAAGGACACGTGTATCCGCACCCCGTCTTGTTGCCCAACGGCAGTCTCTACCCTGGCCACCTGGCTCCCAAACCTGGCCTCCCCTACAGCCTGCCGGCGGGGCGCGGGGAGTTCATGACCTACCAGGATGCCCTGGGGATGGGGATGGTGCACCCCATGCTGCTGCAGCATTCGGCTTTGGAAATCACTAAGGAGGAGAAGGCGGAAAGGAGGTCGCGGTCGCACGAGAGGGTCCGCTACGAGGACCCGGCTCTGAGGGGCCGGTTGCCGGAGCTCCTGGAGAGCGGTGGGAAGGTGCATTTCGACGTGCCCGGCGACAAGAGCTTGAAATTGCACCAGAGCTCCAGCCACGGTAAAAACTCAGCCAAAAGTGACAAGCACCTCTTCCCAGATCTTCTGCGCGACGAGCAAGAGGCTAAAAGTGAAGCAAACGTAACGAAAGCCAACTTTGCTACAGAAAGCAGTAATCAGGCTAATGACCCTACAAAGCACAAGGTAGAGCAGGCGTCGCAGCACAGAGATTTTATTGTAATGAGAGAGGAGTTTGGAAGAAGTAATGATCTTCACGAAACCTATAATTTCAAGCAAGCCCAGAGTTCGTCGGTGTTCGGCTTAAGGAAAGAAGACCTGCCTGTGAGCCAGCCGAAAGAGAGAGTGGCGGTCCAGCCTTCGCCCGCTTTCTTGGAAGGCGCTCACGAGAGCGATGCTCCAGCTCTGGCTTTTGGCAAGGTGCAGGAGGAGGCGAAGCCATTCTGCATGGGGACCGCGCCGCCCGGCATCGACGCCAACCAGAGCTATACCAAAGACGGAGCCGACGACGCGGAGTCTGCCGACGGCAAAATCCTGAAGCCCAAGCCGTCCAAGTTGGCCAAGAGGATCGCGAACTCCGCCGGTTACGTAGGTGATCGATTCAAGTGTGTGACGACCGAGCTGTACGCAGACTCCAGCCAGCTCAGCCGGGAGCAGCGGGCCTTGCAGGTGAGTCCGCGCGGTCCAACGACCGCCGCGCTTTTTTTTTTGTCGTTATTTCTCTGTGGCAAGTCGCAGTCAAGTTTTAAAGTTTGAGAGAAGAAATCAGATTTGTTTTGTTTTGTTTTGTTTTGTTTTGTTTTTTTTCTCGCTAGGGCGTACTCGCCAGAAACGGTTCTAAGTAGCCGAAGTAAGTTTGTTAATGAGAGCCAGGCGCTGTAAAGAATAGTATGTATGGCTTTTTACGTGTGCACGCGCTAGTAAGGTTTTTAAAGGGCTTTTGCTAAGACCTGATGAAAAATGTTAATGTACGTATGAAATGTTTGTGCAGTTGCGGAGGGGAGTCGGACAGGCATGCATGTTACCTTGGCGCTAGCGATGGCTGTAATTTCTCGGCTGGCCTGTAGTGCCAGCTAGCAGAGCGTACCCAGAAGTTGTGATTAGTATGCCAAACGTGCCGCTCGATGGAGAGGAGTCGCAGCCATGCATTTAGCGGGTCTCAGGCAACGTTTGCGCCAAGCGAAACGCGTAAAGGAAAGAGTAGGAGCGGTGTCGAGGTTGATGCCGAGGGATGGCAGACAGATACCGTGTAGGAATATCCTTAAGGTATTTTACTTTTAATGAAGGGATGAGTTAAGCCAAATTGTTTTTGCATTGTTAAGAAAAGAATTGGTTTATGCTTATAAAAATGGATGAAATTATCTAAATGATCCATTGAGTGCCCATTTTAATTACATAGATGGAAGGATTACAAGAGGACAGTATTTTATGTCTACCTGCTGCTTACTGTGAGGTCAGTTCTTCAAATTTTTATTACTAGACTCTTACATAAACCTTTGAGTTAAATTTCATTTCCAAATACACAAAGGGAAGTTTGTGGGCCATGGTCGTCTTTATTCATTGTACGGTTTTGTGTTTGTTTTTTTTTTCTTTTTGGTTTTGTTTTGTTTTTTCTTTTTCTTATTGTTTTTGTCTCTTTTTACCTCCAAAACAGAACGTTTTTGTTTTATATACAGTATACATTTATATATATATCTTACATATATATATATATGCTTATATATGAAAGAATTGTGTGGCTATTTGCATATAGATGCTAGAACACTGCTTTACAAGTCAGGTGTGTTAAAACTGCTACCCTAGCTATCTATCTCAAACCTTGGTTTTGAGCCGATTTTTCCTTTGGAAATGCTTTCATATAAGGTAAGGTAAATGAAGTAGCTTTTATCGCAAGACTTTTTTTTTTTTTTTTTTTTCATATCAATTCTCTTTCTAGCGTGCAATGATGCGCTTCTCAGAGTTGGAGATGAAAGAGAGAGAAGGCCAAACAGCTACCAAAGACTCAGAGGTCTGCAGATTCAGCCAGGCAGACTGGGAAAACTTGAAAGGAAACAGTGAAAAGAAGCCAAAGTCTGTCGCTCTGGAAGATGCCATTGCTGACCAAAATGACAATGACAGATGTAAGCGAATTTAGATGGCTTTCCGAAGCGCGTACGCGTGTCTCTGCGCCGCGGTAGCTTGCGGCAAAGCTGGGCGGGCAGCGCAGTCTTGGTGTTCTCGGGGTGTTAAAGTCACTGGTGTCTCGCTGGTTAAAGTCACTGTCACCTCAGGCTCTGCAGGTACGGAGCTGCCACGCGTGGCTGGTGCTCTCCGTGCTTGTTTCGGGGTCTGGAAGTTCCTGGCTATGGTTGTACCCGCTTTTCAGGAGAGAGAGTTAACTGTCACCAAAGTTACCGTGTCTGTTCTGCTCAATCCATGAAGTACCACATCAGCCAGTGAAAGCGGAGGTCTAAGGTTATGTTTTAAATGAAGAAAGGAGATGGGGGCAGAGTGAGGGGCAGCAAGGAGTTTAGGTTCCTGAAGGTGCTGCAGCTCTGGGAAATGCCACTATTGCAGCTTCTAGGCAAAGCAAGGATGGAGGAGAGAAGGGTGATGGGGAGCAGGGAAGGACATCATCTGCCAGGCTGGCTTGTCTATAAAGGCTGCCTGTAAAACTCCAAACTCTGAGAAACTAGTGTGCCTGGGTGACTTCTTGCTGCGGAGGCCGGGGGGGTGCGTGGGGGTGGCCAGCACAGGTCCTCGCGGGCATGTGTGTGTGTGGGGGGGCCTGTGAAATTCCCTGTGGGGTCGGTGGGGCTGGCTCTTCCCTCTAGGCTGCGGCAAGGTGTCAAGAGGGCTGCGTGCTAGAAACACTGTCCTAAAAGCAAGACAAACTTAAATGGTATTGTTTTTTTTTACTGTATGCAAGAAAAATTGCCTCTTTTTTTTTGTTTTGGTGTTAAACTCTTGGTAAGCATCTGGCTTCCATCAATTTCCCAGCTTCTTTTTTTTTTACCTGTATAATTAAGGAATGGATCAGTTCTTCCTGCTGCTACTTTGTTTTTAACAACTCAGGGAAAAAAACCCCAACCCTATGCTGAAAAGTATTGCAAAACAAGAGGAAACACACTGCAGACCGCATCGTGTGTGTGTGTGTGTGTGTGCGCGTGTGTGTGCGTGCGCATTGTGTAACTCGGTGGTTAAGTGTGCTCCTCCGTAGGTGGAGATTCATGAGTGGGGCTAGTAGAAAATTTCATTCAGGCAATTTAATAACTTTGAATTATTGTTCTGGTCTTTAAATAATGCTTTTGGCAGAGAGCATGCTGGTCAATCGTACTTGCTCGGTTACTCACCGAAATCAAGTTACTGTGGTGTGGCTGTCACTGAAATCGCGGCCTCAACAAGAATCGGCCTGGCAAAAGAGCAAGGGAAAGTTTTACTTGTGGAAGTGGAGGAGGTACCAGGATGGGGAGAGGCTGAGCCCCTGGAAGCTGAGCGGGCTTTCCCTTCTCCCAGCTGCATGGAGGCAGCTTCGGGGGAGGAAGGCACCGTTGCCTTTAGGGTCCCTGTGCAAAAGCCGAGAGCTGCTGCCCCGGCTCCTCCCCTTGCAGCACCCCCTTGCTCCCCAGCAGGCTCAGGGTGCCGTGGTGATGTCCTCTGTTAAATCCCACCCTGGGTGTGCTGGAAAGCAGCAGCAGCAGCAGGGTGGGTCTGGGGCATCGGGGTGAGATGGGTCTGGGGATGCAGAGGGGGACGGTGGTCTGCGGGGTCGGCAATGGGTGCAGGGGAGGGAGGGAGAGCCTGGCCGGGGGCGTGGGGCATGCTGCTGGGGGGGGTGTGCTGCGGGGAGGGGGAGCGTTAAAGCATCGTTGGCTGAAACACCCCGCCTCCCATCCTTGCAAAAGGCTGATGATGCGGTGCATCCTTAAATTGATCGTTTAGTGAGGTCTCCAGCACTTGAATCTGCTGGCTAAAATGTGTTTGAGACTGTTAAATAACCACTGGAAGCAGGGAAAGTATGTTAGTACATTAGTTCGTTCCTCTCCTAATTAGCTCTGACTTAACAGGCTATTTCGGAGTCTGGCCGAACGTCTAAACTCCTAAAAGCACGGATCTGTTCTGCTGAGGGAGCTCCTCTTCTGCCTTCACGGCAGCAAATACTAACTGGTACAGATCCAGTTCTCAGTAGAATTTTTTTTTATGGTGGTGGGTTCACCTCCTGCCCCGCAGGATAGCAGCTGATAAATCAGGAAGCCGAGTTTCACACTTCTTGAACGCCTCCAGTGTAGTGGCCTGTGCTCTGGTGGCGTTTGAGCCGCCCGCCGTCTCGATGCATCTCTCACCGAGAAACTGGCCAAAGGGGCGATGGGCTCTGCCCGCTCTTCCCCTGGCGAGAGCCAGGGCTGCTTATCCCTCGCCTTCCCTGGCCCTCCCGATTTCTAAGCACGCTGAGGGTGCCTTTGGCTTTAAAGCTCTCGAACAGCAGCTAGCTGATGGTTTGCAACCTCTTCCGTTTTCCTTTCTGGCCCCTGCAAGCGATCTCGCTGCTGGAAAGACGTTTCACCACGTTTGACGGAGCGTTCGTCCAGCGCTGGCTAAAAGCTACAAACTGGTGTCCTGTGCGGGAGTGGGGAATTTAGGAGCAAAAACAGCGTGACACACCACCCCCCCCCCCGCCCCGGCTCCGCTGCGAGCGCTTCACCTGCCCGGTGTCGGCAGGGAAGAGGAAAACCGCAACTGAAACTGTGATTGCGGCGCGGAGCCGGCTGTCAGGGCTGCGCCGCTGCCGCCGCGCCAGTCAGTGGTGGAGCGCAAGGAGCTGATGGGGGCCCCGGCAGCTGCTCGCCCCCTCGGCTCCTCTGAATCCACCAGCCCCACGGCAACAACAAAAGGCGAAGTAACGCACAGGCAGGTGATGCTTACAGAGGCATCTGATGGGATGGAAACTCCTTTTTTTAGCTTGCCCTGGGACTTACTCATTTTCCTACTGTTGTAGCACGCGTACCGACTTTTTTTGAAGCAAGCGAAGGCACAATATCCAATTCCTTGAACTTTTCCTCTGATTTGGCGGTGCATGGTTTTCCCATTCCGAGAGCCTTCTTAAGCTTCATCGTGCCTTCTGGACAAGGGTAAAAGACGTGGTTTTGTTTGCTGTTTGGTTTTTTTTTTTTTTTTTTTTTCCAAAGGCCTGATTTAAGGGAGGTAGCCGCGTTAGCTAATTAATGAGCAATTAAAGCTAAGGAGTAAAGTAGAAGTGCTTTAATTCTCTCCCATCTCGTTTAGGTTCTGCCGGGCGTTCTGAGAGCAGCCGCGAAGCTGCTTTGTGTTGCCAAGGTGACTTGTAAATGTTGCTGAGGCGATGCTGCTCCGGTGCATTTCCATAGCACAAACATGATAAATTATGGGATGCATATGTCATGAGTCATAGGATTGTTCAGAGATCAAGTGATTTAAGCTATTGGCACGGACGCGCGCATCAATACGGGCATGTGATGATCGCATGTCGGTTCATAACAAAGCTCTTCTAGCGGTGTTGAAAAAATCATACCCAAGTGTGAAAGACTGAATAAATTCTACAAGCTGCGAATTTCTTGAGCGAGGGGTGCGATTAACCGTTTAGCTAATTTTATAGGAGGAAGACACTGCCCGTTTAAGCCTTAGCTGGGAAAAATAAAACCCGATATGTTAAAAACTTGATCTTAAGGCATGAGGTCATGGGGAAAAAGTTAAAGCAGTTTCTGTGGGTGAAAGTAAATGGTGTGACGTGCCAGAGCCTTTAGAGCTGATGTTTGGTGTCAGAGTGAGGTGCCGGTGTCCCTTTGCATGGTAATCCGCTGCTTTGCTTTTCTCGCTGGGCTGTGCGTATACCTGAGCAAATGAAAGATGGAGACAGTAAACATGTCCTTTGCCCCGGTCAGTTATTACCTTCCTGCGATGGGACATAGTGCATAAAAAAAAAAAAAAAAAAAAAAAAGGAAAAAATCAGAAGTCTGCGCGGGGAGAATGGGGGTTGCGTTGCTTGTTTGCGCAGCGCAGAGGGCTTGGGCAGGGGGAAACAAATGTGGAAGGTTCCCAAGCAGAGGTGCTTGGAGGGGAAAAATGAAATCGGCTGGGTTCCCTCTGCCCCGTGGGATGCTTGGAATTGGATGCTGAAGGTGACTTGGGGGAATTTCTTACTGATGTTGTGATCTCCGTGACGAATGCTGGGGTTTAGCCTTTGGATAGTCGTGACCATTCTCGGATGAAGAAAGGGTGCCTTGCGTAAGTGAGTGCAATGAGAAGGTTGCTCCAGGGAAGAGGAAAGGCTGTTTTTAGCTGCCATGTTATTTGAACAAAAGAATTGCAGCTTAAACTCTATGTTTCCTTGTTTGCATCACATGGGAGGGCCTGGCCTCAAGCAGCTGACGGCAACAGGAAGATGGAAAAATGAAGGAAAGTTTTTTGCTTTTTTTTGGGGGTAGCGCGTTTGTGCGTGCGTGTAACTGTTTCTCGTGAGTTTGTAGACCGTGCGCTGAGGAGACGCCGCTTCAGGCAGAAACCGTATAGGGAAAAAGCATCTGGTTCATTCTTCCTTGTTTTCTAGTTGGGTAGGACAGTGAGAAGTGGTTTTGAGTTGTTGGTGCTGGTTCTCGGCAGCTGGTGTGAGACTGGCAAAGGCCGGTGGCTCGAGGAAGGAAGACGTTTAGGAGTTTAATCTCCTTACTCATAGAGGTGTGTTGCTATGAGAACTCAGCATTTATCCTGTGTTTCTGGCTACCTCGTCACTGTTTGAATAATGAGGATAAGAAAACTCCCAAGTATTTTGTTGTTTTCTTCCTCGGGGCGAGGAAAGGATGTTGCAGATACATGGCGGGGGAGGGGGGGGGGTGGGGTGAACAAAAGCAAACAAATTCTCCTTGTCTTTGTTGGGCACGCAAGATATGCTTATGTTGCCGTGCCTCATGTTGACATGCGTATCTTAATTTGGGGAGCCGTCGTGTCTGATCCGGGTTGCTTGCAAAACAGTTTGTGAGGACGGAGTGGATGGAATCCGGTGGTAAAATATTAATAGAGCCCGTGCCCCGTGAGGCGGCTGCCGCCGCTGTGCCAAGGGGAAAATAAACCCTCTGGGCGTGCGATGTGTCCGTGTGAGCGCGGAGAGCTTGGCAGCCCCTGGGCTATGGCCGTGTCCCGAACGGCAGCCGACCTTTGTTCTTTCGCGGTGAAAATCCGGCTGTGGAAGAGGCGGGGAGCGGCGGCGGTGGCAGCAGCAGAGGAGATCGGATCGGCAAGGACGTGTCTGCCCGGCTTCGCTGTCCCCGTTCTGCCCTGTGGATGCAGGATGATTACGCAAGCCCGGATTAATGTGCGGAGATGTCGCTTCTCTAATGGTCTTAACCGCACGTAGCGGGACGGATTTCAGGGACGCGTGTGCGGCGGCGGGCAGTCCTCGAGAGGGATTTCTGGCTCAGCGGCCAAGGAGACGGAGCTCTAGTGGCCGGGGGGGGAGGATGTCCCCCTCAGATGTGACCGGAGAGCAAAGGTGTGGCAGAGCAGCTGGCAGCGAGGGCTTTTTGGATAAACTTCAATGCGTGTGTGCTGTTTTCAGTGGCACGCGGAGCCCCGGAGAAAGGCTGTTAGAGAGGTTACAGAAAATGTCTCTCCCCTCTTTTTAATTTTTTAGCACGGACAGTCGGAGCGAGCGGCGCTCGGCATCCCTGTGCCAAGTCCTCTCTGCAGATAAGACAAGGAATTAATTTGCAGCGGGTCGCTTTTGGTGGTGGCGGGCTGGAATTAGCTTGCTGTTTCCTGCAAGCCCCAAAGATTAAGACCATCACTCCCCCCCTCCCCCCACCCTTCCTTACAGCCTGATACTTCCTCTGACCCTGCGAAAGCTTCTCTGGGAATTGGTCAGGATGTGCCTGCCTTTTCTCAGGCCAGACGGTGTTAGGAGCAGGAAAGCCGTCCTGATCTACCGACTCGCGGTGTGAACCGCAGTGTGTAGCTGCTGGTACCCGCCGGAGACATGAAGGCTATGAAGAGCGGGAGCGGGGTGGAGGAGTGCTCTTACCGGGTCTGTCCGGGGAAACCGAGCGTATAAGTATAATGTTTCCTTATGAACGGGGGGGAAAAGTAGCAGGTTGCATGAAAGACGTAAAGTGAAATCTGATAGAAGCATTTCTAAAGTGCTACTTAGAACGTGGCTGGTCCAGCTTCTTTTACGCTGTGTGAAACAGGGCTGCCGGTGCGGGTGGTGTGGTTGTAGGGTACAGCTGTTGGGCAGCATCTCTGTGCCAGATGTGCAGACACAGGGTATTGCCAGTTTCCTTCTGGTGTCGGGGGGTGACACTGGCGATTTAGAGGCACAGTCATAGTAAGCCGAGAGACTTTTTTTTCTGGAACGTGTCAGCATTGCTGGCTGGAAGAAGTGTGACAAACTGCGTTTTAAAGTCTTGAAGGGAGCAGGTGTTGGCCAGACGGCCTTGTGGAGAGGAGCATCGCCAAATAGCAGAATGGCCCGAGCGTTCCGCTCGCCTGGAAAAAGTCAACTTTTGTTTTGATTTTTCTTGGCCAAATGTCTTCTGCCGTTTTATAAAGCAGCCCTGCAGGCAGCTTCCCAGGCAGTGTAAAAATGATGCTCTGGTGCTTGCAAACGTCTCCAGAGCCCTAGGTGCTACTTGGAGACTTTTCCAAATTGTGTTGAAGAAAAATCTCATCGGAGAGGTTTTTTTCTCCGCCTCAGCCTTCCATTGCTGACAACAGGGATTTCAAGGACAGTCGTCAAGCCAGAAGATGTTGGCAGAGCTGTAGAAAGGTGCTCCTGGGGTAAGGCGGGATGGAACTGGGCTGCATCCAGGGGCTGCCAGGGCCTGGATACTGGTGTGGTGGGTCTCACTGGTGTGGTGGGTCTCAGAGGGGAGAGGGGGGCTGTGGAGGAGGAAGAGCAGAAGTTGAAGGCCAGGCTGTACTGGGGAGGAAGCTGAGTAAGGACTGGGAGGATGAAGGGGAGGGAAGGGAAACTGTCAGGAGTCCAGGTAGGAAACCAAATGTGTTTGCAGGAAGGGAAGTGGGAGAAGGAGGAAAGGCAAGGACGAGGAAGAGGAAAAGGGGCAGTGAGCCGTGGGGAAGTAGGACGGAGCATATGGACAGTTTGCCAAAGAGCGGCAGACGTGCAGAAGGAGTGTTGGTCAGCCAGGAGGGCTAAAATGCCTGGGAAAAGCAACTTGTTTGTGAGAATTGTAAATAGGAAGCTGATTAACCGTGTTGCAGTCTGTGCCCCATGTCTGCCTAACTGTGCCTCGGCTAGTGCGGTTTAAATGCAAGAAAAAATACCTGTTCAAGATGATGATTAACTGCTGTTTTAAGCAAGCATCCATTTAAAATCACTTAAGCTGTCTCTAAATTTGAGGGAACAGTACTGGAGAGGGGAAGCTGAACGTAGGGCAAGCATGGCAACGTAGGTGTTTTGGGGCTAGTTTGTCAGACTAGTTTCTTGTAAGCTTTCCAAAGCTCACCCGGTTGCTGCTGCTGGAAATATTGCCTGAAAAAAGCGAGGTCTTTTTTAAAAGGAGGTGACAAAGATCATGTGATGTACGGTGACTGGCTGGTTACTTGAAGCGAGGAGGAAGCCTTTTTATAACCTTGGATTCGAGTAGTGCTTTTTGCAAAATATCACAGCTATTCTTAGTGGTATTCCCGTGTACGTGTGTGCGTGCTCCGTATCCCATTTGTATCTCCAGAAGAAGGGACGAAAGCTTTTAAGTCAGACTCTGCAATTCGATGCGAGAAGTTAGGGAAGGATTAGGAATCAGCGGAAGACTGATACTTTATTATCATCAGAAGGTATTTCTGAAAAGAAAGTCATTGCACAGTGAAGCTTGGGTTATTACTTATCATGGTTTTGGGGGGCAGGGTCGCTTTCTGAAAAGGGTCTGCGCTTTCGATATCTGAAGATGTTTCTGTATTTAAAAAAGCATATTGTGATGTTTCGATGGCTACAAGTATTGTGAATGTTGTGCTTCTTAAATTGATGTAAAAACAACACGAAGTATTGTGCTTTTGGGGGGTTGTACTTAGCCACTGAGGAAACTCCTGCCTTAGGCTGACCAGAGGAGGCTTGTTCTGAAGTAAGGTTTTGTGTTTATTTGCATGCCTCATAAACCATAAGTCATGGTGGAGATGACATTGAAGAGATCAGAGATCGTAGCTTTCTCACAATTAATTGTTTTGTATTTATTAGGTCTTGTGGTGTTTGTTTTTTTCATTTTTAGGTAACTTTACTAGTACAGAAAACAACCAAGGTCACTTTCTTGAAACTCCAGAGGAAAAAGATCTCTCAAATGAGCAATGTTATTTAGAGAGGCATTCTATATATGAAAAAGCGGAAGACCAGCCAACAGAAGATATTGGCCAACATCCATGTCCACGTCTGGACAGGAAGCGTAAACACTCTGGTGAGAGAGTGCAAAATGATGGCAGCCAAAATGAAAACTTTGTGGATGAACTGCAGGATGAACTTATATCAAAAGCAAAAAAGAAGAAGAACTCCAAAGGTAAGGCAGCATTTTGCTTTGGTCTCTCTCAAGGAATGTCTTGTGAAAGGAACGTCCCTTTGGCTTAATGTGTTTCCATTTTTGAACTTGATAGTTACTAATGTGAGCACTGTCATTTCACTTAAAATTATATATATGTATATATATGTATGTATATATATGTGTATATATATATATGTATATATAAAAATCTTGGCATATAAGGGTAAAGCACTAGTCGTTGGACACTGTAGCCACAGCGGTGCAAGTTACTGTAGTGCATGTAACCCTTAATGAGCGAACCTTTAAAATGCATAGTGTGGTGGTAAAGCTGAGACTATATGCCCCGAAAGTGAAATGTAGCTTTTGTTTTAAGTTGAGGGGGCTTTTTGATTAATTTTTAGTTATTTTTCCATTAGATGACTGGCCTGAGAGGGAAATGACAAACAATTCCTCTAACCACTTAGAAGAGCCCAATTGTAATGAGGTGACCAACCTGAAGGTGTGCATTGAATTAACAGGGCTCCATCCCAAAAAGCAGCGTCACCTGCAGCATCTTAGGGAACTATGGGAGCAGCAGGTGTCACCAGAGAGATCCCCGTCCGGCAAGTTGGGCCGGCAAAGCAGGAAAGATTTAGCTGAGGCTGTTCAGCCAGAGGCCACTGCAAAGGTCAAAGACTTCACAGAAGAAAGGCACACCAAGAAAAGGTCAGAGGCCAAAAGCAATAGAAGTTGGTCTGAAGAGTCCCTCAAAACAAGTGACAATGAACAAGGTATGCAGAGACTACTAGGGAAACCAGACGGCTTTAGCATTTACAGTGACGCATGCTGCCACCGATGTTAAGGAATTGTCGAGAGTTTTTTTTTTTTTTTAAATTATATATATATTTTTTTTTCTGTAGATGTCAATTTGTATAAGGACTGACACCTCCTCTTTAAGAATTGCACTGTAGCTGATATTTGGCAGACAAGAAAATGTGTTTGTGTATGTGTGTGTAACTATGTGTTTGTGCGTGTGTGTGTTTTGGCTTTAAATACTCTTTCATAGATAACGTGAAGATGAATTTCTGTCTCTAGAGGAGAGCTGGGGCGGGGGGTGGCGTACAACGCGGGCATGCTTCTGGGCGAGGGAGGGAGCAAACAGGCTGGTAGGCGGTGGAAGGGCGTTTAACCACACGTAGGATTTGAGGGGCTGTGACCCTCTGAAAGAGCATCAGCTCAGCTAGTGGCTCTTGATCTCGGGAACCCAACGCCTCCAGCACCCTCGGCACTGCTGCGTTCCCCGCCTTTCCCAGGGTATACGCGCAAGAGCAAGGCTCATCCTCCTCCCCAAGAGGATGCCGTGCTGGTTCATCGCGGGCACGTCCTGTAAACCCCTGTGGCCCCATTCCCCAGCCCCTTGGTGCAGATCTTCCCAGTGTCTCTGTCCTAAGGGGCCGCTTGCTCAAAGCGCATCAGCTTTCCTTGACTTGTTTTTTGCTGCTTTGTTCCCCCTCACTCCGCTTCCTCCTTTTCGCCATCGTCTTCCCCTTTTCTGCCCATTCCCTATCCTGGAGGAGAACCTGTGGAGGCAATACGCCAATTTTTCCTTTGGATGGACAGGACACTCGCTGGTCCCCACTCTCCTCAGCCCGTGGGCAGATTGTCTCCCCTGCTGCTTTCTCCCTTCCCTGTGACATTTGCTGCTGTAGTTTGGTTGGAGGATGGTGGGGACGGTGGCACGCAGCCCACGTGGCCGGTCCCCCTCCTGCATCCCCTGCACTTCTTCGTGAATCCCCATCTCCTCTGGGCACAGCAGGGAGACGTATACTTTTTTCAAGTACAAGGTTGCAGATACCTTTCTTTTCTTCCTTCTTCTCCTCTTCTTACCCCTCCAAGTCCCCTGCCTGTTTTGAGGAAAGGCTGTTCCTGGGAGGGAGAGCTCTGAGTTGGACATTTGGGCTCCTTCCTCTTTCACAGACCTGGCAGCTTCATCAAACTGGTAGCATTTCACCCTCCAGCTGGCCTGTCCTATAGTTTAGCTGAGATCACCTCAAAAGGGAGAAGCATGAGGAGAGTGGATCCTCTTGTCTCATGCCGTGGAGAGGACCGAGTTCAAGTCATCCCACACCGGTGAGAGTTTTCCTCGGTAGCATCTCCAAAATGGTCACAGGCGAAAATACCGGCTTCCCTTGTGTCCTAAAGCTCCTCACCCATCCTTCCCCTTGGTAGGACTATCTGAGGGCAGAAAACCCCAAACTTTGATGCTTATTGATGGGGAAGGTTCTCCAACAGGTTTTGTGGAGCAGGAGATCAAAACTTAGTTTTAAAAGGAGCTTTGACTCTTACTCCCTTGCTTTATGTGCTGCCTTGGCGAGCGTGGTATCGGCTCAAACATCCCTGCCCATCACCTGCTCCCCTTTGTACTTTCAGAAAGAGAAACCTTGTAGAGATTAAACGAGGGTCACTAACAAGAAGCCGCATTGTGTAAGGATGCTCTCGCTTTCCCCTGCAATGCCTCCCGTGGCAGTGACGGGCTTCTCTTAACGCGTGACCTCGGGAAAGAAAAAGAGTGGCTCCTGATTTATGCACCGTTCCCGAAGGCATTCAGACTCAGTCGCCCTATGGCTATGAAAAACTTCTTGGTTTTGGAAGCCGCTGTAAAATCACAAACCTGACTGAATTATGCCTTGCCATTCATTGTGCAAGGCACCGGAGATCATTCAGATCATTTTGCTGACACTCCTCCAGCCCCACTGAAGTGTAAACCTTTGAATCCCCTTTTTCGCAGTTGACCAGGAGGAGGACGTTTTTTCCCGTTGTGCGACAGAGCATCCTCTGCGTGACAGTCGCATGGGGACAGAGACTTCCAGCTTGTCTTTCTTGCCCGGCACTAGTCCTCAAACTTTTCTTAAACAAGCAGATATTGTGAATATGAGAATATACCGTGTCGCTTGCAGCTTTTTTTTGCTCTGGGGCTGGGAATGGCTGTTCCCCGTGCCCAAGCACTGCCTGCGAACATGGTGGTCTCTGCTGCTGGGCAGCTGGCCGTATCCCCAGAAGCGGGCTGTAACAGGACATCGGGGTCTGCCCCTGCGCCCGTGAAGCCTTAGTCTAACAGCAGGACGATTTGCCGCCTGTGCCCGCAAATCTCTGGGAAGACAGAGGGTGCTGACTTCTGGGTTTGTTGTTCCAGTCATGTTCAGCCTGGGATTTTAGCGTGGGAGAAGTCATGCGTTGGCATTGCAAGCAAGCACGGGGCTGCTGTCACCCCTCTGTCCCCTGTCGGTGCCTGCTGGCTGGTGACCAGGCGGTGGCTGCTGGAAATGTTCCCCTGGTGATTTTTCTGGCTGTCGCCTCACTTGCGGGTCAAAACCACGAGAGCTGGGATGCGGCTTGCCCAAAATAATCTCAGTCCCTGCCTCATGCCGTTCGCGAGGTGACATTGCCTGTGCTGGCTCTCTGGGGTGGTGCGTGAGCACGGGGATGCTGGCAACCCTGGGGCATCGTGCTGCTTGCCCGGACCCGTGGCCGACGCGGGAGCCATGGTCCCCACTGGGATCCCAGCTGAGTAATAACCTGCCGGCGCTGCCGGCGCTGCAGTAGGCAGCTCTTCCGATGGTCTCCCCGGGGAGTCGCAGCACCGGGAGATTATTGCAGAGAGGAGAAAACCCAGGCAACGCAGAAATGAAAGCCCTGAGGAGAGGAGCCGGGAGGCTCTCTCCCACCGGGAAAGCCGCTGCCTGCCCCTCGGGCTGCAGGCAGCGTGGCGGCGGCTGGCTTGGCAGGCAGGAGGAGGCAGCTGCTGGGGTGGGAGCTGACGAAGCCAGCGTTCAGGTGACGCGGCAGCAGCTGCTTTTCCCTGCGGACCTCTCTGCAGCCCGCTCCCGCGGGAAGGGAGGCAGGTCCTGCTCCGAGTCAGACTCGCCACAACCCACATCAGTCGGAGGCCTTGGGTTTTTTTGGGATTTTGGTTTAGTTGTTTTTTTTTTTTCATGGATATTTGGGGATATTCCTGCTCATTCTTGTTTTTCTTCTCCCTTCAGTTATACAGTGAAGGGGTGGGATTCCAGGATTAATCGCTTGCCTTTTTTCGTTGTTTTTTTTTTTTTTTTTTTTTTTTTTCCCCGCTGCCTGTGTGTGTCTTGCATTTCCCAAGCTGATGCTTGGCTTTTTCTGGATAGCGCTGGCCTCTTGCAACGTTATTGATCCCAAAGCTCCTGGGCATAGCGTTGCCACTCTCCGTCTCTTAGCTGCGGCGCATGTTTAGCCTGGCGCCTGCTGTCACCACACCACTGTGGAGGGTCAAAGCGGAGCACAGAGTTTACGTGGAGCTTGCAGGCTGGAGTAGGCTTTTTCTGTGGTGATTAAACTTCTGCTTTTAATGCTTTGGCATCCCTGCATGGGAAAGCCTGCAGTTCTTTGAGATAGGCTTTTCTTCCTGTGTTTTTTTTTCCCCTCCATTCTTTCGTATTTCTGCTCTTCTCCAGACCTGTGAGGTTTCTTTCTTTCTATTCTAGTTTTTCTCCGTGCAGCAGTTTCTTGCTTTCCTTTGCCCTCACCAGACCTCATCGCTGCTGCTTTCCATCTTCACAATTTTTTTTAGTAAGTGATTAAGTAGATAATGATGATAACTCCTGTATCGGAATTGGGCTTTTCACATGTGCTACTCCAATTAGGTTAGTTGGGAACAAGAGAATTAAACACTCCTTACTTTCCTCCTCTGCTGTCTGCGGAGTTGGAAAGAGCCTTGCATCTGTAGGCTCAGCCTATGACTAGGCGCCTTCCTTCAGGATTGCAAAGCCTAAAAAACTTACTGGATTTTTGCTGAACAATCTGCACATCGTGTGTCCCGTAAATTCCTTGACATCTGCTTGGCAAGCCGCGGTATGCATCTTTTTCTAGAAAGCATCTTGAAAGAACTGAGGGATTTCTGTTTTCATCTTTAATCTAGAAAGCCTTCTGCAAGTTGCTTTCACAGATCTATTTAAAGGAAGACAAAAGTGCGAAGTTGCCCACCAAGAGGATTCTGGATTTTATTTTCTTTTTTACCGGCTGGCTCTGCATCGAGTCTCTTTAAATAAAGGTCTCTTTTCTCTGAGCGGCTGCCTTATTTGCTCCTGCCATCTCTTCCTTTCTGAAAGTAGCATCACTTCAGAGACTTCTTGGAGCAAAGGAGCCTCTTTCAAGTGCTCAGGGGTTTTTTTCCGCACCTTCCCTCCGTGGTGTGGTATTGTTTGGCTGAAGTGTCCCTTCCTTTCCAGCCACCTTTAATTTTTCTGCAGAGGAGTTGGTTCTGAGGTCACCTCAATTCTCTTCCCAAGGGAAATTCAGACTATAAAAAGTCAGCTTTCCTGTCCTTGTTTTCTTGTAAACCTGCCTGCACTCTGACTTTAAAAAAAAAAGAAGGTAACCATGCTTTTTGCATGTGGCCCAGATTGTGGGATCCGGCTTGTTAGAGCCAGCCTCTGGAGAAAACCCAGCCCTGCCAGCATCCCGCTGCTGGTGGCCAAGAACTGCCCTGAGATACCCGATGTCCCAGGGCTTTTCGGTCTCGCAGAAAGACTCGCTTCTGGACGTAGTCCTTGGGAAAACACAGCCAACTGCTTTTTCCTGCAAAATCCCTGTGCTTTCTGATAGTTTGCACAGGGCTTCTGTAGGGACGGCTCCTTGAGTAGCCTTTCCTCTCTTGCTTTGCTTTTCGAGTAAAAATGCTGCCAGGGAGATGTTCCCAGTCTTACTGCCATCCTGGGCCTAAGCTCAACATTCCCCCTGTGCTGTCCCGCTGTCCTCATCCGTGCTGCCACCTCTCTTGCTTTCCCCCTCCTCCCTCCGCCATCCATTTGTCTGCCCTGCGACCACAACTAGCCCACGGTGGGCAAGCCCGGCTGGGCCCAGGCTGCCGGAGGAGTTGGTTCCCCTTCAGATAAAGCAGTTCCAGGTAAGGAGGCGAGTTTTTTTTTCCCCCCCCCGGCGAAGTGGGTGTGGTGGTGGCTTCCTGCTCTGCCGGAGGTGGCCGGGTCTGTAGCAGCACCCATCCGGCACGGCATGGCATGGCATGGCATAGCACAGCCTTTGCCTTGCCCCGGCACCCGGCACGGGGCATTTAATGTAGGGATTTTTTTTATCGGAGCGTTAATAACTGTTAACGTAACATTAACTGGCACGATGCTATTCACAATTTGAATGTGGAACGCTTGAAATATTAATGATTTGAAAACGTAATTGGTAGGTCTCTTAAGCAGTCGAGGAGCTTGTGTTAAGTGCTAGCAATGTGTTTTCCTTTTAACACACCATGCGATGTGTAATGCCTTTCCTTCCCATTTAGGCTTGCCCGTATTCCCAGTGTCTCCGCACATGAAGAGCCTTTCATCCAGCAATGCAAACAGCAAAAGGCAGGCTCAGCCAAGCTGTACTCCAGCCTCGAGGTTGGCTGCCAAACAGCAGAAAATTAAAGAAAGCCGGAAGACAGATGGGCTGTACACAGACGAAGAGGAGGATTTCCAACATGCATCTCTGCTGCAGAAATACAGCGAGTGTGAGAAGCCATCAGGGAAACGTCAGTGTAAAACAAAACACTTGGCACTGCAGGAGAGGAGAAGGAGGTCATCTCTGACAGGGGATGACACCACAGATATCGAAAATGCTGAAGATAAGGTATCTTTATTTAGACTTAATTGTCCACCAGCCTCTTGGAAGGCAGAGCCAGCCTGCTTAAAACCAACGCGCTGTCGTGCATGCCGGGTAGCGGGGAATTGCATTCAAATTCGTCCGTGGATGCTTTGCACATTTCGCATTTGCTTTTCCTAATCCGAGTTAAAGGTGCTCTTGGGGGGGGCGGGGGGGAGGGAGGCATCTTGCATTTAAAAGCTGTTAGCAGGTCTTCCTTAAAAAATTAAATAAGAGTAGAAAAAGCGTAATTCTTTGCTGGCAAAATATAGTCCCATCGCTGTATTGTAAAAAGGAGGATGGGGAAAAAAAACAACCCCAAACCAACCCACAACAATGGTTTTGACAGGTGACGGTAACGAGGAAGGTCAGGAAGCGACCAGAGCCTACTTCGGACGGCGACTCCTCGCCAGCCAAGCCCTACGAGCAGAAGCCGTACGATCGCCTGCAGCAGACTCCCACCTCGCTCCCCGTCTCGCAGCCCCCCCAGCTGCCGGTGGCAAGCCCCCCTCAGGAGACCACCCCCAGCCGGCCCATGCCCCCCGAGGCGCGCAGGCTCATCGTCAACAAGAACGCGGGGGAAACGCTGCTGCAGCGGGCGGCACGCCTGGGCTACGAGGTGAGGGTCCCTCCCCTCCTCACCCCGCGACGGACGGTGGCTGGGGTTTTACTCCCGAACGTTAAAACCCGCTTTCCAGTTTCATAGATGGAAATTTTTGAGAGATTTGCAGGGTGTCCCCCCGGCCCCGATCCCATGCTGCATTCCTGTCCCCCAGGGCGCGGGGGTCTGGGGGCAGGTCGCTGCGGGAACGGGTCCCCACAGCTGGCGGGGATGCTGGGCACGCAGCATCCTGCCGGAATGAGCAGAGGGTAGAGTTTTATTGGTAACCCTCGCTTCCGTTTAAATACAAGCCATCTGCAAACAGAATGAATGTCTTTTTTTAAAGTCGTCGTCTTTATGGTGATCTTTAACGAGCTGTACGATTTTTGCTTTTTGTTATTTTGTGACGAACGCGTAGTTTAGGAGAAGGGTTTTATTTTTGGTTCTTTTCTCCAAGGAGTATCTGGTATGTGACACAGGATGTAGCGCTTGGAGTGTCCTCTTGCATGATCAGATGCATCGTAGGAGCACTCTGCCTGCTTTTATGCTCGGGAGTCTGGAGCCGCTCGGCGGAGCTGGAACAATGTTGTCTAATGAAACAGCCCCCCTGTTGCTACAAAAATCAGAAACCGATGAATCCCCTCGCTCTGCTGTTTTGAAGCACGCTTTTATTGGGGGAAATATGGGCACGGGGGTATATTGAGCGTCATCGTTGCTCAACTGCAGATCTGGCGAAGAGGTGCTTTCGTTGCAGCGAGCGACGGCTGGCTATGCCGTGGTTGCAGGGTTCGCCTTGGTGGTGAAAGGACCTCTTGGACCTCAGAGCTGGGCTCGAGCCCCGTGATGGAAGGTGGCATCAGCCCTTCCCAGGCCCAGGTGGGGCCTGCCCAGCCAGCCTCAGGAGCTTGTAGAAACCTGGAAATTCCCTTTGTATAGCTGAGGAACCTCGTGCGGAGAGAGGCCTTCTCCAGCTCTGGAAGGCGGGGTTTGTTGGAAAGGTTTTGTTTACCCTAGACAAAGGCTTCTTCTAACCCCAGGGCACTCCAGCTCTAGCTAGGAGGAGGAGAAGTGGTTGTTACAACGTTGCTATGGTAATCTCCGTAATTTAAGTGATTTAATTTCCTACGCACCTAAGGTTTCCTGCGCATCTAAAATCAAAATGTGTGGTAGCATGTGCTCCGAGCTGTCGGTGTTGTGTTTTCCTCTTGTGCGCGGTGTCTGTTGGGGCGAGCGCTGCTGGCACATAGCTGGCTGCTGTGGGATGCTTGGGCTCTCTGCGTGCTCTCAATGGGAGCATCCCTGAAACAGTGATGGGCTGAGGGTCTTGCTCAAGCAGGGGCCAAGGGCTCTCTGGAGCCGTCTGCAGCACTGACCCTTAGCAGGCTGGTTGCAGAAAGCTATGGATGCCCAGGCCCACCAACATCGGGGACCTGGGGTAGCCCTATGTTCCAATCATCAGCGGATCAGGGATTTTCTGACTTGAATGCACCCAAAAGATCAAGCAAACACCACGTTTTTAATAGGGTTAAATATTCTGATGTTTTGACTTGATGGTTTGGCTGGTGTTGAGGTGGAGAGCAGGGCAGGAGAGCCCAGTGAGACAGGGTGAGAGCCTGGTCTGCGTGCCCCAGCTGGCGCTGGGGTCCGGCATCGGACATGTTTTTCAAGGACTGGGGCGGTGGGTGGCCACGACGCCTGGTTGGGGCTTCATTTGGCCTGTGGTGAGCTGTGATAGTTTGGTCAGCCATGGAAGCTCTGTAGCTGTGTTGTTTTTCTTGCTAGTGACCAGACTACTGCATTTCTTAGAAAGCTGAATTCCCTCTGCCTCCAGAAAAATTAGAGTGATCAAGAAGTTACAAGTTCCTCTATTTAAGAAAAGAAAAAAAAAATCTCCGTGGGTCAAGGTAATTTGCTGGTTTGTGACCTGTGGCCGCTGCAATTCTCTTTTGTTTGCTTTGATGGCTGCAGCGCGGTAGCCAGGGACCGATGCTGAAGTGGCAGCGCTGGATGCTCATGGGCGCATGGGGGGCTTCTTGTCGCTGCTGCGGTGACAGCCAGCAGCCCTGTGGCCCCTCGCCAGCCCGACAGCAGAAGAGGCAAATGAGTCTGCGCCACTGGGGCCGTGGCTTGCGAAGGGACGCCGAGTGCTGGTGCAGGACTGGGGGCTGGAAGTGGCTGGCAGCCGTGAGGCACCGGCGAGCCCTGATGGTGGCAGGGATGCTGTATGGGGCAGAGCAGCAGCGAGCCCTGATGGCATCAGGGATGCTGTATGGGGCAGAGCAGCACCAGCATCTCTGCCCTGAGGCCAGTTGAGTTCGTGCCTGCCCTTGGCAGCCTGCCTGCCTGTGCAGGAGGGATGCCCTGCGGCTGTGCAGAGATCCCACCCCAAACCCAGAGCTGCTTTGGCACGCAGAGATGCTGGCGAGCTGTATATATCGCTCTTGGACCCGTGGGGAGCCCAGATGCTGCTCGCTCAGGTGTCTCTGCCCCACTCTTAATTGCACAGTATGGATGCACCTCAGATAGTTGCAGGGAGGGACACACACACAGAGAGTTAGGATTTTGTGTGTAAAAGCTGACGTGAGAGTGAAATGTTGAAGGACGAATGCGGCTTGTGTCTGGAAGGACAAATGCGGCTTGTGTCTGGCCAGATAAATTGCAGGGCCGCAACCAGCAAGGCTACTTAAAGACAGTGCGGCAAATGGTCTTTGGCTCTGGAAATCCATATGGTCTGAGGAAGACCCTGCCGAAGCCGGTGGGAAGCTCTGCCTTTCCTTCGCCAGGCTTCTTGCGCCAGGCTGTGCTTCGTCGGGATGTTAGCAACCCATCCCAGTGTACGGGCGCTCTCAAATCCATTCTGTTTTCCCCATTTGAAACAAATGACTTGAGATAATAGTAGTCTTAAAACTGTAATTTACTTTTCGTGAAGGGGGAATTATAGGGAGCGTAAAGTCTTTTGGGGAAAAAAATTACAGAAGGCTTGCGTAATGAATTTGATGGGAGAGGAAACACTGGCTGTCTTTGTGCTGCTTGTTGCTTTTTGGTGTGTGTGTCTGGATGTGGAAAGTTCTCTGGTGAATTTGGGATTAAGTCCTGCCTGGGAAGGCAGTGAAATCAGAGGAATGTGCGGTGTGTGGTAGGGGAAAGATGGTGTTTGTTTCCAGGGGCTTCAAACACTCATGGAGACAGGCTTTATCCGGGCAGGGGGAGAGGGTTTGCCCTGGGGATGCCTCACATGAAGGTCTGGCCCAGTGTCCCTGGTGGCATGGGAGCAGGAGCTCCTGAGCATCATCGTGCCCTTCTGCAGTTCCCCTGGGGCTCCCGCACCCCGCCGGGGGACGAGCATCACTTGTGGGGTTTGGCAGGGTGTTATGGGGAAGCGTTACAACTGGGCTTGCCTACGGGCTGTGTTTCGGGGTTGGATGGAGGGAAGTAGTGCTTCTTGGTGGCAGCACGCGTGCCCAGGGCATGGGGGATACCCAGGGCATGAGGGATGCCCAGGGGGATGCTGACCCCGTCCCTTGGAAAAGGGGCAGGAGCTGCTGCAGAGCACGGGTGGGAGAGACGAAAGGGAAGGGCACCTCTTCGTAGACGAGGATGGAGTGTGCGTGTTTGCACGCACCTTTTAACGCTGGCTGTTCGCAGTTGGGGTAACAAACTGCAGGCAGCAGAAGCAGCGGTGGCACAGATCGTGGACTTTTCCTGCTCGCTTGACTCTTTGGATTAACTGCGAGTGATTTTCAGATTGCTGGTTTGAATAGAGCACCTGAACAGACATTAAATTGCCTGGTGGCACTTTCGCAGCCTTTCTCTAACGTTAGCGAGAGATGCTTACGAAACCAAAAGTGTGTTTGTGCCACCACGTGTTCCTGTATTCGGCAGTGATGGCTAATTTTTTTGTAAATTGAATAAATCATGTTAAAAAAAGTTAATGAGGCATTTAATTAATTAACAATGTAGAGTTTTATGGTCTTTATGGTTACATTTTGTGGTTAATGACATTCTTCTTATAGCCTCTTAACACAGAATTGCCCGACAAAATTAGCCTTTTTGTCCAGTAGCAGGTATTCCACCCTAGGACGATCCTTTCCTATTTACAAAAATAGATGAAAGGTCTTTATTTTGAGTTGCTGAATCTATTTTAAATGGTAACTGCATGCTAAAAGTGGAGCCGAGAACGGCAGCTGCTTCTGCTGCCTATATCCATCTGCTAATTTGCCTGGCGGGGTGGTCTGGTTTTGAAGGAAAATTCATACCTCCAGGGTATAATTTTGCACAGCCCTTTCTGACAGGGCTGGAGCCGAGCGCAGGGTAAAGAGCAGCCGTTTGGGAGCGATTTTTGGCCTTTGGGCTGATGAGCAGGCACATGAAGAGGCCCTGTTCGGCGAGAGGCGGGACTGCGGGGATCCCCGGTTAAAGCGGTGGGCGCATCAGGTGTAGGTGGCGGACCGCTCCGTCCCGGCAGCAGATGATGGGGGTGCTCTGGCGCCTGGGACGGGCAGCTCATTAGCTCCCTCGCTTTAGCCTGGTTAGCGAGGGCCTGCTAAAAGAGCAGCTTCATGCTGTATCCTGGATACCAGCTCTCGGGTCAGGTAATACCCAGAGCACAGATTATTGCGGGCTTTCCGGTAGATTTTGAAATGGGAAGAATAAATGCATCGCACCCGGCGGTTGTTTT
This sequence comes from Chroicocephalus ridibundus, assembly GCF_963924245.1. Lineage (NCBI taxonomy): Eukaryota > Metazoa > Chordata > Aves > Charadriiformes > Laridae > Chroicocephalus > Chroicocephalus ridibundus. The sequence continues at coordinate 96,029,446 of NC_086284.1, read as the reverse complement.
ATTCTCTTGTTTTTGGCAAAGCAAGCACTCGCCCCCTCCACACCTCCATCCCGCTTTGTGAGGATGTCGCTCAAGCCTTCTGAGAGGAGCAAATGCAAAATTAATGGCTTGCTGCTAATCTGAGAACGTGGGGGCTATTTTATACATGCAGCATCACTTAGAAATGTGTTTGGGTGTTGTTTTCTTTTTCTTTTTTCTTTTGCATCTGACACAAATAGAGAACGACTCGCACCATCCTAAATTTTTGGTTGAGTGATGGAGCAGTCATTGTTTCAAGGCCGCACGGCAGCGTAGAGCTGAGTCTGGCCTAGGCTCTCGACCGTGGTATATTTGACTGCAAGATGAATTGTGTTAAATTCACATGGCTTCCCACGGCACCGGGCTCGTTACTGGAACCTGGCGCCTGGCTTTAGTTCTGCATGCAGAAAACCAGGGTGGGTGAAAATGGGATTTCCCCGATCTTGATGGAGCCAGGCTTTTTGTTGTTGTTGTTGTTGTTTGCTGGTAGCAAACCGTCCTTTGTGTGTCTTAAATGTGTTTTGTTTCGGGTCATGCGCTTTTTCTTTCTAAAATCAAACTGACGTTGGCTGTGCTGCTGTTGTGTTTGCAGAATTTTCTGCTAAAAGATGCAGCTGTAAGAGTAAAAACCTTCCTGCTAGCTGTACACGTGGAAGTTTTGAGAAATGGAAAGCAGTGAGTTTTGTCTGCGAAAGTTGCATGTTCCCCCGCTGCGACGATTCCTGGCGTGTTGGGGGCTGCAGGAAGGTCCCTGCGGGACGTGGAGCTCTCGGTGCTGCTTCGCCTAAGCTAGTCTGCTCGTGGGAAGTCGTGCTCTCTGCTCTGTCTCCTGAATAAGCACGACTTTCAGTGGCTCCCCCTTTTCTTTTCCTTTTGACTGACCCATTTCGAAGAGAGTAATGTGGGCATATCGTGGGGATTTTGTGTTTTTGCCTTTTTTCCCCCTTCCTTTTCAAGAAGGAAGAAGAAATCTGTGCGTCTCCGCAGCAAGAAATAACTCGGTGTATCTGTTTTTCCTCCTCCTTCCAGGAAGTGGTTCTGTATTGTTTGGAAAACAAGGTGTGTGATGTGAATCATCGTGACAACGCGGGTTACTGTGCCCTGCACGAGGCGTGCGCCAGGGGCTGGCTGAGCATCGTGCGGCATCTCCTTGAGTACGGGGCTGACGTCAACTGCAGCGCTCAGGATGGAACCAGGTTAGCAGCAACCCCCCCCGGCCCGACATCGGGGCGGTCACCACCACTGGGCAGCGGTTTCTTTGGCCACGGTGGCGGGAGAAAGCAATCCCTTGCTTCTTTATCCTCCTCTTGGACCACCCCCTCCCCCCCCATCCTGCATGAGACCCCCAAAGTGGGTGACGCATGGTGGCCTCCTCATTGCTGGTCCTTGGGCAGGAGAATGCAGGACTGGGTGACCTCCTCCTCCGCTCTCCGGTTAATGAAGCGGTGGGGGTACGCTTTTGGTGTGACTCGAGTTCAGCCGTCGTTATTTTATTATTATTTTTTTTTCCTCTGGGAATTTTAATACGTTTGTTTTGGTTTGTTTTGTTTTTTATTAAAGAGTTTGTGGAATTCCCAGCTGCAGGGCAGGAAGGAGCGGTACCTGAGCTGCAGCCCTGCTCTTGGACGCTCCGGGTCCTTTGGGTTGTGCCACTGGAGCGGGCTTTGCCTCGTTAGCGGGGTTAATGGAAGAGCACATCCAAGGCGACTGGGTGTGCGAGTCCTGTATACGCTACGTGAAAATGTTGTTTTGCTGAACTGTTAAATTCTATCCGCTCATTTGATTATTTCGGAGTTACTTTTGTTTATCTCGAATTTGGCTTTTTTAGTTTCCTTCACAAAATAGTAGGTGTGTGTTAGTTCCCGTAGCTTTTCTTCTTCCTTTTTTTTTTTTTTTTTTCGCTTTGTGGAGCCCGAAATGCTGCTCCACACCTTTTTAAACTTCTTATGCATCTCCTAAAGTACCTCTTTGACCACCTCTGCGGGGCTGACCTTGGGATAACTTTTCCTCAGCATATGCAGAACGTTATCCAGTCTATGCGTTTTGGGGATGGGTCGCTTTGTATTCTGCCAGGCTCCTGCAGCTTGTTATCTTAAATGGTTTATCGCGTTCACTATCACCATCCAAATAGCCAGGGAGATAAAATTACCATAACTAAGAGTCTGCCTCTTTTGTTTTTGAGCTCTTTATTTATTAACTTGGGAAGGGAGGAGTCGGGGAAAACAATAGTCCCAAGAGGGCCGGTTAGGATGGTCCATTAGAGGTTCATGATGGTCAGTTGTTACCGGCCCATCACGGCCCAAAGGAGACGTTTCTGGAGAAAGATTGAAATTCTGGCTGGATTGTCAGATTCCTTCTCCATCTCCCACTTCTTTGTAAGAAGTCTGAGCTCTCTAGGCTTACAAACAGCCCTGCATTTTCTGCTGTCTTCAGCTTTAATAGATGACCTATGCAACAGCGGCCACTCGCCATAAAAAGAATCCTAAATTATTTTTGTGTCACTTGCTGGAATAACCTCTATAGAAAATTAACCCCAGGAAGTTTCTGACCAGTCTTAATCACCCGCCAGTTCAGAGTCCACATTTGATATCGATTCCCAGATGGAGCTGATTTTCAGGGATGAAACTTGGCTTGTGTACCCTGAAAAGTTGTTTTGGGGAAAACGCATTTTAGAAATGAAAATGATAGTGGTCTGATCATAGACAGTAATGTCAGAACTCAGCTTGCGTTTCCCTTTCTTTTCTGATGGCAGACTTGTTTTTCATTTGAAAAGCTGCCCAACAGACAGCGTGAATCCAAAACGCATTTAATACACAGATGAAAGAGGGTCAGGCTGCCTTGAGTTGGGCAGGACAGAAAGCAGAAGTTTCTGTAAGAAACTTCTGATCGGTGTTATCACCGGCCTTTTGGTGGGGCCAGACTTCTTGGTCGCTGTGGAGTAAATCACGACATTCACAAGACAAATCCTGTTTCTTTGCTGAACCTTCAATAAGTTTTTCTCCTTTAGCTTTTAGGAGGAAAGAAGTGTCAGTCTTCTTCAAACTGTGTTGCTTTTTAAATTAAAATTCCTGAACGTTGTCACCCTTTGGAAAGATATTAAAATCTTAAACCAAAACCAAACAAATCTACCATCAAAGACTTCTCCCCCTTCCTTGCTTTTTAAACTACACTGTATAGCCCCCTCTGCCACCTCACAAGCCCAGTAGCCAAAGACATTTCTGGTTGTGCTGGAGGCTCTCAAGTCTCCAGACAATAACAGTGGAAGTGTTTAGTTCTGCACAGCCAGTTAACGTAAATCCACATAGAGGAGTGATGTAACTGCACAGGCTGTGATGTAACCGCGTACGCCGCGTTCATCAGCGTGGCAGCCTGGGGTGTCACTTGGATCCCAGCCGCCTGACACTTCAGTCTGCGTTACTTGCTGCCTGCCGCCTCTGCGGTCAGCTTTTTTGGGAGGACACTCTCTGAAAAGTTGTGGCAAGTGTGAGGGTATGGCTTCAGTCTGAACAACATGTCCATCCGAACGGGAAGGATGTCGGAAAGTTCTGCCAGGTCGGTGCGTCTCGCTGTTCAGTCCTGTTAGAAGTGCAGGTGCTCAGATCGATGTGGCGGTTTTGCATGCGTGCGTTTAAGTTCTGAAAGTGAAGCAAAAGACCTGAGCCACTTGCTTTGGTGTTGCCTTTAATGTACCTACACAGCCAGTCTGTCCTGAGTTCAGTAGATAAGGTGAGGTAGGCTTTTAGCCTCTGGTTTCTGATACTATCAGAAGTGCCCTACTGCAGGGGCAGGATGAGGAGGTGACGGCGTTTTAGGGGTGTAGGTGTGGGGCAGTCCTTCCCTTCACCCTGCCTGCACACCTACTGCTGCCAGCAGCGCGCCATGTCCCTCTGTCTGCCCTAGTCGCAGCACATCTGTCTGGCCAGGCTAAATATGGCCTGTCTTCTGTGTTTTTCCCCTGAAACTCCATGCTGGTGATGGCTCTCCAAATGCAGCGCCTGCAGACCCTGAATACACAGCATTCTGCAGCTGAATTAGTGGCTAATCAAAGATTATTGTAGAACGGGGCGAGATCTTTAAGACCTGTCTCAGAGGTGCCACAGTCACTAAGGGCTCTTAATCGTCTTACCTATAAATAATAATAGACTGTACTTAAGAGGTGAGGGCTTTTCTTCCCTGACAGGACCCGCGTAGCTCGACAAGGGGCATTTGATGACCTGCGCTTGACATTGGCAAGGATGGTCGCCGGTGTCTTTGGCCTTATCTCCTTGTTCTTCTCCTCTTACCTCGGCAGCATGCCCTGGCTGAACCCGGCGCTGCTTTAAAAACAAAGCCGCATGCTAAAAATACAGGCATCTCCCGCCTGTTAGCGAGGCCTCTCCGTTGCTTCAGAGAGTTCGCTCGCCCGATCTGCTCTCCGCAGCCAGTTTTGCTTTATCCTTCTCGCTGGCGGCTGATGAGCTCAGCCTTTTTTTTTATTTTTTCCCTGGGAGGACCATGCCAAGATGGCTCTCTTCCTGTGGCCTTTCAGCTGGTCTTGGCAGAGCGGTACCCTCCGGCAGCTAATTGCGTTAAAGAAGAGGCAGCCGGCATCACTGCCCTCCTGCAACTTGTGCCTGGCCTCTTCCGTGGGGCAGCGTTGCATAATGGAGTAGATGGAAGCAAAAATAAAACCCCGAGATACGGCATTGCTCAGCGAGTTACGAGACCTCTTATTGCCGTGAGGGAAATGCTGATGGTGCCTGAAAGGCTGAGAGCAAACCCTGACTGGTCTAAATAGTTTATAATTTTGGTGGTGGAATGATAAACCCCCAGTGAAATGTTTTCCTAACTCTAGTAGCGGTAAAAATAGTAGGAAGAATTCAACAGTACACAAGAGAGGGTTGAGATGCGTGTCTCCTGTAGGATATTGCAGCTCTCGAATGTCCCCGGATCCTTCTGGGGCCTTTCGAAGGGTTTGTTTTAGAAATGAGCTGTACCACTGTTAACTGTACCATTAGGGATAGAGAGTATTTATTTCCACGATGCGCAGGGCGGAAAAGATTATATGGGCAAAGCAGCCCGGGAGAGGACTCCCAGGGATCTTTTTTTCACATCTGAAAAAGTTGCCGTCTCCACTAGTCGCTTCTGCATCCTACAAAGAAGATGGCTAAGCTCTGCCAAGACTGAAAAATACTCCCTCCTCTGCCGGCCCTGGTGGGCGAAGCAAACGTGTAGCTGTGCCTTTGCATGGTCCCTCTCGTGAGCTTGCCAAGAGGCTGTGCTAGCCAATAATAGTCTGTCAGCGCTCTGTTACTGCCTTTTTCCCCCTGCCTTATCTATGGGGAATCTCCGCCCCCCCCCCCCCCCCCCGCCAGTGTTTTCTTTCGTTCCTTCACTTCCTTCTATTTATTGTTCCTCCTTCCGCATGGCTTTACTGCGTCTTTCCTTCCCCATGCCTCTATAAAGTCCCCTCTTGTGCCCGGGGCAGCCTCTCTGTGCTCTGGCAGGCGACAAAGACGAGTCTGCCTGCCCCCCCTGCCTGCCCCACTGCCCCTGCCCCTTTCTGCGCCACCGCGCTGGGCTGGGTGACCTGTAGGAAGGGAGAGGGGGTCCCATCCCGGGGTTACAGCCCATGCGCTGTGATTTTTTTTCCTTCCCGGGGAATGCCCAGGCGCCCTTTAATAAACTCGGCCGGGTGTCGTTAAATCGATTGAAACGCTGGGCGGTGATTTAGATGCTGTTTTTAATAAGTTAAGGGATCATCTTGAATTCATTACTGCTTCAAAAGCCACTTAGGTAAGTCAGCTTAAAAAAAAAAAAACAAACCAAAAAAAAAAACAAATGAGAAAACCCACAAACCAATAAACCCACAACTCTTTCCACCCCCCACCCCCCTGAACCAGAAAATGCTAATTCTGAAATAAAATGGAAAACAGTTCGAAATTAAAGACTCCGGTGAAGTGAGGGAGTGGGGGAGAAATAGCGTCCCCAGCATTTGGCGGCAGCCGTAACTCTCATCTGTCCCCGCTGCCTGTTGCCAGACTTGCAGCCAGGGATGCGGCGTGCCCCGTGGGGGCCAGGAGGGTTTGCAGTAAGGCTGACCTTTCCCGCTGTAGATGCTCGGGGTGTCATGACCCGGCAGCTCGGGCCTTGGATGCTTGCTGACAGCCAGAAACACCCTATACTTCTTCAGCCTCCCCCTCAGCACCCCTGTTATTTGCTACCTCTTGCGTTGTATCGCCTGGGATGCTTAGCACTGGCCGGATCCTGGATGCGCTGGTTCCTCTCTAGTCTTAAAATCAGCATGTGGCTTTCTAAAGAGCAGCACATCAGGCTTTGAAGGTCTGCAGGTGTTGTGCTCTCTGGTGCCTGGGGGTCTGAGGGGTGGCAGGAGCTGGGTTGAGGACTGTGCTCAGCAGCTTGAGGATCACCTCCTTGACTGCTGTCTTGGTGGCCTGGGGTGTGCAGGAGGCAGGCAGGGCGGGATGAGCCCTCTATCCGTAGGGAATGAGCCTCAAACTCTCCAAGTGCATCTTCTCATGTCAGTGTAGCATGCATATGTCAAAACCAAAACCGCATACAGCTTTCCAGCAAGATGGGGGCAAGCCACAGGGCTTCACTTGTGACAGATGTTAATCGCCCTAAATCACAGCCTACTGGAAAGGACTTGGAATAAACATACCTGGAACATATTTCTTATTGAGAGGGACCAGAGTCCTCCTCCCACCGGCAGTGCTATGTGATGGATGGGAAAAGAGTGGTGTGCTTTCCTCTTCCGGCTGGTTTGATCCTCCCCTCTGCCCTGAGCTCCTGTGGATGCCATTCCGTACCAAAGTGGTGGTGGCATAGAGGGGACATCACCGTGTGCGGCAGAAGGAGTGTTGGGATGTGGCTTCCTTGCAGGAGGGAGTTTCAGCTAAAGTCCTTTCTTACTTCTCTTACCTTTTAATATATCTGTTTGAGAGCTTGAAAGTCTTGTTGGGGGGCGGCGGTGTTGAGAGCCTGAAGGAGGAGGAGTGTAGGTGGAGTTGAGTTGAAGTGCCACCATCGCTGGCCTTCGAATTTGACTCCCCTTTCAATTCCCTGCTCATCGCTCTCTAAGGAAAAGATGGGATTTTTAACACATCTTCATTAGTCTGAAGGGTAATATGTTCTGCTTCCAGACAACTCCCCGTTACGTATAATCAATTTTAAAGGCAAAAGTTAATGCAATTTGTAATTAGCGATGAGGAATTCTAAACCCGGAATTGCAGGCATGTGTATTAATGAATAATCCTTCTGTAGGCTCACAAAATCTATGTCTGAGCTTGTATAGATTGCTCACGCCGCGTAAAATGTGTTAATTTCTGGGTGGACTAAACTTAAATAACATGTTTTTCTATTCTCCGAGTATAAGGGTTGTATTGTGCTGCAAATATATTCGCAAGTACTGTTTAAAGAGGATATCGCGCGGAAGTTTAATTCCTAGCAAATTTTCATAACTTACGTCTGTGTACATAATTTAGGAGCTTTGGGTAACTGATTTCCGTGCTTGCCCAGAGGCAGGCTGAATGAGCCCTTACTCCACAACACGCTGTTAAATTGGCAGAGATTTGGAACGGTAGAGTGACTTGCAGCAAAATTATGTTTGTGAGGCTTTACGCAAACTCCTGCTTTCTGTTACAGCGGTGTAATTATTTTACTGGCCCTTGAAATATGTACGGCAACGAATAGACGCAGCAGAAATATCTGCCCCGAGCAGTCTGACTGTGAAAAGACAAGAGGGGAGGGGATGATGCGCAAGTAAAACAGACAATAAGATGACTGGCAGCTGTATTAATAGCGTTATTTGCTATAAATAACTTCGATCTGAAGTCAGAAGTTTCTTGTCAGACGCATTTGCATAATACTGTTGAGTCAAAGTGTAACGCTGTGATCGTTTTCTTATTTCCCCCTAGACCAATCCATGACGCGGTCGAAAACGATCACTTGGAAATTGTCCGCCTGTTACTGTCTTACGGTGCTGATCCAACGCTCGCGACCTACTCTGGGAGGACCATCGTGAAAATGACCCACAGTGAGCTCATGGAGACCTTCCTCACAGGTCCGTAGCCACGTTGGCGTGGGGCTTTGCTGGTTGTGGCAAATGGGGGGAGGTTCGCTGGCCCCCCCAAAGTCCCCCCTGCCTGCCGGGGATGGCTCCATGCCGAGGAGCGTTAGGGTAGGTGGCAGGAGCTCCCTCTCTGCCCGCAAAAACCCCAGCGGCTGCAGCTGAGAAGCATAGCCATGCATGGGGGCTCCTTCTAATTGAAACTCTTAATAAGTCATAAGGATTATGCCACTATCAGATTTGGTAGGTAGGTAGGAGGTCAGCAGGCTGTTTCGGTGCCTTCCGTTTTCTGCTTGAAATGAAAATAAGAAAGTTGCCAAATGGAATAGCTGTTTGTTAAACAGAGTCATGTTTTCCCATGGTCTTACTTTTTGTCCTTCTAGTACTTGTCTTTTTGCAAGTTCTGCCTCATTTTGTATCTGAAATGCTGTAAAACTATATTAAAGGCTCTTGTCTTAAAACATGTCCATGTTCTAACAGCGTTTTAGGTTTTTTCCTGTTTGTTTTGGATAAAGAGCCTTGCATTCCCTAGTAACTTACCTCTGAAAACGTTTGCAGTGTTCACAGTCAATGAGTTTAAGTACTCACCCACTTACCTCTTTAAATGGTGCAGTGTAGAAAGCGCATAGGTGTACCAGGACTCCAGTAAAGTCCAGTATCTTGGACTTCTTATCATCCTGAGCCCCGGTATCTTTTCGTCAACTCAACTAGAAAATCTCCCAAATTATATCTGTAGAAAAGAATTGCACCCTCTGAATGTTATCTGTGTGGAAAAACCCTTTCCATCGGTTTCTTTGGGGCCGCTGTTTCACCCCCAAGTTGGCGTCCACAATAACTGTGCGGGCCAAAAAGTGTGGTACATCCTATCTTTCCCAAAAATAAAACGTCCCTCTCGGTTTCTGAAGCTTAAGGTTGTGTCCCTGTTAGACCTTGGGTGATTATTTGATGTGGCGGGTCATTATTTGATGTGATGGGAGAAAGAATGCAGGAGAAAAGTGAATTCCAGGAATATTTGCGAGAGTGGTGTGTATATGCTGTTGTTTGTAGCAGGTGCCTCAGGAATTCGGTGTGGGTTTTTTTGATGGAAGGTATGGAGGATGCATAGTGAGACTGCATGACACACGGTCTGCTAAACTTGCCAGCTTTTTGTTCTCATCAGTATGTTTTTGTTGTTGTTTTTTCCTCTCCAGAGTATTTAACTGACCTGCAAGGTCGAAGTGTTGATGACCCTGGTTTGTACTGGGATTTCTATGGCAGCTCTGTGTGCGGTGAGCAAATGTTACCCTTTATTTCTTTGTATGCGGAGACTTTCAAAACATGCGGCACGTGGGGGTGGGGGCTGTTTTGTTTTTATGGTGGAGGAAGTGAGGAAGGAAGCGAACTGATTTTATTTACAGATCACGTTATTGGAAGAAAAAGCAAGACCTGCAACAGTCTCTCTTCAATGCTGACTTGGCACCTTTATTCAATTTTATTTAGATCCGAAAGATGAGTCTGGATTTGACATCTTGGCAAATCCTCCTGGCCCAGGTGATGAAGATGAAGACGGCTTTAGCGATGTGTTTGAATTTGAATTTTCGGATGAGCCTCCCTTGCCGTGTTACAACATTCAAGTGTGTCTCTCTCAGGGGTAAGAACAAATACAGGGTTTGGGGTAAAAATAGCTGAGACGATCTGCTTGGGGTGGCAGCAGTTTGTGTCTAGGGGGAAATGCGTTTGCATTTATCTAACGTAAATGAGAGAGCAGTACTTGTAACTGTTGGGCTTTTTAGAAATAAGCTCATGGGAGGTAAAGAGGGGGAAAAGCTGTCGTGTCAGGGCTGTGTTTTGAGTGCCGTACTCCTGAGCTGAATGAATGATATTTGGACGTAGATAGATTCCTTCCCTCATCCCAGGCAGGCATCTTGGTCTAACACCCCAAAATACAAGTGCTTCAAGCGCTTAAATTTGGATATCGTGTTTCTAGGTGTTCTTTATTTAACGGGCTTTTTTGTTTTGCTGAGTGGACACGCTTTTGTGGATGACGAAATGACACTGTTACTGCTCTTCTAGAATTTGCAGCAAAACTGGTTTAAAGCCCTGAATCATATCAAAGAAATAAACATCTTGCAGAAGATACTATGATACTTAATAATAAACAAAGACCTGGAAAATTTTATTATCTGTTCTATTCAAGATATAAATTAGCTTCATAAACAGCTGCCATTTGTCATTTGCATCAGTTTTGATGACAGCTGTGGGAAAAATAGTATTAAATATTAATCATGCAGGAGTGTGGGTTTTAGCGTGTTCTTATTATTTGGGTGATGGGTATAACTTAAGTTCTCTGAAGCGGGCAAATGCAAAGATTGCATTAAAAAGTTGTATTCTTAATCTGCGAAGAAACCCCTCTGCTGACTTGTATTTAATACTGGCATCTCTGGAAGTCAGCGGTGCTGAGATTTCTGATTATAACTCTAGGCCATCTCCTAACTTGCTAAATGGGAGTTGGGCTCAGCCTGGTGAACCTTTAACCGTGCGAGCAGCGGTCGGGATGGCCGCTGACCCACACGCGTGCTTACAAACCTGGGGTTTATAGGCTCCAGTGCCCGCTGTGTGCCTGATCCCCCTCCTTCCCCAAAGCTGCGGGCAGCAGTATTACGAGTAAATGCATACGCGCCTGTGCATCTGTTATATTCCACCTCCTGGGTCTTGATTTCAGGGGGGTTGTTTGCGCGGGGATGGTCGGGGAGGGTTTGTCACACAGCGTCAAGGCGGCCATGACTTGATGTCGGTTGCTGGAGCCTCTTTCTCCTTTGCTTCCACAGACCACGAAACTGGCTTCTGCTCTCGGACGTGGTAAAGAGGCTAAAAATGTCATCTCGCATCTTCCGCTGCAACTTCCCCAATCTGGAAGTCGTCACCATCACGGAGGCAGAGTTTTACAAACAGACTTCCCTCAGCCAGTTGTTCTCTTGCGCTACGGACCTTGAAGCTTTTAACCCGGAGAGCAAAGAGCTGTTGGACTTGGTAGAGTTTACAAGCGAACTCAAGACTTTGCTGGGCTCCTCGCTTCACTGGTTGCATCCGCACGAGGACCCTCCCTTCGACATCCTCTGGTGAACCATCAGGCCATTTAATGTACAGTGCTCTATACAGTTACTTCTTTATGTATATGTGTTCAAAATGCAATTGTTTCTGTAAAGAAAGGACACTATTAAATATGAAAATATCTTTCCTTTATATAAGAGATCTGAATTCCAGTTGGATGGATTTTGGAAGAATTTTTTTTTAACTTCAATCAGTTTTTACAAAATTGTTATATAATGTTTCTTTAAATGCACACAGGCTTTGGGATAAGTTTGTTATTACTCGGAACACATTTTTTTTTTAAAGAACACACCCACACATTGACTTTGTTTCATACAAAGCACTGATTACACAGAACAGACTTTTTCTAGGTGATGTGATCAAAGTCGTGTGGCTTGTTTGGGAGATAGAATTCGGTAAGGCACTTGGTGATATTATTTTTGTTTTTTTGTTTACAGAATTACCTGCTTTGGCCAGGTAAGCACTATTGAATATAATTCAATAGTTTGTAATATAAATTAAACCATATCCATACGCATCAACTAATTGTAAGAACTTTTATATCCTAATTTAAAAGCTGTGAAATTTAGTTTTCACACATCAAACCGGATTGTTTATATATGTTTAAACATTTTATGCTCTTTATTTAAAGAAGACTTTGAACTATTTTTTCTGTACCTTGTAAAATATTGAAAAACTAACATATGTTGAAGTTGCTTGAAACTGTACATAAACTAAATTTTCTGAATTGTGTGTTTATGTTTGAGATCTGTGTTTTAACTTTGTAAGTAAATCTCCTGCCTTTGTATTTATATTTTACAAAAATTTTCTTAAAGGCAATAAAACTGTTGAGAAATGAAGAGGCTAAAGTGACTCCCATTAATTCCGTGCCTGGTTGCGAAATAAGCTCCGACTCATTAATGTTTATGAAAGGAGGCTCCGCGTGCGGTTCCCGAAGCGGAGCGGAGCTGGCACAGGTGCCGGCGAGCAGCTGATGAAATCTGAGGTAGAATCTGCATCGGCTTTCTGAATTCAAGGTTACAAGAAAACATCGAGCGGGTGCCTTTTGTGGGACAGAGGTTTAAAAGCGGTATTCACAATTCTTTCTGCGCCGCCTTTTAGTTAAAGAATTGTGAATAGGTTCAATTATTTTCCCTCCTTTGTCATCATTTTAAGTTGAATCGACTGAATTCTCTTTTCAGTGGTGTCTGCAGAGGGGAGGAAGATAGTACCAGGGAAAATGCTTTAGTTTTAATTTGGAGCATTAAAGCTATAAGCAGGCTTTAGGGGGATCTAAAGACACAGTGACCAGAATGTCACTTCTACACAGCTTGGGACCTTGCATCTAAGAGACTGGGCTCCCTGGGCTTGGGCAAGCCTTCTCTTGAGGGTCTGGCTCTGCCCTTCCCCTTGTGGAAGGAAGTTCTTGCTGGGAACCAAAACTCTTTGAGTTTTGCTTTGGGTCTGTTTTTAACGCTAGTTTGTCCTGTGATCGCCAAACGCTTCAGCTGAGATGTTTAAATCGCGCTGCTCTTCTGATGAGGGCTAGGACATCCACCAAAAGTGTCTCCAGCAGAGCACCTGGTCCATCTGAGAAAAGCATCTGGAAAAAAGTTTCTCCATCTGGAGCAGTGAGGCTGAGAGGCTTTGATTAACAAACAGCGTACTGCAGGTTAAATCTTTGCTCTTGGGGGGGCTTAAGAAACAGCGCAGATTACCCTCATCCTGAAGGCAAGAGAATGACGCCACATTCCTGAAGGTGTCCCAGAGGGAAAGACGTAGAGCTTCTTGTGGTGTGTTGCCATCGAGTCTTTTGACAAATGTTTGTAGTGTGTGGCTTGCAGTGGGACTGCTTCTGGGGGTTAAGGTGGTTTTGTGGCTGAGCCAAGAGACGAGAGAGAGCTCCGACAGCTGTCTGCTGCTGGCAGCTGAAGTCCCGTCTCCCCACTGGACAGGGAAATTTTAGTCTTAAGACAACAACCGACATCTTTCACCAGACTTTGGATAAGGATGATGATGGTGTCTTCTGTGCGGCTTACATGCACACCCTGGGTTTCATTTTATGCCAGCCTCCAGCTCTGCAAGGAACTGAAACAGACGTCCCTGCTCTCCAGTGCCGGCTGTTTTTAACGCCTGGTTTTATCCTGAAAACAGAGGTGGGCCCAAAAAACTAAAGCAAGGGAGAACATTCAAAGCAATTGTTACAGACGCCTTTATCTGATCAGCTGCGTAATGTGCTTGGATGGTTTGAGCTGAGCATAAATCAGCTTCGTGCCACCTCCAGGGGTGCATGGCAGACACCTCGCTTCTTGCCGTGCCCTGCAGGCAAGCAGAAGGTTGACGCGGCTTCCTCTTTTGGCCGGCTCCTCCTCAAATGATCTTGAGCATGTGCTCTCCACACGTCTCCGCTTAGTCAGCTTTCCACTGGCTCCACCGAGTACAGTTGGGCCTTCTCCATGCTGGCGCTTGCACCCGTGCTCAAATACAGTAACAGCCTCATGCTGTTGTAATGCAAGCGTCTGCCTGCCCTGGGGCTTGAGCTCTAAACATAGGGCCATGGCGGGAACACCTGATCGGAGTGCTGTCCCTTGACATAACGCAACCATTTTATCTCTGGGATGTACTTTTTTAAAGAGACTTTGCTGTGCAAGGGTGCTTGAGAGAGAGCACGCAGGGTTCAGCGAAGGAGGAGGGCAGCATCGGCTGGCTTGGCCAACCATTTTCTGGGCGGTTTGGGAGAAATTGTCACAGGAGAGGCTGGCTGCACATGTAGTTCCGTAGTCTCATAGAATGGTTTGGGTTAGAAGGGATCTTAAAGACCATCTAGCTCCAACACCCATGCCGTGGCCAAGGACACCTCCCACTAGACCAAGCTGCTCAAAGCCCCATCCAGCCTGGCCTTGAACACTTCCAGGGATGGGGCATCCACAGCTTCTCTGGGCAACCTGTTCCAGTGCCTCACCACCCTCACAGGAAAGAATTTCTTCCTAATATCTAATCTAAATCTCCCCTCTTTCAGTTTGAAGCCGTTACCCCTCGTCCTATCGCTCTACTCCCTGATAAACCCTCGAGGTTTTACAGGAGGCAGGCCCAGGGGATAGTTACCCTGGGGATGGCAGCATGCCGACAAGGAACAAACTCGGTGACAGCAAGCCTAGGCGGGGGAGTGAAATGCTGTCTGCCTTGCCAGCTCTGGGACGGGCTGAATCGTGCGCGGGGCAGAGCCGGGGACTGAGCCAGCTCCAACCAGCACGGCAGGGCAGGGCTGGGAGGGGGCTGATGTTCAGTATTTCAGCTTCTGGGCTGACGCCGCTCTCCTTTCTGTGCATCCTCCTTGGGCCAAAGATACTCGCTTCATGCCGCTGGCATCACTCCAGGTTATTAAAAAATAAGGAAAGAGAAACACAGCCTTTGGGGATGGTAAAACCCTGCCGATCCTGCGTCCTGCCTTCTGCAAGGTGAAAGTGCAGCGTTGATGCTGTTGGTGCCCAAGCCAGGGTGTTTTCCTCGAATTTCCCAGTTGTGCTGCCCCAGGGAGGTGCTGGAGAACCCCTGGTGCAATAAGTCCCATCTCCAAATAGAGGAAGCAGATGAGCCTCACTGAAGGGAGTTCCCTTTGTCAAACTTTTACTTGGTGCTGGCTGGGAAATCCCAGGAAATGCCTGGCTCCAGGCTGTCTGTCTAAGGTGGGGGGGAAACCGCAGCACAGGCAGTGCTGGGAGGTTTTTCCCCCAAGATAAGCCATGCTGCTGAGGACCATAAAATATTGAACTCCTCCTTCGCTTTCTTGCCTTACCCGAGAGGACTGGGTTCTGCACAGTGGGGTCGGCCCGGGTGTTTCCCATTTGGGTTATTTCTCACACCAGACACTCTTCTTGTTTCTTCTGCTTTACTGTTGTCTCCCCCTTTGGTGGCCTAGCTGGAGACTTGCGCCAAAGACACTGATACGGTGAGTGGCAAGCAAGGGCCAGAGGCGTTTCGTCCTTGTTTGTGCTCTTTGGGGAGCAATATGCTAAAGGGAGAGCCCAGATGCCTGCTGGAAGCCCAGCTTCCAGTTTGCAGGACCACAGGAGCAGAATGGAAATTGTCTTCAGAACTGCTCCCAGGACCAAGCTCACTCCGTGAATCAAAAGAGTTTGAAGCTGACTCCTCCCTTCATTTCTGTGCTAAATAACAAAACTATAGATGAGACCCATCGTTTGTGCATTAATACGAACAAGGTGTCAGGGAGTGGTAAATCCAGCCAGCTGCCATTCCCAGGCTCTGCGGGGCTGCTGGTAAACATTCAGCATCGTTTCTTCAGTTCGTACAGGAAAAAGGCACACATTGCTACTTTAAACTTATACAGATGCAAGCTAACTGAAAAAAATAGTATTGTATCTGTTTAAAATTGTTTGCAGAACATTGTATTTTCATTTCAGTGTGGGTCCAGTGTTGGTAGGAGAGGGCTTGGCGCCACTACACAGGACAGAAGAGTTGAATGCCACACTCATGAAGACATACATTAGGTCTTTTCTCAATGTGTTTAGTCACCGTTGCATTTCTGCTAGAAGGAGGGGCAGGAGAAGAAAGTGACTGGAATCCAACAAGTTTCACTTTGTGAGCTTGTAGCATTGGCAGAGGGAAAAAAATCCCCAAACAGATCTGAAGAAGTTCTGTTTAAGTACTGCGTCTAGATGTCCACGCCGTCTTCCCACCTACATCAGTCTTGCATTTCACCCGTTAGTGGGCTTTGCACAGATTCACCGTGATTGCAGAATGAAGAAATTGTATTTTCCTGAAAGTTAAGCGTGATGGATCATTCGGAGAAACGCTGCCTTCTACCCTTGGCGGTGCAGGCAGTGGGTTACTTATTTCTGGATTGCCAGACCCGAAGCAAACCTTGTCCACGCCATGTGCACATTTTGCTCCAGCGGATCGACGTGACTGTAGTCGGCTGCTCTCTTGAGCCAGGTATGAACCACAGTTCTGCCACTAAATAGATTTTCCTTTTGTTGTCACATTAATTTGCAACTCATTAATAGTGACAGCAGTGAGGTACTGCATTGATGCAGATTTGCATATTCATGACCAACTTATTATTAAACAAATAAGATTTCCCTAGCTTAGGAAGCACCCAGAGTAATGCCACCTTGTGCATTATATCATCCTGGATGTTTTATTTTCTCTTTAATATGTTAATAGATGCAAGGGGTGCTCTTTTTTTAAGTAAATGTGCATCTATAAAATAATATGTAATTTAAAATATCAGAATCGTTTAAATAGTAATCCATTAACAGACCTGCCAATAATTGAGCAGGAATACCTATTTAATGGACAAATCAATTAATCAATTCTAACTGCTGGCTTTGACGCCTGATGACCATAACTCAGGCAGTACGAGCAAGGCACAACCGAGTCACTGCACCAGCGAGGTGAGCGAGGGGCAGACAGCTGATCCTGTGTTTTATGGTTCGTTACAGTCAAATTGTTTGGTTTTCATGGGTGCTTTTATTTCTTCCCCCCTTAGAAGAGTGGTGGGAGAGAAAGTGAAGTCTGTGCCCGGTGTGATACCCGCTGCCATCTTAGAATAATAGAATCACAGGATCACAGAATGGTTTGGGTTGGAAGATCATCTAGTCCCAACCCCCCTGCCCTGGGCAGGGACACCTCCCACTAGACCAGGCTGCTCAAAGCCCCATCCAGCCTGGCCTTGAACACTTCCAGGGATGGGGCATCCACAGCTTCCCCGGGCAACCTGTTCCAGTGCCTCACCACCCTCACAGGAAAGAATTTCTTCCTAATATCTAATCTAAATCTCCCCTCTTTCAGCTTGAAACGGTTACTCCTCGTCCTATCATTACACTCCCCTTATCTTACGGACACCTCTCCAGCACGGCTGGGGGAAAAGTGGCCATCACAGCTCCACAGGCCCCCCCCCATTCCCCCTTATCTCCACCAGCTGGTGCTCCCCATGGATACTGCCTTGACACCAGTTGACATCCTGCAAGCAGGTATTTTAGCTCCCTTGCTGGTAAGAGCGAAGGTCCTTTGCCCACAAAGCAGCACAACTTTTTTCTGCCGGGCTATTCAAGACTAGTCAGCATGCATATCAAAACCCTCTTCAGCTCCTTGCTGCATCCATATTTTTTCATTCCTTTCTGGCTCTTTTAACGATTTATAGGGTATTGGGCATAATTACATGTGTGGGAACCAGATGGATATTGCAAAGTTCCCCTCAGTCCTCAAGTTATTTTTTTTTCCTGGCTTGACTTTCCAGAGGCCTTTGACGGCGTTACCTAACCATGAGGCCAAATGCGGTTCTTACCCCATCCTGCTGCTTCCTTATGAGTCACAAGCCACCCTTCTTTGAACCGCTGGCCCGTGCTCCCAGCCTCCCCAGGCTCGGGAGCTCCTGTTCCTGGCTGATTGCAAAGGGCGTACGGCCCTGAAGAGACACAGCTAAAACGGAGGATGGTGAAACGCAGCCGTAAGCCACTCCAAAGACTGTATCCCCGCAGGTGCAGAGCAGGGTGAGGCTGTTTTTAAAACCTGCATACAGCAACTTCCCCATGCCCTGCTCCGACAGGGGATAATTTAATTTTCTGACATGGTGGGATCTGTCCTTCACCTCCTCTCTTAGGTCGTTGCCTGGCACAATGAGGGGTGCCCGCCGGGGCCCTGGCCTGATGTCCACTGCTCCGTGGCTGCAGCCATCTTCGTGCGCTGAGGATGTAGAGGGTTAGGCAACACATGTGGCAGGCGATCGTGATGCCAGAGACAGTGCTTAGTATTTGTAGCTGTCAAAATCTCAAGGAAAAGGCTCTCTAATGAAACCCCTTTTCCAATATGCCATGAAACTCCTGTTTAAGTAAAGCCTACGCGAAGGCAAGTCCTGACAGGCCTCCTGAAATGAAAAGGGCAGATTATTTAACAGCTGATCAACACTAATAACCCTTGGCAAATACAGTATGCAAATTTAGCACTGGAGCCAAGACGCACCGAAGGGACTCTTCTCCAGCAGCCTGTCCTGGCTGCTGTGAAACCGCCGCCGTTAATGACAGAGCCCAGCGCTGGGAGTGGGGAGACCTGGGCTGCCACTGCCACGTGTTAGGTCAGTGGTCTGCGGGTGCTTGTTTAGGAGAAGTTCCTCCACCACCACAGGAATCTAATGGGCGTTTGGTGTCTGACCGCTCGGTGGGGCCAGGCTCGGGCTCCCTTGCTGAGATGCTGAAACCGGTAGCATAAAGCACTGAGGGAACTGAAACTAGTAGTTTGAAGCTGGATATCTTATCTCCCCCCTCCGTGGCACCTTAGGAGAAATATCAGTTTTGAGTATCTTTGCGAGACGTCAGTCTACACAAAAAAAAAAAAAAAAATCCCCTTTCTGAATTGGGACAACCCACAGGCAGAGTTAAGCTGGGCTCTGCTCTGGGTTTCCCTGCAGAGGGAAGCATGGGATGGGAGCAGACGCAGAGTGAGGAGTTCATCCTTTTGCCCTGTAGCTCCGTGTCACGAGGGTGGCTTTGTAGCTGCCCGGCTGCCCTGGCCGACTTGGCTTCCCCAGCCTGGGGACCCTACCTGTGCAAGCACCTGGGGATTTGGGGTGCTTTGCCACAGGGCCAGTGATTGTGACTGCTACGTGACAGTGTGGGGTCCGTCTCAGCGATCACTATTACTGGATGGGGTGGTCCTGGCTGGGACCCCCATGAGCTGGTTGCACTCACTGACTCAGCTAAATCCAGACCCAGGAGACCCTCGGGGTGGGGGAGTATAGGGTGGGAGAGCACCCCAGCTCCATGCAAGGGGAGGAGGCAGTGCTGCCTGTCTGTGGGAGCAGGGCAAGGGGTCAGGGACGGGCAACGAAGCGTTGCCCTTTTGGTGGCAGTGTGGCATTACCTTGGCTCAGAAAGATGGTTGAGCCTCGGGAGCCTGGATGCTCAGCCCATCCACCATCTCCCCAAGCAGCTGTTAACAGTCCAGTGACCAAAAGTACCTGGTCCCCAAGGGGTTACCTCTCCTGAAATGGCTGCCATGCCCCAAGAGCCAACCGTGCCTTTGATTACCACTGTTTTCAAAGGCTCTGGAGTGAGCTTGATTAGCAAAGTCAACAAAGAGATGCAAATACACTGCAGTAGAAAGGTGCCTTGTTAGTCTGGGAGGCAATGCCCTGGGTAGCGGCAAGCAACAGCTCCTGCTGTTGGGAAACATTAGAGAAGGGAGGGTGTGTTATTCTGGAGAAACCAGTGGCTCAGACCAGCTCAGGGCTCTGTGGACACAAAGCAGCGTCTCTGTCTTCAAGGTTATTTAATAGTAAACAAGTGCCGTCAGGAGGAAAGCACCCAACTGCTGCCCCAGCGCTCAGCCTTGGGCTATTTTGTGAGCGCAGTGGGAGCGGTGGCAGGGGCAGCGCAGGCTGGAGAAATCCAGAAAGCCCCTTCCCAGGCTTATTTCTATGGCTACATACTATCTTGGAAAACCAGCCTTGTGCTCAGCCCATCTTTGACTTGCCAGGGCTTCAAACATCCGGCTAACTTTCTAACAACGTTACAGTCTTTCCTGCGCAGTGTTTGGCTTAACTTCACTGAGTGGTAATGCTCAGCGCTCAGTGGGACCCTCGGTGTGGCTTTGGAGGCAGAGCAAGGTGAGCCAGCCCTGTCCCTCGCTGGAGGAGGAGGAGGAGGAGGAGGAGGAGGCGGAGGAGGAGGAGGAGAGCGGGTCTGCTCGGCAGCTGGTGCTGAATCGCAGCAAAATAGCCCCAAGGACGACGGTCTCTCTCCCGCTGCCGGCGGCTCCCGAGCACGGAGGAATGTGGTATCCCAGGCAGTCTGTTTGTGAAGGCGTAAGGCATTTTTTTTAAAATACACAATGGAGACTTCTGCACGGAGCGGTCTTTTTGTAAAGTAAATTTATTTGACAGGTTTATTTCTTTATCAGGTATTTGTCTAACCCTGTGACACCGAGAGAGCTGATTTCCTGGTACAAATGTTAAAATGTAAACTCCCAGAGATGTGTACTGTCACAGCCAGTGTCCAAAATATCCTCACCCCAGTTTCACGTTAAGTGTCCCGGGGTGACAGCAGGGGACCCCAGAGATGCCGGATAATCTACACAATGATCACACCGGGCCACCATGATGTACAAGAGCCGGGAAAAGAGTCAGCCCCAGTAATAGGAGAGGAGACAGGCTTCTGGCCGGTCTGACAGTCTGGCTGAGTGGCTGGTGGATTCAGGGGTTAAACCCAAGCCTTTTGCAAGTGGTGCCTCCATCCGACAGGATGGGGAGATTAGAAACACCTTAAGCGCCTGAAGGTTTTGCAGCACTGCTGACTGATCACATAAAAATACGTGAATCGTAAATCAATGTAATTTAAAGCAGATTTATTTAGAAATGGAGATCGGGCACTAAGGGGCTTACTCAAGTCACTCTAGCTTGCCATTAGCCCCCCTGCAGCAGTGCGTACTCTCTTGGGTTAGGTGAGGTGGGGGTGCAGATGCGCTGCCTCATGTCTAAATCAGACTGGGGCAAGGAGCTGGGAGCTGGGACAGGGAGACTGGGGAAGTACCCAGGGTGAAGGAAGGACTCAGCTGCCCAGCTCTCCCGGGCTGCTGCCTGGCGCTGGCCACTGACAGATGACAACCAGAGAAGAGGAGCAGGCGTGCGGTGCGGCTGCAGCATGCCATGAGGTCTCAACGCAGCCCAGCGTGTCAGGGACCGCAGTCGACCCCAGCGGGGATGGAGACACTGGGGAGTCCCTTCCCTCCCTCAGAGCCTTTGCTGTGCTCCTGCCATCATCTGCCATCTCCTCTCCTCAGCGTGCAGCAGCCCTGAGCATCCGATGCTGCAGTTCTGCACTGTGTGTGTGTGTGTGTGTGTGTGTGTAGGGGGGTGCTGGCTGCTTGTCCCTAGCCCCAGCTGTGGGGGACATCCTGTTACCTGACGCAGTGCAGGAGCCAGGAGGGGGAAGGTTGGCTCCCTCTTCCCATCAGAGCTGCAGTCACCCTGCAAACAAATTAGTTTTCCTAAAAAGGCACCAGAGAGCTTGAACAGCAAAACCGCCGTGGCATTTATTAATTTTTTAGTATAGCCCTCTCTCCCTCCCCCACCCACTGTGATTTGCATACCTGCTAATCCTCTCCCTCCTGCAATAATTCTGTGAAGGACAGGGAAATTATATCTGAGCAATAACTCTATGACTCTGAAGCTGTGGAAGACCCTGTGTGCCATCGCGCTCAGAGCAGCGACTTCCAGCACGTGGAAGTAGGAGGCTTAGCCTCCTAAGAGCTGCATGACACCTACGGGACCCAAGGAAAGCCAGCCATCTTGAGTAGGTGAAACCCAGCCCTGCCAGTCCCGAATGGCTCTACCCCCAGGAAAGCCCTTGCCCCTGGCAAAAGTTTACCTCGAGAAAATTGCTGTTCCCTACTGGCAGTGTCCCCCCTGCTGCAGAGCTGCTTCCCTCGGGGAGAGGGGAGGAAAGCCCAGCGCCCTGGATGTTTCAGCGTTCCCCCCAACCTTGGCTGGGGAGCTGGGAATGCCACCCCCCTTCCTGCACATGCTGGGACTGAGCATCCCACAGCAGGGGCTGTGCTGTGGGGCTAGCTCTGACCCCATGGGCTTTGGATGACTTCTGATGAGCTCTGTCAGTTTTAGCCAGCAAGAAGCTGCAGACAGACGCGTGATCCTAGCAGTTTAATTCATCACTTTTCTTGCTGCTGCCTTTATCCTCTTCCCCCAGACTTCTTATTTCATTTGTGTTTGTGGCTGAATGACATCTCTTCCAGTAAAAATCCTAAAGATGGGGCCAGTAGGGTCTGGGGAGAGAAAGAGAGCAAATCCCTCCAGAAATCCCTGGAAAAGCCCAGCCAGTTTTTTCTGTCCTCCTGCTTCCTCTGTGACCAAGAGGGGACAGGGCAAGCGGGCAGGGGAGGAAGGACAGCAGGGTGATGAGTAGGTGGTGGAGAGCTCTAGGGAGCTCGCTGCCCTTATTTGGAGCCAATGGCGTGGGTGGACAACAGAGGGAAGCACAGGAGAAGAGCAGGAAACTAAGTTTCAGGAGGAAACTTTTATCACATGGTGATAAGCCCCCAAACATCAAGCATCGCTCCGTGGGGGAATGTCTAAAACCCCAGTGAGCTGCAGACTCTGTTACAACTGTGCTATGCTGTGGTGCAAAAAGAAATAATTTTTAAGGTCTGAAAGCTGCATCTTTGAGGGGTCTGGCGTCAGCATAGCACCCTCGTGTGTGATGGATGCTCCCTGCCCTGCGACAGCTGCATAGACAGAATGCAGTGGTGAGGGAGGTGACAGGAGAGAGGTGATGCTCACCATCTTATCTGTCCCATGACCCTGAGATACAGCCCCTGCTCCTTTGTGCCGAATGCAGGACGGGGCATCAGGGGTGCCAGCACAGCAAACCTGTCGTATGAGCCAGGGTGAAGAAAGACTACACCACTGTACCATACTCCAGTGACAGGGAGCATCCCCGGGCTCTCTAGGGGCAGACACGGAGCTCAGATGCTCAGGCTGTGGGCAGGGGGAGCTGGGAGGGTGGGCAAGGCACACCTGGAGCAGGCAGGCTAGTGCAGGCAGGCTGCGTGCTCGTGCTCGTGCTCGTGCCTCGAAGCGTGCTAGGGCAACCGTTTGCCAGTCATGTCGGTGGCTATCAGCAGGGCTTGCTTCATCAGGCACTGGCAGCGAGGTCTAGGAGGTTCCTCTTTCTGGACTATATTAAGGCGCGCACAACGGCTTGAGGGTGGGGGGGTGAGAGGACAGCAAGAAGTTGTGAAAGAGCAGCACGCCGGAGCCTGCGAGTAACTGAGGCCTTCTGGCAGTGTTTCAGAAAATGGGGTGGTCCAGTTAGGGAGTTCAGGAAATTGTCTGAGCTAGATTAAACATTTTCTAAAACCTTCTGGGTGCTTGAGAGCTGACTTGAAAGTTGGCGACGTTAAATAAAACAAAAGTTAACACATTCCCCTCAATTTATTTTGTTACAGGGCTAGTATAAAGTCAGCCTATTTTTCGTTAGTTTCAACGCTCCCTTCCATCTGAAGGCAGGAGTATCTGCACAGTAAAATCCCGGGATGCTTGCACAGCCATGCAGGGGGCCGCATGTGACAAGCAAGAGCTTTAGTGCACATTTCAAAAAAGCCATAAACCACATAACTTTTAGGCATAAAAAAAGAATTTCTCTCTAGTTGAAGCCTGGGTATAGAAGAGTCTC
The DNA here is from genome assembly GCF_963924245.1 of Chroicocephalus ridibundus. NCBI lineage: Eukaryota > Metazoa > Chordata > Aves > Charadriiformes > Laridae > Chroicocephalus > Chroicocephalus ridibundus. The sequence goes on along the minus strand of NC_086284.1, from coordinate 96,006,088 downwards.
TGTGGCTCGCCGGAGTCTTCCTTCAGCCCCAAATCCAGGGAGCGCCCAGTGGTGGGCAGCCTGCCCTGGACCTGCTGCCTGCTCTCCAGTAGCTGCACGCTGTCCCGCAGGAGACAGGGCTGCCGCAGCTCGGGCAGGAGAAGCATCAGATCTCACATCAGACCCGCACAGCAGAAGCAACGGGAACAACAGTGAGGTTTCACTCTGGAGAGGATGGGGGGATGCTGAAACGCATGGCGTCTGAGCAAAGCAAGAGCTCCTCTGTCCTTGTGCCCACCACGAGCAGCCTCTGAGAGGGCTGACTTGAGGCTCTGTGCCTCCCCTTCCCAAGTGGCGCACAAGCTGCCCGGAGCAAAGGATTTCCACTGCTCACGTAGGCTGCGCACAGCCAGGAGCTGCAGAGCAAACCCACACCCTGCACCTATCTATCTCCCTGGTGGAAACGGAGCCCTTGATACAAAAACGCCCGCCAGCCTGGGAAATTACCTGCTCCTGTCTCTTGGGAAAAGTTTCTACTGGTGGAATCGGAGGCGGTATCAGGCACAGAGCAGATGCTGGCAGCTTCCTCGCTCCATGGAAATAAGGAAGTAGGGAACCCATTTAGACAAACAGTCCCACATAAATCTTAGCTCGACGTTTCTTGTCTGTGCCCAATTCCGTATGATCTCTGCAAAGGGTAAATTGAACTCTGCTTCATTGACGGAGCCCAGTCCTATTAGTTATACCTGTCTTTACGGCAGAGCGGCTTTGGGTGAGAAAAGAAAAGCAGTATGGCCCCAGGAGAGGGAGAGAAATCAGAACATAAATGCAGGTATCAAAGCAGAAAAATGCAGAGAGCGGCAGTAGCCCAGGGTATGTTGGAGAAGAAAACAAACTCTTATCGCAGTAAGAGCAGAGGAAGCCATCCCACTGAAGGGAGGAGACAAGGAGGACAGCTGACATCCTGCAGAGAGGGAATCTAAGGTCTGGGGGAGGGAGAGCACAACCCCAAAGGCATGGCATTGGGAAAGGATGCAGCTCTTAAAGACACAGCTTCACCGAGACGCTGGAGCAATTCTGGGGCAGTGAGGGAGGCTGAGGGCAGGTGTGTGAGCACGGGTATTTTTAAATGGTGCGGTTTACAGGCTCCTTGCCATCCACAAAGTCCCAGGAGAAAAGTGCGAGCCTAAACACCTACCTGGAATCTGGTCGCATGAAAATGAATTATTAAAAGGAGTGGAGATTTATTGCCTTTAAAAGATTTATTAACAGGACAAGGAGAACAACTCTGCGTGAGCAATGTCAGGAGGCAGGGGCGAGAAACAGAGTTTTGTCTTTGAAGGTGGTCGGCTCCAGGGAGAAGCTGTCTCTGACCATGCAGGGGGTCAATAGCACGCCAGCTCCCACCCAGTGCCCAGCCCCCTTTGGCAGATGCCTACCGTCCAAAGGACAAAGCAGAGGGACCAAGCAGAAACATTGAGGACACTTCCCCTTTCAATGTAGACACCTCACAAGTGATGGGAACTTTGACTAAGCCCTGTGAAAGGCAGGGAAGCCTGTTTGCTCTGATTTTGGAAGGAGCAGCTGCCGACCCACTCCCCCAGGCATTGGATTTCCAAGATGTCCCTTTTTTTACAGCCAGGAATCGAGAAGTGTGCTCTGACCTCTAGCAGAGGAGGAGTCACACTGTGGGGATGAGGCAAGGAGGAATGATCCAAGAGAGGATTCCCAGCAGTGAGTCAGAGGGGGAAGAGACGGAGGTGGAACTGGTAAAAATAGTTTGGGGAACAGGGACAAGTCCTAAAAGAAAACAGTCTTTGTGCAAAGAGGATAAAATAAAATCAGAAAGGGCTGGAGCAGCACTACGGAGATAGAGCTGAAACTGAAGACCAGGAAGAAAAGGCAGAAGGGGAAGACAAAGAGAGGATCCCGGCAATCATTGTGCTTTATGTAACATTTTAACAGCAGGGTTTATTGGAGGGATTGCTATTTCTAGTAATCTGTGAGTGTTGTCTGTGCTACAAGGTGGGGGTGAAGACACTTTCCCTCCTGACTTTATTATGACACCAAAAATAAGTACAATTTTTCTCTGGAAAAATTGTTACTGCAGGTTACATTCTTCATGTCCGAATGGCGATACTTGGGGAAGAAAAGCTAAAGCAAAGCCCTGTCCCTGTGTGCGGATACACACAGCGCACATAGACCCCCACCCTCTCATGGCTTACCTAAGGCTGTGTAGAAGATGGAAAATTACCAGTGTAAGCTTCAGAAAGCTGATTGCAAGAATGTTTTCCCATTAATGCTGCTAGTGGGACTGTGATTGCATTGTTTAAGATAGCCACAATCGTCCGACAAGCAAAGCTGAACTGTACGTGCACTCTGTGTCAAAACATTTTGCTTCGCTTGCTGCCTGAAATGTGGGTCTTGGTAAGAGAGGTCTTGAAGACAGGCCAGTGATTTAGGAACTTGCCCTGTCTGAGGACCAAAATTCACCTGTCAGTGTTCAGTTGCCCAGTGTGAGACTGACCCGGCAGGAGGCATGCAGAGCTTGCTCGTAGGCGGAGCGGTGAGCCTGTGTCACAAACACGGACAGAAGTCTATGTCCAGAACCAATCCTCTAGCCAAGGGTATTCGTGTACATCTCTGCGTCTCAAACTCTCTGATTGATTACAGACAAGGTACACGGCAGCACAAAGAAGACCTGTTTTCTAAAATGCAACCACTTTGTCCACCTCTGATGTTACTCCCAGTATTTTCTGGTGAGTCTGCCTAATGTTGGAGATGGTAAAGAGTAAAAATTCCTACTGGTTCCCCTACCCTGTGAAATACCGCAAGACAGCAACTACTCTGCAAATTTGGATTCTGCCCTTCAGTGCCCCAACGTATGAAAATGAATGTCACTTCCCCCTCCTTCTCCAGGGGATCTGTCACACAAGCAAATTACAATTGCAGTGAAAGAGACGTTAAACCCGGCGCGCTCTTGGACTTCCCACAGATTCATCCCTGCTCCTCACCTGCTGTCCATCTTTGATTGTCCACTTCTGCACAGGAAGGGAGAGAGAGGACCCTGCTCTGCCTATGTCTCGCATTTCCTTTTGAACTTTTATTTTTCCTGCCTGTGGTTGAACATTTCACTCATGTGCGTAACAGTGACGCTGGCCACACCGTTCTCAATGCAACAGAAGCAATTTGCTCGTGTTGATTTAGTGTAATGGCTACCGTCTTTTCTTGACCAAGATGTGAACTTTTGCTTGTTTTACTGAAATGCACAAAGACACGCGATGACGTTGCTGCAGCTCAGAGCTGTGACCCGGTCCAGAGGAAGGCGTCTCGAAGCTCTGACAAAAGCTGCAAGGGAAGTCCCCCTCTGATCCCCAGGGCTGTGGTTTACAAACCAGATGGTAACTTTTGTGCGTGAATGGCCTGTAAGCACACTGAGACACATATTTGCAGAAGACCTGGCCTGCTGATAGAGACCCCGTATTTGCAAACAAACAAGCTCATGAAGAAAAACCCCAAAGTTCCGCTTTAAAGTGTGTTTTGCTGGAAACAATACCAAAACCAAGTCCAGCCATTATATTCAAAAAACAAGTAAACCCTCTCCCCACTCCCCATATCTTGAAAATCCCGTTATCCCAGGAACAAAGACTAACAGGGACGAAGCTCTTTGTCAGAGCTGTCCTCTTAGCACTAAGTCACGCGGTATCTGCATCTGGGATGCTTTGTAGGTAGGGGAATACTGCTGCTCTGTGCTAGCAAAGCACTTCTGCTGTGAATGCCGATGTAGCAGTAAAGCTGGCTAGATAAAACTACAAAAACAGCCCTGCCAAAGAGCAAAACAAGTCGTTTCAGCAGCCATCAAAGCTAACTGTGACTGGTTAGCTTGATGGGAATGTGCCTGAGTGAGGCAGGATCACACTAATGCTGTCTCACAACAGGCATGGCTGTGGTGGTGGACACGCTCGGTGCAGAGCTATCTACCGTGTAAGAACTCCCACGTGTTATATTATCTCTTGCAATGGTGCGCACAAATACTTATCTGTAAAGTAAGTTAAAATAACAAATTCTGTGGTGATTACTGGACACTTGACCTGAGAAGAGAAAATGGATTTCACCGCATTTTAAAGAAATAGGACGAGCCACTAACTTGTCGATATTCTTATTATGCTAGTTAATCTGCCTCAGACAGGTACACAACAAGGCCAAGCAATTGTGGAGTGTGTTTGAGCTGAGAAAGGAAAAAAGGAAAAAAAAGAAAAAGTTCTCTAAAGGAAAGTTCAGATACATTTCAAAGCACTACAGCTCTAAAAACACCAAAGGAGTTTTATCAAACTTTCCAGAAAAACTTTCCTCTGAGAGGAAATAGGGCAAGTGAGGTTTCAAAGGGAGAGATTTTTTTTTCCTGGGGTGCAGAGATGATGACTGAAAAAACTCCAACCCTAAGCCTCCTGAGTGTGCATGTGTCCTGAGCTGTGCGTAGCATGGCTACAGCCAGGCTGTAATTAAGACAAGAATATGCACTCGTATCACTGACTGAAGTTCTGGATTAATATTGGCTACAGTTGAGACCCCAGATTCACCCAAAGCAGCTGAGATACCACAAAGCACTGATTCACCAACCCTTAGAAAGAGTGCAGCCTTTTAAATTTTTTTATTATTTAATTCCTCCACTAATTAGCAGCAGGTAGTGAATACGAGAGTGTTTATCCTCCCCCCCCTCAGCTCACTACCCTGCTGTGTTATGACAGATGGAATGTTAATTAACATGACCTGGCAGATAATATTTAATTCAAGACAGAGTACCACGGAAACATCTGACTGCCTCAGGGCTGGTCATCTACCAGGTACGCCCTGAAAAACCCCTCCTGTGTGCTCTCCTGGGGGCACCGACAGCTTTTAGTTCAGCTAATCCAGAAACAGGCTCGGGGCTGTGCCTACACTAGGTTTTCTGCCTCCTTTTGCTCTCCCTGCTGCTCGCCCCGGGATGGGGTGTGGATTAGCCCTGATCCCCGGCCCCTTCAGGCCAGGCAGGCCTGGATGTAGGCTTGTCCGGGCTCTCCGGCTTCCCGAGAGCTCTCGAGGGACTGGAGCCGCATGCCGAGGGGAACGGCCTCCCCCGGGGTGGAGAGGTTTGCGGAGCTGCCTCAAGACACTCACTCCTTGTGTGACCTCCCCATTCAACAGCCAGGCGCCCGGCCTCCTCATAGAATCATAGAATGGTTCGGGTTGGAAGGGACCTTGAAGGTCATCTTGTTCCAGCCCCCCTGCCATGGACCTCCTCCTCTGCCTTCTCCCTCCCTGCAGGCCCAGCATGCCTCTGCCTGTGCCAGATGTTTTGCTGGGTGAACGCCGCTCCCTCACCAGTGTGCCCAGTATACCCAGCTCGGGGCAGGAGGCCCGGCCCCGTGAGCTGCTGGCAGGACACGAGCCTGGGCACAGGCCCAGCTGCCATGACAGCCTGCCTGCCTCCCCTGCCCCTGGCTGGCTGGGCAGCGAGTGGAGGGTGGTCCCCTCCCGCGCCCCTGCGCCCGGCAGGGCCCGCAGCCATGACGGGAGCGGGGCGAGGGACGGTGGCGGAGGTGGCGTGCTGTGGGCATGGGGCTGCATGGCCAGCGGGGAGACGCTTCCTCTGGGGCAAACAGAGATGATGCCATAGGCATGCAAGTCCGTGGGAGAAAAAAACGTGTATTATCGTGTACCCAGATGACACTGCTGCATGCAGCCCTGTTGCACCACCATTAGGACCCCTCGGCACCACTCGTATGGCTGTGGGACCGGTTTGCTGTCCCCTGTGCAGCTCGTCCCTCTGAGACTGATCCGGCGCTTTCGGCCATCTCCTCAGCCAGAAACCGCAGGGAGCATTTAAAGAGAAACCACACGGAGTACGACTTGACGAAGCCTCAGACTGATGCCAATACATCCACGTGGTCGCAGAGGAAAACAACAACCAAACAAACATTCAGCGGAGGCTTTTTAAAGGTCTGTGTTGCCACAGAAGGACTTTAAAGGGGATTTGACTGAAAACTAGCTGGTGAAGAAAAGCACCTGACTCCTGTGTTCTCACTTGGTCGGCTCTGGCCAAGAGAAGGCAAGGAGGAAGCAAGCACTGAATTACAGGTTATCGTGTTGTTTTTGTAGTAATTGTTGTACGCTTATAAGCACAAGTAAAAGAAGAAACTTGTTCCCTTGGCCTGATGTGGGCACCAGGACGACAGCTGTGTGGAATCTGAGAGGTGCTGAGCCCCTCTGTGTCTCCCCCCCTGCAGGGCGACCGGCCGGGCTCAGCGCCCTGCACGTTGCACCATTTTCATGCCAGCGTCAAAATGTGACTGCTTCAACATGAGATGCCGAGTCTGAGCAACTCAGCTGTGATTTTAAATTGAGGGCATTCCTTTAAAATAATGCCATCCATTTGCAGATACTGACATGGTGAAGAAGGGCTGCAAAGCTCCCCCCAGCCCTGTAAGTGAAAAATCGGACTTTCTGTTCCCTTTGAAAATACTAATTTAGCAGATGAGTTGCCAGATGCTATTTCTTAAGAGATTTGGGCCAGTGAGTTCTAATAATTTTAACAAATATAAGCAAGTATCATGGGTGCGTGCACAGACACACACAAACACACGTCTTGAAATGTAGGAATCAAAAAGCTTCTCTATCTGCAAAAAACTATATACTTTTATTGCCAGGAGCAGCCTTTCTGACCACAGATACCTAAAAGACAGAGTGGTCTTTGGGTACTATTTAGTTCCAAAGGGGCTATAAAAGGCAGATGGTCTCATTAGAAACAATTTATGCATATATATTTCTAGGAGTTGAACACTGCCAGAATAGGTTTAGCTCTTTCACCATACCGGGGAAAATATCACCACTTGCAAATGTTTCCAGTTTGCAAAATAATGACCTATCCAAAGTAGCTAAGCAACTAATTACTCAAATACTAGAAGGTTATATGCCAATATTATCACATTGTTGGTCTCCTGGGCAAACAACTTCACATTCCTCAAACTGCCATATAGTGTCATTAGACTGTGCAGGAAAGTCCTTTCTTAATAGTACAGCAGCAGCAGCCCCAATGCCCCTGTGCTTATGCCATCATTTCAACTATTATTTCCAATCTCCAAGTCAAATCACTTATTAATTAGAGAGGCAACTCTAGCAAACCCAATTACCCGCAGGCACTTTCTTCCCAGATGTGAAGCCCTTCTTGGAGATGGACCATGATCCCAGTTGCTGGGGAATGTTTGTGATTTTTCTCTCCAACGTATCAATCTTTACACTCAACCCTGGCAATACCTCTCCCAGCCCCTGCCTGTGACTCGTCTGCTGGATGCATTCCTCCCCCAAGCTCCAAATCCTAGACAATCCAACCTATACAGCCTCAGGATGTTAGAGACAGCCATGTGCAGGCATGTGTACTTTTAAGGCCTGTACTCAATGTCTTTGAATGTTTCTTGAGGGTAGAGCAGGCAGAGCACAAAGAAAGCAATGACAAATTGCATAGAGAAGTGGAGTCAGCTCAGGAAATTGCAAAAGACAGCAGCTCGGAGTTTTGGTTTCTGGATTCACTTAAAACAAATAAATACTTTTGATGATGGATTTTTCATCAAAAAGGCGGAGAGAAACCCTCCTTCAGAGGGGAAAATGCTTTTGTGGAAGATGTGTGAGGGACTATGTGGAACACTGTGTTTGTGTGCCTTCGTCTCTGCTCTTTAGGATGGTCTGAAGATAGCATGCGTAGTAACAAACACGAACCATTCTCCCCCATAGATTAGTCACTAGAGAGGCCATCACACACGTTTAACAAGTTCACTCTGCACACAAAGTCTCCTTTTGTGGGACTTGTGCATTTGGATTGTATGGTGGTGTTGAAAGAGGTGGACATGGTGCCTATAGCCAGCCCATGGTGTGTCTCACGTTGCATGTAGGGTTCCAAAGAAGGAGAGAATTTTTTGGCAAATGTCAGATCTGTACTTCAGAATAGTTGAGGAACTAATAAGTACTGGGGTCTGTATAAAAGTCGTTGCATATGGGATATGGGGATAGAGAAAGAGAGCAGGTAGGGGGATTAGGACGACATGCCTGTTTTCTTCAGATAACCTTCTCATGATATTGTGTCTTCAGGATGGCTGCATTCCAGTTCAGACACTCCCTTGGGAGACGGTCACTGGCACTAATTATGCCCATACTGAACAGAAGTGTCCTCAAGACATGAAACTATAGAAAAATCTGTGTCAGCATGAGCAGCTGCAAATTATCTTTTAGCTTCCTGAAAATAGCCTTGCTTTTGCCAGGCGCTGGTATGGCACCCATCCTCACAGCATCCAACAGCCTCGGTTTGTGATATATGTCTACACCACCCCAGAACTGTAACAAAATACTTTGCCATCACCTTCTCTCCCACACATGCTTCAGGTACTGTCCTAGTCATTTTCTGCTCACCCTGCTGCCGTGGGCCTGCAGCCTCCCTTGTAAAGGAGCCGGGATTACCCAACTGAGGCCATGTGCCTTCATTCTTCTCACCTTGCCCTGAGAGACAGGGTGATGCTATTTTACAGCCTGCGAGCTCAAGCAGAGAGGCTAGTGGCCGTATTCGAGGATATTTACGCATCAGTGTCACATGGAAAATCTGCAGCAAGCAGGGACTCGAATTCATATCTCCTGAATCCAAGGTTAGTAGATTAATCATTTCCTTTCAGCCATCTGTCCAGCAGCAAAGTATTTCTGAATTTGTATGGGATTTCTCCAGGAAGAATTAACCACTGATACACTTTTACCTTACAGGTGATGTAAAAATAAAAAAAAAAAAAGGGAAGAAGAAAAAAGAGGAAAGCACTTTATTACATCATAGAGATATATATATAGCTTAAACCTTTGACTTAATCTGACTCCTCCAGGACTGATCTTCAGTTTGCTGCAAGTTGTTTTTTGTTAGAAGAAAACAAAATGTATGGCACCACTGAAAATAAGTAACTAACTTATGAAAAAGTTGCCCTCACCAAGCAATACAGGAAAATATAGGAAAACAGGGATGTCAGTTAAGCCAGCTCTCCCTATGTGTTTATGAGTCAGCCTACCAGATTTTTGGGAGCAATTTCCAATTGTGCAGCACCATTGAATAGGCGCAGCATAAAGCACCCAGTATATCTTTATGTACTGGTTCGTGCTCTCACCCATGTGAGGTGATCCCCATAGCAACATACTGCCACGGCAATACAGAGCCTCTAAAGGTCAGCCTAGAAAACAACAACAGTATTTCACAAAATCTCTAAAACAAATACTATTTTATTTCAGCGACATGGAAATTACATACACTCTAAATTCTATCAGAGCAAGGACATTCAGGCCTCCTTTCAAAGCATGACAAGGAAAGCTCGCTAGCCTTTCTGTACTATGAAGAATCCACCTGATCGACACAACCCGCCAGTGAAATTTCTGATAAAAAAAGAGTTAGAGCATAACTCGGTCCTTCTTGCCTAGGAGTAAAAGCTGCAGGTCTAACTTTTACAGCCTATCATACTTGATGAAATAAAAGATTTATGCAGAAGATCTTTGCCTACAGTTCTGCAAGCAGTTACTACTTACCCACAGGGAGGCCAGCAGTGGCAACCACAAAACGCAACCGTACTGATCCTTTCTCACACTGAGCACATCAAAGAAGACACAAAATCCTTATCTAAAATTGGGAAACCAGGTAAGTAGCATTTATTCCAACAACTATAAAACAGCGCCATTTACAGAAAGTTCATACCTCTTTTAGCAACTGTGCCAAGGGGGCTTTTTAGCTATTAATGGGCCACCAGTCATTGCAGCTCAGATATCTGAACAATTGGAAAGGCGCAGGTGTGGGCACAGGCAGTACAAACTAACCTCACGTGACGGTTGTGTCTTAGGAGTGGGGAACACAAACTTTCAGCCTTTCATTCACAGAAGAAACCTCTCCTGGCATCTTTGACCCATGATCAACCATTCATATGCCCAACAGAGGTGTCCTCCCCTTCAGAACTGTCCTCTGCTGCTGTGGCTGCTTGGGTTAGGGAAAGTCAGGAATAAAGAGCTATGGGAAGACCAGCTGCACCCAATAGCATCTCTTGGTGCTGGCCCCATCTAGCAAAACAGTTGTAAGCATCTAAGGAGAGAATTTCTGAAAGCCGCTGTGCTTAGTTCTTGGAAAGCGAGTACTCTGGAGGGAGACATCACTGCTCCCCAGTGCCCTTGGAGATGGGAAGATTCGCACACCTATCTGTTTTACACTGGAGGGTTATCTCCAGAAAGGTCTCCTTTCCCTGTTCTTTCTGCTCCTGTCAGATCTGTCTCTGTTAAATCAACATTACTGGCTCAGGACGTGAGCTACAGCCAGAGGCAGGGGCAGCCAAATCAGGTTAGGACAATGCAAAATTAGGTCTCAGCCAAAAAAAATAAAAGAAAAAAAAGAGAGAAAGAATGGAAACCCTATGCATTTCAGTGCTTTGAGCACAAAGTATTCAAGGGCAAGATTCTTTCCCTTTTCTTCAGCCCTTGTATTCTACTTCAGTGCGCAGGGGCTGTGAAAGCCCCAAAAAGAGGCACTGGGGACTCCTCTGGTTAGGACATTACAGAAGGACGCTGTGGCTCTTCTTTTCTTCTCCCGCACCACAAGGCCCAGGAGTACTACGGGACTGAGGAGTTTCTGCAGGGCAAACTGCAAGGTGCCTGGGGAATGAAAGCCCCCTTTATATTGGAGCAATCGATTTTTGTCAGAGGGCTGTATGGTTCCTTACTGCAGCGTGGGATCAGAAGGGCACAAACCCCTCTTTGTCCCCTCTTTCACTTCAACTGTGTGTCCTTTTCTGCCACTCCCAAAGTCAGAGAAGGGAATTTTGGCCCAAGTCTTTACAGAAGATAAAGTCTAAATGTCAGGTGTCTCCCTAGGCAAGCAGCAAACACTCCTTTCACCACAGAGCACTAGAGGATGAAAAATTAAATCCAAAAGAAAGCATGAGCCATCCATATATCACTCCCTACGCTTCACAGTACTAACCTCTTACCAGTGCAACAAACATCCTGTGCTCAACCTGAGAAACAGTCAAAACACTAAAACATTTAAAAGGCAATAAACCAGGTCAAGGAAAACAACCTTGACCACAGCAGGTCACTCGTAAGGAAGTGACCTGACCTTGTGACAATGAAAAGGACATAAAGTGGGGTGAAATCTCACCAAAGGCACTATCCATGGCCAGAAACTGGAGATGGAAGCCAGGGAAAACCAAGACAGAGCTGATTATGTCACCAATGTGACAAAGAGAAAAAAAAATGGTTGTTTTTTTTTCCCCTTAGTGTCCAAAGTGCAGGAACGCATAAAGCAGCCCACTGCAGTGTTAAGAATGATAAGAGATTTTGAAAGTAAATTCATGTGGTAAGGCAGGAGGAGAGAACAGCTCTGCATAATGCCATCATCTCTAGTACTTACTGGTTGTTGTGTCTTCTCGCTTACTTAGGATGTATTCTGTTTGGTGCAAGGGTCAGCTCTTGATCTGTTTTCACACCGCATCAGACACAATGGGATCCTGATGTATGTTTTCCTGCAAGAATAGAGATAAATATTACAATGGCTTTTTGCTAATTCATTAAATGCAAGTGGACAAATGAATAAGCTGAATAAAAGCCCTAAGCAGTCTGAGTCTCCATTCTGGGCAGACTGCATCTACCTCTAACGAAGATCTAAGGGATCTTGTCTCTTGATTTGGCAACCACAATGTAACTTGTCCTGCCAGTACAGCACTATTGACTTGGGTAGCGTGAAAATCTATATGGGATGTGTGGATGTACTCACGGTGTCCGAGTTGCACAGAGAGTTTGGGAAGTCACTCCCGTGGAAGTGTAGGGGCTATATTTGGGATACTTACAGAATTATGTATTGTCTGTAAAGTATACGGGTATAGAGCTAGGTAGGGAGCGCGTGGGAGATGTGCAGCACAGCCCTGGAGCCAGGACTTGTGTGTTTGCACATGCAGAGCAAGACTGGTGGAGAGATACGGAGCAGTTGTTTCTGCCACAGGGTTTGTCTGTTATAGTAGTGTTTGAGAACAGCCTGGATGGTAAATATCAGTGGGGTGTCGCTGTTAGGGTTTCTGGACCTGCTGGTGTGTGCACACTTCGGCTGTGCGTGGCTATATTTGGGATCAGAGGGGTGTATGCAGGGTGTGGAGTAAGTCTGGCATGCAAAGGAGGCCAAAAGAGAGGGAATCCTTTGCGCGGTGTGAGGTGCTGTCTTTGGCAGTGTGTAGCTGAAGGGTATGTCTCGTTTGTGTTCTGGCGAGGCTTGCGGAGGCTGGCCCTTGTGTGGAGGGTTGCCTCAGCCCTGTGTGTGAGAGAGGCAGCGTGCGAGGGCAAGAGGGCACACGAGAGGCTGCGGAGGGGCTGTGGGTGAGGGAAAAGGTGTGCAGAGATGGGAGCCGCTGGGCTCCCATGTGTCCAGGTGGGGTGTGCCCATGACAGCGAGTGGCAATGAGAAGCATGGAAAGATGTCTAACCCTGACTCTCTATATGTGTGGGTGTCAGCAGCAGGAGCAGACACTTGTGAAGCGTTGACTCTGGAGGTGAGGGCTGGCTGGAGAGAGGCTGTGCAGTAAGCAGGGGGTGTGGGGGAACAGAAGGCTGTGGGGGGCTCTCTGGGATCCTCTGGGGAGGCAGGGTAGCAGCACAGCCAGGGTAAGCAGTGCCCAGGCAGGGAATGGGGAGCAGGGTGTGGGCAGCCTGTGCAGGGCAGGCAGGGTGTGGGCAGCAGAGGCAAGGTGTGGGCGGGCCAAGCAGTGGGGCAGCGCAGGCAGGGCATGGGCTGCTCCAGGCTGCACTGAGCCCCACCACTGTGCTTGCAGCAGCAGCGGCGGCAGCACGGCAGCAGGCACTGAGCCTGTCGGCCACCCTGGCTCTGCATCTGCCCGGAGCTGCCTGGGCAGGGTTGGGCTGCCTGCAGGGACACTGCCCTACCCGGAGCACTTGCGCGGCTCAGCCCTGTTTGGAGAGGCGCCCTGCCAAGGAGGGGTGGCTGTGCCCTGTGCCACACATCGCTGCAATATTTGGCAGTGCTGTAATTGCCACCTCTGGAGGCTGTGTCCCATCTCTGGCCAGGAGTAAAGGAGATTTGGCAAGCCAAGGATAGTACTCGCTGTTATGCATCTAGGAATACAACCCTCATCTCCTTCACATCACGTGCATTAATCATCACAGGCATCCCCATTAAGTACTGTTCCCCTTTCATAAAGGGGAACTGGAAGCTTGGAAAGGTTGAATAATTTGTTCAAACTATTGGGCAGAGCTGGGAATAGAACCTAAATCTTTGAGGCCCTCCTGCTGTGCTTTAACCACGAAAGGAATCCATTCCTTCCCGGTATGCTTGTGCAATCCATTGTTTTTAAAATATGCCCTTACGAGGTTGCACAGATGTTGCTGGGGACCTCTAGAGTGATCACTAATGGGGAGGATGTGGAGGAAGGACAGAATGCAGCTTGGGTCTCCAAGTCTCAATGTGTTTGCAGAGGAGTGTGAAGTGGAATCATCATATAAATGCTCTGAGTGCTAGATCCTTTTACCCCAGGAGCAAACTAAGGCATAGAGAAGTACAGTATGATTTTAAGTCATTCTGAAAATCTGTGCTAGAGACTAAAGCAAAACCTGCTGCTGCTGTTTCGTTGTACATCACAGGCCCACCTTCTTCCCCAGGTAGTTTACTCTCTGTAAAGAGACGCAATCTCTTCATCCGCTGCACAAGAACAACCCCCACTGCTGCACACTAAGTGTCCCTCACCATCCACAAGCTCATTGAGAGTTTCCACTGGGAAACTGGTACCAGTAGAAAGATACTTTGCCTGATTGTTATGTCTTTCTTTTCCCCTTTAGATGGACATTAACTCATTATGAACAAACCTGTATGTTCTCCCCCACCAAAAGAAAAGAGAAGGGATGGATAAAGAAAACAGGAGAAAAATGAATGGAAACAGGAGAAAAATGAATGAAGACATCCATAGTATAAGAATAAGAAATTAGCTACAGGGGGATGCTGCGCAGATGACTTGTGTCAGCACTGTTATTCTCTAAAAGGGTTGAAAGGTCTGTAAGGTGCCCAGTGGTGCAAGTGCTGCGAGATGCTGGAGATGTGACTGGCAAGAGCCTAGACAGGGACTTTCATCAAAATTTCTTCTGCTGGTGTTGTGGATGGCCTCCACTTGGCTTAGTGGAGGATGGGGAGGAGATCCTGCAACTGTTTACAATTGAGGTGGGAATATTCCTCCTCTCTCCTCATCAATGTTACTTGATTTTAGGTTTATGGCTTTTCTTGGGCAGTAGCACAGCAGAATGTTCCCCAGAGGAGTGTTGACTTTCCCCAGCAGCTTGCTCAACTGTGGTTGAAAGGGCTGATCCTGAACTTCTTGTCGTGAGCAGTGTTCCTGGCCTTCTGGAGAACCTCAGCCCAGTTCCAGCAGGGCACAGAGGGGCCTGGGCTGCTGGACCTTGGCTTACTCAAAGTAGCTGCTCTTGCAGACCAGTGACCCTGCGGCCAAGACAAACTGCAGCCCAACCCAGGAAGAAAAAACTTAGCCTCAATTCTTGCCTGGCTGCTCTGCTTTCCATGGCCCCACATGGTGACTCACACTTCGCCACTGCCTGCATAGAGAAGCGGAGACCAGTGGCTGACTTGAAAGAGCCCTTGGCCTGACGTGCTCCAATAGCCATTTATGTTCTTACATGTAATATTAAAGCAGTGGTATCAGGTCTCTTGCAAAGACTTCTATGATGGACATTTTTCACCCATAGTTTCCAAAGCAGAGAAAGTGGTTGTAGTCTTTCTCTTGCCATTGCCACATATTCTGGTATAATTATTTCTAGTATCATGGTACTGGAGCACTATGGAGCCCTTCCTCTTCAGATGGCATTTGTGACTTGTCATCTTTCAGGCAACACCCGGACAAGAGAATGGAAAGAAAAGAGATCAAAACATTATTAGGTATGTTAAGTTTTGTGGAAGAGTGGGAAGACCAGCTCCAGATTCTATGCTTTATGTAGTCTGTTTTGGTTTTGACTCCAAGGCCTGTTTGAAATCCTCCCACAGAAAAATATATCTTCCACGGAAGTCTAGTATCTTGAACAAGGAGAAAAACCTTGGTATTCCCCATTCCCTTCTCCACCCTCTGACAGTAAAATCTGTGGGTACAGAGCAGTAATCAGAGAGGTTTTTCTTTGGGGCAGAGTGCGCACAAAGCACACAAGATCAGAAAGCTTTCTTAATGTTGAATTTGAAGTTTGGCTCTGTGGTAAATTAAAAGAGAACTACCACCCAAAGAAAAGCGGATAAAGAAACCAGCATTTGTCTAGTGTGTTGGTCTTTACAACTCATGAGTTCAACACTAATGAGTTATGGGTTGGCCCATGAAAACATAATGTGTAAATTAGGAATTTAATGATGTGTAAGATTAAAAGCTGTGCGGGGTTGCATTTATTTAAGGCTGCCATCTTGTGTTCAAAGAGGAATTACTTTATCAGACAATGTCCCTTTCACTAGGTTTAAATTGATTCCGTTATGCATGTTATGGAGGATACTCAAGTGCCCGAGACTGCCAGCTGACAATATTTCCCACTAAATGCTCTTTCTGTAGCTCTGTTTGCAGCTTCATAATAGCAAACATACCATGCAAGCCATAATGACTTCATCTTAACTTCCAGAAATGAATAAGTGCAGATTTCCCTCCCCACATCCCTCCCCATAAATTTAGTTGCAGGAAAGCTGGGATTCAAGATGAGAGATGCAAAACCTAAAGTCCTTACTGCTTCTCTATTTGACTTGCTTTCCTGATATTTCACTGCTAAGTCTTCTACACCCACCCAAAACCTCTTCCCTCTCAAAAAAAATCCCCAAACCCCAAAAAACCCAAACAAGATTAACGAGCGAGGAGGACCTTTACATGCCCATCTTCATTATAATGCACGTAGTTAGCTTCTAGCTACTTGCTGGATGGCATCATGACAGTATTTTGCAAACCAGGAATCCTGGTTCTCAAGTCATGTTCTGCTGACGTTGGTAACTGACATGAGCTCTTTTGGGGGCTTGAAACTGAGCCAAGAATGCGTGCTAGAGCTTCCTGGGATGGCTGAGGGATGGTCTGTGGGAAGGGCTCGGTCTGTTTTGTATGCCCCATCAGCACAGTTTAAAGTTGCATAACTCCTTCTTGATGGAGCAAAGAAAAAGAAGGATGATGGTTGAGTGTTCTGCTTATCTACAGAGCTTTGATGCAGAACAACTCCAATCTGATTTGGTTCACGTATGTAGCAAAGTTTTAAAATAAGGCCTAAATCAGCTAAGGCATCTAGTTAGGTATGCTCAGAGGCCCATGTTCCCCACTTAGCTACTTCCTGAGCTTGTGGGCAAGTTCCACCCATTATCCGTTGGTTAGAGCAATCTCTTAACAGATGGAAAACCTGTTTTTGGAGCCTCACCCTGCCTAATTTGGGCAGATCTAAGCGCTTCTCCTAGCAAAGTGGCCTGACCATCAAGCTATTGACTATCCCAATTGGAGCGCATCATGACTATATAGGCTGATGAAATATTAGAGCTAAGATGGTTGTTAATGCTGTGATCTTGTGGCTAGGGCATCTCCCTGAGCTACAGCAGAACAAGATGCCTGTCTCTGCTCCAAGGAAACATGAAGTGAAACAGCAGCATGAGGAGAGGCTGCACCCATAGAGGTTCAAGTCTGGGCCAAGTGGAGTTTTGAGACAAGCGTCCCCCCTACCAGTGAGTGTTCTGAACCCATGGCTATTGGGGAAAATATGATGTGTGGTTAATAACGAGGCAATGGAGCAGAGTGATCAGTCTCTACAGAGCTTCTGTTGCCAGTCTGAAGTTGGGAGGTTGACTCCGTACAAGGGATGTGGTTTAAATCTTACCCCTTTCATTAGCATTTCCTCCTGAGTAGCAGAGGGGGCTTCCTATTTAGCATTTGAGCTACTATGAATGCCTTTTACAAGCCACATGTGTTTTCAAAGTTAGGTTCAGATAGGACAAGCTTGGATCTATCTATGTTTGCAGATGATCAGATATGGACAACCGCAGCCTGAAGCTGTCCCTGTATTTGTGTGCCATGCTTGTGTACAACTTATGCTTCACTGCGTATTTACAAAAGCCATTTTCTTTAATAGCAGAGCAGTATAGATTTTCATACTTTACTTGTCTTCTTCAATTGGAGTAGAGACCATGCCTTACTATCTTTATACAGTGCTTCGCATTGAGTTGCTCAGCGTCTCAGGGGTAAGTTCAACAGAAATATTAACAAGGAAGACATCTGTAAACATGCTAACAGGACATAGTTCATATTCCTGTTTTTAGCCTCGTTTCCTAGGGACACAAAAGTTACATAAACATACTCTTTATCTGTAAGTCCCCAAGTATGAGCTTTTGAGCTCCGCTGGTCAGCATGGAGTCAAATCTGGCAGAGGGCAATGGCAATGGTGGTGCTTGGAGGAGAATGATGCCAATTAGTACTCCCACCAAGGAAAAGCTGAAGAAAAGATGTTACCCATGCTGTTTGGCATCTGACAGCTCCCCAGTCCAAATCTACTTATTTCTGGTTGAGTCACAGCATGTGCTGTCTCTTGCCAAGCTGAAAGGCTGGAAGAGTGGTGTGGGGGCATATGTGGGCATGGTAGGAGTCACACAGGACAGGAGGAGGGCACTGCGGAGGTGAAAAGATGACCTAGTTTGGGTGTTTAAGGAACATGGAAGAGGCCTGAAGCTATACCAGGCTGGAGATTAGGGGCTTGGGAAGGATTTGGGCTGCTACAGTGGAAATTTCAAAGAAGTGAGACAAAGTTTTAAGTGTCATAGGGAGGAAGTTTTTGGCAGTACGACCCAAATTTGCAAGGTTTCATTAGTTCCCCTACATATAGAGCAAACCACATGTGACCGGTGTACCTAGTTTGTAGTTTTAAGTGTCGAGAGAATTTTTTTAAAAGGTTTGCTGTTCTGTCTGTAATCTAGTGACTGTTGTTTTATAGAAGTTCTTATGAGGGAGAGAATTGCTCCAGAAAGCTCACAGTAATATTTGTTTATTACCTGCACTATGGGAGTCTGAGCCTCCAATGCAGCAGGCGCCATGCAAATATGCTACTGTTACAGTAAACGCAGAAACACTGGTGGAGGAGGCAGGGAGGCAACTTTCTCCCTTGAGTGCTTTACACAAAATAAGGATTTGGTGGTAAAGCAAACAAATTTAAATGATGCCCATGGGGAAAAACTTGGTTTTGGCCAGGAGAAGCTGGCTTCAGCACATGCTATATATATAAAAACCAGAGTCAACCAAAACATTCCTCTGGGTTTGCTTCTGCCAACTCCTAAGGTATCCAGAGGAAATTCAATGTGGACTGAAAACCAGGTTACTACAGAGGTTGTTCACTTGCAAGAATAGCCTGAAATCCTGTTCTGGAGCTGAACGCCAAAATGCCTTGGCAGTTCAGTCATTGACTGGCATTCCTACTCAGCCAATGTGTGTGACTGCTGCTCTGCTGCCTATTTTTAACAGGATGCAACTATTTATCATGTTTCTGGCTGAGATTTTTATAGTTGAGGCTCCTGCCATCCATCAGCTCCAGACGATTTATGTGGAATAAGGCTTTCTCTCAGGATCGCTTTGAGCCCTCCAGTCTAACAAACTGGCATGTGACTTTGCCATCAGATCTGGGGAGGACTCGAACGTTGCAGTGGAGGCCAAAGCCTCCATCTGGTCCAGCCACCGGTGCGTGGCAAGCTCTTCTCTTGCTCCTAGTGGCAGCGGCATCTGACAGGCAGCGTGCCGCGCCGACGGCGGCGTCTTACCTGCTGTCGCAGCTCACGCAGCGTTACAGTTTCACCAGCGCGTAGGGCCAGGAGCAGGCCAAGGTTTTCTTTGTGTCTCCCACTCTTTGATGTTGCGCCTATAACATCTTATGTTAAATTTTAAAAAGATTTGGGTCAGAGGTGAGAGAAACAGAAGCATCCTGGTTGCTGTTTCTGATGTAAGACAGTGGCGGGGGACACTGTCTTGGTGAAAATCAGCCCCCCTGTTTCCTGTCCCTCACCGAGAGCTTCCCATTGACTTCAGAGGGGCTGGGGTTTTCATCCCTTCTGCTTTTAAAACTTCGCTGACATGGGTTTAGCAAGCTTTGAGATCCATGGGCTGTGCAGGGGATGGGATGTTCTGTTGCGTATTTTGCGCTAATTTCTTTTCAGCAGATATAATATTGTCGCTGTTAGAAATGTAGAGAAGCTAAACCAAATAACTGCATCTCTGCCATGACAGACTAAAATAAAGCTTTCAGCAAGCAAGAAGAGTAAAATCTTATCTCCTATGTGTTACAAGGCCAGACTCCGATACCTTTACATCTATTCTTTATTCCGCAAAATAACCTGCCCTCCTCATGGTGTAAAGTATAAAAAGCCCATGTGAAAATATGAAAATCTGGTTTGTATCTACCAGCAAGAATCAAAATGTATATTTATTTTTAGTAGTACTCCCTCCCCCCCCGAAATGGCATGATGATGGAAAAGACCATAAATTTCTCAGCTGCTTTAAAAAGTCAAGCATAAAACGTTTTTATTTTACTTCATTACACTTGCAGACTCTCACCACAACATTCCAAATACAACAGAAACTGCTGCTGACAAACTCTCCTTTGGTGTTACACACTATAGGAAACTCATCCCTGCCCCAGTCCTGCTCCCTCCACATCGTTTTCACGTATGGATATTAATTTATGTGTTCACTAGAATACAAACGCTCCCCTGTCTCTATAAGTTATAGAAGCAATCATCCAAGGAAGCATCAGAAACTCCTAAAGTCAATTCTGGTGTCATAATTTCATACTCTAACCTGAGATGCCAAATCATGGGCCTTTATAGATGAGAAGCGGGTGTGTGAAAGCACTCCCTTTTCCGAATTGCAGACTTTATTTCTCTATAAAATATATTTATGCTGGGAAATAATAAGTGGCTAACATGGCAGTGCAAAGGGGGATCTGTGTCCCTGGGGACAGTTTCGGGAGCTTGCTCCGGTTCTGGGGAAAGGGAGCACCTGGAGCCCTCTTGGGCAGCGGCTGCTCTGTCTTGCTCTGCATCCTGCGCACGTAGCACAGCGAGACTCCCAGGATCAGCCACGCTCTCTGATACAGATGCATTAATAAATAAACAACAGCAACAGCAGTAATAACGTTGAGTAACCCTCTTAGCCTGCCCCATAATGTTGCGAGCGAGCTCAGGAGGGAGGGTTCATCTGTGCCTTCTCAGTCACATAAATCAGCCAGCCTGGCAAAAGGTTTCTGATGCATGCAAACCCCACATTCATTAAGCACTTTGAGTTCCCGATTTTGCAGCAGTTGTCCCTTGGCTAAACTTTGACCATTTCTTGGGCCGCTTCATCCTCTCTTCTCAGCTAATTTTACACTGCACACTTTGGCACCTTGACTTATGATACCTTTCAGCATTTTCCTCCCCAAGGTAACACAAAAATCCTCTAGAAAGGAAGTCATAGAGCAGGAAATACTACCTGGGATAACATTTCAGTAAGAAGAGCTCTTTTATGGACCACCTAAAACTATGTCTAATGCAATCGTGGGCAACCCTTTCCTGTATTTGATTTGTGCAGCTGGGAATGCAATTTTTTGTAGTGGGGAAAAGGAAATGCCTTCTGGGATTTTTTTGTTTTTCATTCCTTTCCTTTTTCTTCCATACTGAGCTCCTGAAGATGATGAGCTCATTATGCTTTGTCTTCAGGTATTTCTAGAGTCACACCAGCTGATGGCCACAACTGGTGTCTCCTGAGAGTCACCAGTGTCTCATCTTGCTCCTGGTGTAGATCACACTTTGCCCAAGGCACATCTGAATCCTGCCAGTGCTCGTGAATGACTTGGATTCCCAAACTTAGACCGTGATCCTTTTAAAACTATATCCCGGCTGAAAACCATGCAGCACCTTCAGTCCCAGCATCCACAGCATTTGCTATTACAGGACTTGCTACAATGCTCATGAGAAGCAAGTCATTTTGGATGATAAAATATTACCCCACTTACAGAACCTGGTTTAATTACACAGTGCGTGTGTGGAGTAAGCAGGGGATGGGGCACAGAAGCGGAATCTTTTGTGTAAGGCAAATTCCCAAGCAACCAGCTAATAGGAGAACATCGAGGATGTTAAGTAGATTAGACACATCAATAGAATCTACATAAGTGATGCCACATTTAGTAACAGCAAAGGGGAAAACAGTTTTATTTTAAGTCAGACTCTGCTAAGCGGTGGCACCAGGTCTATTCAGGGTTAGGTACTGTGTTTCTTTGTAGCACACAACACGTTAAGAGCAGACGAAGAGTTAACTAAAGTAAAGGGGGTTGAAATTTCTGCAGAAAGAATGATGTACTGTACCTATGCATTTTATAGCACTAGGTAAGTAGTTTAATGTCTCAGCCAATATCAAACACTTCATTTGCAAATCTTAGTGTGCTGGGTTCCCTAGTGGTTTGTGTAATAAAATGGGATGGTTAAAGGGCATGTCCTTGCATTAACTATTCCTTCTAAATTTGAAGGGCCCAGCCGTTATGTAAATATTTACTATAATTAACTGCTGGAGTTCACTTGTTGTCCTAGTTTGCAGGAGTTGTCTGAAGTTACTGTTATCCATAGACAGGGAGACGCTATCTGTAAATAGTCACTTTTACCATGACTGAGTGTGGTGGAAGGGGAGGTTTGCCTTCTGCTGCTCATCACATCTGACCACTACAGTCATAATCACCTTATTTTAGTATCCGCTTGCAGTCAGTTCCTCCCTGTCTGTAGACAATTTAATTGGGTTGTGGGTCACCTGTAACACGGGTTGGAAGCTGGAACTGCCCTTGTGCGTTAACAGCCTGAGCTGGGCTCCGGCACAGTGCTGCAAGGACGCAGCTATCTGCTTCCAGACCAAAATAGACCCCGTGTGTTCCCAGAGCGCTGAATCTGCACTACCAATTCTCTGCACACCTGGGATGACTTGGGTCGTTGGGCTGTCTCTGCGCTGTGTTCCCAAACACACAAGTTGTGGCTGGAGGATAGAGTCACCTGAGGGCACTGCATAGAGTCGGCTCAAGCCCAGCTTAGGTTTAATAGCTCCGTCTCAGTACGGGCACTGCTGCATCCAGGTTGTTTCCTGAAAAGCCACTCGGATACCTCTGCATCGTGCTTTGCAGCGCTTTGCCTAGCTGAGGGGCTGTGCTGTATTGAGCCGCGGTGCCAGCAAAGGCCAGGGCTGGGCCGATGTGGCAGCCTGGAGCCCAGAGTGCAGCTCAGAGACACCTGGGACCTCGTGCTACCCCAGGTCTGGCAGAAGTAGCCCCAAGCCAGAGCTAATGAGCTCTGCTGGATCTGACCAATTCTTCGTGGACCGTCTCAGCTGTCTTCATGTCATGCTGACTAACATACTTGGAGGATTCTCATTACTTTTGTTTCTTCATTGCCTGGGGTGCTCCAGCCCCTCTGACTACACCGCTCTGTAAAAAAAAAGAAAGAAATCAATCTATCTTGAGCATACAGGTGGAAACAGGAGAGGCAGGGAAGGCCAAGGAGTAGCAGATGTAGCACGAGGTGCCACGCTTATCTTTGCGCTGCGTGCCAAAGCATTCTGGCTGTGCTTTTTATTCCCCCGTTCTCCCTTAAAATCTCGTTTGACGCGTTTGGCTGCTACGCTGCGCTGGTATGTATGTGTGGGCTTCTGGAGCTGCCTCTGAATCTATACCCGGGAGGAGGAAGGAGTCTTTAAAAATTAATACTGCGAGGCAGCTTTAGTGGCAACGTTGGCAAAGCAAACGGAACCGCTAGCGGGGAGAGCCCGGGATCCGCAGGGGGGGAACAGGACCCGTGGCTCTGTGCCGGCAGAGGTGACGCACTCCCACTCCCGCCGAGAGGAAAACTGCCTGCTACCAACATTTGTGTTTGACCCTTCTGTGAAGCTGTAAGGATGAAGGCTCTGAAAATAACCACTAAAATGTCCCTTGCCTGGCCCCCATGATAGAGGCCCTCTCTCTGTCTCCCTTCATCCGCTAAAAGGAGAGATCAAACATTCAATAGCATTTCCTGGCGTGCTTTGCCTTGCACTCCTCAGCGTGTGCCACACTGCCTGGGAACACAGCCTAGGGTGGACTAGATGGTCTTTTCCCTAACGTAGAGTCATCTGGCTGTAGTAGTGTAAAGGATTTAAATCTTAGCCCTCCCTTTACCTTGTGTTTAAGCCTTTCCTCCGTGCCAGGACACCAAGCCTAGGGCAGTAACTTGACCCTGCAGGTCCAGCTGCAGCGGTGGGTGACGTCTGTGCTATGCTAACACGGGGTCTTGCTTTGGCCAGTGCCGTGTATGTTTTGCCAGCTGCAGGTGCCCTTTGGCTTAGTGGATGGGGTCAGCGCTGAAGAGCAGAGCTGCTTGGGAAGGCAGGAACGTAACCACTTTTTTTTTTTCTCCTTTTCCTTTTCCTTTTCCTTTTCCTTTTTTTTTTTTTTTTTTTTTTTTTAATCTCAGGCTTTATTAAAGCTTCTAGCATTTCATCTCAAATATATCTGGAACACCTTTAGCAGTCCTGGCATGAAGCTAAAGCACAGGGACATTGAATCGTCTGTCTAAAGGATTCTGGCTGGTGTGACCCCTGCATGTCTGATGACTAGGCTGCGGAGGGAGCCGCGGTTTTATGACATTAAATATTAACAGCTGGATATTAATAATGAAGGCTGACAGCTCCTTTTCCAGTTCCTGAGGTTGTTTCTCCCCCAGCTGCAAGTCCAGCAGGATTTGTGTTTTTTTCACTGCCTGAGCATTATGGTCAGGGCCCCCTGATCTTGAAGGGTCAGGGAAGGTAAGAAAAATACCATGGAGGTGTCACTGCAGTGAATAGGAGTCGTTGCCGCCTGCCTGGGCCCTGCACTGCACGGGCTCTGGCTGCCTCTGGTTAGCCTTGTCACAGCGTGCTGATTGGAAAGCAATTTACCGTTAAAGGCAGAGAAAATGTAGGAGGCTAATAATAAAAAGGAGGGGGAAAAAAGTGACATCGGGAGACCCAGCAGCAGATCTTTCTGCATTGCTTGAAGCCAGAGGAGAATAAACTATTCCAACACGCTTGTGTTTTATTGCTGTTTGGCCCGTGCAAATAATGCTGTTAAAATTTTCATACCGTGCCCTCCAAAATGACATTTTTCTCTCTTCCTTGCTTCTTGTCCTTTCTTGCCATCAGCTGTAGCTTCCCTCCAGCCTAGGACAGCTGAAATGCTCCTTCGGTCTGTAGCTGTATCAGTCTTGTTCCTGAGATAATTTACAGGAGACGCTAATGCACAAGACAGAGTGTTCCCTCCCACCAGCAGCATCACCACAGCTGAATAAGTCATGTATGTGGCTCAGATCAGGTGGCTGGAGGACAGAACACAAGTCCTTTCTTGAACTCGTGACCCTCAAGCCCTGCCTTGCAGTGTGCTAAATGTTGCTGAAAAGTCACCTCAGAGGAATTTGAACAGGGCTTTATTTGAATAAAGAAATACAGCACAGAGCACACAATAGTTGCTAATAAATCACAGGTTGGTTTTATTTTGCTAGTGCAACTCTGCCTTATTTTTTTCTGTATTGGACGTTTCTCCAAATTCCATTTTCCCAGTTGTGCACTTTTGTTCTTTTTTACTATGTGACAAGTGGAGGTGCTGTTTATTATTTATTCTTTGGCTTTAATGTTGTGCAAGCTAGATCAATTCAGTTTTTGATAAATAAGTCTGCTTTTCGCAGAAATTACCTAGTTGGATCAGAACTCTTTTCTTCTTCCTCTGCAAAGGCTGACCTCTAACCCTGTCTACCCTACAGTGAAACCCCATTTATCCAGACCGCTTTTAAACTCTGTCTTGGTCAAATCTAGACCATGTCCTCTACTCTGACCCCTGTATCAAATAACAGCCTAGTACCGTTTTATAGAAATAGTTTCTAATGTTCCCCATGCCCATAGTTAAACAGAGTGAGCCGATGCTATGGATTGACAGTGCATAACTTGGAGCAAAACTTGGTTTTATTCTGAGAAAAAGTGACTTACAGCAGATGGCTAAAAAGACATGCAGAGAGAGCAGGACAGAACGTTTGGGCTGTGTGAGGTAGATCTGGGCCATGATGTGAGATGCTGAGCATGAAGAGAGACCTTAGAAAAAGGTAAGGATGCTTTTGGCTTCTTAACTCTTCTTTTTAACCCTCTTCTGTGTGCTAGGGTGTGCCTCCAGTTCAATATTTTCTCACATGTGAACACAATTGTGTTTGCTGCTTTTCTTCAACACAACATCAGACATGGCTTTTGGGTCAGAGCTGGAGAGGAAAAGGCATTTTGGAAGTGTACCTGTTGTCTGCATTTGAGTCAGTATGCGTATAGTACTGCCGAGTCCAAGTAGTGGAGTAGTCCAATCAGAAGTCCAGCTGCTCCCTTGGTCATGAGATTAAAAATCTCAGTGAAGAAGAGGGTGTCTGTTTATTTTTTGAAACTTTGAGGTTCACAAAGTCAGGAAGCTATATGAGGGAGACAAAAAGAAGACATGAAGAAGGGTATGTGTAAAAGAGACTGAGGTGAGATTCTCGTGTAACCCGAATCTCGGAACACAGGCTTTAAAGAGTATTGGGTATCACAAGGTCTTTGGTAACATGATGAGACTTGGCAACACAGGGGTTAAAATTGATCCCAATTTGCTCTTGCACTTAAAGCTAAAATGTGTTCAGTTGTGGTGATTTTTTGGTGGTGACCATGTTCAGACACAGTTATACGCTGTAGTAAGACTAATCCTATGGAATTTTCCATCCATCTACCTGTACCCTGTTTGGATGAGGTACAGGCTGTAATGAAATAAGCACTGGCCTCACCAGCTCTCACTACAGCTTCAGCAGTAGTAGGAACAGTGGCGGCGGGAAACAGATAATCTGTGGTACATGGGATTTTCTGTCAGGCTAGGGAGGGCTCCTGATGCAAAATGTAGCCCAGGGAGTGGCAGGGGGAGGCTGATCTGTGACCACCTTCTGCAGATCTGCTGGGATGTGAAAGCGTGGCCAGGCACTCAATGAACAGAACAGGTGGTGGGTAACGCCAGTGAAGTACTGGACACCTTTCCTTTTCTTCTGTAAGTGTTAATAGAAGTCTCAGGTGGGGAAGGGTCTAACGCAACAGGGTCAAATGTATTCTGGGGAGAAGGACAAGGCTGTGGCCTGGAAGGGATGAGTACATGGGGGAGGAAAAGCTTTTGCAGTTCTGACTGCAGATTTTGCCTCTCCACTTAGCTCAAGGGACTCTCTCCCCACCCACATCTTTCCTTAAACAGCAAAAGGCTGTGTTCCTTGCTGGCAGAAGCAGTCTAGAGCCTGTTCCCTGGAGGTGGAAGTGGCAGAAGAAGCAGGATGGGGAGCGTGGGTGAGGATGCTATCCGTCCCTGGTGAGACTTTTGTTGGAGAGCCTGGCCACAGTACTAGAAACTCTGTGAGGGAGGGGATGATAGGGTCCTAGAAGGCTACATTGCAGTCCTTGGGGGAGGACAGGAAGAAGGGGACAAGCAGCCTGATCCTTCCCAACCTAGGACAGCAGTGAACTCATGGGAGAACCCCTGAGACTGTGCTGCTCTTAGTCAAGGGAAGTGTCAGGGAGGATATGTGCTGGAGCAAAAGCAGTTTTTAAATTAGGTCGAGACAGAATGTTTCTGTAAGTAAAGTGCCCTGGGTCAAATCAGTGTGAAGCCAGGGAAGCCCAAGGGCCTGCAAAACAGAGAGTGACAGAAGCTTCTTGCAGCCCTGTATCCTTAAAAGCTGCCTCTGCGCTGGTTCAAGGTGAGCAACGGCAGCTTCAGGGAGCGCGTAAGAGGGAGTTACCCGATGATGGGAGGCAGGATCGGTCGGCAGGGAAGGAGTGCTCTCCTTCCTTACAGTCCTGAGGCTCTTCACTCTCCTGTGCACAGTGGGTTGAAATGCCTCGATGCCCAGGGGCTGAAAGAGTTCAGGCACCATGTTATAAAGGCGAGGGGATGTAGGGTTCATGCATCGGGAGACGGCTGTGCTGGATTTCTGCTAGGCGATCTGTTCCACTGGCTGGAAGTTAGGGATGAGAGGCAAGGGGAAGTTAGACGTGTTTAATTGTCTGTAACTAATCAGGCATGTACACTCATCCTTCCCCTCCTTGTTCTTCTGAAAAAGTACCTTCTCAGACTCTCTCCTGGTTTCTGCAGAGCCAGCAATGAGGCAGCTTATACGGATATGGACACTGTGAAGCACGGAGCATCGCCGGCCTTGTGCTCGGCCCCTGCTGACAGGCTGAAGCACTAGGACTGCCGCCATCAGGATGGTCGTCATTTCTGTGTCCTCTCAGCAAAAGGGGCTATTAAAAATGAATAGCAGCTGTGACAAACAGGAATCCTTTAAAAAAATCACAGTAGACAGCGTGCCTCCGCAGCAGGCATACCTTCCTCAGGAACCCACCACAACTGCTGCTGCTCTGGAGCTCCCAGCAGGAGAGGGAAACTGCCTGGAATGAAGCAGTGGGCAAATCTCTGTGCATCCTCTCCAGCCTTTGAGCTGGCTGCTCTTCTGAGTCACTGTGCTGGGGAGGGTGAACCCCTGGGCTTAAAGCAGTGATCACGATCCCCTGGTTTAGGGTGAGACCCCGGCTTAGAGTGAGACACGAAAAGTAAACATACAGCGCTGCCCTAGGGAGTCCGGTTGGTTGGCAGCATTAGCAGTTAGGTGGCTATATTAGCATTTTAATCAAATAACTAGATATCCTAGAATTATATGTTTGAATCTCTGTAGGCTAAACATAGCTTCAGAGGCAAATAATTTCCATGTAATTTTAGGGTGGAGAATGTCCTTTGGGTAACAGCTGCCTGCTCTGCATGGGCATTAAAAATCCTGTGGTGCTTTATTGAAAGCAGAGGTTTGTCTCAGAGGCCTTGCTTAAAACCTCCCTCAGCGTGCTGGCTGTCTGCCCGGCTGCAGTCCTGACACCCAGGAGGGCATGCAGTTCAGGGGGAGATACTGCAGCTCCTGTTCACTATATTGTTTGTAGAGTGTCACAGGAGCCTTGATATAAACGTGGACACCTTGCCCAGGTCACAGCAAGGATGGCCTTGCTGGCTTCGGTCTGAGCATATTTGCTCGTGTGGTACAGTGGGTGCCCAAGCCTTGGGAACAGTAAGAGACCTTTGAGGACAGCAGAACAGATTGCTCAGTCACAGGCTGGCCCAAATCCTGCCTCATCAGCGATATTTGAGGCTGGCTGTATTGACCTGGGGCAGTCCACTGGTTCCTGCGGTGGACACACATCTGTAGGCCCAGGTTCAGTATGAAAAGTTCTCAGGAGGGCATCTAGGCCATGCTAGAACTGACCTTACATATGTTTTCCCCCTGTTTTTTCATAATGTCAGAGATTTAAAAAGTTCTAATGATAAACCATCTGGAATAGGTTTCTTTTGAAAAGAAAAGAATGAAATAGATGTGAGTTGGCAGGAGCTTTCAGAGACATTTCCCCCACCCCCCTCTGTTTATATATTATGCAGAGAACTCTACAGGAAAATGGGATACATGAAGTTGAGCATTTCATGACAAGTTGTCACATTCTGTGCATAAATTTATGTAAAGTGTTAGGCACCAGTGGTGGGAGGAGATATTAGGTCACTCATTGCTAATCCTGGAAAGTTTAGGGGACTTTGCATGTCCTTTGAGAGTGTCCCTTTGATGGAACAAACATCACCTGTCCAGAATTATTCCTTCATGGTGCATATAATCCATGCATTTATTTGATAAAGGTACCCATAAAAAACCATAATTGACCCAACAACACTCCCAATACTAATATCAGTCCTATCCTGCTGTTCGTCTTTATATCTTACAGCTTTCTACTGCATGAAATAATGAAGAACTAAAAGTGATACTCAGTCCTTTTTTCTTCTTAAAAGCACATTACAAATATTAACCTTAATTCCTCTTCTGCCTGTTTTCAGAAGGTTAAATATCAGTTTTTGGGAGGATTTAAGTACCCACAGTGCATTTGAAGGATTTGGGTGACAGATGTTAAGAACCTCTAAATATCTGAGCCCTATTAAACACTCCCCCGGTGCATGTGAGGGATGTATCAGAACCAGCATCAGGATTCGGATGGTCCCAGCTCCAAACTGTGGTCTAATCACACCTCTTTCAGGTGTTGTTTGCAGATGACGGCAGAAGGGCATCACATTTCTGATGACCCCAGCATTACTCCTGAGCAGTGCATGGCATCATTGTCTTTGCTCCCTAGGAGGAGGGTAATACTGGATCAAGCAGTGCTATAGGGGGGTAGTGGGAAAAAATTGATTTTTTTTTTCTCTTAGCAGTGTTAGGACACAATTTCAGTCTCTAATTTCTCACACTCCTTTCCCTCCCCCAGCTATTTCATGTAAACTCACGAAAGCAATAGTCTTTCTGAAGGTGTATTTGGAGTGTTATTTGTTTAAGCCCACAGGGAGAGCATATCCTCACATAAATTGTCTTTGATGGTGAATCTGGACAGTGCTTGTACCATTGCACAGACACTGGCTAGATGCAGGTGTGAACTGCTAAAGACCCCAAACCTGCAGTTTGCCCAGACATTTTCAGTGGTACCCTCAGAAGGCAGCAAGTACTGATAAAACTTGGAAGACTTCTCTGTAGAGCCCAGGACATATTTTCCTTTGACTGTATAAAACCACTGTCTGGTAGAACTCCCGTGAGTAAACCTCACTGTTATAAGTGCCCTCTCCACAGCCTGACCAGCTCATAGAGAAGTCCCTAGTGTAGGGGACTGCCAGGAACATCTACAACATTGAGCATCCAGGCTCTTCACAGACAGTGTGAACAAGGCGGAACTGCTCTAATCACCCCAGAACGGAAGCTAAATCCCCTGGTCAGCTAGTTTGTTCCCACTGCACAGATTAAAATACAAGCCTCAATCATGATATTAAATCTACTCCCCCTCCCTGTCATGCTGTATTGTCTAGGTGAGGAGGAAAGGGGAAACTGTGTTTTCATTCCCTTCAAATTAATTAGAAATTAATGTGGGGGGAGGACTCATCCAGACAGTAACAGGGGTTATCATGTTTCATAACTGCATCTAACCAAGGATGTGTTGCGCAGAATTCAGAGTCAACAGGAGTCTCTGGTATCAGGGTCAAGTTAGTACATCCTCTGTAACCAAAGTAATTCAGCTCAGCACGCTACCTGTGCGTGAGAGAGGGCTGGGTGGCCCTTCAGACTTCGGCTCTCTGAGAAGGCTGGTAAGGTATTACTTACCAGCATACACAGCGGTCCTTTCCAAACTTCAGTTCTCAGTGCTACATTTTCTCTTTGCATAGGCCTTATCATGAATACAAGTGGTTAGGCTTTCCTCCTTCTTTTTAAAGATCACATTTAATTTTTCTTTTTTGCGCTAATAATTTACATGAAATATTTAACCTCACCCCTGTAAATCCCCTTGGGGCACCTGCCAGAAGGGTGTGAAACCTGGGTGAGGGATGGTGGAGGGACGTACATTGTTAATTAGGGCAGGTTGGCAACCCCCTCACACTTCGGCTCATGCTCTTGTCGACGGCTACGAGGTCTAGCTTTGCGGGAGCCGATTCATGCAGGCGTTCGGAAATAACCGGACTCTGGCAGCAACTCCCACTCTGACAGAAGAGAGCCAGCAACCAGCTTAATAGGTTGCTGCAGCCAGCGAAGTCCTCCGGTGAGGAGCAGTGAAGTGAAGAAAAACAAAGCCCATTCCAACCGCTGCCACAGCAGACAACAACTGAGAGCAAAGAATCATTTTATCACATATGGAGGGGGGGAATGAGGGAAAGAAAAGAGAATGAGATGGTATTTTTTACAGCTAAGGGTTTAATGGTTTCTTTCCTTTCTCCCCTTCCCATTAAAGGGGACAAAAATGCACAGAAAGAGAATTCCACAGATTTTCATTCTTCTTGTAAGAAAAGACGGCACAGCCTAAGCTTCTTCCTTGCATTAAGTTTTCAGAAGGAAAGTCAGTTCCCCTTTCTCTGGCTCCTCATAGCAGCATTTTTCTGGCTCCAGCAACCTAATAGGTTGATTGCTGAGCCTCTTCTGTTTCAATTACTTTTGATTGATTCTCAGGTCTGTGTCAGGCACTCGGTGCAGCCACCATCCCAGGAACAAATCTGCAGCAGCTGAAGATGAAAATAGCTTCCATGACCACTTAGGAGGGGAGTTCAAGCTTCTTTTCTAAACATGAGGTTGCTGTAGCCTTCCCTCAAAATTGTCTCTGGCCAGGGCTGCTCGTGATGAGGTTCCTGTTCCTGATGGCTTGCTGAGCTGCCCTTAGCCTCAGCCGCAGCTGGGAAGGAGGGTGAAAGGAGCTTTAATACTGTTAGGCTGCTCAGCTTGTGGTTGCTGGAGGGCGCTGCCGTTACCCCCCAGGAGAGGGACTGTGGCCTGATAGAAGTCCCTCCAGGTTTAGGGAGTGGAACGGTACAGGGAGAGGTGGGACACAGAGCCTGTAAGATGAGTCCTGGGGATCTTGCTTTCTTGTTTGGGTTTTTCCTGAAGGAGCAACGAGAGAGGGAAGGGACAGAAAGGGAGTTGGGAAAAGGAGTGGACGTGATGGCAACTGGTTCGTCACAGAAGCAGCTGTGAACGAACAAACATGCAGTTGCTTTGTCAACATCTGACTCTTTTCTTAGCAGTAGCAGCCTCTAGCCTTCAGACTGGCAAAGGAGTAGCGAGGACAGATCTGTACTGCTGCCCTGGCTGAGAGCTAGTCTGGCTTCCTGCGTAAGTCAGAGCAGACTGAGAACGAAAGCAGTCTGGAGAACTGGGGCTATTTGTGTCAACAATGGGATTATATTTCTGTATTTTTAATTTCCTACTGTTGCTGTCCAATTCAACTCAGCATGGGATCACAGCATAATTCAGGCTGGACGGGCTCTGGGAGGCTCAGAGCAGGGTCAGCCCCAGGCCAGAGCAGGCTGCTCAGGCTGCGTCTGGTCGGGGCTTGAAACCTCCCAGGATGGAGCCTGCGCAGGCTCCTGGTCTGCCTGCTCCACTGATAGACTGTCACGGGGAAATTGTTTTCCTTGCAACTAGCTGGAATCTCTCTTTTTTCAGTTTATGCATGTTGTCTCTTGTTTTCCTGCCACACACACCGGTGAAGTTCTCAGTTCCCTTTTCTTGATGACCTTCTTACAGGTATGGGCAGACCTCACATTTGCCTTTCTTTAGTTGTCAGGGAAATCCCTGGACCTCCACAGCCTTTTGAAGATGTTAGAGAGTGGCCTTGCAAGGATATGGGCCAGTTCTCTCGGCATTCTTGGATGCAACTGTTGCATCTCATGGACTTTAAGAGACCAAGATCTCACAGGCAATCCCCGAGTCAATGCCTGTCTGCTTGCTGGTAGTTTTTCTCTGAGCCCAGGGGCCTGGAAGACCTTGTCGATGAAGACTGATATAAAAAAGGCATTGAGTAGCTTAGCCTTATCTGTGCCCTGTGTCACTAAATCACTTTCCCTGTTCAGTAATGGCCTACATTTTCTCTGTTTAGCCTTTATTGCTAATGTAATGGTATAAGCTCTTCTTGTCATCCTTGATGTTCCCTCCAAGTGACAACTCTAGGTGAGCTTTGGATCAAAGGTAGCTATGGGGGACCCTTCAAAAGGCAACTACCTCATCACATTCAAAGAGCAGGGATTCCAGTCACGGCCTGAGGTGGGCTGATGCAATAGGGTGCTGCTTCAGATGACCCCTGGGGAGAACTTGTACTATTGTCTTTAAGCAGCAAGTGTGCAGTGGTGAAAGCTTTCATGCAGGGGAAACCCAATGTTGAACTCAGAGCAGCTCTGCCAGGGACTTGCCTGTCTGCCCATGGGTTGCCCTCAGCAGCCAGGCAGGAAGGAGAGGCATGTTCGATTGCCTCCTGACTGGTGGGGTAGACGTTTTTTTTCTGGAAGGCACAGGTTCTCTTAATGTGTCTTCTAGAAATACCCCCTCGTGTCTGCTGGGAGGAGCTAGCGCAGAGTAGCACAGCGGCATTTTGAGGGTGGGCTGACAGATCTCATCAGGGTCCCCTTCCTCCCACCCTGGAAAAAGGAGAGTGGTGATGCCGATAAGACGACTGAGCCCCCCACTCCTGCTCATGTCCCATGAGCGCTGTGCTCCCAGGGACTCAGGGGTTCCACCGCGTGCAAACGGCAGACATGAGGTGCTCCCTCCACTCCTGTTCCTCCTGTACCCAGGGATGGTGGGAAGGGAAACAGGCTGACAAGGTGAGTTAATATGAACGGACATGCTGTGAAAAATGGATACTAAATTATCCCCTGATCCAATAAACCTCTCAACCCACGCTCTCGGTGGGTAGACAGGCCTCACGAGTTGCTCAGCAGCTCAATAAAATCTGTCTCTGCCCTGTCAGGTCGAAACGGGAAACAAATGGCAGAATTCGGGGCCCTCCCGCAAGGAGGCTTTGCTCCTGCGTGAATGGCTCTGCCTGTGACGGCAGCTCCCTGCCTGCTGCCTGAGGGGACCACATCGTGGGCAGCTGCCTGCAGCAGGACCCTGAGCTTGTGAGAGTTTCCCTCCTCCTTCCTTGGCTTCCAGGTGTTCTCACGGAGAGGGATTTCACCCACATGTTCATGATTGCTCTGAGGTGCAGGAGCCCTTGGAGCATTTGCTGTCAGCCCCAGCAGAGGGGCTGCGGCAAGGGCGAGCGGATGGAGGGTCGGCCCCCACTACCACGCCAGCCCTGCCATGCACCCAGGTTGCTCCATTGTCCAGAGGCGGCTGCCTGGGTGGGAGCACCCTTCCAGGGCTGTGTTTGCCCTCACACGGGGCTACTGTGGATGCCCTGCCTGGAGGAAGGGCTTAAGCCTGTTACGCCAACACTAGTTTCTTCTGCTCTCCCTGATGGGGGCCGTTGCACCTCTGCACATAGGTGTGGGATGATTCATGAGCACGCATCTGTGTTGTATTTGCACTCAGGTTGTGCTAATCCTGTTTAGTCATTTTTCAGCGGATTTCATTTAGATACTGGGCTGGGGCACTGTGTGCCCTTGACAATACTGAGCAACACCATTGCTCATATTTAAAATCACTGACATAGCTAGTGATGGTGAAATTAAAGGAGACAATGACATAAAGCTCTCACCCAGCAGCAGTTTGCCTCCTGCCAATCACCACTCTTGTATTTTCCATCCCTTGCCAAAACTGAAGGAAAAGGGGCAGATTTTGTGGCTTACCTGGAAGACCAGCAGGTCTGAGTTCTTCTGGACCAACTTGCATGACCAGGCTGCTCCAGCTAAGCCTGCAAAGTGCAGGGAAAGATCGGGCACCACCTGCCGTGCAAACCCTCTGCGAAGCCACGGCAAACCCTTCGCAGAATGTAAAGCAGGTGACATGTGCTGCCAGTAAGGACTTACGGCCTCGCCACTGCAAGCAGCTCGCTCGTGCTCACCCAGCTGGTCAAAAAGGCAGAAATAGCCCGGGCTGCTGGGGCCCAGCACCCGGCTCTCGCCTCCGGTCCGTGGCCGCTCTCCAGCTCCGACTGTACACACCAGTTTGCTGTGGTGGCCTCTCTTGCTGGCTGGCAGAAGGAGAGGTCTGCTCCCCGAAATGGCAGCTGAAGAACACAGATGTTACACGTTTTATTCCGTGGCTTTTGATACTAAGCAAATAAGTCACAACTGGTTTGCCACACTTTTTTTTTTTTTTTTACTGTTATTAGAGCAGAAAATATGGCTTCTATTAACACTGCAGCAATGGGAAGAAAAGACTTGTCCTGCATTTCTGGATTAAAAATAAAAACAACTACAGAGAAACAGCTCGTGCCCCTTGTGTAGGCTTTAATTTCATCTCAGGTTTCGACCACCATAATACTTGACAGCAAGTGCTGTAGCCATGAGGATCCAGATTTGGAAGGGCATTAACGGCGTTTAATTTTCATTGGTTTTAGGGAGTGGTGGGTGCCTAAAAACCTTTACTCTCTGCTCTAGGATTTCTGTGAGGGTACCCTCAGAAACTCCTTCTTCCTATTAGATACGCAGTTTCCTTTACTGTTTTCAAAGACAACTATAGAAACAGGGCTTTGTGAAACTTAGCAAGTTAATAGTAACTGGCCATAACGTCTAAGTAATTATTAGCTACCCACAGAATAAATGAAAGATTAAAAGGCAGTAATCTTCTTTCCTCTTTGTTGCTTGCTATTAATGGCTTCCTAGTCTACATACTAAATGGTTATCAAGGCAGCGCTCTGTTGCAGAAAATCTGTAGTGTTAAATTTGAATTTACTGAGCGCAGAGAATAGGTTCACTTGAACGGGGAAGGCAAAAGGATAAGGTAATTTGGTTTACAGGGACTTTGTCCCAGTCTAAATCCAAACAATGCTTTTCACATACTGGTGGTCATTGGTGGCACTTGAAACTGGGAGCAGACAAAAGCCTTGGTAGGAGCCAGGGGCTGTGCTCAGCAGTCTGCTCTCCATGGACCTGTACGGATCTGTGGAAAGCAGCAAGGAAAACTAGTTTCAGCATTGACATAAATTCTGTTCTGTGTGGACAGCCCTAAGGCTACTGAATTTCTAAAGGGGGGCACTTCTACCTTAGAAAATAAGCATGGTCTACAAATTAAAAAAGGTTAAAAACTAGGGCACTAGAACAGAAGAAAGAAAGTATTTGGCATCCAGCAGACATGGGAAATACTGAATGCGGGATGAGGAGCCATAGCTAGGCTGGTCATTGCCATGTAATGCGGAGGGAAAAAAATCAGTCTTTCCAGCTCCATGCCTCATAAAATCCAACTGAAATCAATCCAAGATTTTGCCAGTCATAAGTTATTCAGCAATCCCAAGGTCAGGCCAACGGACTCTCCATCTCACATCATCATCTGTTCTCTTTATCCCTGTACTGCAGGCAGGAAATCAAGAGACAGAGCTTGATCACTGCAATACAGGCAAACATTTGGGCCCAGACTGCAAAGTAATTAAGTGTGCATTAAGGCCCACTCCCGTTTAGCAAAGCCCTTACGTACATGCTTCAAGTACCACTGGAGCTAGAGACGCACAAAGAAACCCTTAAATTCCTTTCTGGATCACTGCTAACTGCAGTATAAATATTTAGGAATATGTTTAAAGGCTCTCTGGGCTGAACACAGCTCTTACTACACAGGCAGGGGCTGGAAGAATTGGGATCTTGCAAGTTGCCATTGCAAGTTGAGGTGCATGGTGGGTGCTGGAGGCAGGCAGCCAGCATGGAAAGGGGACTTTCTGTGGCAGCAGGAGAGCAAAAGTGAATTAAGCGAGGGTAGCCTGGGTCTGCAGAATTACAAGTGCATTTTATGTGCACTTAAGGTTGAAAGTTTGTACTGAGATTGTTGCACCTATGTTGGGAAACTGAAAAAGCAGAAGCCAAAGCAATTCCCTCTTTTCTCTTATGACGTATTCTTTTCTTCTCTGGTACAGCCTCCAAATTTCCGTAGAGGGGAAGGAGGGCAAGGACCTGATGCAGGGTTTTGAACTCTTGGGGTGGCAGGGCAGTCGAGTAAATCAATGGCAGTGTGGTTTCAGGGATATATCACCCCTTGTACTTAAAAGCACACATGCACGTTCATCCAATTAATATTCTTGGTACGAAAGGCAAATGATTGCTTGAACTGCTAGGCAGTGAGGAGGGCCAGGTCCCTGCCCTGAAGAGTTTACAGATGAAATGTAAAGAAGGAAATGGTGCTGCAGGGGAAGAGGGAACACAAGACGAGCTGAGGCACAGTTGTTATTCCTGGCACACTCTGAAGCCTCCTTCCCAGTCTGTTGCCTGCCTTTGATGTGGATCATTCCTCCTTTATCGAAAAGCTTTCTTCCCGAGGTGCTCCAGAGCCTTTCACACTCCTGGTTTTCATCCTACCTCTCTAGGTGTTTCTGCATTGTCTTCTTTCAGCGCTTTTCTCCTCCCTACTATCATCCTTCCTTAGGACATTGCCTAAGTTCCTATCCTTGCTCTTCACTTTGTCCCTAGGTAGCTTTATCCTGCCTCACACTTCAGCGATCATTTCTGTGCTGACAACTCACAGATCTGTTTCCTCAGCACTACTCGCTCAGTCCATTCTCCGGCAGCTCCTGAAGCACCTTCTCCTTCATGTTCCACCACCACCACTACACTCACTGAGAATTTAACGTCTTTTC
This sequence comes from Chroicocephalus ridibundus, assembly GCF_963924245.1. Taxonomy (NCBI): domain Eukaryota; kingdom Metazoa; phylum Chordata; class Aves; order Charadriiformes; family Laridae; genus Chroicocephalus; species Chroicocephalus ridibundus. Next base: position 95,968,916 of record NC_086284.1, on the reverse strand, counting down.
CCAGGCTGACCCTCAGTCCTCTTCCTTCTTGCATGCCCCCACGGAAGTTGCAACAAGCCCCCTGTGTGTCCCAGAGGTTGATTGACTCACTGTAACCTGTCTTCTCTGTCCCTTTCATCCCACACGGCAACGCAGGCTTAGGAGCAGCCACCATGCTGAAGGTCAGCAGGCTTTGTGCTCCTATGCCATTTGGGAAAATCCGCCCTCTTGGAGAGCCTGCCTTTCTTCCTGCCAGTTTGTCCTCGCTAGTTTGTCTGCCCAGCGGAAAACTCACAAACCCTGCTTTTCAGCTGAATTTCATGCCCTTCTGAAAGAAAGGCCTCTATTTAATCATTCCAGCAGTGTTTAAAAACCCTAATTCCTTCAACATAGTGACAAACAGTTCTGATTATTTGTAGAAAAGCTTGAAAAGCATTGAGTGTATTTTATTACCCATGAAAGGTGCCAGACTGGCAGCCATGGAGACTTGTCCTCTATTTATCTCTAGAGCTGGACGGCACAAGCAGTACACATTTCTCCAGAATGTCTCTCTACTCACATTTTGAAAGGCACATGGTGGCCTGTCACCATGAGATGATAGTACTTTCTGTTCAACCCACTGAGTATTTGCTCAGTGCCTGGGACACGAGTGAAGTACATCACGTTGCTAGTGGGAGCAGCTGGGGAAGCCCCAGAGGGACTCACCACGAAAACAACTGCCTTCCTAAAGGGCTGTGGGTGGTTTGGTGTGTGAAGCTGCATCTGCTCTTGTCTTTTCTGGCAAGCCAGGTCTCATCCAAAGTCAGTTACATCCGTGGAAGCGGTTGCTTAATGGGCTGTGAATTGTCATCTGGGGATGTATGGAGGGAGCAGACCCCATGCTTCCTCATTAAAGCAATAAATGCTGGAAAAAACTTGGAGATTCTCTTGTGCTACCAAAAGAAGAATTAGAAGATTAATTTTGAGCACCTTTCATTGCAAACCTTAGCCTTTGTAAAGGCTATTTTTAGCCTTTACATATATATTGTACTATATAAAGTACAACAATTACTGTTGTAAACCCACAGAAAGGCAAAACCTCGCAGGTATTATCTGGACGTGAAGCAGCAGAGGTTATGGGCAGCCCCTACCAGCCCCTGGTGGCAGTGCTCTCTCAGAGGCTGCCACAGGACCTTTAGCCTTCCTCCAGGGGCACCCTCCTGGCCATGAAGCAGTTCAGCGCTCATCCATGCTTTGCAGTACATGCCAGGGAAATAATTCAGCAGAGAGGTATATAGCTTGCAGGGTGTCTCCTGCTTTTCTTCTTCATGTTCACACTCCTCCCGCCCCAATTTGCAGCAGCACACACCAAACACAGATGTGCAGTGACATTTTTAAATCATGCACTGATTTGTTAGGGATATGCAAAGAGAATATTAAGCACTCATTGCTACTGTTCAGGCTGGGCCTTGTATTTTCTTTATGTGCACTGATGTTAAAAACACAAAGAAACAAAACTTTCAAGCACTGACAGTTTGGATAGAGTTGTTTTTTCTTCCTAAAGTGAAGTGTAACCCGGCTGGAGGACTTTCTTCTTTGTCAATAATTAAACAGCTCTGCACTTGACGAGGCAGCCCTGAATGTATGTACCAGGATCAGCCAACCTTGACCACAAGAGGCTAAAACTTTCTACGCCGTTCACAGTATGGATTTTTTTTTTTCAAAGAAAAAAGTCCTTTTAGTACTGACCCTGTAAACTCCAGTGGCAGAGGCAGAGCTTTGCAGCAGATGGGGTGCCAAGTAGCCACGTGCATTGGAAGAGTTGTTTGGGTTTGGCCTGCTTTGAGCGGAGCTGCCTGTGAGGGTTCTTCCTGGAAACAAACCGGGCACCGCTGGTTTCTGCTCGGCCTTTTAGCGTTGAGGTAGAATTCAACTGCCGCTAGCGATGCTGGGACTGGATTGCAAAACACATTTAGTGCAAACAAAGGGGAGGGATTGCTGTCAATGGTTCAGATTTATATTTCCCTCAGAGTGCATTTTTGAAGCACAGTAATAAAAGATCAAACAGTATTGCACATTTTGGAAGCTCATCCTATCTTTGAGGATGTCGCTGTGAAATCCAGTTGATGATGGACACATGAGAGTGTTGGTATAGAAATGAGAGAATATTTGGCCTCTAGCAAAGGCCCCTGCTTCAAAAAATAAAAAAGAAACGTGAAGTCGTTGGTCTGGTCCAGAGCAGTCAGGGCAACAGAGGGTTTCCTGTGGCTAACATTTCTTCTTCTCAGGGTCTGTGGGTCTGCAGATGATCTCAAAAAAAACCTGTCCAACAACCACCCTCTTCTTCTCCTCATCCTCAGCATATTTTGTCTCTTTATCATGCTGGTTTCTGGTTATCTGACCATGGTCCTATGTGTACTAATCCCTAAGCAAGACCAGCAGAGCTGAGGAGGCTGATCCTAGTTGCTGGGAGCAGACGGGTAAGCTGTAATGTCCAAGCACAGCTCTGTGTCCTTCCCAGACTGATGAGGAGTCAGGGTTGCCACTAACAGAGACAGGTGAAAACCAGGCCTTTCCCCTCCTTCCTTTTCTGCTTTCTATTTCTCCTCTTTATTTATGTTAATGTGTTCTGCATTGGAGCCATAATTAAATACATATTCATATAGAAAATGTACAAAGCTTCTGCCTGTACTGTGAGGCGCTCCAGAGCTTAACTGCTTGAGACTTGTCACAGGAAAATATTTCTCCCCATGAAAAGAGGCTTCCTACAGCTGGGCTATATTATTGCCTTTTAATATTGCTGGCTCTGCCTACCCTGGGAAGGGTTTTCTGACAAACTCCTACTGGAGATACAGCTTTTGCCAGTATAACTTACACCAGTTTCCTGAAGAAAGTGGGGCTTTCATTGCCAGAGGTATCTCACTGACGGTTGTAATTTGTTCCCACACTCTTTGCTATGCTGGCAAAACTTGAAAGTGCGGTTCACTGTTTTTCTCTCAGTGCCTTTTCTCCTAAGTTAGCTTTTCTATCCCTGTGCTTACCCCAGCTGTTTCCCTGGGCACATCTGATCATCTATTGTCTTTAGAATAACTGTAAGTAATATGAGGGGTGGGAAGATAATGCTATTTGGAGGGTCAAATCAGACACTGGTTCCTGGTTACAGAGCTGTATCAAAATCTGGAGCCTGGTTACACTCTAGAAGGGAATGCAGTGATGGAGGGAGCCAGGGAAGCAGCAATGGGGTTTGGGAGTTGATTTTAAGTAGGAAACTGGGTCAGTATGGCACAGAGGGGAGCAGGGGACAGCCTGGGTGGAGGAAACTTCCTGCAGAAGGCAAAGGCTACAGACAGTGAAGGCAGCTACCAGAGCCAGGAGCATTATCAAGACAAGACAGACCACGTTGACCATCATGTGTCAAGGTCATTTGCATTTTCAGTATCTCAGACTGATGTTGGAATCAGTTTTGTTCAGATCGGGAAAAATGACTGGTGTCATACACAAACTGTCTCTGTCTGAGGCACTGCACATCCTTAGACAAACACTGCACATTATGAATTGGGAAATGCGGCCTGTTCCAGTGCTCTGCCACTCTCAAAGTAAAGAAGCTCCTCCTCAAGTTTAGATGGAACTTCCTATGTTCAAGTTTGTGCCCATTACCCTTTGTCCTGTCACTGGGCACCACTGAAAAAAGGCTGGCCCCATCCTCCTGACACCCACCCTTTAAGTATTTATGAGCATTGATAAGATGCCCCCTCAGTCTTCTTTTTTCCACACTGAAAAAGACCCAAATCCCTCAGCCTTTCTTCATAAGAGAGGTGTTCCAGTCCCCTAATCACCTTCGTAGTCTTTTGCTGTACCCTCTCCAGCAGTTCCCTGTCCCTCTTGAACCAGGGAGCCCAGAACTGGACACAGGACTCCAGGTGCGACCTCACCAAGGCAGAGTAGAGGGGGAGGATGACCTCCCTCGACCTGCTCGCCACACTCTTCTTGATGCACCCCAGGATGCCATTGGCCTTCTTGGCCACCAGGGCACATTGCTGCCTCAAGGTCATCCTGTTGTCCACCAGGACTCCCAGGTCTCTTTCCACCGAGCTGCTCTCCAGCAGGTCAGCCCCCAACCTGTACTGGTGCATGGGGTTATTCCTCCCCAGGTGCAGCACCCTACACTTGCCCTTATTTAATTTCATAAGGTTCCTCTTTGCCCAACTCCCTAGCCTCTCCAGGTCTCTCTGTATGGCGGCACAGCCTTCTGGTGTGTCAGTCACCCCCCCCCCCAGCTTTGTGTCATCAGCGAACTTGCTGAGGGTGCACTCTATCCCTTCATCCAGGTCACTGATGAATATATTGAACAGGACTGGACCCAGTGCTGACCCCTGGGGAACACCACTCGTCACTGACCTCCAACTAGACTCTGTGCCCCTAATCACGACCCTCTGAGCTCTGCCTTTCAACCAGTTTTCAATCCACCTCACTGTCCATTCATCTAACCCACACTTCCTAAGCTGTCCTATGAGGATGCTGTGGGAACCTATATTACATCTCAATCCTTGTTTTCCAGCAACCATCCCATCTGATAGGGCCAAACCCCTCTTCTTTCACCTGCATATGCCTCTCCTCACTTCCTGTGGCCTGACTCATCCTCAGACAAGTCTCAGCAGAAGATTAAAATAGTTGTGTGATGAGGTGACATGCCAACCCCCCAGCCCTATCAGAAACATGGCAAGTGGCAGTCTTGTGTGGGAGGGAAAGGGGCAGCTTCCTCCATCCTGAAGGGAGACTTCCCATGCCGTGCAGCAGAACAGGTCAGGAGCAGTGGCTTGCCATGATGGGTCCCTGCATCACTGGTTCCCTGGCCCCTGCAAAACCTTGTATGACTCCTGGATGTACACTGTGCTGGAATGTCCTTGCAGGCTGGCAGCTGACCTGGCACAGAGCTGCCTCCAGGCTCCCAGCTTGGTACTGGAGGGATCAGAAGATGATTTTGGAAGAAGCAGATGAATTTGGGGACTTCATGATCTTGTTGATGAGGAGGAAGTGATGTGCTTTTGGGTAACTCTTGGTGTGATGTGCTTATTTTCAGAAACTGCACAAAGTCCTGTTCCCTGAGCAAGATAGTGATTGATCAAGACTGAGCTTCACAGTCATTTCAAGCAGGCATATATAGATACTGCTACTGAAAGCAGTGATCGCACACACAAAAGATCAACCAGACTGAGTCAGAACAAAGCCAAGTATCCTATTACTCTCTGCTTTGCCGGTCACCAGCAACAGCAGCTGCACACAAAATGTTTCAGTACCTGATGTACTGTTGTAGGCTGTCCTACAGTACAACTGCAAGAAGTCCAGGCATTCTTGGACTTCAGATAATGGGATAGATTATCTTTACACCCAGAAAGTTGGCAAGGCACCAGAGTCAGCACAGGGTGTGTTCCCAGAAAGACTGTGGAGTTCATACCTTGTGCCCTAAAAGTTTTATGAGGTTGCCCATAACACAGAAACATGATAGCAGAGGCTGTCGTCAGTCCTAGAAAAGTTCACGAGTTTTTCTTACTCAGGAGCACAAGGTCACTGCGAATGTGTTGGAGCCATAAGCAGAGAGCCAGATCTTGAATTTTCTGCCCCATAATAGAGAGTTCCTCTTTGAAAAACCCAAACAAAACCCCAACGTCACAGTGGCAATAAGCAGTTGCTGTAGTAAGCAGAAGGTGTCTCGCCTGCTGGCTGCCTGGTCCTGCTTGCCAGTGCTCACTCACTTGCTGGATGCAAGAGCACGTGAGGCCACACAGTGATCTGACTGAGGGAATTAGTCTGGATTAAAATTAACGAAGGAAAAAAAGTGTGTATGAGGGATCCATTCTCGTGAAGCCAAGGACAAAGATGACCTCAGAGTGAGAAGTGGTGGCAGGAGGTAGGGGAGGCTGGGACATCTTCGTCTTGCAGGGGGTGGCTTAGCCTGTGATCACCAAACCGTAGTGTCAGCTGCTGTCCCCTGCCAGGGCCAGGCTGCAAATCTTTCTCTCCCTAGCCTCACACAAGCCTACAGACCGAACCGGCTCATGCAGCTCAATGAATGCAGAGAAGTGTCTCTACATGAACCATTTGCTGCTGGTCGCTTAACACTCAGAAGCGTGAACAACCCGCCTTCTGCCTCTGCCCCAGCTGTGCGCGGTACCTGTGGTCTGGAAACAGTCCATCTGGGCCGTGCCTTTCCCTCTGGGTAGCTGCTGGCAATGCAGAACCTACGGTTTCCCCGTCTGACTGGAAGAGTGGGTTACATTTAGTCTTTTTAAGACGTCTCTAGCTGAAGTTGTTGCATCAAGGACCAAACGGGGGTTGTGTGGCAGGTTGAAGCCATTGTGCCATTTTCCTCTGAGCTTGTGCTATTGCAAAGCTCAGTTGGTTAAGAGAATTTGCCCCAAATGCTCAGTGCTGCTGCAGGGAAATAACACAACACAGGACAAAAATACTGGCTTGTATGTATCATTTTTCCACCAACGGTCCCTGATTTATTTGGCATTTCAGACATGCAGAGGACAGAAGCAAACTAGTGTGTATTGCAATGCCTGCATGGATGCCTTGTCATCAGCCTTCACCATCCTGGTTGTACCTCTCCTAATGTGCAGTCCCAGACACAACCCCTTCATCTTGCCTGAGCCCGAGGATGTGAAAGCTTTTACTGTATTTCATGTGAGATGGTTAAGGATTGGTCTCTGAGAAAAAAAGCAATGGGGCTTGTGTGAGCCTTGTCTTCTTACTGGCCAGGAGAAGATAATCAATAATTCAAACTTAAAGCAAACACACTAAGACAGAGAACTTCACTTGTTCCTCCTTTGGACTTGTTAGAGCACTCTGGTCGGAGTCTTTGTCATTTGCTTTGCTGCTCCATGCTGTGCTGCCTGCTGGGGTTATGTCTTTACTAGGTATTCCTTGCAATGCAATAGTGCGTGGGGCATCACATAGTGATCAGGATGCTGTTAGTTAGGTGTGCTTTAAAAAAAACAATTTAATGTTTAGGATTTCTCTCTGGGTTGGGGAGACTCTGGAGCTACTCCTGGGAGCCAGAATTTTCCCTAGCGGTAGGCATTTCCAGGGTGAAAGCATTTTTCTTGAGGCCATAGCTGTCTCCATCTTTGGTCTCTTACTATGCTGAGCACATTACTGGCTCTTAAATAATACTAAAAATAAGTAATGATTATTATTAATTCCTAGGTTCATTGCTTCCCTGAACAAGGTAGATAACAGTGGTTATTGGTGAGTCTAAAGTCTTGCTGAGAGAATTCAGTATAGAATGAATTTTCTATGCAGGAAAAAAGGGATAATCAATGATGCACATCAATGGCTGGGGATGGGAGGGTCCCAGGTAAAAAATGATTGTGTGGTTCAAGAATCTTCAAACACTGTGAAAATTAGAGGTAAGGTGAACTAACACTTCCCTCTGCTCCCTCCACTTCCGAGAATAGTCAGAGGAAGAACTGAACATTGTAGCTCCTGTTGTCAAAATCACCCCTGGAGAAAAAAACCTCAAGATGTATGATGGGCGTAAGGACAATCAGGCAAATGCAGAGCGCAGAGGTGGTAAATCTTTAAATAAATAAATAAACAAACAAACATCCTTGTGAGAATGTCTGCCTGGAACAGGCACTTAAAGAAGTTTCCAAACCCCAGAAAGTCCATGTTTCTCCCGCCTCACACATCTCGCTCTGCGCTTCATCGCTCACAGACAGCAACAGAACCCCCTCACCTTTGATTTACAATTAAATTAAGAATTACTTTGGTAAAAAGTGTCGCTTTTCCCTGCCTGCTTTGTTTTGTGCCTCCAGGCTGTGCAGACCCCTATTGCTTGCTGTGCAAGAGACAGCGTCATACGGCTTGTGAGGAGCTGCAGGAACTGAAACCAGTTCTATGATTTATAGCACTAATAAGCCTCAACTGCCATTTCTTGTGGTTTCCTCCCAAGTTGTCTTTGATACTTTCTACTTGTACGGTGTTTATTGTTGCTGCTGCTAGGGTTCAGTTGGCAGGTAACTGTTGCACTATTTCGCAAGGTCTACTCTTTTTTGGCTCTCCTGATTAGAATCATAGAATCATTTAGGTTGGAAAAGACCCTTGGGATCATCGAGTCCAACCATCAACCCCACTCTACAAAGTTCTCCCCTACACCATATCCCCCAACACCACATCTAAATGACTCTTAAACACATTCAGGAATGGTGACTCCATCACCTCCCTGGGCAGCCTATTCCAGTGTCTGACCACTCTTTCTGTGAAGAATTTTTTCCTAATGTCCAGCCTAAACCTGCCCTGCTGCAGCTTAAAGCCATTCCCTCTTGTTCTATCGCTAATTACCTGTGAGCAGAGACCAGCACCAACCTCTCTACAGTGTCCTTTCAAGTAGCTGTAGAGAGTGATGAGGTCTCCCCTCAGCCTCCTCTTCCTCAAACTAAACAGTCCCAGCTCCTTCAATCGCTCCTCATAAGATTTATTCTGCAGGCCCTTCACCAGCTTCATTGCGCTCCTCTGCACTCGCTCCAGCACCTCGATATCTCTCTCGTATTGAGGTGCCCAGAACTGGACACAATACTCAAGGTGTGGCCTCACCAGTGCTGAGTACAGGGGGACAATCACCTCCCAACTTCTGCTGGTCACACTATTTCTAATACAATCCAGGATGCCATTGGCCCTCTTGGCCACCTGGGCACACTGCTGGCTCATGTTCAGGCGCGTGTCAATTAGAACCCCCAGGTCCTTTTCTGCCAGGCAGCTCTCCAGCCACACTTCCCCAAGCCTGTAGCAATGCATGGGGTTGTTGCGGCCCAAGTGCAGGACCCGGCACTTGGCCTTGGTGAAGCTCATACCGTTAGCATTGGCCCATCGGTCCAATTTATCCAAGTCTCTCTATAGAGCCTCCCTATCCTCATGCAGATCAACACTCCCGCTTAGCTTCGTGTCATCTGCAAACTTGCTGATGATACACTCTGTGTCCTTATCAAGGTCATCAATAAAGATGTTAAACAGAAATGGTCCCAACACTGAGCCCTGAGGGACACCACTTGTGACTGGCCCCCAGCTGGATTTAACTCCATTGACCACCACTCTTTGGGACCGCCCATCCAGCCAATGCTTGATCCAGCAGATCGTATGCTCATCCAGGCCATGAGCCGCCAGTTTTTCCATGAGAATTCTATGGGGGACAGTGACTGTGTTATTATTATTAATAAATATTTCTGTTTGTGGAGTGCCAAAAGGGGTCAGCGAGGCACTGTCCCCCTGCTTCCCCCTGTCATGCTTGGTGCTGTCAGAGGGATGAAAGACACACCCTGCCACGAGGAGTTTACAATCGCATGATGACAACCCCCCTTTCCACATCACCTCCATGGCAGGAAGGCTGTGGCCAGCCAGCTCGTGGTGAGGCTGGTCAGTCTTGCTCCAAGGGGTCTAGCTCATATAGCCCTGCCAAGTCACACCAGGATGATTTCTAAGAGTACACTCCTTGACTTGTTGCTGGAGGGTATCACCTCTGCAGGTGAGCAGCCGCGAGGGAGATGTGGCTGGTGCTTTCTCTCCGGCACGGGTTAGCACCTTGGCTGTGAGCTGCTGCAGCAAAGACAAAGCACATCCTCCTTTTCTGCCATCGGCATGACAGACTCAGTAACCATCAGAGGAGAGGTCCTGTGGACAGTGTGCAGCTGCCTGCTTTAATACAAGCTCTTGAACTGTCCCAGCATGAACTTGCAGGGTTGGCACTTGGATGCCTCACCCTGACCTGAGCAGGTCTCAGTGGTGGGGCTAGGTCCCAGGCTTTTGGTGTCAGGACACAGTTGGCATCAAGAGACTGCGATGCAAGAGAAACAGGATCCCAGTGCTGTAGGGGAGAAAAAGCGGTGCTGGGAGGATTGGAAGTGGAGAGGCTTCTTGGGGAACAGCAAGAGTGAAGGTACTTTGCCTTCACTGTAGTCTGCTGGTTGCAGCAGAGTTGGGTGAGAGAGAATCTCTCTGTACGTTCTGATTTATATGTTTCTCTTCTGCTCACTTTTGGACTGCTCTCTGCCTGCATTCATAAACTTGGCTCTAGGAAAGTCTGTAAAAACAACTAAACATTATCACCCAAGGATACTGGAGAGTCTGCTGACACTCACAGCTCTGCTTTGATAATTTGCCTGGTAGAACATGTGTGGAGGATTACAGGCTACACCACAAAGATGCTGTGCCATTTTTCCTTGCTCCTGAGCAGTAGTAGCAGTCCATGGCTGGCTGCAGCTGTAGAGACCATGGCACAGCTGCATCTGGGTTTCCCCGGCTTCATCCCAGGCTGCACATAGCATGAGAGGGCACTGGTGGGAGGTGGAATTACTGCCAAACCAAGGGGCCACACTGGCTGAAAATTTCAGTGCTGTGGAAGAAATAATAGCTGCCCGTTCTGCTCTGCCTGGATCCACGTGTCTGTGAGAGCTGGGCAAGACAACAGGAGGGTTGAGGAGGAAGGTGATGCTCACAGAGATGAGTGCAAAACTCCCTGCTATTTCCCACCTGCAAAGATCTTCAAAGCTGCTGAGGTCACCACGTTGTCCTTGACAATTGGCCTGTCATCTGCACCAGGGCCACAAAGCCCTTCTTTGTCAGACTCTCCCATCACATTCCAGCTGCCAACTATGCGGCAAACAGAGGGCTATTACATGTTTGCCTGAAGGGCAGAGGAGGGCCCTCAGTGTCGTCTTTATCAGGGCGATGGTGTTGCCATCAAAGCTAGGCAACCCTAATGGCAGAGCACCTGAGACTTGGCAGCACCTTGTGCCCAGGAGAAGATAAAACCTCAGAGGAAAAAAAATATTAAAGGCCTTGTAATATGAAAGTCACAACAGAACTTTCATAACACACCTTTCCATACCTGAGCGAACTACATATCTCTGTTTTCTGGACCTTGTTGTGTTTCAGGATGTGCCTGGATTTGAAAGGCTGGTGGGAGCCCAGCTTCGTCCTTTTTCTGTGGTCTGGCTTCTCAAGGCAGTATGGTAACTTCTCTTGGAGCCTTCCTAGGAAGAGGCACACAGGCCTTGGCCAGTGGCAAGCCCCAGATCCTCTGCCATAGAGCACCACTGCCACTCCAGAGCTACATCTAGGGATAGTTAAGGCTGTGGCCATAGCATCTCATTGAGCCTTGGCTGAAAAGGGAGCTGAGTCAAATCAAGAGCTCTAGGATCAAGCACTTCCAATATCAAGGGAGTTAGATCCATCTGCTGTTTTTTGGAAAGTAGTAAATAATTGCTTCTTCCCCTTCTGCACACATACACACACAAACACCCACAGACTTCACAGTCTGAAGATCTGCTGTCTTTCCTGCTAGAAGGGCAATTTCTACTCTCATTTTCTATGCTCATTTGCCAGTAAAACCAGCTCTTCTCTCAGATGAGATTTTGAAATAATTCTTGCAGGCAGCTAAGAAGGCTTGCATTTATAATACTTGACATGAATCTTCATGACACTTTACTGGGGTTCAGTACTCTTCCGTACTATCCCAGTGAAGATGAAGTGGGGCATCTGAGGCCATTCAGTAGGTCAGCAACAGGATCACTGTTCATGGCCCTCTAACTTCTCTTCCAGACCATGCAGGAGGCTCTAACCTGGGTTGACATTGTGAGAAGCTTCACTGCACTGTTTCCATCATCCAATTGCTCGTGGCACAACAAGGCTTTTGAGTCAATCTGCTAGTTATTTATACTTGGGAAAGGTGGAGGATGATTTTCCAGGCATCAGTAGGTAGAGTGGATCAGACAAAACTGCAAGTCACTTTAAACCAAGGAAAATGTTCTGTTGTAAAGTTTTTACAGTTCTGATTCATTTTGTTTGGACTTCTTAAAATTAAGAAATGTTCCTCTTTTTTTTAATTTTTCTTTCTTTTTTTTTTTTCTTTCTTTTCTTCTTCTTTATCTCTCCTCCTGTTAAACTTTCCCCACTTCGTAACTGAGGAAGTAAAACAGGGGAGGAGAAGAAAAGGGTCAGAATATATTAGAAAATTCAAGTGGCACATGAAAATAAAAGGCGGGTGAGATTCAGCTGCCTTACCGTGGGCAACAAGAGATATATGAGATACTTCAGGATTCCCTTCAGCTGCAACTTTGCAAAGGCATGGTCTCTGTTAGGTTCTCTGTGATGTCCGCTGCTGTGTGCAGATACCTCGGATGATCTAGCACATCCAAAGGGCAACAGACACCCTTGCTTGAGCAGCAAAATCATCTTGGCTTCTTCTACCTTTGTTGAATAAAACAGAGATTTTCTGACAGATGCATGGAATTTTCAGGATTCAAAAAAACACCCACATATTTTGAGGGACTGAAAAAGAACATTCTCCCTCATACAAGTTATGAAATTCTCCTTGGAATCAGTGTCAAGGCAATAACGCATGTCATAACATCCCAGCTGTATTTGTTGCCATCTCTATATATGTGCCATTAGCTGGCAGCATGCACAGAACAGAGGTTTCCATAAGCTGTTTTTTTTTTTTTATAAAATTACCTCCTAGCGTGTTGAACTCATTTGTGCCTTTAGCTTGTAAGGTGTTCAATACAGGAACCTGGCTTTTCTCTGGCGTGCTCAGTCTTTTGCATATATACATGCTTCAAGGTATTGCATATATATAATTATTCTAACTATCATTTTAAAGTGTATTTGTGTTAAAAATGTGCTTGGTGGTGCTTATGACAGGATATTCACTATTTGCCTGAAAATCTCATAACTTAAATAAGCATTTACCATCAACAACCTAATCTAATCTAATCATAATCAATACCAATACTGTGGGATCATGTAAAACATGACCCACATGGCAAGTTCTGCCACTTGTTAATTACGTCCTTGGAGGCAGCAGTCAATAACTCCCAAGGGTTAGATGGTTCCTACTTAGTCAGGTGTTTTCACGGAGCACCGCTGACATTCAATAAGGACTTCTGCAACCACAGAAAACTTTATACTATGACGTACAAATTAAAAGGCTCAGGAAAGATAGCAAGTATTAAGAGAATTGTTCAAAAGAAAAAAAAAAAAAGAAGCTGGCCATAGATCCCTGCAGGGAACTGACAAGACAATTTTTCTTTTTTGGAAAAAACATTTAAAAGAGGTTTGCGTCTCATCCAAAACCAACACAGCAGCCTGAAGTAGTACATAAGTCACCGCAAGTACTTCTTTCAAAAAAACTGTCCAAACCTTTGGCTTGAGTACTTCAGCATAGCTCCATAGAAGCTCTTCCAGCATCTGGCAGACGAGAATCTGCCCAAATTAGTATGTCCACTGGTACTCAAAGCAGATAATCTTGTTCTTTTCTCTACATTTAATACAAAAACATTTGTGGTGAGAGTAATTTATGAAATAGAAAAACTTTGAAGAAGAAAGGCTAGAAGCAAACGTAAGCTCACTGCCTTTTCTTCTCCTGGAGAGAAACTTGTTTTTAATTTTGCCTTAAGATGTTGATTTAAGTGAGCGAGTCTTATGAAAAAACACATGCGGTTGGGCTTTTGTGCCACAGTTTGACCACCTATGTTAGTTAGTTTAGAAGAACACGAGGGGAAAGTTGGATGGCTTGCCTATACTATATATCTATCCCAACATTCAGTTATTGGTGCTATTGTTCTCTGCTAATTTCATTGATTTAGCTGCTTATAGTAACAAATCGAATTGTTCATCTATGTGACATGAAGGAAAGGGCCCTGGAAACAGAAACCAGGACTGTTCTGCTGGTGGGAAAGCAAAGGAGGATGCATAGGAGAGGCAAAGAGAAGGGGAGCATTGGAGCCTTGGGCTGTGATCCATAAAGACCTGCTCTGAAGGCAGCATGGAATCCCCAGGGCACGCAAGCAGGGGCCACCTGCCCGCACGCTGCTGGGAGGGGCAGGTCCCGGCTCTACGCTTCACGTGAGATCAATGTAAACTCCCACCAACCTCTGTCTACAGGCAAAACTGATGCAACACATCAGCCATGTGGGTACTCCTGTGCTAATTGCCTTGCTTGCATCTCATTCAGACTCAGCCTACATTCAGATGATGCTGTGTGTCATGATAGGGTAACTTAAGCAATGCGTGCCACTGTGGCTGGAGGTGGCTGTCTCACAGGAAAGATGTGAGAACTGTAAGGGCATGTACTTCTGGTCTATTGCAAATGTGAAATGAAATGGGGGTTAGTTTCTTCCTTGTCTGAAACTCATCTTACTTTACAGTACAACAGATTGAGAGTTTGCACATGGCCAGCGACTCTGTCTCAGGGAAAAGATATTTCTCTACTAGGTGTGGTAGCATTTTTAGCCACTCTAGCGTGGTTATAAGGATACGTCTGGTCATGCCCTCGTATGTTTTTCTTTGCCTCATCTGGTTAGACGGTGCCCCTTTCAGAACAGAGACAAGCAATGTGACATTTCAGGTACTACTGCAATCTTAATTGCGAGTCATCCTAGTAGCTGAGGTGACTAATGTAATAAATACTCACACGTGCATTGATACAGACAGCACACATTGCAAAAATGACTTTGCCAGTCATTTCTCTTAACTAACTAGAAAATACTATGGTATGTATTCTGCCACTGAAGTCTTTGCGGTGCCCCTGAATGGCATAAAGCTGGGCCCCACTCTTAAAAATAGTAGCAAGGTATGAATAAGTGCAGTTTGGTTCACAGGAAAGAGCAAAATATCACCTCTGTAGGAACAGAGGAGCTGGGTTAGGTTTTGTTTCTCTCGCTGACAAACTGCAAAGAAATAGCTTTGTTTCATAATGAAAACTGCATTTAATTCAAAATGAAACATTCAAGCACCCAAAGGAGAAGTGAGAGGACTGAGTTAGATTCAAAGGGGGAGTGCGGAGGTGAGAGGGCCGTCCCTCTCTAGTCTAGTGGCCTGGCCGTTAGGGCACAGCCGTGTTCATTTCAGAGGAAGAAGTAGGCTCAGCGAGTCAAAGATGCTAACGTGACCCCAACACTGTGCAACATTAAACACTTAAAAAGGTTTGGGGTTTTGAATTCAGAGACCTCAGCCTACTTGGTTACCATGGCACACAATCACCGGTAGAAGTCTTTTAACCTTTAATTAAAGATAGACAAAAAAGGAGGAAAAACAGTTTAAGCACTTGAAAAATAAAGTATTAAGTAAGACTTTCCTTTTTAAAAGCGTCCATTATTCCTCTTCCCTTAGTTGTTGACAGTTTTTATAGCAATGCTTCCTTTATTTAAGTTCATAGCAGCAGCAGCTGTTCTTGGGGAAAAAGAAACACTCATCGAGATAGACGGGATCTGTTGTTACTACTCATTTTTGGACTCTGCTCTGCTCACTTGAAGACACACGTGTGAGCAAGGGGAGAGAAAAGGACAGCAAAGACAAAAAATATGACTTCCTTTTCTGGTGTTGACTTTTACTTGCAGCCTCACTGATAGAAAAAGACAGGCACAATACATGGCCTTAGCCCGCTTGAGATCTAGGAAATTTGTACCAGTGTCTGCTTCTTTCAGACATTGCTTTCAGGTGTCTCTCTGATTGCAGTTCACAGCTGTGTGGCACAACCTGTACCCCTCCTGTCTAAGCCAGTTTGATTAAAGGGAAGGAGAGAGTACAAGGAGAGAAGCATGTGAGGAAACGACAAAGCAACTAAGAGAGGGGCAGCATCAGGACCCCAGATCTCATCTTTCAAGTGGGTTTCCAGGACTGAGTTGAAGTTGGTGGAGCTAGCAATGACATCTGTATGTCTCCTGGCCAGAAACCGGCCGGAAGGTCTGATCAGCTCAGGTAACTAAGTGCCGACAGCGGCACAGTGGTAACTTTGGTCTCAAAGTTAGCAATGACAACTGTCAGGATGTCTGCTTTCTGTCCACCTATTCTGAGCATCAAAATGGATGTCCCCAGAGGATGATAAGCATGCCAGCAGCCACCAGGTAGATTTAGCTCCTGGCACACCAGTTTTGGTCCATTGATTTTGGCATTCATCTTGTATATCAGCACTACCTTTGGGTGGTATCAGAAAGACTTTCTGTTTGAACTAATCTGGTCTTCCTATCTTTAACTTGTGCTGATTGTATAAGTAATTTTCTTTAGCAGACTGAGCTGTATTTTTTTACCTTGTGAGCTCTAGTATATGGGTCTGCCTGATGCAGTGCTTGTGCAGGATGTGCAATGGCCGCTTCTGCTGCTGTGTCTGCCCTTCTGATTTCCCAGGAGAGTGTTACAGCCGTGAGAGCAGGGGGATCCTGGTGAAGGCACTCTGTTGACAGCACTTTCATGTTCCTTAATAGTCCAATGCTCATTAGCACAGATTGGGGAAGCCAGGTGAACCATTTCCATGTGAGGGTCTCAGGTGAGGGTCTAGAAAGACCCTTCTGCACAGACCAGGACACGTCAATGGCGGGGACTAAGAACAATCCACCTTAGTATGCAGCACAGAACAACCTTATGGTATTCTCCTGGGAGATAAGTGATGCTGGTTCAAGTTCCCCCAGGCAGAGGAGGAAATTAAACCCAGGACTCCCACATCCTTTATGAGTGAATAAAAAGTGGCTGTCTTCCTCTCAGCTTTGTGAATATAATCCTGACATTTTTTTCCAGGAAAGCAATTTGGTAAGTCCACACTGAATTCGACAATCGTTTCAGGACAATGGAAAAAGCATTTTTCAATGAGAAGAACACTGACTAAAAAAAAATTTCACCCGAACATAGTGACAATAAAACAACCAGACGGACCCCATCTCTCTGCCACTTTATATCCAATAGCTGTGGGACAGGGAGGCTCTAATGCTCGCAGGCAATGGAGGAACTTATCTGGCAATGTGAAATCTTGGTAGGAAAAAACATTCTGAGGGAGTTATGAAATCCCCTGGGAACAGTAGATGAAACCTGAACGCTAGTGGGACAGCTTTGGGTCCTGACACAACTGCAGTGGTGTACAGGAAAAGCTGTGAGGAACAGACCCACTCTATTTGTTGAGATGTGACCAATGTTTTGATTATAATTAGGTATTAAAGGCACTAAAAGGTTCAAACTCCATGTTTGTAGGAGTTTGAAGAGTGGGCTGTATAAGGCCTTGCTGGTAACTGTAAGACTGAAAAAGGAAGCAGAGGAAAAAGGGTTCTTTACTTCTCTGACCTTTTTTACTGAACTCAGAACTGTGTCTACTGGTGGCCTCGTCCAACATGGCCAATAAGAACAGATAGAAGTAAAAATTTGAGCAGTGAGACACTCTGCTACTGCAGAAAACCTACCTGGAGAAACAAAAACAAATGTCAAACAACTGTGGGTTGTTTCCCTGGCAGCCTGTCTTTCCAGTCTTCTCTCGAGAGAAGAGTAGATCACTGTGTATGTTTACGTGTGTATGTGTGCGTGTGTGTGCATACACGCGGGGCTGAGGATGGGCCTGGGAATAAGTAAACAAGGAAACTTTCAAGGAGCAGACAGCATCCTCAGCCTTGTCGTGAGCAAGTATGCCTGTGATGGCAAGCGGTGTCAGCTGGCGGCTGTTACTCCATCCTGCACTTCCCTTCTTGTTCTGAAGGAATGTGATTGTAGACACT
The DNA here is from genome assembly GCF_963924245.1 of Chroicocephalus ridibundus. Taxonomy (NCBI): domain Eukaryota; kingdom Metazoa; phylum Chordata; class Aves; order Charadriiformes; family Laridae; genus Chroicocephalus; species Chroicocephalus ridibundus. The sequence continues at coordinate 95,951,427 of NC_086284.1, read as the reverse complement.
CTCCTCCTTCCTGCTCAGATCTCAGGGCTGGGGAGGACAGACTGGTAACCTCAGCCAGAGGGAAAGCTGAGGCTGTGAGTTTGTGTTTGTTGTCTGCTTTACAGAGGTGGGATGAAGCAGTGGAGGTGTTACTCAAATCCTACAGCATGAGGTCATGCAACTGGCCAGTTTTCTGTAGGGTTAGATGGGGATAGAGGCGCTATGCGTCCTCTTCAGGCACTTCGAAAGGCTGTGGGGTACAGCTAGACCAGGAATCCATCCTCAGTAGAGGTAGTGTTTTATTAGCAGTGGCCTTACAGAGATGTGAGTCTGTTTGATTGCCCACCGTCTGGACAGGGCCTGAGTATTCCTTCCAGGGTAACATGACCGAATCAGTATATGGGCTGTCTGGAGACTTACAGAGCCATGGTTGTTGTCAAATACATCATCAGTGCCACTGAGGTGTGATGTGCAGAAGAGAAGAGCACAGGTGCCAGCCTGTGGAGATGGGACAGCATGGGAGACCATGAGGAGAATAAGCATCGATGATTGTCTGGAAATAGGTTATGTCTCAGTAAAAAATGTTTGGTTTTCAGCTAGATGAGTTCCCTGTTCCATCGCCCTGCTAGGCCACCCAGATGCTACCACCAGCATGAAGGAGCAAATTAAATGTGTGGTTGGAAGTGGAGGGGAGGATGGGACAGTTTCTGTTGGTCTTAACCTACATAACAAACCCATCTAGTGTAACCACGTGAACATAAGGTCCTCTGATCCATTATCTAGGACTTCTTCTAAATGCCACGTGGCTTCATAGCTCCTTTATTTTAGGGAAGGAAGGGACTTCATCAGGTGAGATGCAGAGAGAATTAGGCTGCAGATGACCAGGGCACTGTGCAGGAGCACATACCTGCCTGTGGGACTACAAGGTGGTCCTTAGCAAAAGGTAATGGATCTAAAGGCTAGCACAGAAGCTGCATGTTTGTTCTGACAGGCACTTCCCTCACCCCGCCTCCGGCCAACATGAGCTCATACATACACCTGTATGCACATGCATGCTCAGGTACAATCAGGTGTAATAAGGAGTGAAAAGGGGCAGAAAAGAGAGCCTTGCCTGGCCCCAGTGGCCATAAAAGAGAATTGCTACCATACTGGCTAACACGGGCTGCAGCGGCCAGCCTTTCTTTATCGTCCCTGCTCTTAGCGCTATGCACTGAGTGCACTAAACATTCTGGGTAGAGAAGGAGCAGAGATTTGCTGAAATTGCCTGCTTGATCAACCTGGCATCAAATCTGTGCAGGTACAGCGGTAATAATACCTGGTGTGCTCAGAGCCCCTTACCTTCCCTGTGGACGGTGCTGTCACTGACTGCTTTTTCCGATGCCAGGCTGGGACACAGGGCAGGAAACAAAGACTTCTGTGATCAGACTGTACCTTAAACCCCTTTGAGTCCAAATGAAGGTCAGTAAGGACAGCAAGAGTGCTTGCTGATGCCTTCGGATGGCAAACTACAGCTCTACGAGAGGCAATACACAGAGATACCGGCAAAGTCTTACAGCCTACAAACTCAGCCCTGGAGCCTGTAGCATAATCCCTTTGATCAGCAAGACTGGGGTTACTGTAAGGTCAGGGTTGACATAAAACCAACCAATCAAGCAAGACCACCTACATATTTAAATTAACCTTTTTTCTTTGGGGCAATACAATTTTCTTTAAGGATTTTTTTTTTTATTTTCTGCATGAATCTGTGTGTGGCTCGGTTCGCGTCTGCACATCGTTGCTGTGATAGATGCAGGCATTGTTATTCAGGTACTTTGGCCCGTGATACTGTAGATGAGCAATGAGCAAGGTTGCCAGAGGTTTTGTTTTAAAAAACAACTTTTGACCTAAAGGAAGTTTCCAATAATCATTATGTATTTTCATTAAAAAAAATTTAAAAAATCAAAGAAAACAACACCCAAACGTCTTTAAATCTTACATGTAATTTAAAAAATGCACAAATATTCTTTCATTTCTTTTTGCAGAGGGGGAACAGAATCAATTTGCCATGGCTATGCCTCCTGCCAATTGTTTAGAATTTCCAGGATTTAATCTTTCATCCATGTGTGTATCCACTATTTACCTTTGAATGAGATAATGCATAATGCATTGAGCTTTATGGAAATGAACCAAGAAAACCTACTTTTTTTGAAAAGGCGAAAGTTGTATTCTCCCTTTATGGCCTAGAAAAATTAGTGCCAATGTTACAACAGTGAAGGCACAGGGATGTACAGGTTAACTTAGTAAGAGCTCAGAGGATGTCACACATGAGCGGAAGCATGTAGAGAGCAGTGGTCCTGCCTCCTTCCTCTACTTGAGGCTTAGTACCGGTGAAGTAGCATCACTAATGTTAACATAAGCAGATGGGGGATTTTCACTGTCTTCTACCCCCGAGATGGGACCAGGTCTTTGCTAGTGCTTAAGAATCCCAGGGAGGTTTAGACATTGTGCAGTAAAATGGTCAAAATGTAGAAGAAAGGTGTGGAAGGCTGTAAATACACCTGCTACCAGCAATAGGACAGAGGACCTTGTGGGTAACAGAAGATCATAAAATGGAGGGACGTTTTGAGCAATAAGCACCTACGGATCACTCCACAGGTGTCCTCTGGACACGATTATTCTTGGTTTGAATGCTGCTTTCTGCTGTACTTACAGCCAAGAATTAAGTAACCAAAATGGATTCTGGCTTTTTTTTTTTTTTTTCCTTTGCAAAGAAGAGGTAGCAGTAGCTTTGATGTAAATTGGGCACGATGCTATCTCATGCTCTAAGTGTCGGGTCTGTCTGCAACCGTCAGAAGAGAGAAAGCAACACTTTGACATGCCTCTCCTCTCTCTCTGCTTCACACGCACATACGTACATCTATGGAGCCTCAAAGAGCCAGAATCAGCAGAGGTCTTTTAAGAGGTTTCCTGTCTAAGGAGCAGTGGGTGTGTGCAGTAAATGGCCTGCTATGGGGAATTTTGCCTCAGCTTTCTTCTCATGCTAAGATTTGGTGCTTTTTTTCCGTTGTTGGATGTTTTTTCCTAAAAACTTTTACCGGCTAGAGCAGGGATTAGACTCTGCCTGAAGCACATGTGCAGGGGAATTGCTCACTTCTGGCCTACTTATTGGTATCTGGCTAACTGTGACAGAATCATAAAGGAAAAGCAAAGAGGTCATGGGCATGGAATTCAGTGCACAGACTGGATCAAACTCCAACATGCTGCACTACACCAGGAGACAGAAAAATTGGCCATGGCGTCCTAAACTAGCTCGCATTCTCTTACTCAGTGCTCATCTCACTGTCCTTCCTTTACAGAGAGGCCGGAGGTAGCTAGAGGTAGTACCAGGAAATGTAGTATTTAGCTTTTAACAACATCATTCCCTTGTGGCCCGAGGCGAAGAAGGAAGTTGTGATGTGAGGAGCACCACAAACACATAAGGAGGGCTCCCTTGAAGTTGTCCCTGTGGGATCAAGACCATGTTGTGCTACATTTTGCTAGAAATGCTATTCCTTTCTTTTTGGAAATTGTAAGTCTGTGTGTCTTTCTCCTCCCTCTCTCCTAGGGAGAACTGTTACACTCTCTGAGGGAGCACAGCTGGAGGACCAGTGTATGAGTGAAGATTCAGGACAACAGACTGAGTTAATTGCATTTTGCCATGGGGCTAAAGGTCCTGACGGAGGTGTATTTTCCATTGAGAAATCATTCATCAACATGTGAATGTGCTGTTTGATGCCACCTCATCATTCCAAATCAAGACGTTGTCTTTCAAAACAGCTTTTATGTAGACAAAGGCTAGAGGAGATGTGAATTTCATCCAAGACAAGAAAGTAACTCTGACCTTCCCGTCATTGCAGAATTGTAACAGGTGGCTCATAAATGGCCTTTTTTCATCCATCTAACTGGGGAAGAGATGGGAACTCTGAGCCAGAGCTGTGTTGCACACAGAGGAACTCCTGCATCTGCATGCAGCCCTCTTGATTCCACAGGGGATCTACTCAGGCCCCACAAGCTTGTTTGACTTGGGCTTGAGAAAGCTGACCATGGTAACATCACATAAAGGGCTGTAATTTCTACAGGGAGAGCAATGAAGCTGGGGACTGCTAAAGGAAAACACGGACCTTTCGTTCCGGCAGGAGATGAGAGTAACTTGCTAGCAAGGTCTCCCTCCAGCAGGCAATTTAAAAAATGACCTTGGAGAAGAATACAACAAATTAATCTGTTTCTGATAAGAGGTTTTGGAGAGTCTCTTGCAATTTTATGCATGTTGGCTAGACAGCCTTGCCCCAGCAAGTACCCTTGCCTGTGCCAGGGACACAGATAGCTGCTGACTCTTCCATCGAACTTGAGAGGGGCTTTTAAAAAAGGCTGTTATTATGAAAAGATAGATCAAATTGTGAGGGAATCTGGCAAGGCATCCCTATCATGCTTGTCGCTGGCAGTTGTAGGCAGAATGAAAGGAGAAGGACTGGTAGACATGTGTCTTCACTGAGAGGAAGTTTGTGATGAGTGTAAGAAAATTTTGGGAGAGGCCTTCAGCATGCTGGGGAGGGGGTTAGCATCTGGAATACTTTCATGCCCAACACAGGTCTAGAGAAAGGAGGTGGAGTGAGTCTTCAAAGGACAAAGGTCAGCCACTTACAAACTGTCAAGGTGGCTTAATCACCTTGTCAAGGTGACCAAATAACTTGGTCTAGGCCTTACTCTGCCAGGCTCCCTCCTAAACATCATGTTTAAGAGCAGTCTGCTTAATACCAGGTATTTTCCCTTCTTTGCATAAAAATAAATTAGTCATCACTCTACGAGAGGGCTTGGGAGTATTTGCTTCTGAAGAAGAACAAAAATTCCCACAAGTAACTTTCCCAAACAGAGGAGAAGCTGGTTTGAAACGGTGTTCAGAGCTCAGATCCCCATGAACCAAGGAGATGCAGTCTTAGCTAGAGGAGGCTGCTTGAAGGCAGCCTGAGGAATGAGCACCGTCCCTTTCACTACTTATTATTATCCTCTTTTTCCCTTCCTGTATGCCTTTGTCTACCTTTTCATAGCCAAGCACGTACCCTGCAAATGGACAGCAGTCTCTCAGTGCAGCTTTCCCATGCAGTAATCACTCGCTCACTCTTTTCTTGCTGGCAGGGAGTGGGAGGCGGGCAGGAACCCTGGGGTCTGAGCCTGGAATAAGTAGGAAATAAGACCGTTCCTGTAGTCCTGAAAAGAGAAGATGTCAGGGTGGAACCCCTACAACCCTTTGACGCCGTGCACTAGTCAACGACTGCAGAATCTGGTCTCAATCAAGAGTGATTAATGAACTACCCATGTTTGTCCCTAGCAGATGCTCGTAGTAAGTGTGTTGGCTAAGGTTTGGAGTGAAATAAAATACACCATTTAACGGACAGACACACTTGCAATGAAGATGAGTCACACCGCATAATTTTTTTTGGAGGGGGGAGGGGAAAGGATTTATCCCTCACTGAGTGAAGAAGTTGCTGATTTAGTCAAGTCGAGAACAGGATGCGACACAATGGTGTAGTGCATTGACATTTGCATCTCCGAGTGAGAGTGCTTGTTTTCACTGGAAGAGCAGCAAGACTGCCTTTTGAAACATTTAAAGGTAATTAAGCTTTTGGAGGAAAAGAAGTGAACATATTCTGATGGGAAGCTTTGAATCTCTCTGGACCTGCCAGAATGGCTACGGAAAGCCTTCAGCATTTCTATGCGTGCATCTTCTAAAACTGTGTGGTCTGTTTGGGGAGTTGTAAATAAATACATTTGCATTTTACTTTCACCTGATCTACGAGTGATTTCAAGGTAACAGGCTAACAGCAAAACATCGCTGATCTAAAATTAAAAGAATGTGTCCTTCTAAAGCAGGGCAGCTCAGATTGAGAGCAAGTATCAGACGGGTAGGAGAGGATGATGTCTTTTCCACTGACTAGCGTGGACTTGGAGACCTCTCTGGTGTACAGTAAAGGAATAAAAAGCATGCCTGAATGCTTAAGTCCTGAATGAATTTTGCATAAAGAAAAAAAAAAAGCCAACTTTTGCCCCTGTAAGTACACCCCTTCTCTCCCCGCTCTGAAGGCCCTTGGGACTCCAGTACTAATTACTGGTGGCAAAGGAGAGAGAGAAACCTGTCAGGGTTGTGTGGAAGAACCCTTGGGCACATCCAGTCTCCAGACACAAGTTCAACCTATGTCTGTTCCTGGATTTAAAAGCAATATAGAAAAGTGCCACGCAGACACAGTCTAAATGCGCTAAAAGCTAATTGGGACATGAAGGAGGACGTAATTCTTTAGTAATGTCAAGGCAAACATGTACCCTTCCTCCAAGAAAAATAAAACAAATGTTATCTCCTTCCATAAGGGGTGGAATCAAAAGCAATCAAAAAGTTACCCATACAGCACATGACAGCAACACAGTTGGATCCCGGCTCAGGCTTTTAGCTCTCCGTGCTGCCACGTGGAGAGAGCAGTGCTCAGCCTGGTGACTCCAGGCCCTCATCCACAGTAAGTTAGATTATTGCCATGGAGTCCTCATGAATTTTGCACAGCGGCAAACTCTGAACCTTACACTACATGTGTGCATTTGTATAGGAGACAGAAAGTAAAATTAAACAGGGTATGTAATTAGGTATTTCATGCCACATCATATTCTACTAGGGTTTAAAAAGCATATCCAGCATTTGCTAATGACCCAAACTAAGGTCCATATGCTTCCACATGTCTGTCTCTCAATTTCCATATGATACAGAAACCTACGGACGTACATTATGCATTCAAGGTTGGGCAGGATTTGTGCCCCTGCCTGGACATCTTTCTTGTTATGCCCGTCTTCTGGAGAGTTACTCCTGGAAACCAGTGGCACGGCTCTTAAAAACAGTGATAGTGAGGCATCTGTGGGCAGATATGCAAAAATGGCTCACACAAGGGTGGCCAGTTAATCACTTCATTGCTAATGTAGGTAGGCAAAAACTTATTTGGACCATGGCTACTCCACAGAATTTTACAAAATTTGGTTTTATTCTATTCCCTGCCTACCAAATAGCATTCATCTTAGCAAAATCAGGACCTAAGGTGGAGAAGCAGCAGGTACAGGGACTGTTCTAAATGCCAGGACCCCCTGCCCCGCCTGTGTCCTCATCTGGTTGGCAAGGACCTTAAAACAATGTCAAGTACTCAGAGCCATGGGTGACCGAAGTCACCCAGCCTCATCTGGCCTTGGATAATAAATGGTCCTGGGTGCAGCCAGTCCCCACCGAGAGAGCGGCTGAGGATCTTGGGTGTTGCAGCAGGGCTCACAGCATCGCTGGGGCTGTGACTTGACAGCCGTGGTCAGGAACATCATCTACAAAATGCCTTGAGCACAGACAGAGCCTTTGGAGAAAACGTGACTGGGACTGTGTTCCACCAGCTGCCCAGAACGGAACGGGATATGATTTTATCACAAAGCCTTTGCTAGACAAATTGGTTTTCCGTTTTCCGCACCCATTGCAAGGACCAGCCTCTTCTTGCAGACAGGCCCCTGGTGTGGCTGAGCAAGCTGCTTTCAGGTCTCAAGTTTTCCAGGGTTGGATTTCTACCCAAAGCTGGAGGTGCAAATCTCAGGCTTGGCTCGAGCTGGTAAGGGGAAAATGTCTTATCGTCTCTCTAATGAGCTGGAGCTAAACACAATCTCTTCGACAAAGGTGATAACGCAAACGGGGTTTAGCTTCTCTTTAATATGGTTTGTAAAGCTGCCTTATGCAAACCAGTTTTAAAGAATAGTTGAGTCTTGCCTCTGGTAGCCAAGTGAAACTGCTATTGCCTCTCAGGCAAGAAAAGTGTTTATAGGCAAAGTTTTTTGAAAAGTGTTTATAGGCAAAGTTTTTTGAAAAGTATTAATGTGATTTCCCAGGCCAACGTAGACAGTCCCCCCAGGGTTGAAATCAGCCCCATGCTTTTAAAAAAAGAGCAGAAATAGGATGGATGTTCCAGCTGACTAAAGTTTTCAGAAGATTTTAATCAGCTGGGAATGAACAATAGAGAAACGCTTGCACTACACGAGATGGAGAACCGTGCGGGGCCGGCTCGGTTTGAGGAAGCGATGCAGCTGTGTCAGTGCAGTGCCCCATGTCTGCTTGCAACTCCTGCCTTTGAGGAGCCCACAGCAGCACTTGTAGCCCGGGTACTGGGCCACCCACCCACTGCGGTCCCAAGCCAGCACAGCTAAAGCTGGCTCGAGGTCTTTCCGCCCCCACCCTGCGGTCCCAGGCCTTGGAGCAGCAGCAGGTCGGTGGCAAGCGGTAGCTGGTAGATGCCAATGCTGTATTGCTAATTTTCACTTGTGCTGTAAATTGGTGTATGAGAGGAGTCATACCTCAGTGCCACTTGGCTTGATAGCATCTTTTAGTTAAGTGACATTTCCCCCCCTCCGCACTCTCCCCCCTCATCCTTTTTAAGGGAAAAAAAAAGAAGAAAAGAAGGGCAGCTTGCATTCTGATGCTGGGTCAGTGGATATGGGATAATTCAAATTCAGCACCTTCCTCCAAGCTATGTGGTACCCAAGGGACAGTATCTTACTCTGCTCCTTCCTATCACTCTGTGCACTTGTAGGGGCTTATGGTATTACTGCAAAACACTCTAGACATGCCCAGCATGAAGAAACAAGTTGAAAGGTACGTTTGGATGCTCCAGACTCAAATCAGATAAACTCACAGGATCCACGCGGCCTCTGACACCAGGTGATTGCAAATGGTAATAAATACAATCCAAATTTAGGTTGGCACATGCTTTCCTAGCAAGGGCGAAAAAATAACTGCATTTTAACAGACTAAGTGGTTAGAGAACTTTGTTAATTCAGACATAAACCTGTTAGCATAAAATATTGCCGGAGGTCTGAAATGGCCTCAGACAGTTTACATTTTTCATCAGGATCGCTGTTAGAGACAACTAACCCTTTCTCTCCCTAAGAATAATGTTGCTTTTCCACAAGGCAACCCAAAAGCCAATCTCTTTGTACACAAGAGAAATGCCTCTAATCTAGACTTTATTAGACTGATCATTATATAATGGCTTTAGAAACTCTGGACAAAATAGAGCAGTGGGTTTAGCTGACGGTAATGTCAGATTGCTGTCAATAATCCTCAGCAGATGCAAACGTGTGACCCTTTTTCCCCTTAATTGTTGAATATTTATTTTTATCTTATAATGTTAATAAGGTTTATTGTGCTGCGGAGAGAGCTGATATCACATGACCTTCATCTTCCTGACTCACAACAAAACCAGAAACATTACACTGCCTGTCACGTCCTGTTGTTTAATGATAATGTGTAGGTTAGTTGCTTTTCTTCCCCACACAATATTATTTATTCCTTTCGGACTGCCTTCCCTTATTTGGAGTCGCCATCGTGCTGAGCAAAATAGTCTGACTGAAATAGGAGGTTCTGGAGCACCTTTTCAGTACGAGCAGTGTGAACAAAATATATATATATATATGTAACCAGTTTTTAGACAGCACTTGATCAATTTATGAATGGCATTACAAGATGTGATTGCCGCAAGGGGAGGGGACTGTATTTGATGAAGCAGGAGGGACCTCGCAATTCAGTCTTCCTAAATAAGACCTAGATAAAAGCCCGAGTAACCCCAGTCTCAATAAACAAAAAGAGACTACACGAAGGACATGGAGGAAAAAAGCAGACAATTTTCATTTTCTTTGGAACAAAATTAGCTCCACTCATGTATATTTGAGATGGCAGAAACCCAAAGTAAAGGTTTGCATCTGGTCCTCTGTTTGTGCTGCGCTGAGCCAGGATCCCCAAACCAGATAACTCATTTTGGATCAGCCATGTTGGTGTTGCATAGGACGCAGGAGCCAAATTGACGCAGACAGAAGAACGCGATAGCTTGGAGAGTGAGGCTGTAGTGTAGGCTGCACCTTTTCACAGCAATGCAAGGAAAGGTGAGGCTCACACATGGGTGGATTAACTGGATCTTGAGTTCACACAACCGGGAATGAATGGTTGTGGCTCCCAAAGCATGGAGCAACACTGCCGCATGCAGCAACTGCTTCCTACTCCCTCCCATGGCAAGGGGAAAACTGAGGTGTGCCTCAGGTCCAGCACCTCCTGCCAGTCGCCAGGGCAGAGCAAGCAGTGCACCACACTACCCGGTTCTTGGCACCATGTCTAAACTAAGCAGGGATGTGGAAACCCCTGTCAATATGCTTCCGAAGAGCAAGCCCAGGGTGGAAGAGGCACAGAATAGCTGGGAAGTTCAGCCCCTTGGGCAGCTGGCACCAGCCTCCAAAAGCGGCCTGGCTATGAGTGGTCTCACTGGAAGGAAGGGGCCTAACTGTGGAGGAGGTCCCCCACCTTCTGCGGGCAGGCAGGGCAAGGCTCTGGCATTGCATCAAGAGCTCGGCAAGGGGCGCAGCGGGAAGCCCAGAAGATTTAGTGTATTGTCTGTGCCAGAAATCTCCAGCTGCGCAGTTCTGAACACAAACTTTGTATATCCTCGAAACAGCGAAGATAAGTAATTTTTGGGTTTGTTATACATTTTAAATGGAGTGAGAGCCCTCAGCTATTCCAACACATTCCCTTTGCAGGTTCATTAATGAGACCTATGGGAATTGGATTGGGTTCTTTTTCACTCTGTTATTTGGACTGTGAGAAAAAAAATTGCAGAAAGGAGAAGCTATTTTCAAGCCAGGACTATTTTTTCTATTTCAAAACTGAAATATTTACCAGGCTTTTGCCGTTAAGTCCAGATATTTGGGGGTATTTATTAGAGTTGTGCAGAGGCTAGTCTAGATTTTTGTGTGTGGTTAATTTTACTTAGATCTCTGTGATCAATTATTTACATTGCTTTTTTAAACATTATTTTATGGTATGAAAATAATATTTCATGGTATAAAAATAATATTTCAGTCCATGTGGTAGTGAAACAATATAGTACTTTTATTTTGTTCAGAGTGCTTTGTAAGCATTAGTGAAATGAATGTTAGGGTGCACTTGTGAATTAGGCAGCACATCCCAATCACAGTGACATGAAAAGCAGGTCTCCCTCCAAAATGGTTTCGCACCACTATAACTATTTTGATGAGGGTGGATCATTCTTAGGATAATAAAAGCTCCGCAACCCCCAAGCCTGGTTGCAGTTATAACCAAAAATGAAAGTACTGTATCTGGGTCTGGCTCTCCCCCAAATACTGGTATCAGCACTCTTCCACTGACTCTAAGCTGGCATAGGCCAGGTCTTGGTTTTCAGCCTGTTACATCAATACTGATGTAGCTAATGTGCGACAGATGTCGTGGTGAAATCATAGATCCATTGAAGTCACTGGCAAAACTCCCATTCATTTAAATGGTCCCAAGGCTTTGCTCAGCACAATTTAGGCTCCATGCGCAATACCCAAAACACAGGTCACCCCCAGTTAAAACATGTCTGTTTCCCCCACCCAGGAACAAGATGATCAGAAAGCGGGAGTGTGCACAGCTTCGGGATGTGCTCCTGTAACTGGTGTCCTCAGGAGTTTGTACATGGTGGGCAAATCCAGTGGGGGCAATTGACACAGAAACGCTTCTGCCCACCACCTCTCTTCTGCCATCCTGTAACATCCACGTAGCACCTACAGAAGTTACTGCAGTGGGCAAGCAAAGCTTTAGCTACTTTTGAAGCAATTTAGCATTGAAAGGGAAAGAAGAGCTGGTACTGCATTAACTTTCAGCTTCCCTCTGGCTACCTACCAGATGCCTGGGGACTGGACACCTGGAAGCCTTGACTCCACTGTGTAGGGTTTCGCTGGTGGTGCAGGCTCAGGATTCAGTGCACAGCCTCTGGGAATCACTGGGAAATCACACTGCAGTCATGTTCCCTGAGCCAGGAAACAGGCACAGATGCCCACGGACTGCCTTGCACTGCCCCTGCACTCCCCTCCTTTGGAGCTGTGTGTGCCTCTGCGTTGTGTGTGTGGTTATGCAAACAAAAGCGTCCTGTGCTGTGGAGCCACAGTTCCAGCTCTGCTGCATGCAGGGACAAGAAAAGCTGTTCCATATCTCCCTTAGGGAAAAAACAATGATTTTTTTTTTTTTGGTGGCCCTCCGTGAAACAGTTTGTGTGCTCTAAGAAGTGTGCTTACTGCTCTCTGGGAATCCACGGCTGATGTTGATTCCTGACGGCGAGCACTGTTAAAGAAGAAATAGCATCCACCTCTGTATGGGCTGACGTGCTGAGAAACAGCACCATGTGCTCTGGGCTAGGCTTTGTGATGCAGCGGTGCTTTTAATAACCAGTTCATTTAAAGCTAGGCAGGGTATCTCTGCCATACACTGTGGTGAGGTGGAAGCCAGAACCTACTGCACCCCTACAGATAACTTTTTTTATCATTAAAAGAAACCAGCCAGCATTATGGGCTGCAACGGCAAAGATTAGGCCTCTGTTTTCAGAGACCCTCCCATCCTCATGCCAGTTCCTACCCCCTGCCTCAGTCGTCCAAAGTGCTGCAACAGGAGAGTTTGGCAGACGGAAGGGAAGGTGGTATGTCCAGCCCCACCGTGTATGAGGAAAGCTCCTTAACAGTGGGAACGCTGGCTGAAGAGTGAGACAGCTAGATCACCAAGGCAGTATAGTCTGGATCACTTAATGAGATGGGTACGAACCCAAAAATGTTATCTTTCTATGTAGTCAAACACTAGGACTTTTATCCAGAAACAATATAGACCACAGTCCCAGGACTGTGGGGAACTCCAGATCTGGAGAGGATTGACCCTCAAAAAGATGAGTGTGTCTAACAGTTCAAGAAGGTTGTGGATGAGGTGAGGATGAATCCAAGAAAGGCCATAGAACAAAATGACTAAGTAGTGGAAAATGTGTCTCATAGTGACAGACTGGAGAAGACACTCCATCTGTTTAGCTTAACGAAGACAAAGTTGAGAGGATGACTTGATCACAGTCTCTAAGTACTGACATGGGGAACAGAAATGTGATAATAGAAGGCTTTTCAATCTAGCTGACGCAACTATAATTTGATCCAACTGGAAGTTGGAAGCCAGACAAATTTTGACTACAAATAAGGTGCAGATGTTTAACAGTGAGGGTAATTAACCAGTGGAACTAATTACCAAGGACTGTGGGGACTATCACCAACAACTTTAAATCAGGATTAGATTTCCTCCCTCCGTCTCTCCCTCCCTCCCTCCCCCCCCGCCAAAGATGTGCTCAAGTTCATTCAGGAATGAATTCAGAGATGTCCTTCACCATGTGTGTTATTCAGGAGCTCGGGCTAGGTAATCAAGCCGGCTCGCTCTGCCTTTGCAATATGCACACTTGTGATTCTCTGGCCCTTGGAGTACCCTGACACTGCACAGAAAACCTACAGCGCCTGCCCAAACCACCTCATGCTCTTCATTTCATACCCTGGGCTGTTAACCAAGGGGACAAATGGGTAAGAGTGGGAGGAGAAGGGTGTGGGCGATGGGATCGTACATCCCCTTCGTGAAAGCCTGTGCGTTATCTCAGTGATTCAGTTACTTCTTAAAAGACATAAAAAGAATGAAAGAATTAAGACAGCAAATGTAATTGTCTGCCCTGCTAAAAGCATTGCAGACAAAATGAGCTTTCAGGAAAGATACTGATAAAGTGCGCTTTGTGTTCCTCTGGCTGTGGCCGTGCTGAATTTGGCCAGGGCAAAGGACCACCCTAAAAATCAGCAGAGGGAGAAGCAGCCCCCGTCTGGAGTGAAGTCGTCCTGGGGAGTGGCAGTGAACCAACTGGTGGGCTCCTGGCCCACCAGTTATGGACAGCAGAACTGCCACCATCCACGGTCAGGTCCATCTGGGCATTCGATCCAAGAAGAGAAAACAAAAAGCCCAACATCAGCGAAGTCTCAGGTGCAGCGGCCAAGAGGGAGCCATACTGGCTGGCTTGGGGACCTGTGGTGGATGGAACCCTGGCCAGGACATGCACAGTCCCTGGTGAAACCCCTGCTGTGCCCCAGCTCTGGCCTGCCTGCCGCTGGGGCATGGTGGCTGCTGGGCCACGTTGACCCCTCAGCTGAGCTCATGGCAGACGGAGGGGAGGCCATCACGTGAGACAGGGTATAGACAGCCTCTCCACAGCCGTGAAATGGGTGAAATCAAGGAAAGACTAGAGGTGTTTGCGGTGTTGCTGTAGCAGCAATTCCCCCTCCCGACACGGTGGCAGCGCTGGCCTCATGGCAGGACACAGGGCCCAGGCAAGGCACAACAGTGGGGGGACTAAGAGACTGGGGGGGGCTCTCCCAGGCAAGGCACAGTGTCACCCTGGTCCAGGGTGTCCCTGCTGGCCTTCCAGGGCCTTCTAGAACCTTCCGGTGCCTTTCAGAACCTTCCAGCGCCTTCTTCAGCACTGCTGAGGTTGAAGGTAACTGTCGTGGTTTAGCCTCAGATGGCAACAAAGAACCACGTGCCGCTCGCTCGGGCCATCCCAATATGGGAAGAATCAGAAGAAAAAGGCAAGACTCTTGGGTTGAGATAAAGGCAGTTTAACAGAACAGCAAAGGGAACAAGCAAACAACAACAATAACACGGACAGAGGAATATACAAACATGATTACGGAACCACCGCTCACCGACCTGACCCCGGACGCCCCAGCCCGCTCCAAGCGGCGACTTCCTGCCCCCTCCCCCCCCCCCCCCCCCCGGCAGCTCAGGGTGGGCACGGCTCACATGGCATGGAATACCAGGAAAAATTAACCCTATCCCCGCTGGAACCAGGACAGTAACCCTCTCAGAAACAAAGTACCGAGCGGACTCTGCAAGCACCCGGTTTGCCCCGCTGTCCCGTCCCCCATGTCCCTTGGCTGTCTCTCCGGCGGGGCCTGGACTCCCGGGAGCAGGCAGGGCAGGCAGGGTTGGGGGAGAGGGAGGCGGGGGGGGTTTGTCCTCAGCTGCCGGCTCGCACCTGCCGGCCCTCACAACTGCAATTAGTTGCACCCGGTCGAAGCCAAATTGAGGCCCCTTTTCAAACTGCAACGCTGTGCGTTTTGTTTCCAAAGGGAAGTTCATCTTTTATGTGCATGCAAAATGGATAAAACCCAAGGAAATTCCCCCCCTCCTTCTCTCAGTCGGGCGGGGATTTGTTTAAAAAAAACAACCCCACCGCTGCGGAGGGGAGATGCAGGGCCTTGAGGTTTATAGCGATCCTTCTTTTACGGCTTGGGAAAGGTGTTGGCGTTTGGTTTTTTTTTCCCCAAAGAGTGGGCTCGGCGTGCGGCCTGCTGGCAGTGAGGGGATGCCCGGTGCGGGTGGGCGAGCTGGGTCCCCTGCCCCATTTGGGAAGCCTGTCCCCTTCATTCCCATCGAGGAGAGGACAGGGAAGGGGGGGGATACACCCCGGGGGGACGCAGCAAGCCCCTCGGGGAGCGGGGTGGGTAGGGACCGACGGACGCCAGGCAGCCTTTCCTTCACCCTTTCCCTCCTCACTCCCCATTGCTTTTCCTGCCTCCACATCCCTGTTCGCCCCTGTGCCGATCCCCCTCGCTGAGGAGGCTGCTGGCGGCGGCGCGGTGGTCCCCAAGCCCTGCTGAACGAGTTCATCCGAAGGCAGAAGCTCCCCTCCGGGTGAGCGACAGGAGGTGCCGGTTCTGTGGTGTGCGGGGGATCCGGCAGCAACCGCATTAAGAGGATTTATAAGAGAGATAAGGCGCAGCGCTGAGCTTCCCTTGGTAATCGTGCAGCGCGCAATTCGGGACTGTGCGGGGAATTTCGGCGCGGCTGACAGGTACACAGCGCTGATCCAATTGTCCTTACAGGCGTTATTAGCCAAAATAAGGGGCAACTGGAATTAGAAATGATTTCTGGGTAAATGCGTAGCTCCGATTCTGAACAATCTCTCAGCAATAATCCACACGTAATCCTCAATACGGAGAGCCTGCTTTAAAGGCGGATCCATTTTGAGCAGGCCTCAATAATGCATGGATGTCCTGATTCACAAAATAGAAGGGAGGAAGAAATGGGAAAGCTGTGTTTGTTTTACAGCCTTTTTTTCTGGGTTGAATAAAATTTAGGGAAGTGCATGATCCCGTACGTACCAGTTATTAAGAGATTACCTGCTTGGTAATTATTTCTTTGGGAGAATAATTTTACACTACAATGATCATGTATGACTGTTTCAGGCAGGTCTGGTGTATTTAGAAAATAAACAAATGAACGAAAATCTCCTCTAATGACTTGGTTTGTGATGTTTATTCCTCAGAACACTGTTTTTGTGTTTTTTTTTTTTTTTTTTTCCCTTTCAATGGAGAAAGTCAGAAACTGGCTAGCCACGGGGACTTAATGTGAGGGAACGAGTGTGCTGATAGTTAGCACCGTCTCTCTTCTCCTCTGTACGTGCTGATGTGAAAGACCGCCTGGTCCAGTGGCACCTGCGCAGCCCCATTAGCAGGACACCCGAGTGCCTGGCAGTCTTTGGTGCATTGTTTGGCCTCATCACAGCCCCACGAAGTGAAGCAGGAAAGCGTGCTGCTCCCAAGAGGCACAAATCCCAGAGAGGAGCAGATGCCCCTTCCCTACTTCTGTGACCATATCCTTGTAATCTTGATCATAGTCTAGCCCCTGGCCCTGCATGGCCCTGACCCCGGGTGCTGTGAGGCTGGGGTTGAGCCCAGGCCCCGGGAGTCTGAGATGTGAAGCCCCGTCTGTGGTCAGCACCATCACTCCAGGCTCGTCCTTCCTCTCCTCAACTTGGCCCATCAGAGGCAGGCATGGGGAACACCATAAAAGAGCAATGCTTCCCAACATAGCCCTCTTGCCCTGCATGACAGTGAGCCCTGCTGTTCCCTTGGAGGGCTGCTGCGTGCAGGGGGAGGGAGGGTTGCAGGCAGGATTCAGGTCTGGATTACCTGTCATTTGCACATATATGAAACTAGAACCATAGACTCCCAGTTAGTACTGGAGTGAGACCAGAGCCAGAATGAGAGAGAGAGACAGTATCTCCAAACCCATCTACTCATTCTGGGTGTCTTGTGCTGGCATGATACCCAGGGTTGGGTTTTCAGAAGGTCTAATTCCTCTTAGCACCTGCTCAAGCACTTATGCCTTGCTATTTATCTCCTTTGAAGAGTGCTCTTCCTACAACAACTTGATTGCCAGAGAGTGGGCACAGAAGAGTTTGAGTCTGCAACAATTACTTGTGTGAGTAATCCTTGGGTAATCCCAAGAGGTTTTACCTGTCTGACTAAGGATTCTCAGAATATCACCAAATCCTTGGATATATCCTCTAAAAACATTTTTGTCCCATTGCTTCCTCTAGGACTTACAAGGGGACTGGAATAGGTTTTGTAATCTCTGGTATACCTTAATTAACATCCCTGCGACATTTTAAACAATAGGCTCAGCTCTTGGCTATACGATAGAGAAATGTTGGAAACGGTATCAGTTCATCGTGAATCATATTCTCCCAGCTACCTGCTACAGAGGGGAAAGGAGGCATTGCCAAATGCCAGAGAAAAAAAAAATAATCTTTCCTTGCTAGCAAATTCTCAAAAAGCAAATAACATTTTCATAGTTTGTTTACTCATTTGTTCCTCAAAAGAGGCAAAGGAGTCTGTGAATCAGAAGAATTTCCATCTCAAAAATTGCTTTGGCAGCCAGTGGCTTGTAATTTAAGATTAAGTGATTGAATTTCATGCAGCCTTGCTTAAAATTCACTATCCCACACACTGTCACCCTATGCACAAAACCCTCCACACAACAGCCCCCCCCCAACATCTACAACATCTACTATAAGTCAGTAAAAAAATGTCCAATCAGCTGGGAGGTCACAAAATGTTCTTAATAAAGACGTTGTCTGCATGACTGCTGGATTTTTCCCCTCGTAGCGTTCGCAGCCTATCAGGCAGTTTCCGTTCCGATGCAATGCCAGTGCCCGGGCTGACTTCAATCAGGCTGCACAAATCAGCGGAGCAGAAATGCCTCCTTCCCTCCATCACCTGAAGCCAATGCTGATTCATCTCTTCAGACCCATTCCTCCTGCCCCTCCTCTGAATTTCCTGATTGCTGAATCACTTCCCCCTCCTCCCTTTTTTTTTTCCCCTTCCCCCTGTACCGAGTGTCCCACGCTGAATGCGACGTGCTTCGTTTCCAGATCTGACTGAAAGGGAATATGGAAATTAATTGGCTCAGGCTGCTCGCGGGCTTTTACATGTGCCTGTACTCCGTGAACGGTGCCGTGCAATTGCCTTTCCATTGTGGCTCCCCACCAGCCACCTGTCTCCTCGCGCATGCTGCCGCGGCTCCTCTCAGCCTGGGTAC
The DNA here is from genome assembly GCF_963924245.1 of Chroicocephalus ridibundus. Taxonomy (NCBI): domain Eukaryota; kingdom Metazoa; phylum Chordata; class Aves; order Charadriiformes; family Laridae; genus Chroicocephalus; species Chroicocephalus ridibundus. The sequence goes on along the minus strand of NC_086284.1, from coordinate 95,933,165 downwards.
CAGAGATGGATGTCCCCTTCCTCTCCCTATTGTGCAGGAGGGAGGGCAGCTGGCAGCCCTGTCCTCGTGATGGCTGGAACTGCCCCTGTTTGACTCCAAATAGGCCAGATTTAGTGAGTTCTCCAGCTTGCGGTAAATAGCGTGTGACTGGTGCTTTGGCGAGGGCTGCACAGAGATGTTGTACAGTGCGGTGTCACTTCTGTTGAAATGGTTATTTGTTTGTGCAGCTGGAAGCAGAGCCCCATTGAAAGAGAGCAGCCAGGGAATGTCCCTCTGCCTTGGGAAGGGGATACCGGGACCTTTGCAGGTCAGAATTTAGTATGGCTCCACGGCTACGCTCCATCCCAAACATTTTCACACCTAGATTTCTGTCTTCCATTGGTTTCATACCGAATTTTCTCATTGGGCTTTCTCCTGACTGTGGAGAATTTGGGTTTCCCTGATGAAGTTCCCCTGTGTCGTGGATGTGGGAATGTTATTACTACCATTGCAGAAGCACAGACTGAAGATGGTGTCCCATGCTGAGCACTGCACACTGTCCTGAGGAGCTCCACCTTGGTCCTGTGGAACTTTCTCAGGTCCGCGAAAAAGACAAAGCTGGGCACAAAGAATGCCTGGTCTCCATGTCATGCATGGGGGAGGCCTGAAAGGAATAAAATCAGCCAGGCAGGAGGGCCATGTCAGGCAGGCCAGGAGCACCTATGTAACAGGAGGAAGGAATGGAGAGACCTGTGGCTCAGAGACAACCCCTCCGGGGCTCTGGGAGTCCCCGGTGCTTGCTGAGGGGCAACGGGCTCCTTTGAAGGGTGGGTGGTGCAAAACTGACTCCAACTACATCCCTCGCTGGAAGAGCAAAGCTGAGCTCTAATATCTGAGAGAACATTGGTCATTTGTGATGATCGTTTTTTCTTTGGCAGCACTTCCGTAAGTGGCGTTTAGAGTCCTGAAGGACTTCTGTGCCCAGAATCTTGGCTAATTTTCCCATCTATAATCAGTTGGTCTAACAAAAGATACTGTCTCTACACACAGAATTTGTTTTACGTGTGTCCTTTGTTATGGTCACCACAAAACTACTTTGAGGTTCCTTGTGCATTTGGCAGGAGATCGGTGGCACAAACACTACAGAAGTCTTCAGCTGCCCCAAACCAGGAATAAGAATATTTAGGTAAAGACACTCTCACCTCACCTATGGCGTCAGCCCTTGTGTCCTCATCTCAACAGGCTGATGGTGTGAGCCCCACAAGGTGCTTGTGACTCGTTTGTATTTGTAGGGACTGTGGATGACTCAGACTCTTGCAGCACTGGAGGTCTGATGCTGTCTGTGATGTCTCTGGCATGATGCCCATCTTTCTCTTCCATCTTTGAACTGCCTCTTGCCCAAGGACTCCTGGTCTAATTATTAATACAATAGCAAGAAATGAAAGAGCAGGCACATTTGTAATGTGGTATCATTTACAGAGAAGTCACAATCTCAGGTACGCTGGATGTCAAAACCAAATGAGAAACTTTTCTAGTTTTATCACAGTTTCTCCCAGAGCCACTGCTACTTGCATTCTGGAAATTTACAGGATGGAGGATTTTGTCATGATATCTAATTCTAATCTGAAGTGATTTACTGTTAAGTTGAAAATCAAGCCTGTACATATCCCCCTCCAAGTGGTTTCTATGACAGTTTCTATTAACCATAAAAATGTCACTTGCTAGGAAGTATCAGCCTTCTTATAGGCTTGGCAATCATCACTACCAGATGCACACTTACTGAATGGAATAAATAATAGTCTCGTACAATTAGCCTAGGATGCAGGACATGTCTAGCTATCTCTCTCGGCTCCAAAGTGAAGTTTTCACAAGCAAACCCATATATCAAGAGATGAGGTCTATCTGGATTCTCTGGAGCTCTTCAGAACTTGAAATGTTGTAATGCCTTATGGATAAGGCATAGTGGTATATAAACTTAGGCTAACAGTTTTAGTGCATATCTTTGTGGTTTCAGTCTGTATAAGCAACTGAAATACCGATTTTCCATTGTTCTGATCCAGTTTAAAAAAAAATAATTGTCTATTCTGTGGTTTATAATGTATCTTGAAATACACTAATGGCTCTGTGGCATTTCCTGCTGTTGCGCAATCACAGTAAACCTGGTACTGTGCGGATGCATCGTACACACTTTGTCCCCATCTACCCTTCAAGGAAATGACAGGCAGAGCCTTTCTTGAGACTGGGCGTGTGGATGAGGGCTGCTGTCTGTGGGATGTGTTAGCAGTGTTGAGACAGAGATTTGACTGAATCTGGTCCTCGGGTATGAGCTGAAATGAGAGTTTGGGTTTGCACCATGCTCTGACAGAGATCTTAACCATTACACTCAGGGTCTTTGCTCTTAGCGGGGAACTCAAGAAATCAGCCATAATAATGAAAATGACATTTAATTGGTCCCCACATTTTAAGCCACATTCTGAAGAGAAGTTGTAAAGAAAATTGTAACCCGGACCTTCATTGCTGTGTTTGCATCTGGGGATTGAAATCCAGGGGGGCTGCAGAGCTGAAGCGGTGGATTTGGACTGCATGAGACCCGTTACCCTTGCAGCAGCAGAAGCCTTGGAGCCTTGCAGCAGCAGAAGCAAGAAGGCATGTTGTTTTCACCTGCCTAGAAGGACAAAGCCATATTCTGCTGCTCTTTGCACCAATCTGACTACTGAAGGCCGTGAACTTTGACTTGTGTGTCAGGGAAACAAATCTCTGTGATGCAGTTTGCAGCTGGCACAATGAATGGAGATACCAGCAAGTTCTACAGAGCATCTGGATCCCTTGATGAAGGGAGCTTACAGAGCCTGCGTAGATCTGAAACAGTGAGGGGAGAAAGGAAGCATTTGGTCACATTTTTAGAGTAAGGAGACTGTATATTTGAAAGTAGAAGCTCTGAGAGGGAGACATGGGCTATAACTTCAAAAAAGGTGGTAACTATCCACCAGTTCCAAGACAGTTATTCCGGTGTGAATGAGAGCAAATGTCCACTCGTAAGGTGAGCACCATCGATGCAGCTGTTGAGAATCAGGCAAATGGGATCTCCTGCACTGCACTGGGCAGTGCTTGTGGGAGGACATAAGCTAGACAACGGAAGGGTTTAGTTCCTTCTCCCCTCTTGTCTGCTTTGCAAAGGCTGTTGTGAAAGCAGAAAGGGTTTAAAAATCTCTGGAAGAGTGATTTGCAATCTGTCAATCCTGCTCTAGAAGGAGAAGCTGAAGAAGCGTCTATGAAGCTTAAGAAAAAAAATCTTGAAGAACGACATGACTTCAGCGCAGGCAGAGGGAAAGTATTTCTGATGTTAGAATGCCCTTTGCCTTTTATCTACCAAGTGCGTATATATCCCAGAGCAAAAAAACCCACGATGTGTTCCTTGCCCATGGAATTTATAAAGACTTATAAATTAAAGTTACAATTACAGAATATTATACAACATATAATTCTAAACACTCTTATCAGAAGGAAAAGTGCCTGTGGTCTGTTTGTGACTGCAGAACCCATGATGAATACCTAGAATATTCCTCTCCTGGAAGCACTGTTAATTGTTTTTTCACATGATGAAATTGGTTTGAAGCAATTTCACTGTCCCTTGAAGTCTTGTGAAAACAGAAAGCAAATTATATTAGTATGAGAAAAGATGATGCTCACAGTTCTCTGAGAACCAAAAAGCCACATATATTCCTTAAAGTCTGTGGGATGAGGCTGCTTTTTTTGCTGCAATGTTAAAACATGCACCTTGGAGACTCTCATCTCAGCCAGCATCTGAGCATGCTCTTGCATTTCATCCGATGGCTCAGGAGCAAAACCACCAGCTTTTATTCAGCAACATGTAGCTCCAAAATCAATGTCAGCTTAGCATTTTCATTGCTAACAAGCTAAACATATTCACAGATATTATTTGGATTAAAACTTGATAAATTGCACTGGAGGACTCTGATGAAGATAAATTCTCCAACCTGTGAACCTTCTTCTGTGACTGGGACAGATGAGAGAAAAGAAAACAGTAATTTTTGCATGTTTTCATCCCTGCTATCTGTGATGTGGCTCTTGAATGGCCGAATGTCACCAGAAAAACAGTGACTTGGTGAGGACTTTGCATGGAAAGATCCAATCTAAGAAGTGGGACTTGCAGGCCATGCTGAAAGAATACATCACCTTTCCAAATTCCAGTTCAGTGAAAGCTTGGGAATTAATTGGGCCAGGTAGTAAGTGACTTCTCCATACTTCAGAGTGATAGCAGGAACACACATACATACTGTGTGCAAAGGCACTCACTGAGAAAAAATAAAGTTGAGCTAATACCTCTGAAAGGTGCCAGGCTGATAAAAATGGGAAATCAAGACTTTCATCTGCAGAGCAGGTATGCCAAAGGTCCCAGCAGCCCGCACTTCTCCACGTCGTGGAGAACTCAATGACTTGAGTTTTGTTTCAGGATTTGTCTCCAAGAGAAGGGACAACTTGGTACCAACTGGATGATCCCACCTCACTTCATGACTGAAGCTTTACCATTATCATGTATTAGATTTCCCCATAGCAAATAAAGAATTGAAATTGCAATAAAGTATTGAAATTGCAGTAGAGGCTATACATGAATTTTAACTACATCATAAACCATATTTTAGATGGCTATAATAATAAAAATGTTTGAGAGCCAGAAGCTGAGGAGCTGAAGATTTTGCCTTTTTTCAGAAAAAATCCCAAACAACCCAAGCCCCCTCACTCTCCACTTTTAAAACAAATGTGTTCATAGCATAGGTCCATACGAACAGATTTAACGCTGACTTTGTCCCTCTGTATTCAGTCCACCAGGGAGCAGGTAGAGAAAACCAGGAGTTCGTTGGCAAGCCAGCCCGCAGCATTTGCCATGGCGGTATTAAATCAGCCTGCTTGTGGAAAGGGGTCCTCGTCTGAAGATTCCCACTCATGTCCCATTGACTTTATGGATAGGCCTCGGGATCTTGTCTGAGCACATCTGAATGTTTGTACAGCACCTGACGCAAACGGGCCACTGTCCTGCTTCATTTATCAAATGATAAATAACATAATAATACTATAATTGAAGTCACTCATACAGACAGTAATCATCTGGTGATTCAGTATAGCACAGTCTTGCCAGGTGGAAGACTGCACTAAGCTTATGCAGAGATTTCTATCTTGCCCATCAGTTTCGGCACGCTAAATATATTCTGAATTTACGAATGTTGAAGTTTTAAGGTGAGATTTTCTATGCTTGGGCTCAACCCAGAAGTGATTCATTTTCGTAATGCCAGCACAAAACCGTTCAGCCACTTTTGAATTATGTGAGACTGAAAGACAAGGTATTGATAACGTTGCTATTAACAGCCGAATCAAGACTCCCTGACAGCATATATAATAATATTTTTTTATTTATTGAGCAAGAACAGCAATACGGGGGGAGGTGGAAGACGGGAAACTTCCGAGAGTTTATGCCTGCCAGTGAGCAACACCTGATCCAGAAATCAGGCTCTGGCGATGTACAGCGCAGGGAAAGTATGCTTGAATTAATGCCTAAGACCTGGCTGATACATACCTCATAGTTAATCTGGTTACGCGGGGTTTATTTCACAGTCGGAAGTTCTTGCGCTGGAAGGGAGTCCTGCTGGGGTTTTCTGAGCACGCGACTGAATTAATGAATGAGCGAATGCAGCTTGCCAGCCCAGATTTAAATTGCTTACTAGATCAAAATCTGCTCATTTTCTCTCTCCTTTTTCCCAGCCTCTCTGTCTTTTATTTATTAATTTCTTGGAGAAAACAGATAAAGAGCACAGAAAGTGCCTGCGGACGTCATCAAGGCAGCAAATGCAGATAAATGGCTGTTTTTCACGCTGGCCTGAATCCTGATGCGAGGCTTTGAGCCACGGTCCTGGGCAGGGAGGTCCCTGGCAGAGGCTGGTGGGTGGCCACTGCTGGCTGAGGGGCCGGGGGTGTGAGGAGCCGTGGCTGCGTGGCCACCAGCCCCTGTAGCCTGGCTGCCCTGAGCGTCTCACCAGGCCACCAGCAACCCTTTTCTGCAGCCCCTGGGAAGAGGATGGCACGAAAGCAGTGAAAGCCTGCTTTGAAAGGGCAAGAAATAAACCTGGGCTGCTTTGCAGGAAGGCTCATGTGTTTTCTGTCTCTCAGATCCACACTACCTTTGGTATTAGGCAGTTGCCAGACTTTAATGGGTGCTCGCAAACAGGATCTCTGGAATATTTTGATTTATTTGGTCACTGGGCAGACCTCCAGCCTGCTGTCTTGACTGTGGTGTTTGTATTTTAATAGGCGTTTTAAGAAGGCTTGGCTAGGGGTATTTAAGGTAGTCCCTGAGCTTTTATGCGGACTTTCTCAGCCCCGATTAAAAACACAGCACTGAAGAGATGTGGCGGCAGGTTTTTGAGAAGGAAAGAGGCAGGGACTCTGTAAGTGTGGCACCATCGGTGCCCTCCCGAAGCCCCTTTCAGACGAGCAAGCTCCTCTCGCACTGTGGCGGCTCCTTTTGCATCCCAGCGTCTGGACTCCTTAACTCCGTGTCCAACCGTGCTGCGCAAGGCCAGGATGTAGGCAGCCCTCCGCTGCCGAGCTGAGCGGATCGGGAAAAGGAAGGATGGATGGACGCCTGCTCGCCCCCATCGCACTCCCCAGCCCCTGCTTCGCAAGGCCAGGCGTCTCCCTGCCAACCCCGGCACTGGGATGCCCTGCAAAGAGGTAGAGTATTACTGCAGGGAGGTTGAGGCGGCGAGAAGTCTCCCTGGATTCCGGTCTGCAGGCTCAGGAGCGAAGAGGATGGGAGACAAATGTCGCTCATTCAAGGTGAAGGGCAGTGGTAGCATGAAGGAAAAGCAGCCTGTGCTCTGTGCTGAAGCCTGGAGACCTTCCTGAAGATTCACTGCTGTTCAGTTTTTATGGCATCTTAGATACGAATTTTAGAGCTTGTGGAAAGAAGAGGCTGATAAAAGAGAGATTCTGCCAATATATCCAGGTATCCTGAGCTGCATTGTCGCTGCTCTTCCTCACCTTCCTCTCCCCGTGCTGCCGACACAGCCTGAGCAGGGATGGATGGCTATGCCGCCTGGTGCAGTGCGGGCGTGCGGGCGTCTGCTACTGCAATATTGACCAGGTTTGCTCTCCTCAGCTAGAGACTCGACTGTGGATTTGAATCCAGGTCTCCGGAGGTGCAAGCCCAGTGGGCAAATGCTCTGCCTGCTGTGGGCTTCACCCTGCCTGTTTGGACCCCGATCCCTGAGGAGGACGAGGCAGGGTCAGCACGAAGGTGGACCTCTGCTACGCACCATCCCAAAGGGAGCTGAAGCCCTTCAGAAACGAAAATCTGCTTTGACCTGAGCGACTCAGCTCTCTAATAAGGCTGGGAGCTGAAGAAGTTTGGACTTTGAAGGGGTCATGGTGGTCACCTACTTAATTCACTCCAGGAGGCAGTTTGGTCACTGAAAACCAAACTGGGGAGCCGTCCCAGGCTCCTCAACCACAGCCTTGAAGCAATTAAAACAAGGACGTCCGTGGTGGATGATTTCAAAAAGCACCTCGGAGCCCAGCATGTCAGTAAGCTCTACAGCTGTTTGGTTGGAGGTTTCATCGAGTGTCTTCTGCCCGTGTGAGGCCCTTTAGAGCCAGCGAGCTGCGTGTGGCTGCCCTCCCTCCTCACCTGCCTCTCCCCGTGGGGCAGGCGGAGGGGCACACAGTGAGAAGAAGACAAGCTCGAGGCCCCATGGCAAGCTTGGGCTGCTCTGCTTGGTGTCCCCACACCCACATACCCCACCAACAGCAACCAGCTGCCCCGAGAGGAAAAGGTGTGATCTCAGTGGATTCACGGAGAAGGATGGGAGCACGAGGATAAATACCAAGGCACCTGGTAAAAGGCTTGCCTGGGCGATGAAATGATCGTGAAGTAGCACATTAATTCAGGAGGAAAGATGCAAAAAGCAGCCCATCATAACTTCAAACTTCACCAGCTTGCTGCATGAAGCATCCCTTGAAATGCTAATTAAAACGAGCTGAGGGAGAGGAGCCTGCTAACAGGATCACAGCCTCTCTTGGATTGAGTAATAAACATGTAGTAGGCATCCATGTTTCCCTGTATGCGTGTTTTCCAAGCTGAGTTGACTGTAAATGTTGCGGTTATGCGAAACCCACACAGAGTAGGATGCAAACACAAACTAGAAAGAGAAGGCAAGGCCTAGTCATGAAGCTGGAAGAGAAAAAACCATGACAGTCTTTCACAAATAAATAAATAACTGCTTGAAATGAGGGCTAATTAACTTGCAATAAACCAACTTAACCACTTAGGGGCAGCGTTAACACAGAGTTAACATGCAAAACAAACCTGTATTTTCTCACCTGGTTAATTTAATATGCGTGGTGAATATTCATGGTGTATGAAATCCTGATACATCAACACATGGAATGATGCAGTCTGTCAAAGCCAGGAGTGTGTGGCAATAAGAGTAACTCAGTCGCTGCTCATGCGGCGTCGACTTTGATCAGTTGGTGTTTCTAAACACATTCATAGAGGTAGGACTTTGCTGCTTTTCCGCTGTCAGGGTCACGGAGTATGTTCTATACAAAGATTAAAACCTAAAAAAGGAGATAAAAAAGGGCTTCGCTTAAAATAAACAGAAAGAAGATGAAATAGAAAAAAAGCTGTCTTTGAGAAATGCTGCTCTTGCATGCAGGAGCTGAAAACCCCATTTTATCTCCATGGCCACATTCAGCGTCACTTTACTTTCAGACAATATGTTTCTTTCTCTAACTCGCATGCAAAAAAGTCCCGGTTCCTTGGATTCCTCTGAAATATTTTCTTGCATAAAAAGGAGCTCAGACCCGCTTTAGGTATGTTTACACTCCCCGATCAGAACAAGTCAATAAAGGAAAGGTGGTTTTTTTTAGTGTGGCTTGACTAACTTGAGTTAGCAGGCAGAGGCAGCAGGAAAACCACAGTAACCTGGGTTTATTTATTATTTTTTTAAAGGAGGCTAGCGGCTTGAATTCAGCCTCAGGTAAAACTCATCTTACCTCACTGCTCTTTTAACCTGAAGTAAGAATAGCACAGTTTTTCCTCTCCTCTTCCTGCCGCCCCCTCTGCCTCGACACACTGTAGGGTTTGTGGCTCATGTGTGGCTCGCCAGTGCCCCAGCATCACCTTTACAGCCACCAGGAGCTCCCTCTGCTCTGGCCAGGGCTGGGGGCAGCTGGAGGCCCAATCCCATGATGTGCCTGGTCCTGGGCAGCTGCCGCAAAGTGCCGAGGCCGTGCTCCCCTGGCAGGGAATGCCGGACCTGTGCACCACCTGCTCAGCAGAAGGAATATGGTCTGGACCCGGTGCAGGCGTGTGCTCACATTTCTGCTGAATTAGCTGGAGTGCACGGCGGGGAACGTATGCCAGCTTTATGCTCCGTGCTGGCCGAGGGAGGACAGACGATACCTGATCTGGCATAAAGTGAGCTCGGTGCAGAGAGAAGATATTGAACATGGCATAAAGTTAAAGTGGGGTAGGTAAACAATATCTGATCTGGCAGAAGAAGCTGCTGGTACAAAGTTGGCCTGTCAGAACCATTAAAATAAATTTGAACCAGCGGAGTGAGTGCCGCGTGGCCAAAGTGTTTTCACTGCGGTATCAGGGAGCCCAGAGCCAGATTCACTGTGCTATCAAACTCTGCGTTCAGGAAAGGGCTGGGAAATGCCTGCCCACCATCGCTGGCATGCCTCTCTGAGGCATGACCTTGGGGCGGATGGGGAGGAGAGGGGCCGGGGACGTTCGCCGTTGCAGATACAGACCTTGTCCAGCATTGCCCAGTCTCCGGCAGCTATTGCAAAGTGGATCCTGCCCTGGCAAAGGGCTTCCCCTGGAGTGGGATGTGGTGCTGGGGGTGCTGTGCCGGGGCCAGGATGGTGGTGGGGTGGGGTGGAGGAGGATAGGGATGTGTGGCACCACCACCAGCACCGCTTCTGTGGAGGGAGGGGGCTCAGACCCCAGAGCTGTCGCCCTGCTAAAAGCATTAAACCGACTGAAATACGGTCCTGCGAGGAGAGGAAGCAAGCGAGCTGTCGGAAGTGAGAGAGAAACAACGAGCCCACTGTACAGGATCATCCACAGACCTCCCTTCTCCACTGAAGTGATATTTCTCCTTTCACCTGCCTCAGGTGGATGAAGAAAGTCAATGTTTAGGCACTTGCTTCCTTTGCTTATAAAATTTGAGTGTTGCCCCTGCCTTTTCTTCCAGGAGGGCCAGCGCAGCTCGGGGAGATCCGGTCCCACAGTTCCTAGGATCTGGAAGAAGAATGGCGGGGCTGAGTCGTCATGCGTTATGCCGAATATTTACCCCTCATGCATGCTATTTTATTTTAAATCTAGCGTGTAATAGGCTTTGCATCTAGTGTGTTGCTCTTGTGTGTTTTTCCCTTGCCCTGCCTGTCTCTTGCTGGCAGCTGCCATCGCGAAACAAAAGGCAGCTGCCAGTTTGAGTGAACATCTCTCTTGCTCGCTCACTCTTTCCCCTCTTGCTCTTGGAGCTGATGCAACATCGCTTCACAGACTGGGTGGCAGGCACTGTTGCAAGGGGGGTTTGCTGCCCTTGGGATGCTTGGGCATGCGGTGCATCTGAGACTCACTGCCAGGGCTCGGAGCCATGTTTAAGCTCTTGAACCTGGCTCAGCAATGGCCAAGAGACGATCGGCTGTCGCCCTGCCAGCACAGCAGCTCAAGCTCTCTCCGTTGCAGCAAGTGCCCATTTCACAGGATTTGATGTCGCTGCTTCTGGCAAAGGTGGCAGTTTATTAAATACCACTTTGGTCTTCTGCCCCAAGATGAGTAATCAAACGCAGTGATTTCCTGGTCCAAAAGGGTGGTATTCCTACATCAACTGAAAAAAAGCCTGAAAGAAGTGAGATCGAACTGAAGCAATACTTGGAAGAAGGAACTTTCTTGTGTCAAATTAAAGTACTGCAGGGAGAAAGCAGGAAGAGGCGCCAAGACCTAAGCCCTCAGGACAGCTGTGGAACCTCAGATGCTGCTGTTCTTTGGCCAGTGGGACCGCACAGAGTGGGAGCAGAGACCGTGCAGAGAGCATCGAAACTCACCCAGGATATTTATCCCTTGGCTCCTTTTAAGACTGGCTAACTCCATGTTCTAGGAGGCTCTGGAGACCATCTGAAGGCCCAGTTCAGCTGTTTTTTCCAGAGCTGGAAAGTATGGAAGAGATGTTTCTGCTTTTCTTGGGGAGCCTTTAACCTGAGCTATAATGAGAACTTGCTTTGGGAAAACAAGCTGAACTCTTGACTGCTGTAAATAGCCATGGGCTGGGTAATGCCTCTGGGAAGGGAGTGCTTCCTGCTGGGAGAGGGGCAGAAAGGATCTGAAGTTTGCAGGAGCTGTGGTCACTGGCACATCCTCAGTGTTTCCTTATCTCTCTGGGCTTCGGCAAGGGGGCTTGGGAAGAGGTGAGGCACATAGGTCAGAAACCAAGCAGGACCCCGAATGATAGTCCAAAAGGAAAAAGCCAAGTAAATGCAAGCCTCAGTTCCAATCAGGAAAGTTAGGAAATGAGATCTGAAACACCCTCCTGGGACTCTCGTGTGTGCTGAAGAAGCATACTGAAATGAATTCTCATGCAAGCTGTATCACTCTGATTGTCAGAGAAACTCAGCCCTCACTCCTTTCCTTTGTGGCAATTTTCTTTCAGACAGCTCCTTTTTTTTTTTTTTTTTTCCTTTCCATAATAGAAATGGGTATTCTCACATCGTTCACTGTAAGCATTTTTACTGAAATTATGTGAATGTGGGCTTGTTCTGAGGCACAGTTTGGAAAGATCCTGGTTTGTCTGGTTTGCCTGATAATAAAGTCCAATGCAGAAGTTGTTTTCCTAAAGTACGAGCTAAGTGAGGAAAAGAAGCTGCAGAGGACAGGTCTGGAGTCCCTGAGGAGCTCTCAGGGCAGAGGAGAAATCACAAATGTAGGTGAGAAGGTTGTTCTTTTTATAAACAAAGAGCAAGTGATGCTTCACAAGCAAAGACGATTTCCTCTGGATTAAGGAGGGTTGCAAATAATCAAAGAATAAAAGTTTATCGTCATGAGCAAGAGAGGGCATCTAGTATTGCTTCACAGCCTCCTAGATGGGCAGGCAGGCTCCCTGCACTGAAAGGGTGCACCGCAGGAAAACAGAGGCAAGAAAAGAGAGGCATGAACACTTCTGCCTGAGTTATCATCATCCCCCTCACCTGAGCATCTGGACGGAGTCCGCAGGTTTTCTCTTGTACACAGAAAGTACAGTTTATGGAAATGTTTCCAGTTTGATTTATTTAAGCCACCCACTAGTAAGTGGATTGTGAAGAAGCAGCAGCATAAATGAACGTCTGGATGCCTTCAGGCTGCACTGTGGCTCCCGTGATCTTGTGCTCCGTTTTCCCACAGTTGTGCTGCAGGACTCGGTCCCGCAAGGATCTCTGTTGCTGTGATGGGACATGGCGCTCAGAGGTGCTCTAACCTGCACACCAGTTGTGCGATAGGTGAAGCATGGTCTTGCTCTGACAACCTATATATTTATTTTAACTCCTGCAACACTGATGAGTTAACACAGCTATGACAGAGACAGTGAACAAGGCAGATCCTTTCCCATTGCCACCATCTGCCAAGTCAGGGCCAAATCCTGCTTTTGAATGTCTGCCCTTTGCCAATGCTTTGGCTTCTCCTCTCTGCCACCTAAGGAGCATTCCTTGATCTAGGTATTTTCTTAATAACCTTCCCCTTTGGGGAGCCCTGTTTAGCAGCAGTCTTGAGTGCTGGCTCTGTGTCCTCCTTGCTGCAGGGACTGGCTGCTGACGCCTGTGCTGGGTGGTCCTGTGGGGTCAGCTGGGCAGGATTTGGCCTCTGTGCTTCTTTCTGCTGCTGCCCACCCTGAAGGAGGGCAGCCGGCAGCGGTCCCTTACAGTCTAGGCAGGGCTCCCTGTCTCCCCTAGACAGAGCTGCTGGCATCGCCAGGTCTTCCCTAGTTTGGCCTCAGGCTCGTCTGCCGCTCCAGTTCTCCTTCCCCAGTCACAGCTCCCTTCTCCAGCACAAAGTACACTGCTGAAGTGGCCAGACCCTTTGCTTAAGTTATAAGAATCCTTACAAAAGGATTTTAAAACATCCTCGCAAATGATGAAAAAATTAATTTTTCTTGCCCTGCTCTTTCCTCTGAATTTTCCACCCAGATTTTCTGTAAGCTTGCCTTGGTCTATCTTGCTGTCCCTGTTCTCTAGTCAAGGAGTCCCTCCCTGCTGATGGTAGGTGACCTGTTCCCATGCACAAGGCAGCAGCAGCAGGGAAACATGCTCTCTTCTGCTGTGGGTCTGCGTCTGGGACGCCTCAGCTATTGCACCTCTGCCTCACCATCACAATTACTCTACAAAAGGGTCTCCTTGGCCCCTTCTTCTTTCCTAATATCCTCTCCCTGCCTGCTGGCATGCTGCCTGTGCCTCTTTTGCTGGGCTGGGGTGTCTGCCACCCTGTCCTCCCAGTGCACACGCTGTCACCTCGGGCACACGGGTATAGGCAAAGAACAGCCCCAGGCCCCTTAAGCCAGGCTGGTTCATCCTAATGATCTCAGGGATGATCTCAGGCATCAGGGATCAGGAGGATCTGAGGGATGATCTCACAGAGGGTGGGAGAGTCATGACCGAGAGGTTCTCTCACCTGGACCTCTGCCCATTCTGGAGAGACACACTGCTGAAAAACAGAGCAACAAGGCCACCTGCCTCCCTCTCCCCCTGACATTCCTTGCTCAGTGAGAAAGTAGCTTATGATTCCCCCTGTGAAAGGGAGAGAAAATCACACACCGCACTCAGACAGAGAGAGCGACAATGGGGTGACAATGAGGATGAATCAGACTTACACTCCCTAAAACAATTCTGTGGTCTTTCCCTTGCTATGGCATGAACCAAGAAAAAAATATTTCTTCTACAACCCTTTTACTTGCCACTTCTTCAGCTGAAACTAAGGTCTGTACCCAACTGTGTAGAAAGAGCCTCTGCTGAAGTCCACCCTGGAGGATGCTTTCTGGTGGCAACATGCCAAGTGAGGACATGCTAGTGCAGAGTCCCAGCTCACCCTCCCGTTTCCAGCCATGTTCCGGGGCTACTGGGAGTGATGCAGCGTCATTGGGACCCGCTCTTTGCTAAGCTCTCCACCCTGGCAGGAGGAACTGGCAAATCATGCTACCTGCGTACCGAGACACTTTCTGCCGTCCAGCCCCAAACAGCCACTCCACTTGCCAAGCTCTAGGCCTAGGGCTCAGTCTGAAGTTTTGAGGCCCGATTCTTCCCCCCCACATCCCAGCAAAATCAACTCTTGTGCCTTACCCTTCCGTGTTTTCAGCTTTTAACCAAGGCAAGCCAGGGGCAGGCCTTAAACTCACATTCAGTCTCAGGCAGAAGGATCAGAGATCATTACAAGTTCTGAGGGCCCCAAGGCATTGGAGGGGACAACAGAAAAAGGCAATTGCCTCAATGCTGGAGGAGATCCATCTGCATTCATAGCAGGACTGAGAGCAGCCAACCATGTCAGCAGGGCAATCCCAAGCCCTCCTTCCCCTTCCCACAGTAATGTCACTTCCAGAGGGGACACTGGGGTGGACTATGCCATGAGTTGTGCAGCTGGGTAAAGCCCAGGTACACAATGAGACTTAAAACTTCACTAGCAAGAGTGACCAACACTTGGTCACTCACCACCAACACACCTCACCAACAAGAGCAGATATAATACAGGGAACTTGGGACCCCTGAGTTATGGGGGTCTGGACCACATAAATAGGGCAGGTTCACTTCTAAAATGTCCCAGCAATGGTGACCTTTTCCTGGTGGGCTTGGAGTTTACAGTGGCAATGTGCTGGCACTCGGAAATGCTCTGCAGTGGGCTGTGAGGACACAGTCCCCCCAGAAACAGAGCAACAGTGAGGAAAGCAAGTCTCAGCCATCTGTAAATCTCAGGACACCAGGGAAATGCCCTCTTTTTTTCCAGCAAAAGGCTCTCTTGTGTGGGGAAGAGAAAGGCCAAGCTGGCACACTGTTGAAGCCTCCCTTTTAAGGTACCCTATTAACATCCCTTTTCTCCTGTCTCCCCCCGACCTGTCAGACCTGAAGGCCTCCTGGAAATGCACCGCGAGGCTGAATTTCGAGAACCGTCTTGCGACTTTTACTTGCGTGTCATCCCTCAAAAAGGAAAGAGGAAAAGCTGGGGGGATGCTGAGGGCTAAGATACAAGCAGCCCCTGCCTACCTGGTGTGGGAAGATGGCTAATGGAGGGTCGAAGTTGCTCTCCCTGAGCTGGGCTCACGCTCTGCACAGCCTGGCCAAGTCGAGAGCCTGACCTCTCAACCATTTCAGCCTCCGTAAAGGCTCAGCATCTGACCCGTGGATTTTTCTTTAAGAAGATGAGAGGGGTGGAAAACAAGCCCGCAAAGCCTCCTATAAAAAGCCGGACGTCCCAAGCCAAAGCCAATAAAAAGCTTCCCAGCTGTTCCCGCTCCTCCAAGCTGGCTTGGGCTCCGCAGGCAACAAAACCCTCCCAGCAGCCGGGAAGCCTGTGGGGTGCCGGTGGCCGCAGTACGGGGGCAGAGACCTGAGGCGAGGGGTCCCCCGGCGGGTGTCCCGCCTGGAAAGTCGGGTCCCAGGGAAGCGGTAGGTGCCTGAGAGAGGGCTGACTCAGCGGGAGGCAGCGGTTTGTGTAACCTCCAGCAAT
This sequence comes from Chroicocephalus ridibundus, assembly GCF_963924245.1. NCBI lineage: Eukaryota > Metazoa > Chordata > Aves > Charadriiformes > Laridae > Chroicocephalus > Chroicocephalus ridibundus. The sequence continues at coordinate 95,917,420 of NC_086284.1, read as the reverse complement.
CCATTATTACAAAGGGGCTTTCAGGAACTCCTCCGTGCCAGGCACAGCGAGGGTTATTGATTGAGGAGACAGTGTAAATGCACAGAGAGGCTCCATCCATTAGGGCCGCTGCTCTCCACCAATTAGAAAAAAATCATTACTCAGCAGCCATCAATGGGCTCTGCGCAGCGCTGGAGTGCATGCATTCAATCTATCTTCTCCCACCTCCCTGAAAACTTAATGACAACTATTAGAGCTCCGCTGAATGCCCGGTGTGTACAGAAGCAAAAGATTCATTTGGTAATCTTAGTAATTACGACGCCATAGGAGGACGCATGCTAAATTCAAACAAGGGTGCGAGGGGGGAGGCGCGGGGGGGAAGAGCCTGAATTCCTCTGTTGTGAAAGCCCTTGTCGTGCTCAGCCTCCCATCCCTTCCCACTCACCTGATGCCTCTCCCCTCCTCCCATGGCCTCTCAGGTGGGCTTTCTGGGCTTGCTTTTCCTCTTCCCCCCCCGCCCCCCAAAAGGGAAAAATCATTTTGTGAAAGTAAATTGAAGTGGGGCGACTTGGGAAATATTCGAGACCTCTGGATGAGGCACAAGCCTGGCAACGCCGTTTGACACCATTGCCCTGAGCGATCGAGGAGGTGAATTCCCATTTATGAAAGCCCGTAGAACTGCTCCGGAGCCCTGCTGGCATAACACGTACAGGGTGCAATTTATTTACTCTGCCACAGCGTTCTCTTCCCCCCCTTCCCTCCCCCCTGCCCCCATCGCCACCCAGCCTTTTCATTTACACACAGCAGGACTGAGGCAGAGTGAGACTCTCGTCTCCCTCCTTGCCCATGCATGTCACTCCAAGTTACGGGGAAAGCGAAGTCCCAGGAGGGAATTTTTGGAAGAGCTCAAGGATGGATGTGACATGTCATTGATGTTGAAAGGAGCAGTTACTTATAAGCGACGGTGCTTTTCACAGGCCTCCTCTTCCCCAACCCGGGAAGAGGTAAGTCATCATTACATGGGGGCACTGACGGTGTTCATCAGCAGCGAGAGCCCGGAGACTGCTGTCACTCATGCTGGTGTTCAACACCGCCCCTCCCAGCAGAGGAGAACCTACCACGCCACAGGCAACCTTGCGTCTGGCAGATTTCGTCAGGATAAGGGACAGCTACAAGAGCAGCATTACTGTTCCCTTTTTAGCACCCTCTACAGGAGCTGATCCTGCCAGGGCCACAGCTCGCACCGCACCAGCCAGTCTGAAGGCAAGGATTGCTAATGCAAGGAGAAGACATGCTGCCAGTGCCTGTCTCAGTTTAAGGTTGCAGGCTGACCTTGCAGGAGGTGAAGAAGTTGGGTCGCCGCATCTCTGTAGCTAACCTCAGTATGTCTGGGCTCAAGATGTTAGCCACGAGCAATACAGGTACAAGAGGTCTCAAAAGCAGTCAAGAATGAACAATACTAGTCGTCTTAGGCCTTTGCTTGGACTCCTTGGTCTTTTTCGCATGGACATGTCGTAGGAAGAATGTAAAAGTTCCTACGCCCCCCAGCAGATGGAAAAATATATCCAAGTGAAATGGCACAGACCATCATGGGAAAATTAGAAAAAAAATAAAGTAAATCCCAAAGACTCTACTCAGTTTTTATTTTGGTTTTACTCGGGGGAGGTTCTTTTAAGTTCAGGCAGATTTAGTCAGCACAGAGTGGAGTGAAGGCCTCAGACTTCAGCGTGTTGTTAAGGAAAATGTAACCTCCAAACTTTCTCAGAAATAAAAACAGAAAAAGGAAGACATTAAAGATTATTCAGTGGGGAGAATAGCTTATGAAATACGAGAAGGGCACTGAGGGAGAGGTAACTGTTGTCTGCCATGTTACACAACATAGGGCAAGCACAGGGAGCCCTTTCCTTGTGGAAGGCCAAACAGGCCTTTGAAAACCTCAGATAAACAACATATTAGCATCCATCTTAATGCTGTCCAGCAACAACGATGAAAAAACACAAATGGCTACAAGCCACATGCAAAATGATATTGCAGCCTGCGTGTGCCCCTCATGTACCCCAACTCTCACAGAGGCTAATGGATCACACGATGGGGTCATACCCCTGTAAGGTCAGCAACCAGAGGTGACTCTCATACTCTGTCCTGATGACCCTCTTACTGTCTGACATTAAGCGGCTTTTAATGTTAAAGTTTATTAAAGGATGAATTCTCAGCCAGGCAAAAGGGCACGCCGTGGAAAAATGCAACAAGAGCAGCGCATGCAAAGAACAGGGAAGAAGAGGAGGTTGGCTTCCTCAAAAGACTCTCCAACGCTTTTTCATGCTCCATGCACTGCCAAAAGGCACAGCCCATCTCCATCTCTGCTTTTTGGCTGGGGAGAGCCTCTGCAGCAGGGACACTGGAAAAGGAAAGACCACAGCAACCAGATCAAAAGACAGTCACCTCCGTGATTTCTATTCAGCCATCCCTGACCTTGAAGCATCCAATGTGAAATCAGAGCCAGGAAGGGCAACGTGCGAGAGTCCATCTGATCTCCCTCTCACGGGGAAGGTGCTGGCAGCTACCACGTGGGCTGTGGATCCGGCCATCTGCCGCAGACGTGGGGTAGCTGTGTGGTTGCCCAGCTGGCAAAGAGACCGGTGGCTGGCTGGCCCCTGAAAGAGTGAGGAAGGCCTGCAGGTTCAGCACAGATGGCCCCAGGAGACTGTGGCATTGCTTGGGCAAAGAGTTTTGTCTGTGGCCCGTGATGCAATGGAAACCAAACTCACGGGTGACCCTGGTAAGGTGCTTCGCAAATCAGGCAGAATGCTAGATCAGAGGACCAAGCACCATGTTGTCTCTTCTTCTCTTTATGACCTAAAGCCAAGCTAGCTGCTAATGTGAACTATGGAGCTCATTGTCTGACTGCCATAAGACATGGAAACGCTTTCCCCGCTTAACTGGGAGCAGGCGATGCTGGGCTTCCCACTATAAACAAATGTACTTATCTGCAAAGCCTTGACCACTGTCCTCCAAGATTCCTTGTGAAGACCTCAGCAACGTGGAGAGGGTAAAAGGGCAGGTACTGAATCACTGGCACTGGCCATTTACTTCAAACTGCAGGCTTTGGAGGACGAAGGAGGATATATAGGATCCTTTGAGCTGTGGGGCACTTACTGTGTTTCTCTACATTGGTGCTCAGAGAATGGTGTAGAGGATGATTGCCTGGAAATACATTTGCTAAGCTATTTGCTTAAACTACAGAGTCACTTGGGCACCATCAGACAGAAGGAAAGTCATGAGCTCTTTTGCCAAGAGACTATTGATAATGCCCTTGAAGAGAAATCTTAAAGCTCTGGGACCATTTGCTGAGTGTCCTTTTCCACATTAAGTATGATTATTGTATTTAAGGGGTAAGGACAGTAAGATTTAGGGTCACAGTTAAAAAAACTCCAACCCAATAGAGACACAAAGCCAAAGCTTGAGAAGACGCACACGTATTACAACAAATACTCAAAATATGGCTATTTTACAATATTTCCATGGATAAGACTGATTCTTTTTGTTGACTCTCCAAACAAGAAAATGGCTCTAGCATACATCACCAGAGTGAAAACTCTGCTGAGATGTTCCTCAGTGCGTGCCTGGGGATAGTGGGCAATTTCATCTCCAAGGCTTTAATTCATCTTAAATGACAGACGCACATCCTAAATGTCTTCTAATGAGATGACATTTGTCCAGGTTCTCTTCCTGTAATTCCATAGCTATTCAAAGAAGCTGGAAAAAGAAATCTGCCCAGGGGCTGCTTGCAGATTTAATACAGTGTTTTGAAACCGTACAGTGTCCTTTGCTGTTTTGCAGGATGTGTTATTGCTCTGGGTGGTGTATTTTCAGCATATTTATTTACATTTGGAAAAAAGTCCTCTTGATGGTCCAATCCTACCCCATTTGGAAATACTTCAGTCGGAGCCTCTCAGGGCTTCTTTCCAGGGTTCTCTTGCCTTTCATTTTAGACTGAAAAAATGTTTATGGACTTGTAGATGTTTCTTGGTGATTAAGCTGCTCCTTCTGGAACCCTGAACTAGTTTTGTCAGAGAAAAGCACTTCTACTGTTGCAGACCAGGCAGGAGCCTTGCTTTGTTGGGATCATTGCTTTGGTGTCTTCCCCTCACCCCTTTCAGTATTTACGAGCTATCTCTTAGCTGCAGTATCTTTCCCTCTCTCCTAGAAAAGCGTGTCCTCTTTTCTATAATTTCCTTTCACCACCTACGGAGTGTTTCCCAATCTGTCAGCCATTTACAACTCCCTCTGTTCTCTCTCATCCCCCTCCACTGTGCTTTTGTCAGTCATTCCTTGTCTTCCCCAGCTCTGTTCTGTTTCCTTATCTTCTGCTTCCCTCCTTCACCGACATGGCATCCCTCTTATAATAGATGTCCCTCTGGCTCCTTCTTTACCCTTTGCACTGTGACTATGTCTCAGTACTAACTGACTGGCCACTGTGTGGCAAGGCAGGTCTTCCTGTCTTCTCTTGGCCCTTGTCTGAAGTACCATTAATACCTATTGTTTCTTTGGATCAAAGGGAAAGCCCCCAGCATCCCTCAATCCTCTGTGTGAGGTGCCCCTCACACAGGGGGAGAGCTGCAGGCTGGGGTGAAGGATGCAGCCCTGTCCCTCCTCAGCATGAGGAAGGACCTTCTTGGACTTGTACCCTGAGGAGAGGGAGAGGAATGAAAGATGGGCTACCTCCTTTCAGGCTTATCACCTCTGCCTTGTTAATGTTCCTCCCTTCCTGGCCTCCCCCAGCCTGCCCTGCAGATGCCAGCTATCATTTCTCTCAGATCGTCCGGCAGATTAGCATAAACCCAGTTGCCCTCAGCTGTATTTACCTTGGTGAGATTGTTGCTTCTATTTCAGACCTGAAGAAGGGCTGGGTTGTTTTTCCCAGATATACTACTTTGTTTAATGAAAGATGCTCCCTCTGCCTACATCCCTTCCACCCTTTTAGGCAAAAACATGCTGGGGTACAATCTTCTACTGCCTCCCCGAGACCCATCTGCTTTGTCTCCTCTCTCCCATTCGAAGAGACTTCTTCTCGGAGAGGACAGGCTTCTCACCATCTTCATGGAAACAACGTCCCTGTTCTGTCTTTTCCCATAGTGAAATTCATGTTGCTGGAAGGGTCCCTGCCACACTGTCATGAACGACAACGGGTCACCCACCAGCTCTGTAGAAAACTAGGCAGAGTCTCCTTCCAGCTGAGGTATGAGGACTACCTGCAGCCAAAGTAGGAGACTAGTTCCAAAGTCATCGACCGGAATATATTACTGCCAGACGCATCCCAGTACTCACACAGGGTCTGAAGTAGTGACGGTCAATGCAATTGGACAACAGCGGGGTTACAATCTGAAGTGTTCGCCCTACCCGATGCTACCAAAATTACAAGGCGCTGGGGCCAGGAAGTCCACAAGACTCATTTTGTGCTCTGCTTTGTGTCTCTCCACTGCAGACTCTGTTATTCTACTGTTTTCCCTACCTCTGTTCCCAGCAATAGGGAGACCTTATCTGCATGGAGCGTAGCCTGGGCTGCTCCTCTTTTCCTCGACAAAGCGTTGGAGCAGGGCAGAGCCCGTGGGCAGGCAGGAGACGGAGAGAAGAGTGGGTGAGTGGATTGCCCTGAGGAAGGGAGTTGCCAGTGTCTGAGGGCTGGGGTGTGAGGGAAGGGAGAGGCTGTACCAAGCCCTCCAGTGCCAAACGCCCCACAGGTTTTGCCGTGGGATGCAGTCCCTCAGGAAGGGTTTCACTGCCCTCGTGTAACTGGACCAACTAAGCAGCAGGAATTAGAGAGGGATAAAGAGAGAAACTTGCCTTCCCCTGGACTTCTGAACCTTCCCAGCAAAAATCTTTGTCCCAGAGGCTCAGCAAAACTATAATACTTGATGGTGCTGTGGCCCTTCTCTTGGTATCGGTATCATGAAAGATTCAAATGGCATTGTCCACCTCCAAAGCTTTTGCAGAATGAATCAGTTTTCCTATGTGCCTGACTTGACACACATTCCCTGACCACTTGGAGGTCACAAATTTAATTAAACCTCAGTGAATAGTAGCAGACCTCACAGAAATAAAGGCCTTAATCCAATCAAGCCACATTTGTACTGCCTGTATTGCATCAAGCATGGCCAAAGCAGAAGGGACAGACCGTGGCGAGCTAGAAGGGCCCCAAGAAGTTGCTCCGTACACCGCCAATTATGGATGATAATGTGATTGTGACACTCGCAGACAATACGAGCAATTTCTCAAACTGGAGGTCCATGGCTTGGTATTATCACGCCCAGCTAGTGCAAGAAACAGCTCATTCTTGGAGTAAAATGGCTGTGGCTTTCGGGAGAGCTATCATTTGTCAGGTGGAGATCAACTTCAGCAGCAGCTGGTACAAATCTCTCACAAAAGTCACAGGTTTGCTTTGTATTGGTCAGTTTTGGGGGAATCTCGTCCTCTCTTTTCTGTAAAAAAAAAAAAAAAAAAAAAAGGAAAAGGCAGAAGCAGCCTGTTGCCCTAGGAAGTGCTTTTAATCAGCCTGTGCAATACTAATTAATTTTGCATAACGTCTCATGCTGCATTCCACCCTGGAGGAGGCAATGCTTGATGTGTGGGCCAGGTGATTCACTGGTGATCAGAGGAGCCGGCTGCAAGTTTTTCTGGAGCTGACAGAAAAGTCTACTGAAATTTTGAGAGGAGGAAAATGTGACAATGTCTTCACAAGCCGGTCATCTTCAACCTGGGCACCTGGGTCAACATTTGCAGAGCGTTGAAATTTTAGCAAGGAAAGGACAATTTCTTTGCTAGAGAATTCACAGTATTCACCCCTGGTATAGAATTCCGACTAACCCGGTATAGTAAATATTATTTCACTGATCAGATTAAGGAAGATGCAATCTGTAAGCAGAATTGTATGGGGCTTTGAGGCATTTTCTGGGTGAGAGGCATGTTGCTAACTGTCAAAATATTAGTAAATTGTGCCTTAACAGTTAAGTAATTAAAAAAACTCCAAAGCTCTGTAACAGGAGTGAGACAGGTATATAGAGGTGGGAACTGGTTCCCGGTGGCAGGTTCTGGTTAGGAGAAAAGGCGCTTGAAGTGTGTAGCAAGGCAATGTTAAAGGATCTTATTGCGAGAGACCTCGAGGGAAGGTAGGAACAAAGAGCTGTGTGCTTCACAGAAGCCTGCATCCATCCTGCTCAGAAACGGGACCAGAAAATGGAGGGGGAATTGTTATGACTCCTTGCTATTCAGACTGAAGTAGGAGATAGCGATCACGCTGCTGATATTGCTGTTCAATGCTGTACAGAGAGTAAAAGAGAGTGCGGGTCCCAAAATGTTTGTAATGAAAAAGGAATAACGACATCGGAGGGAAAGCACAACTTTTGCTTCGTGGTTTTTGTAGGTAGAGCTGAAGTTTTGCTGCACCTTTCCTTGCACTGGTGGAGGAGGGGGAACATACAAAAATTACTTTCATCGCAACCACTCAGCTTGAAAAACGGGGCTTTAAAAAGGAGAGAGTGGGAGAGAGAGAGAAACCTGTAATATTTTACAAACCATTTCACCTGCCTGACAAGCCGCCCAGGATCGTCTGCAATGTGCAGGAGGTATCACCCTGCCCATTCTTCCCCAGGGACCGGCTCGGGGGAAGGCTCCTGCCGCCGGCCAGACCAAGCCGATCGTAGATGCCTTCTGCTCTTGGTGCTGCTTGGAGGCTCTCTGCTTATGCTGGAGTTCAATAGGCTTTGCCCCTGTGCTCGTTCAGCTGATTAAAAGTCTTTTTTTTTTTTCCTTTTTTCTTTTTCTTTTTTTTTTTTTTAAGCCACCAGCATGTGAGCCACAAGGATTCGTTCATTATTGCTCAGCCGTGCTGCGAGATGCCGTCTAGAAGTAATTAATTGGGCAATGCTTTGGAAATGTGGAGTAAAAAGATTTTTCAGGGGAAAAAATAATGCAGGAAGGGGGGGGGGAGGCTTACATTTTCCCTTTGAAGTGAGGGATCTTTTGCTGAGAGTGAGGGAGGCATAGCCAGAGAAACAAGCTTGCTTGTTATTTTACAACATTATTCGCCACAGCTGTATGGATAAACACGTAACTTCAGCCTGGTTTTTTTTCCACCTCGTTTTAAAAATAACCACAGAAGCGGGACTTTGTTAATGACAGTTTGTTGTGGGAATTTTTTTTTTATTTTCAGGAGAGGGAAGCCTATTGCAACATTCCGCCCTTCCCCCTCCGCCCCCCCCCACCAGCCGGGGCAGGCGAGGGGAGAGCCCTGGGAGGTCCGCAGGGCTTTTGGTGTCGTTTGCAGAACATCTGCTCCTTTCCAGCCAGCCCTCAAATAATCCTGCAACTTTTAACAGGAACCACAAGTTCATGCAAGGAAGAAAGGGTGGTGAGCCAGCAGCTGCCGGGCAGGCCTATTTATACCCAGGCTGCCGGCACTGAGTGACGTTGGTAATTCCCCCACGAGGTCCCTCACCCGGCACAGCATCGGCTGCGCTGTTCTCTCCGGCCACGGCCATGGGATTAAATGGCACTAAACGCAAACCAACTTTTTAGACAAAACTGTCCACCACCATCACTCGAGTCTGGGGGGGCAGGTTTGGTCAACTCGCCCCGAGAAGGTGGCAACTCAGCAGGTCGCTTTGCAGTCACCCTTTTTCATGGAGGTCCTGCAGACCTGGGGTCCACCAGTGCTGGGAATCTGGAATCACTCTAAAAATTTACTCTAAAACGAAGCGATCCTTCATCCCAACAGGACGGGGAATGAAGTGTAGGGAGACTCAGTCAAAAAAAGGGGAGCCCTTGGAGAAGGGAGGGATGTACCAGGAATTATGAGAGAGCTGGAGCAAGAGTAGGACCTGTGGGCAATTCTTCACAGAGGCAGAGATGATGTGTCCAGTTTTGGGCTCCCCAATTCAAGAGGGACAGGGAACTGCTGGAGCAAGTCCAGCGTAGGGCAACTAAGATGATTGAGGGACTGGAGCATCTCCCTTATGAGGAAAGGCTGAAAGAGCTGGGACTCTTTAGCCTGGAGAAGAAAAGGCTGAGGGGAGACCTTATTATGGCATACAAGTATCTAAAGGAGGGTGGGTTGAAGGAGGATGGTGCCAGACTCTTTTCATTGGTTCCCAGTGACAGGACAAGGGGCAATGGGCACAAGTTGGAACATAGGAAGTTCCGTTCAAATACACGGAAAAACTTCTTTACAGTGAGGGTGACAGAGCACTGGAAGAGGCTGCCCAGGGAGGTTGTGGAGTCCCCTTCTCTGGAGACTTTCAAGACCCACCTGGATGCAGCCCTGAGGGATGTGCTTTAGGCAATCCTGCTCTAGCAGGGGAGTTGGACTAGACGATCTCTAGAGGTCCCTTCCAGCTCTGAAGATTCTGTGATTCTGTGAGTGTATGTGTGAAGTCTCCAGGCAAATCGGGCACTGTGTATCCAAGTGTACAGATAGTGGCACGATGTATTTTGCATGCCTTTAGCAGATTTTGAACCGAGAGGCACACAACCAATTGACTTTCTGTTTTGCAACAGGGAATCCAGGTAGCAAATTCACAGAAGAAAATTGAGTGTGCCCTTCTCACACAAAGACCTCCATCTCCTATGAGTTCTGTCACACCTGCGTGCCAGAGATGGCACATATCCAAAGGCGAGGGCTGCAGGAACTGCTGGGGGAAGGAATTATGGTAATATAAATAATAATTAATAGAAATAATCTGCTGCCACTCCCAGCGTCCGCCCACTCCAGAGCCACCCAGCCTCTGACACAACCCAGCATCAGCGTTTCAGGCAAAACACAAGCAGCCCTCTCATTCGTGGCCCTAAAAGAGGGATAAAAGAGGTCCCTCTGCCTGCCAGCGATTTGGCCCAGGCACCCCTGTCCCACCAGCAGCTCTCCGTGACACCGGGCTCCCCTCACACACCCTGATAGTAGTGGCTCTGACACATTGGGAAACCAGGTGGGGCTTTGGGATTTTTGAGTTTGTGGGCCATCTTCAGTACCTTTGAAAATGGAATGATTTGGCATCGAAAGAGCAAGTGGAGATTGTAAAGAAGCTGGAAGGAAAGTAGCATGTATTTGCCAATCTGTGGCTTTAAAGGAGTGTTGCGTTCCTGGCCGAAAGGGCTCAGCTGGGGCTTCGAGCTCAGCATTGTTTTCAGCCTGTTCTTCGGGTTGCATTTAATTGCGCTGTTGCGTGACGTTTTCATGCTATTTTAAGAAAGCCTCTATACTCATCAAAATTATCAGACACACGCACAGATTCCCAGAAGTACCCCTCACCGCAAAGGAACAGGCAAGCCTCCTCAAATATCCAGGGGGGGTGGGCTGATCCACCTCCCCCTTCCGCCGGCTCCTCGGCCCTCTGCTCCCCCCTTGTCGTTCCCCCCCTCATCAATAATCTGCCTGCTTTCGCTGGCAGTGATGCTCATCGGAAAGGGCAGCTCAGTGAACTGGCAGGGACGGGATCCGAAGGTCATCCGGGGATCCCCAGCCACCGGCCAGCCCGCCCCGAGCCTCCCAGCCAGCCCAGGGGCACGGGGCTGGGAAGCAGCCCCACCGCCGCTTGGGGAGGGAGAAGAATAGGGTAAAGAGAAGGCAGAGAGAGAGAGAAAGAGCACAAAAGAGCGCGAGGTATTTAAATAGCACTTGGGACCGGCTGTTGTGAGGGGGCCTGGGCCCTTTTGGATGCTGTTGCTGACACTTCTAAACGAGCTGACGGCACCGGGTCTAGAGGATTATGTTCAGTAGCGACTTGCTGTCCCTGCCAGTAGGCACAAACAAATAGCTTATTACATCGGGGCCAATGTTATCGAAATGGCTTTAAAAAAAGCAGTCGGCTTTAGTCTCCCTCTGCTCATTAGAAACCGTGGTTAATCACTTGCTGTGAAAAGGCTCACCACCAAGTTGCTTACTCCTCCAACCCTCCTTTTCTGCCCTTCTCACAAATAAATCCCTTATTCAGCTGGTCCGTCCCACGCAATCAAGTAATTCCTTATGCCTGCCACCCACTCTGCCTGGATTAACCTCAGGTGGTCACTACATTGCAGGTTTCTTGAAAAGCGCTGCCTCCGAGCAACCTCTTTTTGCTTTTTATTCCTAAGCCTGGGTTTTAAAATCCCTCTGTGTATCTTGAATCAGCAAGACTCTTTCCCCCCAGGCTCTGCTAGAAGTTTAATAGCCTCTTGTTTCTCCTAAGTCCGGGTGCTGAAGGTACTCAGCCTTACTGGTGCTGGATGTAGGAAGAGCGCTGATGAGGAGGCAGCGACTGCTGGCTCCCCAACCCCGCCGGCCACCTTCTCCACTGGCTGCTGGCTCCTGGGCAAGCAGGGCTGTTTCCTGCAGTCCTAGGCTTTTGAACGGAGGCAGAGGCCAGGGAGACTGGTTTATTATATCTAAGTGCTGCCTGATGTCAAGTGATGGTGCTGACGTCTGGTGTGGGGACGTTTTGATTGCCTCTCCGGCCTAGCTGGCAAAAGCGCCGAGACAACGACTGAAGAACGGGGAAAGTAACGCTGTGGCCCTAACGAGCTGCTAACGTTACCACGGTTCAAATCTCTGGCCAAAATATACAGACTTTCCTTCTGCAAGGTGCTGTAGGCAACTTCGCAAGGAATCCCTGTGCCCCCAGGCAGCGTTGGGTGTAAGCAGGCAGGGTGGGCTTCCACCCCTCACAGGGTATCCACCGATGCAGAGCAGTCTCTGGCTGGATTTCCAGAAAGCCCCAGGGTCTCACTCTCACCGATTACAAGAAAGAAAACTAGCTCAGAGGGAGACATTAGAAATGCCTCTAAATGGAGAAACCAGCGAGACGCCCACGTTCACTGAAGAGGCAGTAACGTTTCGTGGGAACATGGGGAGTCAGTTTCACACAGCGAAGTCTCAGCTACTGGGACGCGATTTTATCTGTGTCACTGTGCCCTGTGTTACTGCCTGCAGATGCCGTGTGTGCGACAGCACTGCCTGCAAAGGCTCCAGACCCAATGTGTGTGACAGTATCATAGCATCGTAGAATTATAGAACCATAGGGTTGGAAGGGACCTCTGGAGATCATCTAGTCAAACCCCCTGCCAGAGCAGGGTCACCTAGAGCAGGTTGCACAGGAACGTGTCCAGGTGGGTTTGGAATGTCTCCAGAGACGGAGACTCCACCACCTCTCTGGGCAGCCTGTTCCAGTGCTCTGCCACCCTCAAAGTAAAGAAGTTCCTCCCCATGTTTAGGTGGAACTTCCTATGTTCAAGTTTGTGCCCGTTACCCCTTGTCCTGTCCCCGGGCACTACTGAAAAGAGCCTGGCCCCATCCTCCTGACACCCACCCTTTAAGTATTTATAAGTGTTGATAAGGTCCCCCCTCAGCTGTCTTTTTTCCAGGCTGAAGAGACCCAAATCCCTCAGCCTTTCTTCATAAGAGAGGTGTTCCAGTCCCCTAATCATCTCGGTAGCCCTTTGCTGCACCCTCTCCAGCAGTACCAGCACTGGTACAACCAGTACCTCTCCAGGTACTGCCTGCAAAGGCTTGGTCACAAATGGCAGCATGGCTTTCGCCGAATCCCAGTGAGAACAGAAAAGAGGAAGGTGCTCCATTTCCCGTTTTTCATTTCCCAGGGGCTCCATTGCCCCCCCAGGGCTTTGGGGACAGGAACCAATTTTCTGCCATGGCTTCTGGCTGCTTTTGAAAGTGCCACTCAGTGTTCCCAGCCGATAGGAACCCGGTGAAGGTCCAGCTGCCACCGGAGGTCCTTTCGCAGGCCACACAAGGGGTGGTTTGAGCTGGCACGGGAGAAAATCCACTGGCAGAGGGAGCGGGGACTGCAAGTGCCAGCTGTGCTGGGGAGCTGCTGTCAGAGACGATGCCTCTGCCGAGCGCCCTGCAGCACAGCTGGCGCTCCACAGCTGGACTGACTTGTGCTCGGGGCAGCGAGCAAGTCGGCATGGAGCATGGAGAAGCCGTGCAGGCATGGAAAGAGTGGCCAAGTGAGACCTCAGCTTAAACTTTCCAGGGGTTTCAGAGGGATTAGCCTATACGGCAGCGTTTTTAAAGCTGTTTCAGTCTTTCATTACGTGCATCGCAGCGCAGCTGCTCATGGAGTTTCAGAGGGCACGCTCGGCTCAGCACTGACTCTGGAGGCTGGAAAAAAATCACAAAGCACCTTTTTCCATAACTACCTGTACAGGTTCCCTCACTGAATTCACACCAAACAAATTACAGCGCCTTATTTGAGACATCCCCTATAGCTCAGACCAGGCTAACTGCTGCAGCCTCCCCTGAAGCCACTGAGACACCAGCACAACCAGCCCGTGGTTTGCTACCGTAACGCAAGTGGACTGGTTTTGGTGGAGGGAGAAGTAACGCTCATGTGGGACGGGGAGGCCCCTTCCCTTCGCACAGCGCTGGGCCAGGCGTGCGAGGAAGGACAAGCTGCTTTAAGGCCTTCCTCCACCGCTGAGGCAGCTGGGGCTGGACCGATGCCCGGGTATAAACTAAAGCAGCTTCACAACTGCTCTAATTTATGTCCGATTGCCAGCGGCCCCGGGGCATTTCTGTCAGCTGCCGCTCAACCAGCTGTAACAGCATCCTGGTCTCAGCTTCTCCTCCCAGTTGCTCACTGCTTGTGCCGGTGGCTGAGAGAGATCGGGCTGCAAGCGGCCCCGGCACGGGTCCTTCTCAGCCAGACAGCTCTTCAGGGCACCGGTGCTGCTCACCCCGTATCATCTGGCCAGGTTATAGCCTGTGTTTCCACCCCCCTGGATGAAAAGCGCATCCTACTCATATGGTACGTGTGACGGTGCTTCGCTATCTATATCTGTACATATGACGTGAGTGGCAAACTCCTCTGCAAACCGCCCACAAATCACCCTGGAGTCAAAAAGCCCAGTCACAAAGACTACAAAGAAAAATGAAAAGCGCTGTCTGAAACTCAGAAATAGACGATGTACAGTAATTTTTCCCGTCTCTCTGCCTTTGCTGGAATTAATCAACAATCTCTGCCTGCAATTGCTGGGAGTAATTTATTTCAAGAAATGCAAAGAAAGAGCATTTAGGATAAATATTTAAATTTCCTCTTCCAGCCCATCCTATTCTCAATCATTGTTTGTGTTCAATTCAGTCAGCTATGCATAAGCTGATGCTCATTCTCCTTGCTCTGGTTATTTACATATTTTTTCCTGTACTGAATCTCTGATCCCTAAGTCTTTCCTGGGTGGGGAAAGAATTATGTAAGTAATATTCCCCCGGGGACTGAATTCTGGGTGAGAATACATAGGATCACCTGGGGCATGGAGAAACCCTGGCAGACGGGGCTGGTGCTCCCATATGGATGGCAGTACCTGCCTTTTTTTCACTTACTCCCCCTCTCCCTTGAATGATGAAAGTGGTGGTACTGAGGAGAAGGGAACAGCATGAGGAAAAATGCAAAAAGCTTGGTTCTGGAAGGTGTTTGTGTGCCAAATCATACCATGCACATAAAAAATGAGATTGGAGTTAGTTGTAAAAAAAAATAAAAGCAAAACCTTTACTGTTGTGGGAACTATTTAAAAATGTTTTGTTGGTGGTTTTTTTTATAGGAAAATCACTTAAATTGAGCTGTGGGAATAATCAAACAAAGGAGCATAAACTTCAAAGGCAGTGCTTCGTACTTTTCAAATTGAGAAGGTTGAAAAGAGGAAGAAGCGAGAGCAAACCATTAATTCTGATCTGTGATTGCTCATGCATGCGTAGGACACGGGTTTCCCCTGGCTTCCTGTAGCCAAATATCTATAAACATGGTCTGGATGGGCCCTGGCTGACCCCTCGCCTCATCTTGTGCCGCCCCACCGAGGCTGCGCTTCCCCCTTTGGTGAGCCCTAATTAACGTGTGCCGACAGAGGCTTGAACCGGGGCGGGGTGGGGGAAAGTAATACATAAACTTTAAAGAGGGCTCATCCACCACGTGCAATTTGTATTTTACACCTCATGAATTTTAACAGCTAAAGTTATAACTCCACCGTTAACCCTCTGTGCGCCGCCACGTCTGCCTTGGCGGTCCAAGGAGGGAGGCTGTGTCAGCACGCCGCATTCCTTAATTTTTCTCCTAAAAGAGCTCAGCCACTTATTCAAGCCCTTCCTTTCACACACATCATGCAGGCTGAGTATTAAGAGTTGCAGATGCCCTCCAGATACCGCTAAGCGGCCGCTTAAAAACAAAATAACAAACATAAAAACGCAAATGACTGCAGCATGGAGTTAAAAATCTCTGCACTGCTGGCAGGCTTTGCACATAGCCCTGGCTGGACGGCTGCACGCTCGATCTTCCGCAACTGTCATTTAGACTGTCATTAAAAGTTACTGTTGTGACTCTAAAACAACACCTTGAAACACTTGGCGGAATCAGAGGGAAGTTGTGTTTTTTTTTTTATAACATGAAAACTGCACGCGGAGGCGAGAGCTGGGACCTCTGCTCCCCGGTGGTGTTTCATTACGGGCACCGAGACCATTAAACCAATTTCCTAGTGCTCGGGTGTGAGGTGTTTCTTGGATTTCCCCAGCTGAACCAACCAGCTCAGAAGCCTGCAATTCATTAAGCACGTTATCAGGCAACAGCCTCCCCTGCTCTCTCTTCGCCGTGCCTGCAATCCCTAACTTGCAGCTTGGTTTTTTTTCCCCCCGATTTGGTACAGCAGGAGACGGGATTCAAAGTCTCTTTATTTGGAGCCACGGTGCCCCGGGGCCTCACTTATTTGAGTGCGAGTGGCTGTGCGAGCCCTGCGGGTTCAGCCTCTGCTGCCCAGGGCTCTGCAGCCGCCGGGGGTTGGCTATAAATGAATGAGGTCGGGTAGCCGCGGTGGCCCAGAGCTCCGCCGGGGCTGTCCCCCTGTGCTCCACAGCAGGGTTTATCGGCCAAGCCGACAGCTGGGAGCAGCGGGATGTGGATCAGAGCGAGCCTAGCTGTCCGGAGGGCAAGGTGTAGAGGTACCCCGTGGCCAGCCAGCCTGATGAGTGCTGTCGGAACTAAGCAAGCTGTCAGCCCCTTAGCTAGCGCGCTCTAGCTAACATCATAACGTGAGACAGTGCTTTAAGACAACATCTTAACATATCTTAAAGGCAAGGCAATGTGTCCCTTAATGCAACCTAAACAAGCTAAATCTGGCTCAGGCTTGCACGTCAACACTCCCTTTCAGAGGGTGGCAGGAAGGATGTCGTCCCGACAGTCACAGAATCATAGAATGGTTTGGGTTGGAAGGGACCTTAAAGACCATCTAGTTCCAACCCCCTGCCATGGGCAGGGACACCTCCCACTAGACCAGGCTGCTCAAAGCCCCATCCAGCCTGGCCTTGAACACTTCCAGGGATGGGGCATCCACAGCTTCTCTGGGCAACCTGTTCCAGTGCCTTACCACCCTCAGATTAGAGAATTTCTTCCTAAAGGCTGAGGGATTTGGGTCTCTGCAGTCTGGAAAAAAGAAGACTGAGGGGGGACCTTATCAATGCTTATAAATACTTAAAGGGTGGGTGTCAGGAGGATGGGGCCAGGCTCTTTTCAGTGGTGCCCAGCGACAGGACAAGGGGTAACGGGCACAAACTTGAACATAGGAAGTTCCACCTAAACATGAGGAGGAACTTCTTTACCCTGAGGGTGGCAGAGCACTGGCACAGGCTGCCCAGAGAGGTGGTGGAGTCTCTGTCTCTGGAGACATTCCAAACCCGCCTGGACACGTTCCTGTGCAACCTGCTGTAGGTGACCCTGCTCTGGCAGGGGGGCTGGACTAGATGATCTCCAGAGGTCCCTTCCAACCCCTACCATTCTGTGGTTCTGTGATTCTGTGATCCCTCACCCTGTCGCTACATTCCCTCATAAAGAGTCTCTCCCCAGAGGGTCTTTCTCCTCCATGTCCTGGTTGCCACGGCGCAATTAAAAATTAAAATTTTTAATTTTCAGTCTGTATGCCTTTTCCAGAAAAGGGGCAGAGCCTGAGAACTGCTGCTGAGGACTTGCTTTCCTCTGCTGCGCTGTGAGGTACCCTCAGGAGCCGTCGGTGGGCCAGGGATTCAGAGCCACTGCCTGTAGACTGAGGAGGCACGAGCTGCCACCCAGCCTGGTTTGGAGGAAGTGGCGCCCTGGGCCAGTTTTTATCATCCCTTAACGAACTCAGAGTCGCCTCTGAACTGGGCCCCACACTGCTGTCCTGGAGCCACGGCAAGTCCCCCGGTGATTTGGCAGGAGGCATTGCTGACTCCTCCTCCATCAGCGGTCACCTGATGAGAAGCAGGAAAAATTGTCCCGTGCTGAGGTCTGCGTGGCTGCAGCTGGATGGCTACTGATGCTGGAGCCCACGGGGACACCGCCGAAGCACGGCACCCTCCTGGGAGCATCCCTCACAGGGAAAAATAGGGTTTGGGAGGGCTGCAGCCAGGCAGGGACAGGCTCCCCCTCACCTCCGGCCCTCCTTTTCCCCTTCCTTCGGAAGGGCAGGTGCTGACAAAGGGCCTGCGGATGCTCGTCCATGCCGGGCTGTGCTGTGCACTGATGCTGGCCCTCCGTAGTGCGGGAATGCCTTTTCTTCCAGGGCGGCCTTTGCATTTGCAATTTGAATTTAATCCCGCGAGCTAAAGATAGCTCCGGCTCGCTATTGTTCCTCCAGCTGGCAACAGCTTTATTTCTTTGATGCTTTCAGTTCTCGGTCGTTTCCAAGGAACTGGCAGAGACACTTTTTAATACAGAGCCTGTCCCAGCACTGTATCACGCTGGTCACCGCGTCCCACACTCCCGGCCCTCCCTTAGGTGCTCTGCTTCCCGCTGGCGAGGTCTCCTGCAGGGGCTGCAGGTCTCCCTCTTGCTGGCACGGGCTTCGCCTGCACGTATCCCTGATGAACTCCCTTCAAATCCCCTGGCTGGCTCCAGGGCTGCTCTGCAATGGCTCCTCCAGGAGCCCGAGTCTTCCTCAGGAACAGACCTTTCATGACAGCCTCACTCAGGTATTTTTTAATTACTCTTACTACCATTACTCCACTGTCAGAAGTAAGTGATGTGATCCTTTCCTATATTCTTGGTGGCTATTGGGGTTCATCTGGGTACTTCTCTAACCCACCCTTTTTTGTGTGTCTATTTGGTAAGAATTTAGTAACATCCTTTATTTCAGGAGCTTTCTGTGTCGCGTCAGCCGGGGAACCACATGCTCTGCAAGGTCACTGAATGCGTGTTTGTCTCTCAAGTAGTTTGAACAATGATTTGAAGCGGATTAATGCTAGTAAGCTCTTATCTCTGATTGCTTAGGTTTGTATTTGGTATATGAGCATCACACACATATACATCATACGCATCATACACATTGTGCTGTGTATGTGATTTGATATCTTCTAATCTCAGGGACAAAAACTAGGTGCTTTTCCAAAGATTGAATTTGGGATTGTTCCATGCTAATTCATGTTGTTAATTAGCTAGAGCAGGTAGCCAATAAAGCAGCATAAATGATTTCAGGTTCCTTAGGAAATGTGCCAATACGAATGCAAATACCGATTTAGACGTGGAATTTTCCCAGCGCCTCGCGGTGAGACTCATTCATTAAATTAAATAAAACGTGAGACGATTGCAGGCTGCTGCTGAACATTTTGTGAGCTGGAAAAGGGAGGACGCTGGATGGGTAAATCCCTCCCTGGGCATATCGGCAGCTCTCATCCCACGGGCAGGAAGGGTGGGGAGAGCCCTGCGGGCAGCAGCCAGCCTCCCAGCCCCGCAAGCCACAGCGGTGATTTCCTGGCTCTGGCAGGAAGGGCTGCCGGTTCCTACCGCTGGCATGCTGCCGATAGGGTTGCCTGCCGTTGCCAGGCATGGAGCTGTAAGGAACTGCATGGGAGATGAATGCAGAAAAAAAAAAAATAAATAAAAAAAGTCAGGCTCCTGAAGCGTTCAACAGGGACGCTTTCTTTCCCACAGAAGAAAAAGCCGTTCCTAGGTGGAGGCAGTATTGCAAAAATCGAACACAGCACAAGGGGAAAATCTGCCTCTGGGTTCCCAGGTAAACTAAGGGGAATACCTGCAGCCTTTTCCCCCTTTTCTGGGGATCGGCCCAGCGCCACAGAAGACTGCATCTGAGTGCATGATATAAATACTGCTTTTAAAATACTTTTCTCCCCCCAACCCTGCCCCAGTTCCTGGTTTGGCACAAAATGGGGATCTCAAATGAAAGCAGTGCCGCAGAAAAACACCGACTCTTTGGAAAACTGGCTGTGAAGGAGCGCAGCTACTAGGGACCAGACTCTCCACCAGAAGAGTGGAAGCAGGATGTGAGAAGTCTTCCAGGGATGGGTTAGTTAGACGGGCCTTAGGGATGGACAAACACCAAAGCATCAGTTATCACAGAACCACAGAATCACAGAATGACAGGTGTTGGAAGAGACCTCTGGAGATCATCTAGTCCAAGCCCCCTGCCAGAGCAGGGTCATCTAGAGCAGGTTGCACAAGAACGCGTCCAGGCGGGTTTTGAATGTCTCCAGAGACGGAGACTCCACCACCTCTCTGGGCAGCCTGTGCCAGTGCTCTGCCACCCTCAAAGGAAAGAAGTTCCTCCTCATGTTTAGGTGGAACTTCCTATGCTCAAGTTTGTGCCCGTTACCTCTTGTCCTGTCACTGGGCACCCCTGAAAAGAGCCTGGCCCCATCCTCCTGACACCCACCCTTTCAGTATTTATAAGCATTGATAAGATCCCCCCTCAGCCGTCTTTTTTCCAGACTAAAATGATCCAAGTCCCTCAGCTTTTCTTCATAAGAGAAATGTTCCAGTCCCCTCATCACCTTTGTAGCCCTTTGCTGCACCCTTTCCAGCAGTTCTCTGTCCTTTTTGAACTGGGGAGCCCAGAACTGGACACAGGACTCCAGATGTGGCCTCACCAGGGCAGAGTAGAAGGGGAGGATGACCTCCCTTGTCCTGCTTGCCACACTCGAGCACATGTGTTTCGGGCTTTGAATGGCTTGGCAGCCATAGGACTGGGAGTCGGATCTCCCCATGTACAGCTTCTGGGACTTCTCCCACACTTTCTGCTCGAGTGCTTTTCTCCAGCTCCGAGGACCGTCAGACTGAGGGGAGCTGCATTTTGTCCCCAATGGCAAAGAAAGCAGACGCAGGAAGCCTTGGTTCTCTTGACACAGTTGGCGAGTGGTTGTTCATATCAGATACCATCTTAGCATCCCCGGGGTGCTCCAGGAAATGTGTGTACCTGTGCTGCACAGGTCACTGCTGTACTGAGTCCATGCTACACCTTCTGCAAATATATCCACCTGGCACCCCTTAAAAGACAAATAGCACGTTGAAGCAATTTTTTATCATCAGTATTACATGGGGATGAAATAAAACTACGAAGGCAAAGTTCGCCCTTGTGTTTCAGACAGAGCAACACTGATGATTTGAATTGCATGTCCCCTTGGGGGAAGCAATGACAGCAATGCCATTGATTGGGCTTCAGTCTGTGGTCAATAGCAAGCACAAAAACTTAGAGGAAAAGGACACGTCTGACAAAAAGACAAATAAGGGTCTTCTCCCTGTTGTGAGCCTTGTGGAAGACACTGTATTTGAGGAGCTGGTGATGCTGGACAGGCCATGTCTGCTGTACTGGGCCCTGTACTGGGGGGCTGCAGACCCACGTATGCAGCCCAGTGTAAGGGAACATGCTGAGATGCCGCATGCTGTCAGCGTTGCGCTCTGGCGGACATCCTGAACGAGAGAATGTCCCTACCTGTCAGAAGAAGATATATGATTTTGTTTGTTGCATGAGATTAAAGGCGCTCTGGTATAGGAGAGAGACCCAGCCCCTCGATGATGGGATCTGCGGTCTGTGCTGTGGCTGTTCATCTGGAGGCCATCCGATGCCGCGTGTAAGTGGGATTCCCAGCAGCCGAAGGGACATAAGAATTTATCTCTATATTCCTCTTCTTATTTTCTATAATTAATAAAGCAGTTTTATTGCGCTACCTGCTGCTGTGCTTTTCTTACTGACACCCAGAGAGACCCCTGTGCCTCCCCATGCAGAACGCCCTCTGATTCCCCTTGAAGTCCCGCAGGGGAGCTGATCCACAAGGAGCTGGTCCAGGGTCTTGCAGCCTAAAAAAGACGGGGTTCTGCTCAGACTCCGGACAGAGTGTGGGCAGCTCACTGCCACTCCGTGTCATGGGAGGGAGGGTGAGAAGCCGCAATGGGGGGCTGGACAGCTGGATCCAGGCAAGGGGGCCACTAACTCAACCCCTTCCACCTACAAGGAGACACAGCTGCGGCTGCAGCCAGCGCACACGGAAAAACCATTGGCATTCGCTCCCCAGCCTGGGTGATCCTCCCCCTCCCGGTCTGCCAGGATGAGTCACGCTTGCTGCTGGAGCCGAGCCTTGGTCCCGTGCCAGGAACGCGCTCCGGAGGGAGACCGCAGAGAAATACAGAATAATTTGCAAACCCATAAAAAAAAAAAACCCACCCCTTTGCTTCTCCGTGGGGGTCCCTCAGCAGGTTTTTGTAGCAGGTGTCGCCTGCATGCCCGCCCTCCCAGGAGGGGACAGTCCCCTGCGGCTGGTGACCTGGCAGGTCCGTGGTGTGCTGGGGACAGGCTGGGAGTGCCTGGAGCACGTTGCTGCCAGCGGCTGCACGGGATGGAGCTGTGCCGGCTGCGGGACCTCGTGAGCCGGGTGCCTGGGAGCGTGGTAACGCAGTGCCGCAAGCGAGGAGGAACCCCGCTGGCCATAAAATGGCACGGAAGACCCCCAGGAGTCATGTAGAACAGAATGGTGGAGTGTAATGAATAGTCAGACATATGGTAAAAATGAATTAATGTCGAGTTGCCATCCACTCTGCCATTTTTTTTTTTTTCTTTCAGTTTCCCCACTGTGCCTGTCTCCTGGCATCGCTGAATCTTGATTCAGGGAGAGGCAGCCAAGTATCTTCCTGTGAAGCCAACATCGCGTCCCAAGTTGGCCAACAACTTGGTAGTGCTTTCTCCTGGCTCCATCTGGCTGGGACTCTCTCTCCTGGCCTGCTGGAGAGTGACCCAGCCCCATGGGCACGGGTCTGCCTCTCCTCCCCTCTGGCGGGGAGCCGCCTGCCCTCAGGAGGTGCCAGCTGATGGGGAGCACAAGCGCCTTCGAGCTGCAGTGAGCACGTCAAGGCAAGTCCCGGGTCTCAGGCCTCACCACCTGCAGACGCGGTGGCCCGATTCCAGGACTGCAGGAGGTTCACCTGGAGCTCCTGGAGAGCTGGGGTGCCAGGGCTTGTCTGCTGTCTGGGGGATGCCGGCTGTTCCAAGCAATGTGCTGGCAGAGTAAGGCGGAAAGGTCCAGCCTGGTGGAACAAACCTGCGGGAATGGCTTTTGAGGGCCTGATACATTGCTACAGGCAGCAGCAGTGTATACATGTGTGTATATATGCCAATGTATACGTGCATGTGAGTGCCCTGAGTAATCCTAATTTTCCCACCAAGAAGAAAAAGAACGCCAGGTGCCATGAGCCAGTTTACGCACTGTGAGGAGCTGCTAGAAAAACTTGCAGAGCCTAGTCCAAGAATTGGACTAAAAAAAGGCAGGAATATTGTACCCACCCTTTGCCTTCCTGCCCCAGCCTCTCCTTCCACAGACAGCTGTTTCTGCACTGCACACAACATGGATGGGCTTTCTCCAAAACGAGCGTGCTGCTTCTTGGCTGGCACCACTGCTGCGTATGTCCCGACTTGAACAGGTCTTGGGAGGTAAAACAGAGGGGCAGGAGAGCAGCTGGGGGACCGTGCAGGTACTGGGGGTGCTCAGGGAGCCTGCCTGCCTGCCTGCCTGTGGGTGCAGCCAGAGGAGCAATTTGGTGGCAGCAGCGCCAGCAGAGGCAGGCGTTTGCATGCGTGTGTGCGTGCGAATGCGTATGCGTGTGTGCATGCGACAGAATATGGAAATGCTTGTCCTAAAAGAGCGAAAGAGGAGCTACTGCCCGGAGACACGGATTTGACTGGAGCTACACCTCTTCGTGCTTCTGGGTACCTCCACCCCGGAGCGGGGAGCATCGCACCCGCTTCCCTCATGGCAACACCCGCCGTGCCTGGGAGGCAGCGCAGTTTTAATCAAGGCTCCTTGCTGAAAGCAAGCCGCCTCTTTCTCAGTCAGAAGTCCTCACTGACTTGAAAAACAGCTGTTATGGTAGGGCTCCTATTCTTGGATTTCTTGGAAAAAATGGAGTGCTCGCAGGGGCTAAAGGGCAGGAGGCAGAGGTCGGGGACTTGTGCTCTGCCGCTGGCTCAGCCGCTGGCTTCTCGCATGATGGGAGGCAAGTCACTTATTTTTTATATTAAATAGGGAGAGGGCAGAGAGAGGAAGAGAGGAAGGGGACAGTGCTATTAAGCAACCTTTGTGAAGCGATTTGAAACCCACAGTGGAAAAAAGCCGTAAATGTCACATCACATTCATTACCGAGCAGCGGCGGCTGCAGCCACTGCTTGCAGAGAGCCACCGCTGCTGGGCCGGCCTTGGCAGGCTGCTCCCCTGCCGCCAGCACCTGTCCCTCCCATTGCCGCCTCCCCAAGTCATTTCTATTACCCAGCAATCACCCGTGACCCCGAGATATTTTTAATGCCTGCATTTTTAGTGCTGCCGTTCTGTGGGCGCGGGGCTGTTGGGCAGCCCAGCTCTCCCCTGCTGCTTCCTCCTTCTCCACCTCCTCCTCCTCCTCCTCCCTTGGGTGCCCGTGGTCCTTCCCTTGCGCAGGCATCCCGCTCCAGCAGCCCCACAGGAGAGATCAGACGTGGCGGCAGCTGGGGAAACAATTGGGTGCCAAATTAGAGCGGCTTTTCAAGTAATTGACTGATGGAGCAGCACTCCTACTTAAAAAAAAAAAAAAAATTAAAAAAAATAGTTTCGCAGTATGACTCACCGAGGCGTCTGTGCTCTGAGCTGTTTAAAAGTCAGCCCACGGTGGAGGTCAGGGGCCAGAACTGTTTTGCTCCGTGCTGCCGAGGATGCCCTCTCCCTTGGGAAAAGCCCTGCCCCGGGGTTTGCCCGGCAGAGCTGTGAGATGCTCCGGTGGTGTAACCCTGGCCCCATGAAACTCAGCTCCCCTCCGACCAGGGGCTCAGCCCCTGGCTCCCACGGGCTGGGGGTGAGATCCCCATCAGCCGCTGGAGACACTTACAGCTTCTGACACACCAGGGGCTATGAGAGAGCTCCCAGAGGGATGTTTTAGTCAAGAAGTCAGGAGGGAGAGTTTCCTCCAGACCTGGGCTAACCTCGCATCCTCTCCCGCTTCTTGCCGTGGAAGCAGCCAGAGCGCTGCAGGCTCTCAGGAGCACCGCGGGTCCTGACAGCATTCTGAGCAACAGCCCTGGCCGGGGAGCACCTCCAGCCATGGAGGGCAGCAAATCTGACCTTAATTACTGCTAAAAGATCATATAGATGGGTTTTTCCCCCTGGTCTCCCTCCATCATTAACATTTTAACAGCTTTTGTGAAGGAAGGAGGGCCAGAGAAGACAAGAGAGCAGCGAGAGTTTCACGTTATCACAGGACTCTGGGAGCTGGGGCTGCAATGAAACATCCTGATATCCCGAGACTCACAATAAATAGAAATGATTTCTGAAGCTCATGAAGCACTGTACGGGCAGTCAAAACCAGCAATAAGATACTCTCGCTCATCTTCTTTCCCTCCCTTTCTAGTGGAAAGGAAAAAGAAGATTTCTGCATGTTGCAGGTATTGTCATTATTATAAGTGAACCTGGTGTTGAAGAAAAAAATGTAGGCAAGCAAATTTGCTTCAGGGAACCGGCCAAAGCCCTCCTTGACTGTCAAAGAGGTGACCCTGAGGATGGTGACTTGTACAAGGGGTGAGGATGTCCGTCTTCATTGTGTTGTGCTTCGTCTTCCAGCCCTGCTCCCACAGGGGTGAGAGATGCCAGGTTCCAAACAGGCTGGCCCTTCTGTGCTCGCTGGCATCAGTCTTCTCCTCCGGAGCAATACTCTGGAGCGAAACACTGAGCAAAAATTCACCCTAAGTTTTCCATGCAAAACTTTGGCCCTGGCTTCTGAAGCCAGGCCGCGAACGAACCGGAGTGAAAGACTATCGTATCGCCGTGGCCAGCACACAGCCATGGGTGTCCCCAGGCGGGACCAGCCCTTTGCTTGCCAGGGACTTTTGCCTCACCCTGCGCTATCTCAGAGCAGCGTGCCCTCACCCCGCTGCCCCCCGCAAGCCCGGTTTCCAGACTGCTCCCAAAGCTCTTTGCAGTTTGAAGTGTTTTATTTTAGGCTTTTTTTTTTTTTTTTTTGCCCTGTCAGATAATGCGGGTCACAAAGCCGGGCAGCCGAGCCCAGTTCTTTGTACTCTGCCATTTCCTCGTCGCCGATGTCTAGCCCTTATATATTTTTCATGGAAGAGTGTGTCGATGGTGCAAAGGCGCCTCCTTGCCTTCCCCCAGGTCTGATCGTTTTCTCTGGTTTTGCGTACAAGGGGGTTAATTAGAAGCCAGCGTCTCCCCCCACCCCAGCTAATGTGGAAACCTGATGAGGAGCCAGCAGCGAGAGGGGGGTGAGGAAGGGATTAGCAAAGCTGGGGAGAGCAGATTTCCCTGGCCATGTCCTCAGCACCCCAGGAGGGTTTGAGTCTCTCCCTGCCCAGCTCCCACGCGGACACCCCGGCAGAAGAACGTGCATCCTCGGCTGTCCAAAACGAGATGATGGCACATCCCCGTGGCTCCTCCACATGGGGTTTGGCTGGTGAGGAGACTTTGTAGTCTCCTGGGCTTGGGTTGCGGGGTGGGGGTGACTGATTTTGCCTCTAGGGCAGCTCCACCAGATCCCTGCCCTTTCTCTTCTGTTCCTGTGTGGATGGGGAGCGTGTGTGTGTGTGTGTGTGAGATTGTGGTGTGTGTGTGTGAGAGAGAGCGAGCGCTGGCTCATGCTATTTCCTCCCTTCCCTTGGGGCTTGACTGGGTCCCTATTTTTTTTTTTTCCTGCTGCCGCTCTAATAAAAAAAAGTGGCTCAGCCAATTCTCCTGAACCTGAACGCAGAAGGAAGGAGACAGGGAGTGAAAAATGTGAAATCAAATAGGAATATTTTTTTTCCCCCACCAGGCACAGTCGCCGGGGAGCGGGGCTGGGAGCACCGTGGCCATCCCCCTGCAGCAGGATCTGGGGGGAGGCAATAGTTATTCATGCTGTAACCAGGAGCAGGAGAGCTGCTCCCCCCATCTGAGAGAGCTCGTTACCGCCTCGAGTTTACTTA
This sequence comes from Chroicocephalus ridibundus, assembly GCF_963924245.1. Taxonomy (NCBI): domain Eukaryota; kingdom Metazoa; phylum Chordata; class Aves; order Charadriiformes; family Laridae; genus Chroicocephalus; species Chroicocephalus ridibundus. The sequence goes on along the minus strand of NC_086284.1, from coordinate 95,891,224 downwards.
AAATACAGCTCTAATTACCTGTTTAAACAATAGCTCTGTCCCTTCCTTGGTCTATGAAGACTGCACACATTTTAATTACCGGGAAGACCTTGGCCATTCACCTTTCTGAGGTATTTAATGCTTCCAGTCAAATGCCTGCCCTGATGCACTCTGTTACCATGCCACCTCTCGAACTCTCGCCAGCGGAAAACTGCAGGATATCGCTGGTGAAATGACATTCTCCGGCTGATTTTTTTTTCTGCATAATCATGGTATTTGGGTTAATTTTGCTGTGCCGGGCCCATTAGTCTTTGGCTCCTAAACAAGAATACGCCGGCCCTCCTCCTGCCTTGCCTTTTCCCCTGTGCACACATGAAAAATAGGGCTTAGATTGTGTCTTAACGTGCGATATGTTGTAATGCTGTAAATGGATGCCAAAGCATCCAGGATGGGAGCGCTTGTTTTAGAGGCAGTGTAACCGTCACGGGAAGGGGTCTCCTTTTCCTTTGCCCGGATGTTGAGCCGTTCACCCCAGCACCATGTCCCCTCCCCACAAAACTTCTCATTTTGGGGTATTTCTCTTTTCCTAGCAAGCGGTGGGCTGGAAAATGCTTCCGATTGCAGAGCAGTGCAGGGAGGGATCCTGCTGAGCTGAGCGCCCGGAGGCGATCGAAGCACTGCCGTCCCTGGGCGGGCGAGCCGAGCTTGCCGAGGTCTCGTCTGTGCAGCCATGGGAGCCTGGCCGGCAGGAGAGATGCTGCAGCTAACGAGCATCCTTCCTCGGGGGCCTTTTCCTCACTGATGCCGAGCGAGCACAAGCTGGATTGCCCTGAGAGCTGAATCCCCAGCGGCTTCCCAAGCTTCTGGCGGTGGCACAGGGCAGGGGTAGGGCTATTCCCAGCGGACAACAACTTCTTCTGGATCTCCATCAGCGTGGATGGGAGAGCATCCCTCTGCCACACTGGGCCCAGGCAACAAAAGGGTAGCAAGAAGGCTTTGCTTCACAGAGTGCCTGAGAAGGGGGTCAGGATGCTCAGAAGAGGGGAAGCCACATATTTGCAGTCAGAGAGAAGAAGGAGGCCAAACACTGCCCGGCCCATAAGTTGCATCCCCCAAGAAGCCTTGTCTGTGGGGCTTGGTGCAGCCGGCTGGGAGAAATCCAGAGTAAACTCAGTGAGCTGCCCGGAGGGTCTGGAGCTGTAAATCTCAGCAGCCTGGATTTAAAGAGCTGCCAGAACTTTTCACAAGGTTAGAAAAGTGCTGGGGAGGCGGCAGAGGAACACCTGGCCGTTTCATCCTCCCTATACCGCAGTGCTGCCGCTTGGGATCTTTACCTTCCCTTCAGGAGTTGGTGAAGCATAATGGAGCCTTTTGGGACTGGAAGATACTGCTCTGATTTAGGGTAATTGCCTGCGTGTCATGATTCAGCGCATCAGTTAAGCGCTCGTCCACCTCTGGACATGATTAACTGGACATGATTAACTGTAAAGACCACAGGGATTTTCCATGGGACTTACGCATGTGCTTCCCTGCTGTGCTGAACTCGGCTCTCCGTTACCACTACCGATGTCGGTGGGGTTGCCGGAGAGCGAATGGAAGAATTCAGCCCTTTTGTATTAGATCCCCCTTTGTTTTATCTGACCGCTAAAATTGCAGAGCTGGAATATTTCAAAATATTTGCTCAGCTGGCCACGAAACGTGAGGGTTTCTTTTGGGGGAGAACGCCTCATTTCTTCTCCAGCCAGATCAAGCACCTCCAGCTAATGATGAAGCATCACGGCGCGCTGAAGCCCCGCTAATGGCAGCGTCCTGAGGAGTGAAGATAAACAGTGCTTGCCGCAGCATGGGGGGATGCCGATCCCTCCCCTCCGCTGATGACAGAGGATGAGCAAAGGGAAAGGGGAGGGGGGAAATAACCGCGCTGCTCTGGATGCCCCAGTTTTCTTGTGCTTTTTTTTTTTCCCATTTTATTAATACCTAGTAGCCTTACTGAAGCTAAGCAAAGAATCCCTTTCATCCGCTGGTCTGTTTTCTACCTTTGATGGCCAGCCTTTCATTTTACTTTGAGGTATCCCCCCCCCCGCCTCAGAAAGCTCCTTGGCTGCCTAGCCAGCACATTTGTTCCTCTCTGGCCGGATGCAGATGTGACCAATTTGCTTCCCCGACACAATGCAAGTGGAAGCAGGGGCGGAGAGGGGAGGAAGGTCTGCCAAGCCGAGTCGCGCAGCAGAAGGCAGCGAGAAGAGCACCGCGCTATTTATTCCCTTGCTTCCACTGGGGTCTTCAGTGTCCCGGCAATGGTAAATCTTAACTTTCATGCTATAGTGCACCGGGATGCAATTTACTTCAAAGACAGCATAAATCCCCGACTGCTGCTTATATCACAGGGCTGTTACATAAAAAGGGCTTACGCGCTTCGGCCTCCGGAACAGGTTTGCCCCTTTTTCGGCATCTATCTAAACCGAGTGGCCTGCGGTTGGCCTAAAAATCTCACAAAGGTCAGAAAAACTAGGCTGTCCCTGCCCTTCTGAGCCATCGGATTGCCCAGCTCTGCCACGCCGGCCCTGGGAGCACTGTCCCCGCGTCCAGCCCCACCATCACACAGTGGGTCCCCCAGCCCCAGGCTGTACGGAGATGGGGGGGAGGCTCTGGGAGGTGTTTTTTTTTTCACTCTCAGGAAAAAACGCTAGTGCTGGGGAGAGAGGGGAGGAAGGAAGCAAATTCCTCCCTCCTGCTACCACAGCTGTCTTGCCAAAGCAGAAACCCGGAAAGCTCTTTGGTCGGGAAAAGCTGTGAGCGAGCCGGGTGCCCTCGCTGGGCAGGTGGGCTGGGGTAGTGCGAATAACCTGCCCTGCCTGCAGGATGAAGGGCCTGGCCATCAGCTGCTCTCAATCCCTTCGTCTCCATGAGCTACACAAAGTCGTGCCACTTTGCGCTGACCCCAGGAGCTTTTCGTTGCAGTGGCAAATGTCATAGGTTTAACCAGGGGAGTGCTAAAGACCCGCTTAGGCACGTGAAGAAAGTGCATTTTCAGAAGCGATAGAGAACCTGCAGAGCTCAGACCCTAGTGTCAGGAGTGCCATGGCCAAGTAGAGCCCCAAATCATTTCCAGAAGTGGGACTTTGGCTCTGTTCAAATCCTGTTTATCCACCCCTTGGCCAAGAGAGTGGTTTCCTCAGCCCGATTCCAGACAGCTGTCTTGCCTGGGAAGACCGTTCTTGTGTGTATGCGCTAGCGAACGAAAATCAAGCTAGAAAACATCCAGTTAAATTTCTAAGAATTTAATTTCTTGGCTGAACGTGGGAACCTAGACATTTTCTGAATATTGCTTTTGGAGTGAAAGAGGAGAAAAGAAATCCCTTCTGCCCTCTGTAGTTCAACCATATTAATAATGTCTTATTTGCAAAGCTGTTTACGCCTCCCTTTCCTTCTGCCGGGGTGCTGCTGTGGATCTGCCCTCATCAGAGCGCCGCTATTAGCTGGCTTCATCGTGTGGCGATGCTTCATCGTTAGCCAAAGTTGCTTTATCTTCGTGAGGGAGGAATAAGCCGTTCCTCTCAGAACCACCCATATTTCATGGCCAACTAAGCAATATTGCGAAAACATTGAGATTCCTCAATTTCCTTGATCGTATAGAGCAGATGCTGATTTGATGCTAGGAAAACTGATTAGCCAACCCCTTCCCGGCTAGTCTGTCACGGCGCTGACAGCCCCAACGCAGGCAGCTTGTCCAGCAATAGAAAGGCTATTACCAAGTGCATCTTTCATGCAGCGAGAAAGAACGTTTTCTAGCTGCCTCTATGCACTGAAAACAAATTTCCAAAAGCCCGCATAGCAAAGCGCCGGGGTTATAATCCACTTCCGTGCAATATTACCTTGGGATGTGTTATCACTGGAAGTGTAAAATCCAGGCTCCTCTCCCGTGTGGAGCCCCGCTGTCAGTAATCGAAGGTTTTGCCTGGCCGGGGGCCTGTCTGACTTGCAGGGCTGGCTGTGAAACCAAGGGCATCACTGGATGCCGCTGTCACGCACAGCCGTGCGGGACCCTTTTAAGGCAGCGGTGGAGCCGCTGTGGCGGGGTGGGGGAGGGGGGGGAGCCGAAGTCTAGTGTATATAATTTCAAGGAAACGCGTAGGCTTGCCAAGGCTAAAAATCAAGATCAAAAGTTCAGGGTTAAATTCAGCTGTCGGGTCTAGATAAGCTTATCTCCAAAAAGTGGCTTATGAAGAGATCTGCTCTGGGCTGAAATGCTTAACTGGTGACCTGCGGGACTCGGGCACTGCTCTCCTTCCTACCAGGGCTTACCTCCAGATCTCCATGTCTCCTGCGTTTCAGATGCCAAAGCCGTGGCGGGGAGGCGGGGGGGGACGGGGCTGTGTGTGGATAGCGTGTCAGGACAGCTGCGCTCCGGTCCCCCCCCCCAGCCTCCTGCAGATTTACGCACTTTCGCTTATCCCGGCTGTCCCAAAGAGAGCGGCGAGCGGCGAGCACCGTGGTTTTGTTATTACACAGAGGCCTGATCTGGCAAAAAGGGAAAATTAGAGAATTTTTTCCAAGCATTCTTTTCCACTCAGTGGAAAAAAAAAACAACAACCCACCCAGGCATGCCTGTAATCAGCTGCAGGAGCAGAACAGCCCTCTTAATTTATTTTAAAGTGTCCTTCAGGAGTGTCTGGTTAATAACCACGCTCCACGGTGCTGCGTTCCCCGAGGGGGGAAAGGGATCGCCTGGGAAACTCGTGGGCTTTTTTCCCTGGATAGGATGCCCTCTGCTTCATCCCACTGGAGAACGGGGAAGGGAAGGGTGCACACAAAAGAAGCAGGATGGCGGGAGGAGGATGGGGTCCTGCCTCCTCCCTGTAGCCACCATGGGACCAGCAGGTCCACATTCGGGATGCTGCGGAGGGTTGCTGGCACACAAGGGGCTTCCACAGCTGCAAAAAACCCCTGTGGTGTGTCTAATTCCAGCCCTTCGCTTAAGAGGGCTGGTTAAAGGCATCACAGATTTGAGGTGTGCAGCATTTGCACCGCGTGCGTCGCAGGGCTGTTTGATCCCATCGGAGGTGTTTGCAGTGCACGGGTGCGACAGGGAAGGGCAGTAAATAGGGAAAAAGGTCATTTGATTAATCATCTTGCAGCCTAGTGGCATGGTGGCCTTTGTAGGGAAAAAAACCCAAATCAATCTCTTTAACCTGTCCCTGTTTTTAAAACCTACGCAGAAGTTTCCGGGATGCGGCGCGGAGACGCGGCTCTTGGTTAAACAGTGAGACACGCAGCCAGCCGGCCTGTTGCCGTGAGAAATTAAGACCGAAGCAATAAAACAAGCCTGGAAGGCTGCCAGCAGCAGGAAGCCACGGCAGCGGGGCAGGACGGGGCTCCTGTCGGGTTATATGTGAGGTGCATGGGTCGCCCCCCCCCAGGGACGGTCAGCACTCACTCCTGCCCCCCACAGGCAGGGTCCCCCTTCGAAGAGAAGACCGAGCTGCCCCATATCTCCCAGGGGAGTCCCCTCTCAGCTCCGATGGTTTCTTGCAGAGCAGCCCCGTAGGCAGCGAGGCTGGAGGAGACATCCCGCAGCACCCAAGGAGTGATGCCGGCACCCAGTGCCACCCCCCTGCCATGTCCCCTTTAGCTGCCCCGGGGTGCCAGCAGCTCCCTCCGGCCCCTGACACAGCACATAGGAGCTGCCAGCTCCAAGAGAATCCCGCACCCAGCTTTTTCCTCACAGTCTATGATTTCTGTGCGGAGATACACGTGTGTGTACGTCTGCCTGTGAGAAAATTACATTTCAGCCAAAAGGCAACGCGTCTTATATTTGAGATGACAAAGGGACGTATTGAAATGCAGTAAAGTGAGTCATTGCTCTTGCTACCTTAAAACGATCCAGAAACGTTTGAGAGACTGAAAATTAGATGTTTCTTCTTAAAAAAAAAAAAAAGAAAGAAACAGAGCTGTTTTACGGGTCTGGGAATACCAGTTTAAACTTTTAACGTTCCCTGCACTCTTCCTTTCCTTTCTTACTTAAAGGCAGACTATGAAATTTTGGCAAGGAGTTTATTTTATTTTGAAAAACAAGCGTTTGTAATATCTAAGAATAATAGGAACATTCTCAAGGCTTTAAAAACCCAATGGGCCTTCACTGATAGTTTCACGTAAAGAAATCCAGATGCTGCAGCAGGGAGATCCTGAAAGCCTAATGGCCTTCAGCTCCCGCGTCCAGCCCCAGCCACACACGAGCCTTCAGCTGAGAAAGTAAAAAGGAGACTCGTGAAATGAAGTAGTATTTTTTTCTCCCCAGACCTTGTAGCTTTTCAAATATTGCCGCGTGGAAGGCTGGTGGAGATTGTTCCCTGAGCTAGTCACTGATTTACCCCACAGAAAAGCCCTAGGAAAGGGCTTTCTTGAAGACAATTTTACGTTGGTGTTGTTTTCTTTGTACTTTGAGGGCCATTTTTTTTAAAATTTTTTTATTTCTGGAAGCGTAAAGATGGTTTATTATGCAATCAGAGAAATCTGAGGCATGGGGTCCTGGGAACAAAACGCCACCCTATATTGCAAAACTTGTGATAAAAGCATAGGATTTGGGACTTCTGTTGCAAGGCGAACACGGAGTTTCCACATCCTGTTCTTCTGAGTGCAATCCGGTGTGCGAATGTCTGACGAGGCACCGGAGCAGTAGTAGTCTCTTCCTGCCAAAAATAAATGGGGAGCGGGGAGCTTAACTCCAGCTGGACCTGGTTAATCTGTGCTTAGATTATCTCAATTGCGCCTAGGATTAAGAAATGCTTTAGCAGGGACTAATCTTACTCCATGAACAGCATGTCTGGCTGACTTCTTAATCCCATCTCTTTGACTCCCGGGACTTGGCTTCCAAGGCAGATGGGCCTCGAGCATCCCTGCGTCCAGCCCCCGCAGGCATGGGGCTCTGCCTCTCGGTGGGGCTGTGGTGGGGAGCCTGGGATCGGCCTCAGGTCTGTAGCACAGCATCACTCTGCTTTTGGTCTTTCTTGCTTCCCTCTTTCCCCTCCTTCTACGCCAACCAGAAATCAGGCAGAAGGCTCCTCAGCACATGGCAAGCGCAATGCAAAGCGTTAGGCATAGGACAAGGCAGCGCTACATTAATTACCCTGATTTTCTGAAGAGATGCTGCGGCGGAGGATGAAAAGGAAGACAGCTGACGTGAGCACATTTCTTGCTTTCTGACGAGTGATGCTTTGAGAAGGTCTCCAGCGATACTTCTGCGGGAGCGTAACAGAGTTGTGTGCGCTGATCCTCAAGACAACCTTCTGGGAAGGTAACTCCATCCCGGCCTCTCTCCCCTGGAGACAAAAATAACTCATGGGAGAGCTGCAATGGAAATTCCCCATTTGGGGGGGAAACAAGAAAAAAAAAAAACCACTAAAAAAACCCCAAAGGACGTTTTCTGCTCGTTTCAGGAGAAACGAAACATTCTTTGCACTTTCTGGCAATTTAAAAAAAAAAAAAAAAAGCAAGAGGGTTTTGCTAGTAATAAACCACGCAAAAACTCCCAGATTTTTTTGTTTGCAAAATTGGCAGAATTTTGAGCGGCTGAATTTGGGTAGCAAAGTATAGGTTTCGCAAGTACGAAACACTCATATGGCTGGCATCCAGCAGCTCTCCTGCCAGGGAGGAAAAGCCTCTAACGCAGATTATCCGACAGTTTATGCAGCTCAGCTTCAGCAGGGGAGACCTTTACAACAGCAAACCTCCCAACAGCCCCGCTTATGAAACCCCAGAGCTCATCCCTGCGGTGTCCCCGGCACTGTGGGGTCCCCTTCGGGGCTGCCTCCGCTCCCAGCCTCCCTCTCCCCCGGGCTGTGCGATTCCCAAACTCGGACAGTGCCCAAAAGCACCGCTGAGCCGTAATTGATGCCTGAGGTGACAATTACAGAGGCCCTTGAGAGGAAGGCAAAAAGAAAAACAAAAGCCCTGCCCCAAACAAATAAGCAAAGCAGCAGCAACAGCAAATAACCCCCTGCACGACACAAAGCCTTAAAAGAGACAATAAATAAAGCTAATTAGCCCACAGACTTAGCGCCGGCTTGTGTGGAGCGAGCCTGGCGGAAGGAAGGGCAAACCCAAGAGCTGTTAGCCACAAAAGCATCACTTCTTCCTACTCTAAAAAAAAAAAAAAAATTAAAAAAAATCCCCAAGTGAGCAGAGGTGGTTGAGGTGACGCCAAGAAGAAAGGGGGAGCAGATGGGCAGGTCCTGCTGGGGAACGGGCTGATGGAGAGGATGGAGCCCCACTACACAGTGTCACAGAATGGTAGGGGTTGGAAGACACCTTCGGAGATCACCTAGTCCAACCCCCCCCACCCCACCCAAAGCAGGATGATGAGGACTTCCCCTCCTGCCCAGGAGGGGCTGCCCACCGGCAGGGGGGGGCTTTGCAAGCACTGTGCTCTGGGCCTGAAGGTAACGCCGGGACCAAAAGACTTTTCCAAAGGATGGTGACCTGCTTTGTCAGGTCCCGTGGGTGGCTGCAGCCCGTGTCCCTCCCTGGCCCCGCAGGCAGGTCACGGCTGCCAAACGGGGACACGGCAGGGAGACAGCCGGGTCGTTCAACTATTTAAGGCCAAGGTTAGGAAGGGATTAACACAGTTTTTCCAAGACCTTGAACTCTTCTCCTAATCTGGATTTGCACCTCTGAATTCACTGTTGAGGCCATTCACTGTCCCTCCTCCGTCTTGCAACCCCCATGTCCCTTGCAAGAAATGCCCTTGTTGGCACCCCATAGGTACCTTTGCACGTCCTAGCCTTAACAGAAACTACCTAAAAACCACAGAGCTTTGGGACCCAGACACACAATATGCTTCTCTGCTAAACATGCCACAGTGTCTCTTAACTCCTGACAACCATTATCCAGCTGCTGAATGAGCCTTGTTATAAGCAATTTTTGTAAATCATACTGAAAGCATAAAGTCAGAAGGAAAAAAAAAAAAAAACAGATCTTGGGTCATGAACTGCAGCAACACCTGGCAGGTTGGTTAAAAAAAAAAAGAAAAAAGAAAGAAACGCTAGGAAAGCTGTTGACACAAGATCCTAGGGTGATGGATTACAGACATCAACACGTATGTCACACCCAAGCCCAGGGCAGGGCTTACCCAGCCCTCCAGCTGCAGGGCTGACACCCAGCGCAGCTGCCTGACGCCCCATCCCGCACCTTTCCCTTCTGGGAGCCTCCCAGCAGCTGAGTTCAGAAAGGGCCAAAACCCAAAAGATTTTGAGATGTGACACAAACCCGAGGTTTGGGGTTTTTTTTGACCAAAAAGATTTCCGGTCCAAGGAAGACGGTGGCAGACGGGCTCTGTATCGGTGGTGGTGGTGGTGTTAGTTGGCAGCTCGGCCCCTTTCGCCTCCGAAAGGCAGAGGCGTGCCAACACAACCTTGCTATTGCAAGCAAGCAAGGCGCCGAGCAGGGGAGCGGATAAATGATGCGCGTCCCTGGGCTTGGTGCCTGTGTGCGCTGTGTCACCGGATTAGAGCCGTGCATGGGCCCGCGTGGCGGTTTGAGACATTCATTTTGGCCCTCGCTAATTACGAGCCCTCCAGCAGCGATCCTAACGAGCCAGGTAGTGCTCGCTGCTCTCGACGGGGAGGCGGGCAAGCACCATACCCAGGATTTGCGTGGTCTCCTCCAGCTTTGCTGGAGCCCCTCCTGGGCTCTGCTGATAACACCCAGCAATTAGCAGCTTTGCTCCGAAGGGAAATCCCGACAGGAAAGGGTGGGAGGGAGGCACAGGGCGGCGGGGCGGCTCCCGGGGTGGCAGCGTGGTCTGCGGGTACCAGCTCCCTCAGATGGGGAGTGTGGGAGGGGATGGCAGCCTGGGGGAGGCTGGAGGTGTGGGAGCGGGAGGAGCGTTGGGATGTCAGGAGGCATCAAAGCCAGCGCCTCGGAAAAAAAAAAAGAAAAAAAAAAGAAAAAGGCAGGGAGGAAGGAGGCCGGGGAGCCGTGCAGGTGTGACAAATTAAAGATTAGCACTGCCGTGTGCGGGGATGCTCCGCGCGGGCTTTGCGGCCGCCGGGGGTTTGTCTCGCTGGTGTCTGCCGCTGCCGTCACTACGTGCGGCACGTTTCCGACACATCCTCCGGCTTCGCCCGAGCAGCGCAGCCAGTGCCCTTGCCACGGCGCAGGGCCGGCTGTCACCCCGCCGTCCCCCAGCCTCCCTCGCCAGCCCTTCCAGCTACACCCTCTCATTAGCGGCTCACGACTCGCAGCCCCGGTCTTTGCCTGAAATCCTGCAATTACTCAGCGCGCTGGCTCAGACCCGGCTGCCGCACGCACGGTAGCCAAACAAAGGCGAGTGGGAACAGGCAGCCCAGCTGCCGCTCGCCCCGCAGCCATCCCCGGGCAGGCAGCTCGGCGATTTTGAGGGGAGGGAAACAGGTACGGTTCGTGTTTCAGGCTGAAATTAAAGCAGGAAGGGAAGGAACCAGATTGCCCATGAGCTGTGAAATCCGAGGAGGTTTTGTTTTATTCAAGGCGAGGCCATTTTGGCCAGCGGAAAAGTAGCTATCAAAATGGAGACAGAAAACAGTTCTGCCTGAAAACGCTGGGGCCAAATTGGCTTTGAGACTTGCGTAGTCCTGAGCCAATTAAAATGTCATAATAATGCAACCTCAAAAAAGAAAACCCCACCCAAACCAGTGTCTGCTAGTTATGAAAGATACGGAGGAAAAGAAATCGTTCCCCAGCTAGAAGTGTTTATCCAAATGGCTCTCTGTGAGGAAATCAGTGCGTGAAAAGGGAGAGGGAAAACCCCCCAAAGCAGCAGTAGGCTAGGTGCAAGCCTGTACTCTGCTCCACGTTTGCAGCACCTGTGCTCGTGTCCCCGGAGCTCCCTGGGGGTCCAGAGGGGTCTTTGCAAGTCTGGGAAGGTCCTGCCTGTGCTGCAGGACTGGGGCTTTGGGGTGGCTTCATTGCAAATGACAGTTTTGGCCTCTTTGTTGAATTTCCCAGCCTTGATGAGTCTTTGGGAGACATGTGTCCCCCAGGTATATCAGCAGTAATGGAAAGTGCCACTGTCACTACAGGCACTAACTCATCATCTTGACGACCCATCGATCCCCGGAAGAGTCGAGCGGAGGGTAAAATAAATGTGGTTTGCTGGGACAGGAGGGGAGGAGGAGAATACTGAAGACATTTTGCTTCACCAGCCACTGAAATCAGTGTAAAACCAGCCACCAGCTTCAGTGGACCCAGGGCTGGACTGTGCCCGTGCTCACCAAAAAACAGAAGAGAGGTGCTGAAAGGCAGCCCCCAAACACGGTCATCCCCCGGTGGAGGGAATCCCACCTGCGCCCCTCCAGAGCTGCCTCCAAACCTGCCCAGAGTTGCCAAAGCTCATGCTTGGTACCACCTTGCGATGAGGAGCATCTTGGACCTGCCCGCTGCAAGAGGGGGATTCCCATGTGCTCCCCAAACCACAGGGGACCTTCAGGGCTGGCAGAGAAGACTGAGTACCCCCCATTCCTGGGCTGGCGCTGCCCTACGGTGGGCACTCCGGAGCAGGGGTCTCCTGGAGGGATCTGGTGCCTGCCGATGCCGCGGGCTGCAGCAAGCCCTCGAGGGCAGCCCCACCGGCTAGCTGCCACAGCCAAGCACGGCGCTGGAGCTCATTAGCCGTGCTGTGAGGGAAGTTAATTAGCTCGGGGAAAACGCCGTGCTAATTTGCCTAACCGGCTTTTGGGACCAAGGTTAACCCCGCCAAGCAGGCTTGGATGCACTCCTTCTGGCTGGGGCTCTGCCTCCTGCATCCGTGAACGCAGGGGGGGATGCCCATGGGCTCCACAGCCGCTTTTGGACGTGTTATCCCTGCTCTTTTGAGGCCGTGCGATCTCAGGTCTCCCGGCAGGGAGGACTGCCATCCCTGGGACCGCTGTGATGCCAGCTGGTCCCCCTCATCAGGCAGATCCGTGGGCATGGCGTGGCGAGGGCAGCCTCTAGATCTGTGCTGAGCAGCCGTGCAGGATTTGCTTGGCGCAGGATTTGCAATGCCTGTGGCCGTCCCTGCCCGCCCCTCTCCCCATTCCAGCTGCCCCCTGCCCCCAAGTTACGTGCTGACCGCCCCACCGGCCAGGGCTTTGAAAGGGCGTCCTCTTTTTCTTTCTTTCTTTCTTATTCCCCCTGGTCTTGGACGAGTGTAGAACTTGGACAGGACGATTTGAGCAGCGTGTGGAGCATATGGAAGCAGGTCCCTGGCTGTGGCCAGGTGGAGGGAGCACTCAGCAGGCGGAGGCCGGGCATGGCAAGCCGAGAAGCGTCTCCTTGGCTCCGCAGTACACGGCTCCTTCTCTACCTAATGCTAAAGAAGTTGCTCTCGATGGCTTTAGAATCACTGTTTTTGGCACGCAGGAGTGTGGCTGTCCTCTGCTCCCCTGACCCCCACGGGAAGCCGAGCTTGGTTCAGTGTGACTCGCAGCGAGGGAGAGGAAGCAAGAGAAATGCGCAGAGCAAAGAGACAGGAGCAGGGTAATCTCCAATGCAAGCTTGCAAGCTTGTCTAAAAATAGAAGGCGAACCGTTCCCTAGTAATTAGCCAGGAGACAGTTTTATTTGCAGCAATGCGATTTCAGCAGCAGCGCCTTTGGCAGGAGGAGATGGGAATGTCCCAGCAGCTCTAACCTTGCGGAGCAGGAGAAAACTCGCCTCCCCCCGCCGAGGGACGTTTCCCACAGGCAGCAGGCGAGCGTGGGCTCAGGAGCGAGCACAAGCGCGTCTTCCTCTGCCCGCCGGGACAGAGGGAGCAAGAGACGAGGTGTCCTCTCCACAGCAGCCTGCTGGGATTAGATGCTCCTCAGCCTTTGCACTGGAAGAAACGTTAAAGTCCTTTTGTGGGGAGGGGGGGCAGAGGCAGCAGCATCCCCGCATTAAGGGCTGGATCCCTAAAGGGGTTCGAGCAAGGACAAGCATTGCCCGAGGTCTCGGTGGGGAAGAACGGCATAGGGACCCAGGACTGGATGACAGCGAGGACCAAGCCCGAGGCACTCACTCGCCTGCAGGTGCCTGCTGTATCTAGGGGAGGTGCTGAGGGCTGTGCTCCCCCCCCTGCCCCCGCCTCTGAAACCAGCACATAGAGTCAAGGCCCCTTTTGGATGATGGGTGGTGGGTGTCAGGCTGGGCTTCCCCAGCCAGTCGTGGGGAGCGCTGGGTTAACACCAAGGCTACCAGGTATCTTCCCTTCAGGCCTGCCTTTCTTGTGGCAGCAAGGGCAGGGGGCTGCACCCTCCTGCAGCCATCCGTCAGAGGAGGCAGCATAGGGCAGGAGGGGGGCATCCCCACGCAAGGGATCCTCATGGGGCAGCTGGCATCTCCTTGCAGCAGTCTCCCTGAGCTGGATTGCTAAGGGCTTGGTGGAGGTGGGGAGAGTGGTAGGACTGTCCAGTCTGGGTCACAAGTGCCTCTGGGGCACTGGGAGGAGGGAGAGGCTTCCCTTGGGAAATGCCACCAGCCTGGAGGAACCCAACAAAACCGGGAATAATATTAAAAATGTGGAAACTTGACATTTACATCCTGCTGCTGCTTGCAGTGGGAGTGGGACTGGGATGGAGTCAGCCTGGAATCCAGGTTTTATGTATTTTATGGGTTCAGATATTGCATCTTGGCTACAACAGAAAACAAAAGCGTGAAGAGACCCCTTGTCACCGTGCTGGCCCTCTCCTGCTGGCCCAGCCCCGCACACCCCAAACCTGCCCACACCCCACCAGAGGCAGAGAGGAAGGACAGAGGACCTTCCTCTGGGACCGAGGGTACATTTTGAAACAGGAGGTGTGAATTGCCTGCAGGAAACCTTGCTCTGCAGCCTGACGGCACAGCAACAGCCCATCCGCAGGGGATGGCCACCACTGCCCCACGATCTGCAGAGATGTCGGGTACCATCACCTGCATCCAGGAGGACTGTTGCTTTCCAGACCCAAGAGACAGGTTATGACTCCCGATACAAGCATCCGGCGAAGAAGATAACGTGCTATCTGACCTACAGCCAGCAGCTCTCCTCGAGCCGCGAACGAATCCATTGCCAAATGAAAGAAAATGAGCTTTACATCCCATTTCAGGCAATACCCAGCCCCTGCTGTCGCCCTGTTGATTTTGTGCCTCTGCAATCAGGTTTAACTTCCCATCTTTCCATCTCCCCCATTGCTGCCTGCAAGGCCTGTGCAAACAGCGGGGGAAGCGGGCTAATTGCCTCTGGAAGAGGAGCGGTGATAACGCTGGAAAAGCCATCACAGGCCCGCGGTTTGCAAACTGAGAACACAGGGAAAAACACGCCCCTCTCCCCTGGCCGCTCTTCTGAAGGATTACTTGTACCCATAGGAGGGAGCGCTGCTATGGGGCACCGGGCGCGGCTGATTTGTGAGTGTCCCCTCTACCGGGACACGATTAACTGGAAAATTTACTAGTCGTGAGATCTCTCCAGGAGCCAGTTTAAACCCGGCAGTTCCTCTGGCTCGCTCCTGCCTGACACGGCAGCTGTTGACACTGGATAAAAAGTGAGGAGAGGGAAGAGGGATGGGAGAGGCTGGAGCATGCTCCAGAGCTGGGCTTCAGCTGCTCCCATCCGGCAGTGGGGATGGGAGTGTGGCCGTGGTGGGGGGCTGCCTGCCTTGGAGTTACCGGAAAGCCTCTGAGATGTGCCTACCCTGCCCTTGGAGCCATAGGTGGTGGGGCAGGAGGGGGGCTTGCCGTGAGCCCTCGGATTCCAGAGGTTTTGTGGAGCTCCGCCTGCCCTGCCATAGCCACCACCAGGGACTGCCAGCTGCCTTCTGCCCCATCCCCTCTACCACCCTGTGTGTTGGTGCACACGCTCTCGCCCGCAGGCAGGGTAGAGGCGTGCAAGAGATTTGCCTTAATTTGCCTTAATGGCAAAGGAGGATAGCTGGTGGAGCCAGGCGTGCACTCACCCGGGGCGTGGAGAGGTGATGCAGCTCACCTGGGACATGGAGAAAGGAGCCATTTCCTCATTACCTTTTTTTCCCCCCTCCTCCCTCTGCCCATCTTCTGCCCCTGCCACATCAGCCCCATATGTGTCCCCAGCAGCCAGGGCCAGGGGTGCCACTGCCGTCCCCATGCGCATTCAACCCCTTCCTCCTCAGGGATTCTCCTGCAGACAGAGAAATCCTCCGGGGATGTACGTTTTACAGAGTGATGCATGAAAGCAATCAGCCCGGCCTTTCCAGGAGCACGGGGAGCACGTGGAGAGGGGACGCAGCCTCCCTGGGAAGATTATATCTGAGATGCATTAAAAACGGTGGTGGGGATTTTTTAAACTGGAGATCAAAAGCCAGCTTGGGAATAAAAACCAGTGATGGACAAAGAGGGCAGGGGGAGGCAGGGGCTGCCCCAGAGCTGGCCAAATCTGTGTGACTTGCTGTCCCATGAGCAGTGAGGGACAAAAGCCATGCTGGAGCAAAAGGGGAAACTTGGCCTAGAGTACCAACAGCTGAGAAGGACTGGTCTCCTCTGACCTGCTGGGTGGCAAAGCACTCATTTCTCAATTTCTTAAAAAAAAAAAAGAAAATGAGTGAGAGAGAGGGCCAGGAGGGGGACAGAGGTAAAAAAACGCAGCACGTCCCATCCTGGTGCAAGTTTCCCCTGAGCTTGCGTGCGTGCTCAGCTCTGGGAGTTAGAGAGGTGGCTCCCAAACATGCTCTGGCTCCTAGACCAAAGCTTGCCTGCTCTTTCCAAATGCACACAGGGAAGGGTGTGAAGTGTAAACTGCTGGGCTGCTGATCCAGGCTTCTTTTGCTGGGAAGAGGTGGGGTGTGGGGAGAAAAAGCCGACCAAAATGCTGCCAAATTAGCAGAGCTTTACACGTCAGGTCTGGGGAATGCCTGCAATCCCAATCTGTGCGGTGCGTCGTTTTAAGAGCGATTATTACAAGCAGCTCTGTAGGATGCACATCCCTTCCCTGCCTGCGATCCCCTCTCCTCACCCTCCTTGGCCTTTTGCTTCCCCCGGCTGCACCAGGAGTATCCTGACCTTAGCGGCTTTTCCCGGTGCCGATTCACATTTTGGATGACAATCAAGTCCTGGAGCAGAAGCTGCTGCTGGCATTGCTCTCATCATGTGGCTGGGGCGACGCCAGCGGCAAATCTGGCCGGGATTGTCTGCTTTTTCTTCAATAAAAGGGAAGTTAAAAAACACCCAACCCCAGCCTGGCATGGCAAAGCGTAGCCGTGCCCCCCTGGCAGTGCCAGCCGTGTGCTGCCTGGCGCAGGCCAGCCAGCGCGGAGGACAGATGGCTGCTGCCCATGCTAGCACGTTGCTATTTCGAGGAGGGACTCATGTTTTTCCTCCATCCACTTCTGCATTTCAAATATCAATCCTCCACCTACTTCTGTGTATTCAGGTATGAAACAGCCTGCTAGGAAGCTTTGGACCGATCCCAGAGACATCTCTCTCCCCAAAGGTCAGGAGTACCATATGCCACGCTTCCAGCCTCGGAGACCAAGCAACTTGCTCAGGGCCATGCTGGGGCATGGGTGTCAGGACAGGGATGGGATGTCTGGAGCAGCAGCGCCCAGCTCTGCTGCCGGAAGGTCACAACCACTTGCCTCCTTCGGTCACCCCACTGAAAACACAGCGGTGAAGTTCGTGGCTCCCTGGGCTGGGGTCTCCTGAAGCCATCAGCATGGAGCTCCCTTCTGCAGGACGTGACCGTGGGGGCGCAGGGTCCAGCCCTGGGCTCGCAGCGCGTGGTGGCACAACCCAGGTTCAGGAAGGCGTACGGGAGGGAGGAGAGACCTGCACCTCCTTTGCTCCTCCTTCCCTTTGGGGCCACCCATGCCAGGACACTGGATGCCTTTCGCCGTGACCTTCCTAGTGTCCGTCAGCGAGAGATGGGACGCAGTGAGAGATGGCACCCTGGCACCCATGTTGCAAAGCTAGAGCAGCCGCAGAAGAACGCAGAAAGCCCGGGGATGTTTCCCTTCCCTCCCTGCTTTTCCCGCACACACGCATGTGAGTGCTTACACAGACACACGCACAGAAGCACATGGATGCTCTGTGGGGCAGGAGCAGTGGCCTCAGAGGAGGACGGCAGTGGGAGAGAGCACGGTGGGCAGCAGGCAGGGGAGCTGCTGGGCAGCGCTGCCGTGAAATGGGATTAGTCTGGGGGAGGGAGGGAGAGGAATAAATGATGCTTCAGGACTTTCCCTGAAACACTCTGGTAAGAAACTAATAAAAACAGGGCCTGAGTGCAGCAGGAACAGACTTGCTACCTGCTTCCTAGATGGCCGCAGCCCAGGCAGGGCGAGGGCTATGGGAGGCCAGCTGCTTTCTTCCCTCTGCATCCTTTGGAGGCCCTCCACGTCTCTGTGTGGGACACTCGGGCAGAAGAGTGACACTGCTCCAGTGTGCCTGGATGGGGACAGGGATGAAGACAGGGGCTGCACCTCCTGTCCCCCTGCCCAGAGCCCGGGCACTGGAGCGTTGGGTGCTAAACTGGAGCTCAGTGGGGAACCAAAACAGCAGCCCCTCACCTCCCTCTCCACTGCTATGCAGTGGAAACCTCTCTTTTGCCCCGCTCTCAGGCTATTCATCCTCCTCTGCTTCAAATGCTGCTTGGGAACATCTGGGGTGGGTGTGGGGTCTCTTTCCTGGGACCCCATCTCATGGTATGCAAAGCCAGCACCCGCAAAGCGTGAGTGAAAGCCCAGAGTGAGGGATGGAGACCGGCTCAGTGATGCTGTGAGGGGTTGGGACCCTCGTCTGGCAGCATCCCTGGCAGTATTTAGGTGCCGTACGGGGTGTTAAGTGCAGTGGCAGAAGAGCAGCAGGCCAAATCACATTCCTCCGCCAGTCCTGGGAACGTAAAGCCTGGGCCTGACCCGAGGGCTGCCTGCCTCATGCATCACTCGGATGACAGCAGAGTTATTTTTTTCCTGACAGGACCCAGAAACCGGGTCACTCCGCATGTAAATCTATAACAAATCTGCCTGGGATTAGGCAGGCCACTGAGAGGTGGCAACAGACGGTATTCATCAGATGTGCCCGTAGCGAACGGCTCCGCACCACACACAGGGAAAGGAGCGGAGGCACATTTTTTCACGAGCAGGGGGGTTGCTACGCCAGAAGCTGCCGTCCTGGGTTGGAGGATTTGGACCATGACAGCCTCAGCAGAAACAAACACCGCATTCCGGGGAGGCTATTCCTTGCGAGCGATTAAAAAATAATAACGCGATAGTAATAAGCAGCACAATCAATCCCTCCACAAGCTGAGGGACCCTGGGGAGAGAGCTGGGCTTTTCCCAGAGCAAACTGGGACCAGCTCTTCTCCAATATATACAAATAATACTAGCAATAAACGTTAGATCTCGGGCCAAACTTTAGCGAATGACACCCTTGCAGCTTGCAGGATGTATATGGGCTATACACACATGGCTTTAACTTGCCTGTGCAGTGGACACGGTCCCGGTCTGGGGGCAAGGGGGGAGAAAAGCAGTGTGGGGGCTTGCGAGCTGCTTCCCACCTCCCCCCTTCCTTCTGGAGGAGGTGAGCACAGGCGTATGGGATGCTTATAAACCAGATCGCAACTCTCCAAGCAGCGTGCCTCTCTGATCCAAACTAACCAGCTGAGCCTTCAAGGGTTAAAGAATAGCAGCACTTGTCTCCATGGGCATCGCAGGAACCTCGACCCCTTTGGCTCAGTTGCCGAGGGAAGTTTTCAGCTGAAAATGCCAGGGCTCTGGGAACTATTAAACCCCGCAAACCCTAGATTGCTTTTATGCCTGCCCCAGGCTGCAACCTCGGATCTTTTCTTTTCCCCTCTGCAAACTGCTGGGTAATGATCCCTTTCGGCGTGCCAGCTCACCTCCCCTTCTCCCAGCTGGCAGCCCAGCTCCGCCACCATGCCCTTTTGTTCCGCCGGTGCTGAGATCTGCAAACTCATTGCTAATTACTGCATCTGGGGCTTCCAGCTCCGGCGACAATGCCAGGACTTGCGGCAGGCTCCTGACAGGCCAAAGTTCATCCCCCTGCTTATTTCCTTACCAAAGACCATTATCTCTCATTTACATCTAAACTAGTTTTTTATACCAGTTTAAATGCTGCCCCTCCCCCTGTAATCTCAATGCAAATGAATTAAAAGTTCATTCTTCGGATGCTCAAATCCTGCGCACTTTCTTTTTCGTTTCTTATTTAAATCACACACTGTTTTGAACTAAACCTTTTATTTCCTCCCAATTATTATTTCTGGTGTGTTTTCCAGAGCCTTACAACACGGCATCTGATTATACACAAAGCTTCGGAATAAAGCCCTGTTTTTTCCCTTCATTAAGGACACAAAGGATTCCTGTGTGAGCCAAGCAGCACTTTGGACATTAATACAGCTTTACACCCCAAATCATATCCCGGCTCTCTGCAGAGCAGGTTGGGGAGTGGATCCGTGCCTTTCCTTGCT
This sequence comes from Chroicocephalus ridibundus, assembly GCF_963924245.1. Lineage (NCBI taxonomy): Eukaryota > Metazoa > Chordata > Aves > Charadriiformes > Laridae > Chroicocephalus > Chroicocephalus ridibundus. Next base: position 95,871,823 of record NC_086284.1, on the reverse strand, counting down.
GCTGCCAGCACCCTTCGCAGGCTCCAGCCAGCTCCTTCCCTCTCTGCAATTAGCATCCGATTAAGAGGTGCCAGCGTGTTCACCTGCGCGCTCCCGGCCGCTGGCTCTGCCTGCATCCCAGCTGTGTGTGTTTCCTGGATAATTCTGCCTGCTTGGGTCCCCTCTGCTTGCCCCCAAGTTCGGGATCTGGGGAGCTTGGTGGGCCCACCCAGGATTTCGCCGCTGTTGACCTGGTCCCATGGAAGGGAGTTACGGGGAGTTGCATGTAAAGTTCTGGGAATGCTCAGTAACCTGTAAGCCATGCAGCCCTCCCTGAAGCCTGAAATTAGTGAATTTGGGAATATTTCGGGCTAAGTGATAAGCCCGAGGACATAAAGGCAGAGCTGCTTTTACCCCCACATAGGCAGCCGCCGCGTCCCTCCCGGATCTGAGATCTTGTCATCTGGAAACTGCCTGAACGAGACCAGAAGCACAGGAAACCACCCCGTCTGCAACACGTTTCCCTTATTTAACGTCATCACGCAGGAAGGAATAATGTATTGCTGTGTTTACCAAACGAAGAGGGCAGAGCTTTTTATCAAAACGATGCATTACTGAGCTGATTAGCTGCACAAGAAGTCTCTCCAAGCAAATGTTTTTTTTTATCCTGTTGCATATTCCAGCATTTTAGAAATAAACTACTGATTTCTATTAAGTATTAAAAATACTAGTGATTGCAAAGAAGAGGTTTGGTGGTCACCTGGAGCTGACAAGAAGCGTTTGGAATTGTAGGGGTTCGGGATAAGTTTCAAAAGCAGCGCAAAGGCTGTGAGAAGCAATTTGCCAAATGGACACAGGATGGGAGTTTGATCACTGGTTTCCCCAAAGAGAGACTTCTTTTAATACAGAAAGGTTTTGCCTAACAGGCTTTGCATGTGTCTGTAAGGTAAGGATACTAGACTTGCAGCTCTGATACCACACCACGCTTCTCCTTTGGGACCTTGGGCAATTCAGGTTATCCCTGTCTCTCTTAAAATCCCTATCTGTAGCACAGAGATATTGCTGCCTGCAGTAAACGTCTGCAAAGTGCTTGAATGTGAGAGTTATTACTGTTAAATATCTGTGCAGCTTTCACCTCCGCTGCCCTGAGAAGCAAGCCAGTGCGAACGGTCCCTGCAACGCGCTCGTCAAGCAGAGCGGGAATCTCACAGAGCAGGAGTGAACACGGACCGAGAAACGTGAGGAAAGCCGGAGCTGCTCCATACCGTGAATTTTTTTTCCCCTCGAATATTCAAAATCCGATGTAAGGAGCTGCTCTGGCCGCTGTAGGCTTGCCTTCATTTTAGAAACAGCTGAGCCAGGCCATGTGGTGCCTTGAGAGCCAAACTGCCTTTCCGACCTGCTGCGGAGCAACTCGTCTGTCCCAAATGCCAGGCTGGCCACTTCTCTTACATCGAAAAAACCCCTACCATCTGAATCCCAGTGATCCAGGTCAGACTGACCTTTGCAGAATACGCCCAACCAGGGAGGTCATGAAACACCACAAAAGCCAAGAACAAACCCACTAATTGGCATCTTTTCAGCCATATCCCTGTGGCACCAGTCTTGCCCTTCTCAAACCGCCCCGTGCTGCCTTCAGACTGGCGAGACACAGCCTATTTTTGCAGAGCCAGGACGGTTAGCGATACTTTGTGTTACTAATTCTGTAATTCATACTGTTTGTGCTGGCAGGGAATTCCCCGCGACGTTTTATCTCAGCCAGTCTCCTCTGGCTGTTTAAAATATTTGGAATTATTATTTCTGGCTCACGGGTCCACCCTAGGTCGTGGCGGGATTATTCCCGTGTCACACATAAGCCCATGGCAGCGCCCCCTCCATTGCAGGTGGTCCGGAATGGATAGGACATATAGGATATACAAGACATGCCAGGGGTGGGGTGGTGGGGGCAGTGCAAACTTTTTGGTTGACTGGGGACTGACAAAATTAAGGCAAATGGGCCTTCAGGTGTTGTCCTGGCTTTTCCCGATGCCACTAAAAGAGGTTGCCCCTGGGCTGGGGGACCGGGCAGGGGAAGGCCGACGGGGAAGCTGGTGGATGGGCAGGGGGGAGCAAGTAAAGCTGCAGAGCAATGCTGGGGGTGCTCCTCTGGGGTCTGGGTGCCCTCTGTGGAGGGGAGCTGGGGGGCATTGAGCTGTTCTTGGGGCCGGAGGGTGGTTTGGGGAGGGGAGGGGTGCCTGTGTGTGCATGGGGGTCTGGGGGGAGGATGTCCTCTGCTCAGCTGCGTGGTCTGTGGCGGCTCTGCTGGCACGCTGCGGCCCTAAATCAGCCGCCTATATTCATAACCAATGTGCACGCTGGCCGCCGGAGCTGGAAGGCATATCACAAAGGGCACATTTTTAACACTTCTTTTTATCTCGCAGTCCTGCACATTTAAGCCTGAACTTGCATTTGAACCTCTGCAAATGCCTTTTACAGTCGTGTGTCTCCCCCCAGCCCCCCCTCCAAACCACAGCCTGCTCCAGAGAGAAACTAATTAAAGCTGCCCGACAGGCTGCTAAATATTAAGAGCCCAATAACGGTGCAGACACAGGGACATCATCATCTGAATGACAAAAGCTGGTAGCCAGTGGTTACTGGTAGAGGGACTTGGTAAAGGCTTCTGCAGTGGCAGACATCCCTGCCGGCTGCTGGGGACAGGGATGCTGCCCCGGGAACACCGTCCCTCTCACTAAAAGACTGTCTCGGGGACATCCCTCCAGCACTTCCTGCTCCTTATCCCACGGGATTCACGGCCGGGGTGAGGCAGAGCTCGCTGCCGATTCCCGTCACGTAAAGCCGGCGGGGAGTGCTGGCTGGGGTGGGGGGAGCCGGTGTGGGCTGTGGGGTCCCGACCTTCATTTCTGCCCTTCCTCCAAATATTCTGCAATTACGCGTTGATGGCCGGGCAGGAGGAGAAAAGCAAACACAGAGCGGCTGCGGCTGTTTGCTCTCGGCCGTGGTGTGTGGCGTAGTGGCTGTAGCACAGGTAAAGAAGCAGAGAGGGGACAGGCCGAGCCTGTATTTTGGGGTTGCTCACATCGTGGAGAGCCCAACAGACCCCCCAGGACAACAAGCCATAGGCACAAGTTCCAGCCAGTGTTAAAAAAACAACCCAAAAACAGGCAAAAGGGATTTGAAATTAATCTAAATCACGCTTCTCTCTGAAAATTTCGTTCCTGCAATTGTTCCCAGTAACGTGTACGATTACTCTAGCTGAAAGAAATGATAAAAAGCATTTCGTTTTCTCAGCTCGTTTACTTTCTACATCTGGCAGCGTTTTGCGCGCAGGCAGTTTCGCCGTTTTCCTGAGGTAGAGTGCCTGGAAATGGAAGCTGAGGAATAGCGGCGCAAGATGTTTTTTTAAACTGTTTTGCAAACGCTTCTGCTTCTAACGACCAATAGACAAGCTAAAGCCCTTGGCAAAAATGATATGACAATAAATAACATAGCAGTTTGCGGTGTTGTTATAATGGTGAGAAAAACCTTCGCGCTCCTTATTTAATATCCAGATACTACCTTGCAGTACAGTAGAGAACAATGTGCCGGCAGTAACTTTCCTAAAGCAAAACTGCCCGGCGACTTATTGCTGTCCCCAGCTGTGCTGTCACGAAGTGGGTGGAAGGCAGATGCGTTTCCCATGGATGCTTCCGTGGGGCTTGCCACTTGCCCTATAGACTGGTCCAGCTCCTCAAAGCTTGATGTCCTCCAGGGGAAGGGACATTAAAATGAGCCAGGAAGCAGTGCACTCTTCTGATTTGAGTGGATGCTGGGGACATCCTCTGTGATTTAGGGTCTGATGGCATTTCAGAGCAGGATGCTCTGAAAGGACCCAAGACCCAGCGCACGTCATGCGTGCCCACGAGATGTGCCAGGCTGTGTGTTGCCAATCAGTCACAGCGTGGAGGCTGCTGTGTGAGGACACCGTGGCTCTGGGGTGACGTGCGGGTTCAGCGCCACGGTTCCCACCTGGGAAGGTTTGCAAGGCTTTATTTCGTGTTGCTGGTTTCCCAAACAGCAGGGGAAAAGGTAGGATGGGGACGAGCAGAGCAAAGCTGTGCAGCTGGGGGGTGCTTCTAAGGTGGAGGGATGCAGCCCTCTCGGAGTCCTGTCCTCCTCCTCCCCTCCTTGGCGTGTCTGCAGCAGACAACAGAGGCACAAAGGGCACTGCCATTTGAAACAGCCATGGGCGTTTCGGTGTAATGAAGTCAGCTGTCAGGGGGAATTATTTTTCATGCTGATGTAACAGGTCATAAAAAAATTCCCGTGGGGGAAAATTCACGTGAAGTTTATCTGCCCTTTAATGTGCAGGTGTGAAAGATCACAGCTCCAGTCCAAACTCGAGGCCCCCTTACATGATGCACTCTCCCTCTTGAACATACGTGTAACCAGCGTCTCATCCCCTGGCTGCATCATCCCCTTCTCTGGTGCAGAAGAGGTGCTGATGGAAGCAGGACAAACCTGCTGAACCACCGTTTCCCACGCGCCCTCTCTGCACACCCCACACATTTCCATTAGTGTCCCACACCAGCTGCCTGGGGGGTTCAGCGCACGCATATTGGTTTAACCCACCCAGGCTAAGTGACCACGGTGCTCCCCACATGTTCTCCAGGGATGGCTTGCAAGCACTGGACCAAGTGAGAGCACATCCCACCGGATGAGAAGGAAGGGGAGAGGACGGATCCCAGGCGTGGGGCTCTTGCTCTCCGTTCAGCCCCAGGTCCCTGGGGTTGGTCAGCCCAGCAGGGTCTCCAGGACCTGCAGGTCACGTATCATTCAGAGCACGAGGACGTAGCCCAGCGTGCTGGCTTCGGCTTGCTCAGAAATTTTTGAATAAAATGGCTTTTCCATGAGACAATGCAAGCTCATCGGAGCTGATTTGTTCCCCAGGAGTACAGCAGCTGCTATAAACTTTCACGGAGAAAAAGGATGGAATTTCTCCTTAAAGCCAGACTTTGGAGGAGGATATAATATCAGGCCTGCCTGGCCAGTAGCCAAATGATTAGGACAAGGAAAGACTGAGTACAAATATTTTAGCTGAACAGAGGCTGAACAAAGCTTGCACTTGAACCTGGGTCTCCAACACAGTCAGTGGGTGCCTTGGGCCAGCTCAGCATTGCAGAGCTGTCCTGAAGCATCTAATTTGCCAAGAATCTGGATGGTGGGATGGGGAAGGCAGAAGAAAGCAAGAAACGCTGCAGAAACAAAAGCAACCCCCCACCCCACCCCACCCCCAACAGAGAGAAACTGGAAGCTGTCATCAGCCAAGGAAAATTTCCAGTTACGAGCCTACTCCCAGCTATCCTTACTATGAGCTGCTCGGCTGTTAGACCCCCTGGGGTATCTCCAAATTTTCCTTTTCTCTTCCTCCTTCTTTGAATACATGCATTGTATTGAAATGCCATACATACATACATACATACATAGTAATACACAGAACATATTCCAAGTATTTTACACACAAACTGCATGTAAGCTTTCCGTTACACCTTCTGGGCTTTGCGCTGTACACGTAAGAGAGTCTGCAGCAAATCAGAGATTTTACAATAGAACCCAATTGTGCTCCACACAGAGGCGCAAAAATGGTACAAAAATTAAGATTTTAATTTTAATGTGATCTTAAACGTTGGTCCCAATTAGGCGTATGCCCGAGTCCCATTGGAGTTAAGCACATCATTTCTTTGCTGAACAGGGAAGGCTGCTGAATCAGGACTCCAGACTGTAAAATTGCTCAATTGCCTTCAAATTTCTGGGGGAAAAAAATAGTGCGCTCTGAAAGCAATCACAAAATACATTTGGTATTCAAAGAGTATAAGTGAGTGCAGGGCTTATAATTAAATCCTTATCTACGAAGCTGCTACTGAGTGACTGTACATTCTGGGTAATTTTTAATGGCCTGAAACTCAAAAACCAGCATAACCAATTTTTTTCTTTTTTTGCAGAAGACACAGCTAGTTAGCTATAATTCTGCAACAAATCCATTACTGCAAAACAAGTCCCTGATCCTGCAAGCATGAATGTGCTTACTTTTAACGATGCAAGCCGTACCACGGGAAGCCATGGCAGAAGCTACCGCCGTTAATACGGAGCAGCAAGCGAGAGTGGGGCCCAATTGAAAATAAGGATGGGGTTGAGCCCTGAAGCGTGCAGTGGAGCTCTAGCCCTCCTCTTTGGTGCTACGGCGGCTCCTGCCAAGGGCCTGCGAGGAAGCCCATGGCAAGGTGACATGTGTGACACCGGTGGAGACATCAGCTGCAACCAGCCGTGGGAGGGCAAACATTTCTTTCACCCGCCTTCCCCCTCAACTCCTTAATGATGACACATTTTCTTAGAAATAGCCTGTCCAGACTTTTCACTGGGGTGAAAAACTCAGTGATGTCGTAGCAGCAGTTTAGTAAATGAAGTCCCACATTAAAGAAAGGATACACACGGCAAATTTTCACATCTGGGTAAATTCTTTGGGTTTTTTTAAAGCCTGGTAATTTAAAAGACAACTTGTCCAATTTTTCTTGACCTTTTGGGAATATTCTCCACACTTGAAAGCCAAACAAGGTTTGCATCCAATAATGACGTGGAGCTAAGGTTCAAAATGGAAACTGTGGGTTTGCTTGCTGGAGAAAGGCTGCTGTCCTTCCCAAAAGCACAGCGAGACCGAGGACAAGCTCTTCTTGGGTGTCGTTTTCGTAACACTGTATTCTTTAAAAAAAAATAAATCATGCCACAATTACAGGATCAAATGCGAGGTCTTGCCTGAAATAAAATGTCGCATGGCTTTAACTGCAAATAAGTTTTATAAAAAGCTCTTAAGCAGGTCAAAGCATAGCAGGGACACTCTTTGTGGACCAGTTTCCCCCCTCCCTCCTCCTTGGGCAAGGAGTGCGGCTCAGCCCCACCGCGGTGGGGTTTTGGAGCCACCAGGCAGGCTGCTCCTGGGGGTGGGGGGATGCCACCATCCCTGGGGAATACAGAGAGCAGCCAAAATAGCCCCTGTTGTTCATTTCTGTGGCCAGTCTGGCCCAAATCACTTATAGACGGGCTCCTCTGGGTTCCCGGGTCTCAGTCCCACTGCCTCTGTCGCCCTTGGCCGCCCAACATGGGGACCTGTGCTTCTTACCTTCTCCACCCACCTGCTGACACCACCCTGGCCACGAACCCAGCTGATCCTTCACCCAAGCATTACCAAAGTGCTGCCCAGGGCTCGGACACGACCAAGCCACGGCATAAAGCCGCAGATGGGGACAGGTGAGAATTTGTCCCAGGACCCTGGGGCTGGTGTCACATCCCCCCGGCTCACTGCGCAGTCATCAGCTCTCCTGCTTACACCACTGTAGGACTTTGGGGATATGGTGTCTGAGCTTGTCTTTCATGGTCCTGGGCTTTATTTCCACCATCCCCCCGCCCCCGATTTTGCCTATCCGTACATTTTATTGGCTCCTGTGCATTGGTTGCTAGGTAGCTCCCACTTCTACTCCCTTCTGCTCGCCCTTAACTTACTGCTGATCTCTCCAGTAGTTCCCGCATCCTTTAATTACATTAATATCTGTTACGGCCAAATGAAAAAAGGAAAAAAAAAAAAGGAAAAAAAACTGCTCCAGGAGCAAGCAAAGGCCAGTCAGCACAGCAGGCCTCCATCTTTTGGCTTTATCTTAATCCCCCCTTCCTGCTTTTTCAAGCAGACCCCCTCGAGTCCTTTTCCTTCTCTTGAGAAAAGCCCAGGCATCTCTTGAACTCATTTCTGCACTTTGCCTCAACCGTCTCCCCCGTAACTTATTCCATATGTTTGCTTGGCTTTGCCTTCTGCCGTTCCCTGTTTACCCCCAGCTCCTGAACCCTTAGATCCTATCACTGGGGCTCTTTGTTGACTTAATTGGATCATCAGCCTGGCTGCAAAGCTTCCCCAGCCAGCCCTGCTCCCCTCTCCTGGGCTGCTGCCCCGGCCTTACGCCTGGAGAAAAACATATTCTGGCACTGGATGTATAAATAGGTGATGCAGGTTAAATTTAAGATATATTGAAGCTGATAACCACAGGTGCAGGGGCTGCAATTCATCTACTGGAAACAAATGGCTCTTTCTGGCAGGGCGACAGAGGAGAGGGGGGTCCCCTGCGCTCCAGCGAGTGAGGAGTGCTCTCCCCTGCCTCCCCTCCTGCTCCCCTCCTCTCCCCTCCTACAGACCCCCACGACTGCTTAAAAAAAGGCCGCTGGCTTGCGCTGGGAGAGGCAAGAGGTTTCAAAGGCCCCGCAGAGGAGGTCCTGGCTCTCCTCCAGGCCACCGGATCAGCCAAAGGGCAGCGCGTGGGCAGGGCAGGTGTAGGGTGGATGGAGATGGTTACCCCCACCTACCAGCCAGCCCCCCGGGGCTGTCCCGCTGCCTCCCGCCCTGGCACCGAGAACCAGCTGGGGCACGTGTGTCTGCCTGAACTTGCTCAGTCTGACGCTGACGTTGGGACTGGGCTGCAGCTTGATGCATCAAAGGCAGGCCAGGATGTAGCTGCGTACCCCCGGTCCCTGAGATGCTCCCCTTGCTCGCTGCATCCCGCCGCACCGCGATGGCTGGGAGAAGCACCCACTGCTTCTTCTCCTCAGTGTGGGCACCTCGGCCTCCCACCCGTGGAAACCTTGTGCTGGTGCTGGTGCGATGAGGATCCCCCAGGCCCCCTGCCATGAAGGCATGGGGGAGAGCGGCAAGCAGCACACCCCTGGCCAGGGGGCTTCAAACCTACCCTCCTTCCACTGAAAATGAATGACAGGTGTCCTCATTGAACTGTGATAACTACAGAGGCATTACACAACCGTAACGCTAATAAAGGCCATACACTGGCAGGGAGGAGAAGGAGAAGAACAGGAACTTAAGCCACCGTCTTGGTGCGTTGTTCGATCCACGGCATGGACGGTTTCAGAGGGAAGGTGCTGCAGTTGGGGGAAATTTTTCTTCCTGCAAAAAATATTAAGCCCTGCCTATGTTTATCAACAGATGAAATCTCAGTTGCAGCGTAATACTATTAAAAAAGCTTGCTTGCTATTGTGTTTTAATTTATGACGTGGGAACTTTGGAGGTGGCATGGAACTCTGTGTGTGGGGAGTCTCGCTGATAGCTGGAGCCCAGGGCAGACATTCCTGTCCCTTTGCCACGCTCCAGACCTCTGAGGCTCCAGAGGAGAAAGCGCTCGTCCTCCCCTCACCTTGGACAAAACCTTCCTTGTGGATACACATATCCATGTGTCCTCCAGCCCTGAGCAGGAGGCTGCCAGCTGCAAGACCTGCTCAGATCACACTGAGGCTTTGTTCGAACCGTAGCCATGCTGTGCTGGGGAGCAGGTCTCTCTTGCTCAGCTGGTTTGAAAACGTTGCTCAGCTTTCTGCTCCTCTTTCTGCTCCTCAGTCTCATTTGAAACGCTGCCCATCATTCCTGCAGAGTCCATCTGGGAATGGAGGGCACCAGGACCCCAGCACGTTGTCAGCCATAGAATCATAGAATCATAGAATTGCCTAGGTTGGAAGGGACCTTTCAGATCATCGAGTCCAACCATCAACCTAACTCTGACAAAAAACATCACTAAAACGTACCTCTAAGCACTATGTCTACCCATCTTTTAAATACCTCCAGGGATGGTGACTCAACTACTTCCCTGGGCAGCCTGCTCCAAAAGGCAATAGGCAATTTTCAAAGTCAAAAAGTCAATAGGGAATTTTCCTCTGGTTAGGTGCTCATGGGTCTCCTCTTGTAGACACACTAGCACAGTGACAGCCACCATCCGAGGATGGCCACAAAGATGATCCGGGGGCTGGAGCACCTCTCCTGTGAGGACAGGCTGAGAGAGTTGAGGTTGTTCAGCCTGGAGAAGAGAAGGCTCCGGGGAGACCTTATAGCAGTCTTCCAGTACCTGAAGGGGGCCTACAGAAAAGATGGGGAGGGACTCTTCATTAGGGAGTGAAGCGATAGGACGAGGGGTAATGGTTTTAAACTGAAAGAGGACAGATGATTTACATTAGACATCAGGAAGAAATTCTTTCCTGTGAGGGTGGTGAGGCACTGGAACAGGTTGCCCAGGGAAGTTGTGGATGCCCCATCCCTGGAAGTGTTCAAGGCCAGGCTGGATGGGGCTTTGAGCAGCCTGGTCTAGCGGGAGGTGTCCCTGCCCAGGGCAGGGGGGTTGGAACTGGATGGTCTTTAAGGTCGCTTCTAACTTGAACCGTTCTGTGATTCTATGATTCTGTGATATTACGGTTTTGTGCTTTGTGCCACGTGAAGGTTTTGGGTTGCAAAGAGCTGAGGTACAAACCCACCTGACTGGACATGTGCTTTTTCTCTGCTCTTATCTGTGTGCCACCGGCAGAAACAATGGGGCTATGATGGTGTCCCTGTGCTTCATAGACCACATACCTCCCCAACAGCATCTTCCCACAAATACCGCCCAGCTGTCACCTATATGCTAAGCAGTAGCACCATTTAATGGCAACTCTGGGTGTGACGTGGGGGCAGCAGGAGGAGGAAAAATATGGGGCAGTTACATAATCAGGACAGAAATAATTAGGTAGATGAAATCCTAAGAGAAGTAATCTGTCTTTTGAAATGAACTGGCAGCTTGAAAAATTTAGAAATCTTCATCAAACTATTACAAGCCTAAAGCGTGCGTGTGCTTTGTTTTATGGGTTCTTAACACATACAGGACATGCAAGTATAATTAAAGGTTTGCAGTCCATCTTCTTGATATTGGAGTTGGACAATAGATACCACGATAAATAATCTGCAAATGATCCTTCAAAACCGAATAGTCTATCAATTAAAAAAAAAAAAGTCTCTTGGCATATAATTAACTCATCTACTTAATGTTGTCCCCTTTTGGTGCTGGAACTCTAGATTAAAAACAGAAAACATAGAGTTAAAACACGCCAACTGTAATATTATCCAAGGCAACTTTTATTAACTCCATGCATAACAGGAAAGTAACAGGACTAGAAAATTATTTCACCTGATCAAAGGCTAGAAGAGTGACAAATGTTTGCTTCCGCTGAGAAAAGAGTGGTACAGAAGTGTTAATTGTCACGTTGTGGCAGGTGTGCATCAGACCCATGAAAATACTCACCCGTATCTCCTGCCTGACCATGACTCATTGCTCGTGCTGGGTATGAACACAGAGGTTTCTCTGCACAGGTCCCCCCAGACCATGCTCCTCAACACGGCTGTTTGGTTTTGGCTTCGCTTTTAAACAATTATCACCTAAGACCCATCCTCAGAGTGCTAGCAAAGCGGTGCTTGAGAAAGCGCTATCTTCTCCCACCTTGGCGAGGAGAGGAAATGTGTTTTCCCTTATTTTTAAGCTTGTGGTTTGTTGAGCATACTTCTGACTTGTTCTGTAATATCGGCTAGCTGCGCTGGGACGATGCAACCCCTGTGCTGGCGCCAGTAGCTACAGCCTGGCCAGCGTCAGCCTGCAGAACTTGACGTGGCTCGGGCCGTCAGAGCCCCGCTCCCACTGCTGAGCTAAAAGAGAACCTCTTTGGTTGCCCATACAGCTCACGGTGCCCTGTTTGCAGCAGCCTGCTCCTTAGGGAGCTCCTTAGGTTCCGTGGAACCTCAAGTTCTTCTTACCAGAGGTGCAAGATGGGGGGAAAGACAAACATACAGAAAATTCCATGCTACAAGATGTGCACGGAGCACATCAGCCCCGAGCAGTCAGCCCCACCACTTCGGTTGTTGCTTTGCTCATATGACTGTCCCCCTGCTTAAAACTTCCTCAGTGGCCTGATTTGACACGCTGCTGGTGGTTCCATATGTTGGAGGGCAGGTTTCCCTCCTGGCCCCGGGCTACAAATCCCTAGTCTGACTCTACAGCCTCCCCCTGCCTGCATCAGCTCCTGGTCAAGCAGGGCTCCCCGCACTGTCGGCATTGCACAGGAGCTGAAGCAGCCCCAGCTTAGGACTTTCCTACGTGGGCCATGGTCACAAGCGCCCAAGTGGTGACTGTCCTCGGGAACTTCAGCAACCCATAACCCACAGCCCCTCCCGTTCTCCCCTCTCCTGCTCCAGGGTCCAGATACTCCAAATTCTCTCCCCCAGGCTCTCAGTGCTCCCATCCCAACTTCTCCTGCCTGAACTTCTCCCCATCCTGGCCGTCTGAGCCCCTCTAGGGCCAAAGGAGTGCACACCCTTCCCTGCTTGCCTGGCATGTCCAGCCTCGGTCCCCGTTGTGCTTTTGGAAGTCCCATCTTGCCCCAGCTCCCGGCATGCCTAGGGCTCCCAGACAATCCCTTCCAGCATCGCCGGCTGCTGGCAGCTGAGGGGTTTCCTCGCTTTAATAGTCACATCTAGACTGCTGCCTGTCCAAACAGCTGCAACAGACACATGGACACATTTTTCAAAAGCTTGGGCTGCCTGGGAAAGCTTGATTCTCAAGGCTCTCTGCAGCCATTCCCATGAATATTGCAGGCACCGGCTCTCCGCACCACGCCGCGTTCCTTGGAGCATCGGAGATGAGGTTAGGTTGGGTGAAACTTACTGTGATTTCCATTTTTTTTTTTTTTTTAACAGTTGACTCCAGCCCTTGAAACATCTGTCCAGCTGGAAAAGACCACGGAGCTCACGAGACTCATTTTTACATTAGCCGGTCCCCAGTAACAGCACCAAGCCCCACCTACAAAGGCCAAGTCATCCCCATCTGCAGCCACCTCCCCTCTCCTGCATCTTGCGCAGGCAATCATCCATCTTGTCCGCTTCTTGTGATTTTTGGGAGAACTCTGCCACCATGGCAACAGCTGTGTCAGACAGACTGACACACACCCATAACGCTGGAGCAGATACCTCAGAGTTTCTGCCATTATCAAATCCTTCCACTTCTCTCGCCCGTTAACTCTTTCAATGCTGACATTCCCCCGTTTCCAGCAAAGCCTCTGGTCTGGAGACCAGTTAGCTCTGCTTTCCCTGGGAGAAGTGCTGGAAGAGTTCCCAAACCTTTTATCCGCTTGTGAAGCTAAAATGTCAGGGTTAGTTTTGAAGGAGGTACGAGAGGCTGGAACATGAGTTTTGAGGCTGGTGACTAGTGGCTTGACACCATTCAACAGGCAGGAGCCCATGCATGGGCTAGCTATGCATTTTTAGCTATTTCAAGAGCGCGTCAGCTGGTCCTTATGGGATTGTTGAACTGTTGCATCCTAGTGAGTCTTTTTTAAACAGCTAAACCCTTTTTACTTCATACCTCTCAACAAAAATTCACTTGGATGTACAATGGGGTCAGGGATTGCACATCAGTAGCTGAAGCAGCCTTTTATCCACCTCTTTTCACACCGGTGCCAATGACTGGCTGGGAGTTATGGCCAATTGGTTTCCAGACTTATTTGGAAAAAGAGAGCAACCTCAGCCTAACAAATGGCTGCAGACCCCCGTCTTGGTGTTGGGGGAAGCCAAGGGTGAGGAACCAGCTGCTCTTTCCATATTTTTCCTCCTCCTCCTCCTCCTCCAATATGTCTGGGAGGAGAGGTCTTGCCTGGGATGCCAGTTGCATTCTCCACTGTGTGCATGGGGACAACTTTGCTGGACAAGTGTCCAGCCTTCCAGTGGCCAAACACCCAAGAAACATGGGGTGCCCATGTCTTCTCAGCTTCTCTCTTCAGTCCCAGCATCACAGACTTGGAGATCATGCTGGACAAAGGCAGACTTAACTCAGGGCATGGTGACAATCACGGGGCTCGTGTAGAGAAGCCGAGAAAATGAGCTGAGGCTGACGGCTCTGGTGCTGAGGATGTGCATCTCCTGTGGGCGAGAGTGAACGCAACGTAGAAAACGATGCAGACCTTAAAAATGCAAATCTTAGGGCTATAAATTTACTACTCTACCCAAGGCAGTTGTTAGTTTTCCATATTTATTTATGATTCATTACAATCTGGATTTTTATAGATCTTCTACTTTAAGCTTTATATTTAATTGAACGAGAGTCCTGGTATCTTTCTGCATGCGTTTATGTGGTTTTCATTAACTACTGTGCAATCTAAGAAAGATCTTTGTTAACCAAAAATAAGGAATGTTTGTTAATGTTTAATGGAAACAATAACAATAAAATTACACAACGATAATTAAAACCACCCCAACCGTAAAAGCTCCTACTTAATGAATCATATTAAGAGAGGGTTCAAGCATGTATTTATGATCTGGGTTGTGATTTATGGGCTAAATCCTGCCCTCGTATGCCTGCATGAGGCTTTCACTGATTTCCATGGGGGCAGCACGTGCAGCGGAAGGAGGCAAATTTTGGATGCGTGCTGATTCAGTGCTGCCAGAAAAGAACATTATTTTACCCTGACACAGTATATGCAGAACTAAAATGTAACCCTCCTCCCTCCGCCATTAAAACCAGAAAGAATATGAAGCATGACGTTGCCGTGTGCGCTGGCGCGCTCCTGGTAACTGGCTATTGGGAGCTTTTCCAATGGACGGCCCAAACTCCCAGCAGTGATTTATCACTAATTGTCGCAATGGACCTAGAGCTGCAAGCGGTTTGCAGGGGAAATAATAACTGACGTTGGCAAAACCACTTTCTCAGGCAGTTTGCAGGACCCAGCCTATTGCACAGCATCGCACATTCAAGACCTGGGTTCTCTCTTATGCTGAAATTTCTCTCTGCCATGCTGGGAGCAGAAAAGGCTTGCAGTAGGTGCAGCCCTCGCTTGCTTCTGAGGCTGATTGACTTTTCCTGCATGGAGTAAATGGGCCTTAGGGCATAAGCGAATCAGACCCAAAACGTTTCTGATTTGCGCGGAAGAGTCAAGAAAGACAAGGCAGTATTCATGAAACTAATAAGACATTATGACATTAATGATTTTTAATTAGTCAGATATAGATTTTTTTTTAATCTGGATACTTTTAGGGCACAAGCGGGTAGATGTGCAAGTAATATCACCAGGCATAGCACTTTGGAGGTATGTACAAAAAAAGACTGTTTTTAGAAAGATGACCTATCTCCATCTATTCCAGAGCGAGCAGAACTGCAATCTTATTTAACAAACTCCCTATGGCTGCATGGCAGAGCTGCAAACTTGCACCGGGGCGGGGGGGAATTTAATTTTAAAAGCCTGCGAGCAGTAATGAGCGTGTCGCACAGGGCAGGCTCCGTGTGTCTCTAAGATCTCACGTGCCTCTGCTCGGCCGCAGAGCGCCCTCTCCATCCCTCCCTCCATCCCCAGGAGATGCTGGGTCCCGGCTGTGTCCCCCCGCTGAAGCCAGCGTCACCTCCCCCGGCTGAAGTTATTTTGCAGAGCGAGCCCTGGACCCGAGCGCGAGCGAGCAGGGTGGGGGAGGCTGCAGACCGTGCTGCTTGCGCTTGTTTGCACAGGCTGCCAACGCAACTCGGAGACTTATTTTTTAAAAAATGGAGCCCCCTAATGTCTATTTAAACCAGTAAAAATATACATCCCCTTCAGCCTTCCAGCCGGAGCCCTGGCCCCTCAGAAAGCCGCTCTGGGCTTCTTCAATTAGCAAATACGAAGCAAGCGCCCTCCTTTCCCAGCACAATGCAGGCTGCCACTATTATCCCTGGCCTCCCAATTATCTCCGAGAATCTTTCACTTAATGAAGTTTCTCTCCCTCCCCTTCCTGGCTCCCCAGACTCAGGGAAGCTTGCCGAACCAATTTAGCAAAACGTTGGGAAGAATAAAATGTAACTGCGTTTTCCTTTCTTTCTTTTGCCGTTTGGTCGGCAGCTCCCTGCTCTGTTCTCAGCTGTGTCCTTCAGAGCGGCGCAGATCAGAGCATGGAAATGCATATCTTGTGGGTGCCGGGAGATGTGAATCATGAAAATGGAGACAATTCCTTACCCTTGATCACAGTTTGCCCACTTTTTTATTAAAAGGGAGCCTTAAATAAAACTCTCACATCCGAACACCTCCAAAATTGGGAATCGGATCTAGGTTTTGATTGTAATTCTGCCACCGCCTATGACAGTAATGGGTCAAGCCAGGCTTCGAAGGCGAGCCATTACCTGGTGGTGTCCTGTCAAAACCCCAGCGTAAATCAGGCTGGGACTGCAGTGCCTCCAGACCAGCTTCCAGCCTTGCAATGTCACCTGGTCGTCTTTTATTTCCCACCCCCGCATCGTTCCTCTTTTCTGCTTTCTCCTCCCTTCTGTGGTCATCGCTGTATTTTGTCTGCTTTTTCAACTTTAACAGGATAGCTAACACTCCTTCTACTGCCTTGCCTAAAGATTTTTCCTTTCCAGGTCACCCCACTCTCTAATAGCTTCTACCTATGCTTTTAACAGCATTCCCATGATTAGGAGCAAAGAAGAAAAAGAAGTCTGCTTAGATTTTTTTTTTTTTAAATATGCCACATTGCTGCCATCGATCTTGCGTGTTGGCAACACAGTGTGTCTTATTTAACACCACATCTTTCATGAAAAGAGGCAAAGGCCTCCTTCGTCTTAACACCCCCTCCTCGCTGACAATCCTGGCAAGGATTTGAGCCCCCAAGAGCACCTACCACAATGCAGATTTCCCCGGTTTAAAACAAAGGCTTACCACCCCCAGGGATGCAACGTTTGTGGCATCTTCATGAGCTAGCCCTACGGAGGGATGCACGCAGCAAGGTCTGAGAAGAACTTAGCGTAGCCTGAGCTGCCAGGCCCGTGGGAGATACCAAAATTGGGATGGAAATTTCCTGAAATTTTATGAAAACTCACTGGAAAAAAAATAACTGGGCAGGATTGGTGGGAATCAGTTTGCAGACCTGGATGTCAGTGGACAGCTGGGTTTATGGCTGAACATTTTTCACCAGAAATGTCTTCCTCCCTGTGAAAATGCTGCGCTTTCCCTGAGAAACCAGATGTGCCACCCCCCTAATTTCCATTTGTGCTTTCTGACCCTGCATCCCTCATCTCTTCCTTGCCTCTGTGGTCCATCCTCTGGGCACAGCCCTGTCCCTGTCCCTTTCCCGTGGGTTACTGCTGCTGCAGCCATGACACACCATCCACCATCACGGGGCACCGAATCGAGCCTGGAGTCCAGCTGGAAAACAAAAAGTGGGGTGAAACATGGGGGTGAGAGCTCTGATGAACTCCCTCTTCCAGGACTGCTGAACTTAAGCACTTGGGGGCCATTCTGGAGGACAGAACACCTCTTTCAGAATGGGGAGAATAAAAAATCACACTGAAAAATTATAGCTGGGTGGCAGCTCTTCCTCTCCTGTCCCCAGGGAAATCCTGACGTCTTTCAAATCAACCAGCTGGGCAGGACTTTATCTGAGGGCAGGTTCTGACCTTACCTGAGCCTTAGAGCGTGCTGCAGGAGAGCAAAATAAAGAGGCCGAGTCCCCAGCTGGCCTTTTCAAAGTGTAAGGGACATACTCCAGCCCAAAACGCGTTCCTGTTGCAGTTTATTCCAAACTCGGACCACGTGCAGACGCTGCCTGTTGGCACCTTGGACGCGTGGGTGCCTTTTGGAAAGTGGTGCTGGGGAGCTGGCAGCCAAAGCAAGGAAGTGATCCAGCACCTGGGAAGCCTGCGATGGGATTCTGCCGCTATTCCTGAGCCTGGAGACACAAGATGATGCTCCCAGGCTCAATTTTTGCCCGTCCTAGCTCTGGCTCTGCAGAAGCGGGAGTGCAATTTGCATGGGGAGCTGAAAGGTGGAAGTACAATAAGGGGATGTCAGGTACCAGCCACCAGCTGAGACCCCCCGAAAGCGCTGGTACACAGGGACAGCTGCCACCCCAGTGGGCTGCCGGCTGCCCCTGCCAGGGAAGGTGAAGTCCTCTGCAGGCAATCTGGGCTGCTGAAACCTGGGAGAAACTCCAGCTTAGGGGAAAAGCATGCTGGAAGAGGAGGGAGGAGAAAGCACCAGAGAAAGCAGTCCTTGACGAGCACATTTCCCGCTTTGATGGCCCTGGAGCTCAGCGCTGTGCCGGTGCTTAGCAGAGCAAAGGCAGGGAAATCAATTTGGCTGGAGCCAGTGCTGTTCCAGCCAGGCTCTGCGATCCCTTCCATCTACTGCCAAGGGTATTTTCCTCCTTTTCCTGCCACGTTGTCGAATGTGTCTCTTGATTTCAGTGCTCCCCTCTTCCTGGTTTGATTCCTCACCGTCCATCTCTCCAGGCTGCTTACCCAGCTCATGTCTCTGCGATGTAAAGGAGCCCGTGTTCCGAGCGTGCTGCCACCCCTGCCGCTGGGAATGGCCATGGGATGGCCATTCACTTGGTGGGCAGCTGCTCAGTGTCTCTCTCCATCCCTGCTGAACGCTGGGCTGCTCACGACGTTAGCTCCCAAACACTTCACTAACAGCCAGCAGCTGAGCCCCGTGGGGATTTTTGCTTCTCTTTGGAAAGGGCTGAGTCCAGCGGAGAGAGAGGAAACAAAACGATGGCAGATTTTGTCTCTACTTTCATGGCCAATTTGAACACTCGGTTTTCCCTTGTATTTCACACTTTGTATGCCCAGATTACGGCTCCCCTGCTTCCTGCCACAGCACGGAGTGTGGACCTAACCCTTCATCTCGCAAACTGGATACTCCACAAACAGAGACTTCATCACCCAGGTCCTGGCAAACCTGTACAAATTTTGGGTTAAGCCACTTTCCTAGCATTCAGTCTGAGTTCTGTGGCGGTGAGGGATACAAATTGGTGTGTCAAGCCTTTTGCCTTTATCCCGTGACTGTGACATCTCCTTCTGTCATCCTCATGACCAGTGGCCACTTTGGGCACTGAAGGATGCAGCAGTCCTGGTTGCAACAGCCTGATTCTCTGCACAAGCCCTCCTGCCTCTGCCAGCACTGTCCGTTTAGGTACCAGGGGATGGCATCTATTTCCCATTGGCTTTTCAGGCTTTTCTTCCTCTGTTGTGGAATGGCAGCAGCATTTCTTTCAAGAGCAGAAATGGGCACATGTCCAGTTCTGGATCAAAACTTGAGTTTTCCTTTTTTTTGGAAGCACCCATGCGTTTCCTCTTGTGATTTGATCGCTGGACCAGTAAGGGGGATTCAGAGAGCAGAGAAACCAACCTCCCTTGTTTTCCCTGCATGATGCTAAGGAGGTCCAGCCCCCAGCGCCCCCGGCCATGAGGGCTGAGGAGGTCTTGTTGCCTTTCCTACTTTCCCAGCATCTTAACCCAGAAATGAAGCCTACATCAGTATTGCTAAATAAAAGCGTGCAGGGTTTGATTCATGTTCCCAAGACAAGGGGCATTAAATTGCTCATATGTCAGTATTTCCTCTAAAGCAGAAGGGCTGTGCCTAAATAATATGGCCTTGGGTCTTCTCTGGGCCTGGAAGGAACCAGCCCTCGTGGTCCTAAAACGTGACTATGACCCCTTGCACATTTTTTTTCCCAGTTTAAAGCAACTGAAGTAACAGGAGGGATGTGTTTCAGCCCACCAGAGCTGACTTCTATGGTGTGAAAATTTATGCCATAGCACGAGGTACAGCTTAAAGGCTTAAGGGGTGGCTGAAGGTGCAAGGTTTGCTGTGGTAGCAGTGAAGATAGATAGTGGGGATAGCAGGAGGAGCCTAGGCTGACGTAGTGTTTGTCATCCCACCTTTTGGTGGTAAGCCCTGAACCCCTGTCGGTCCCCACTTTTAGGAGCGATCAGGTTGTGCCCCGGCAGTGCCTTGGAGAGCTCATACATGGGTATGCTCCGGGTCAGAGTCAAGGAGCAGAGGAAACATTCAGCAGTGGAGGTGATCCCGTGCCCCACGATCCAGCTCACTCCCTGGCTGTTCCTTTAGTGGTGTGCTTCTACCCCGAGGCAGCAGACCCACCTGCACAGGTCATTGGATGGCAGCCCTCCCTTTTGCATCCCCAGCATGGTCCAGGTTGCTTATTTTTTCTAGTTGCACTGTCAGCAGCTTTGGAAAAGGAAACGGGAGAAACTCCTCTGCAAACAAAGCTCCAAGCAGAAGGAAGGCTGCCAACCTTTAAATGGTGCTTTGGCCTAGCAGAACTTTTGGCAGTGATGTCCACCAGCTGAGATAATGGTGTGGCTAGTAGCCGTAGCAAACCGTTCTTCACCAGGCGAATCAGCATCTGGAGGGATTGGAGATACGCACATTGCCACGGGCTGAAGGTGACCATGGCCTCTTAACATGTGCTAACCAACCTCTCTCCCCCGGGGTGACCTGTGTGGCTTTCATCCCCATCTACTCCTGCTCCCTGTGTTAATGCCCTTTTTCATCCATCCCAGCTTGGGGGTGGAGATGCCTCTTTTGCATGCTAATGCTGGACACTTCCCATTCTATCCAGGCAGTGCCAGGAGGAGCATGGAAAACCCATGTCATACCATCAGTGTTTTCATCTCCAGCATCCAGCTCCTTTGCTGCCTTTGAGAGCCCAGAGGAGCAAGCGCAGGGAAAACCTGGCTCCATGGCGCTGCCCTGGTGCCAGGCCTGGCAGACCAGCCTGGACCTGCAGCCACTGCGGCCACCGCTTGCCCCGGGCTGTGCTGAGGCAGGGATGAAGGTTGCCCTTCAGAGAGTTAGGGCATACCCACACTTGGGTAAATTCGCACAGGGACAGCAAAATATGATTCCTTTTTGCCTGGCAAGTGCTGAGATCCCCGATCCAAGCCCTGAAAACACTCAAAAGAGGTGCTGGCAGAATGGTTTTAGCATCAACAAAACTGAAGTATTTTCTTCCAGCTCCATTCCGAGAGCCAGCTGAATCATTTTTTGAAATGTTTCCCTAAATATTCAGCCAGAGATGTGGAAAGCATCTGGGCAAATATGTAAAAAAGACGCATGAGAGGACTCTGATGTGTAATGCAGTGTCTTAGAGAAGGTTAGGTGCAGCTATCCCCACCTGCTCCGGCTCGACCGCACAGCCCCAACCTCTGCTTTTGTATAGTCTGGGTGTCCTTGACCAACACAGTCAACCTGCGGATGAAATGTCGTTATTTCTGCCACGGAGCAAACATTTCACAGGCTCGCTGTGACACTCGGTCATTTGTGTAGTTCTGAAGGATGGAAAGTGTTACACATGTGTTATGTATTATTATGAACTCAAAGAGTTTCTGATTTCTAGTACCATGAATGATAGTCACAGATGTATAAGGTTCCACATAGTTTATAACAGAGGTAGGCTAGAATAAGTATATCTTGAACTTTCTATCGGCTATTTTTAATTCAAAACCAGATCTGGAAGCGAGGTTCAGCCTTTGCTCTTTAGTTATCCAAATAATAAAATTAATACCAAACCCAGATGAACTTAGGAAAAGTTAAGGTTCAGATCATATCAAAGACTATACCTCAGGCCCAAATTTAACATGCTGATACTTTTTTCCCCTTGCTTTTAATCTATGTGAGGGACTTCCTCCTCCTTTTTACAGAAACCAGGTGTGTATTCTTTCCTGGCTGGAATTTCACTGCAAAGTGTATCCTGGTTTATGTGCCTGATCTTCGTTTCACAAAGCAAAAAAGGAAAAAGAAGCCAGTATTGCTTGCAAGTATTAAAATGGCAACGGTGGATGGGAGCGAGATTCAATGCAATAGAAAGCAGATTAGATTAAGCAAACTGTTGAAAATTTATTCTTCTGGTTAATTTTATCTGTAAAATTGTCCTAAAGACTAATATTGTCAATTCTCATTTGGCTCTGTAGGACCCTGCGTGAATCCAAATCCATCCTTTTTTGGCAGGCCTTTTTATCACCAGTAGTACAGTGACATCTAAGTGTCAAGAAGATGGGCCAGTCGGAGCATAGAAAATTGATTTGAGCAGCACCATCCCCCCTTGGCTGGCTGCAGATAAACAGTTCAGCTAATACGCTGCTCCCGACCTCTTTGGGGCTGTATTTGAATATGATCTCATACGGCAGCTGCTTCGCTGGAAACGCTGAAAGTAAAGTAGTCCCTGAGAAGTTTTGCTTTACTCTTGTGTTTTTAAAAGGTGGGGTAGAATATTTAAAAGACCTGACTTGCAACCACGAGGGCCTGACACGCGAAAGCCTATGTGCCATTTGCTGCTTCATGATTTTTTTTGTTAAACACTGAAGATAAAGGAAACTAGCCTACATTAGACATAAAGGTATGAAAGCACAGTTAAGCTATCTTGGCTCTTTTTCTTTCCCAAATCTCGCTCCCCAAACCACCCAAGTAATTGATATGCTTGAGACATTGTTTTAGAAACAATTTGCCTGAGTGCTGACAGCAATGGCGCTCCATCCATCCATCCATCCATCCATCCATCCATCCATCCATCCATCCATTCCTCCCTCCCTTCGAGCTGCTACCTTCCTGGCCGCAATCCCTCTCATTTCCACCATCAGAAAGGAGCTGAATGCATACAGCAGGAACCAAACGCTGCCCGTGAGTACTCCTCCGCCAGCCAGCTCTTGAAGTGAGGGCTGCAAAGGGGATGGGGAGATGAAGGCACCTCGTCCGTGGGCAGATGAGATGCTGCAGGGCCGCCACCGCTGGGGCTTGGAGGCCATGCTGCACTCGCAGGGGCTCCACGCTTCGGCCCCATCCCCAGTGTCAGGCGAGCCCCGGGCACAGGGCACAGGGACATTGGGGTGCGTCAGGCGGGCCGCTCCGAGCGGCGACATGCCAAGGGCACGGAGGCAGCTCTGCTCCCTGCGGGAAGGAGTGGGATTTCCTGTCTGCTTTGGGCCTCCGCCTGGTTTTGGATGAGGGAGCGATTGAGCACAGAGGGAGGCAGGGAATATGTAAAAAGGCAGAGCCCGCCGCTCGGCTCTCTCTTCTTTTCTTCCCGTTTTGAGATCAGGGGACTGGAGCGCTCCTGCCATTCATCTTCCCTCCCGCCTGCTCCCAGGGCTGCTGTGCTCCACGCAGTTTCTTCGAGTGCTGTCATCCCCGCAGCATCCGAGTGCCTTCCAGTAGGGCATTACGCGAAGTGACTAACATCTGTCACATGTGGCTCATTCTTTCCCTCAATCAGCCTCAATCAGCTTTTCTGCAGGCAGCACTTCCTATCTGCAAATAACAGCCATCACGGCGGCTGGCAGGATGGATGCTCTCTCCTCCGCTTCTCCTTTCCTAGCTTTATCCTGATTTTCTCCCATTGCTTTTCATTCCCTGTTGTTTTCTTCCTGCTCACCACCACTGCCATTATTTGCCTTTGTCTTCCATGTCCCCAACAAATCTCTCATCTCTTTTCTTATCCCATTCCTTCATCCCTTTCATCTTTCTTCTATTTCCCCCCACAACCACCTTCCTCTTCCCCTCTTCCCACCGTGCTACCACCCCTTCGCCTCCCATTTTCCCCGTGTCCTGTACTGGGAGAGCTGGACAGTACTGCCTCCGCCCCAGGTTGTGTTGTGCTGGTAGGAGAAACCTTGCAGCCTGCTAGGTCTCCCCAGCACCTGGGACTTCTTCCTTTTGTCAATGCCCTTCATACGCTGGTTCAAACGAAAGGCACGTGGAACCAGAGGTAGCCAGGTGTGGTCACACGCACAAGGTTCTACCCACCGTCTCGGAAGCAGACCATGATTAGGAAGCAGAAGGCTGTTTGCACCCCTGGCCTGCTCCTACCGTGCTGGCGGCTTTGACAAGGCTCCTTGTCCCCAGTGCCTTGTTCTTGCCTTCTGTAAAATGGGGACAGTGCTACTGGCTGCTTGGGCTGAGCGTTTGAGGTTAGACGAAACCCTGAGGGCAGAGCACAGATCCCAAGCCCTTCTCTAGCCATGACCAGGATAACACTGCGGGTGGCTGAGTCGAGCTAACTCAAACTTAAATTTGACCTCCCATTCCAAGCAAAGCAAATGCCTCGGTCGCTTTCCCTGCCTTCGAGACAGAAAACAATGCCTGAATTAAACATGAGAGCAGAGGTGCCCTCCTCGGTCATCACATTCAATCCCTTGCTATGGGCGGACGAGGTGCCCTATAATCCCTTTCACAAACGTATTGAGTTGGATGTTAAAAACAGGCAGTTATTATCCTTCCCCCACAAAACAGCTGATGCTTCAGAATTTAGATGTGTGAGAAAGAAGCACAAGATGCTTTTTTTTTCTCAGCTGAAATTTCAGCAATAAGGGAGAAAATTTATCGGAAAATTCCAATATCCTGCTCTTACTGAGCCATCAGAAAAGTTTGGATTTGAGATGCGGGTCATTTTCTTTATTAAAAAAAATAGGCATATAGGCATACAGAGAATTACTTATTTGTGGGTAATCTGTACAGTTTTTCTACAATACTATCTTAGATGGACAAATAGCAAGAGAGAGCCTGTTTACTGGCAGATGCTTTAACAAGAGCATCGCCCGCACAGCCCTCTCGTTTAGCAGAGACATTTGGTCCCACACCTGCTCGCTTCCAATCTATTACACAGCATCTTAGCACCGGCTGCAATTTTTGCAGGCTGAAGTTGACCCGCTTGTGCCGACTTTAACCAACGGTCAGCCAAGAGGAGACAGTTTTAAAAAAATCAAAACATTTTGTGATTACAAACATTTTGCCTCTTCATTTTAAATGTTGTCTTGCTTCCAAACTTGCTTGTATCTCCCCTTTCCCCGTGGGAGTTGAGTAGAAAGCCCTGCTTGCTGGGCTGAGCCTGAAGGACATGTCCCTTCCCTCACCTTCAGTTTTTTGTTGTGGATGGTGAATCAGTGAAAACCAAAATGTTCCCACAGCTCTAATCTTTGTTTCTAAGTGGTGTGCGCTGAAATGCAGATGCCTGGCCTCTGCTATAGCTCGGCACTGCGGTCCCACAATCAATGTGAGCGGTTGTACATTGTTTCCCGTCCTATCCCCTGTCTGCGGTGGGTACAACCATCATCAGTCTGCACTTGTCGGGTTTCCAGATGCTGGCAGCAGGATGAGAAGACAGGTTTGGGAGTATCTATTTCTGACCTACTCAACGTTTCCAGTGAATTCACACCCAGGAAAATCACATCTCTCGCGCTTAGGGCTGATGAAGACTTGGCACAGGTCATCCCCCCGCTGGGACGCAGCAGTATCCTCAAGCCAACTGGAGATGGTGGAAAGCAGCCCCCAGCCAGCCAGCTGAGGGATGCAGCCCTGAGCTGCGGCATGAGGCATTGCTGCTCTCTGGCACAGGGCGGGTGCCTGAGGGGGATGCCCAGAGACACGGAGCAAGTTGGAGGTGCCTCCCTTCGACAGCCAGCACCTTCCCCCTCATTCCTCCTCAGCTCCGGGCAGCTGGCCTCTCTCCCAGGGCTTCTTTCTTGCAAGCCCATGGCCAGCTGGTGGTGAGTGGGGATCAACAGGAAAGCAGCGTCCTGGCTCTGTGCTTTGGCACCAGACTCCTGGTGTCTCGTCAGCTCGGCCACTAGCAAGCATGCAGGCGGCAGGGAGGAGCAGAGCACCCCCTGGGAGCTAAGGCTCCTTTTGGGCAGGTACCAGTCCCGGCACCGCCACGAGCCAGGCTCGCTTGGGGAGAAGCCAAGAGGCAGTGGGGAAAAGCACGGTTGCCTCTTGTTCTTCCTTTCCCGATGCGGCTGCGCTGATGCCGAATTCAGGGTGTCGCCTCAGCTGGTGCAGATACCATCTCGATGGAGAGGCTCCTTCCTGCCGCGCAGGGAACTCGCCTTATTAGACTGATAAGATTTGTATTTGTTGTCGCTTTGTCACCTCCGCAGCGGTGCGGGGTGGCGGGAGCGGGCTGCTCTGCTGTCGGAGGCGGCGGCACTCCTCCCGTTGAGGCTACATCTGAACAGGTGTGTGCCAGATGCTGTCCCACACGCCCTCCCTGCGCCCACATCCCGGGAAATCCTTATCCGTACAAAGAGCTCATGGGACGCCAGGAGACCTGTGAGGCAGCAGATCCGTGCCTTTCCCGGGAATCTGGGAGTCGGGGCTGCCACAGCCTGATCCTTCTCACGCCGCTTGTGTAAGACGGTGTAAATCCTCTGCTCTTACGGAGTTAGAGCACCGCAGAGCGGGGACCGGGGAGGGGAGAAGCGAGCTTAGCACGCTGAATTACGCTGCCAGCGCCACGCTCGCAGCATGACAGGCAAAGGGACTCGCTCTTACGCCTGATTTCTCTCCTCGGCAGAAGAAAGGAGTGTCAGGAAAGGAAATCAGGGTTAATCCAGGCAGCCGGCTCAATGGCTGGCACGGGTGCGCGTCTGTCCTTTGTACTGTCAGCTTGCAGCAATATCACACTCGTGCAGAGGGTGTTGCTCTGGGGCATCGGTGTAGAAAGAGCCAATCAAA
This sequence comes from Chroicocephalus ridibundus, assembly GCF_963924245.1. Taxonomy (NCBI): domain Eukaryota; kingdom Metazoa; phylum Chordata; class Aves; order Charadriiformes; family Laridae; genus Chroicocephalus; species Chroicocephalus ridibundus. Next base: position 95,845,708 of record NC_086284.1, on the reverse strand, counting down.
CCCTATTTATCAGCTTTGCCTTCTCAAAGGCCGAGCTGACGCAGCACTGGATTTTTATTTTACCGATTTAACACCAGGATTTATGGGTCGTATCCAACCGCACATTGCAGGGCACCACCTAAATAAGTATTTATCACGTTGGAAGGGGCCCAGAAGGCAAGCGGTGTGCTTAGCACTGTGTAGCCCCTCGTCCTTAAGTCAGCTGCGTGCCGGCAGCCTGACTGTCGCAAGGAGAGCTCACCCCTCAATTTTACATTGCTGCGGATGGGCTGGTGAGTGGTCTGTGCCAGGGACACACATCCATCAATTCAGCAGCCGTCGGGGATGCTCTCCCTGTGAGCACCATGCCTTGAGGCACCCAGGGCTTCGCTGGGAACCTGAAGCCATCCACAAACCCACTCCAGCCCAGCACCAGGCACCCTGTATCTGTGGCAGTGGTGTAAACGGAAGAAAAGCTGGTTGATGTTGCTTGAAAATGCGTGGGGTTTCCTCGTCTGCATGGGGAGTGAGGCTTGTGCATGAGCTGTTGTTTCCTCCTGACTGGGGGGTTGGACTAGATGACCTTTAAAGGTCCCTTCCAACCCAACACGTTCTATGATTCTGTGATTCTATGATTGACTGTGCTCCAAGGAAGCGCTTAACCACCTTTAGTCTGCAAGGCAGGGAGCTGCTCCTGGAGGAGAACGGGAATGGGGCAAATAAAGGCTTGGGGAAAGCCAATACAGCTGGTGTGCGTGGGGGTGGTATTTTGATGCCTGACACATAGGCTGCTGATGCATTTCTTCATTTACTCGGCACTATCTGCTGTGCGTCCCAGCCTTCTCACTGCCGACTGATGATACCTCCCTTTGGCCATCAGGCAGGCAAAAGATGAAAATTGTCTTATTGCTTTTGATATATCACTGTGATAGGATTCCGTGGAGCCTTTGCTGGGGAAGAACTGGTGGTTCACATTTCTGCTCTCTTCTTTGTTTGCTCTACTTAATGGGCATTAAGACATGAGCTAAATTGCTCTCCCTGTCCTTACGCTCCTTGTACAACTTTGAGTTGCTGCATTTTCCCCATGTGCAGGATACAGTGGAAAGCAGAAGTGAAGACCTCCATGCTAATTTCCCAGTGAAGAAGATAGGAGCATGAGAAATTCCTGCCTTAAAATGAAAATATCCTTCTCCCTTCAGCCACATCATTTAAATAAACTACTGCTCCAGCTTTCTGTGCCTATTTCTTTGTTTCTGCTCTGTTATTTACTGGCCTAGACCAGCATGGGAGGAAGAGGTGTCTGATATATTGAGGTTCATTTCTTTGCACAGATAAGCATTTCTTTCCTTTATTCCACACTCCCCCTTTTTTTATACCCCTCGAGCTTTCTGTTCTCCCAGTAATAAGAAATCCCGCAACAGACTTTTGTCTTTAAGCCTTTGGTTACACCTCGCATCCTCTCCGACTTCAAGGATACGACTCAAATGCAACGCGGGATGGATTCAGTCTGAACCAGAGGAAACCAGTTGCGATACCAAGGTGCCCTCCCCCAGGGATTGATCCGCAGCTCCAGTGGCCATCAGCATGCTCCGGGGGTGTCTCCTGCTAGCCCCCGGAGTCAGAGCCCAGGGAAAGGGCAGAAGAGATTCATTAAAAACCCACCACCGTGCGCTGGTGCGCAAGCCTGAATGAATGTCACCGTTTTCATTACGGAAAAAGAGAGACCAAAGAGAAAACGTGACAAAGTACATCTCGCCTGGCTGTTGATCTTTAAGCAACAGCGTGATTAGCAGCGTCTTCCCTTTACATTTCAAAGCGCGGGAGCACAATGGCAGGGAGATAAACATCCAGAGGTGCTGCCTGCTGAAAGACATCTTTCTGACAGCGCTTACGGCTCCTGCCTCCCTCACCGGAAAGAACATGAGGTTTTAGTCAACGATGAAAGAGAAAAAGCCACACTTTATCTACGGTAAACAGTTGCCTATTTGTATTTGTTTTTCTCCTAGTGAGTTCCATCTTTGAAACGGCGTTCCCTTGCCATCCTTGTGCAGCCGGGAGCCTGAAGCCGCTTTCCCACGGACTTACAGGGCCCCGACTCCTTCTCCGAGGGAGCTGCAGCTGCTGGGAAAAATAAAACATCCCTGACTCCTCTCTTCCCCTTTACTGGCGACTTTGCCTTTCTCCCCTCCGCCTCCCAGGAAGAGGCCGAAGCTGGTCCCACGAGGTGGGCAAAAGCCAGCAACCCTTCGTGCTTCCCCAATCAAGAAAACGCAGCCCAGCTCCCTTACTCGAGAGTTATTGGCTATGACAGCTGCATCAGCTTAGACAGGATTAAAAAAAGAAAAAGAAATAAATAGGAAAAAAGAGAAGAACCCTCCCCGCTTCGGAAATTACTCGCAAAGTCACCTTTTTAATGCTAACACACACAAAACGCGCTCAGCCACTGATTTCAGCAGACCATATGCTGCCACTGCTGCTGGCCAGGTCCTAAGGGATGAATTTTTTTCCCCTACAGCAAGCCTCCAGAAATGTCATAGAAATTTATATGCTTATTCACAGAGCCGATAAAGCAGAAAACCGGTGTTTCAGCTATTTTTGTTTTGCTTTGCAGATGGACAGTAAAAAGCATAAATCTCCTTCCCACCACCCTAACACCCTGCCTTGGCTCCCTCTTTTGTGCCGAACCACCGGCCCAGAGGGACTTGCCCGTGATCCGAAAGCCAGCCCTCCTCTTCACTCAAAGAGGAGCAGCAAGGCGAAGCAGCGGGAATCTCCCACGACGTTGCCAGTGCTTCCACTGCTGAGCTCAGGGCACAATTTTCTGCGCAGCCACCAAGGCGGGACAGCTTTTTTTCCCCCCCCTCATCTTTCATGGAGAAAGAAAAGCAATCCGCACGCCCTGGGGCTGTCACTGTTCCAAACCCTCCCCGTGTTAGTGCCCCAGCTCTAACAAAATGCATGGCGTCCTCCCATGACGTTATCTGATGTATGTCCCGATTACGGCCCTGTGCCGCACACCTCCATAAATCAGGGCAGAGCCTCGGGGGGAGCCCAGCTGACCCCCTCCTGAAGCACGTGCGGGTTGCAGACCCAGCTGATATTTTTAGAGACGTTTGACGTTTAACCTCAGGAAAAGCAATAGGCGGAGGGGATGGAGGGGGAACCGCGGCTGAATCTCCCTCCCAGCTATATTTACAGTCACAGCGTGGGATGGAGCTTGCAGCCCATTGGAAAACCTGCCTTGCACAACACATCACCAGGGAAATTTAGGATTAGCGAATGAGGCCTGTTGACTTGCTGGCTGAAGGAGGCGGCAGGAGGACTCATGGCTGAGGGCAGGAGGTGGTTATATTTCAGTTGATGGCCCTGCAGCTCCCAGGGGAATTTTCCTGGGAGTCGTCCCCTCCCTGATCCAGCGTTTCCCACGCCGTTGCTGGGAGCGCGGCAGGCAGCATTTTCTTCTCCAGGCAGGGCAAGCTTGGGTCCCGCTGAAACCCATCAGTACCAGCATCAGCCTCGGTGCCTCCCCATCGCTGCTAGAGGGGCTCATTGTCCCCCTGTCCTGGTAGAGCCCCTCCTGCGCGGATGGACACCGGGAGCTGGGAAGCGGTGGCAGGGGCACTGCTCATCAGCCATTCAGCTTTGAGCCTGGTCCCCGGGGCTCCAGGTGTTATTGCGGTACCGACACCCCCGGGGACAGAGAGGGTGGCACCGCTTGTCCGCACAGCGGCAGCAAAAAGGTGCTGCCTTCAACAGGCGCACCATGCTGGAGAGCGGGGAAGTCAGGAATAAACCCAAACCCAGCGGGAAGAGAGGAATGCACCTCTGTGCCTCACGCAAGGAGCCTGGCGGTTTAGGCAGACCGCCATCCCGACTAATAACAGCAGGCCAAATATTTAGCTAAGATCTTACGATAGCGAGGAGCTCAGCAGAAGGAAGCCTGCAGAAAGCAGGCGCTTTCCCTCCAAAGTCTGTTTTCTCCTTATTTAAAACGGAGGAAATAGGTCAGCTGTCGTATCCGCCAAGGTCAGAAGCTCAATTTGTATTTCGGAGCCCAGGAAAGGTGAATGCACCAGAGCTACATCCCTGATGGAAACAATCACTCATTCTAATAAGGCTGGCAGAGGCTGGAGCCTGCCTTGTTCAGATACAATTATTACAGCCCGGGTGTCAGATTACTGAATCTATTAGCCGGGAATCAGCTGTTATTTCAGAGTAAGACAGCTATCCTACCCGCAGTTGTGATGTACATCATGCATGACGCCCGCGTCCAGCTTATCCCGCTGGTACGGAGAGGCGGGAGGGGGGCAGGACCACCTACGCCGCTACGGGAAAAGCCCATGGTGGTGACCTCTGGACTCAGCCACATCTATCAGATCGTGACAGCGGCATCGTGATGATTGGGGAATATTGTTACCGAATGACTCGATTTTCCGAGAGGGAGGAGATCCTGAACTTGTGGTAAATGCTGCGCACGGATGTGGTGCAGGCTGAGTGTGTCCCTGAGTGTGTCTGGAGAGAGCTGGGGGTAAGGACCTGGTGCCAGTGCTTGTTTCTGCCCCAGAAGTGTTCAGGGAAGCCTGAATGGGGAAGGAGGGGAGTCAGTGGGGAGCTCTTTGTGCGGGAGCTAAAGTAAGAATCACCTGTATCCAAGAAGAAATACAAATTGCTGGTTAACAGAGCATTCCCACCCCAAAGCACAGTTTAAAAAAAATAATCATCTGTGCTATTTTAGCAAGGATAAGAACCATGCCTGTGTGTCTCTGGTGAAGCCTCTCTCAGAGCAAGCCCAGCCACCCTCAGAGACAGCACGGAGCAGGCGGATGCCCAGGGCCCCCCCCGCTCTGTGTCTCTTCCTGGCAGCAGGCAGTTTTGCTGGTGATGCCCTCCCAACCCCTTTTTATCTGTCCCCCAGATCACCTTCCACTCTGCAGTATGCCACAAACCATTTTAGCTCCATCCCTGACATCGCTGGTTCAGTGGGATGTATCCAAGCTCCCCGTCTCTGTCCCATCAATGCACAGATGCTAGAAGTTGCAAAACTTGATGTTTTATGCTTCTTAATCCCTATCTTCATTTTAAGCACTCTCTTCCTGTCCTAGGGAACACGGTATTTTCCACGCAACCCAAACTCTCACCCAGTGAACCTCGGTGTCCCTGTTGTGGTTTAACCACAGACAGCAACTAGGACCACACAGCCACTCACTCCCCCCTCCCTGCAGGGCAGGGAGAAGAGGGAGAAAAGGAGAGGAAAGGAAAAAAACTGGTGGGTTGTGATAAAGACAATTTAATAGAACAATAACAGAAAAAGAAAATAACAACAATAATAATAATGGTAAAAGAATATACACAGAATCACCAAATCACAGAATGGTAGGGCTTGGAAGGGACCTCTGGAGATCATATAGTCCACCCCCTGCCAGAGCAGGGTCACCTGGAGCAGGCTGCACAGGAATACAAAATAAAGTGATAAAACACAAGTCACCCCCACCCGATGATCGTTGCCCAGCCCATCCTGAGCAGTGATCGTGGATTCCTGGCCCCCTCGCCAACCCTAATTAGTACACTGAGCGTGGCATCTATGGTATGGAATATTCCTTTGGCCAGCTTGTGCTGCCTACGCTCCCTCTCAGCTTCTACGGGAAGCTGAAAAAGTCCTTGACTAATGTAAACATCACTTAGCAACAACTAAACCAGTATGTGTTATCAGCATTCTTCTCATGCTAAGCCCAAAACACAGCAGCTACTAGAAAGAAAATTAACTCTATTCCACCTGAAACCAGGACAGTCCCCCAGGAAGGGCACAGGGAGCAGGAAAGTGACAGGAGGAGGAAGTCAAGTCAGGGTCTCTGGGCTGTATGTGCTAATTGTCGCTTCGCTGTTTTTGCCCTGTTAATTCTCCATGTTTGCACCACTGCTCTTTTATTTTATTACCATGAGAAAGCGCTCATCATATCGAGAGGCTGGCTTTGGGACAGGTTTCCCACGAAGCTGGGACAACAGCAGCCTGAATCATGCAGCGCAGAGGGACTGTAGGTGCTCATGAAAAACCACCAAAGCAAGGGTAAGGCTGTGGGGCGCAATCTATTCACTTATGAAATGCAGCTGCGGGCGAGGGGAACGGGATCTCTGGCTGGGTTAATGGCGAGGAGCCGGCCGGAGGATAAAGAAAGTTGCTCCACCTGCTGACAGAGTGATTAAAGGCCGTGGTAGTATCCGCAGATGTCTAGGAAGGGCACATCAGGCCTGTCTCGGGAGGTCGTTTCATTGACTGCACGAGCAACTACATCTTGGAACAACTAGTTTTGGCATTGGCACAGTAGAAGACAAGTTTCAGGTTAGTGAGATGTGACCAGTGAGTGTCGATGGAAATCCTACACCACCTCCTGCACGTGGCAAGGGAGAGCCGTGTGCAGGTGTGGCTCCTCCTGGACTGCCAGAGAGGCAATGCCATTTGGAAAGGGGCTTATTTAAAGTTCACCATTATAAAGAAAGTCGTCAGCAGCAGGTTGAGAACCAGGGATGAGTGGAAGAAACACGGGCAGAGGAGTAGGCAGCTTTGGCGCTACTAATCCTAAAAATCTTGGCATCCTTAAAAGAAGCGTGTCAGGTCCGAAAGGCCAGAGCAGTGTCTTCTGGATGAAACTTGCCACCCAACCACATATTGCTCAGGACACAAATCCCCCACACCTCCAAGCCTTGCTGGACACCAACGCTGCCTGGGGGAAGCAGAGCGGGATATGAGGCTGGAGAGGAGGATATCCTGCCCAGAAGGCATTGTGCAGCCCTGGACCACCTAAGGCAGCTGACAACGACACCACCACAGCAGAGGGGTACTTTCCTTTTAGCATTTTCCTAAGAGGACAAAGCAGCCAAAGGTGCAGAGGACAAAAGGGTAGGATTTGTGACCTAACTGCAGACATGGCGAGGTGGGACAGGAAGGACCCCAGATCCACAGCAGGTTCTTCTGCCTTAAGCCCCAATGAACTTTACAAAGTTGACTGAAGTAGCCTTTCCTGCTGTCAACTGGCAGGTATTCATCTAACCAAAGGGAAAAGGGGCATTTGACCCAAAGAGGCCAACACAGGAGGCCCCAATTCTGCAAGTTTAGCTGCCCATGGGACACACCGCAGAGGTGGCAATGGGAACCTGGCAAAGCAGGTTAACGTTCTGTCTCCTGCTGCACCTGCACACAGGAAGGGAAATGTCAAAGTCCGTGAGATCAGCAGTTACAAGGGTGTCTCTTTATTACAGCAGCATCTCCCTGGGTGAGGAGACCCTCGGGTGGTCTGCAGAGTGCACCATGCTGAGCACCTCTTGTCCATCCAGCCAAACAGCGCGACTCCCCATTTTGGCCGGGTGGGACGCTTTGGGAAAAGTCACCATTCTGCATTACTGTGCCCATGGGGGAAAGTTTTCTCTCCAGCCCAAGCACTTTGCCGTTGTCTTGTGTCCTGAACCATGAGGGTTAATATCCCTTGCACGTTTTTACCATAGAAATGAAAGAGAGAGGGTATTTTTGGATTCAATGGGAAACAAGTGAATAATAATTCTGTGAAGCCATGTAGTGGAAAGAGAGACTTTGAGCGCAACAAGAAACGGGATTTTAAAATTTCATCTGCACAGCAGAAGGTCCTGCCAATTGAACCGTTTCCAGTAAACAATCTGCTAAGTCTGACAGTTTGAAGGAATACCAGACTGCCAGGACTGAATAGGCTGGGATTTTTAAGAGGTTTATTTTTCATCTGAGCACTTTTGTTTGTGAGCAACAGCTTAAAAAACAAAATGCATGTGCAGCGGCGTTAGCAGCCAGGCAGAGGGCTTCCCCGCCAGCCGGGGCTTCAAAGGCAGCCGAGGCAAAGGGCTGTGCTGGGGACATGATGTGCCCGGCGCTGCCCGGTGCGTGAGGCTGTGGCCCTGGCACCTCGTACTGCTGAAACAGGCTGCTGTGCACCGGGAGAGCCCCTCTGGCGTCCCCGTACTCCTGCAGAGAGGTTTGGGTTGAGCCCAGTTCCTGTCCCCACTTTCCGCTGCCTGCCGGATGCGAGCATCGGTCCCCAGAGGGATGCCAAGGGCAGCCGACTGGGATTTGGGGACAGGAGGGGATGCAGGGAACTGGCTGGAGGTCAAGGCTTGCAATCGCAGGACTGGGGCAAGTGTGGCAAGAGGCTGATCATCCGTGTGGACGCACTCCCCCGAGGCGGCTGAGCAGGGACTCGCATCCGAGGCACGCTGCAGGTGCTGCCTTCTCCAGGTGCAGGGGGGCTTTGCTTCCCCCCGAGAGCACGGGGATGAGGAGGCGGCGTTTTACCACCAGGTTAAACACCTCTGCAAGGAGGTATTTAACCTGGGAAGGACTCCCCCTGCCTAGGTTAAGCCAGAGGTAGGGATTAAGGGGTTGAGCCTCCATGAAGGACAAAGTCAGCAGTGGCTTTCTGTGCACAGCTCCATGCCGGCTAGCTCTAGGAAAAGGGCAGCTGATGAGAGAGGATATGTTGGCTGGGGTTACGTGGGAATTGCCTGGAAATGCACCAGGTGTCACAGGAGGTTGCAAAGCCAGCACCTTCCACGCACACGATCCACGCAGCATCCAAAAGCAGGGACCGTTTTGAAGGTACGGTGCTACCCGTCTCACAGCCAGGATTTGGAGTCAGGCACGGAACAGGATGTGACTATTTTGGGCCTGAAAATGTTGATGTCTCAAACCTTTCCTCTTCTCCCTCTCAGCAAGGGAAGAGGAAAAAGGTCTTGAGAAGAGTTGCAGACCCAGCTGGGATTAAGAAAAATGACTTGAAGTCTGTTTTCCCAGTTCAGACCAGAGGCTCAAATCCATGAGGGGACAGCCCTGCTATCTTGTTTTGAGGCAGGATCCTCATGTTCAGCCTAGGCCTACGAGAGTTTTTTTCCTGATACAAAATTTCATCTTAAGCTGGTAAAAACCCCTGTGGATTCCTCAGGATTTAGTGCCTAATGTCTCCCGACAAACACCACCCGTGCAGGGGGGAAGGGGCTTTCGTGGTGCACAGATTACAACGCCCTTCTCTTGCGGAGCATGTAAAGCATTTCACGTACGGCTCAACCTCTGCTTGAAAAGAGCCCATTTCTTCATCCCTCTGCTGCTCCTACTTGGACGCTGCTCTAGACTCCCTCAGCTTTCCTACTTGCTCTCTTTTGTAGAGGGATTTCTAATTGGATAAACGAGGAGTTCCTTAATCCTATTCCTTTCTCAGCAATAGCCCCGCAACATGCCCCTTCCGCTACAGCAGAAAATCCCTGGGTCATGAGAATTGTCAACCTACTTTTCCCAAATGCAGCTCAATAATTATCCCCCTAAAAATCGGGGCGCGGAAGGGTTTTGGCAATCATTTGCATTTCTGGGAATTAAATGGAAAAAAAGAAGCTTGTCACAAGCCAGCACGGCGGAAAGTGCAGCCTGTGCACGCAGAGACGGCTGAATGCACAACAAGCTACCAGCGTGGCAACAGACACCTGGAAACACAGCCCTGGTTGTTTGGTGGGGAAATCTTCCAGTCCAGAACATGTCTGACATGTAGGGAGATGTGGGCTGCGCGCTCCTCTTCGTGTGGCAGAAGCTGGTTGTGCAAGCACCAGGGCTCGCCATCCTCAGTGCCGCTGCTGCAGCTGGCTGCACCTCACCTGGGCTTGGTGTTGGAATGGCCCAACAAATAACCTCCTCTGAGCCCAACTGCCTGCCCTCACACTGCTGGGGTCCATGGGGTAGGAACTGGCCCTTTCTGCTCAGAAATACTTGAGAAGCAAGGGCTAGAGACTCGGCAGGGAGTGAGGGCTGGCTAGGGGCCAGGCAGACGGAAACACTGGTGTGCAGAGGTCTCAAGCAGTAGCATCTGGAAACAGCGACAGTAAAGCTGAGATAAGAGAGGCTCTTTCCACAGCTTCCTGCAAAATGCGGATATTCGCAGCTGTGAAGTCCAAGGCTGGCCCTTCTTTTAGCATGGTGACTCCCTCCCCCTCTGCAGGTGGGGTGGCAGCCTGATGACATGTCACCTAACTCTTCACCGGGTGCTCTGCCTGGGGAGTTGAGAGTTTGGAGCCACGGACATCGCAAGGGAAGACCTCAGTAGTGTCGTGTAACAATTCCTTCCTGACCATTGGGTGTAAGACAAGTGTGGGAGATGAGATCTGGGTTAGGAGTCCCACACCTTCACTTTAACACACCTGAAGTTGCCCTCTCAAGGCTTTTCATGGCCAACTTACGGTGTAGGTTATTCTGCATCATATGCTCTTTTGGGCTTTATTTTTGCGTGCTGCTGCCCTTTCTTTTTTTGCTTCAAACATTAAAGATTAAGCCTGAAAAAATACATTTGGCTGCAGTACACTATAGTAGATGAGTTGGGATTTGACCTCCACAATTCAATTTTCAAAGTATAGGGCATGTGGGGTGTCTCTTGTGCCTCATCCCAGTTAGCAACCAGCTTGCAAACATGCCAAGCGTTAAGCAGAAAGACTTAGCGAGAATCCCAAAAATGAAAGAAAGTGAAAATACCGGGCACTGCTTGGCAACGCTGTTAGGACTGACTCAAGGTGTCATTGTCACAGGAGAGTGGGGCTTCTTGCCCTCTATGAGAGATGGATCAAAGCCAAATGGCATCTGCCGGTCCCCGTTGATGCCTTTCTCTGTCTCCACCAGGGGAGAAAAGAGGCTTAAATTATCTCAAGGCACTGTCAGGGTTTGGGGCATCCATCACCGATGCCAGTGGTGCCCCACCACAAGGAAGGAGATGGGTCCTGGGTCCAGGTCAGGGGGAGCCTGCCCTGTTCCCCCCTTGGATGAAAGACCAGCCATCGTCCCCAGAAGTGCCAGGGCCAACATAAAGAGTGCAGGGGGGTGAGGCCGGGTAGACTGACGGGTGGATGGCTGTGAGAGGTGCTCCTGGAGGAGGCTGCATTGAATCAAACTTCCCCTCCCCACCACACACGGGACTGCATGCGCTGCTAAGGGTACTGAAGAGGATAAAGGGGCAGGGAAAGTAAGGAAGGACCAAGAAGTGAACAGAGAGGAATTCAAGGCAGGAGCAGAGCTGGATGCTGAGACCAGTTGCTGTAGGAGGAGCTCAGAGGAAAAGCTCATCTCGAGCTGCCTTGTCACGCTGGCACCAACGCAATCTCAGCGGTAACACTAAAGAGCCTTGTGCCTATCTACAAGGCCAGTAACTGCCACCGTTTCCCAGAGCTAATGTAAATTGAGATCACATTTTTCTAATTTACTTCCAGACTCTCTCCTTTTTATGTTTTCAATGTGAATAAACAGGTCTTTCTTTCAAATGTATTATACACTATGTGCTTTCAATGTCGCCAGTCCGTCCCAGGGCCCAAGTGTCACGCATCAGTGTTCCAAACCACCAAATCAGTTAACACTTTATGAGACTTTTTTGGAAAGGTGCTTTCTGTGATCGCCGCTTCTTTGGTACCCTTAGGTTTCTGTCCTAGGAGAATTCAATTCTTTGTTGGTTTTTTTTTTTTTCCCCTCGTAACAAGGAAGGCAAGAGAGATTTCCAGAAAAGGAAGGCTGAAGTTCTTGCTGCATGTGGTTACTTTTTGGAGGAAAAACAACGGTGAAGTGTAAGGCTGGTGATTAACTCTCAAGGATTGGCAACTGAAGTCACGAGAGGTGCTTGGTGCTCTGCAGGGATGCTCTGAAGCGCCCTCCTGAAGGGGTGCCAGCGTTGCAGCTCTCTGTGGGCCAAAGCACGAGAAGCAGCCGAGTCATCAGACCAGGGGTGAGTCTTCAAGAGGGGGTCTCCTCTCTTCTCCGGTTTCCCTGCATCACTTAACCAGGACCCCAGCCCTGCAAATGCTTGATCACACAAAGCATTTTACGTACTTGATTAGTTCCCCTGAACTCCGGGGGGGAAGCTGGCGCGCTGAAGTACACGGAGGGTTCGAGGCGACAAAGGCAAACAAAGGAGAGGAAAAGCTAATGGGTTGCCTTCTCCCTCCTGCTGCGCTGTGGAAAGCTTTTATCTGTTGGACTCTCCCCTCTCCTTCCTTCACAAACAAGCCTTAGGCCAGAGAGCATCTCTACACAAGGAAAAGCGCTTCACCAGCGTAGGTATAGCGGCAGTACTGTGATGGCAAAGCGCTTTGACACAGCTTGTACCAGTTAAACCCTGTCAGTAAAAGCCCCACTTCCCCAGCATAAGTTCCCCCGTGCTAAAGCCTTCGTCTGGCACAGACATCACGCGCTCCAGCAGTGGTGGCGGTATTTATCCACGTAGGTTTCCAGAGCAGCAGGGCTTCTTGTGGAGGTGGGGAAGGAGTTTACTTCTGCCTCCCCAGTGAAAACATCATGCAAAACTTCTGGAGTCCCAAACGGCTTTTCCAGCTCCTGTTACTCATCTGGGTTTCCCTTGCGCTCCAGAGATGGTGTCACCGTGATGCCGAGACGCATAGCTCACCACAATTTATATCCGGACTCAGCCAGCGCAGAGCCTCAGCCCTCTCCAGCTCGCTCATTATTTACTGCATTCTGCTTGCTGACTTTAATAGTGTTTTGTCCTGTCCTTGAATCCTGCGTGGATGGATTCAGAAAAAAATCAATGTGCCCTGACCAGCAGGCCTTCTTCCTGCAGCGCAGGGGAATTTCCAAAGTGCCACAATTCCCAGTATTTATTTGTTTCCTTTAAGTTATTAGCATGATGGGGCTAATTGTGATGTTCCAGGTACATTAAATCTTGCCTTCCACACTCTTAAAGCAGTCGGGGAAGAAAAGAGCAGGAGTTATAAAAACAGAGCACAAACAAATAGTAGCTTCCAAAATGAAAAATAATGATGCCTCGAATAAAAGGCACACTAATCTGCATGCACCTTTCTTATTTATAAAGCGCTACCATTGTGATAACAGGGTACTAATGCAAAATGAAGGAGCAGGAGCAGGGTAGCTGAAGAGTTCTCCACTGTGGCTTAATTAGGCAGGCAGCTACGGCTTCCCCACCTCCACTGCCGTAATTAGCAGGCATTGGTGAAGAGCAAGCATCTGTGTGATGAGAGCTCGGGCCAGCCAGGGCTCTGTCACTGGGCTGCGCCGGCACAAGGTTTGGCCTGTCAGAAGGATGTGGACCTCTGCAAGGGACCGTGCTGTCAGGGTGCCGGGCTGGGGAGGTGTTTTCTTTATGTTCCTATGCGACATGGCTGTGCTGGGCGAAACCTTAAAGCAAAGCCATCTCACTCGGTGGCCTTCACGTCCTACCTGTGCAATACTGTCTGCCCGCTGGCAACGAAACCCCTGTGTGCCGTGGGGGCTGTGTGCTCTCACCTGCTGGTGCAGTGCCCGGGACACCGAGCGCTAAAGCATTTAAAGACATTTAACAGTAAATGGACTCATCTAGCATTTGCAACTCTTTTATTCAAAGCACAATATTTATAGTCATTACATCGCCTTAAATCTAGGGCGTAAAGGCTATCCCCTGACAAGGTTTACAGACTCAGTGGCTATAAAGAAGCAGCGGCGCATTTCAGGCGGACGGGGTGTGAAGGCTTTGCAGCTCTGCTTTGGTGCCGGTGCTTTGCCAGAGGGGAATATCTGGAGAGTGGTTTCCCAGAGAGCCCTCCTTGGTGGGTAAAGACCTTGGACATCAGGGCTTGGTGTCAATACGCTGCAGAGATGCCTGCAGCTGAGCTGCGGCTGGTGGCTGCCCTCAGCACTGTGTCTCAGCCCACCTCTGGGCTCTTCAAGCCCTCAGGTCCAGGCTCCTACTACAGAAAGCACGTGCAAACTGCATGCTGAGTTCTGTGAATATCCCATGAGCCTCTCCTTTACTTACTCTCCCACAAAAATAAGATCTTTCTGCCAGTTTCTTCCTTGCCTCCCTGCCCCAAACCTTGTCATCCTGCTCTGCATCCAAAAGCTCTGCCGGATTCACCCAGGGAGGAGAAAGGAACAGCACTGCCACGGGGAAAGACAGCGGAGCAGGTTTTAAAGAGGCAACAGATGCAGAGCTGGGTCCCCTGCCAAAGCAATTGTCCCTGTCCAGGTCCCAGCACTGCCTGGAAATAGGGAATGGGTGGCTTTCATCTCATTGAGCAGCCAGGGCTCATGTCTTCAGTCTTCAGTTCTGGAAAACACAGGGTGTCCGAGATCAGGTCCCTCCTGTACCACTGCTGTAAAACTGCTGGGTCCCTCCCACAAAAGGAAAAAAAAAAAAAAAAGGAAAAAAAAGCAGCCCTTTAGGATGCTTGCACTCCTCTCAGGGACTCAGACGAGCAGCCAGAAAGCAAGGCAAGCCGAGGCATCGCTCGTAACCAGCTGTGCGCACGGGCCCTGGCTGAGGAGGCGGCAGCAGCAGCAGGGTGTGAAGGGTTCCCCGGTGCTGGTGGCAAGGCAGAGTCCTCGCTGGCCTCTCCTCACACCGATGCAGAGGTGGCCTCGGGAGCCACGCTGCCTCCTGTGTGGGTCTTTGCCGTCCCCACGGCACAGGCTGCAGAGCCCTGCTTCACCAGGAGGCTGGGCAGATGCACAGCAGAAGTTGGCGTGGGCTTCACATCGCAATCCGTGAGCTAAAATCTCCTCTCCTGCCTTCCTCACGGCATTGCAATGCAGGCACGGCACGGTCTCGGGCTGGGAGAGCAGCCTTCAGGAGAGGATTTTTCTGTCCCCTCGCTTGCAGTGAAGCAGGGGCACAAACAATCAGCTGGTATAAAAATGAGTTCCCCATCCCTGGACTTTTATAAGAAATGCAGGATTTTTCGTACTTGGCAGGGTCTTGCTTCGGCAAAGAGGTTTTGGCCGCTGGAGTGCAGAGCAGATGAAAGAAAGAGGCTGGGATCCTCGCTGAAGCGGCCTCCGTGCTGGCATTACCGCGCTGAGCCAATCCATCTCCATTAGAGTTCACAGCCTCTTTGATCAATCTCATCTTTAAAAATACCAATGCTCCGGAAGGCTGGGGAACTGCTTAATGTTCCTTCATTATTTTTCAGGCCATTAAAAGCAGAAGTATTAGCTGCTGAATACTTTTTGTCTTGTTTTGAAGTAAAACGGAGAAGAAGTAGAATGCTAAAAAAGCAGATTAAAATGATTAAAAATAACAGAGCAATGAAAGTCAAACTGTTGGCTCTAAAAATGTTGATGTGTTGCGTTGCTGTGGGCATTATATTCATATGAATGAGAGCGAAGGGCCCTGCTACCTGCCTCTGTGATGAACTGCGTGTGTCATTACACATGGCTGTTGCATTAAATCTGGGAGGATTGCCGTCTGTTTGTGCGGCAGCGAGAGCTGCTGCTTTGGTGATACAATACAAGGTGATTCCTGTATAAAGCAGACTCATCTGGGATCAGTTTTGGGGAAGAGGAGGGATTTTTTTTTTTTTTTTTTTTGGCACTAGCCTATTTTCCTTTCCAAAGGGTCCTGAGAATTGCTAGTCTGGACTGGCTGTCAGGTCTCAAACCTCTCCCAGGTCTGCAGAGGTGCCCCAAGCCCTCTTGCATGTGCTCACGGTTGGGCGGCATGACATGGATGGGGCTCATGTTTTTTGTTTTCGGAATCGGCCAGGGCTCTGCTGACACACGTACGTGTCCGCCCAGTTCAACGCTCACGGAGGCTTGGCCAGAGCTGCAGGAACCCACTGCTGCAGTCTCGCTTTTCTTGCTCTGATGAGGTCTGTACCCCGGCAGCAGATCGTATGTCAGTGGTAGGGCTATGGGTAACCAGTCCCAAGTCTAACTTCCATTTGAGCCGCCAGCAAGTGCGCTCATATATCTAGCAAGGATTAAAAGACCTTCCGAAAGCTGTGGTGTTTCTTGTGAAATGACTATGTGGTTTTAGGGTACTTCTTGATGAATAGCTTTTACTTGCAAGCCAACTACACGTTTAGCACCATTACGGACAGGCTTGGTAGGTACCAAATGGTCATGGAGGCTGAGTGCTTCTCCTGTATGCCTGATGAATTCACATCCAGTAGCTGTCAAAGGCTGTTTGCCCTGGCCTCTGCTCTGTTTTGTGGTGGCCATGCTGGTGCGCTCCTTGTTTTGCCTGCCTGTTTTGGGTCAATCCCATCCTTGCACTGGGATATGAAGCAAATATTTATTAACTCCTTCCCTTTCCACACTGTGGCAACTAACCAGAAGAAACCGAGGACACTAGGTCAACGGAAGATGGGTTGTCGGAGGATCAGGTCGTCACTGATGGTGGCAGGACTAGCCTAGACACCAACAGAGAGGGTCAGTCCCCCGTCCCTGGGGTCTAACACTTGCGAGCAAAACAAAACCTGCTTAATTTTTTGCTGGTGAAACACAAATCTGTCACCATTTACTTTCTAGGGAGCATTTGCCGGCATGGCCGCTTGTTTCACAACGAGGTCCAAGGCTGGGGCAAAAATCATTTCAGCATGTGTAAAGGTGTAGGGTTTCTCCCTGCCAGGCACACTCTCGCCTTCTTTTCCATCCCCTCTGCTGCGTCTCTTGCCAGGCTGGTGCTGAGCCAAGAGCGAGAAAAGGCTGAAATTAAAAGAGAATTTGGATGCTTCGTCAAAGCTTATCTGAACTCCGCTGGTTTGCAGAGCAGGGCCGTGGTGCCAGCCCTCGTGAGGCTTCTTACGAAACGCTGGCTATTTCTGGCTGCTTTTTTTCCAGCCTTCCCAGATGTGAGCAGAGCTTCCCCGTGCGCTCCTGGCACCTCTCCAGCCGCACGCTGGCTGCCTGAAGACGGAGCGGCAGCGGCGTGAGGTGGGGCAAGGGATGAGGGGACCCGGCTTGCTGGTGGGGCTGGGTCGTAAACGCCTGGGATGCCTTTACCCCTGCGTGGGAGTTGCAAAGATGGTTAGACGAGGCAGCACCTCACTTGACTGAGGACTGTAAAAGGTAAAGACAGGTCGCTGCAGCCTCACACACAGCAGCAGCCTGTGCACGCTCCTCTGAACCTACTGGGAATGGACCAACCTCCCCTGCGGCTTCGTGGGTGAGGATGGGCAGGGGATGCTGAGCCATGCAGCAGCGCCCATCGCTAGCAGCCGCCTCGGAGGGTCTCCGTTTTGTGAGCGGTCCCCTCCCACAGCTCATGCTCTGAGGGCAGTGCCGCAGCCCTGTCCCCTCTCCTCCTGGCCCATTTCCCACAAGCACAACTTGCTCAGCTTGTTGGCCAGTCGCTGCCGAGGCTGGGTGACTGTAGCTGGCAGGATGCTCACAGCACGGCGGCAGGCTGCGGCGTGGGGCTCAAAAAGCATGTTAGAGAGGCTTGGCTGAGACCAGCAGGCGAGATTTGAAAAATGGAGCCCTGGAAGATCCTGGAACCAAACACCTCTGAATTTTAGGGGAGCCGGAGGGAATGTGGAGTCCAGCCCTGATCCAGGTCCGTGGATATATGGCAGCAGCTATAAATGTGCTTAGGATGTGTGGATTACAATCTGAATGTTAATATGGCCCCTTTCTTCCAAATGGAGACATTCCTGGCTTTTGCAGAACAGTAGGATATTAAAATGGATTGGATTATTATATATTGGACATAGCAGCAGCTGGGGTGTATGGCAGGGCAGGTAAATATTCCTATCTGAAAGCATGGCTTCTGCCTATTCATCAGTAAAAGCATATTTCTGACATTCCTTCTGGAACAGCTTCATAGCAATACCCAGCCTTCTCTGTGGAAGCCCAGATATACAGCAGCAGCTCCCAGAACGGCAAGTCTGCCTTGTTCTTCCTTTAATTACCTCACTGCTTAAGGAAAAAAAAAATTGACACACTTTTCTTGCAAGTGCAGATTAAGCAGAAATTCAGCTCCAGCTCTAAACCATGTAGCTTCCAGCTCTGGTTTTAAACAAACAGCTAAAGAAATCCCTAATGCCTAAAGCCAGCAACCTCAGACCATGCGGAGGTTCCCCACATCACTAGCCTGATTTCCCAAGGTGATGAGCTGCAGAAGGCCCCCTAACCCTGACATGAATTATCTGTAATGGGGCGGGGGGGGGGGGGGGGAAGAAAAGAAAAAAGCAGTGCAGAGACAGGACCCCAAGCCTTGGCTTCCGCTGCGACTTTTACTCAGCGACGAGTCCAGTGGATCTCAGTGGGTGACCAGTGCTGGAGCTGCGAGGGACTGGAGCCAGACCCGGGCTTGCTGGGCGGATGCTCAGAGCTGGCTCAGACTCCGCCTTAGCAGCCAGATCCCCTGGGATCCCACAGCTGGGCTGGAGCTGACCCGTGGCTATCTGGCTCCCAGGCCAGAGGTGGCTCGCATCTAGCCAGCCTTGAGCACGGCTGGAGCAAGCATGGGACTATCTGTACCTATCTTCCTGGCTGTGCCATGAAATGCTTCGATTAGCCAAAAGGATTTACCCCACAAGAGTACACCTATTTCAAATCTCACCCTGGAGTTTTCCAGATTTATATGGAGACCAAGAAGCAAGGGTCTGGCTCCTCAGATAAGGGATCCAGAGCCGGGTTCACAAGAAACAAAAGATACATCTCTGCTGCTGTCACCAGAACGGTGCAAAGACACCCCATACCCTAAATACGTCAGGAGCTAAAAATGTTGGATTAAGGTTCACAGGTGAAATATTATGGAGCGGAGTTCAATTGTGGTTTTGCTGCAGAAAGAGACTGAAACACAGTTTTTCATCCTGCTGGACTGTGTCCAGCTATTAGCCGGCAGCACTTCCCAGGGGGATGGGGGTTACGGCGTTTCCTCACCGGCTCCTGTGTAAATAGCAGCAACCCCACGGAGTCAGGGACAGAGCGTGAGGGACACAACAGCCTTGGGGGGAGAACATCCATTTGGGAAGGTGGAGTCCCCACATCAATGAATAGTTAATATGCTAATATTATTTAGTCACTGATTTGTATTTAGCCACTTTGAGGGCACATTATACATATGCATTTGTGCTTTTCCCTTTGGAGAATGGTCCTTGAGTCCCCTAGCGAATGATACTTGAATTTCTCTCCTCCATAGAAATATTTTCTTTTGGAAGTAACGATATGAAATACTTAGATATTAATGAATTTTTAGAAACAATTTCTTCATACTTTTTTTCCTGCCAAAGCTGTTTTCCAGTTTAAACTTCAACTGAACTGAATAATCTTGGCTTCCTACAAGCCGCATTTCTGCGTGAATAAATAATTTTCCAGTTCTCCCTCCTTCAGATCTTATGTCCCATGGTATGCTTGGAATATCTCCGCATAGATGCACGGCATCATTTTCCATATGGATCTGCGCTCAGTTCCTTTATAGTTTGACATAAACGATAGCACAAAATTAGTGCCTGAATACGGGGAGTGCCAATGTTCCTTAGCATCCTCCCTGGGGCTCTGCAGCACTGTGATCTGGGCCACCAGCTCCTCACCACGAAGACAGTCGCTGGCTCTTGGTGCAGACGATGCGTGCTGCTACAGGCACCACTCTCAGCCTAGGTGAAGGCCACCCCCCACTCCACCCTGTCATACTGCCCTCCTCCTCCTCCTGATGAGAGATGTCGTCTGTACCACCCTGCCAGTCTCCTGACAGCGTGGGAAGCCCGAACACAGATGTTCCTCTTGATCCCAGCCTCACACTTGGCAGCACAGCGCGCTGCGCTCCCTCCCAGATGTGCCGCTGGGCCAAAACACACACACGGAGTTTTATTTTTAATTCGGCACTTTTTGTAGCAGCCTAACTTGTGTAATTCCTGCCCTTTCCTTTCCCCTTCTCTCCTCTTTTTTTTTTGATAGCAGTGCACACTCAGTTTACAACCAGCCTGGGCATATCGTGGTATGTAGCTGTGACTCTATTTTTACACCTCCTCCTAGCTCAGCTGCTAGCTCCGTGGTTTTTGATGCCGTAGGCAAACTAGAAAAAGAAACACCCGCTGTAGCCCAGAGCCACACGCAGCCGGCCGTTCCCAAACCCCTGCCTGAGGCTGCCTCGGCTGCTCTGCCTGCCCGAGGCCACCGCTGTGGCCCGGCTCTGGTCATAAGGGCTTTTCGCCAGCTGGCAGCACGGCTGCCCTCCGGCTGGGCCAGCCTCTTCAGCGATGTCTCCCCTGACTCCGCTCCCAGTGCCGGGGAGCCCCTGGCTCCCTTTGCCACCCGACCTCCGAGGCTGGGTGAGACTCCGAGGCTCTCGCCTACCAAAAGGCCACTGGCTCTTCTCCAGAAATAAATCCCCCTCCTTGTGACACCTGGGGGCTGCTTTGCTTTGGCAAGGTTGTGCTCGTCTCCTCTGCGGATGCTTTCTCGTGCTCGTCTCCTCTGCGGATGCTTTCTCGTTGCTGCGGCTGGGCCACGCGAGGCAGGGCACCCTCTCCGTGACTGCTGCACGGAGGGGAAAGCCGGGCTAGCAGAGCCAGCAGAGGCTTTTTTATCACTTCTTCGCACGCTTCTTGAATTATCCCTGCTCCCTAGCGGTCACAGTCGCTGCAGAGAGCCGCCGGGGACGCAGACACGCAGGCACTCGGCTATCCCTCCTCCAAATCCCAGGCTACTTGAAGTATTCGCCACCTCTTGGGGCTGCCCCGGGATCGACACCTCCGATGCTATTTCTTCCCGTCCGCCTCGCTCCTCCAAACCCCAGGCGCCCAGCTGCAGTGTCGGGCTGCGCTCGCAAGAGGCAGCCTGCCCTCGCAAGCCGGCAGCCGACCGGGCCGGGGGCTCGGGCACCGGCGGGTCCGACAGCCCGCAGCCGAGGCCGTCGGGCTGCTGGCCCCCAAGGGAAAAGACCGCCCCCAGCCTCCCCCCGCGGCTGCCGGGGCTCTAGAGACCCTTCTACGTGACACCAGCTATCGCTGTCGCTGAGCTGATGACTCGGAAGCGCTCGGCGCGGGGGGGGGGGGGGGAGAAAGAAAAAAAAAAAGGCAACTGCAATGTAATTAATGCTGTAACAACTTGTTTCCCCCTTGGAGAATTATACCATTAGCTGCTTCAATTGTGCATGAAATATAAATTACATTACTCAGAGGCATCATGTCTAAGCAGACACAATCCTAAGTGACACGGCTTGCCACAGTGTATCATGCTCCCTGGTCAAAATTAACAGAAGCCCGCTTGCCTGAGGCTAGCAGATATTCATTCGGATATCAAAGTTATAACCACGGTAGTTCAACCGCCTTCCTGCCTAAGGGAATTTCCCAGGGGAAAGCAACGTAACCAGGCTCTATTGTCCGATGAGAGCAACTCACAGGTTCAAAAAACGCTGGCGTACCCCTGGCAGCTTCGCATTTCAGAGCCCGGTGCTTTGACAATTCAGGGATGTTTTAGTATCGCCGTCCTCACGCTCACCTCCATTCTGCACGTGCCTAATTTCTGTTTGCCAGCAGACAAAACCTGACTGGGATCATGGCTGCTAAACTGAAGCTGTTGGTACTGAGAACTTGGCAAGGAGGGCTGCCGAGCTGTAAAAGGGATCCCAGGTGGCTGCCCACAGTGGAGGGCAGGAATCTTCCTCTCCCGCTGATCAAGGACCTGTTTTCAGGAGGCAGGCAGTGTCAGCTCTTGTGCTTCCCTGGCTCCTGTACTTTTGGGGTTAGCAGTAGGCTAGAAGACACATGTTATTCTCCTCTGATGCCCATCTATAATGAATGATTGCAACCCCGCAGCCTCGATTAGCTGTGTTTGTGAAGAGTAATTTGCTCCACTGTTGGAATAGCATCCCAATTTTTTTTTTCTTAGTCACTTAGTATGGACCCTTAGAGCTGCAAACGCTGAAAACACAGATGGAAAGGGAACTGCAGTTTCTCTTCTCTGTCTCCAGAAGAACAGACTTTGCCTTTGCAAAGTTGAAATTGTAGACAAACCTCTTCCTTGGGAAAAAAAAAAGAAAAAAACACAGAAAAAAGGACACTCTTGACAGTCAGTCAGAGAAGATCAGCCAGTATATGCTGACACAGGGCCAAATCCTGCAAGGTGCTGTGTGCCTTCAACTCCCATTTAAATCAAAGGGGAATGAGGATGCTCAGCACTTTCAAGGCTGGGGTTTTGCCATTTCAGCATTTTACCAGTGACGTTGCCTGAGAAGCACCAACGCAGACTTGTCAGAGACAGTCGACCGTTGGTCTCACACCGCGGTGAGGGCCTGATCCTATGCAGAAGGTGGCTCAGGCTGGGCACCACCCACAAGGTATACTTTAGGAACTGCAAAAACTGCAACACTATTTTCTTTGCAGGACCCATATATGCGTGGGTTTTGAGAGCAACATTGCGTGCAGGGTAGTGGCTCAGCATCAGATTGAACTGTAGGCGTTGCCAGGTCTTATCCAACGTAGTTTTGGTCTTTTGATTCCCTATGACCTCTGCTCCTCGGTAAAGCAGGAAGAGCGTATGCCAAGAACCTTGCTCTAAGGCAGAAAACCTGTCTGTCAGCAGAAAGAAAACAATCCTGGTCCAAACTGACTTTGGACGGAAAGGTTGTTTTCTCGGTCTCTCATCTGGCTCAAAATCCAGGCAGCATCCAGGCAGCCAAAATTTCTTTACTCCAGAGAAATTCTTACCAAATTCAGTCAACGAGCAACACTGGGGTAATTTCAAAAGGAAGGCTCTCAGGCCTGTTTCTATTTTTGAAGGGTTCAAAGTGCAAGATGCCTGGTTTTGATAGAAGGAAGTATTTAATACAGAAGGAAAATCATCCCTAAGCACTTTGTCTCCTGAAACACGAATCCCCTCCTTGTTCAGGGAAAACGCCCAGTGCTGCTGGTGTACACTCGGTAACCAACACGTGAGGGCGGTTATCCTGGTCACGGCTGGAAGTCATACACGCGAATGTGCAGTCACAGGGAGCTGATGGCTTTAGTTTAATGGTGGGGCAATCCCAGGGGGAGGATGGGAGGGAAAAGGGGATTTTCAGCAGTGTCACTCTGTGAGAGCCAGGCACCTGACTTGCCACACGCATCTGGAGAAGTCTCCCCTGCCCCCACAGCTACAGCTGATGCAAATATACCTAAACCTGTCAATATTCACAACACAGCACCTTAAAAAAAAATAGCTGGAGGAAATCAAACGTGTTGCTTCCTGAGAAGACCGGGGAATATACATTCCCAAGCGCTCAGCAAGATCATCCATTATACATTTCTATCTATTCCGCTGACTGCCTGTGTAACCCCCTCCTGCCTACGCAGGACAGACGCCCCAGTTCTGTATCCAGCACGGGAACATTGCATCCACCAAAGAGGCACCCCCATATCCGTGGGTTTGCTCTCCTGAAACACTCAGATGCCGGCACTCTTTCAGGGACAATTTTCTTGGCAAGGGAAGATCTTGACTGTCGATTGCGCTTCGGCAGCAGCCAATATAGGAAGTAGTGGTATAAATTCTCATTCTCATTAAATGTGTCTGTCTGACTGATGGATGTTGGTAGAATTACACAGCGGATCCAGATTTGTGGGTCTGACAGTAATAAACCAAATTTTCATATAGAATACATGTCTCGGAGGGGTGTCGGACGTGCTTTATTTCCGTGAGTTATAGGCGCTGCGTGACACAGGAATGGTGCCGGCCACCACTGAGGGGAACGGTCAACGAAACCAGCCCAGCTCTGACAAGCGGAGCAGTGACCTCGCAGACACGCGCCGCATTCTCTCCCCAGGAGACGGGCTCACCCAACCACTTCTATTCATCCGAAAAATCTTTCATTCCGAAAAGCTGCCCTGTATTCCACGAGCCGCTCCTGCACACTGCCGCGGCATCCTCGGTGGGAACAGGCAGAGAAGGGAAAACCGGGCACAGGAGCATCTGAGCCTCTCTCCTAAGCCCACCATCACCGCTCCTGTCCCTGGTAACCTCTCCAGAGAGGCACCACGACCAGGTGAGCAGCGGGGAAAGCACTGCAAAGGCCTGGCCACTTTTTCCTTTTAAAGCAAGAGCGAGCCGAAGGTGTAGGTGCCGGGTCCGGGACGTGGTGGGTCACTGCACCGCTGCAAGGCAGCCAGGACACCTGGAGTTTTGTTTTCCGAATTGCTACAGCAACGGTCAGGGTTAGATACCAGAGCCGTTAATTCATCTGCATGGCTGCCAGCGGTGGAGGGGTGCCAGAAGGAAAGGTCTGCAAATTTTCCCCGTGCGGCTATTTCTCAACAACGTTCTCTGTCCTGCTGTTTCAGGTGGATTAATAAAAGACGTAAAAAATTTCCTTGTCTTACTTTTGCACTTTGAACTTCTGCTTTGCATGCAAGGCTCTTTTCTCCTTTCCTATCTCAACTTCTTCCCAGCAACTTGTTTTTCCCCCGTCCCACGCAGCTGCTGTGATGACCCTTCAAGCCTGGGGTGCGAGGTGCCGTCCCCCACTGCTGCCAGACCCGGGGGGCATTTTTGACCATCATCTCTTCAGTCTCCCTCCCAGACACCAGGTAAGGCACAGGAAACCCTGAGCCAGCTCCCACTTGCTGGCTTTCCTTGCCATGGTTTAATTTCACGCCCCAAGTTTCACTGCCAGGCTGCCAAGCCCCATCCCAAATGCACCTCCTGTGCCCACTCCCTGCGCCGTGTGAGCATCCCCAGCCTATTCACTACCTGGGTTGTGAGCTCCTCCACTGGCTTGGATTAATTCAAGTGAATCAGCCAACAGTGGCTTTGCTTTTAAAGCCCTCTTGACAGCACTTTCTCCCCCGGCAGAAGCGTCAAAGAAAATTCCCCTTGAAGAGGTTGCCGGCCGTGGAAAATCAGCTGGGAGCGTGCTGAGCAGAGGGCTCTGACGGATCTCACGTTGCAGGACTAATCCTGTGGCCCGCGGTGGAGGAAGGTCCTTGAGACGGTGGCTGAGCAGTCCGGGCTGCCGTGCCCCAGGAACCCCTGAAAGAGGATTAGGTCGGCGCACTGAACAAACGGAGGGTGAGCGGAAAGCTCAGTCGTTCGGGCATTGCTCATCACAGCTGCAAATAAAAAGGTGAAAAGAGAGACTTAAAAGATTATTCTGAAAGCAGGTCAGACTTTAGGAGAGCGGTGAGATGACTTGGTGGGTTGTAGCATCCTCCCACCCGTGCCCCATCTGGCCTGACCGTGCTCATGGATGAGGCAGGGCAAGTGTCCCTGCCTGCCAGTGCTGGCCAGAGGGCTCGCTGGGTGAACGATGGGTGAGACGGGTCCCGAGGAGGTCAGCTCAGGGATGTGCCCCACCGATGGCTCAGCCGTGCCTCGCCGTGCTGTGGGCAGCGTGGGTGCCGTGCTCCCACCCTGCCCTTTGCCTTGGGGCTGGGGAAGGCTCGAGGGGACACCCAGCATCTTCAGGGCATGCGCTGAAGGGAAAAAAAGTGGGACAGTTAGACTATGGTTAGGCAGATTATATGGAAATGGGGCCTCATATTTACTTTTTGGATCTCTTTTCTCCATCAAGGGGTGCGGGCAGTTTCTGTATTGATTCTGGTCCCATTATCATGTTTGTTTAGGCTAATATTTACCATGCAGGTCTCCTCCAGTCCCAGCCTTTCTCCACAGAAGCGCCTTTGGGGTTTCCACGCTGACAAGGCTCTCACAGGGGACGCAGTAAGTGCTTACCTGCACGCTGGGGCTCCACCTTGCCCTGATTACTGGGAAGATTTTGCTGTTCCTGAAGTGGTGACCTTTCTCAATCTTGGGGCTGCATGGAGCTTTTTATTGTGTATTAGGATTTGCAGTTTTATTTGCTATGTGTTTCATTGAGCAGTCGTTCCCTAGCACAGACTTGTAATGCCTTGGAGGAGGTTTCCTCAGTCTCCTCTCTCCTCCATGTCCTTTAAAAGTGATATTTGATAAAACTAAGCTGATTTTTGTGCGTTCCCCAGTTGATCTCCCAGACCGATTGCATGACTTCTAATGCCTTATTCTCCTTCCCGAAGTCCTGCATTACTCCTACAGGCTATATATACTGCTGCTCGTACGTAGTGTGATAGCAGACGTCTGGAAAGAGAGGAACCAAGAGAGAAAATGGTAAAAATCAAAACACTGAGCCCTTCCCCATGCTTTCAGAGACCAAGTAGCAGTCATTTGCCAGATAAAAGCCAGGTGTTGCAACACTTTCCAGAGATGCCTGTAACGGTGATCTGGAAAACCACCCTGACCTAAGGCTCCTTCAAAATGTCTCTTGGCAATTTCAGATTCTGTATCGAAGAAAAGTTCTTGATTCCAACGAAGTCCATTTCTGAATACTTCAGCATCCAGGGAGGTTGAGATCCAGCCTTGCAGTTTTGTCTTTGCTGTTCAACAGGCAAGGAAACAGCTGGAAACAGCTCACCCCCATTTCACCCCGCAGTCCCTCCAGCGCAGGGGATCGTCTCCCCAAGAGCTCGTCCCTGTGGGCACTGCTTTTTCCTTCCCGCAACCTGCCCTCTCCACTTCCCCGGCGCGGGGTGGCCGCCTCCCGGTGCCGCAGGGCTCAGCGATCCTCGGGTGCTTTCCTTTGTCCTTGTCAGCTCGATCTGAAGAAATGAGATGCTATTACCATTGTTTTCGGAGGTAAGTGTTCGAGATGCGACGCAGACCCGGCGAAGTGGCAAAAGGTTACGCCAATGAGGCTGAGAAGATGCAAGCTTTGTCACCGGTGGATACGGGAGCCTTGTCACCCAGGGTGGGTGGGTTCTAAATCACTTCCAAAAATCAGATAGGAGAGGCCTTTTTCTGGGGTAAAACCATCCGATAAGAACAAGGTAAACAAAGAACCTTTTCTGCACCTACCAGAGAGGAAGGAGCCGGCATGTATTTACCCTTGAGGCAGACGATATGCTGGTCTGAAAGAGACACAGCGATTTTACTGACATTTGCTCTTCCATCCCACATTTTGCAGGAGTCAGACGGGAGCAACTGGAGCTGTAGGATATTAAAGGACTTGGCAAAGTTATCATAGATTGTGACATATTTATCAGGAGCTTGAGCTTCTCTGAAAATCCTGACTGCACCAACTGTATCTGTTACTTGATTAAAAATACTCATAATAATTCATACCCTCCCACAGCTTTTGCACTGAGCTAAATGCTGAGCTGTTCTGTGGGAACTCTCCTTGACCGATATATTTCACAATGCTGAATGTGATAGATAAATACTATTGTTACAGCAAATACTAGTTTCATTTTTGATAAGCTGGGCAGAATTGTACCACGCTGCCATGAAGATGTTACAAAGTCTAAACTGGCTGGTTTGCTCCCTCTGGCAGCAACAGACTGCACGTCAGCACTTAATCCGAGAGTCCAAATTGTACGTGATTTGGACCAGTCCCTATCTGAGCCAGATGGTTTTGTCCCACAGTCATGGGGCAGGGGTGCTTAAAGGCTTGCAATATCATAACCTAAACAGGGATGCATATATCATTTCAGGTTCATTCCAGCCTCCGGGAATGAGTGGATTGAGTTTCTTACTGCGCTTCCTATCCTTAGTGGCCATCACTGAGCAGAGTGAATCAAATCACCATCGTCTGGGTTCTCCGGGAAGAGGAGATGGTAGCCTGCACCAACCAAGTCAAGCAGAAGTCATTGCCAACTGACGTTGTACGCCACGAGTACTCCAGGTACACATTTCTGATGTGGCACCACGCTTTCCTGCTGGTGCTTCTCTCCAGCAACGGCTTCACAGAGATGGTGAGGGAGGGCCTGGGCATCCTTCAGAGGGGGGCAAACAAATATGCCGACACCCTCAATGCCTCTGTTGCCTGCTTGTGGGATGGGCAGGTGTCGTGGTTTAATCCCAGCCGGCAGATAGAACCACACGGCCACTTGCTCACTGCCCCCAGTTGTGATGGGGGAGGGAATCAGAAGAGTAAAAGTGAGGAAAAACTCGTGGGTTGAGATAAAGACAGTTTAATAGGTAGAGCAAAAGCCGCGCATGCAAGCAAAGCAAAACAAGGAATTCGTTCACTGCTTCCCATCGGCAGGCAGGTGGTCAGCCGTCTCCAGGAAAGCAGGGCTCCATCATGTAATGGTGACTTGGGAAGACAAATGTTGTAATTCTGAACCTTCCTCCCTTCCTTCTTCTTCCCCAGCTTTATATACCGAGCATGATGCCAGAGAGTATGAAATATTCCTTCGGTCAGTTGGGGTCAGCTGTCCTGGCTGTGTCCCCTCCCAACTTCTTGTGCCCTCCCAGCCTGCTCATTGGCAGGGTGGTGTGAGGAGCAGAAAAGGCCTCGACTGCCTAGCAATAACTAAAACCAGTGTGCTGTCATCACCGTTTCTCATCCCAAATCCAGAACATAGCACTATGCCAGCTGCTAGCAAGAAAGTTAACTCCATCCCAGCTGAATGACGGGAGCTAAAGGAATCTATGACGGCTTAGCTGGTGGAAGCGAAAGAGCCATGGACATGGCCCAAGAGCAAAAGGCACTCACCTCTTCTCTTCTTAGTGTCTTTTTTGGACTGAGTCCAAACCTGAGCACTTCGCAGCTTAGCCCCACCTACATGGTGTTACCTAAGCTTGTGTAAAGTTAGAAACAAAAATCCACAGTGCTGAAAATCAGATGGCTTATGCAGATGGCTAAATATAGCAGCGAGTGTCTTAACGTCGGGGCATCGTGCTGAGGAACTCATGCCTCGCACACCAAGGGCAGCATTCTCTCTGCTCATACTTTCCCTCAAAGGACAACTTGGCCTGCCTTGCAAAGCATATCCCAGATTTTTTGGGAGGACGAGAGGCTATGGTAAGGCAAGAACAGGAGGAGATGTATGTTGGGTAAGGGACAATTGTGCTGGTGTACCAGGCTGACACCCTGCTCCCAGCTGACTCAGAGGGCTCCGGAAAGTGCACCATCACCCTTTCCGAGTGCCCTCAGGCAACCTGAGCTCCTCCGCAGCTGAGGTCCCGAGGTGGGGGTGGCAGGCATCCAGCGCTCCCGGGGGGGCTGGATGGGTGGCTGGGCTCGGCTGCCAGGCGGCCCCTGCCCCTGGTCCCTGCTCTGCTGCTCACCTGGGGGAGGCACATCCCACCACCGCTCCCCGCACTCAGGAAGGGGGAATTTATGATTCTGACCTTCTTCCTGCTGTCAGATCAGCTGATGAAAAAGTACTATCCAGGAATTGATTAGGGACTGGTTCAAATCACAACTATAAATCTAAATGCCCCCAATCAGGAGTTGCAACATCAAGTTGGATTTTTACATGGACCTTATCTATAATGGGCCAAATCTGGATTCTCAGTCTCCTCCAGAAGAGTTTAACTAAGCTTTTCTGAGTCTAGCTCCTAAATACCTTAGTAGCAGTGAGTGAATTAGTGATCTCCAGCACTTTTGGAGTTAATCAAGAATAAATTGGCATTTTCAAATAGATTCAGCAGGTCTGGCCATAAATCGTTTGTATGTCTGTATGATAAAAAGCAAATATAAATTTTAAAAAAAATTTAACCTTGCATGGTGTATAAAGAGAATACATAATATTCTTGAGCATAAATACATCTCAAATCAAACCCATTGTGTATACACAGAATACGTAATGGGTTTGCTTGAGACATTTACCTCATGCTGAGGCCAAACTGGCAATTTTTTTATGACCGATATAGGTCTTTGCAACACCAGCTTTCTCCACGCTTGTGTATATATAATTTTGCAGGCCCGGTACAGACAGTCCTCAAGTACATGTAGGTGGGCAAAAGATATATAACACCTCTCTGACGTTATAAGGTCTGGAGTCAGCTGTGGAAGCTGGCTCTTGTAGCCTTCGAGGACGGAATCTGTAGGCAGAAAGCAGCGTATTAAATGAAGAGAGGTATATGTCAACTGGAAGATGTGGAAAGGGAACACGGAGGGCTGGAGCTCAGATCTCCTTTATCTGGCAGCTTAGGACAGGAATGAGAGACAGCAGCAAAAGCTGTACCGACCTGATGACTCTTAAGCGCTCCAGCTCATGCCACAAGAAGGGGAAAGACGCTGTGGCCGCAGGAGGCACAGATAAAGCCAAGTCACTGCCCTGTTTTTGCCTGTGCTGTGACACCGTGTCCCTGGCACAGCACGGCGCTGAACCAGGTACGTCAAATCGGCACCTCCACGGGCTAGGCAGTGGCCTCTGGGACATACTGCACTGATCTGCCGATCAGATGTGCTGATCCGAGAGAAAGAAGCTGTCCTGGAACTGACAGCAGCCATCACCCACGCCATTATTCGCCTTGGCGGTGAGATGGTTCATCCCGCGATGGAGAGGCTGCAGGGAGCAGCAGTGGAGCTGGTCCAAAGAGGCAGAGATCACGCTGACGTGCCTGCATGTGCTCGGGGCACACGCACAAGCGCGCTTGTGCTCACGCTGTTTCCTGGCCTGGAGTATGTCACATCTGCAGGTCAAGAGTTCAAATCAGATAATCAGACTGTTATTATTGTGTTTGAATTAGTGTAGGGTTCACCGTCTGTATCCATGTGGCAGGGCTCTGGTATCAGTTCTGGATGAGAAGTGGTGGCACACCATCCCCCTGTATGTCTTGCTTGAAACAAAACATGGGCAGCTGGGAGGTAAGGGGCATAAATCAGATCCAGCGCCTCCTCCTGATAGGACCTTCAGAGATCTGGGGCTGTCAGTCACACTGCAGCACCCACAAGCTTGTGTGGGGATGGTATTGGGTGTTGGCTTTGTAAGGGCATCACTCACCAGGAATGTCCGTGGCAAACCCTTCCTGAAACGCGAGGGAAGTCGGTTCCTCAATCCTGGCCTCTAGCTTGAGGTCTGCTTCTTCTTTAATGTTAGCAAAATCCATCTTGCCTCTATACTAACACCTTGTAAATGTAACTGCAATTCACGGGAAACCAGTGTGTGCCAGAACAGCCGGGCTGCACGCAGGAGACCTACTACAAGAATGATATTTATTCCCTGGTTCCAGTCACAGGCCAGAGAGCAGGTTTATGAAAGGTTAGTAGCCCCTTATATGGCTGCTGTCAGTTCTCACTTCTTCCAGCAGCTACATGTTAGTCTTTCTTCCTCCACCCACTCCTTTCCTTCCATCTAAGAAGTTCTGCTCCAGAAACATGAGAGGGAAGGAATGAGGAAACGATGCCAGTGTCCCCAGCTGATCCAGGCAGGGAATGTGTGATAACACCAGTGGCACTAGAAGTACCCGGGACTCCTCCCACAGAGCTGCAGTGGCTGATGGTTTGGCCAAGTTTCCTTCTCTGTCTAGTTCCAGCAGTGGCAGCCCTCATATGAAGTCCAAGAGGACACTCTGGCTCCAGTTTTCTCCTCTGATCCAGCAGCTTTGAGATCCTTCAGTGACATAAATTGTTCTCCCCGAGTTTTGAGGGGTGTCCACATGGAGCCCCTCCAGCCACCAAGAAGTTTTGGTGGTATGGAGCCAATGCTGTTCCTCAGGAGCACACTTGTGTATGTGTGGGTTTACATGTTGAGGGAATAAACACTTCTACAAACTTCCTCCCTTAACCCTTACTTTCCTCACCTGTCTCTCTCATGTGACATTAATAGAATTTGACATTGTGGCATAACCCGTTAGTCATCCTGCCAGACTAGTAATTTGGTCAAATGACAAACTTTCAATCATTTGAACAAATGGCTGTTTCACCAGGGCATTTGATCAAATGATTAAAACTAAAAGGCATTTGGCCACTTGACTGAAGATGTGATCATGGCTCTGGACAGGTGCCGGAACAGATTTTTATAAAACAATCAGATCGGAGTGTAATTCTTCATGTGCCGGAGCTTCAATATGAACAGGCCCTGCCTGCTGCTGACGTTATGAAGGAACCTGGGTTTCCCTGCCTTCTTCATCCGAGTGACCTCTCTTGTGTCCGGGGTGCCTGGGTCTGACCCTGAAGGCATGGAAGCACCTCTCGACCCCTTTGGCCATGGGAGATGGGTTGGGGAAGGAGGTGAGGAGGTGATGAGGGGCAATGCAGGTGGGAGGACAGAGGGGCAAGCAGCAGAGGGGCTGGCCATGGCACGGTGACCCCAGGAACGATCTCCTGCCCACCCCACACGGCCTCTGTTCTAAGCACCAGTTCACTCCAGGAAAGGCCCCTGCCTTTACCAATATCCCTGCCTTCCCAGCCTGAGCACTAGGGAGGGTAGGGAAGGGATTTTCCTTCTGGCTTGCCTTTGTTTTTAATGGGCATGAAGCTGTCTGTAAAGCTGTGCCTTTGGTACCAGTGAAGCAGCAGCGGAGGAGCCGGGCAGCACTGGCTGCTGCTGCTGCTTATGTGGGACAGGTCAGCCCAGGACAAGTTTTCCCACGCTATAGTGGGTTGAGGGCAGGCAAACTCCCTGCCACCATGCCTTCACCTTTGCGTTCACCTCTTCCTTCACATACGACTGCATTAGGGGTGCCTGGAGGGGAGAGCATCACAGCAACCCGAAGCAAGGGCTGGGGTCCTGCTCTTCCACGTGGGGAGCAGGCAGAGTGGCAGGAAGGAAGGAGCTGAAACGTGGTTCTCCCTCTCATGTGCAATGGAAAAGCTCTGGGAAAATTGGTATTCAGAGATATGTCTGGGGTTTGATCTCTTCCCCCAGAGATTCTCCTGGGCACCTCACCCATTCCCAGTCCGTTCTGTTTATTTACGACAGCAGGATAAACACTTTCCAGGCAGAGAGGTGACCACAATCTCTCTTCTGTGGAGCTGACAAGCTATGACTGGAGAGAGGGACGATGTTTACAGCGAAGAGCTTCCTGCAGTCACAGAGAGGTCAACAGGATGCTTACCAAAAATAAGGTTCAATTCATTGAATTAATGAAGTTCAAGCACAGAATATACAAGTTAAGAGAGGAATAAAGCTTTTAAGCAATTACTACTGTGATGTATTTTCACAGTATTCCTAAAGCACGATACTTGATGTTTTTGCCAAAAGGTAAAAAAAAAAAAAGAAAAAAAAAAGAAAGAAAGCAGAAAAAAAAGACTATTTCTTGACCAGACTCATTGCCCAGCCACTGGCTCTTTTTAGGTTTTCCTGCACTTTCACAAGAAATGTGACCTTTGTGTGCTGCTGCTGGGGGTGGGACTGGCTCCTCAGAGGGATGGGAAAATGTGTGATTGCTGGATAAAAGCAAAAAGGAAGCGGCTCAGCCAGCAGCAACCCTGGAGGTGTTTCCAGTGCTTACTGTACTTGGAAGACCCAGCAAAGCCATGTCTTCCCTCCTACGGCTTCTGGAGGCTGTTTCCAGCCTTCCCATTTAACATAAGAACACAAAAAAATGCCACGCTGGGTCAGACGAGTGGTCCGTCATGCCCAGTGCTCTGTCTTAAGAGAAGCAATTTAAGGACAGCACGTGAGCCCAGCCACTCTCTGTGACCCCGTTCCCTTCATCCACCCCCCGACACCCACACTTATAGCTGTGTTAAGGATGCTGAAGGGCACATCCCTGTCTGCTCTTTCCCTTTAATATCTGTTTATGGACCTGTCACCCATGACCGTGTCTAATCCTTCCTTCCTATAGCTGTTCATAAGAAAAGGAGAGGAGAGAGAGACCTCATCCTCAAGAGCCCTTATTTCATATTATGTCCAGTAAGCTTTATTTCAAAACAGCCATTCAAAACATGCAGGCAGGGGGGATAAGGCAGGCAGGGAGTGCTCCAGGCTGAGGACCGCCTTCACCCGGTGTCTGCACAACACAAGCTAATGGGATTCCCATCTTGATCAGGGGCTCTCAGGGACATGGAGACACACGCACAACTGTATTCCTCTCTGCCTCTGCATATATTTGCGTCTGCTCCTTTTGGGAAAGCCTTTTTTTTTTTTTTTTTTTCCCAGTCCTTGCTCTGCAGAATTACGCGATGAGAGGCTCTTACCTAAACACTTGGAAGTTTCTATTTGGCCAGGGGACCGTGAGATTTTCATTTGGGTAAATGAGTGAAACTTTCCACCACTTGACTGGCAGAATGTCTGGGGAGAAGAGGAGCCTTATCTGCTGGAATGATTTGATGGATTTACCAGAAGAATGACTAAGACGTAGATCTACACATATGGGAACTCCTTTCTGTCTAATAAATAATGCTTGGTCACTTGCCCCACCAGCGCATAGGGCAGACTCATTAACTACTGACTCCGCATAGCCTGGAAGACAGAAAATGCTATGCAAATGCTAGCTGTTCTTATCTTGCAAGGCAAAAGGCTGCATTTGAGTTTGAGGTTTTTATTTTGGTGAAGGCACAACCAGTAGTTTGCTCTGCGGTAAGACTGTTCACACAGCTACTCGAGGCAAGTATAAATCATATGGACTGCACGCAGTACAGAAGAAATCTACTCTATGCAAAATTAATGTTGGGCTGGCCCAGCAGAAGCAGCGAACGTAGCAAAGGTGAAGTGCACAGTCTTAGGGGGAAGCTGTGTGCCTGCCCACCTGGTAAATTTATGTCTTTCACCTCTAGAACTTCAATTCTTGCGCAGTGTGAGGTTGTAAGTGAAATGAATTTATTGGTGTCAGTTCATTCCCTAATGGGTAACAGTTCATGTCACAAAATCAGCACAGATAATTTGTCATGATTGGAAGTCTCTTCTAAAGAGAGGCTCTGGCATGCAGGGGTATGGAGGAATTAGTTGCTGGCCCCTGGGAGAGACAGCAGAGCTCAGTAGAGAAGCCCATGCTCCAGCAGAGCAAACAGGGGTAATACCTAACCCTCCCTCCCACCTCCTCGCCCCCTTGTGAACTGCGTCAGAGAAAGTTCCTGGGCTGCAAGTTCAACACTAATGAAAAACAGGCCTCCCTCAGATTATGCCTCATTTTAGGATGGGAATGAGATGCAACGGTTATGTTAGATCAACACTAAAGTCAGTGGGAAAACAACGCCAGCAGAGCGAAACAGAGGCAATGGACCATATTTGCAGCTGTGCCAAGAAAGAAACACCACCTAATGACCCCTAAGGGTTTACTGAAGGGGAGATCCCACTGACATCTCCAGCAGGTCTTGACACCGTTCCAGGACACTCTGTCTCCTAGCTTAGCCTCGGGAAGCTGGCCTTTCATTCTCCTCTTCGGCCTCCCTTTCCATCCCTTGGGGCAAAGCAGCCAGGAGATACTGATGCATACTTCAGACCCTTGAACCATGTGTACATCTGACACGGGAATGCCTCAGAGCTGCCTTCAAATATTTCCCCTGATCTACAATCCTCAAAATCCACTAACTGATCCATAACAAATAGCCTGGAAAGTACCTGCGAGCAGCATTTTGGAGCACTGCCTGTGAGAAGCTTCTTGTTCTGGTCTGGACACAATGGTCACACGAGTGTGACCTGGCCCCAAGCAACATCAGGCTGGGGGTGGGTCTGCCATGCTGAGCTGGGTAGCACAAGGACAGCCACTTCACTTCAGGTCCCTGGAGAGGCTGAGCTGAGAAAGCTCACATCTCGACAAGAAGAGGCTTGCTCGTGCCTCTTCTCACCCTGTGCAGAGCCTCGTGGATGTGGCCACCTGCTCCCCGGAGCCAGGGTGGCCAAGATGCTCCTGCACAACACTGCCTGGCAGGGGCAGGGCAGGACTCTGTGGCACGGGGACGTTGTTGTCCCACCGACTGTTCAATTCCCACCTGCCATCAAGTGAGTGCCCTTTTGAGGCCAAGTAATCTTAGTGGTAGCTGCAAAAAAGGAAAAGAAAGGATCGTTAGGTACCTTACCAACTGATTTTCTGAAAGGTTGGAGGCTACTGGGAAAGAAATAGCAAAATACATGTTCCACCTACTGCTGCTGTACACCTTTGATTCCAGTCCTCTCTTCTGCTTGACCCGAGGAGGAGGAGCATCACAGGAGACCAAAAAAACCTGTAAGATGTCCAGTCTCCTCCTACAAAAAGTTATTGCGTAAGGAATGACTAGAAACTGCTCTTTCTATCCCCTGGGAAATTCTGAATTAGAAAAACAAGGAAGCAAAAAACCTAGCCAAGGAAACAAGCCTCTATCAAATTTGCTTCCAAAAGAGAACAAAAATGTATAAAGATAGGACTCTGTGTCTCTCCTGCAGGGCTGAAGTAGGAAATCCCCGAGACTTCTCTGGCTGTCCACTTGCTCTCTCCAGCACACTCCCAGGCCTCAATGGCCGGCCAGGAAGCCCTGGGAAGTCCTGCTGCCAGGGAGCCAGAAGATGGGGGTTTGGCAGCCTCCATGTCCCGCCTGCCATCTCCCCACCAGCCTGCCAGGTGGTCTGCTGGGGAAGGAGGTAGGGAAGCTTTCAAAACTTGCTTGGCAGGGAGAATGTCATCCTGCATCTGCCCAGTTTCTGGGACGATCACATCAAAATTGACATGTTTCAAGTGTGTTTCAATGCTGGCGTATTTGATTTTGCTAAGGCACACAAGCACGCCAGAAAATTTCTGGCCAGCTATACTGTGAACACTGAGCGCTAGAAACTATCAGCTTTAGCCCCGTCCGTCTTTCCAATGAGCAGCCAGAGAAACTCACCCACCTCGACAGCAATGTTCCCACCGTACTCAGCGCTGACTTCTTCAGACGTGGGCAAGGCGATGCTGGTGCACATGGGAAGCCCGGCCACGGTGCCAGAAGGCTGGAATCCAGGCCAAGGTGTGCAGGGGAGGGACGTGGCCCGTCAGCCTTTGCTTTACGCCTGCTCTTTGAGATGGGCCCTGGGCTTGACTGTTGACCTGGGTTCATTTCCAAGCCCTCCTCTATCAATCAGACATGCACACGTACTGCTCCAGTAATGAATCAAACTGGCTTGTTCTTGGCCTCAATCAATCAAGCCTGTGTACCACAGGAACTTTCATCTAGGTTGGAAATAATAGGTAAAAACAGCCCCAAGCACAGCCTGTGAAGAGTAACTCCCCGTTGCAGCAGTTCTTCAGAGGGCAGAAATCTTTCAGCGTGTACAGGGTTTTCAGAGATGCTGGCCAACGATGAAAGATGGCAAGGAAAAAGATCCAAATTCAAGTATTTTCTACTAAAAACGGGCAAAGAGAGATGTAATACTATTGGCATAGAAAATTCAAAAGGCATTAAAAGCTCAAACTCTGGGAAATTCCACCCATTTGCAGAAAAGCAGGAATTCCTGTGCTCTGCTTTTAAGGCTGCTTGAGGAAAAAAACCTGTCAGAGTTAACTGGGGCACCTTTGAGCTAATAGCCGGGAACTGGCTGGCTATTGGGCTGCA
Source organism: Chroicocephalus ridibundus (assembly GCF_963924245.1). NCBI lineage: Eukaryota > Metazoa > Chordata > Aves > Charadriiformes > Laridae > Chroicocephalus > Chroicocephalus ridibundus. Next base: position 95,808,833 of record NC_086284.1, on the reverse strand, counting down.
CAGCCAACCTGCACCACTATAAGTTTCTGCTAAGGTCTCATAAAGACATCGAGAAAAAGAGCCGTGCAGCCAGAACAGAGGCGTTTGCTGGTCCTGGAATGTGTCAGGGAGATGAGCCCCCACGTAACCTGACAAAGACTGATCTACAAGATACAGCGGAAAATCCTTGTTAGGCACCGGCCCGCTTATCAAGCAACTCAACAAGCTCTCCTGAATCACTATATGAAAACTTACCAAAAAATGTATCTTTGTGAATGTCACTTTTCTCTTCCAGCTGTGCTGAGCTGACCATTCCAGATTTTAAAAAAAAAAAAAAAAGCAAGCTGCACCGGATGCGTGCTTCAGAACCAACCAAACCCCTGTTTATCAGCTCCTTCCAGATGTTCCTGCAGCTGTATCGCCACACCATCACCGCAATTTGATGTGGCACCAAAGCAAATTAAGAGCTACGTTTTTGTAGGCCTTGCCGACGCTCTGCGCTGTGTGTACTCCAGCTCGCTTCTCAGTCTATTTTTTACACGCTAGTGTCCTCAATTACTTTTCCAAATGAAAGGGAGTCATGCTACTTTAATTAAACATTTAATTGAAGGGAGTAAGAAAAAAAAAAAAAAGAGAGGGAGGGAGCTGATGTTTGCCAACGAGGAAAGGATAACGGTGAGAGATTGCTGCTTCTAAATGAAACCTCACAATGCTGCTTTCTGCAGCGAGAGGCACCCTGGGCTGGGGCTCATGTATCAAAGTACCGCGCAGCTTCTATTCAATTAATGTGTCTGTTTCGATGGGAAGGTTTTGTAACGCATTGTTGGAAATGGTTTCTAATTTTCCCTTCAGTTTTTGGCTGGCTTAATTAAACTTACACCCACTGAACCTTTGTGTCTCTCCAAAGGCAGACTGGTTATTGGCCTAAGGGATTTTTTTTTAATCATTTCTATGTTTCCCTGGCCACCTTCAGTGAATTAGCGAGTCCGGCTTTTCTTTTTTTTTTAAAAATTTTTTTCTTAAGGTTGATCCAATACTGAGATATTTCTGTTCCTTCCCCCTCAAAGAGCTGGCAGAAATTTGCATCATCTTTCCCCTTCCATGGGAGCCTGAGAACTTAATCAGCAGCAACTCTCCAGGCTGTGGCTTCCCCAAATAAAGAAGTCATGCAAGTCAGTACCTCCACAGCAGAACTGGGACGTCTGGACACTCTGCGCCCCTTGCCCACGGGTAGGATTGCCTGTGAGAATAAAATCATTTGCACATATAAAAGTTCATTGGAGAGGGTCCTCCACGGACTTAGGGCACAAGCTTGTTTCGTAAATGAGTTAATTGATGAGGTCTGGTTTGCTATCAGCTTGGGTCTCAAAAGCAAGCAAAGCCCTATGGATTCACCAGCGTCTATGACAGCCGGAGTCACACAGTGGCTTCTTCCTCACTGGGGAATTAGTAAAGTCTCTCTTCAGTTGCCTGGTCTAAAAAGACTTGGGGGACTTATTATATTTGGGATATCTCTCTCTCAAATTCAGTGGAAATCTGCTAATGGGTTCATAAATTATGGGAAGGCCAAATGAACAAACACATGATGGTAGAAACCTTCTCCTTCAGAAAGCAGGCTAAAAATGAAGTTGAAGCCTGCGTTATGTGTCCAGCTGAGTGAAGGTTCATGCCACCCCCATGTTATTTACCTGTGGGCCTGATTGTATAAAACACAGCACCCATACTTCATCTGACGTTGTCACTGCAGGCAGTGAGTACCTTTGAAATTTAGGCTCTGTCTGCTTTTTAAAGGATGAGAACACTCACAAATGTCAAAATACAAAAGGAGGCTTACACAAAGAGAACATCCTGCGGCATACGAGCATTGCTGTGGCACAGCCGTTCTCACTGTCACTAATAAAGCAGGGGACGAGGGTGGGTAAACTGGGCCACTCTAGCAGGAGTGACTCATGGTGGAAAGAATAACAAGCCTGAGATCAGAAAACTGAGAGTAAGTCTTATGAGCAGGTTCGCCTACCTTGTTCTCTTTTCCAAATGTTCTGAAAAAGCAGCATGATATAAAGTGTTTCTTGAGGTACAGCTGACTAAAAAATTCAGGAAGAAAACATTCTTGTCTGCCCACAAAAGACTAGGTAGGCTTGCCCCCATCTAGGGTAAAAAACTGGTTCCATTCAGACCTGAAACCTTGTTGTCACGCTCTCTGTGACAAGGCAATGGAAGTGCATCGACCAGCTGGATTTCCCAGCCCAGCAGCAGGAAAGCTGCTCACAGCAGAGAGTTAAACATGGTTGCTGCTCAGCATCGTGACTGTGCTATGGATTAGATGCAGATTAACCCAGCGACCTGCTGTCCGCTCTCATCCATACCTAAGAATATAAGCAAAGGGAAGCTGATGATTAGGGAGAAGAACAGGTGAAGTTCAGCTCAAAGTTCAATGTCACTGAAAAATCATGAATATCAAAACCAGAGCAAGTCTGTTTTTTTCTGACCATAAGCACGTGCTGAGCCCTCAAGCGCTGGGTCATTCTGCTGATGGTTCAGATGAGAGCGATAAAGGAGGGGTCCAGCCCAGACCAAGGCTCCTGGGATGGGGACTCCTATGCTCTGTTCGCGGTTCTATCAGCAGCTGCCTCAGGGGCAAGACGCACCACTTCTCTCCATGCTTCATTTCAGCCACTTATGAAGTGGAGATACTAAAACATCCTCACCACACAGGGATCTTCTTGCTGATGTGGGTGTTTGCTCTGAGTGCTTGGGAATTTACAAATGCAGGGTGCAGCAGAGCTGCAAAGTGAATTAGGAACAAGCATCAGCCAAACTCTCCAGCACAATCACTCCTGAGCTTTATGTTGGAAGAGGAGGAAAGGGCTTTGAGACAGGCTTGGTTTTATCCAGATAAGAACAAACTTAACTTCTAGGACTGTTTCTGATAAAATAACGACAATTCTCTCTGGCTTAATAGCACCTTAATAATCACTGTAGCTGTGATACAGAATCATTCACATTTTTATTCTATACTCCTTTTTTAACTTAGGAAAAGCAAGTCTATTCAAGCAACCCTTAGAACAGAAACCCATGATGTTTGTGTTTTCAGGTAACTGAAATCATATTGGCTTAAGAGTTTACTCTTTGCTTGCATTTTACCCTTACCTGAGGAACACCAGAACCCAAAGCAGGAGGGGAAAGCGTGATGAAGCAAACTTTCCCTGCATGATGTAAGGCAAAGGAGCTGTCTAGCCCACTGCTTTCCATATCAATGTATTTTATCTGGGCACCGCTGTTATTATTAATTATTATTGTTATTATTATTATTAATGTTCGGATAAGCCCCTGTGCAGGCAGGAGCGTGGGAGCCTGGGTGTACCAGAGACCTGTGTCACTGTAATGGTGTCTCTGTTTGCCAGGGCAGCAGCCAGGTTGTACACCCAAAGCAACCTATGTACTTATTTCACCTTTCTTTTAGGATAGCTGCAGAATACGGGACTTTAAAATGCATGTTCTCTCACTTGCTTTAAGACACTGTTCAATGAACAAGTAGTTCTGCGGACGCTGGCACCAAGAGGAGCAAAGTGCACAGATTTGTGTTTCAGGCACAGCGGGCTTTGGCTTTGGGCCCTGAGAGATGAGGAGCGTTTCTCCCTTGGTTTAGAAAGGTGCTCTCTCTGGTGTGGGGTCTCCAATGTCTAATAGTGCCTGAGCTCATTCAGCAGCATGGACTCAAGATCTTCTATGATTCTGTGATTCCATGACATCCTGTCCAGTGGCAGGTCTCTTCTCTTCACAACTGCCTATTTACACGGAGCTTGTAGGAACTGAATTACCTAAGCAGCCTCTACCGTGTTTTTGCATTTTGCTGGCTTTGGCCAGAGGGTTTCAAAAGTTATTACGGGGAGAATCACACACACGTGGCATGCTCACATAAGCCTTTAAAAATCCTGATCCAGCCATGCTGATTACCGTGGATAGTCCCCTTAGCTGAAAAACGAGTCATAATTGTAGAAAACAGTGCAGAATTTGAACCTAAGCCATTAATGCTAATGTAATATATGGTGAGAAAATACTATTAACATTTGGATGGATGAGTTACAATACTCTGATTACCACACATTTGCATTCCTTAGCTTCTATGTGATTACAACCTCAGCTTTGAAGTTGTGTTACCACAAAAACCTCTTTTGCTGTTTCAATTTGTTTTCTTGGTGTGTGCATATTTAGCGACAGAGTCAGTTTGCTACTGTTAATAATATTGATTGCACAATGATTCCTGCAGTGCCCAGCCAAGGCCTCAGAGAGGGAGGACAGATGATCCTAAGAGGGTGAATTCCCATCCATTTTTCAGGCTGAGGTTCTGGAGTTTTACAGAGGAGTCACCGCACTGAATTGTGGCTGTTTAATGGCTGTTTAAAGGCCCAAGTCCCAAGCTAGTTGTCCAGGCTTCCAGTACGTTCAGTGAAAAGAGAAAAGCACCTCTAGAGGGCAATTCATTCCACTTATCGCTGCTGTCTCTGGCGCAGGGAGCTCAGGCGCCTGCCTGCCTTCAGGTGCCTGGAGCTGGCTGGAGCCAAGCCTCCCCAAGGTGACTGTCCTGGCTGCAAGCGCTCAGACTGCGCAGACGATGCTGCATTGCCATCCAGTCAGTCAGCAAAACGGTTTCTGCTGACTCATTTACCAGTGTTTTCCTCCAGGTTTTTCCCTATGAGGACTTTTCTTGTGCCTTTTTTGGTCAGTGTCAGGATGAGGAGGATTCCCTTGGTCTGCCTTGGCGCTGCCGTGCTGCGTGTTTCTCCGAGACACAGGCTGAGAAGGTCTTGTTCCCTGGCTATCTAAGTCTGAGCGGCAGCAGTGTCAGAAGGCAGCAAGACAGACCTAACTACCAAGATAACTGTGATGCTTCTGTTGCTTTTTGTGTCACAAAAATATACAAAGAAATCAGCTGGGCAATGATGAGGCCAGAGACTATGCCCAAATGTGAAAGATCTGGCAACCTCTGCACTATTGGTAGGACTGTATTCTAGGATCTTTCAGAAAACATAAGCTAAGTTATGAATCCTCTGGATAGCTTGAGGACTCCTTAGTACATGACTTTGATGGGAAGTACCCATTTCCTACATCCTGCACGTTTTACAAGTTTTCCTTGTGTTCTTGCAATAACAGCCAGCCTGGAGGGTCAAGTTCTGCTCCCTCTTAAACTGAGAACAATTTCTCCTAGATGTAGTTCGTGATGCCCTGGTGCAAGTGGAAAGAGTGGCTGGCCAAGAACCCCTCGGGCTGTATCCCTGCCTGGAGGACACGGGCAGGGTTAACACTAATTGCCGTACTGGGGCTGCAAGGTGGGGCCCTGCTCGCCCTTAGTTTCAGAGAGAAATATAAACATACGCATGGTGCTCACAAAGCCCATAAATACAGAGTGGGTGTTTTAAATCTGCTTTGTGCTGACACTGCAAAAGTCTTTGTAGTCCCCGTGGAGGGAGAAGAGCTCCTCGGATCAGCCAGTGCATCCTTCTCTGGAACTCGAGAAGGGTACTGGAAGACGTGTTGACAGACTCAAAACAAAGTCAGAGTATAGCCTGGCTTTGCAGAAAAGGGAGCTTTTTATCAGTGCAGAGCAAAGTGTGTGGGCACCAAACCTTACCCAGGGAAAGCTGAAGGCAATATTATGATGCTGGTCTGCCCCAGCCTTGGACCTGGCCAGGAGAAAATGCTGACTGCTGATTAGTATATGGAAGTGAGTGTGTGAGGGGCGGAGGGAGGTGCTGATTTTGTAACCAGCATCTATATTGCAGTTTTAAATTAATGGCAAGTTGTCTTAATCTTGGGACAGGTGTTCTTTTTTATTCTTGTCCCTGTAGCAGAATAAATGAATGAAATAAAAAATGAATAAGAACTTGAGCCTTCACATAATGAATATTGTGGATACAACCTCCTATAAATTACATTCCAGATTCCCAACGGGTAACGTCTCTTATATATTACTGGGATACTTACATGTCTTTTCAAAGGCTCTCTTACAGCAAAACCCTGAAGTTAGCACAGCTCCTGCAGGTTACAGAGAGTCTGATGGAGGAGGAAGAACAGTAGGGTCATTAGGGAACATCGTTAGAGGCTTAAGAGCTAATGATCCAAAGCACATTGACATTAATGTGACTCTTTTCTTTGGACATCAGGCACCTGGGCACATGAGTCCTTGCTTGTGATATTTAGCATGTCTGGTTTTCATGCCTGATTATCTACTTTGGAATGGAAAAGGTTTTTTCCTCCTCTGTAGAGTAAAAAGCAAACAAGTAAACCCCTTGTGCTGGACAAATCAAGCCCTAGCACTGGAGACAAGTTTTCCTAGAATTGGTTCTATTATTAAATCTGCTGCTTTAATTTTTTCCTATGTTTTTAAAGGCAGTAACTAGTTCTATTGAAAGGGCTCAGGTTTTTAATGAAATTGAAAGGCAGAAATTAACTACAGAGGAGGGCCACAAAGATGATGAGAGGGCTGGAGCACCTATGCTATGAGGACAGGCTGAGAGAGTTGGGGTTGTTCAGCCTGCAGAAGAGAAGGCTCTGGGGAGACCTTATAGCAGCCTTCCAGTACCTGAAGGGGGCCTACAGGAGAGACGGGGAGGGACTTTTTATCAGGGAGTGTAATGACAGGATGAGGGGTAATGGTTTTAAACTGAAAGGATGGAGATTTAGAGTAGATATTAGGAAGAAATTCTTTCCTGTGAGGGTGGTGAGGCACTGGTACAGGTTGCCCAGAGAAGCTGTGGATGCCCCATCCCTGGGAGTGTTCAAGGCCAGGCTGGATGGGGCTTTGAGCAGCCTGGTCTAGTGGGAGGTGTCCCTGCCCAGGGCAGGGGGGTTGGGACTCAGTGATCTTTAAGACCCCTTCCAACTCAAACCATTCTGTGATTCTATGATTCAATACTTGGCTGTTGCAGCTGTCGCAAAATACTGTTCCCATTCACTACAGTTAATCCACAGGGGCAAATGTAAGCCATAGGTGTAGCATCTGACGAGCTATTCTGGCAGCCAGAGCACACCGAGATGCTGTCCCTGGGCTTAGTCAGAAGGGGGATGGTTTCAGGGATATAGCACTGGGGCAATTCTCGGGCACCTCACTCTCTCAGTAGGTGAGGTGCTTTGCTCATTACACTTAAGCATCACGTGTGAAACTCATCTACTGTGTGGGTGGGAGGACAGGGAGTTGGAAATGTCTGTTGAGACGTTTTATCCCCCTGTGAGTCCTTGCTCCTGCCTTGGAAGCCTGCTGTTTCCTCTCTCCCTTGTTCCTCCTGGCAAGGACTGAGTGCCTTCTCCCTTTCCAAAAATCTGTCCCATGCTAGCAGCTAGTGGCAGTGGCCAGCACTGACCATGGACACTGATGCTCCAGAGGTCTTTGTGCCAAAACTCGCTACCATACAGTCAAACCTTGCCTTCCTGGCCAATGGACGGAAAAGCCAAGGCCAAGGGCTTTTAATTATTAAAAAAACCAACAACAAAACAGCTGGAAAATCAAAATGTTTTCCTCAGGGAACACTGTTTCACCCCTCAGCAGGGAGGGTGTTTAGGCAACAATGGCTGGAGTCTCGTTGATCGGGCTGTGCAGGCGTTTCTGTGAGGGGTTCTGTCCCTTGCGCAGCTCTACGTGAAGATTTACCCTCTGCCTGAAGCAACAGTTCCTGTGCAGGCATTTTGACCTGATAATAGCTGTGTAACAATCTGGGATCCCACTTATTTACACTACTCCCTGACAGTTTAAAAATTCATTAATGGCTCAGCAATAAATTCTCAGCAGACTTCCCTGACGAGATGTAAAACAGGGGACACCAGCTAATGAATTATCACAGAAATACTCTGAAAGAAGGGCCTGCTCTCCTCTTCCCCCCGTTCCTACAGTTGAATGGAAAGGAGCTCAGGTTTTATGTTTCATTTTTTATTTCTGTTTTTCTGCAGAACGTGGGAGTAATGGAGACAACCTCCCCATCTGCCACATGGAGTCCATATGGCAGCCATACGATCTCCTCCCTGCCGTTTCGGTGACCCCTGAACTGGAAGGGCAGCCCTGTTGTCTGAAACCCAGCATGAGCACTGAGTCACTTCCAATTTCCATCCTGTTCTCCTTCCCTCCTTATTTAACAGCGACAATTTACATACGGTGGTTTTACAGTGCGGACTAGGATGCCCCAGGGACTGATTTGAGACTCACAAATCCATTTCAGAGCCTTTGCGCTGAGGAGACAGCGGGGCAGATTCAATATTCAGCTATGCTCATCTAAATCCAGAGGCGCTTCAGGGAAACAAACCCCTCCAGATTTACCTTGGTGCAGGAGAGCAAAGTAAAGGCGCTTGCCTGGACTCATAGCCACCGTACATCAGTGAAAAATACCCCGCGTACAAAATTCACAGTACTTTTTAGCTAAAGATATATGGCAAGCATGCCACTATATATGCAGATATTGCAGAAAGCAGGAGGAGAGCAAACAATAAACAGATCTTTCACTGCTAGGTTACCTTTCCCTTCCTTCTCAAAAATGTGATAAAGAACTGAAAGCTGAAATAAATTTTGTCCTTGTCATTTCTACAATGAAGTTACACCAAAAGTCTTTTCCCAAATAACTCTTTGCTATGGATTGCATGCATGAATGACCTCCATGTAAGCCATATTCATTTCTAAATTTGCTAGGGATAAAGGGGAAACCCAGATCAGAAACCACAGGCAATGCAAAACAAAGAATCTGATTGAAGGAAAAGAGTTTTATTAAAATTATGGAACCATTTTTAGTCTTAGTTGGATGGAGATAGTGAAAATGTGTACTGGGGAAGGGAAGACCTTTCCCAGTAGACCTTTACCAGAAGTACTTTGCCAGGGAAGACCTTAAACACCATCCCATTTGAGGTTGAAACAGCTGAGAGAGAGGAAGAATGAGGAACAGAATTCCTTGGCCTCTGTCACTTTCTAACAGGCAATTAATTTTATTTAAGCCCTGACAATTAATTTTATTTAAGCCCTGACAATTAATTTTATTTAAACTCTGATTTCTTTTCACCATATAGGAGTATGAAACAGTGTCCTGAAATTAATAATAAATGAAAAAAAATTGTTGAAATAATCATGATGAACGCATTATTTTTCAGGCATACGATTTGTTCAGTTCCAGTCTCAAAATTAAAATGAAAAGGAGAGGAAATCCAGATGTAGATTACTTTGTGTAAAAACAGCTATTTCCCTTAGGACAGCCGTCCAGCTGCATGATGCCATAGGCTAAAACAGCACGAGGAGCCATCCATTTTCATGTCAGAGGCTTGTTTACCATCAAGAGGATGTGAGCCCACAGAGAAAGTCAAGAGAGACTATTCCTCCTCCACCTACACATTCCCATTACTCCTTGTGTAAGCAAATGCCAAGCACGTTGCCACATTGTGTGAGGCGTGCCACTTATCTGCCAGCAAGCCTGTGGGCTGCTGGTGTCGCAGCTATTGCCTTCCATGCCACCAGGCACCTCTGTGGTGCATCATGGTGACCAGCAGTGTCTCAAAGGGGACATGGTGGTGTCCTGCCTGCTCTGTTCACACCCCATAAAAATTCATCTCAAGTTATCCCTCTCCAGCCATACTCTCCTATATACACCACAGTGCTATGGTGGCTAGTGTGGCTCTTTCGTGGACCATCCGTGCAAGGCAGGGTGTCCACATTTTGAGGGGGAAGAAGCTTGGGAAATTTTCTAAGGTACTAATCATGGAAAAAATCCACCAGCGTTGGAACTGAGGGGCTTCCAACTTCCAATATGTATAGCAAAACCACTTCAAGGTGCTAAATGGCCCAATAAAGACTCAGGACCTGCCACCACTGATGGTAGTAACTACACCACCTCTCCTGGTGCTGGCAGTACTGGGGACAAAAAATGTCTCTGACACCCTCTAGGATAAATTTGATAGTTTTGCCAGTAATCCTTACATGCAAGTCAACAAAACCTGTGTTTCTGACTCCTCTCCCTCTCTCATCTGGATGCTGGCCTTGCCACACAGTGCTCAAGAAGCAAATGTAGGCAAGGAGGAGACCCCAGCTGTGATGGAGCAGGCAATGCATGGCCAGTAGGGAAAGCACGCTCCTCAAGTGTGAGACTGATGTTACCAAGCAGTTACTTACAGGCAGGTGTAGGACTGTGTGTTTTCCAAGGAGGCTAGCTAGTCTTTTATCAGTTAACAAGACACATGAATGTCTTCCTTTGGATGTGCGGCAAGAACATTATATATGCATATGTTTGTGTGTGTGTCTCTGTGTGAGCATGTTTAAAAAAACCCAACAAGTACTCAGAAGCTCACAATAAAAAGATAAATGAATGGCACTGTTATCCATGAGACTCTGCCCTGGAGCAGGAAGGCCTGAGGCAGTTTCACATGCAGAAGATCACACGGGCTTTTCTCCAGCATCCCCTGTACTCAGACACCCACAATTCTGCCAATGGACTTCCAGATTCAAAGCTGCTCCACGCTCAGATTTGTTCCTTTCCGCCAAATTGAAACCTGGAATCGTCCTGAAATTACAAACCTTCCTGCAAACCCTCCTACAGTCCTTAAGCCCAATATCCAGACTTCAGTGGGACCAATTGAATTCCCTGAGCAATCTGGGGTTTCTTGACAAAGTTTCATTCAGCTCATGTGACTCACCCTTCCTCCTGTTGGGATGATGGAAAAGATAAACCTACACTTGGATGTCAAAAGACCACAACCACCAAAACCACAGACAACAGAAATGATTAAATTGGAAAACATTTTTTTAAATATCTCTAGGTCAGATATGAAAAAATCATGAACAGCAAATGCTTTCAGCAGATGTTTTCTAACAAAATTGCATCTGGAGAGTTCTGCCCTATTCATTTTGCAGACCCATAAGGTACTGTGCACATGTTGAACTCTTCATGAGATTTCAGCCTTCCGTCTGAGATTAGTCTAGCCGAGCACTCAGACAACCATGATTCTAATCCCCTAGAATGGGGCAGCATGGTGCACTCTCTGCGACCAGGCTGCAGCAGAGAAGGAGGAAGGCCAGCTGCTCAAACAGTCCAAACTCAAGTAGTTTACATTAGTTCTCCCATCGCTGTTACGTGATAGTCCGATTTAACAAACACAAAATCTCTGAGTCAGTGGAAAGCCAAAGTGAAACGCCATTTTCCATAGGTCTGTCATGTACTTAACAAGGTTATATAACCAGCCATTAGCTGGCTCTTAGACTAGCCATTAATTATTCTTGTCTAAAAAGGGGTAGAGAGGGGGAGAGATGAGTCATCCACGTTTACCAAACAGTCTTCCTCCAAATCTTCGTGCCAGTCAAAATTACACAGAAGCCAAACTGCCATCAGAAAATTATTTCTACCAATGATTGGCCAGAGACAGTTGTGATTTCCTCCCCGTCTCACAGACGTTTTCCACTCACTCTGTTCAGGACTGCTCCTGGTGAGCAGGAGATGTATGGCTTTGGAAACAAAACTGGTTTTTCCCCCTCTGAATGTGCTTTTACTCTGCCTCTGAGAGGACACACGCTACTTGTTACTCTTCAAGAGCCTGGGAACATATTCAAAAAAACCTCAAAACCAAAAAACACCCCCAAGCCTTATATGAGACTCATTTATCTTGTAAGCTTTTCAGGGCCTTTTGAGGGTCCTTGTACTGTGCCTAGCAAAAGGCATCCTGCCTGCCTTCTTTCAACTTTTTAAGAAATAAAATGTGTTTAGTAACAGTCTCATTGAAGCCATCCAAACAAGAACCCCACCTTATCCATGAATAAAGCACCAGAAGAGGAGCCAGGAGACCTTCTCTTTGTCCCACTCTGCTGTCGAACCAGAAGGGACACAGCCCCACTGGTGGGAACCCAACAGATGGGCATGGTGCATGGCTTCTCAACACAGCACAACAGTAATGTGGCTCTCAGGCATTCACCACCAGAGCACCCTCTGAAAGCCAGAGGCCTTCTCCTCTCTCACTCCTATCTTCAAATGGTCCTCTGGGAGAGGCAGGAACAGAAAAAATGCTGAATACTGTCCATCACCTTATTACAGTAAAATATTGCTGCCCAGCCTTCATAGCTGGAGGCTTGTCCTTCTGCACAGACGCAAGCATGAATGACTTATGCCAATGACAACCCTTGGATGTCATTCACACAAGCTGTCAGGAAGCTCAGATCTTTGTGAGAAAGTTGGGGCTGACTTACACTCTGCTCTTGGGAAGGTCTATCTAAATGTCTTGTAGAAATAGTAAGCAAGGATAAGCACATACAGGCTCTGGCTGGAAAAAAAACCCAACAACAAAACCTCTCCAAAGAAGTTGGTTGTGTTTTGCCTCGTCTTCTTTATGGAAATTTGGAAGGAATTTAAACCTCTCTCCTCTTCCCTGATCTTTGGTGTTTCGATATAGCAGGATCTGGATCCAAATGACTGTTGTGCCAGTCTAAACCCTGACATACTGATATCTGGAAGACTGAAGTTACTCTCATTTTCGTTTGCTCAGCCTGCGTGTGGCCGGAAGGCCACGCTGCTGCTCTGATGTGCAGTCAGTAATAACATCAACAATAAAAGACAGAGAGAAGGGTACCCGCTCCGCTGCGCCGCTCCTCACATGCGGCGCAGGAGGTCTGCAGAGGTTACTCCCCCAGGCTGTATCACAGGCAGGGAGCTGAGGCTGAAGAGACTTCTGCTAAATTGCGGAGAATTCCTGGTGGTGCCGGAATAATTTTCTGGTCAGAGAGGTTGTGAGGAAAGGAAGGAGGGAGATGTTTCTTTGCAGAGCAAAAAGCAGGCCTGTCCAGCAGGTTACTAACGTTGCCTATTGGGCTAAGAAGCCCAACACTGACTAGGTGAAGTCGCTGGGGCCTTTGTGCACAGAGCCAATCTCTTGGGCTTCCCTCTCAACACCCTTCCTCTGGGAACAGGAAGATTAATTTTCTGGGAAAACCTCGAATTTAAGAGAGCCATCATTGGGGTTTTTTCTCACTGTGAATCATGACTTTTCTGTCCTGAGTTATTTCCCCCCGGTTTTCCTGGGAATAGGACTGTCCTGTGCAGCTCTCTGGAATTTGACTGAGCCCTTCACCAACACCGCACAGCCTTTGCTGTGCAGTGCAGTCTTGAGAGGGCAAGGAGGTTGAAGGCCGAGGTCTCTTAAGCTCCACTCCCTTTCCTCCAAGAGATTTCAAACTATCTTTGGGGGCTTTCTGCCAGCTACATCCCTTCTGTGGCAAAACTGGGAGGGGATGATCTGGCTTCGTGCACTTTTTAAAAAGCTTGAGAACTAAGAGCATTAGCTTCTCCACGCCAGCTAAAAAAAGGCTTGCTAAACCCGTTGAAACCAATTGAGGAGCAGAGCAAAGTTAATCCTGGAAAATGCTCACGGTAGCTCAGTGACGCGCAGCCATGCAAAGGCAGAACAGCGTTGCTAGCGATCTGCTCAAAAAGGACTAGGAGAAGTTGCAGTTTAATTTTGGGGTAGGGGGTCAGCCCTCGGGGTTGGCTGAATGTAAGCAAGAGCTGCTGCTATGAAGCTTCTCACGCTGCATCTTTAACATTTTGCTCTTCTCCACGTAAGATTTTCTCTGTTGGGAATTTTTGACATTTTTCCATCTGCCTTCTGAATTTAGGCTCATGGAGAGCAGGCATGAAGTACAGACACAAACGCTTTCTCCTTTGCAAGAGCTGTGAGTTCCAATCTCTACATGGAAAAACATTTTATACTGTATTACCACTATTCACTGTTGTGCAGTGGTACAAATAACACCCGAATACCTGAAATGGGACTAAGGCCTCTCTGTCCCAGTACTTCCAAGGAATAAAAGCTAATCTCATTTTCAACCTTGTAGTTTAAGCATCAGAAAACATATTTAAACTTGCAATGGCTTTCTGACTGGATAAAACATATTTGGGTGAAACATCTACCCTTCATTTAAGGTGTGAGAAACCATAAGCTCTTTTTTTTAAATTAGCTTGCTGAAGCAATAGCACCCTCCAGCCAAAACACGAGTTCATGTCAAGGCCCAGATGAAAATGTGTGAAGTTTCTAAGGAATCTGAACTGCATGGAAGGATGAGGTTTGCTACATACGGTTTTAAGAGAGGGCTCTGTGTCTGCATGTACACAAACGCGCAAGCGAAAGAAAAAAATGCAAATGCAGGGAAAAAAAAGAAGGAAGCAGAAAGAAAACCTCAGAGATGGAAGCAGAATTGCTGATGGCAGGACCCTGAGAAATATTTGAGGGAATGGATGTTTAGACTCTGAAAAGGGCTTGGAAGTTTGGCAAAGAGGGCTACTGTCTGCTGTGTGACTCCCTTGGGAGCAAGGTCTTTGTGCAGTCCCTCTAAATTAAAGGAACTCATCTAGGAAGAAACTGTCCTTAATTCTTTTAACTGAATCACCCCGAAGCTTTGCTAGTGGCTTGAGTTAAAAAGAAATCACAAATCTTAGAATAGAAACTTTACTAATTTTTAACATACTTCAGTTCCAACAGTGAAGTCTCAGCAGGCAAACAAAAGTGTCTGCAGTGGAAATTAGCTTCTAAAAATTACACTGCTCCAATAACAAACAGAAATCTTCCACGTGACATGATGTGTCCTATCAAAACTGTGCCATACAACTTGAATTTCAAATTCCAAATAACTTATCACACCTCTGTTTGGTTTTGGTTTCTTTCAATTAGTTTTTGTTGCTTTGCTGTAGAAGGATGACAGCCAGTTAAAGCCCACAAGAATCAAGCAAACATTATCCTCCTTATACAAACATCACTGAAATCCTCTGATGCTGTTTGTTCGTTGACGTGGTTTCCATAGGGGCCACTCCCTCAAGTCCTTGTTTAATTTTCAAATTTGCCCTGGAACCAAATTATTCAATTATGCTCTGGCCACATGAGATTCTGCAAAGGCAGCTTAAGCGCAGAATTTCCGAACTCCAACGTGGTAAGACACAAGGTGTCCTCTTTAGTGCGTCAGCTACCCACCCCAGCTCTCCATAGGTAATCAGAAGGAGGATGATGACTCTGCAGCTTAGCTAATGGAGCTCTTAAGGATCTCAGTTATCTTACTGACAAACTAAGAGGTGTCAACTATTGCTTCATATGTCACTTTGCCATAAATACGATACCCTAAGTAATCACAAGCTGGCATTAGCTCCCTACCAGGCTGTCAGCTATAAAAAGCTGGGGCTCTGGCCAGTGTTTTGGAAGAGACCCCTCTTTTGCTGCTGTTTTCCCTCCATAGTTTGGACACAAGAGCTGAGAAGGCAGGATAGTCCTGACTCTCTCCACCTGCAGCATCATGAATAGCACAGGCTCTGTGTAACATGGGCCCAGGGAAAAACATTTGGGTATGCATGACACTATCTTCTCAGCTGGCCGGGCAGTTTCTTTTGGCTGATTTCCAGGGAAAATCACATGTAGAAAAGGAAAAGGCAAAATTTAGGGCCAAAATGAGTATCTGATCAATGGCTGTACTTGCTAGTCAGATGAGGTTTAAACACAATGGCCTCCACTCTTCTCTTCCTTTCTCTGCTGTAAGCCAAAACCGACTTTCCTGAAACCATGGAGTGTATGCTGCAAAAACCATTCTATCAGAGTGGGAAATCACATCTGCTCTTCCCCCAATTAATGGACACATGCTTCCCTTCCCCCTCCATGGCAATGAGCTGATTTGATAGACATCTTCTAACCTGTGTCACTCTCCCTTCATGTTCTTCCCATAGTGAGATTTCTTCTACTTCTTCTCCATGCTGTGCTGCTCTCTAATATGATGACAAGGCAAAGTGTGGAACTGGGTGAGAAAAAATCCTGAGGCTGTTTTCATTAACATGGAGAAAAAGATTCAGAATAGCCTTGTTTCTTGGAAGGTTTGACAGGAAAAAAAAACAACAAAAACTACAGCAGAGAAACATCAGTAGCACTTATTCTCTTATTTTAAATCAGATCTGATCCTTCCATCAAGACCAGCTGAGAACTTCAAGTGGCCATAGGGCTGTAGTCCATAGACTCTTTTTGCTGCCATCCTTGTCAGTGAGTTAAAGGGCTCGTTTTCCTGAGGGAGCCATGGAGAAAGTTCCCCTTGGAGGCACAGAAGTTTTCCTCTTCTTCCCAAAGGAGGAAATACTCATAAGCAGCGTTTGCAGGGCTGATACTGTGATGCTAGCAGACATCAGTTTTGGTTTCCCTACCTGTATGATGCCCCTCATGACTTGAGAGCTCAGATACAGCCCTGCCCATGCCTAAGGAGCTCACCTGCCGTATCCGACTTGTACTTGAAGGTGCAGGCAGAGTTAGGCTGCTCTGCCCTCTTTGCTGAGGCTGCTGGCCTCTAGGCTGAGTGATTTTTTTCATCAAGCACGAGAGGCTTGGAATGGCACAGATCCTACTAGTGTAGGCAGTCAGAGGTTTTTGTTAATTACTCTTCCGTATTCCCTTGGAAAAGCTGCAGCATGCCGGCAAGGTACCTATTGGATTCCCAGGCTAGCCAGAGGCTAGCCAGAGCACGCAAGCCCAGGAACCTGAGCAGCATGTGTAAAATGAGTAAATTCACTGCAGACGCTGCATACCCATTAGAAGCTCCTTACTAGCAAAGTAATAACTTTATTAGAAATAGGACTGGTAGCAGCCCTCTCATTGGATGAATCAGCTGTCATCCAGGCACCAAAATAAACAAGCAGATCTTCATAAGCACTCTTTGCAAATTGGCAATGAGTTCTTTTGCAAATATGACCCTGATTTAATCACCTAAACAGGATGAGACTCCTTTGGGAAGCCTGGTTTATCAAAGAAGCCAGTAACCACTGATCGCCACCAACTTGGACTGGTTTGAGAAATTTACTAAAAATTAAGATACGCGCACACCTGATCCACTCCGTGTCTGTCTGTCTCTCCTTATCAGTATCATTTCACAAATAGCACAGAATATGCACCAGGACAAGATCTTAACGCACTTGTTAGAACATAACACTTCATCATTGTCAGGCAGATAACCAAAAGCCCAATGTTGAGAATACAGTGCACTTTTAAAAGGGCATAAACAATTTAACACAAATGAAAAATAAATCTGGCCTGTCTTAATAAAGACCTCATAAACACACTGATGAATTACAACGAGGTGTATGGAGGAGGGGGGAAAGATATCATTCTAATACAGACTGTTTCATCAGTGCTGTTTTCCCACTTCAAACAAATAAGGGGAGGGGGGGAATATGCCAAGTTACAAATGAGAATGAGAATCAAAATTCTTAGCTCTAAGTCCGCGCTTTCAAAATCAAGAAATCTCCTCTTTGATGCTAGTGTAAAGAACATTGTTGAGCATCCTTGGAGATGCATGTAGAAACACATCAAGGACTAAAGGCTACTCACTCTCCCTCCAAATTTGTGCATTTTAAATACAGACATACATATTTACACATAGATAACCCCCTGTGTGTGTGCATGTGCGTGTGTGTGCATGACTCTCATGAGATCTGAGAGTTAGTGCGTCCCACAGGGAAGAGCAGTATCATCTATCAGCCTATCAATAGTTTCTTGTCCCTATATGAGTTTTTGCAAGATAGGGAATCGCTGCCCTACACAAGCAAGATGCCAAGACGCTAACTGCTGGGGCCATTTCTTTTTCCTCTCATGCCGCAAAGACGATGCAAGATCATCCACTTTGGTAATAGGCATCAACACAATCAAGGGACACAATCACTGCAGGGGGCTGTGTCTAGGCCTTCTGGAAAGTTAAAAAGGGTCTGTATGACAGAAACCAGGGGAAAGCTGTCCTAGGGAACGCCAGCTCCATTTCTCAAGGACTGAGCTCAGCTCAGTCGCACGTCACCAGTGCCTCATCTCCATGCAGCGTTTTGTCACTCCATCCAGCGAAGCCGTACAGTTTACAAGGAACAGTTTTGCTAGACTCTGCCCTCCAAATCCTAGTTCTTCCTTCGTACAAAACAGATGGCAAGGATTTTACATTTTGATCTGCATTTGCTCACACCACCAAGCCTTTTCTGCCAGAATCTCTGCAGTCAACCCTCCGTTGCAGCAGAAACAAAAACTCCCTTAACAGACGCGAAACCCTCAGGTTTTAATGATCACATCATCTACTCCTGTTTCAAACAGCTCTGGGTGGTGTTTTCAAACGGGAAAAACATTTTCATATGGCAAAGATTTGCAGAGAGCTATTGTATGCAGAGGTAGGAACCTCCCAGTGCCAAAGCAAAAATTAGGTAGTTTACATGCAAGGTCTCCCTGGAGCAATGAAAGTGCAGATAAAAAGTGAGAAAGGATAACATTAAAGTTTAAGTTTATTGCATAACGCTAAGTATGCATTTTCAGACTTAGACCAAGTTCAGTGTTAGGAGGAACAGGTCTTTCTTACAAAATTTACCCAATATTCACTTTCAATTTAACTTGCCAGCTGATCCAAAGCTTGATTCCAATGCAATATTGCTATACTTGCTAAAGAAGCTTTTGTTAAGGGTTTTTTGTTTATGTATTCCTCATGACCTATGCGTTGTCTTCCCACATACGTCTAGCGTTGCCTCTTGACCTACGTGCAGCTGCAAACATTATGTGTCAAAGATATCATATGTCCTTCTATGGTGGAGCTAAGTAAGGAAGAGCTCAAACCATGAAATAAAGTTGCTCTTTCATTGCAGCTCTCTCCAATTTGACGTGACACATTTTTGTCTCTTTAATTTGCATTTGTTCCTCTTACCTGGTCATAGAAAACAAAAATACAGTATCATCACATTTGGTAAGAACATGTGAAAGGAGACTCTACCAGAATTAGCACATTGTCCATGGAAACACACAATCCTCATGTATCACTTCTTAATGGAGCAGACACGGTGGTGTACTAGTTCTGGGGAAATAACCAATTTTTTAGCTATTGATGAGAAAGAGAAATAGAGAAAGTGAGAGAGAGAGAGAGTTCTTTTCCAGTGGGAAATATGAAACTAATTATTTTTTCTCTTAAGACCACACACAGACAATAACAACGTTTCATGAGGAGTATTTTCAAATAAATTTATATTGTGAATCAAAAAAACCCCACCTTAAACCAACTCTGAAGACTGAAACTCACAAACAAATTTTTCCTTAGAGATTTCAGGTCCAGAAACAAATCCAGGATTTAAAATGGTCAGAAAAGAGTGCTAATTCTGTCACTTCTGAAGAAAATTTCTTTTGCTTGTACCAACATCATTGGCTTTGCTTGTGTAGGATCCCTCCTAGATAGCAAATGATGTGCTTTAAGAAACTTCAATTTCTACCAGATCTACAAGTTAGCCTGCTTTAAGCCCTGGAATTAGCTATAGTCAGCAGGAGCCACCTGCATATCAAAGGAAATAATATGGTCCTTAGCAACTGAGAAAAGGAAAGAGGAACCTTTCTAATGAAAGGGAGAGAAGAGACCAACATCCCTCTCATTCATCATTAATGAGCAAAATGAACAAGCTTCTTTTAGAAAGGACAGATTTTCATCAAATGAGTGAACCAGTAAAAAAAAATAATTAAGGAAGACTAGGAAGCTACATGGGCTATATTTCAAGCAGAGAAATATAAAGACAAACTACCGCCATCACCTAATTCAGTTCTCCTTCATTTTTGAGAATATGATGTAATATACTTGTTTTTCAGAAATGAAAGGAATCAGCAAATTTGTGTGTGGATGGCATTATTGACAGGCATCTGAAGCATTACTGGAGGAAGCACCCGGCAGGACTTAAAATATCCTATAATGAATAACATTAGAATTTAATTTTATCTTTACAAACTCACAGGTGAAGTAGACAGGATAAACTTTAGAGAAGCCCAGCAAGCAGATAGCCTGGACTTACGCACACACTGCACCTCTCAGGGTGGCTAGTTCAAATTAAATCATTAGCTGAGAAGGAATAATCCTGGTAGGTTCAGAAAACCAGTTTTAAATTTGGCCTGCTAGCAAAATTCTGAATGTATTTACTCTGGATTCCATTTCTCAACCCATATTAAAGCTCCATAGCATAATCAATTATGGGCTTATTGCAAAGTACAATAGGATTCAATCTTCAGGAATGCCTCAGGGTATGTCTTAGAAGGACGATAAAACTAACAGTAATGGGTCTACAGCTTCTAAGGCTAATTTCCACAGTTACAAATTTTATAAATAAATAGAAGGAATGTCAACTCTCAGTCACTCAGCTTGAGGTCTCTCATGCTGATAACTCCTCTCTTCTCAGATACTCTCCCGTTTCTCAGATATATCCCTTTTTCTGTTCTGAAGCCCCTGGGACTTGTTCAAAGCACTTCCATTCCTACCTTTCACATCGCTAAATGGAGCAGAGAACTAACGCAACCAGGAATATGGAGCAAGTACAGGAGGGGGTAGTGCCCTCCCCAGTGTTGAAGGGGATTGTTGAAGGGAAAGATCCTTGCATGTCAAGGAACAATCATACCGCCTGCAACTGTGATTTCATGAGATCTCAAACTAAGCAGCATGAGACAGGTGCCAGAAGGAGGAGAGGCTGCCTTGGAAAATTCAAGGGCTACGGGTAGGGACATTGGTTGTTTTGCAGCAGTTTCTCTTCAGCAGGCTAGACGACACAAGAAAAAAGACTCCCGAGCTCAGTGACTGTCTGCTGGAGTTCATGAGATTATTTTTTTCATATCATGTGAAGGAAAAACAAGAGGAGCATTCTGCCGTTGTAGTTGCCGTTTCACACTGAACACCACTGAGATCCACTACCAAGTCTCACTAGACTCAGTTAAACTGTGCTGTGTTCCACCTGCAGCTGAACACATCAGCAGAGAAGGTGTTTGCCCAGTAGTCTGTGCCGAAGGAGGCCAGAAACTCTGCCGGGGACAGACTTCCTTGCTCAGCAACAGTGGTGCCATGCCACAGGGCCCGGTCCTCAGCATCCACTGGAGCAGCTACCCCTGGCACATTAGAGGTGCCAACCAAGACCAAGTTCCTGAGGAGGACGCAGCTCTGCAGGCCTGGAGCCGCAGGCATGCCTGGGGCCTCCTGCTGAGGCTGGGGCGGCAGTGATGCCTTGCCTATAGAAGGTGTGCACTAGTGGAGGGTCTGTGTTGCCAAGTAAAGAGGCTGCAGGAGGAGGTCCCATGCAGCTTTGGAGATGATGAAAAGGAGAGTGACTGGATCTTCTGTGAGACCCTGCAGATAAAATAGCCCTAACCTGCAATTGTATCAAAGGAGGCACAGGCTGAGTCTGTTTTTAGGGACCTGGGAAATAAGAGACCCCTGTGATAGCAAAGGCTGGAAGCTGGTGACTTCTATTACCAAGAGGAAGACTCCTGCTCCACCCACAGAACTGCACCTTCAGACCAGAGTCAGTGCGCTGGTAGCAGACGAGAGGCTGGAAGTTGTGCTCCATGAAACACCTGAGCTGCCTGAGCCTGAACTACCTAGAAGCACCAGAAAGAAGCTAGGAGTGACAGTAGTGTGTGACTCCCTGCCGTGGGGAAGAGAGGTGCCCACCTGCCAACATGATCCATCATCTAGAGAGGTTTGCTGTTTGCTCAGGCCTTGTATACAGAACGTTGTGGAGACATTATCAAGGTTTTTCAGACCCTCCAATTATTATACCTCCTACTCTTCAGTCTTGACACCAGTGTACGGC
Organism: Chroicocephalus ridibundus; assembly: GCF_963924245.1. Taxonomy (NCBI): domain Eukaryota; kingdom Metazoa; phylum Chordata; class Aves; order Charadriiformes; family Laridae; genus Chroicocephalus; species Chroicocephalus ridibundus. The sequence goes on along the minus strand of NC_086284.1, from coordinate 95,787,255 downwards.
CAGGAGAAACCTGGAGCATATTAAGCTTGGTTTTCTCTTCAATCCTGCCAGCAAGGGGGAAGGGCTTGAGGAGGAATGGATAGATTCTGTGTGTCAACATCTGGTTATGCAGCTAACATCAACAAGAGATTTTATGATCATGGGGGCCCTCTTTGAGGACCAGGGACTGGTAGGAAGAGATGGGATCCACCTGATCAAGTAGGACAATGCATCTTTGTCAACAGGCTGGCCAACATGGTGAAAAGCAATTTATACTAGGACTGGCATGGGAGAGAGATGATTACCTGCAATCGAATGAGGAAGTGGTGGAACAGGACGGCAAGCAAGGGTTTCAGGGTAATGTGGGCAAGAGAGAAATTCCATTTAAACGTAAAAAAACCCCACTTTTATTGTCAGGGTGGTTAAACACTGCAGCAGGTTGTCCAGAGAGTTTGTGGAGTCTCCATCCCTGGAGATATTCCAAACCTGACTGGACATGCTCTGAGCAACCTGCTGTAGGTGACCCTGCTTTGACCAAGGGGGCTGGCATTAGACAGTTTCTAGAGTTGCTTTCCTGCTTCAACCTGTCTGTGATTTTGCCTTTCCTCTCCCTCCACTCACTCCTTGATCCCTTTCAAAGATACTGTCTCAGAGCTTCCCACACCAATGCAGCTCTTCTCAGAGAGGCAAACACAGAAAAAGGTGTATGGCACTGCTCCTTGATGGTGTGGTTAAAATCCCAACAGCAATTTGTCTGTTAACATTTCCAGTGTACTTATCCTGGATGAGATTGCGCTGGAAGCAATGAGACTAGAGACAAGAAAGGAAAACATAACCTCATTACTTTGGAATTCTCCATTAAAATGTAATCTGTTATACATTGTTATAATCTTTGACAACAAATGTTGGCCTTAAAGGATAAGATTAAAAACCATGGGGAAATAACATGCAGTTGAAATGGCCAATAGAAGCATACCAACACCCAGGCAGTCTTCAAGATCTAATATGATCTAATAAACAGAAGATCAACCTGGAATCCGAGACTGTGTAACTCCTCGCTTCTGCCGCTCCCCTGGTTGTCTAACCTCACACAAGTTACTTGACCTTTTCCTTCCATAATATCACTTACGCACACTTGTTTCTACGCCTAGCTGTGAAATGGGGTTTAAAACAACTAACTACCCACTCTTCTTATTTGATGCCAGAATTAATGAGTTCCTTTGTGTATGAAGAATTCTAATGCTGCTATTGCCATCAGAGTATTCCTTCTAGACAGTAACTGCATTTCTGTAAGAATACTAATACTGTTTCTGTGCAATTACACAATGGATGTCTCATCACCCACAAACAGCATCATGCTTCGCAATGGTTGTTTACATAGAAAAAGAGGGATCCTTTTGAGGGTCATTCCAAAACTCTCCCTCACCAAGAAACCCTTGGTGAAAGCCATATTTGCTGCCAAATTCTTAATGAGAGTTATGTGCAGGTTTATAGTCACTCACATTTTTCTCTCCTTGACCAAGTTCAGCAAAACCTATGCCTCTGCACTTTGAGACAAACGTACTTTAAAACACTATGTACACCTTCCACCTGTTGATACACAATAGTTGTGCCTAGCAAAATAGAAAACTGCCTGTTCATTACTTACAGCCTGTTTAAGCCAGGTTTTCAAAAAGTAAGATCATTTTTGGTTTCCCTTTTTTTAGAGATGAAAATTGTAAGAGAGCACTCTAGCTGTTTCATAGCTTACAAATGTGGCATCATGTTACAAAGGATTGTGGGGTTGTAAGTCACAGCACCAAGGCTGATGCATGAGTATTTTATGTGGGTTTTCAGACTATTAGCCCACTGGATAGCCTTTTTGGCTTTATTTTTAGCAGAATCCCACAGACTGGGAATTGCTTAGATAGAGAGAGAGTGATACATGCTCCCCATTCAAGCAAACCCAGCTCCCTGCTAGTTCTGGTAGGCCAACAACTGCAGGAAAAGCACCCATTTTCTTTTTCCTCAGTGTAATTCCCCCTGAAATGCCAATTTGAAAATTTCACATGGAAGGATGCCGAATGAAGCAAGTTTTCTTCATACCATTAACGCGGTTCCCAGTTCTGGACTCTGTGGTTCCACCTGTGCTGCAGAAAGACTGTGTCACTTTCCCAGGATCTCAGTGTTACCCACAGTAACTCACTTTCAAAGGCTGCAACTGCCCTGCCAGGCTGGCAGGACTGTGAGACGCAAAGATCGGATCACCAAACTGCCTGTGAATGCAGGCAGGATCGGTTATATAGACATGTATGGGGCAGCTATGAGGGTGACATGCAACACAAGGACAAAACGGTGGTCTCTCGGGTATTTAATATGTCTGTCATGTGGAGTGTTGTAGAACTGAACAATATAGACCTTTTAATTAGAGGTGGAGACAGATACCTCATGCATCCATGCCAGAAATATCCAACCTGCCTGCTTTAAATAGCTTTTCATCCATGGCCGAGCTCTTTAAACTTTCTCCTTTTATTAAAACAGCTCAACTGAGACCATTTTAATGTGCCCCCATCTAGTTATTTTATTGGAAAATATTAAAAGTGTGGACCAGGTGAAATTAAATGCTTTGAAATTGGAAATCAAGCAGTACTTTCAGTTTTTAAAAGCAGCCTCCCCTCCTTGTGCTGTTGCACTTAATATTATCCTCTTATTTAAGAGGTATTGTTTGAGCTAAAATTGTGAATAACACCGTAATGGGCATGAACAAAGGAAATTATAAGTAAGAAAAATATAGCTCATTAGAGAAAGTGTGATTAAAAGGATAAATGGACTTCCAAAGGCTTGGGACATTTTTCTCTGGTTATTAACCAATCCTCTTAGCATTCCTTCCACAACGTGCCAGGGGAAGATGGGAAAAAAAGACAGGAGAAGCCAAAGATAGCATGTCCTCCCCCAGCTGCTGAGGCCAGGAGGTCATCTCCAGGGAAAGGTTGAAAGGGAGGGACAGAACACACCCCTTCTATCTTGAACACAAAGTCACGTCTCTTTTGTGGAAAACTCCAAGCTGTTACAGATGCCACTTTCCAGACTGGCATGTCCTAGCTGAAGGCTTCGCCTGCATTGTTAAGCCTCGTGTGTGGGTCAGGAGTCAGCTGATGTTCTCACAACCATGTGGGCAAGTTAAAGTCCATAACCAGAAGGACAGAAGTGTCCACATGCCTCTTGCCAAGCCAGCTAGGCAGCCAGCCTTCAAAGTACTTCTACCTTCAGGTGGGAATGTCTAAGAGAAGAGGAGGTTTTAGGACAGTAGTTGGCAAGAAAGTAACTCATCAAATGCATACACTGAAAAGTTTTTTCATCCATGATTAAAACATCTTCTCCCAGTTCCCACTAAGGCGCTTGTGGTTTAGGTCCCATCTGACACTAAGGTCATTTACAGAGGACAGGAACAAGGCCTTGGATACAGCCATCATAGACACAGGATTGTCGCCGTGGTGGTATCAACACTGCTGGTCCCAGCCCTATGCCAGGCTGTGCACAAGCCCAGGATGGGAATCCAACCACATTCCTTCTCCCCAGTGAAGGCTGGCCCCGACTGGCTGCCTCTTATGTCATGAGCAAGCACTGGAAGAGTTGTTCGGACATTCAAACAGTTCTTCTACCCCAACCAGGCCTTCTCCTTGGCACGACTTTGAAGTAACTTACATATCAACCAACTTCTGCCACAGCTGATGAGGAACATCCCTTTCTTTGTAACTAGAGGTGCGATATGGTGGTTGCAGTGGGATCCCAGCACATTTTTGTGGTTCATGTTATCCGAAGGCTGAGAAACATTCCTCTAGGCAAAAGCACAGTTCAGGAGCTGGCAAAGAGCAATCCTTGGAGCTGCTCTTTGGAGGAGGACGAGAGAGGAGGACTACAGGGTACAGAGTCAGTGAGGCAAAAGGGCACATTCTGGTGCAATCAAGCTGTAAAGGCTGACTGCTAAAACATGCCTACCCCATCTAGCCTGGCAGAGCACTGGTATGAGCTGCACCAGTTCAGCTGGGAGGGAGGTGAGGACTTCCTTAGAGGCAGCACGACAAAGACGTGACACCAAAGCTGGTCTTTCGCGAACCTGATGCAGCAAAACCATTTTATACAGGTCCCGCTGAAAGGACAGCTGTGTACGTTCGTATCCCAGCACTCTCACAAAAAAAAAGAGGAAAGGAGAGCTATGGGAACAGTACTTCTCCAAAATTTTGGGTTGTTGCGCTTTCTATTTTATGAACAACGCGATAAGGACATAGTGAGACAAATAAAAAATGTAAAATATGACTTTGGTTTGACCTAAAGAGGATATGGGATATGGACAATAAATAAAATATTTCTGAAACTAAGGAATAAATCTAGCTCTGGGAATTCTCAGGGAGGGGAAAAAAGCATTCATAAAAATTCACTCCTCTCTGAGCTGCAGCCCTGAACCTCCCATGCACTAGATGGGAGACACTGATAAATCTAGGAGGCCATACGTGCCAACCAGCTCATATGTTTTCAGTGAGCAATGACAGGGAGCCAAATTGCTTTATTCCGATTAGTGAAGGTCCTCTGACTGCAAAATACACTGTGCGAAAAAAATATTGAGTTTTAGTTCGCTGACACATCAATTTAAGAGAATTATTGCTCTCACATAGAGGCCAAAGCATGTATCTCCCTTCATGTATGTGCAGTAAAAACTAATTGTCAACTTTTACGTAGGGGCAAAAGGGGAGGGAAGGGTGGGAACAGTACCTCTCCCACCTGCAGCAGCATGTTCTGACTCTCACGTGTTATCTCAGCGGCAAACTACTGGCATTTTGTTTTATTCCTCAGGACAAAACAAGCTCTCTGTAAACAGCATAAGCATCACTCGCATTTTTTTAGCTGTCTTTTGCCTAAAGAAGTTTCTAGAAAGCTGTTTCATCCAGCTTCTTAGCCATAAAGTCTCACAGATGGCAAAAGAGACCACTAATGAAATCCACGACTAGACCATCTCCTGCCGCGGCTTAAATCTTGCTTGCTTTACTCACAGAAGTGATCTGGGGAGGAAAGGGGGGGAAGGCGGGATGTCAAGGTGCTTGGGACGTGTGGTCGTTTCAGGGCCTGGTCCGGGTGGGTTTTAAGCCCTGTCATGCGCTGGAGCTGATTCAATTATGCTATTTCCTGATTTGCCATGATGTTCCCCTCGCTCAGAGGATGGGGGGGGGGAGCGGGTGGGGGGGGCAGCGGCGAGTCCTATGCACGCTAATACCACTCAGACAATAGGCATGCGAAATTGATGTTCATGCAATATCTTTAAGTCTCCGGAGATTTGTATTTTAGCTATTGTATGAAACGCTTCGCTTTCATTGCCTCTCTCCTTCACCTTTTGTTTCCCAGCTCACCGTCTCATCTTCCGCCTTGGCTGGGGCTCCTGCCTGCTGTGGGTTTCTTCATTGCATATTCAGGAGATCTACCGGTGCAAAGCAACTCATTTTCACCACCTGAAATTCGCACCGTGGAGGCAGAAATAATCAAATATTTTGAAAAAAAACTGGTGAAGCGAAACACTGCGCATTAATTATTGTGATAGTTATAGGATAATAACTAATTATTAATTATGCTTTCCAGCAATTCCTGCCGAGTATTTTGTTGAAATCTTCAGCTTGGCATTGAAATTTGTATTAATTCTTCTAATGCAGCATTTTGCAATCAAAACATATAGCGTGCTCCTGTTTTTGCTGGAATGGTTTTTCTCTGCGATAAAACAGGCACTGGTCTTTCCTTAGGATGAGAAAAGAAGAATTTACACAGCTTACTATTCTGGCACTACCTGTGCCAAAACCAGAAAAAAGAAAGAGAGTGAGAACAAAAATAGGGTTTTCTAATCCCAGCTTCCTCCTGTCCCCAGTCATTTCGCCACTTCTCCATCTTCTCACGACGGACTGCCTTTGATTTGCTTTCAAAATGAAGGCCCAGCTGACAGACAACTGTAAGAACAAAGGGGCCCAAAGAGGAGCGGGGGCTTTGGGGAGGTGCTGGGCACGGGGCGGGGGGAAGGCGGGGGGTGGCCAGGGCTCGGCAGGGGAGACAGGAGGGTCGAAGGGGCTGAGGGGAGGGCAGCGCTGAGCACGGGCTATAGGCAAGCGAGAGAGAACGGCAGAGAAGAGGGACGGAAATACAGGGGAAAATGAAAAGGGAGGAAAGGCAGGGGCAGCGCGTGGAGACACGGGGTGTCTCGTATCCTAACCAAAGGGAGGAAATGGAGAGCGGCAGGATGCCCTGCCTGCACAAAGGAACAGCCGGACCAAGAGGAGCTCCTCCTGTGCCTGCCAAGGCTGAGCCCCTGCTCCTGGTTAGATGTCCCCGCTGAAGGGGAGCAAGATCCAGAAAGAAAGTACGAAAATGACTTCAGAAAACATCTCACACCTTTCTGCTGTATTTGAAAAGCGACCGGTGAGGTGGGACACGCACCCTCGCAGCACACTGCTCGTGGGAGCGCAGGGGTCCCCCAGGCCACCCAGCGATACTGCCCTTGTGCCTGGGGCTGCTGGGCCAGCACTTCCCTCCCTGGGGTCCCTCTAAAGACGCAGGTCTCCAGCTGGGGACAGGTCACCCAGGAGAGCAGGCACAGAGCTGAGGATGGGGAGAGGCACTGGGGAAACACTACCAAGCCTTCACCTCTCCTCTTCTCCTGGCTCTCCCAGCTCCGGCGGCTGTTGGCCTTGTGTTATTTGGAAGACAGAGGAGAGCAGGACCAAAGGCTGCGGGTGGGGTGGGGGTGTACCCTCCTCGTGAGGCCTGGCTCGTCCTCCTCCTCTGCTGAGCTGAGCGGGGACAGGAACGAAGCTGTGGCAGGCGTGCCTGCATTTCACTTCTCCTGGGGAAAGCCCAGCCCTGCTGGCTAGGATGGGGGCGAGAGGGAGCAGGCCCCCAGGCCACCTGGTGCCCAGGAACCATGGAAGTGTGTCAGCGCAACAGGGAGCCGGGGAGGAAAACGGGAGGGGACAAGCCAGGCACCGAGGAAGAGACAGGGTGCGAAAACCTGCCACTGGGGAGATTTGTGGGACAGCTCTGGACAGGACCAGGGATGACTTTGCTGGGCTTTGGGATGCAGCAATACTTTTGCTGGGCACTAGACAATGTGGGTTGGTCCCTCTAGGGGAGACTGGAAGGAGCTGGAAGCAGACAGGCAAGTGTCTGGGGTAGACCAAAGCATATCAGGAATGCATGCACGGGAGGAAGCCAAAGTACTGCAGGATTAAAAAAATAAATACATAAATAAATAAATAATATTTAAATAGTTTTAAAGCTACTACTTGACATAGCTAAACAGCGTTCAAGCATTCAGACCTTAACAGCACTAACAGAAAGTGGAATTTCTTAATGACAGCATTTCCTACACAGTCCTTTATCCGTATCAGAGATGCATAACAGGACCTGGGCAATCTAATGGAGATTAACTGCTCAAAAGAAATAAAAACCACAACGCTTCCACACGGCACTGGCTGCTGCCTCAGCTCCCCATCCCCTGGCAGCTTCCCAAACACACAAGTTCGTACCGTGAATGCTGAATTGGAAAAGCTGGAGGGCAGAGCTCCTGTGGAAACCTCAGGGGGAGAGCATACATGAAGAAAAAGCTTTCTGCATGACAGGATTTAAACTGGAAGGTACTTCTACTGGGGAAATAGCCCCACATACCAAGACTGAGCCAGGAAAAAACGGCCTCGCTAGAGTGTTGTTGATTAATCCTGTCGTGATCCAAAGAGGCACCAATTTGCTACTTAATTGTAGCCAGTCACAAACAGGAAAGAAAAAGAAAAAAAAAAAAGAAATGTAAGAGAGCATTTCCACACTACATCTAGCTCAGCTTTTTTTAATTTTTGTTTGTGGTGACTCATTCCTTACGCACAGTGTAGGTATTTATTTAAATAATAGATAGATACCTACCTCTAGGTAGAGAATCTGGCATGCTACAAAGTATGTAAACAAATTAAAGCTGGGCTCAGTGCCCAGATAAGAAAGCTCACCAAAACCAAACAAGCCAACCCCAAAAGCTCAGGTCTCAGCAAAAGAAGAGTTCCAAAATAATGTATGAGGTATGAGAGTAAAAAGCTGTAACGCACCTGACTGGAAATGTCTGATTAGTAGTGTTACATCAGCCTATGTGTCAAGGCTTCCTTATGATAAGCCCTGTACAACAATGGTCTTCGCTGCCTACAAAGAAGAGACAGTCAAGTCATGAGAGTGGAATCTGAGATTTAAAGAAGATATGGGATTTGGCCCAAGTTGCATGCAGAGCTAGGATCAGCTACAGACTGCTTTCCTCCCAGTCCAAAATTCAGAGGTTACGTAGCTGCTGAGATTCATGGCGTGTTCTCTTGAAATCCAGCACAGTATATTAAACGTAAGCCTGACCTTCCTTCTCTGACCTCATACTGTGCCTTCAAAGTCGGGGAAAGGAAATTCAGGGTTGAAGTCTGAAGCTGTTAAGGACAAGGTTGGGAGGAGATGAGAAAAAACCTGTAGAAGAGACGTCTAGTTTGAGAAAAATCATCCAGGACAGAAAGCAAGGACAATCCTGTATCTGTCTCATTTGCCTTGGAAGGACATGACAAAGCAGCAGTCACTCAACAGCCTCAGGCCTGGATAATTAAAACCTTTATATAATACCAGGTAAAAGTAAACAGTCTTTCCATGGCATACTGAATTCAACCCCCCCCTTCCCACTTGCAGGTTGTAGGTTTTTTTCTTTTCCAGAGCATCTTGAACAGATAATCAGAGCGTGCTGACATTCAGCAGTAATCAATTAGCACCTACTTTAGATTAAATTGAGAATATGTAAATTGGGCTCCTCATCAGGCACCACAGTCAACATTTCAGAGACACTCACCATGCTCTGAACATATCAAACAGATGAAATGAGAAGTTGTTGCAAATCCTACTCCAAAATGGGAGGCTGGGTGGGCTATACCCGCCATTTAAGATTATTTTAATCTATTTTTTTCTTTTTTTTTTTAACCTTATTAGCTTCTGTTAAATTAGCCTCTACAATTCTTTTGCCAACCTGAGACAAACGTGACCTTTTTTTATGGAGTTACTTGCATATATAATATGACAAAATGCACCACTTACAAATTAACACAAGGAGCCAGACCCCTAAAGGGTGCATTACAGCATTCCCCTGGGTTGTTCTTTGGTCCTACTTGCAGTGAAAACAGCCATGACCAGGTGTCAAGAGCTCATGCCAGTCCTGGCAATGGGATAATTCCCCTTGGTTTCATAAAAAGACAAGGGGGATAATCCTTGGTGTCATCCCACTCACAGCACTGCAGCCTACCAGTTAGCTAAATTTCTGCTGGACCCAGCCCAGAAGTCCTACGTTGGTATATGTTCAATAGGAGAAGCTTGCAGGAACCACTTTTTTCTTCAAACACTGGGCAAGGAGCTTGGCTAGAACAGTATAATTATTCTTATCATTGGGATTTTTTTTCCTGTCTTCATAGCAAACTTTCCATCACACCCTATCTTGGGTCAGTCTGCCTGACCTCTCACTATAAATTAAAAATGCTGATTCTTTACCACCTCGCTTTCACAGCATCTAGCCTTAGCTCATCGCGTTTGGAGAGAGACAATGACTGGACCCCACCTAAAGTGGATATTGTAGTTGGTCCTTATTAAAAAGAGCATCTAACCTGCGTGAGGATGAAGGAAAGCATGGATGTGTTAAAAATACATATATTTGACCGGGGTTTTTACATCCTTTTTGTCTCTAGAGATCACCGTTTCATACAGAAGGGCTTTTCTTCTGGCCTCTGAATGCATGTAATTGCCATGACTATAGGGGTTTTGCATTTCATTCTGACTCAACAAAAGCCGTATGCCTCAGCCTTCTCTTCCCGCCCCCCCCCCCATATTATAGGTGAGATTGTTTCTCTAGAGACCAGTTTGTCATTTTGCTCAAACGTATTCCATTTACATAACTCATAAGGCATTAGCAAAAATGTACCCCTCAAACCAAGCCACACACACGCATATATATATCTGTATAAAGCTGTCATATTGCGCCTACAATAGCACAACAATGTACAGCAGATAGATTATACTTGTCTCACAGTTTGTTTTTGTGATTAGCAGGCGCGACGCAGACCCGATAGATATTAGCATGTCCGGGAAGCACTCACAATAAATTGCAGAGCTACTAATAATTTAGATATTTTTATGACTGTTCAGCGGTGGCTAATTTCGTCTAATAAAATCCCATTAAGTTGCTGCCTGGTCCTTTTCCTTCCTCCAAGTCCCCGAACGGGACTTATATGCTAATTGCAACCAGTATATGCTAATTAGCCCTCATTTCCATTTCTTAAAGAGATAAGCACTGCCTTGTGCCAACCAATCATTAAAACGTCCCACCTTTGCTGCAACCTTTCAGTCTGGCTCACGCAGAGGTGCGATAAAGCATCGCTCTCCGCTCCGCGCAGCCCCGGAGTGTCGCGGGGGGGCTGTCCCTGAGAAAGAAGGGGGCAGGGATGGCAGGGAGGGATGCGGGAAAGGGAGCGGGAGGGTGGCCCAGGGTGGGCTACTCGCCCGGGGCTCCGCCGGCCGCGGCGGGAAACGCCGCGCTCTCCTGCCCTTGCCGCCTTTTGGGGGCAATTTAGAAGGGTTTTGGTAGTGGAAAAGCAAGCGAGCCCGGGCTGACGGCGGGTTTCGATCCTGCGGCTCCTTTTCCCCGTCCTCTCCCGGAGGAGGAGGAGGAGCAGGAGCAGCCGCAGCCCCCTCTTCACCGCACGCCCCGGCTGCGGGCCGCCCCGGCTCCGGCAGCTCTCAATCACGCCCAGCCCACGCGGGCTCATTAGAGCTTCGGGGAAGCAATCAAGAGTTTATCACGCTTGAAGGGGCGGCGAGTCTCCTCGCAGCGCCTAACGCGGTTTGGCGGCCCTGCGATGGAGGGCAGAATTAGATCCATATTAAAGACGGGTTAGCGGCGGGAGAGCGCAAAAGAGGCGAGCGCCGCTCGGGTTTCTGAAAAGCACAAGGTGCCTTTTCAGCTGCTGCCTGCGGTGTCACACACCTCGCTCTAGGGAAGGGTGACCTTCAGATCCCCGGGACGAGATTTGTCAAGATTTTGAGGCTGAATATGTAAGAGTTCAGGCAAATTCCACGCTGGGTGGTCTCAGGACCAGCGTCTGAGCTCATCGGCCTTGGGGTAAAAGCCCACCAGGGAAGAAACCACTCCACGGAAGTTAGGAGGGCGGCTCGCAAGTTACACGGGTGTAAATTCAGAGCAGCGCCACCGGCACGGTGCAACTCAATGGAGGGTTTAGGCGAGTAGTTTATCAGCACATGCTTCTCCCTATAAAAGGTACTTCCTGAAATTACTTTAAAATGACATTTCCCCTCTGCCCTCCCCAGAAAGCTAATTGTAACGTTTTACTCTTTGAAAAAGACAATTGCGAAGTCAAAGGAGCTGGGAACATTAGCGATGCCATTGTTTGAAAAAGCAGCAGCCTTGAAACATCATTTGCAAATCTATTCATTATTCTGAAATGCTAAATGCAGTAAGAGCGGGTTTAGCATCTGTCTGCTAACTAACTCCCTTATTATTACCCAGCGGAAGAAGAACACGGACAGGCAGACCATTACTTCAGGACACCAGAACGCTGCAGACGCGAAGGGTTCCCAAAACGTACAGAAACCTCCGCCCCCACCCCAGACAGGGTTCTTCACATCTTTGCTTTGTGCTGTGCTTGACAAATGAGGGTAGACCGGCTCCTTATTTTCGTGAGTAAAATGAATCCCCGATGTTGTCTCCAGGAGCTCAGCGATGTTACGCCAGGGATGAATTTGCCCACGTATGCCTCACACTAATGCAATTCTCCCCATAACCAAAACCATTATCCGCCTGATTTCCCTTCCACCTTTCTTATCTCTCCCCTCTGTACACACACACACGTGCGCGCGCACGCACACACACACACTCGCACGCACACTCTTTTTCACTGGCATGTCAGTCACAGCTATCTATGCAAGAGGACTGAACTTCATTCCTCAGTGTCGCCAGAGAGGTCACAACCGCCAGATGCAAATATATAGCAGGTTGCCGGAATTCTCTGTCTGGGGCAATAGGACAAAAGGGCAGCATCCCCTTTGGTGGTGGTACCAGGGCAACCATCCGCTGAAGGTAACATTTAATCCCAAGGTGGAGTGGGGGGGAAGAGGCAGAGGGGAGGACTGGCAGCCATCCAGCATAAGAGAGCCTGCAGCGGTATCAGCTGCGCACTGATGCTGCCGGGGATTGTCAACAGCGGCAGCAGAAGCAGCACAAGAGATGCTGGTCTAAGATGGAAGGAGAGGGAAAGGGCGTGTGAGGCGAAAATCCATCAATATGTAAAAATTATCACAAAGGCTACTTTCTTTCAGTAAAATTAAATGGAGTGGAGGGGGGTTCCTGAAGAGATGATCTTTTTATTGCGTGCACATCTCTCTTTATACCTCTCCCTTCTGCTATTACCGATTATTTAACTCTGTAGCTGCACTTTAACTTTAGAAAGAGCTCCAGGATACAGTCGGTTTGAAGGAGGCCATACAAAATAAAATTTTATATTTTATTGCATTGTATTGTTCAGCATTTTAAAAAGGTAAATTAATCACTAAACTGCTGTTCTGTGCTTTAAACTACCAGCTGTTCAGTGCTCTGAATTACAAGATTTATCCTTCAGGATTTTTTTTAATCATTTTTTTCCACCTTTCGTATAAAGACTTTATAGGGAAATAAGAACATGCTGGGGAGCGGAGGAGGGGATTAAGAGACAAAGAATCACACCGTGCTTTGGTCTCCATCCCACATCAGATGACTTGGTGACAGCCCTTCCCCTGTGGGCTTTACAGCTTAATTACCTGGATTGTGGGTTTTCCCATTTCCACTCCTTCCACTCACCCTTAGACTTTATTAGTATTTAGACCATCTTGCTTAGTCTGGTGAGTTTTCTCTTTTCCCTGGCAGTTCTAGTGTTAAACACACACAAAAGGCCTTTGGTAAGCCCTCCTCGCTGTGATCTGTGCTTAAATCAAACAACACAAAGTCTGACCACAGCAGGGACCTTTTTTCATTACAGGTAGAAGTGAAGCAATAAAAAGAAATGCGGGGTGGGGTGTGGGGGGGTGTTTGCAAATGCCTTCTAAGGTGTCCACAAGCCCTTTCAGAGAGTGTGCAGGGCTGATATATGGCGGAAAGTGAGGATGATGGAGTGAATTCTGCACATTCAAATTCTCATCTTGTCCTTTAGCTCATCAGAGTCACTTCTCTGCTCTTTTCCTCGAAGCACGGTTTTGAGCCCTAGGTTAAGTGGCACAAGCTATCTGACCCTTCCCCTTTCGGTACATCTGGACGGTGGCAGCTCACCTGCACCATGTGCGCAAAGCATCCGCATCGTGCTCAGGAAGAGCCGAGCTCAGGGTTTCTGCTGGGAAATGATGCCAGCACGGTGAGCTGAATTCCCAGCCCATCCAAACAGCGTGTCAAGGCCTGAGCTACAGCACAGAGTGTGGCTGGGAACTCTGCTCTCCACACAGCAGACACGATAGACAAACCCAGAATCCTCTTTGCAACACCCATGTTGCTTCTTCAGCCATTCTGCCTCCACCAGTTTCTCTCTCACTTGCTTCTGTGTTATAATAGAGAAGACGACTTCTGCAGAGTGGGACATGAGAGGGAGGAGACCAGGGCTCTGCCTCTGCACTGCTGCTAATCCTTAGCAAATTATAACTCTGTGCTCCAGTTTGGCCTCTCCTTTGTAAAACTGAGTTAGCATTGCCAGCCTGTTCTTGTGAGGTGCAAGGTCACGATGGAAAGTCCTCGTACAAGTTCTAAGACTGGGATGAATGTTCTGCTACGTAACAGAGATAGCTCCACAAACAAACACAACCTGCATTGTACATGACAAGTGAGAGGAGAAGCTGAATGCTTACAACATGCTTGGTAGTCAGGACAAATACAGGGGATGGAAGTCTCTTGGTAGGGTCAAGAGATGTCACATGGGCTTTCTGAGCACAAGTTTGGCAGCAGGTCTAGTTTATCACTAAGGCATTGCCTTCAGACACCAGTGAAATGCCCGGAGTCTCAACCACTGCCTTTTGAATCTTCTCTTACCTAGAGTTACAGCCTGCCTCCTCCTCCAGCCAGAGAGAGGTGGTAACTGCTTGAGTCCAGAGCCTGAGTGACCACTGCTGTGAAGACTCTGAGTCTCCTGAGGGCAACACCACCTCCTCCCACCATTCCTCAAAGCATCTTGTGTCCAACAGCTAGGGATGTTCTCTGCTTTTGTAGCATCTGCCCAAACATCCTGCACATACACATCCCTAAAAAACGTTACATGCTGGTTTCTTCATGCCTGCATAGAGAATCCTTCTAGTCATCTTCTCAACCCCTTCTGTAGTTCGATCCAAACCTGCCATTTTGCCCTTTCTGCTGCTCTGAAAGGGCTCACAGGCTTCACTTTTGAATGGCACTTGACCACACAGCTATCTCAGTGCTATTAATTTCATTAAACATTCTAATGGAGAATGGGATGCACAGCCTGTCATGAGCAGCATGCTGCGTCAGCAGACAAGCGCAGACACTGGACCCAACAAAATGACTACAGACCAAGCCAGAGGAATGCTGAAGGGAACAGACCTTTCTCTGAGATAACTGTTCTCCCTGCTATCACCATTCCACACCCAGCCATTTTCAGGGAAAAAAAAAAGAGTATTTGAGTGCAATACAAAACAAGACAGAGAAGAAAGAAAAGACATTATTCGTTCTTCCATGTGTTAGATATTTACATTAACCACAATCTACTACATTTAGTTAACATAATTAAACATAATCCATTCAGGAGGATCTTTATTTGCTTTAGACTGGGTGACCGCACAGCCCAGTTTGGCCTGGGAGAACCTGGACTATCCCAAAGAAAGTCTTTGGTGTGTTCATTTGTCTTGGATATTCATCAAAGCAAAAAAAGCTATCCCTTTTTCAAGAGCACTACAGATAGGCGCTGTGGACCCCTACCCTCAGGCTAGATCATTTATTAAGAATTGAGCTAAAATGGGTGTTGAGAAGAAAGAAAAAGGATTGCAATGGTGCTTCCTTCTCCAGTCCTCTGTTATTTGGGAATTTAGTGCAGCACCCATGCCTACTACATCCTCTAAAATACCCTCAAATACCTAGCTACATCCCTTAAAATACCCCCAAACACCAAGCCACTCATTCTCATGAAAACCATTAAGGCCACAGCCCTGACCTGTTAGACTCCAGATAAACAAACTGTAAGAACCCGTCTTCTTCCCTCAAAATCTTACAATTCAAA
This sequence comes from Chroicocephalus ridibundus, assembly GCF_963924245.1. Lineage (NCBI taxonomy): Eukaryota > Metazoa > Chordata > Aves > Charadriiformes > Laridae > Chroicocephalus > Chroicocephalus ridibundus. Next base: position 95,771,953 of record NC_086284.1, on the reverse strand, counting down.
GTACACAAAACACTAACAAACAATAACAGGGAAAGGGCAGGAAGGAGGTGTTAGCATAGCAAATGATGAGGCCAGCATACTTCACTCTTACCCCACTGTCAGAAGGCTCTTGGGATTCCTACTGTCTCAATGGGCACGTATGAGCTTAGACAAGAGAAACCACTGGTCCCCAAATGCTGGAAAAGCATTCGTTACATGGTGTCTTGTGCAAATCAGGGTGATAAAAGCAGCTCTTGACGCAAGGTGTAAAAAGGGGGGTGAGGGTAGGCAGGAGGAGAGCCTTGGGCATGACTGGAAAGAGCAATTTCAGTGATTCATGAGGACAGTATGTCATGAACTGTGTACTATAATGCAAGTTAGTAGGTTACTTGGTCACTTCAAAACCATTGCAGAAAAGCTAGCCTTCATTGTGGCATGCTCTGAATTTTAAGTAATACCCCTGAAAATTATTTGAAGCATCTCTAAAATGTTCAGATGCAGAAAGCTTGGTGAACTGAAGTGTGGATATAATGCAGAAAGTTTTAAGAAAACTTATTAATCTTAAAAATGTCTATGTGATGAGCTTGTTACCACTATGCTTTTTAAACCAAAACATATCGATTCAAAAAGAGTCTGCCACAGCGATAAAAAAATCTCATGACATTTCAGTTTCTAAATCTTTCCCTTTCTCTGTGTTACTAGCAAGTTTGGATCGGTTTCACAGCCTGGTGGAAACACTGCCTACAATTAAAGGCAGGAAGACAATTGAAATTTAAAGAAAATTTATATCAAGTTCCCTAACCTTTGGAAAAATCTCCAAACATGCACCTAAACATCCTATGGTTCCTACTGTAATGCTACCTTGAAGAAAGGAGATTTAGAAGAGTAGTAAGCAGTTCCATACACTACAACCACACATGCAATATAAAGTTGATTGTGGTACTAAGTCTTGGGCTCAACAAGGCATTACGTGAAAGATCAAGGGCCCGATTCTCCATTGTTTGCTTCTTGTACAGTCAGTTCCAATGCTTCAAGTCTTACTACATCATCCTCTGCATTCTTTATAGCCACTCTGCATAAGAATAAACCAGTCTATCTTAAATTTCTGTGTGTATGAGTGTTGTGAATCGTGCAGCAGCAGAGCCTATTGTGTCCTGTGAAGGCTGATGTAGCAGGTTGGTGGGCTAAAGAAGTGTCATGCTGCACTGCAATCAGGACAGTTACCACTTTATGGAGCCCTTCAAAGCACCAGGGCTAGTGTAATCCCCAGATCACATAGTTTGGCTTCCCTAACAGCCACCAACAGAATTTGGAGGCCATCAACAATCAAATTTCCCAAGGGCCAAAGCAGTGTAGATTTTCCATGTGACAGCCCAGCAATGAAACAGTGAAGCCACCAGTGGACATCAAGAGATATTGAAAAACTCAGTCTGGAGCATCTTCTGGCTGTTGATATGGTTGTTCACTTGCAGAAATGACGCATAGCTAAAGCCTTGCACGAGCTTCCCATTGGATACGTATATTTAGGAAAAAAAGGCGAAGAAACAAAAACATTATAAAGTCTTCCAAAAGAACCTTACCCATGGTGATATCGATATAGAGATATGAGAAGCTCTGCAGAGAAGCAAGCAAATCACCAATGGAACAACTCAAAGCAAACCTGAAAAAGAAATCCTCAAGTGAGCTGCACTAGTAAACAAGACTGGAGCTCACCAGCAGTGAGAACAGTATTCAGAGACACTCAAAACTTACTACTTTTTCTCTGCTTAACCCAAAGAAAGATCTGGAAATAAAGTACTGGATGTCCATGATATGGTCAAGTGCTCTGTTGCCTGGGGATGGGCTGGGGGTGGAAGATTTCTGACTTAGGCTGCGGACCTGACTACCTCAACTTGGGATATAGAGAACATACTGCACACACACATATAAGAGATTTACCATATCCATTCACAGACTGTTCTTCCATACACAGATGGTGTTTATCACCTGAATTTGCTTCAGAATTTTCTCCTAGGGAATTATTGAATAATCAACTTATCTCTCACATAATCCCTTCCTTATTATCCAAGGCAAAACCCACTGGATCTAACAGAAGACCCGCACACAAAGGGCACATAACGTTCATCACAATTGAACAGAAGTAATTCTTTCTTTAAATCTCAGATGCTACACTCCACAATGGCATTTTTTTAATCTAATGACACACCAAAATCTGATCACATAAAGAGAAGTGGAATTGGCCTGATATTGAATTTTAGAGAATTAAGAAACCACAACTCCCCTGATCAACCGGATTTCACAAGAAAAAAAAGCCCACCAGCTTTGCCCGTCCCAGATCCCAAAATGAAAACCTGAACGTAATGCATATTCATGATAGAGGAAGGAATAATATGGTCTTATTGAACACACTCTGGGAACAGGTATAGAGGAAGAAAATAATAAAACAATATGAATTCTGGATTATATTTAGTTGAAGATTTACGTGCAATTTAAAATCAGACTGGATAGCACTGTGAATGAGATGTGCTAACACATGATAACATCATAATATGCTGCATGGGATATTTTTCTGAAGAGTTTTCTCAAGCCATGAGTGGTGAGGGAGTGAAGGGAAGCTCAGCACGGCTTATCCAGATCAACATCTCTCTTCAAGAATGACAATGAGATTTTTAACAAAACCATTAGTCATTTGATTGAAGGCAATTTGACCAAAATTGATTCCCCCTGATCCAAAGGAATTAATTTCAAACACTGCAGGGTGTTTTCATGTAACATGAAAGAGCTCCTTTTGTGCTGCATGAGATTCAGACCCCACAGATCTGCTCTTCTGCAGCTCCCATCTGTGCATGGAAAATCCTTGACAGTTAGTTGTCCGGATATTTAATGTTACGGAGAAATAAATTATTACAGGGCTCTGGCACCTTTTCTATAACATGCAGCAACAAACACATGCCACCCATGCTATTAATTACTCTGCTTTCAGGAAAACACAAGGAAAGGGCTGCAGAAAGAAAGAAAACCATATAGGGCCATATTTACATATATATGATTTTAATTCTGAGGATACACTGCCTTCTTCTTTGGTTGGTAACTGGAGCACCCTTAAGACATTTGGTGAACTAGAATTCCCTCTGATTTGTACTGTTTTGACTGCACTACCCTGAAGAAAGAATGGTCAGTATGAAGAAAGAATCAAGCTCTAGGTCAGGGACCCCAGGCTGTTGAAAGCACACCAGTACAGCTGTCAGTGCCACCTTGGACCAATGCGTGACACCCACAGAGCAGGGATGTGGTCGGTGACCAAGGACAATGACAGCACCAGTTGCCACAGAAACTGCCACAAGGGGAACCCAGTGTGTGTGGGGATCCTGGGACTCCCTGTCCCAACTGCTATAATTTAGGACATGGCACAACTAAGCTTGCTCTCAGAAGCTGACAGCTATATTACGGTGTCCTTTTCTACTCAGATTGGCTTTTAACTTGGTAGTCTGGGTACTGTTGGGGAAGGTGTGGATTTGAGGCACTTTGGCAGAGCCTTGTAAGTGAAGGGTAAGCTATTGAACCAGAAGGCTATTGTATGGAAGGCACCTGCCCCTGCCACCTTCCCCTACCAAGTCTTAAAAGAAAAGTAAGATTTCCACTCCATTGTGTTTGGATCCTACAGGCCAGGTGTGCCGTGACGATACTTAGCAGCACAGATCTCTGGGGAAATAAGCACTGAGTGCATAGTTGCTGGGTTAAAGATGGGATAGGTGCCACTCTGCTCAACTTTCTCAGCAGTGAGGCGTTTCTGGGCATGAGCAGATGCACAGCTTCAGCCCCATCAACGTGTTATCAACATGGAGAGTTCATAGTCACAGGCTGTTCTTGGGGTTAAAGAAATTGCAGGAATGAAAAAAAAAAAAGCTGTTCGGTAAAAAATAGTTACTAGCATACAAAATGTATTCTTTAACCTTTCATTTTAGCATATAAGCCAACAATTAACTGCTTATCAGTAGGAATAAATCTCTACTAACGGTTTATTTCCCAGCTATGAAATTTCTTTTTCTTTGGTTGGTAGCGTCTCTTCTGGTCACCGATGTACATGTTACCCTAGACAAGGAGACCACAGACCAGGGCAATGATGCGATTTGGTCATTTACAGATGAGTACCAGGAACTGCCATATTTTTGCAGAGACAAAGAACAAACCTGCTGTTGTCTGTTAGCAGATGATGCCTGGTCACAAAATAATAATTTCTGAGTGTCAAACAGTCGTTTCTGTTTCAGCCTGAAGCACTGTTAGCTGATCCTTCTGGCAGTCCTTTCAGTCACCAGCATTTCAAGAAGAAGATCTGGTCCTGCACAGAACATGTAATAGTCATATATGCTGAGCAGGAAGACACCATGAACGACAGGGATAGACAGAGGAACAGATACAACATTTTGCTGGGGTGAACACAGGAGTTCAACCTGAACAGAAGGGCTGAGTATGCACACACCAGATTGCTGTTATGAACAGACTGCTGTATGTCTCATGTAAGCAGTAAGGCCTGAAAGTGCCCTGATGGAGCACGGATATCCAATATAGAGGAACAGCACAGACACCACCTCTGTCCCATCTCAGAGGCAGAGACAACTTTAGAAGAGAAGACACCTCTTGTCCCTCCTTTTTTAGGATTATGTGTTTACTAGATCTATAGCTAAGCTGGACAAACAGAAAGGAAAGGTGAGAAAAAATACGACTGCATCACTGTAACAGCAATAGCAGTGGTTTGTAAAGTTGCATATTTGGGGATTTCAGCATTTTTCCAGTCAGCTATTGAAGTTCTGGGATATTACATTATAAACAGCAGTGTTCAAGGCTTCCTAAGCCAACACTCATATTTTACAAGAAGACTCGAAGCTCGGCTACAGCAGAGCAAAAGTAGGAATTTCAGCTGTAAACATCTCCCCAGATTCTGCATCTTCTCCGTTTCCCTATAAATAATTTGCAAAGCAAAAGCGATAAACTTTGGTCACTGATGTTGTTGCTGGGCCTCTAAGACTCCCACTCTCACTACCAAGGGAAATTCTCTTTGTAAGCAATGGGAAAAAGGGACAAGGCACTTTGGGATTTCTAGAGGAGAATTAATTCAGGTTGTGCAAACCTGGTTGAAGGGAAGCCTTTGCAACCTTTGAGGCCCATGTAGCCTTCATTAGCAATTCAGAATGAAAGTGATGTGGACAGACAGACTAGGTAGGTAGTGTGAACTTGTACAGCCCTGGAAAAAAAATCAGACTTTGATATAGAGAAATATGAAGTATTTTACAGAATATGAAATCCCTTTTGAAGTTTGCTGGAACCACTGGGCCCTCATTGAATGCAAAAGAGAAATTTGATGTGCAGTATGAACTCATATCCAAAAAGATTAATTTAGTGTTGCAGTCATTTCTAAAAAGTGGCACAGAAGATGAGAAGAAGCTCAAACATTAACCTGAGAAAAGATCCTTCTTTTGTTATAAATTGTGATTGGGAAGGATTCGGGAGCTAAGTGGTTCAGTTTGCCTGCTGTAACTTGTCGTTTTAGAACCCAAGATCTTACTCTTGAGGGTATTGCGCCCACCTCAGGATGATTCACTCTTTTTTTTTTCCCCCACAGAAAGTGGTCCAATGCAACTCTGCAATCTAAATTACATAAAAACTGGTACCAGCTCAGGTGGATTTTTCTGCTACTTAACAGAATACTCCAGTGTGAACTTGTATATTCAAGTTCAAAGGAGAAGGAAAGGGAAGAAGAAGAAGGATGTGGTAAGCAAGGTCTATAGAGATGCTTTGATCCCTTATAGAAAAGCCCTATAGACTATCACAGAAAATAAAAGCCAACAAACATAATTCTGTCACCATTCCACAGAGTTTAAGAAAACCATATCCCTGCCCTTTAGAATCCAATTGAACAGGACAACCTGGAGAAAATCACATTAGCCTTGGCAGAGCAACATTTCTTCTTCTTCCAGTGCAATATTTCAGTGTCTCACACTTGTAATTATCTCAACTTCATGTCTGTGAGGCACAGCGATCCTCTTACACCTTTTTGCAGATGAAAGAATTGAGAGCTAGTGCAGGGTCCTGGCTTGGGAGCAGGATGGGTCTACTTAGGTCCGCAGTAGGACAATACCTTGCTACAGCTGGTCTCAGGGCTGTAACTTCTCCACTGCAGGAAAGGTTTGTCTGTTCATGTAGCAGCCAGCAAATCTCTGCTGCTCGCTGCCTTGGACAACACAGACCACGTAGCTCTCTGCAGCCGCTACACAAACAGCTGAGCTTTCTCTGAACCCCCGTGCAGAGGGAAGCAGAATCAACAAGGTGGGGAAGAATGGCTATGGATGCTCCAGTGACTCACTGCAGGTGATAAGGAAGCCAGGGCAGGGAAGGAAACTGTGTCTGGATTTTACAAGGCTACTTCACTCACTGCCATGCCACCATGTCTCCCTCAAGATCACTTTTCTATTTCCATTGAATAGTGTTCGTCTTTTCTACCTGCACCAGCATCCTTCATAGCAATGGGTTCAACTGGGGTCTCGATCATCTTAGAATATAGTACTTACCTTCTTAAAGAAGGATGGTGCAAAACCACTTATATTGTTGGTGAAACTAAGAAAATGACAAACAATAGAAGAATTAAATGATGATCTCTGTCCATATACTCCAGACATGAAAATAGTGTCCTTCCTAGTTTTGAGTTTCCTGATCCTTTGATGAAAGTTTGCAGGACTTTTGTAAGAGATTAGACTAAGACCTGACTTGATACTCTTCAGACCCAGCTCCTGTTGGCAACTAGTCCTGACCCAAGAAGGATAAACTCCAATAGGAAAAGGCCCAGTGTACATTTAATCTCACAGTTCCAGCTATGGACCACAGGGAAAAAAACAAGCCAAACCTTTGCTCTACAGTTTTATGCTCCCTTACAATGTCTTCAATTCCCATTAGCTACGAGCTGGAGCATAGCAAAGGGGGATTGCTATACAGAATTCTGTTACACAGCACAAGGTAGAGAAAGTCAAATTATACATCATAGAGTAACACCTGGTACAAAACAATGCAGTACTACTGGTTAGGCTTACGACCTAAGAAAAGCAATGTCTCCCTTCCCCCATTACTACTCCAATCACCGCTAAAAAAATAAGGCTATCTCCTTTTGGGTCTGGTGCAGCCCCAGCTATAATTGTGATGCACAGTTAAATGCTTGACCACATGTCCTTTATCCAGCCAAAAATCTCCCTGCTAGCTAACAAAAAACCAAACTCTATTGCACATACCTATGATGCAACTAGAAGATTCTTAGTCAGGATGCCAGAGGCATATAAACATTGGCAGCACTGCTGCTTTTGCAATCCACAGTGGCAAAAGGATTGCTGCTAGTTTACAAAACACAGCAGCTGACACGCTCCTCTTGGTTGTCTGCCAGCATGCTGTCCTGAGATCCCCTCTCACAGCCTATTTTGACGTTGACACCATCAAATTGTGGTACAGACCTGTCCCCTGGCTGTCCTCAGGTCCCTGCTCCAGGTAGTCAGACTGTCAGTGGTGGCAAGTGTGAGGATGAGGGTGGGATGTGAAAGTAGTCACGTGAACCCTGAATCATGAAGGATGATGACAAAGAGGTAGGAGGCAGGTCAAATAGGAAAGATGTTTGTTGGGTACCATAGAAAAAGGTTTGTATTTTCCCTGTATTTAAATGTGATCTTAATTAAAACATGGAGGCCAAACACTTCCTTTGGACATTTATCCGTGAGTAATTCCTAGTAGCTCAGAAAAGGGAAGAGTTATCTTGACTCCAAGGTAATTAAAAAACCAACTTTTACAGCACATGACTAATAGGATTGCAGCCTTCCAGCAGGCCTGAAGGAACAGTGGGTTTATCAGGAAGCTCTTATGTCATCATTAACTAATGACCAACTATTCATACCCACCTAGAGATGAAAGCAAAAATTTGCACATGTAATATCTGCGTCTTCTTATGTTTCCCTAGCAGACTTAGAAAACAGAAAATTGTAGCAGGGCCCGATCCTGCATTCATAGTAAATTCCTATGAATGCCAGTGTGATATGAGGGCATATAAAGAATAGAAGCCTGGGAAACTGGTATGTGAGAATTTCACACTTCAAGTTCTAAAATAAAAAGGTGCATTAAAGTATTAGTGTGTTATAAGTGCAGATGGTCCTGAAGGCTTTTAGAAATACCAAAGCACTCAGTCTTCAATCCCATGATAATCACATTGTTAGTTGATTGTATCTGTGGATACGTTTAACCTCTTAATACAGAGCTTTCTATGTAATTTTTACCCTCTTCCTTTACCATGATTAAGCATATGTTTGTGACATATGAAAATCTATGAATAGATAACCAAATAGACTTCATTTTTTCCGAAAATGTATGTTGCAAATATTGTGTAAATAGCCATGCAGACAGGTTGGCAAAAGCATGGAGCTGAAGACGTACATCACCTCCAGGACCGTGTGAAGGGCAGGTGTAAATCCCTACTGTTTGACTTCTGTGCAGGAAGCAGGCAAGGTTCCTATAAGCATTTATAAATCTGGGCACAAGCCTGGAAACTTTACAGAGCAATAATCAATAACTAAGAGAATCACGACCTAGAATTACACATGAGTGTGTGTGAATTCTGCTATGGTATAGGTACCTCGTTTGCCTGTGCAGATGTATACAGCTATGCAGGTAAAATAAGGGTGCTGCTACTTTCCTTATCCTTGCAGCCAAGATTTTCTTTATAGTTAAGGCATGGCTAGAAATATAGGCTTCATGTAGCCAGAAAAGCAAGGTAAGGTTTGGTCAATTGTCTCTGACCTTTGAAGAAGTGTACTTAAGTGGTTCAGTGGCCCTTTGCTGTCAGATACTCTGGTTAAATTAGAAAATGTGGTTAAACTATGTGAGTTTTGTTACACGGGTAATGAATTAGACAGTCAGTTTGCAGTACTTGTGCATTAAATGGGATTATTTGGAAAAGAACCGCTGATTTATCTAAGAGGGAATTTCTAAGGTAATTTTCTCCTGTGGGGAGACTTTGTCCTGAACAGTTTGTCTTCCTCTCCCTTGCCAAGCACTGCTCTCTAGCTACTTCCCCATTTGAACTCTCCTAAATTCATGGATGGCATTTTTTTCCCCAAGACCAACTGGGAAAAAAACCTCTCTCACATTTACACATTTCTGAATCTGTCCTGCTCTTCATCACTGGTAAAAGTACTAAACATGAAACCATGCTCACCTATTTATTCCCCAGCAAAACCAGTCTGGAGTATGTCTATCTCATGAGCTGTCAGCCCTTCAGGGTGGGGACGGTTTTTATTTGTATTATCCAGCACTGAACTCCTTGGCAGGACATGGAGTGAAAGAATTAAACAACATTATCACCTCCAAAGGGGCAATCATTTGTTACATCTAAAGAGTGGACATTTATTTTCTATGCTGCATTTGAGTATTGCTTCCATTTAAAGAACGTGGGGCCAGGCTCTTGGCTGGAATTCAGTCCAATGACATCCTGGTGATCTGCACCAGCTGAGAATCTATCTGCTGGTAGGGATGTGGCGGATCACTAGTCTCCCTTTTTCCCTTTAAATCTCAAGAAAGAAAATAAAGAAGAATCTCCTAGAGTGACACCCTGTGCAGCACGCAGCCCAGGTACATGAGATCTGTCCCACCTCTGCTGGCTCCTTCTGCAGATCAGCCCTTGTGCCTGCAGCACTCTCCAGGAATCAGGGGCGCCAGTGAATGCAGGCCAGAGATGCCCAAGGCAGGGCTGGATGGAGTCACCCATGCCTGGGGAAGACGGTGGCAGCCCTAGGCCAGGGAGGAGTGGTAACGAGAACTGGCCCAACCCGCTTGCAGTTAGGGGTTCCAGCTTCACCACTGGTTCCCAGCCAGCGAGAGTGAGAAAAGCAGAGGCTTTCTTCACAGGACTTTTGGAAATGTTTGGTGGAGAAATACTGGCATGCTCTTTAATCCTCTATTGTGAGATAAGATTTGGGATGGGCCAAAACATTCAGAATTACGGGAGTTTTGCCAGTCGCACAGATTGTCCAGTGGGATTTCAGAAGATATGCTGAGAAAGAAAAACACTCTCATTCATCACATTCCCTTGTGCAATTCCACACATTCAGAGATGGGAGCAGACTCTTTTCCCACTGTGAAACCTGACCAAACCTCGCTGAGGTTGTGGATAAGGTCTGAGTGCAGCTGAATACTCTCCAGTTCTGGTGAAATCAGCGTAAGCGCTAGGGCTTCCTTACCGCTTTGATGTAGAAACAGAAGGAAACAGGCTGAGAGAAAGAAAAAAAAAAAAAAAGGTTTGTTTTCAGGGGTACAGCTCAGAGCAAAAAAATAGAGCCTCGTGTTGGTCAGTCTAATAGCTGACTATCTGCAGCACTTGCAGGTCCTAAATAAAGTATGCGAGGGGTGGAAGGGGAGAGGAGGAAGATGGGTCTGACCAGGGTGCAGTACTATTAGAATTGGTATTCTGCAGTGATAACCATAACAAATAATTTAGCAACCTTTACTATATGCTGCACAAGAGGTGGGAGCAGTCATATAAGGTGAATGCATGAAAAACCAGGCTCATTCGAACCTTGGCCTGATTCTTCTCACTGTTGGCTCAGTTTACACTAGGGTAATAACAATGACGCTAAAGAAGTCTCTTGATAAACACTTGTGTCAGTGAAAGGGGAGTCTGCCTCCTCATCCTTCACATGCTTTTCCTGCCCTCCATCATGCTGGCCCTTTCACTCTGTGACTGACAGCCACTCTGCAAGCATTTCGGTGCAGTTAGATGCCTTCACTTACCTTCTGCCTAAGCCAGCAGGTAACACACAGGGATCTCCATGTCATGGATTCATTTTCTTCAGAAAACCACAGGGAAATAAGCCACCATAGCTCAATTCTGCTCCCATTCCCTCCTGAGTAAACTCAAGGCACTGCAGGGAACTCCAAGGAGACAAGTCAAAGGGAAACAGGGCAACTGACAGTGGTTTGGCTGGATAAACTTAAACAAAAGAATATCTGGCTTCTTTTAGATTTAACTGAAATAAATTTGCTTCTCAAATTTGAGAATTGACTCCTCTTCCCTGTCACCCTTTGAAAAGGCACCTTTCCATATGGGAAAGGCTGACAGATTAGCTTCCAGCAGCTGCAATTCAAGGCACATTTATTTGGTGACACAGCTGGTTTAGCAGACTTAAATCTCTTCTCCCTACCCCACTGGTGCTGGGACAAATGTTTGCTCCACTGTATAGGAAGTGGATTAGGGAACTGATGTGGCTGAAAAATCACGCAGTCTCCCCCCACCCTCCCAAGGTTAATCCTCAGGGGGATCAGTTCCCCAAGCTGCTGGGAGGGGGAAAAGGATGGTACAGTGAACCCCAAGGGTCTTCAGGTTGGAGAGTGGGATGCCTACATGAAACCCGATGTAGATACCCCCACTCCCGGCTCTACACTGTAAAAACAGATGTGCCAGTTTCCATCAGCCACTGCTGGGGATGCAGAAGCTCCTCTCGAACCTCTTTTAAATCTGAGCTGCCACTCTAAAGGAACTTTTAGGCTCTGGTAATATCATTGCCTTGCATGTTCACCTCTAGCACTTTATCAAATTTCCAGGACGGAAATGACCTCTGCTGCCTGGCCTCAAGGGTACAGCAGCGGTGCACCAGGTTTGTCACCAGCAAGAGTCAATCAAACAACACAGATTAAAGCAGAATGAAACAGTTCGTTTCAGGTGAAGGTTTCTCCACACAAGGTCTTTTCCCATTTCCTTTAAATTATACATGCAGATCAGCACATCACTGGCTCCTTGGGCTCCTAGCAGCATCTCTCCATGCTGAAAATGCAACTTTTGGGAAGCTGAAGAAGGTCCACAGGTAACCAAAAAGAAAAAAATCTTTTTTGCCTGAGCCATAGACAAGGGACAACCCACGCTTGCTTGCTTATGCAAGCACCCACTGGGCTATGCAACTCCGGTGCTGCTGTAGCCAGAGGCCTGGAAATGCTTGCTTTGCCTTCTTGGGGCTGCTTGGCACGTGTTGGTTGTGAATGCAATGTGATCAGTGGTGCCTCGGTGCATCTGCACAAGCCCTACACAAATACTTACCTCATCGCTGCTGTCTGCTTGCATGGGCCCAGCAAGCAAAACCTGTCGGCAGGCGAAGGATGCTTCACTGCCCGGTTCAAGACAGCCCTCCAGCCTTCACCCTGAGCGTGCACACCTGTAAAGGAGCAAGCGTGGAAATGGGAGGGGAAGGGAGGCAGCAAGATGCCAGGGGCAGTGCCTTGCTGTGCAGGCTTTTCGCAGAAGAGAACGGCAGTACGTTTCTGCAGGGATTTAGTTTGTCCCGTGTGACATCCTGCCTAGGCGGCTTTTTCTTACCGTTAGCAGGAAGCCAGGATTATAACTGATCCGCACTGCTGGCTGGGCTGAGGTGGATAAGAGAGCCCTGAGGCTATGAGGGAAGAAGGCAGCTTTACATCTCCTGTGTTTCACCCTCATCCCTAGTAAAGGGCATGGACAAATTAGTCAACCTTAAGGGTTATTCTAATTTATAGCAGCAAAGAATGGGCCTCTGGGAGCCATTATACTCGGCAAGGGTAATTGGAGAGCTAACACCCTTTAGCTAGATGTCCTTCTCTGAATACTTTGTACATGGGAACTGCCAAGAAGAAGCCAAATGGCACCAGTTTGGATAAATTCCCTGTTGCGAAGATCCTCTGCCCCTCATCCGTGGTAGCATTACATCTCTTGAGCTAAAAGGTGCTGGCATTGCAAGACTGATGATAACTTACGCCTCTCCCCTCTTACACAAAGTACTTCCTTGCGAAGAACCAGGGCTTCAGTTCGATTTATACACAACCAGCCTGGCTCCTGTGTTTCCTGCGGCCTCTGCTGCCTCCAGTGCTTGCAACCACTGACTTAGTCTCTTGTGTTTGATCTCAAGCACCTCTTCTACTGTTTTGCAATGGTCTCAGCCACCTGGAAGATAAATTGACGAGGGTACATCACCCCATCTACCCACTCTGTTCCCAGGACAAATTTGCAGGAAAAGGGTGCAGGAGGGATTATATAACACATAAAGAGTTTTTCCAAGACATTAAGGTAGAAGCTGATCACTGTTTGAACGGTAGATACGTAGCCACACCTTTGCTTCAGGTACTATTGCAACAATTAGAAGTTTTGCCTCTCCTTGTAAACCTGATGACTGACTCGGTATGTGCGAGCGCCTCTTGCAATTTACACAGTCATTCAGACCAATACTCAGTGATTTTAACTTTCTACTATTCTAAGCCAAGGGTGTTTCCTGCCCAACATGATAAAAGTAGAAATGATTGTACAATGCATGGGGCAGTTCAGAGTAAAATTACATTGCATCCTTCCTTGTGAAAATTTACACCCATGAAAGTTCTAATGTTGCAATCATGACAGTGTATAAAAAAGAAAGGTCTTACGCTTATTCTGGGAAAATGGAGAGCTATTAAAAAGGGGTATTTTGGAAAATCATTTTACCACAATTATTTTTTGGGGTGTAAGACCCTATCTTCAGCTCTGTAAACCGACCTTAACCCAAAGAGCACTTGAGAAGTGCAGCACAAAGAAAGTGCAGCAGGAAACAGAGCTGACAACTCACTCCTTGGTTTACCTTATTTTCTATACTACTAAAATAAAGAATAATTTGGCTTCTAATATTTATGATAAGAACCTTGAAGGGAGATTCTGAGCAAGCATGAACTTATGCCACTGCAAAATTCGGCCAGAGGAAAAGGAGGTGAGCACGATTCCTCAGATCAGTAGAGCTCTGTGTTCTCATTTCTAGAAAGTGTGCCAGGAGAAGCAAAAGAAGTTGAGAGTGCACCAGCCACTTCAGACCAAGTGGTGCTGAAAAGCAGAAAGGATCAAGAAGCTGGCTTAGACACCGTAGCCAGCTGTACTAACGGCAGCGAGACTTCAGTAGGCCTACATACTAGAGAATTATGCAGTCAGTGTTTACACTGATCAGACAGGACAGCTAACTTGTCAGGAAGGGGAAAGGATAAGCACTGAGAAGGTTTGCAAAAGGCAGCAGGTATGCTTCACATAAAGCGGCACAACGGTGCTTTCTCCACTATACCACCTGTTTTTTAAGACCGTAACTATCCTAATTCATCCAACAGTCTGATTAGAAGCAAAAATATTAACTGAAGGTATACACAAGCTGCTGCAAGACAAGATGGAGCAGAACATAACAGAACATTAGCTAGTTTGTGGCTGATCTTGCACAGCTTCACTAACTCCAAGGCAGCTTACTCCACTTTTATTGTGGTGAGATACTTTGCACTTACCGTAGAGCTGAAGTTCAAATGTAGGACTAAGCACAATCTAGAAGAAAAACACTGCAGATTTACAAATAGCATTTCCATGGAGATAAGCCTTCAAGAGTCCACTGAATTACAAAAATTACAAATTTAACTTTTTATCCTTATTACTTCTAGGAACTTTTTGGCTTGTAATTGATGAAGATAACACTCTTTCATAATGTGACAAATATTTTGTGATAAATTGCATTAGACACTTATATCACATATACGTAAAATAAAAAAAAGGAGATAAACTAGAAGGTAGAAAATAAACAAGACAAGTAATTAATTAAAACTAGGAAAATACAATAATCTTACAATCGTTAATCTACGGCAGGTACTTCATCCTGAAGTCCCCGTCCCCCGGCATGGCTGATCAATAGCATTCATGCTTTAGGTTACCTCAAGAGGAAACAGCAAGACTCACTTAGAGCCCACACTGAAGGGAATGGCTGGAGCCTGGTATCCATACAGCTGTGCAATGAGAGGATGCTGAATTATACTGCCATGACAGTTCAATTTTCTTCGACTTGTACCAAGCACCACCCAGAGGCATGGAGCACAATGTCTTCTTGAGGGGCACTCTCTGATACCAAGGAAAAGATGAGGAATGCAGAGAAACTAGTGCTGATTGTCGTGTTCAAAGAGATAACAGAGAGAGAGTGCACATCCTTCTTTACGTTATGCTTTTCTTGATTCAGAATACAATAGTTCGTCCTTCCCCAGCATCACCTTTGTGATGATGGGAAGTGGGAATAGGTACCAAAGTGTTCTTTACGCAGTCATGGAATACACACACGATGGAGAGCCTTTTGGTGGACAGCTAGAGGCTAGAGGCTAGGCTCCTCTTTCCACTTGGCATGCGCTGGGTTATGCAGCTCCTCTTACTACAGGACCCACTTCAAGTCTGTTAAGAGAAAAAGAAAAAATCCAGTTCAGAAACTCAGTTTTCCTAGGAAACAGCTTGAGATCACGTTATCAGACACCTTCTGGAAGGCTGTTACTCCAGACTATGAGGAACTGCAATCTGAACAAGTAAAACAAATAGTGGGCCAACTGTCCATGACACAACCACTTTACGTACCTTTGAATTTAAAGCACAATTTGAACTAGTCATTGCTGAATTAGAGTTCACGCTATAAACAAACAGGCTTCACCTTAAACAGGGCTAACTTCCACAGCACTGCTCGATTAAAACTCATTTCTGTCACTGCTAAAGGAAGGAAACAGAGCTGACTGAAACATGCATTTCCCCAGCCATGTGGAAAACATGGCTTTCACCTGCTGTCCTGTGTTCAAAGGCATTATGAAGACAAAGTCTGTTATGAAAAAAAATAAATACTCTCCTGACAGTTAGATGAAATACCAGACAGAACAGAAAACAAAACAAAGCCAACGCTTTGCCAGCGTTTTCTGAAATTTTCTCTTGCTTCTGCAATAGAGGGCTACCACACTGAGGCAGGTGCTAATGCGTGTGACCGCCCACTGCTGAGCCTGGATTTATGCCATAAATTGTAGCTTAAATGCTCTCAGTTGTCCTGTGACTGGTGGAGTCAGAGTCTTTCTGTAACAGAACAGAGGTCTTCCGAGTACCTGATCTTGCTGTGCAGTACAGCCTGGAAACAGGACCGAGGAAGCCAGGTGAATCATAGAATGATAGAATCGTTTAGGTTGGAAAAGACCTTTAAGATCCTCAAGTCCAACCATTGACCTAGCACTGCCAAGTCCACCACTAAATCAGGTCCCTCAGCACCACATCTACACAGCTTTTAAATCCCTCCAGGCACAGTGATTCCACCACTTCCCTGGGCAGCCTGGTCCAATGCTTGATAACCCTTTCAGTGAAGAAATTTTTCCTAATATCCAATCTAAAACACCCCTGGCGCAACTTGAGGCTGTTTCCTCTTGTCCTATCACTTGTCACTTGGGAGAAGAGACTGTCACCCACCTCTCTACAACCTCCTTTCAGGTAGTTGTAGAGAGCGATAAGGTCTCCCCTCAGCCTCCTTTTCTCCAGGCTAAACAACCCCAGCTCCCTCAGATGTTCCTCATAAGGCTTGTGCTCAAGACCTTTCACCACCTTCGTTGCCCTTCTCTGGACACACTCCAGCACCTCAACATCTTCCTTGTGGTCAGGGGCCCAAAACTGAACACGGTACTCGAGGTACGGCCTCGCCAGTGCTAAGTACAGGGGGACGATCACTTCCCTAGTCCTGCTGGCCACACTTTCTGGTCCAAGCCAGGATGCTGTTCGCCTTCTTGGCTACCTGGGCACACTGCTGGCTCATAGTCAGATGGCTGTTGACCAACACCCCCAGGTCCTTTTCTGCTGGGCAGCTTTCCATCCCCTCTTCCCCAAGCCCATAGTGCTGCATGGCATTGTTGTGACCCCAGTGCAGGACCTGGCACTTGGCCTTGTTGAACCTCATCCAGCTGACCTCAGCACATCAATCCAGCCTGTCCAGATCCTTCTGTAGAGCCTTCCTACCCTCAAGCAGATCAACACTCATGCCAAACTTGGCGTCATCTGCAAACTTACTGAGGGGGCAGGCAATCCCCTTGTATAGACCATTGATAAAAATATTACAGAGAACAGGCCCCAGTACTGAACCCTGGGGAACACCACTTGTGACCAGCTTCCAACTGGATTTAACTCCATTCACCACCACCCTTTGGGCCCATCCATCCATCCATCCATCCATCCATCCATCCATCCATCCATCCATCCAGTTTTTTACCCAGCGAAGAGTACACCCATCCAAGCCATGAAGGCAATCATGCTGCTTAGGTGGGGCCTACATTGAGGGAAAAGGCACGGAGCAGGGCGAGTGCCTCTTCTGCCACAGACCAGACATTATGCTGGAGATGCCACAGTGTGCCAGCTCTGCAAGCTGAGGCTACATCTATCACCAAGTCTTCTGGATTGTTTTAAATGAGCTATTAACATATTGCCTTGGGGAAAGAGACATGGTCACAACTTGAAGAACTGGCCATTTGACCCTGCTGGTAAGCTGCCCATCAGCTCACACAAGCCATGCTCACTGTAACAGAGCATGTGAGCCTGTGCTCACATGTTGGGAGTCTTGTGACACCCCTCGAGATGGCCCAGCCAGCACCAAGGCAG
This sequence comes from Chroicocephalus ridibundus, assembly GCF_963924245.1. Classification (NCBI taxonomy): domain Eukaryota; kingdom Metazoa; phylum Chordata; class Aves; order Charadriiformes; family Laridae; genus Chroicocephalus; species Chroicocephalus ridibundus. The sequence goes on along the minus strand of NC_086284.1, from coordinate 95,754,504 downwards.
GCTGATACCTCAGGCCATGTTCCTCATTCCTGCCCTGCATATTCTGACAAGGCTGTGGATATCCTAGTCAGACATCCCCTTGTCTAAATTTTGGCAGCAACAGAATCAAGAGTATGAGACACAGATCAACAACAGAAAAATAAAACAGAAAAAGGCTGGGGGAGGTTTTGTTGGAGTTTATCTAATAAAAGCAGAAGTTGGTTATCACAAGGAATAAAATATCATGTGAATAAAAAGAACTCATTTCAGCTGTCTGTTTAAACTTTTCTGAGCACCTTTTCCTCTGTAAAAATCTTGAAATACGCCTGCCTCCATTTACAATGCGCCGACGTTGCAGTTTACATCCAGTCCTCCGAGGCACTCGGATGTTACTGGGTATTGCCAGGCAACTAGAGCTCTTGGTGACATAAAAGAAATTGGGTATCTTCTGCAGAAGATAATTAGTACCTAGATGGATGCTCTGAGAACCTGATTCAAAGAGAGATGTGTGACTTCTCTACTTACACATCTGTATCCCTTGGAAGAGTGACGCGTAAGTGTCTGCTAACTTTCCTGGTAAAAGCATTAATATTTTTTGTGATCAGGCCCTTTCTGACACAAGCTGCAAGTCAAACAGAGAATTTCAAGAGTGAAAGCAAAGCACCCATACAAAGCTCTGTCTTTAGCCTGAAACAGCAATGAGCTCATGTCCTGATAAAAGGCTGAACACTGAGCACAGCTAGCAAGATCAGTGGATTTCCTCACAACAGTCTCAGCCAGCTTCGCTATTTTGCTTCGTTTCACACTGCACATCCACTTAGCAGGAGCGAAACAACCTGCTACAGTGGCAGGCACCAGCCAGCTGGGAAACTCGGGAAGCAGCCAGGGACCTGCCCCGCTTGCGTGTTAGATAGGTCACCAGCTCCCTGGGAGGGTAGAAGGTAAAGTTGAGCAGCATGGCCACTCATCAGATAACCAGCTGCAGATGCCAGGCACTCCCTTCACTCACCCACATGGAGATGATGTGAGTCACCTCCCTCACAGGCAAGCCAGCCAGAAAAAAGCCACCAAAACCATGTTTTCTGACAAGGCAGGGATGTTCCACTCAACAGTTTCATCGTCAGAGCAGCATTTGCCAGAGGAAAAGGGTTTCCCAGGCAATGAGGTGGGAAGGAAGCACAGCAGCGCAAGATAAAAGGACAGAAAAGTGTGTTGCCTGAGAAGGCATCCTCTTCCTATTTGTAGCTAGGTCAAGATATCTTTCCCATAAAGGGTTTTTGTGCAACAAGTATGAGCTCTCTTCCCCATGCAAGCAAGCCAGGACAGGTTTGGCATGAGTGGGATGGAGGTTTTTCAGGGCCACACCTAGCTCACAGAAACTTGTGTTGGAGCCAGTTGTGGCAAGTGCCAATAAAACCCGCAATCAGTGGCAGTTTTCATACTAAATGTGTCCAAGCTGACTTTCCTTGCAACATAATAGAGGATGAGACTGGAAAGTATGTAAGCAGGTTGATTTTTTTACAGGATATTTTAGAGCATAGGCCTGTCTTTCGTTTCGGTGGCTGAGTCGCTGAACAGTCCAGGAGAGGGAGAAACTCCCTGACCAACAGGGTGCAGCCCAAGGGACCAAGGAGGTGGGATGACCAAGCATCCCCTCCCCACCAGAGAGCAGTATTTGGAAGTAGGGGGACTGGGTGCACATCCTACGTTTAGTGCCTCCCTCTCTTTTACTTGCTAATGACAGAAACTAGTGGCAGAGTCATACCCCGATACAATCTCAGGACTCTGCTTTAGACTGGAAGTGTCTGTTGTAACCGAGCTGGGTGAAACACAATGGTTCTCTTGTTTATTCAGTAGAAGCTGCAAGTTTCAGGTTGACCCCCAAAATGAGTTCTAATATTTACACAGATCTTTAGAGACATTAAACATCCATCATAGCACCATAACCAGACAATTTAAAACAAAATCCAAATATGAAAGTCCTGCAAAGCCTGGATTGTGAAAATATGCAACAGCAATATCAGTATCCCCAGAGAGATACAACTGTGTAGTCACAAGAAGAATTTGGCCACATTCTGTGCTTTCACAGTCCTGTCAATATTTATTTGTTGTGACTTGCACTCTCATGACTCTAAGCACACTGGAAACTGTTCATTGAACATGTCCAAAATCAATTGACCTTGACTCCAGTCCTGGGTGAGAAAAACTACATATTTTTAGCTTGCAGATTTCATCAGGATTAAATCGTATGCAAAAGAATCCAAATGCAATTTGATAATACAAGTTTGTTTTCTACTTTTTTCCTAGAAACTTGATCAAAATGTTTCTCTCCAAAACAACAAAATTTTGTTCCTGAGCAAAGGTCAGGCATTGAAAATTGAATCCAGAGGAATATTTTTTTCAGGAAATTGTAAGCACCAGAAAATAAGCCATTGTAAGACAAGTGCAAGTATAGCCTTAAGTAGAGCTTTCACTATCAACAAAGGCTTTAGTAAATGCTATGTGAGACTAACGACTTTGATTCTTACTCCAGAGACTTTAAGGTGAATTGCTATTCTACCTGAAAACAATGCCATGTAAACCCAGTTAATAGTAAACAATCTCGAGCTTTCTTATGGGTTGCATGCAGAACAAAATTCCTAGTTTGGGATTCTTCTCCATACTTCCCCTTTGCTATTTGTTCATCCTCTTCTGATTTTGCAGCAGCCTCCACTCCTGCAGCAGCCAGAAAGCAAGATCCCTTCATTGCACACACTAAAGACTCAAGGGTTCTTAATCTGATTTGATGCTTACTGTGCATCCATCCTTTGCTATGCCAAGGAACTGGCACTGAGGGCTTCAGAGAGGTCTATGGGCAAAAGTGCAGGATGCATTCTGCAAAAGCACTTCCTGAACCACATCTGACAGGACAAGTTAGCGTGTGAAAATCCCCACAGGCTTCTCTTGGTCAAAGCACTGCCACTCCCACACTTCTACACTGTACCCCTTTGCTGGGCAATAGTATTGTTCAAACATAGCCTAACAGGGAGGCAAAGGCAAGAGGCTTAGTGTTCAGGGAGGGAGCTGAGAGCCCTGCTCCTCTATGGGCCCCAGGAGAAGCGGTGGAGCTGAAGGCAGGCGCAGCACGCTGCCGCTGACCCAGCCTGCCTGGATGCTGAACTGCCGCACCACAGAGAGAATTCTAATTTGTTCTAACAGGATGGGCGTACGCCGGGCCGCGTCCCCAGCCGGTGTAAATCACAGCAGCCCTCCTGAAATCAATGCAATTACGCCAATTTTCATAGATTCGTAGATTTTTCAAGTCAGAAGGGAGCATTGTGATTTACATGTTGGTTATAGCTGTGATCTATGTTGTAAATGAGGATTTATACCAGCCGTGAGGATCTAGCCCTTCGATGCATTTCAGGGAGTCTAATCTTTTAGTCAGATAAATTCTGCGGAGCAGCTGCTTTGCTGCAGACAATTTTCAGCCCTGCAGGAAAATAGCAGAGCCCTGCAGATCCACATGGAGTGGGAAGGGTTATTTGCACCTTGATGAGAGGCTGAGAGGGGCAAAAAAGAAACAACACAAAGTACTGCCTGGAGCGGAGGACTGGGTCAGGGAACAACAGAGGTGGTTGAGTGAGGAGGGAATGACAGCTAGATGGAAAGCACCAGCTCAGCGTGCGCTCTTCAACATTCTCAGGCAGCCCTGAGGTCTCCCCTTTCTCTCTCATCCAGCAGCTCAGTGTTCCTGCCGTGGACCATCTCTGCAGAAAGGCACCAGCACTGTCCTCAGCCTCTTCTGCCTTCATAGCTTGATGTGGCAGCCTATGGCCATGTTGCAAATGGATGCCTCACAGCCTCAACACCGATGCACCTCTGATCATCCAAAACACCCGCTGACGGTGTCCTCTCTGCCTTCTCACTGCTCCTCAGCCCACTTCACTGTGACCATGTCCTGTCCCATACCCATTGGAGGCTCCGGCCTTCCCAGTATGAGTCCCCCCAGGCTGATGGTACTGGGAAGGAAGTCCCTACCCTGTTCCGCTTTTCTGGCTGTGCTGTTCCAGACACCCCCAGCAGCTAAAAGAGGGCAGGCACAGAAAGCAAGGCATCAGCTTTTGAGGGACAATATCATGTTTTCTTTCCTCTTGCAGGACCAGCTCAGCAGGTAACCTGTAGGTTGGGTGGGATTTTGAGACCTCTCCCCGCTCCTTGCAATTCCTGGCTGTTTCCCTTGATGCTTCTGCCTGGCCTCCCTCAGCCCCTCAACCAACTGCAGGCAGCCCTGCCTGCAGGAGGAGAGTGCTATTCCTGTACCTGCACATGCAAAGGACTACGAATTAGCAGATTCTTCAGTACACTGATTGTCTCATACAAGGATTTGCACTGATCATTTAGGGGGTTTTAATTAATAATTAGTAGGTTCATTCCATTTTCTCCTTTTTTTCCCTGTTTACCCCTTCCTACCATGAGAAAATGGGGGCACTTGAAGGTTAAATTGACAGTCACTGGGGGAGCGCTGCACTGAGATTTAAACTACTGTTTTTCAGTGCCTTCTCCTTTCACCATGACAGCTGGGAAAACCTTCATTTTGTATTGCCAAAGCATCCCTACATGCTGCTTTGTGAGACAACACCAATGTGGGGATAAGGACCTTGCAGGCCAATGAGCTCTGCACAGCAGCCTGACAGCACCTACGGACTGATGGTGATATCCCAAAGGACAGGATTAGTACGGGAGGGAAAATGAGGAGGCCTTAAGGAACATTTTAGAAGCTCCCTCCTTCCTCAAAGAAAGAAAAGAATTAAAAGTGATGGGTCCAGTCCAATCCTCCAGGTAACTGGCACAGGTTGGGTTTACTGAGAAAACACGTCAAAGCAACAAATCTAGAGCTAGTCAAATAAGCTGTGGTCATTTTGTTTCATCTCACAGAACAAAATAGGATTGGCTTGAACGGAGCAGTCCATCTGCACTGCCAGGAAGCTGTTTATGTTGTAAAGTCTTCATAGGGAGAAAGAGGGTTAGTTCAGTCTACTTGCAGCCAACTGAAAGGCACCAGAGGGCTGGCCAACTCTTTGTGCCAATCCCTCTGCTTAATCTTAACTCATCCAATGCAAACGGACATAAATGAGACAGAAAGCTGCTGTAGGTTTACGTAGGTCTGGGGAATTTGTGAGGTCTTAGTGAGAGAAATAACATGTATTTATTTCATGGACCAGACTATGGTAAAATAAGCCTGGATTCAGGGGCATTGATTGATGCTTGATGAGAACTGGCAATTTGTGGGGCCTTCTCAGAAGCATTAAGCCTATATTTTTGGGGTGTTGCAACTGGATCTGGGATTTCATGTGCTTTATTTCAACAGCTGTGGTTACCCAAGTAGGCACAGACATTTAACTTAGGCAGTCCTAGAAGCTGAGATCAAAACAGTTCTTTTCCTTTCTACACAGTAAATGTGGAACGCAGTTTAAAATTTCTCAAGTCATGCAAAATACATTGAACTGCCTTTAAATCTTGCCCACAAATATAGCAGTTGGAGAACAAGACCCGGTCTGTCCCATATCTCCTGACCCAGTCCTTACTCCAGTCTGGAACATACAAAACAGCTCTGGAACTGCATCAAGAATATGAACACAGAGTGCCTGTCTTTCCATGATTAATTCAATTCACAATGCTTAAGGAGGAGTCTATAAACCCACACACGCACACAAGCAGCATCAGTCTACCAAATTATGCAAAGCGTTTACTTCATTTTTAGTTTTGCAATCAACCCTCAATTTGATTAGCGGCACACTGACACTCACCTGGGAAATTTTTTAAAACTGACTTTTGCTGCTATGAATGCACGTTTCAGTGATCCTCCACCAATGCAGCAGCAACCTCCTAAGGCCCCTGTGGGGGAGGGAAAACATAAGGCAGTTGCTGGGAAAGGCACTGCTCCTCTTGCCTTTCTGGTTTAGACACACACTAAATCCCACTTGATTTCTTCACCAGGCTGGCTTGGACACAAGGAGCAGAGGGGGGGCAATTAACACTCACCTCCTCTGCACACACACATACACACACACCCTCTTGGGAAAATCATCTCCTTCTCTGGAATTTCTTTTGTTCTCTCCCTAATTGCTGACTGATGCTGAAGGATTTTGAAGCGAAGCACAAGAACTGCTATTCACAACCAGTTATTTCCTAGAAACTGTTGATTTCTGATCGCTGTTTAATTCCTCCCAATGTCGCTGTTAAGAATTACATTTTAAATGCCAATCCAAAATACAAGTAAGTGGTGCAGAGAATCCAAAGAAAAGCACTGCAAGCTTAGAAAGTAGGCACGTGCACAGCATACTTGCCTACCTCAGAAGAAGAAATCAGCGCTAAACAGTAAGAAAGGTAATTGGAGACTTTCTGGACAGCCGGTCTTTCTGTGGTGTACATTTCCACAGGGATTGTGACTTGACTGCATGGTGGTACTGAGAGTGGCACCACCGGGGCATGAGTGGAAGGACTCCTAAGGAAAGCATGGAAAGCAGCTGAAAGTAATCCAAATTGCTCTAAAAAGCATTAGGAAGATATATATTATTCAGGGATTGGTTACTACTACTCAATCACTGTAAGTCCTCAGAACCAAAACCTGAATGGGGACTGATCCAAAACACAAACACTCCCTTAGCCTCAGGTTTTGCTGTGCATGCAAAATTGAGGGCAAAATTAATTCTTCCAATTTAGAAGCAGAAGTGCCACAAAAATCTGCATGTCTTTTCTGGGAGGGAAGATCACCATTTTAAAAACAAACTCACTTCTCAAATCAGAACAAAAAAAAATAAGATAGGAATGTTCCTGCAGAACCAGAAATTCTGTACTTCTGCAACACTAAAGTGGTATAAATATGGAATATGTAGACAGAAATACATAAATACAATAGCAATTGTTGCAATAGAAAAGTCTAGATCTAAATGAGGAAATCATATTGAACATTTTCACTTGCACAAACGAAACAATCTGACATTATCACAGTGAAATTAGAAAGTCAAAAGATAATTGTTTCTCATTTTCCCATTTTAAATTTTAAAAAATAAATATAATGATTGTATTTTGATAAAAACACTTTTACCAGGAGAAGACCCCTTCCCTGATTCTTTTTTTCAACCATCTGCTCTACTAAGAAGTTTCCCACAGCAATGCTGCATGAGGCAAATCTTTGTCTTCTCCTGCACCTGTGCACTTCCCCAGGAACTGCTCCTTCCCTTGAATTTCTAGCCTGCTTCTGTAGCACCAACGCTTCCCTGCTCATCTGTTTCAAGTCAGAGAAGAATCTCATACAGTTGAAATTACGAACCTACCCATGGATTATGATAGATCTCGTATTTTCTAATCTAAAATTCAACTGTGGCAGTTAAAACTAAAGCAGGTCATTATTTTTTATTCCTCAATTCATGTCAGGTCTCTCAGTGAAACACTGGTTTCACACTCACTTCCCCTGAATGCCTCCATGTTCTGCCTCTTCTGTCGCTAAGAGATACGCTGTTCTCTGCTTCTTTCCTCCAGTAGCTATAAGGACTCCTATGACATGATTTTGACTACTGGAGTATCCATATCAATAAAGATGAAAAATCAAAGGAGATTAGCCACAAATAAACAGCAGAAGACGCACGATGCGTCATGCCACAAGCAGACCTGGTATGGCTCAGTGTAAACTCACACGCCCCAAACAAAGGACCTCCAGAGAAGTTTTGGGCTTTGTAAAGGCCAGATGGGAGACCAATACTAAATGGTCAGGGACTGTAAAAATTAGTTGGTGGGCAGTGTTGTCCCTTCAGGGTACTAGAAAGGAGTGCTATTCTCCTTATTGTCTGAAGAAGATACATTACTGGGGGTCTAGCTGCTTCTACTGACGGAGACAGTACAGCATTTTTCACAAAGGGTGCATATGCCCCAGCCAACTCTCCACTGCATAAATGCTTTCAGTCTACCTCATTCCTTCTTACAGCTTCCACAGGACATGGCGTTTTTCACTGCCTCTCTGCAACTGTTGTGTAGCGTCATTCTGCACTTCCAAACACCTGACGCATCATCTCTGTGATGGATTAAAGAGTTCATACAGATTACGCAGCCTCTGGGAGGCTCCAGAGCTAAAGCCTGTCTAACTCTGAAATTTCGAAGCACAGTCTAATTTCCCGGAAATTCATGCAAAAATGAATGCATTCTGAAGCAGAACCATGTTAAAAAGCAAGTGGAGCTTGACTTCCCTGGGTGACTCAAAACCACATTTCTGCTTCTTCCACTGAACTGAAGTTCCTCCAGTTTGAAACATTCAGGCTCTGCTGGCCTACACAGGCCTTTTACTCCCCTGGCACCTGTCAGTCCGCAATACAAAGTGCCACAGGGCACTTTTACATAACCTGGAAGGAAAATACCAGCTTCAATGGCATGAGATGAATAGAACCCCAAATCAGTCATGGGGGGAAGCCCAAGGGAAAGTGTCCAGGGACAGCTCAGCACCATAAGAACTTCCTGTGAAGAAGAAAAGTTTCCTTGTCTTCTCCATCTGACCGCCTGGCTGTGCTCCGATGCACAAGTCACTACGAGCACTAAGCAGGCACTACCGTTGCACAGTTTTGCACAGATGCCTGGCACTGGTGTGGCTTCTGTCCTCAAAAGCTAGCTAATCCTCTTTGCAACTCTGCTTTTAGGACCAGGTTGGCCCTTACAAAACCTCAAAGTTCCCCAGAATGGGGAGGGGCTAGATGAAAAGGAGAGAAAAGGAGAAAAATAAATTAGTATGGGGAACAACAATGAAATAATGTACGTAAGGATCACAGGATAAGGCATTAAGAGAGAACTGGATGGAGGGGACACAAAGTAGAGCACCCCCAATAACACCCATCATGCCATGATGGCATCTAAGCTGGTGGATGCAACCCACTGATGTTCTGCCCAGTGATGTGTGAGGATGTGCACAGGCAGAGCTCCCACAGCTTCTGGGATTTACCATCAAACTTCCTGCACTGGGGAGGTGACAAGGAGGTCCTCAACTTTTTGAGCTCATTAGGATCCCTGATGCTACATATTCAAGCTCTATCCTGAAAGCCTTTTACATTAAAGCTGAAGAAAGCACATGAATCCAGAAGCTGGAGCTTTAAGAAGCATAGCACACATTGCAAAGCTTCTAATACAAAATGCACCTGGCAATACTAGCAACCTTCCAGGTGCTAGTTAATCTCTGGGCTGCTTGGTATAACAGGATGAGAAGGGCCTATTGGGCACAGAGGGCTTGCAAGCTGAAACAGGTCTGGAGATCAGGGTTGCTTTAATACTAGTTTCCCTGCTTTCTCATGAAAGAAATACATGTACCACACAATCTAAAAATCTAAATTGAAAGAGCTCTGTGCCCCTCTTCTCATCTTCATCCTCCTCTCTTTCCAGGCGTACAATACATGCAGCACCAAATTTTGCACTAATGCGTATCGTGTGAAATTGCTTGCTTGAATATACAGCATAAACAAGTGCAGGATCTGACTGGCAGATAGATTTCTAAAATCTATCATTTTTATGTAAACGGTTGTAAAATTATCTTTGTACAGAACATTGCGTTTGACACAGTATCCTTTGTCTAGCTCAGAAAACCTCAACAACAAACAATGCAATGCACAGCATATACTTTTTCAAACTATTTCTGTCATGCTCTTTCATTTTGCATAGCATATAGCTTTAGGCTGTATTACATGTTATATAGTAACAGTCAGTAACATTACACTTTTTTCAAATGAATCCATTTTTTATTACACAAACCCGCTAACATAGCTGTTTTGTGTGTGCATGTATGTGTGTCTGTGGATTTCCTTCAAAAAGAACCAAACTGATCTAACAAAGCCTGACAACAGCAAGTTTCTGCATTGAGATTCAAGCTTTTGTCAAGGTCTGTCATACTTTTTTCCCTTTAAAAACTGCAGGATTGACTTTCTTCATGTCCATACCACATTCATATTATTGCAAGTTTATTACTTCGTTGGAAGACACTGTCAATGGATACCAGAAAACATGAGATTGAAATCAAGTCCAAACAAAGGCTGTGCCATTAAAATACTGACATAACCCGCATGGCAGGAGTGAAAACATGCATATGAAGGTCGCCAAAACTGGGGATTTGTAAAGTCATACCAGTTAGCCTTTAGATTCCCACCCGACAACAGAGAAACCAACTACTGTAGTGCTAACTTTTCTGCAGTGTTAACTCTGAATGAATGGCAAGCAGAAAGAGCACACCATGAGTGGCGTAACTTAACTGTTCAGATATGCCGAGGGATATATACACAAACAGCAGACTACGCTCCAGATGAATAAAATAAATGAGTCAATAAATGTTGTCCAAATTTTGGTAAGACCCCAAATATATGATGTTCCCCATATCGCTGAAGGACATCCCACATTTCTTGGGGGCAGCTGGAGAACAGCTGCCACCCACCACTGCCATACAGACAATAACCCAGCATGTGGTTGGTTTAGCAGATTTGGAGCTGCAGTGGTTCCTGCTGCACAGATTCCTGCTGAAGTGACCTGCATAAAATTACCCCATAAGCCTGGCGAAAGCTACTGGAACCTCCGTGACATTTTTCACCAGACCTTAGCAAAAAGTCTAGAGGTCCTGAGCTTTGGGGTTGTTGTCCCCAAATCAGGATGGCCTCCAATTTTATGAGGACTACACTTGGCATTTTTTTCTGCTTGTGCAGGGCCCTTTTATAAACATCTTTCTTTTTCCTCTTTCAAACAAATCATGTCCTGCTTTAAACACTACAAAAGAAATAAAAGAAAATACAGGAAAACATGCAAGGTTCTGCATAATGTGTATAAGAAATGAGTGTTTATCACTGTATGAATACCTAATTAGACCAGACATGTAGCTCAACATCAAAATAGCAAAACTACGGGTTAAAGCATGCAGCATTCCACGGTTAGTACTGCAAAGATACAGACAAGAATGTGTAATGAAAACCCTGTGAAGTAAGAACCATTAAGCAGTCAAGTAAAAAAATCCTGCAGAGGTGAAGGCATGCCTTAGCTGGGCAGCCCCTCTAATCTCTTCATGGCAGTCCTTGTTCTCCACCCATTCCCAGTCGTGCATTTATTCCCTGTCCTCATAGTGATGTAGGCCTCCAACCTGAAAAGACATCTGCCTGTCTTTTAATTGAACTGAGCGTGTGGGCGTAAGGTATACTCAAGGCAGACCTCTTGGGATAAATGCTGACCTTGTTTGTTAGCTCAGACCTGGCATCACACTAATGTGGTTACACTGCTTCCAGCCCCGGCTGACTTGTGCTGGTTAGCGTGGAGCTTGGGAAGAGAAAACCTGTGACTGCCAGCACTTGTCCTCCACATAACCTTGGAGGACAGGTTGCTCTGTGCAGCGACTGTCTGTCTACGTTTGGTTTTGGATAGAATTTAGAGCAGCACATGGCAAAACGCTCACAAAACCTGTTATTATCACTGACTGTGGGGTAGTATCTTACGTGTCTTGTGATTTACTCTTCCAGGCAATGAGAACAAGAGCCTCTGTCCAAGTCCAAACATCAGGTTAGCCTTAAAAGCATTACCTGACACAGCACGAGGGTAAGAGAGAACTCATGGTGTAGTAAAGCGTGCCACTGTGTAAGAAGATGTGTACAACCTTAATACAGCACATACTTTGTATGGCATGCTACTTATAGGAAGGCTTCAACTGGCAAAAAACATCCATAATTTTCTGTCTCCTGGAGGTCCTGTTCCTAATGGTCTCTATTCTGGCACTCCACCAACAGATAAAAATCAGTAAGCAAGATTTCAGAAGTGGTCTTATCATCCTACCCTGTCCTTAGCCTTTTCCTCAGAAGACCTTCTTCCCTTCTTACTTGCTGTGAATCTCAGGTGTCCATTTCTCCTCTCCTGTACAGGAAAAACGGCAAACCATTCCCCCAGCATCTTCTTGCAATATAGTTCCCTTCTTTCTTGCAAGGACTGTCTCTTTCTTCCACATCCTACTTTATACTCTTCACTTCCAAACTCAGCTGATCCCTTCCTGATCTTCTGGAGTATCCCTCATACCAGATGCCACTACAGTTTATTCCTCTCTCATACTGCCTGGGGATCTGACTCATCATTTTTGTGATTGCTCCTTTGCATCAAAGCCTCATCTCATGCTTCGATTCTCCCATGAAAAAGTGTCGTTTAGAAGATAGACTATGCAGCAAGCGCTGGAGATAACAAAAAAGGAGACGGGTTAAGGCCATCCATCCACTGCTTTCACATTTTTTTTTTTTGGAGTGACCTGAGATGATCTATCCCAGGCAAGAACAGCAGCTCAGAACAGAACCTGCCTCATATTAAGAGGTGCTGCAGTTCACTCCAGGCTTTTCAGATGGTGAAGTGCATGCCACGCATTCTCTAACGCATCCTCAGCAGTGATGGGGACACACGCCTTTTCTCTGCCTTGCGCTGTTTTGCAGTTGGCCCCGCTTCTGTCTGAAACCGCTCCTGAGCAGCACCCACCTGAACTGTCCCACCACCGAGACTGCTCAAACAAAGGAACAAAACCGGGTGTGTGTAAGGCTGGCCGGGCCTGCTACCGGCCCAGATCCTCAGCTCCTAGGCTGAATTGCTGGTGATTGTGCTGCATGGCATGGCAGTAGGAGATTAGCTGCCTTATTCCACTATCCTTTTTTGTGCCTCTCAGAGAAACGTATTCTTACATTCGCCTCTTTTAAAGACCAAGCTGGGCGCATGCTAGATGTGGGTGTCCCCCCCCCTTAAATTTAATTCTGCTTTCTGAACTGTGCATTTTGAATGCTTCGACAGTGCACCGCCTGCAATTAGAGACAGTCCCACAGGGCAGAGGTGCAGGCTGCATTCTGAGAGATATTCCTCTGCTGTAGAAAATAAACAACAGCCTCTGAGACTATTTCTCTGCCAAAATAATTTCAGCATTTCGCTGTCACACAGCAGGCGATCTGGGTGGGGAGGGAATACGTGGAGAGGTGCCGCTGCGCCAACCTCAGGGGGCTGGTTATTTTAAAATGCACCAGACAATTAATTAATTTTCCTTAAAAAAAAGGTTGCAAAAATGTAGTTCGAGGTATTACACTTTCATAACAAAGTCTCTATTATAAATGAGGCTCTCCTTTTCAGACAGGGCTGTAATTAGATTGCCTGTGGTGATGATGAATGGCCACGGTGAATTCATTTCTGGGGAAGCGCGCAGCAACAACCCATGTCCACAAGGCAGGGCTACCGCCTCAGGCAGGTCGCCACCACCTCAGACGGGTCGCCACCTCAGGCACCCCACCGCCACGGCAGGGCCAGCAGCCGCCGCCCTCAGGGGCCGCCGGGCACCGGCGGGTCGAGGAGCTCGCCACAGCCAGCCGGCAGGTCCCACAGAGACCCGCCACTACGGCAAAGCCATGGCCGCCCCATCCCCTCCTCGCTCGCACCAGCCCTTCAGCACCGTGGCCTCCCTCCGGGGCGGCCGCCGCCAGCGGGCCGTAGCCAGGGGGGAGGGCACGCGGAAGAAGCCATGGACTGAGGGGCAAGAGCCACCGGGGCGGTGGCCCCCCGCCGCGGCCACCCTTAACCAACCGTTAAGGAACCGTTAACTGACCGCCCGCGCTGGCGGCCGCGGGGAGCACCGCCACCGCCCGCCCCACAGGCAGGGCCCGCCGGGCCGCCGTCGCCGCCTCCCGCCCGGCCTTCCCCAGGGGAACAGCGAGGCCCAGCCGAGGCATGGAGCCATTTCCGCGCCGCGAGGCCGGCGCCTGCCGGGAGAGGCCGGCGAGGGGGCGAGGGGCCGAGGGCCGCGGCGCGGCGGGGCATGCGGCCCTCCTCGGCTTCATAACGAGCTCCAGCCTGGAGCGTCTCTGGGAGGCTTTATTACTGTGATTAATGTTAGTATGATGAATCCATTCCCCCTCCTCGTCTCTCTTTGCCTGCTACACAGCAAATGCCGTCGCAGAGGCAGGGCAGTGGGAGAGCACCGTGCACCCTCATGACCAGGGAATGCTCTTTTTAAAGCCTGGCTTTAAATGTGTTTGTTATCCGGAAGAAGGTCGCTGTTACGTCGCAGTGCTCATGGCTGCGTTTCAAAGGCAACCTTTTGCAGGACGCAGCGGGTATCTGGAGGGATGTAGGTCACAGTGGGCTCAGCCCTGTCCAGGAATTGCCCTGTGTCTAGAATTGTTTGTTGTTCATAAAGGCCATCAGCATTTGGCCTGCCAAGATTAACGGCTTAAGCTTTGCACTGTTTCAGAAGTTTCTGCTTTTTCTAAATCATGACTTATTTTTGTCTGTCTTAACGTTGCTGTCGGTCATTATGCAACAGACCATGTCTGGAAATGAAGAGCTCCATCCAGAAGTAAAGGCTGCTATAAAAAGAAGAAACTGTCCCCAGGACAGATCCATTTCAGTAAATGGTGAGGGTGATGCGAAATGAAGGTTGTGCTGAAATTATTAGCTTCAAGAACATTGAAAGGACTGCGGAGGTATAAGCTGAAACGTAAGAAGTATAAACAGCATTGTCATTTACAGTTACAAAAACTCTCCCATGGACAAAATCATTGGCAGAATGAGGCAGGTGATGGGTGTAGCAGCAGCAGCACATTTCTGCTCTGTGGACTTTTTCCCAGCATTAGTAAAAATAGTCTGTTTGGAGGATGAAGCAGCCACTTGCAAAAGGGCCTCTGGCTCCCCACACAGCACCGTTTGGTGCGATGTGAATGCTAAACCTCAGGAAGGAAAACTGGATTTGGAAATTGCAGGCCTCACTAATGCACAGTCTGATCCACTTTAACCGCATGTTTTCATGGGCCTCCCATTCCTCCTTTGGCCCTGAACACTTTCTGAACAACCCTAAAACTCTCAGCATCAATTAACGTAAATGTGACAGGCTTCTCTGATACGTAGGGTAAGGAGTCTTTCAGCCTCATTAGAGAAGGGAAGGGCTTTCCATCCATCTCCCGATTTTGATGGAAATAGTATACAACATGTTTTATCTCTGTGAAACAATAAGAGTAAAGGGGCTGTGAGCCAAGGCCGCCAGCTAAGAGTTGAAGATGAAATTTAATTGGTTAGTAACAAAATTTTAGTGCTGAGACAGCTTGTTTACATCTATTTAATGTCATTGCTTCCTGAATTTGTCTATCAGGGAGTGCTGCCTGACTGCTTCAGCCAGATAACAGACTGGTTCATGCCGCTTCCAGATTTATCTTCTCTTCTGGCCACCAACAGCCTCTTTCCAGTCTTTCTGTCTCTGGTAGCGTCCTTTCCTATTGAACTGTACTGAGGTGCGCTCTGTCCCTGCTTATACCGTGGCCTTTCACCTGCTGCTACTGCTGTTTTAATCACATCCTTTATCTCTGTTCTGGCTCTGTGCCTTTTATTTGTGATCCCATAGACCTTTGGCAGTTTGCACTTCTGTGTTTCCCAAACCCCGTCCTTTACTCACTTACAAACCCCAAAAAGCACATTTTATTTAAGTGAGACATTTCAATTCTAATGTTAAATTGTGCAAAGACTTGGGAGCTGGATCTTGGGAACATGGAATTACTGAGTGTGCTTATTACTTTGTGGGACTGGGACCATAATGCACTTCCATACCTTTTCAGAAGTCCCAAGTCCTTTGTAGCTGCTCGCTCCCTAGCATGCCTCTAAATGGGAAACAGGATACGAAAGTGCATTTGTTCAGCTTGCTGCGTGTATTGCACCGTGCTGCACACTGTAGGTAGGGTCGGAGCCCACATGCAGCAGCGTCTGACCGAGCCCTCTTTAGCAGTGTTTGTAAACCTGAGTGGCAGTATTTGCAACCTGAGAATTCAAGCACGAGAGGAAAAAGGAATGCAAGTTTAGAGACAAACTGCAATATAGCTGAGAGCATAATGCGTGTAGTTGTGTGCAGATGCACTTGAAAATACCGGTGAATTGTAAAGCGATGTAATTGCGCCCATTGACATTCAGGTGGTGTGCCAAACAAAGAGCAACTTGCACATCCAAGAGGGCACACAAAGATTGGCTCCACAGTTCAAGGGGAAAAAATATGAGCCAATATCAGTAAAGTGCTCCTGTAGGAAAGCTGAAGGCAATGGTCTGCTACTCTGCCTATCACTGCTATCTGTTCCACGTGGGAGATGATTTTGAAACCTTTTTAAGACCATGACAGTATTCTTTACAAATGGTGCTCCGTTGCTGTTATTATAAAAGCAGGGAGGCACAAGTAAGGTTTTTTTTTTTTAAAGTGGGAGGCAATTGTTTATGAAAAGATGCTACATGAACAGTCAGATGTACCTGAAAAAAACTAGCGTACCCTGATTTTCAGTTTTTAAAGCTGAACAAAAAGCAATGGAGTGATTATTTAATTATCTTGATATCTGGGTGAATCCCAAATTTCACAATTTGGGTCTTGCTGGGAGGATTATTTGGCAAATGCAGGCAATTGTGGGCATTTCCAAATTCTTCAGCTAAATGCTGAGAAAATTGAATCAGGATTAATAAAAGGTCTTGTTACAGAAATAGGTGCTGGCATGGAAAAGGGATTCCAGCCCTCTGACTACTGACATATGCATGTTCATCATGTTCAGAGTGTCTGTTTCGCTTACACTGAGTCAGAGTTATTACATAAGGTTTAACTATTGCTTACATGAACTTCTAATGGTAATCTGCTGCTTCATTACAAAACAGCCAGCCTTGTGGAGACCCTGAGGCTCAGCTACTTCTCTGTCATGTCCTCAGAAGCAAGCTACAGGAGGAGCAGAGTTTTGGACTGCAACGTGTAACACAAACGATAACACAAAGATGTTGTTGGGAGGTATTAGTAGAATAAAGGAAATTAAGAAAATTGTTCCTGGAAACAGTAGAGAAAGAGGATCTCATTAAAATGGATCCTGTTGAAAGGAAGCTGTTTGAAAAAGGACATACATACCTTTTCAGAAGTCACAAGAATACTTAATGGGATCCATGCTCCTTCTATATCTATCATTAGCTATTTGGAGTTTTGAAACAGTACAGATGCCTTTCATAGTGACAGAGCCTTGGAAGATAACACTGGAGAGGACCTCCTCTTGGGTAGGGGGAGGCTAACAGCAATACTGACATCAGATAATCATGCCTATGGGTGAAGACTAACTGGTGCACAACTCTACCACTGCAAATACTTAAGCTGAAGACTAACTGATGCACAGCTCTACCACAGAAAATATTTAATACCGTTCCTCTGGAACCAAATTTTGTTAGGTGGGAGCATAGACCCAAACTGGCATGTGTCAGATCCCACGCTGCGGGGGAACTTGGGAGAGAGGCTGCAGTTACCTACTTGTGACAGAGAGTTACCTGCCTTTTAGAGATGGCCAATTAGTTTTGGTTTTAAGTGAATTACAAGATGTTCTTCTCCTTCCCCTGGGATTCTGACACCTATGTGCTACCTTAACAAAATGAGGCCATTTTCCTTAGGGAAGCAGAAAAGCGAATACCCTTCATACAATTTTGCGTTGCCCATAAGGGCATCAACCAGGCATGACGTATTCATGGCAACTAACAAGGTTTGTAAATATACCATGTCTAGGAAGTCAGTGGTGGCAGATGTTTTTTCTCCCTCACTGCACACAAGCCTTGTAAGCACGAGCACCCTTTCAGCATAGTAGCGAAGGAAAAATGCAGTGATGTCTTGCCATTGAGGGAGAAAAGACATTGTCTAGAGTTGAGTGCTCGGGGCGGGGGGTGGGCTCATTTAGAAAATTAAACATGACCTTTTAAGCGGAAAATGGATGGATGTAGAGCAGACATCCCATCAGCTGTGTGAGACAAAAGTGTTACAATCTGGTTAAAAGCACCCCATGCTTTTTTTGAACTCTAGATACTGTAAAAAGCTGTGAGCAAGTAATTTTGTCCAGTTCCTATGAGTATTAATGTATGCAACCATTCGCAACAAGAAAAGCAGTGTCTAATAATAATCATGATGCATTCTCAGCACTTAAAGGAGCATATTTAGCCTTGATGCAATCAATACCGTTGCTCAAGAGTCTGACTTCCCTGCTGCCTCTGTCCTGCAGGTCCTTACATGCCCTTATGTTTCAGTGGCTGCAGCTCAGCCAACTCTGAACTACCTCCCTGAAGCCCCAGCAGGGTCATCCACCAGATGAAGAACGGATGTACTCACTGCAGTGCATGCTTCATCTCTGACTCCCTGCAAGCCTTGTCTTCTTCTCAGGCTCAACCCAATATGTCACAAAAGCATGGCCAGGATGTGTGCCCTCATGCGGGAGATGAGAAGCGTTCTCCAGCTCCCTGGGACCGATGCAGCCGTGGAAGACGAGCAAGTGCTCAGGTGCCTCTTGAGAAGAGTCTTGTAGGAGATCCAGAACAAGACCCAGGGCTAAAGGAGACCTCAGTGTCTGCAGAGTGCAAGAGCTGCACAGTTGTTGATGAGTCCATTGAAGTACTTGAAGAATGAACTGCAGCGGTCTCCTGCTGCATTGCACAAGTCATGTCTGTCCTCTCCAAGGTCCCCATACCACACCACAACCTCTGTTGACTTCTCCTTGGATGTGATACGACCTCCCTCCCTGAGGGTAGGGGCAGCTGGTGAGCCAAAGCTGCCACGCACTTGGCAAGTTTCAGTTTGTCTACTGCCCTTTGGGCCTGCTGCCACCTCCATTTGTCTGGTCCATTCAGCTGTTGCATCTTGTCAAAGGCCCGGCCACCTGGCTCTCGTGAGTAAGCAGTTGCCTGGAAATGTCAAAAAAACCCCAAACCTGCCTGCCCTCCTGCCTCTGCTTCTCATTCCAGACAGCCGGTGAACGAACACAATGTTGTGGCTGTGCCTCCAGCACTGTGAGACCGGGGCTTACAGCATGCTGCTGTGAGAAGTCACAGCAAGCTGCAGCAAGCCTTTTGATTTCAGGCTGCCCTCCTTTTTTAATAGTGTGTTTCATTCATCCAGAGTTGCCTGACTGGAGGAGCCCATGCCCACACTGATGCTGGTTTGGAGACTTCATTTGTACATTGGGTTTTGTTTTATTGCCACTCATCACCCACTTTAAAGTGGAGCCAAACCGTTCAAGGAATGCACAGGCTTGGTGCCCTCCTCTGTACAGCCTGTGTAGCGTTGGTTTCTAGGAAGAAGGTACGGTGGAGAAGGAGGACAGGGATGCGTCAAAGAGTCAGCCTTTTCATTTCTGTGTTTACAGATTCAGAAAAAAAGTAAGATAATGTTTCAAACTCTCTTAAAAATAGCAGACATGCTCTTTCTGCTGACCTTGCATAAAAATTATAATCAAAGAGCCTTTTTAGTTTACAGCTCCAATAGAATCATATGGAGGGAAAATACATGTTAGTCCAGTGAGTGACAGGGAGAGAAGTGTATCTAACAGGCTTCCAATGATGTCATCCCACGGGAAAGAGTGGAGAAAAAGAACCAGCTGAAAATGAAATACAATAATAGAAACATGTTTTTTCATATTAAAATGTTGATAAATGTGGACATTTAGAACCATATCACTGCTGGATATAAGTCAGCATAACCTTGCTAACGTCAGGAGTGCTATGCCAGTTCACACTGTCCAAAGAGCTTTTCCTTTAACTGTGTTCTGCTTTGAGCCAATGAATTCCCGACTATAACTTCCAGCCTCCAACTGGACCAAGTGAGCAGGTTCACAGCAGTGATAAACCAAAGGGCTGGGGACATGGCCAGGAGCCACTGGCTTAGAGTTTTTTCTCCTGCTTGAGAAGACTGCGGTCAGCCATGCCTGCCTACAGTGGGTCTCAAGAAAATAGTTAAAATATTTGCCATTTCAAGCGGTAATACATTAGCTTGTGAGGTGGGTGCACAAACATTATCCTTATCTGGCAAATGGGAAAATTGCATTCCCTCATCATCCGGTGGCAGGTCTGCGGCAACCACAATTAGGCCTCTGGTCTTCTCTCTCCAAGCCCCAGGCCTGTGACTCCAGCTGACAGTGTTGTCACAAAGTGACTCCAAAGAACGAGCACTTTACCTTGAAACAGAACGGATTGTACCAGACACAAGATATTAAAAAAGAAAAAAAAAAATCAAGCAGCAGAATGCACTCGGTGCCCCTGCAAGGTCTCCACTTACACACAAACCATTTCAAATCAGCCAAGTTAAACACTGGCCTGCACTATCCCCATACTCGGTACATTTCCCAAGGACACAGTATAAATGCTTCCATCAAGGAACAGCTTAATTTATTTGTTTGCTTCTCTCCTTGCTCACGAGAAAGCATTTTTGTTTAAATGGGGAGAATAAATAGTCTCCCGACCCTTCTCTCTGCAGCACATGCTCCAGCACTGCCCTGTGTTTATGAGGCTAATGGGGGAGAATACTGTGGGAGGCCCTTGTTAAAACACTGGCAGCGCCTTCCCTTTCATAACGCGGTGATTCGGGGGTGCATTGTGTTTGTAGAAGCAGGAGGAAGAGGAGGCTAATAAAAAAAAATCCATTATCGGAGCTTTCTATGCATAAGGACAGACGGTCAAAATGCAGAGAAGACAACAAATACCTTGGAATAAAGAGCCCATGATGGAGATAAATAATCATGGGGCTCATTCAACAAGAGCCTGCTGTTCAGAAATCCACTGGAACAGCTGCAGCTTACACGTCATTATACTTCTGATCAGCGAGCATTAGGAGCCTTTTTGTGAGTCCCTTGTTTGTTATATTAATCATTGCAAAAGCAGACTCCATAGACATAAAACCACACAGGAAATGTGGGGACTTCTTCTCACCCCAACTTTGCCAGCCAGTCTCCATTTTAATCTTTTTCACTCCGCCCCTTTTATTTTTCTTTTCTCCAGTGGTCTGGGGTGAAATGTAGATGTTCCTCATGAGACCTGTACGGCTCTTTGCTTTTTAAATCTACTGAGTTTGATATGATGTCAAGCCACCTGACTTGGGGACACTCATGGAAACCTGGAGCCATGGAGGCAGGGTCTCAGTTCTTAACATATCAGGTTTATTTCTGCGTTTATTTCTGGCCCTAGCAGTATTTTGGCATTGCATCAACATGCTGTGCTGGAAAAGATGTTTTTCCCTGCTCTAATTCTTTTGGGAATGCACTGAAGGAAAATGGCATATCCTCGAGAATTGAGGGGAAAGGAGGCACCTGGCTTTGACTGTGAGAAGAAAAGTGCATCTCTCTTTCACAAACAGGTAGACAAAAGGAGTAAAAAAGAGCTGAGACCCCAACTGCTGTCTTCTTGTTAGAGATATTTTCTTCAGGCTTTGGATCTAGGGCTGGGTGAAAATAATTTGGGTCCCTAAACAGAGTGCTCCTTAGGCAGATCCATGAGGTATACTTCCTCTTGCTTACCTCCTGGTGGTAACCCGTAAGCCACACAGAGTGATAAGTGATCTGCAGGTCACTTGGTTGAGGTAGCAGCAGCTGAGCCTCCCTGAGCAGATATTTTGTTGGACAGGAGAGGGCAATAAAACTATGCCCACTGCCACCTTCCTGCCCAGTTCACTAAAGTTCATTTGTGAGCTAGTGTCACTGTGGTTCCTCTGCAGCCACAGATCTTGCCTTGAATACTCTGAGAGGTGTGGGGTCTTCTGTAGACACAGACGGTTGTCATGGAATGAGTTGTGTTCAAACTTTTCTGTAAGGTTTTCTGTGGATCCACACTGGCTTGATTGTTTAAGTACAAGCCGACACTGATGTAATTGCAGGAAGCCCCAGTTTCTGAACTGTGTCCGTATTACCAAATTGGTCAGCAGTTCCCAGTTGCTAGCTCCAGATTTGGTCCACCACATTCTGACCCGCCACCTCCTCTCCACAGTCCCAGTTTCTGAACACAAGGGAAACCTGGGTGTGCTGGCTGATGGTGAGCAAGGACGTGGTCTGGGCAAGCACCCAGTTTGGACCACTGCAAAGGCAGGAACTTGGGATGTTTTGTGGCATACCCTAGCATGCTCATGTGGATACAGTCTCCATGGATGAATCACATCACTCCACAACAGAATCTTAATTGTATAATTCAGCTCCCAGTATCTTCCTTAAGATCTGTGTTTCCCACAACCTTTCGTTGCACATAACCTGCTTTGAGAAGGCTGTATCCTGACATCCTGCCAGGGCAGCTACTACCTAAACATATGCCTTCTGTGCTTGAGAGAGAAGGTCCCCTGGAGGTACTGAAACTTTTGCCGAGGTACACATATTAATGCCTAAGCAGCAGGAGGGCTTGATGTATACTGGACTGAACAGTGCCTGTCGCAGTGAGGACCGTATCATGGTGCACAATCTGGAGAATATATCATGTAACACAGCAGGCAAGTTCCAGCCCAGGTAGGGCCAGGAGAAAGGATTTCCCTTCTTGCATCTTTCTTTAGACCACTGCAGCTGCAATGAAGCACCGTGAGGGACATCAAACGCCCAAGCTAATGTGGCACTCTGTTGCTTCATTCACTGCTGAACGAGAGAAAATCTCTGCTTTTTGTGTTTAACAACTGCTCCACCTTCTCAGGAACAGATGGGAAAAAAGCAGTTTCCAGCACAACCAGGGGAGCTTTTGTGCACCACCCACAGATCTCACCTGGCCATTCTCCACCTCTGCCTGGTCTACCCCCACGCAGTGCAACCTTTCCAGTTCCCCAGGGAGGGGGCATCTCTGTGGTGACAGAACTGACTTGTCCTGTCTGTGGATGCAGCCCTTTTGTTCTGCCCACTGCTCTGCTCATCCTGCTGCGTGCGTGCTGGGACGGAGCGGTTTTCTGTCGGCTTTTAGGTGCAGAATCCTTTGAATGCTGAACTTGTTCTTGCAGGTCTTCTCCAGTTTCCTGTCTCTTCTAGACTATTATCTTTCCAACAGTGTAAAGGTGACAACGCAGCCTATCTAAACATGAACCTAAACATGAAGTCAGTTGTTAACCATAGCTGAGCAGGCAATCCACATGCAAAAATATAATGTGATGTGTTTTGGATGTTTATTTAAGATCCTGTGAGAGATAAAATAATATTATTTTGAAGAATGATGTGACATAATTAAAAAGGCCAGGCCTCCTCCACCCCCATTGCCTGCTATTGGTTGTTCCCTGCTCTCCTTGGAGCTCCCTGGCAACACGCGAGCAAATAAGCAGCATCAATCACTTACATTCAGTTTGATTTTCTTTTTCACCCTTGTTGTTTAATTTAAAAATGCCCCAAAGTTGTTATTGTGTTTCCCCACTCCTAATAAAGAAAAAAATCATAATAAAGAAAAAAAACGAGAATTAGTCCTGACTTGCTTGTGACCTGCCTGACTAAATATCACAAGCAGCAAAGTTCCAGCCATCACGTCCTCAGCCCCTGACACCAAAGCTGTTCTCGACAACAACACCTGAATAACTTCAGCAGGGCAGGTAGCTTCTCCTGAAATCATTCATAAAAATGATCTATTATTTAGGAGGGCGAGTAAGGCCACTGGGAGTTGCCACTTTCTGCTTGAGAAAGACATACTACATGCTGTCTGTGTTAACCCTCTAGAACACAGTTACGTACATACTCACCATTACCAATGGATCATAATTAGACTTCTTATGTACCCCATTAGAAAACTACCTCAGTGATTTTTGTAGAGATGGGATTTTTTTCCATTGGCTTTTGCCCTAGCCAAATGCAAAAAAAAAAATCATGATTAAGCAAATGCAGACTTTCTGAAGAAGTGAAATGTTCCCAGGTCAGGAATATTTCCTAGCATGGGTAGGAAAAGTGAGTCATATTTATGCAAAAGGGGTTGTCCTCTGGGCAGTGCTGGAATAATTAGAAAACATTAATTCCATAGAAAAAACCCTTTTCTGTGCTGGAGAGCTAACATTCAGTCCCACTTTCCAAAGGAGCTGTAATTCAGGATAACAAGGTTGGTCCAAAGTCTCAATAGAAGGGTCTCCACAAATTCTCTCCCTTCAAGCTGCTTTATGGACCATGAACCCCGAGACAAAAGTACACAGGAATTTGGGAAACCTGCTTCTTTGTCTTCTTAAAAATCTCTGTGGCTTCTCCACAGCAAATGAGAGAGGCTACTGGTGAGGGTGGCACATACCAATGGCCATCCTCACTGCTGTAACTGTAGTCACCTAAGGAGAGTGAAAGCGCCTGATCCAGAGGTGAATCAGATCAACAAATTGATGTCTTCAAGTAAACTTGGACGGGGCCTAAAATGAAGATGATGGTGTCATCTGCCTGTCAGCTGCCCTGATGGGCAGCTCAGCCCCACACAGCCGCTTGCTCACCCCCACCCGCAAGTGGGACAGGGAGAGAATCAGAATGGCAAAAGTGCAAAAACTCGTGGGTTGAGATAAACTCAGTTTAATAGGTAAAGCAAAAGTCTCACACACAAGCAAAGCAAAACAGAGAACTCACCATTTACCATGGGCAGGCAGGTGTTCAGCCATCTCCAGGAGAGCAGGGCTTCATCGCGTAATGGTTACTTAGGAAGAAAAGCGCATTAACTCCGAACGACCCCCCTTTCCTTCTTCTTCCCATGGCTTTATATGCTGAGCCCGAGGTCCTGTGGTATGGGTTATCCCTTGGTCAGCTGGGATCAGCTGTCCCAGCTATGTTTCCTCTCAACTTCTTGTGGACCCCCAGCTTACTCGCTGATGTGAAGTGTGAGTACCAGAAAAGGCCTGGAGGCTGCCCAAGCATCGTGTTATCAACAGTGTTTTCATCACAAAGCCGAAATATAGCACTGTACAAGCTACTGTGAAGAAATTTAACTCTATGCCAGCCAAAACCAGTGCAGCTGGGAATGTCTATGCTGCGTTCGGACTTCCTGTGCAACTGTGACATCTGTTCTGATGTGTAGTTAAAGACCGTGGGGGATTCGGTCCCCTGCTCTTCAGACCTGCCTGCCAGGACAGAGGGAGCCAAAGCATCAAAGTCAAGCACTGGTAGGGTGCAGCCTGAATGCAGTCACTTTTCTGCGCTGGAAGCAAAGGAATCTCCTGCCCTGAGGTTTTTGGCTCCTCTGTTTCATCTTGCAGGCATTTCCCCCTGTCTGCTCCACTCAAGTGGCATATTTTGGGAAGGATACATAATCACCCAGGGCTGTCACTTCAGATAAGCTGGTTTAGCAGTACTCAGAGATGGGACACGGTATATGAGGAGTGAGGATGTCTCCCCCGGCCTCCTTGCAGCACCTCACCAGCACAGGAAGGGCTCTGCAGGCAGACAGTCCATCCATACCCTGGCCCAGCTGCCATTATCTGCTAATTACCCTGCAAAAAGACTACCTCGGGGCTTCTCAGCCTTTTCCATGCCATGACCCCTTGTTTGAACACAGAAGAAGTTTTTTGACCTCTCGTCCCATATCTCCCAGAAGAAAGGAGGCAGAGGGGAGTGTTCAATCCCCTGCTGCAGGCTGTAGCCCGGAGGTTAAGGGACTTGGAGCTAGGACATCTGCATTACTTTATAAACAGCATTTTTAACACTGCAGCACCAGTAGTGGTGAGTGGAAGAGTTTTCTCTGAAAAATGCTGCCACAGAGCGCAGCCTAGAAGGAGACATGCATGGTCTCTCAGCCTGCGAGTAGTAGCAATCCAATATACCTCCAGTAATAGCTGTGACGCTTAATGATCTCCGGGTCAACGCCACTCTGTCTAATCAATGTTTACACAGCGTCCTTGAGAGCCCAGAGCACCTCGGGGAGCAGCAGCTTAAACCCGCGTTTCCCGTTGGATCCCAAGGACAGTGACTGACTGCGCTCTGCGGAGTCATTTAACACCCCTCCTGCTCCGGAGCCAGCAGGGAGCTGGGGGAGAAAGAGCAGACCCAGCCTCTCCCACTATCTCTTCTCTCTGCAGGTCACAGTGACCAGCAAAGGTGCCCTGCCCCCTCTCCCTTCAGTAATAAGCTGATAGCGATGGTTTTCTTGCCTTTTGGATGAAAGATGTGCCAACTGCAGCCCTTTATGTGCCCGCAACAAGGCATTGGTACTGCCAGGGCTGTCTGTGCGGCAAGGTGGAAGCATTGCTCGGAAAGCTGAGAAAGTAGCCTCTGCCGTGCCCAGGTGGTGTGGCAACAGAGCTCTTACTGGGATCTTTTATCCTTGTGCTAGAAGCTGGAATTAATCTGAGGATTTTGGAATTATTATCATTTGTCATAAAGATAGAGCAGGGGTAGTTTCACAGAGCAGCAATGGATGTGAATTCAGTCACTCCCATAACATCATTCACATACGCCCCTGAAAAGCACATTTTTTTTCTGCTGTATTTTATTTTTGTGTATGAGTTAGACCCAACCACCTCCTGTGGGCAAAACCAGAACTCACACTAGGGTGGCCTGCTGCTGCGCCTCCCATTTCATCTTGCCTGGAACTTTACCAAAGGAGACCTGTTTGGGTCACATCTTTTCGGGTAGGTTCAGTTTCAGTTCTATTGGAAAATTACAGAGGCAGAGTGAGGACTCATGAAAGATGTCTTGTTTTGCTTTACTGTAGTTGTGAGTTATAATTAAAGCGTGCGTGTGTAAGAAATGTACACACACAAAAAGGCCAATTTAACGATGCACGTGCAATGATAATTTATTTACCTATTTTGTAAGTATTTGACTTCTCAGTCATCATATGTACTTTTTGTAAAATGAAAAACGACCTTCTTGTATAGGTGATACAGCATTTTTTTCTCTGGTCTTCTTCCAGTCCTTCCTGTCTGTCCCCAAGCGTAAAGACTGCATGTCAGCATCTCTCACCACTCTGCTACCTTCGCATATGAATGAGCAATATTCAAGATACAAAAGGATTGTGAAAGCCCAGTTACAGTGTAGGTATGTTTACCTCTATGTTTAGCAATATATCATTGAAACTGGACTGATGACAAAGGAATGTCCTTGTAATGGAACTAACTTCTGAAGAAATCAAACAAACCTTGTCAGGAGAAACTAATGCCATTTGCATGTTTGGAAGGCAGACACATGGGCTGGAGTTCTGTGAATATACCTTAATGTAGGAGTGGTGCAGGGCCCCAAACTGGGGCTGGAAATGGAAAGCGATCGGTACAGCCCTGCTGATGTGGGGCTGTACCCACCATAAAAAGCCCTGCAGATTGCTAAGTAATCACAGCCCTAATCCTTCTGGGCATGGATGCCTGGGCACGTGGTGAGAGGTGCAAGCACTGTGGTAGTGGCAGAGCCATACTCGGCCATCGCTAGCCCATGATGCAGAGGCCTGCAGGAAGTCCCAGGTGGCTGAAAGAAATGGACTGCCATCACCAAACACCCCTAATACCCGGTTGCTTCCCTCTGATAAATTGTGTTGCTTTCTGTTTCCTCTGAAGTGTCAGGAACACAAAACTAATGCCCTGTTCACATAACCAGGACAATTCCCAAGTAGAGGACATTGCTTTTCAGCAACTCCAGCAGCGCGGTGCAGCTTGGCAGTGGTGCCCTCACACTCCTATTGAGTTAAACTCCTCTTCTGCCCCAATGGCTGTTTGCAAAGACTGGCTGACTAGTTACAGCACCTAGTTAGGAATAACGGTGAGGTGAGGGAGGTAGTTATCCTGCTTAGTTTACATTGTGTAAGGCTTTCCATTCTGTCCATATAAAAAGGAGGGAGATGGAGGAGAGAAAGATAAAGGGAAATGTCAATGTAGAATATAAAAATGGTGGCGGTTGCAGGTTACACTTTATAATCAAAACAACTTGTGCTAACGATCTTTGACAAATAATTGAGAGCTATTTAAATGCTACTGCTGGGGCCAGTCCAGGATCCCAACAGCCCCAGTGCAGGGTGGCAGAAGGAGGGAGATGCTGCCACCGCTTCTTCAGAGCTGTTTTCCTGACTCAGCTTTTGCGAAGCAGCCACACAATGCATAAGCCCCAGCTTGGATAGGTAGCTCCTGTTCTTGCTTCTGCTCTTTTCCCCAGAGACAGAGAAATCACCGAGTCCATTAAGGCATCTCCTCTCTTCAGGACAGACTTGCCTCTGCGGCAAGAGCTGGCTCCCCTCAGCCTGGGTACCTCTGCAGTCACGCACAGGGGCCACGCTGGGTGCACCACCAGCTCCTCCTGCCTCCTACCTGTCTGAGTAGTCAACACTGTTGAGCCTTTCTGCTGGTGTAGCCCATGTGACTGTGAGGGCTGTCATGGAGGCATGCAAAACCATGCACCCTGGCACTTCCCTTCTCCCCGGGCAGGCTGACGCCTGGGGGTGTCTCTCATTGGAATTCCCTGGCACCCTGTCGTTTGGCCAGAAGTGCAGATGCAGCATGGCTGGATGTGCATTTATGCACCACCACGCCCTCCCCCCCCATCCATTTTCACTCACTTTCTGGCACATTTTGGGGGGCAGGATGGCGGGGCAGGGCCACCCCAGTGGTAACTCTCCCTCTGGCACCAGCAGCCAGTTGCCCGGCTCGCAGAAGCGTTTATTGCAGACATTTCAAATCACAGTCAGAAAA
Organism: Chroicocephalus ridibundus; assembly: GCF_963924245.1. NCBI lineage: Eukaryota > Metazoa > Chordata > Aves > Charadriiformes > Laridae > Chroicocephalus > Chroicocephalus ridibundus. Next base: position 95,726,147 of record NC_086284.1, on the reverse strand, counting down.
CAGGCATCTGTTTTGCTTTGATTTTAAAAGAAGTCAAGTCCCTTTTCCAAATTATTCAGCTCTCAAATTTCAAAGGCAGGGAGGAGACTGCATGTGCAACAATCCTGCTTTATTCACTCCTTGTAATTTGTGGTGTGGCTTCTGCTCCCAATGTCAGGGAGTAACTTTTCAAAGAGAATTAAAGAACAGCAAGCGCTGAGCGCCTCTGGGTGAACAAGCTGTTTTCTTTACACCTGAAGACATTACAAGAGAATCCCAGCCTCTATTAACACAAGTGCGGAGCTTTCATGGTGGCAGAGGAAAGCTTTTGAGTATGAACTCTGACTGCTCAGAAAGCAGAAGTCAAATGAGAAACATGGAGAATATAGCAGTCACAGGAAGCCCATTAGTGCAAGCATGGAGGGATGCAAACATGATTGAATCCAACAGCAGCCTGTTTGTAAATGTTTGTAAATACTGTTTCATATCACTTGGGTATTGCAAATCCTCTAAATTTTTGCTTTCCCAGAATTCCTGCTCTCTCCTGAAAACTCCCATTGGTTTCAGGCTGGCATCTCTCAAGGTCATACTGGTCTACTATTCACTATTAAATCCACCTCCCACAGAAGAAACCATTAAAAGCATCAGGAATCCGATCGTGAGCCATTTACTGCAGAGCCTGTTTCTCCCACTGTGTTTGCCACGCTCTTAGCGAGCACAAAGGACTCCCGGTCCTGAATGGGGCCTCCGGGCGCGACTCTAAATGTTAAACAGTAATTATTTTTGCTTAGTTTTGTTTTAAACAAAACACATGAAAATCAGGGCTTGCAGAACTCCCCAGACAGAGGGCAGCTTGGGTTATCATAAACTGCCCTGGTCTGTGGCAGATCATTAGCATTGCCTCCTCTGGCACGTTCTGGCTCTTACAGAGGTCAAACTCGCCTTGGCTTTCCCTAGAAAAAACATTGTAATGCTTTGTTTGACAATTGTTTTTAATGTAATTCAAAAAATAAATACGACTCTCTCTCCGCACAGTTTATTTTTATGACTCTCAGAGAATTGTATTAATTGCTTAATTTATATTTCCATCAGGGTCCATCAATTAAGAGGAATCGGTGGAATTATCCTTGTAAAACACCGCATCAGTCAAAAATGAAGCAGAGTCAGAGGTCTAACTGTTAATCAGGTCACATTTCACTTCCTGTTGACATTTTTATTTCCCTTGCAGAAAATATTTGACGTTAAGTCTCAGATTATGAGTACTATTCACCCAGTGCAAACACTGCAGAGAAGTAGTCCTGCTGGTGCAGCTGGGGAGTGTGCACCGAGTCACTTGCGAGGCACCTCTTTAAGCAGCGCAGGGTGGATCGACAGCTATTCATCTTGATGATGAATGGGAAATCACTCCAAGGTGAAGGTCAGATTTCCATCTGCACCTCAGAAAGCAAGAAACAGGACCAGCAATGGCAGCAGAGGTTGTTCTGTTGTGGCTTTGCTGCAAGCTGAGCAATTTGAAGAGTTTGGCCAAGGAGGCGAAAATATAATAATGTGATAAATACAATCAAGTGTTTACTGGCAACAGGGAAAGAGTAGGCTTGGCTGATGACATGGCAGAGGAGAGTACAACTGTGGTGAAGGATTCGCTTTAAAACAAGGCATCAAACAGGAAGGACAGTTTTGTAGTTAAGGAAATTGGCTAAGAGATAGGGAGGCTTTCAGTTATTCAGAACTAGATATCCACATGCTTCTTGAGCAACCTTGAATGAGTTATTTAGTTCTGCTGGGGTAAACTGAGCCTAGGAGAGACGTAAAACATGCCAGCCTGAAGAAGCGGATGTTGGGTGGCTGTTGCATGCTGAGCAATACTGGGAAACACAGACCCTCACTGCCTCACAAGTTTCTTCCTTGTGGGCTCGTTAATTTACTTCTCCATTACGTCAAAGACACATCCCATGATAATCTTCTGACTCAACGTTCACTACTACCCATAACACTACTTGCTCGCAGTCTGTAGTAAGGATCTAGTAATATTTTCCCTTTGCTCACCATATCATCAGTAAATTCCCAGAGACGTCCCCAGTACTATCTGTGGAATTTGAGTAATGTGCTCTGTTCTTGAGGTAGCTGACATACTTTGAGAAAAGCATACGGTGTCTTCCAACAACCATCCCCAATGTAGCTAGTTTATACCCTTTCTTTCCTATTCCCCCTTTGCTAAGGCCTCCTCCTCTCTCTTTAGGCATTTGGTCGCACAGTGTAGAGAACATTGTCTTGTTATAGCTCCCTTCTGATACATCCCCACTCCAGTTAATGCTTTTTCTCAAAAAGTGATGCAGAATATTGATTAGAGTTGTTTGTTAACAATGATAGCACTGCACCGAAAAAAAAAAAAGAAAAAGATGTCCTTATTAAAAGATTTTACTTGCACCAGCACCTGCAAAGGAGAATCCACTGTTGACACACAGTGAGAGCTCAGCCAAACCCAGTAACTTTCTAAAACTATGTTGGCATTTTAGCATTTTATTCATAGTTTTCAAACTCAGAATTGTCTAACTACCTCCCCAACTGTCTGAGCTGCAGAGACTAAAAAAAGGGGAAGAAACTACACGTGTCCTTTTTCTCAATCAAACTTTGTAAAATGATTCAGCTGTCAGGAAGCTGAGTTTTCCACCTGAAAGGTCTGTAGAGAGCTGGCAAGATCCATTTCAGAGAGAAACAAAAACCTCCGTTCCGTGAGCTGGGGTAGAATTAGATCTGTGCTGTGGTGCAAAGTCCGTTCCTGTGGAGCGTAACACACCTGCCTGAGGTATTCTGTTAGCAGCTAAATCTGCAGACCTTGCCTCCCTTTCCTTCCCGCAGAAGGCATGTTTGAGTAGGACTAATTCTCAGATAAGCAGATATTTCCTTTTATACATATTTGCTTTCTGTGGGGCGAGTGGCACCGCATTTTCTCTAAAACAGCAGTCTCAAAACTCCCTCTTCTTTGGATCGCTCTCTAAACTCCCAGTTTGACAGCACTGTTTAGAGACCACTTTGACTCAGAACGAGGGTGTTTTTTTTCCAGATTCTGCACTAAATCTTTATTTCACCGAATATTTTACATGTTTGAAGTACATGTGTGAGGAGAGGAGGGGAAAGAGAGCTCTCCCTTCTGGTTGAGGGGAGCGTGTGAAAAAGTGTGGCTTTGCTGAGGCTGGTGAGAGTGCTTGAAATCACTTTGCAGTCCCATAACACCCAGAAGTTTCCTGAGGTTTCTGGCTGACTCTCAGCCCCTGGACAGAGTCAGCAGGAAGGGTCCGCTTCTGTTCATGTCGAGCAGGTCCTTTATGTGTGTGCTCCAGGTGTCAACCTTTTGACACTCCCGTGCTGAGACAAAAAGTAAGACTAGTCCCAATCCCCTTGGTGTATATAGTCCGCCCCCTGGATATAAAGACAAAGGTGGGCAATTAAGACCTCCATTTTTTAGTCTTCCCCAGAGCTGATCGATGGTTGAGCAACCGGTTGCTCTTCATTTCACAGCAAGCCCCTGTTGGCTCCCAGTGCTGCCATAGCTCTCTGCGGTTATTTGGGTTGTCTGTCCTTGAGGCCCCCTTTGTCCCAGCTAAGTATTCAAAAGCCACCAGCTTGAAATCTCGTCCTGATACAGGCGAAACCTTGGGTAAATATTGGCATCTCCCACCATAAACTTTTGTACAAAAAAAAAAAAAAAGGTTTAGCTCTGCAATGTAATTGTGAAAGAGCTTGTTCCTTTCCCTCCGTAATATTGCATAACTGCAGCTGAGTGTGAAGGGAAAACAAGTGCATACGTCTGTCTTTTCCCTTATGCATTACCTTCAGAGAAAGGACATGGTTTCTATTACATCTCTGGCTGCAACAGATGGAGTAAGATGTGGTTTTTTTCCTGCGTATGACTATAACTTCTTAAAAGCTGCCTTCCCAAGTTGATCAAGCAAGTCATGAAAAATGGTCTGTTTATAAAAATGATGATTCTGATTGAGTTAGAGCACTGTAAGGCAGGCAGTACTGTCCCTAAAGAGAGAAAAAGAAAGGCTTTATGGAGAAATATCTTGTTTTCCTAATAGCTTGGTTTGGAAACAAGTTTATAAAACATAGTAAAATTCCCCAGGGGCTTCAGGACTGCAGTGTTTCAAAACAGTCACATTTACCTTGACCTTACAGTTGTAGGATAAGGAAAGATTGCCTTCTTTTTAGCCCCAGGAATAGAATACTTGGCATCTATGTAGCACTTGAAGTCTTAATAGCTCTAGAACCATGAACCAAGAATCCTCGCAGCCCAAACAGAGCAACAGGTTCAGACACCTTTACCAGCCCCTGCATTACGCCTCTTTCCTCGTCTCTGCCTGAACAGAGAGCCTGCCCTGTGGGGCTTTTGCCTGCCAGGGTCAGAAGTTAGCAGCAAGAGTCCAGCCGGCTACTGAGAGACACCAGCCAGTCAAACAAAACCCAGCCTGTTTCATGTCGGTTGCAACAAACAACTTGGATTTTGATCATATTCAAAGTATTGTTAAGGGCTACTGAGCAGAGAGACAGGATTTTCATTTCTTTGGAGTTTTTTTTTGAGATGTGACAATCACATTTTGTAATCCTGTTGTCTGCTTTTAAACCTTAGGAAGATCTTGGTTCCCACCTCTCACCAGCTTATTATGCAAATTACTTGAGGAAGAAACCATGGAAAGGAGAGGCAGGCACCAGTAAGTGAACAAACTGGAGTGACCAGACCCTGTCAGGTTTTAACATGGATCTCTCCTATCTCTTGCTCTCCTCACTAATGTCCTGGAATTTTTATTTTAGTATTTTGACTCAGCAAATTAATGTGAAAGTGGCTGAGTATAAGGCTAGCAAGAGAGATTTCTTAGTGTCAGTTCTGAAAAGTGTCAGCGCATTATTTCCTTGACTACAGCACCAAGGCAGAAAGTTCCTTACTGGCTTCATGATCACTAAAGGCAAACTAAACAAGTGAAAACTGCATTTTTCTTACCAGAGGGTGAGTCAATGTCCATCCAGCATTCTCATGCTCAACCAGAATACAAAATTCTCATAAAATAGGGTAAAATGTGGACATTGACATGTTCCTGAAGCTCTCATCTCCTTCTCCACCAGACCCATATTAGAAAAATGGCTCGCCTTCTCTCCCTGAATGGCAGAGCACGATGGTGGTTGGCTGCGTGAAAAAAACCCACTGCCTCCAAACTGGGAGAGCCCATTGTCTACTGAGAGGGCTTCAGGAAGCTTCGTGGGGTGTTGCCTGTTGCCCAAGCACTCTGTAGGTAAAGACCAGTGGAGGGGAATGAAGTCAAAGGAAAGTGCATTTTAAGGAGAGTTCACTCGGGGAAGACAAAGTGGGAGATGATGATAATAAGAGTAATAGTAATAGTAACAATAGCCTTCTAGCATAGCCAGGAAGCATTTATCTAAACAAACGAGTCCACAGCAGTACGGACTGTAAGATACATCTGTCATTCCACAGTCCTGGTGACTAGACCTTGCACCTCATTTTTGCTCCTAGGTATGTCTTTTTAGTTGTATACTTTTAACCATTGGTTTAGATTTATAGCAACTTAGAACACTGGGATCTCAAATCATGATGGGAACGCCTCAGATATTAACTCAATATGGATATTAACCTTCAATTATAATGCACTGTTTTACCCAACTGAACCATTACATGGGATTTTTTAAAACAAAGACTACCATTGAAAAAAAAAAGAGCATTTTTTTTCATACTAACTCCCTTTTCCAGATGTAAGACACCATTTTCCAAAGCAATGAGTATAAAAATAAAAAATTGCCAGGTCATCTTATGCATTATATAGTACTTAACTGAGAAGAATAGACATCAACTATAGATTTAAAAACTCAGTAGATCCTTGGGAGCTGCTACGTAATCTTACGAATGCAATTATGATTCAAAGCAAATTTTAAAATCAATGTCTTTATGACTCATCAGCAGCAACACATCCCTCAGAAGAGAAGGCTGACAATGAAGTTAACTGATGGATGCCTCTCCTATAATGCTGCTCAGGGCAAATTATTTTACAGCACATTCCAAAGTGCTGAGTAGCCCGGAGAGAGGCCAACCCCCTTTGTGATTCCCCTGGGAATCAATCCAGAAAAAGGTGGAACTCACCAGTAAAAAATTTGACTTGCTGAATAAACTGTTACATTTTTCTCAGTCAGATCCTCTATATCCACCAAAAGGAGGGTGCTGCAGTTAAACCTTCCCAGATTAAATCAAATGGCAAAAAGAGCTGTGCCACGGAACTAAAAGTGTGTGAGTTCATCATGCTTTTACCAACAGGCAGAGGCTATATTGTGAAAACCTCTTGAAAACCTTGTGGACTCCATCTGTAAACATAACGGTGGACAGTAGCATAGCTTAATCCTTCAAGGAATTCCTTTAGCCTAGTGAGCTTTGACAGTCTTCTGCAGATCTACAGGAAGTTATAGTTTGACTTTTTCCATACATAACATGTGCCTGGTAGTCAGCCTTTTTGTGATCGTTTCTTTCCACAGCTGTGTCCTTTAGATCATAACAGAGGTTGTAGACTGTCTAATTTGTAACCAGTTTTTCCATGAAATAATTTTGGGTTGCCCTTGTGTCATTCTGAAAGGACTGGGTGCAAAACACTCTGTGGATGGGGAGGTGGATGCCAACAGGGTATGTCCTTAAGCGGAGCACATCACCTCAAAGAAGTTGAAACCATCCTGAAGCCTCTGCATTCAGAGTCAGAAAGTGGAATTATCCTTTTCCTTACACCGCTCAGTGAAAAACCCCACCAACTAAGAAGGATAAACAAGGACTTTCCTTCAATATAGAAGAAGTCTGTGGATGTTGGAAGTCTGGCTGGGTGCTTCCCATGATAGTGGTATCTCTTGTTACTAAAATAATGGTGAGGTAATCCCAGTTAATGGAGGATTTTCAGTTTAGCAGCTCCTGCCAATGAGCACATACGGCATAGTCTATAACAGAGCATGGCACCAAGTTGGAGAAAGTCATGAGTCATTGCTGGGCCCCACAAGGCAGACAGCAGATGAGAACTAAATCCTCATCCCAGAGCTGTTTTTTCTGCCAAGGATTACAAGCAGGGAGTCTGGCAAGGCTGAGGTGGTGTTGGCAGGTCACTCCCCAGGGATTCACAGGGGTGGCACCCTATTTCTGTACCAACATGTCCAGATAGAGCAGAGCAGGGTCCCCTGAAAGACAGCCTGCAGAGAGTCCCTAGTGGGAACAGCCTGACAAGTCTGTCTTCTGCCCAAAGCACAAGTCCTGGGACACCTGATGACAGCACCTGAAGTTCAGTTAAATATCTGCAGACAGACGTCACTAAAACATCTAGATGGAACCACAAAATAGGGCAAATTTTAAAGAAAAGTGATCTCCAATACTCTGGCAAGCTTTATGTAGAGGTATCTCACATGGAGAGGTTAAGCTGGGAAGGCTTGCCATGGCTATACGATCTAGAAGGGCTCCATTGGCAGCAATGTCATTGTCATTACTCAAAAATATAGTGTCCCAAATCCACAAAGATCAGGTTGCTCAGAACCCTGTCCAACCTGACCTTGAATGTTTCCAGGGATGGTGCATCTACCACCTCTCTGGATAACCTGCTCCAGTGTTTCACCACCCTCACTGTAAAAAATTTCTTCCTTATATGTAGTCTAAAACTACCCTCTTTTAGTTTAAAACCATTACCTCTTGTCCTATCGCAACAGGCCCTGCTAAAATGTTTGTCCCCATCTTTCTTATAAGCCCCCTTTTAAGTACTGGAAGGCCACAATAAGGTCTCCCCAGAGCCTTCTCTTCTCCAGGCTGAAGAACCCCAGCTTTCTCAGGTTGTTCTCATAGGAGAGGTGTTCCAGCCCTCTGATGGTGATCATTTTTGTGGCCCTCCTCTGGACCCTCTCCAACAGGTCCATGTCTTTCCTGTGCTGAGGGCTCCAGAGCTGGAATCAGTGCTCCAGGTAGGGTCTCACCAGAGCAGAGTAGAGGGGCAGGGTCAGCTCCCTCGACCTGCTGGCCACGCTTCTTTTGATGCAGCCCAGGATATGGTTGGCCTTCTGGGCTGTGAGTGCACATTGTCACTCATGTCCAGCTTTTCATCCACCAATACCTCCAAGACCTTCTGAGCAGGGCTGCTCTCAATCCCTTCATCCCCCAGCCTCTACTGATACTGGAGGTTGCCCCAGCCCAGGTGCAGGACCCTGCACTTGGCCTTCTTGAACCTCATGAGGTTTACATGGGCTCACTTCTTGAGCTTGTCCAGGTCCCTCTGGATGGCATCCCGTCCCTCAGACATGTCAACCACACCACTCAGCGTGGTGTCTGCAAACTTGCTGAGGGTGTACTTGGTCCCACTGTTTATGTAGTTGATGAAGGTATTAAATAGTACCGGTCCCAGTACAGACTCCTGAGGGACACCCCTCGTCACCGATCTCCATCTGGACATTGAGCCATTGATCACGACCCTCCAGATGCAACCATCCAAACAATTCCTCACCCATTGAATCCATACCTCTCCAATTTAGAGAAAAGGATGTTGTGGGGGACTGTGTCAAAGGCCTTATAGAAGTCCAGATAGGTGACATCCATAGCTCCTCCTTTGTCCACGGGTGTAGTCACTCAGTCATACAAGGTCACTAGGTTGATCAGGTAGGACTTGCCACTGGTGAAGCCATGCTGGCTTTCTCAAACCACCTCCCTGTCCTCCATGTGCCTTAGCATAGCTTCAAGGAGGATCTGTTCCATGATCTTCCCAGGTACAGAGGTGAGGCTGACAAGTCGGTAGTTCCCAGGGTCCTCCTTTCTACCCTTTTTAAAAATGGGTGCAATATTTCCCTTTTTCCAGTCACTGGGGACTTCACCTGACTGCCATGACCTTTCAAATATCATAGACTGGCTTGGGTTGGAAGGGACCTTTAAAGATTGTCCAACCCCCCTGCCATAGGCAGGAATATCTTTCACTAGATCAGGTTGCTCAAAGTCCTGACCAGCCTGACCTGGAACACTTTCAGGGATGGGGCATGCACGACTTGCCCAGGCAACCTGCTCCAGTGTCTCACCACCCTCATGACCGTTGGCAGTTCTATCAGACTGCTTTCATGTGCTGTGTGCCCTGGCCCCTCACCATCTCAAAGGACCTGGGCTGGACCTACATCCCACACATCAGTGTCTTTCCCAGACTGGGGAGACCAGGAGGGGACAGAGGAGTCCAGATGCAGTCGCTTAGAGTACCAAATAAGAGATGTTTACTGGTTTTTTTATTGTTTTATTGTTTTTTTTAATTGTTTATTGCCAGTCTTAAAAAGAACTCCTAGTGAAGCATCTAGAAGGCCAGCACTTTTTCCTGGCAGAACAGCAGTCTTGTCCTGCTCCAGAGGAACAGCAGTCTAACTTCTTTGCTTGACTTGTTGCTCTTCTTTGTGCACTGCCATGGAGTGTCTGGCTTCATCTTCATCACACATCGAGCAGCTTTCTTGTCCTCAGACCGAAGAAACCCCACCTCCAGGCCCCAGGGAACTTGGTGTCCCTCTCACGGATGACTGCTGTTGCCCAGGGCACAGCAGCCTGGCAGAAGCCAAGTTGTCCCATCCCCTGTTGTTGGGGCTCAGAGCAGAGAGATGGCACCCCTTCAGGAGGGGTGGGAGATATGAAAGAAGGGCTCACACCACCCGCGGCAATCAAAAAAGTAATTGCTAATTGCCAGGAGATGTAATGGGTGAGCCTGCAGGATGGCCAGGTGCAGAGGCTGCGCCTCCCAGCTAATGCCGGGGGCGGAGGCTGGGCCGATGGTATGGCACTGTCTGGGTGCTCCTGCAACGCCACTGCCGTAGCGTCACAGAGGGGAGCCCTGGCACGGTGTAGCAGTGCCAGGGGAGCCATGCTGGAGGTGGATCCACTTTCATCGGTTCTTCTTGATCTTCAGGTGGATCCATCTCCATCGGCTCAACACCATCAGCCACATGAGCGATGGCCGTCTCTACCGTAGAGCTGATGGTGTCCTGCCTCTGGCGCTGTCTCCTCTTCCTCTGCGGCTCCTGCAGCCATCTCTCTTCTCTGCCACTCAAAGGTGGGAAGCCACCTGCCTTGCTGATCTGGGACCTCTTGCTTCCAAGCATTCTTGGCATGAGAGCGCCTCAGCGAATTGTGGGCCAGCTGCCGGGGTCCCTGTATTTATAGAGCCCAGAAAAAATGGCAGTGAGGTGGCTCGTGACATCAGGAGTCCACTGGATAGCAATGGATGCAGCCAAAGATGGATGTACTGTGAACTGGGGGGCCTGTGGCCTGAAAGATCCCCTGCTGTGGGAGGAGGAGGAGGGTCAGGAAGGCTGAGGGCCCCTTTACTGGGGATCACTCCCCTGCGCCACTCTGCTGCCCCTTGGGCACAGGGATTGCCCTCCACCTACCCTCACGTGTCCTGGGCTCCAGCCCCCTACTCATGCCGTGCCTGGAGTCCCCTGCTGGCAGCAGTAGGGGGGTTAGGCGTCCTCAGTGACCCCCCACCAACCCAGCTCCCTGCAAGTGGCACAGTCCCCTGCAGCTGACAGCAGCTGCGAGGGGGGGAAGAATCCAGAGATCCCGCTGACAGGAAAAGGAGACCCAGGTGGCCTGTACAAGGCCTGCCTGCACTCCGTAAAAGAACTGCTGATTGCCAAGTGTTGCATGGGTCCCCCATCCCTGCCCCTGCAGCATGGAGAGGTGCCATCTCCTCTGCATGCAGCCCCGAGGGAGAGGGGAGAGGGGAGTGGGCTGCTGCGCTGGTGTGATGTGAGGGCTCTGCCGGGGGGCCACCGAGGTCCCTGTGGCCTGGAGGTGGTGGGGTTTCTTTTCAAGTCTGAGGTTTACCCTTGCACTATTCTCAGTTTTAAGGACAAATCTCCCTGCTTATATTTATTTCTTTATTTAATTAATTAATAAGAAGGGGGAGACATGTATCCTGGGAAAGACCTTAATAGTGTGTGCATTCTTAGTGTGTGCATTCTTAATGCCTTGGCTTGGGAGTTGTTACAAATTTCTAAGTAGATGCAACTACTGCCTCCCATTGCTATGAGAGTGCAGACTATGGGTCATAATTGCGGTTCACAAAATTTCCTCTGAAATAGGCGTGATGTTTTCAGGAATAGTGTGGTGCATGCCTGCCTTGCATCATCTTCTGCACTGGGCAGTTAGTGAACATCTGAGAGAATGCTGAGCGTCCTACCCTGGTGCGGCCCTCAGATTACTATCCATTATTGATTTTTAACGTAGGCAGCGACGAAGTTGCAACAAGAAGTCTGAGGGCAATAGAGAGAGACTTCAGGGCCTTGGGACAACTGGTTAAGGGATCAGGAGCACAAGTAGTGTTCTCCTCTATCCTTCCAGTTGCAGGGAAGGATGAGGGAAGAAACAGGAAGAGCCAGCAGATCAATACCTGGCTTTGAGCATGATGTCACCAGGAGAATTTTGTGTTTTTTGATCATGGGTTAGTGTACATGACACCAGGCCTACCGTCAACAGATGGGGCACACCTGTCTCAAAGGGGGAAAAAGATCTTTGCACAGGAGTTAGCAGAGCTCATTGAAAAAGCTTTAAACTAGAGTCAAAGGGATAAAACCAGTCTTGCTAGAGATAAGCCTGGGGGCAGAATGCCAATGTTTGAGGAACAGTGTGCTAGTGAGGTCCTTTGGCCTGCCGTCTCAGTGGAGGTAGGGTATGGAGATCCATATGGCAGCAAAGATGCAAGGGTTATTGATGTGTTAGAAGCCATGGAAGTGCCTGAGAATGGTCACATAGGAATTAGGGCTTCTCCCTGCAAAAGGGTGACAGGATCAATAGCCTAGCTGAAGTGCTTCTAGACCAGTGTATGCAGGTGGGGCAACAAACAGGAGGAGCTGGAAGCTATTGTGCACCAGGAAAACTGTGATATAGTTGCCATCACAGAAGAATGATGGGATGACTTGCACAACAGGAGTTCTGTAATGGAAGTCTATAAACTCTTCAGAAGGAATAGGCAAGGAAGGAGAGGCGGTGGGATAGCCCTGTATGTTAGGGAGTGTTTTGAGATTAATGATGGTGATGACAGGGTTGAGTGTTTATGGGTAAGAATCAAAGGGAAGGCAAACAAGGCAAATATCATGGCAGGAGTCTGTTACAGACCACTCAACCAGGATGAAGAGGCAGACAAAATATTCTGTAGCACCTGGGAGAAGTTGCACAATCACTAGCCGTTGTTCTCCTGGGGCACTTCAACGTACCAAATGTCCGCTGGAAGTACAATACAGGAGAGAGGAAACAGTCTAGAAGGTTCCTGGAGTGTGTGGAAGATAACTTCCTGACACAGCTGGTGAGTGAGCCAACTAGGGAAGGTACGCCACTGGACCTGTTGTTTGGGAACAGAGAAGGACTGGTGGGTGATGTGATGGTTGGAGTCTGTCTTGGGCACAACAATCACAAAATGATAAGAGGTTTCAATTCTTGGAGAAGTAAGGAGAGGGGGCAGCAGAACTGCTACCTTGGACTTTCAGAGGGCAGACTTTGGCCTGTTTAGGAGACTCATTGACAGAGTCCATTGGGAGGCAGTCCTGAAGGGCAAAGGAGTCCAGGAAGGCTGGACATTCTTCAAGGACATCTTAAAGGCTCAGGAGCAGGCCGTCCCCATGTGTCAGAAGACAAGCTGGTGAGGAATAAGACCAGCCTGACTGAACAGACAGCTTTGGCTGGAACTTCAGCAAAGAAGGAGAGTTCATGACCTTTAGAAGAAGGGGCAGGCAACTCAGGAGGACTACAAAGAGGTTGTGAGGTTATGCAGGGAGAAAATTACATGGGCCAAAGACCAACTAGAGCTTAATCTGGCTACTGCTGTGAAAGACAATAGAAATGTTTCTATAAATACATTAGCAACAAAAGGAGGGTTAAGGAGAATTTCCATCCTTTATTGGATGTGGGGGAAACATAGTGACAAAGGATGAGGAAAAAGCTGAGGTACTTAGTGCCTTCTTTGCCTCAGTCTTTAATAGTAAGACCAGGTGTTTTCCATGTATCCAGCCCCCTGAGCTGGAAGACAGGAATGGGGAGCAGAATGAAGCCCCCATAATCCAAGGGGAAATGTTTAGTGACCTGCTACACGACTTGATGCACACAAGTCTATGGGCCAGATGGGATCCACCGAAGGGTACTGAGGGAGCTGGCAGAAGTGCTCACAAAGCCATTTTCCATAATTTTTCAGCAGTCCTGGCAAACCGGGGAAGTCCTAGTTGATTGGAAGTCAGCAAATGTGATGCCCATCTATAAGAAAGGCCAGAAGGAGGATCTGGGGAACCACAGGCCTGTCAGTCTGACCTCAGTGTCAGGGAAAGTGATGAAGCAGCTCATCTTGAGTGCCATCAGGCAGCAAGTACAGGACAGCCAGGTGATCAGGCCCAGTAACCATGGGTTTCTGAAAGGCAGGTTATGCTTGACTAACCTGATCCTCTATGACAAGATGACACACTTAGTGGATGAGGGAAAGGCTGTGAATGTTGTCTATCTAGACTTTAGTAAAGCCTTTGACACTGTTTTCCACAGCATTCTCCTGGAGAAGCTGGCTGCTCATGGCTTGGATGAGCGTACTCTTTGCTGGGCAGTGGCTGGATGGATGGGCCCAAAGGGTGGTGGTGAATGGAGTTAAATCCAGTTGGAAGCTGGTCACAAGTGGTGTTCCCCAGGGTTCAGTACTGGGGCCTGTTCTCTGTAATATTTTTATCAATGGTCTATACAAGGGGATTGCCTGCCCCCTCAGTAAGTTTGCAGATTACGCCCAGTTTGGCGTGAGTGTTGATCTGCTTGAGGGTAGGAAGGCTCTACAGAAGGATCTGGACAGGCTGGATTGATGCGCTGAGGTCAGCTGGATGAGGTTCAACAAGGCCAAGTGCCAGGTCCTGCACTGGGGTCACAACAATGCCATGCAGCACTATGGGCTTGGGGAAGAGGGGATGGAAAGCTGCCCGGCAGAAAAGGACCTGGGGGTGTTGGTCAACAGCCAGCTGACTATGAGCCAGCAGCGTGCCCAGGTAGCCAAGAAGGCGAACAGCATCCTGGCTTGGATCAGAAATAGTGTGGCCAGCAGGACTAGGGAAGTGATCGTCCCCCTGTACTCAGCACTGGCGAGGCTGTACCTCGAGTACTGTGTTCAGTTTTGGGCCCCTGACCACAAGGAAGATGTTGAGGTGCTGGAGTGTGTCCAGAGAAGGGCAACGAAGGTGGTGAAGGGTCTTGAGCACAAGCCTTATGAGGAACATCTGAGGGAGCTGGGGTTGTTTAGCCTGGAGAAAAGGAGGCTGAGGGGAGATCTTATCGCTCTCTACAACTACCTGAAAGGAGGTTGTAGAGAGGTGGGTGACAGTCTCTTCTCCCAAGTGACAAGTGATAGGACAAGAGGAAACAGCCTCAAGTTGCTCCAGGGGTGTTTTAGATTGGATATTAGGAAAAATTTCTTCACTGAAAGGGTTATCAAGCATTGGACCAGGCTGCCCAGGGAAGTGGTGGAATCACTGTGCCTGGAGGGATTTAAAAGCTGTGTAGATGTGGTGCTGAGGGACCTGATTTAGTGGTGGACTTGGCAGTGCTAGGTCAATGGTTGGACTTGAGGATCTTAAAGGTCTTTTCCAACCTAAATGATTCTGTGATTCTATGGTTTCCTGGGGCACGTGGAGGGAGGCTGACTTATGTTCACAGCCTTCTGGGGAGTGTCCCTTGGAGATCTCAGATGAAAACCTATCTGGCCCCAGATAAGTCAGCATCACAATAGGCTTCATTACAAATAGGTGAAGAATGAGGTAAAGACTACTGGGAACCGTGCTTCAGATACATGTGGATACCTCTGAGCACACAGCCGGCTTGGCAGGACCCCAGCAGTCAGCAGGGAATGGCGGTGGCTCTGCCCACCTCCACAACTCACCTGGTGTGTCACTGGTATGGCAGCCACCATAATCAGAGGTAACTTCTCCTTTGTGATGATTGATGCTGCCTGAGGATAGCGGTGACTGGGAGGATTTCTTAACAAGACCGCAGCTGAGTTTGTTTTTACCTGCAGTAACCTTTATTTCCCTACATTTCCTTTCTGGCATACATGTGATGGCAATGTGTAAGAGTGTGAGGAGCAAGATGAGCCTCCAAAAGCAGACTTTGACACACACATGGGGATGTGGAAACCTTGTTTTGTGGTGGAGCCACCTCAGGAACGCAGCGCCGCATTTTTTGTTTATTCACAGTGTACGCAGTGCTGAGGCCTCATGCTGGTCTCCACTTCTTGCTAGCTCTTCAGCAGCTCACCAGGGCCAGCTGGTGATAGCTAATTGCAATCAGCAGGTGAGAAATGCAGCATTTCAGCAACAGAATTGTCTCTGGCTCTGGGACGCATTCTGGGAATCGGGGAGCGCCCGGTAAAAGAAAGGGAGATGGCTTAAACCTGAACTTCTGTGAAAAGCATTACTTGAGAAAGACATCAATGCACAGCACAAATCACATTTGTTTCTACTGGAAGTTATAACGGAACAGTTTAGTGTTAAGAGATGTGAATCTTTCAGCACTCACCTCTGGTGTTTTCTAGTTGCAGTCTAACATCACTTGATGCCTCTGTAACATGGCTTTTTTCTGTAAGCATCCTTCTGAAGCTCAAAGGGCAGCGAGGGTATAAAGAACGTCTTCCACTTGGGCCAGCAGTTCAAATATGTCCCAGAGTCTCAGTGTCTGAAAGGTGCCTACTGACATTGGCTATCAGCCGGTGGCCTCAAGTGGTGGGCAGTTTTCCACTTTGCCGTGGGTGTTGTTTGGGAACCTGTGATGCCAAAGCCAATTTATGGCGCAAGCGTGTAGTCTGTATCTTGTAGCAGTGACTGCTTTCAGATGGTTTTGTCTGAGCTAAAGATATCTCTACCATCTTGTCAGTCAGAGCCCGCAGCAGAGGAAACAGTGATTAAATCTGCAAGGAGAATTTGCTGCTTTCTCACCCTGAGAAGTAGATCCTTAGAGGTCAAGGTTGAGTCACAAAAGCTGAGAAACTTGCCAGGCAGCAATGTAAGCTTCTCTGTTGATAAATTCCGGAGGACTTCCATTTCCATGGCTAGCAATATAGTATCTTGACAGGTGCTCAGTTATCACAGCAGTAGGTATGTTGCAGGACATAGAAAGCTATGGATGACGGATACATGTTTGAGCAGCTCTACATTTTAACAGGGTATTGTGAACCTAGCATTCTTCTGAGGTAGATGAGTTGGCCATTTCTAGGTGGTTTAATCAATGAGAAGGAAGATTTCAGTCCTGCAAAAAAAAGACACCACCTTCTTCCAAAAGAAATCCCACATTACCTCTCATGTAGGGACAGCCAGTATAGCAGATATGTGATATTAGCGTATGTGCTGAGCAGTTCCACATCGGTGATGCTGCATGCAGCTGCTGAAATGAAAAAGCATCGAGCAGCCTGGGAACAATGGGAAAGATACCTGGATTCTTCTACAGTGAGCAGCAAGTCTGTGTTTATTTGTTTGCAATTGTGCCAATGTTATGGGATCGTCAAGGGCAAATTCTGCTAGATACAGATCAGTGCATGGGCAGAAAAAGCAATTAACATTTTATTATCATCCCGTTCATATGCAATTAAAGTAGAGTTGATTCCCCTTCAGATAAAGATGCATAAATAAGTAGAGACCAGATTTGTGTCCTAAAGTAGACAAAGGTTTGCTGAAAGTCGTAAAACATCACCTGTCAATTCAGTCGCTCAGACTGAGATGCTGCAGGAAGAGGTGACTGAGACAAGCAGAACACATGGGAAACGGCAAGCCAAACGGTGAGATAGGATGCATACAGCTTGTTTTGTTGTTTCAGGACCCGATTTTAATTGCTGTGGGTTTACAGATTAACAAAACAATACATTTCTTCCAAAGAAACAGCTGTTTGGTGAGTAATTTTAATCACAACCTGGCGATAACCTCCCATGGGACTTCATCTGAGTTGCCAAATAACTTTTTTAACAAAGAGTAAAGATGGTCACGAGACTGTAGCTAGAGAACTGAACAAGTGGAAAAAATTGTGTAAATTGAAATGCAGCTCAGTCCTTTGCATGCATATCTCTGCGTAGAGCAAAAGGCTGGAGAACACAGATCACTTTGTCACGAGAATACAGCCAGTACCAGTATACACACAATCACTATTGCTGACCATCAGCTGGTGCGAAACGGCACAGCGCATTTGATGCCAATTGATTGCACCCCAGCATGCCACCCATTAAGCTGTTAATTGAAGCACTCAGTTTGGATATGCTGGTTTGAGGCAGCCCCCACTGCTGAAATCACTGGCAAATAGCTGGAATCAGGCACTTCTTGGGTCAAACTAGATATTGGTCACTTAGCCTGACATTAATTGTCCTGGCAACCACACGCTGCAAAAACAGACTTCTGCCTGTCTAGGCTAAACAGTGCTAGTGACACTCCCTAAAAATCAGACAACCTGTCTGGTGAAAGCTTTTAGAGCCTTTCACAAGCTGCAAAAGAGCACATAAGTGATCGAAGGCGGTAGGGTGGGTGCATTATTGTTCTCATTAGAGCATCATCTGCCAATTTATTGCAGCAAGAAGCCAGGAAATGCAAAGCCTTCTCTCTGTAAAAAAAGCCCACGCTGTACTCTTTATTAACGTTTAAGATGTTCAGGGGCTGGGCACGGGCGTGCTGTGGATGTGGCCCTTGCTGAAGCCTGGCTCTCTGTAAGAGCAAAGGGAGGCAGAGCAGAGGGCTACGAGGTGGCCATAATAAAGAACCCAGCACATGGCCACAGCGAGGGCTCCTGAGGGCACCACAGGCACCAGCTCAGAGCCCGGACTCTCTGATAATGTAAAGCACATGGACTTCCCAGGATTTCATTATAATGAAGAAATGCAGATTCTCATCAGACCGTTAATTTTTATGCATTAAAAAAACACATCACTGTCTTAGACACATGCTTCCAGCCACGCATTTATTTGATAAGGTGGACTGATTTTTCCCCATCATCACTTACTTATGGCCTAGATCCTGTTGCCTTTGAAGTGTGTGGTTTCTGTAGTATAGGATCAAACATCTTAGAAGCTCTTGAATTAGAAGAATCCCATGCTGCTCTTCTAAAAACTGTCCATCCACATGCAGCCATCTGGCTCCCATCCTTGTAATGGACAGGCTAACAGTTTTGCTTGACATATGCGGATGGAAGGAATCCTGTTACTTGGGAAGCAGGGGAGTTGTTGAGTCATTCATTTACAACAAAATTTGTGGTATAATCAGCAGTTCATCCCATGACTGCTAGAGACCAGGACTTTGGTAGACCCTGTGCAGTAACAACAGGTAACCCTAGTTTTGTTCCTTACTATACAACCTAAATGGGGAGTGCAGGTTATAGTGGTGTGAGCTGCTCTGGGCACCCGCTCAATCCCTGCTGGCATCAGCTGATTGCAGGAGCATTGGAGGTGTCACTCCCCAGCTGGTGAGAGCAGCTGCAAGACTCGGTGGCTTCACTGACCCTTCTGGGGCCAGGTTTGGCTGCAGTTCGGCAGCAGCAAGACCTGGGAAACTCATTGGGAGCTCTGCATACTATTGTTATAGAGATGCAACACTTTAATAAAGCCCTGTGATGCTGTGAAGAGCCGTGTGTGCTACGCGTGTGACTCTTTTTACATGCTAGGGAGGATGTGGGATTTATACAAGCAGGAGCAGCTATTCCACCTCTAAAAAGAATCTTAAGTTTTCATGTTTAGGGGGGTGGTATACATTTGGCCCACTCTCAGATAGACCTCAGATGTCTTGAGGTGGACCTGAATCCTCTCGCCTCTTTGCTTTCTCCGCTGTAGCAGCCCACCTCCTAGGAGGGTAGGAAACTGGGGGAGCAGGGGAAGAATGGCCAGGCTGTCCTGATGAGCTGAGGATCCCCAGTCTCCCGCTCTGCTGCTCTGAGCCCAGCCAAATCTATCCAGTGAAACCTGGCCGCCCGCCAGCGTCTAATGGGCAGCGACACACGGCAGCTCATGCTCTGCTGAGCCACCCCGGGGAAGGGAAATCCCAATACATTCAAATCCTTCCCACCATTACACTTAGAAGCACGAAGCAATGCAGGGGACTGCTCTGTGGTACAGCACTGATCTAATAGCATGTCATTTCGCAGCAGTGCAACCGCGGGCTGATGGGCAGGGATGGACTACACAAACCTTTGCAAAAAATAAGGGTGAGAAGACACTTGCAGGAGGGATCGTAAATGCTTTACCAACACTGCAGCCCTGCACCAGGCTTCAGAGTGCTGCTGGCACTGGAAAATGCGCAGGTCATCGAAACCTGGGAAGGAGCTTCTGAAGCGGCCTCCGTGGCTGTGGAGGGCAGGCCATCCAGCCCTCCCCTAGCAGTGCGTCCTGCCCGGCTTGCAGAAGAAATAAACTGCCTGGCTGCCTGCAAAAGCATCTCCTCCTGGGGAAGGCACTGGGTAGCTCCAATTTAACCACCACCTCCCAGGGGAGGCTGGGATCCCAGGCACCTCAGCAAATCCAGGCTTAAATGTTTCTAGGTTTTTGAAGTTTTGCCGGCCAGTCCTTTTCCTTTGAGTCTGTAGACGAGAGAGAGAGCGAGAGAGAGCAGAGAAAACAGATGGTTTGACTAAACAAAGGTCAGACTCACTGCTCAAGAGGCAGCAGACCTGTGTCCTTCTGCACTGAGCAGTGTAACACTGTCAGGTCACGCAGCTAGGGAGTCCCCTTGGGAAGGTGAAAGCGTTACCCCTCCGATGCAATTCCTATCTTTTATGAAAGCATGCACAAACACACACAAATTGAGCAATTAGATAATACTCAGATAGCTGGCACCTTTTAAGTGCCTCAGATAATATCAGGCAGTAAAAGCAGCAGAACCTCCTGCTTAAAACATCCTAGGGGTGAAAAACCGTGCCCTGAACAAGAAAACCTAGTTTTTAGCTGTGTACCTGATCCTATTGCCAAATGAAGAGTACAGGGTCAGCAAACACGCACGAGAGAGCCAGGTAGGTAACTAGCACTGGCTACTCCAGCAACCAGACCTACTAGGGCAAAGGAAAGCTAAAACTCGTTGCTTGCATCGCATCAAAGACAGAGCTAAGCCGAAACAAGAGCAAGCTGCACAATCACGTTACCCAAAGTTATCTTTTGCTTCTCATCCTTTAAGAAGAAGGAAGCGTTTTTTTTCCTATCTAACAATGGCTATAGCCAAACTGTAAAGCTCATGGGGGAACAAATGAAATACCATATTATTTCAGTAGAGCAGACATCACAAATTACTTTCTTACCTTGTATAATGTCAAATTAGTTGAAAAAAATAGATCAAGCTACTCTTAAGTACAGTGATTAAAGTGATCAAAGGCTCATAACAGCACAGAGAGTGCAGCAAGGTTGTAGATGCGCTCTAAAATCTGGAAGATGGAAGATAACAACAAGAGGCAAGGAGAAATGTAAACGATCATTTTGCAAATGCTCACACTGAATTCCAAAAATCATCACAAATCTGGACTTTGGGACTTAACCTCAGGCTTCAGTTTCAGGCTTTGTTTTTCCAAAGCAAGGCAAGGCTTGGAGAAAGAGGTAATATTCTGTCTTCTGACCTTCAATCATCTTGGCTACAAAATACTGTTATGCCATTATTCTAGATGCTCATCAATATTCTGAAACATAAGGAAGTCCTGCGCAGGTTTAAAAGACCCAGGCCAATTTCTGTGTCAGCATTCAAACCAACCTTCAGTTTTTCTTCTAAAGTCTACCAGTAGCCATCCACTTCTCTGTCTGGAATAGAAGGATGGATCTCATTACTTCCCTATATCTCATATTTATCTTCACAGTGCTACTGTGTGGAGCAAATGCTAAGTACACATGTGGAACAACCCCACGTAAAGGTCAAAGCCTGGACTTTTCATAGGTCCCTTCAGGCACCTAGCAGAAGTGCCTAAGCTAGCAGACTAAATTTTCTGTGTAGTCCATGGAGAAATATGGGCAACACAGGAGGGTAATTTATTCAGGCTCCCAGCTGCCTTCACTGGCCCTCAAGGCAACGCAGCTTCCTGATTTAGACCATGCTCCTATCACAGGGGCTTCCAGTGAGACAGCAAGAATTACGTGCAATAAACCCAGACCTGAGTGACTCAGCCAGTGTCATACTGGGAGCCTGTGGCAGATCAAAATTTAAACCCATGTTTCCCTGGATCCTAAACTATTCCATATAATAAATTTTTTTTTTTATTTTGACTCTTACCTCAGCAAGGTGGTAGATTAGTTCCT
This sequence comes from Chroicocephalus ridibundus, assembly GCF_963924245.1. Classification (NCBI taxonomy): domain Eukaryota; kingdom Metazoa; phylum Chordata; class Aves; order Charadriiformes; family Laridae; genus Chroicocephalus; species Chroicocephalus ridibundus. The sequence continues at coordinate 95,704,884 of NC_086284.1, read as the reverse complement.
CTTGGAAATTTAGGTTTGTCCAAGTTAAAAATCTGCAAGGAACAACCAAGTGAAAACTGTGACAAATGACAGTCACAGTGTCCGTAAGAATCCTCTTGTATAGCCCACAGAAACAGGAGAACATGTTTTAAGTTCAATAGACTTGGAGTTAAACCTATGAACCCCATATGAAAAATAATTGGCTGATTTCTTAAAGAAATTCCTCAAATGAATATTATTTTGTGTGAGGTCATTTATTTAAGCAAACAGAGCCAAATGGGTCCTCAATAGATGTAAGCCAGACTCCTCTAGTTTACAGCAGGACTAAATTTGACCCAGGATATTTAATAGGATATTTGATAATCAGGATGTCTGTGTGGGATCTGGAATGATTGCTTCTGCTCTTGGCCTTGTGTTTCTTCAGCAGCTGAAGGGGGAAATTCTACAAAGTTTTCACAGAGATTACTGGAAATTCTGGAGAAGATAAGATTAAGGCTGATGAAATGCATACAAGTATTGTCTTTGGCATCCTCATAAAGTGTTGCAAGAGAGAAACTCATTTTCTGTTTGAAACTAAGCAAAATTGAACCTCAAGGTGCAGTAACATTAAGATTTGCATAGAAAGGGAGACTGCAAACAAGTCAGGAATGAGAAATTTTAACTCAATTTGTTAACCAAAAAAAAAAAAAAGGCTTTGCTCATTTGCATTTTCTGCCCTGCAAAATGTAATTTGGGAAGAAAGGACTCTCCTTTCCTTAATTTCTTACCTAGAAATTTTTTTTCATAAAATGTAGGCAACATTCCTGTCATACCTCTGTTCATTAGCAGATCATCCGGAATCACTCCCGTTACTCCTAAACACCTCCATCCTTCGGAAGCAGGCAGCGGCATAGGTGGAGCACTACTGAGTGTTCACTGTGTGCTGCCCTGGGAGCTTCAGGCTCTCGGTGAGACGTGAAGGCAGTGGAACTGCCTCAAAACTGCTGAGACCGTGGGGCTCCGCAGCGGTTAATATTGTGGGTGCAGGGGAGAGGATGGGGGAGGGAGGTGGTTATTAACAGTTTGCTCTCTCTCTAACGTACAGCTTGCCAAATAATTCAGAATTAGGAGAATTCAGCCTTTTCCTTGACCACTGTTGCAAACGTGGACATTTGTAGGCACGTGGCTGAAGACGTACATATTTTCAGTGTTTACAGCAAAGCGTCTCCATTGCTCGTGTTCTGCTACTGTGAAAGGGAGGGCGATTTTATTTTTCCTGTATGTGTAGCTAACAATTCCAGGAACCCCAGTTCTCCGCCCACTTCCCTTTTTCCCTTTCCTGTCTCCTTTCTTGTGGGATTTGACAATACCAGCCTGAGGCTCTGGGTTACCCTTAACATCACTTCTCCCCCCTTCCTTCCAAACCTTGTAAAAGAATTAAAAAGTGAAATTTGTGGGTTTGTTTTGCAGAGGAAGACCATTGCGCTGCACAGGCTTAGGTGTACGGACACCTTTCTGCACATAGCTGAGCAGAATCCCCTTGATCTCCGCTGTGGCTGTCCGCTGCCCATGTTTCTCCATGGCACTGAACCCCTGTTGTCACTGTTTACCCTTAATACACCTTAGAGTAAGTGAGCCAAACTCTAGTTCCAGCAGAGATAACTTACCCCCCAGCCCTAGCCAAAAAGTGGTGGTAACGTTTTAAAATCTTAATTTTTAAACTAAAAGAGGGTAGATTTAGACTAGATACAAGGAAGAAGTTCTTCACAATGAGGGTGGTGAGACACTGGCACAGGTTGCCCAGAGAGCTGGTGGAGGCCCCATCCCTGGAGACATTCAAGGCCAGGCTTGATGAGGCTCTGAGCAGCCTGATCTAGTTGAAGATGCCCCTGCTTACTGTAGTGGGATTGGACTAGATGACCTTTAAAGGTCCCTTCCAACCCAAACTACTGTATGATTCTGACTGGAAAGACCACTGTAACAAACAAGCTAGCACAGCTTTCCTTGGATTTTAGCTTTGGGCGCATCTGTGCTGCTCAGTGCGGTGCTGGGCAGTGGCACGCAGCACGCCTTCAGTGCCCAGGGTAGCCACTGTGCTGCTTGGGTACAGCCTCCTTTCTAGATTTCTCCTACTTTTCTTAAGGCCTGGCTTCCGTAATCAAAATCTTGAGCTAATTCTAGCCCTGATTTAATCCTTATGGCAGTTATCCCACTGGCACAGCCTTACGCCAGTGGCAAAAGTAGGAAAGAGCCTGATCCCACAGGAGACCCAGGAGATACCTGAGGTGATGTGGCTGTATTTAAGAGGCTCATTCCACAATACATCTTCCAGTCATGGTGCATCTCATCTTCGGTGCATCTCAACATGCACCGAGAGGCTCCGAGAAAGATAAACACAAAATCTGGATACCCTTAGAAGTGGAAGTGCTGGGGTATGGGGAATGGTGGGTGCCACAAGGTTTCCTGCTGCCTCTGTGGGTGCAGCTGGATTAAATGTTGGATATGCCTTTATATGACAGCACCACGTCCCTTCTGGAAGGCAGAAAGAGGCAGCACAGCAGTGAGAATGGCAGGATCTCAGGGAAGAATCTGGTTTTGCTCAGGTGCTTCCTACAGCCCTGGGCTGTGTTAGGGGAGGGTTTTCCTTCTGTGTGACTGTGAAGCCGGGAGATGTCTAGTTTCCCCGTCACACAGGGATTTAACAGCTGATCCCCAAAGTGAACAAAATCCCCTGATTTCTACCCTCACGCCCTGAGCCTCAGGCTGTCCTTCCCACACAGTTCCCACATGCAGGCTGAGAGCAGGGCTAGGAATGCAGCCCGGTTTCAAACCAAAATAACCTAGATCCTTTTTGTCACTGCTCACCATGCCAAACAGAGCATGGCACGTGGGACACTGCCACGTGCTGGGGCATACCTGTCATGTCAGGTCGCCGTAGCCAGGGAGAAGCCAAGTCCCGGCACTGGGGCTACCACACGTGCCACCTACAAGGGCGGTGTGGAGCCCAGCTGGAGATCGTGTGTCCTGGCCTCACAGGTCACTGATGATCTGCGGGCCCCAGCCTGGCACGGCCAACAGCACGCTGCTAGCCACTGAGCAGTAGTCTGCTTGGGAAGTGATTCACTTCTAGCTTGCTTTCACAAAGAATACCTTGCATGCTTTGCCGGCATGGGAAGTCATGATGTGGTATTTCTTAAAACAGGGACTTTAAGAAAAGGTTTTAAAGTTCTATTTGAAACATTTGGTTGTAATAAAGTAATGGCATGGTGTTTTTCTTTCTCTGACCGAGCTTGGAAGCTAACAAAACCTAATTTCAATGTTTAAATGTGATGCTTTCTGTTCAATGACATAATAGTGTTGGCTGGAAAGCCCTACAAAGGCAAAAGGCTTTGGCCCATGCTACAAGGAAAGTTTTGGTTGAAGGTGGCAGTGGTGAATGTAGTACAGCCATAATAACTCTCTTCTGCCAGGTATGCACTTAGTTCAGTGCCCAGCAGGGCAATGAATTTACATTTATAAAGTCCTGTCCACTACACCTCGGGCTCTTGGTCAAAATTAAGCATAGACAGCTGTGCCCATGCTTATTCTTAAATGATTCCTCCGATCCTCCTTGCCCCTGCGCGAGCGACAGCCTTTTCTCCCCCCAGACCCTGGTGCACACAAGTGGCGGCAGCAGCCAGTGCACTGCTGTGTTCCTGGTGACGTTGTACTGGGGTCATGGAATCACAGAATGGTTTGGGTTGGAAGCGACCTTAAAGCTCATCTAGTCCCAACCCCCCGTGCCCTGGGCAGGGACACCTCCCACTAGACCAGGCTGCTCAAAGCCCCATCCAGCCTGGCCTTGAACACTTCCAGGGATGGGGCATCCACAGCTTCTCTGGGCAACCTGTTCCAGTGCCCTGCTCAGGATATGGCCTTCAGGACCTTAACCCAGAAAATGTGCAAAAGAAGGCAGGATAGCAGGGTTTTTTTGCAGCTGTCTTTGGCTTTGGCATTTTTTCAGTTCAGTTTCACTCTCTGGCTCAGAGGACTTGGTATCCACCTCGCTACACGGGGTGTTTCAGATCTGTAGGGTGCAGCTACGGTGCGCATGTTGACGGCAGCTATTTGCTCAGCTCCCCCCTGTGCTCGAGGACAGCACGGGGTAAAGCAGTGCTTTCGCATTCCCACTGATCCCTGCTGGAGCAGCACCAGCCCTACCTGGCCTTACAAGTTGGCTTCACTTTCCTTTTTATTTAAAGCTACAAATTAGCAGCCAGGCAAACATCTTGGTGTCAGCCCTTGGCAGTCCTCAATTTCACAGCGAGGGGCAAAAGAAAAATGAGAAACAGAGAAAAATGCAAGGGGAAAATACTCCAACAAAACAGTATGTCATATATGATGAGTTCTAACTCCTTTCCCACTCGCATTGTAAGATTACTTAGACCCTGTAGCTTCTTGGTCCTATCGGTACGATGAGAGGTATATTAGTTATTATCTGTCCAAAAATCATGCACAGAATTTCCAGGTGATATTCAGCACAGCACTGTATGCTGTATGAGAAAGGAAGCACAATCCTCTTTTAAGAGGTGGGTAATGACAGCTGTAAGAGACACAGCTAAGATTTCAGGGCACAGAGACGGTCAGGTAGCCAGTACCACCAAAAAAGTTTATGTAGGCGTCATAGGGCAAATTCACTCTGAGTAGGGAATAGGAGCCATGCTGTATCCAGGAGTACAAGTACTTTGGGAAAGGTTCAGTATTATGGAAGTTTCTGCAAGAAGGTTTTGTCAAAGCTAGTGTTTAATCCAGATTTCCCACATACCTCCCTGGTGCTTAAACTGCAAGAATATACTTGTTCCCTAATTGCAAAAGAGCAGCAAGGATCTGTAAGTATTTCTGCCAGTGGGATTGCTGAGTGTTGGCATAATCAGAGAAACCCTTGACTGCAGGCTTTCAAGTGTCCAGATCAGCTCTGTAGTTTGGAGAGAAAGAGCATATAAGGACGAAAAAGACTGGTGAAAAAACAAGCGGTCGGTCAGAGTGCTTGTTGCCATGCGAAGTGGCATTTTTTAATTCCCCACCCAAATCAGATAACTTAGGGAAGGTGGTCCAGATCCAACACAGGAGTTCCTGAATGCCTTGTACCGGTTTTTAACACGGTGAAATTTCCATTGCCCTCTACAAAGGCTTTAGTTAACTAAGGCCTGAGTATCACCTTGGAACCTATCCTGACTGGGTTGTGCAACCTTTGCTCACAGTTCAAGTAGCCTCTTTGCAAAAGCCAGTTACTGTACTCCCTGAACCACCTCGGTGTATATTTGCACCTTTGATGTAGGTGTCCCTTTTGTTGTGCCTCCCAGCCAGGCATCTCCAAGGCCCATATAAATATTAGTTATCAAAGCTTGCGAGGCTAGTGAAGCGGTTTAGGATTTCTCTTTGTCTCATGAAGAGGAGTAAACAGAGGGTCCAAGCTGGTAAGTGCTTTGCCCAAGGTATGTTGTTGGTGGAACACAATTTGGGGAATAAGGTATCAATGCAAATACAGGGTCCTGCCTCCAAATTTCTGCCTTTTACTGACAGAGATAGAGTTTTGAGACTGCACTGTCTTTAAGACACCACCAGAGTTCATTTGGCCTTCATCGAGTCTCCTGATTCCCAGCCATTTCACTTATTTGCTTTTGAGTCCACGTGATTAAAGGAAACATTAATTTGTTCCCAGCCTGACTCTGCACTGCTGATGTCTCAGGACCCACCCGCAGCAGGAGGAGGTTTACTGGGACAGTGTGCAGCGGGGGGAGAGGATGCGGGAGGACCATCTGGTGGGTGTGATGGTGGGTGGCTGCAGCCAACATCGCTCGGCCCCTGTGCAGGGACTGTGCCCATCCCTGGATGCAGCCCACCCAGGTGTGATGATGGCCCATACTTCAGAGCCATGCGGTTGCATATACTGTCTGGATTACAGTAGTTTGTGTCATTCCTATATGTCAGTGTGCAAATACAGGTGAGGAGGTACCCAGGGACAAAGGGGAAATACCTAAAGGAGTGGGAGATCATCCTCCCCCTCTACTCTGCCCTGGTGAGGCCACATCTGGAGTACTGTGTCCAGTTCTGGGCTCCCCGGTTCAAGAGGGACAGGGAACTGCTGGAGAGGGTGCAGCAAAGGGCTACCGAGATGATGAGGGGACTGGAACACCTCTCTTATGAAGAAAGGCTGGGGGATTTGGGTCTCTTCAGTCTGGAAAAAAGATGACTGAGGGGGGATCTTATCAACACTTATAAATACTGAAAGGGTGGGTGTCAGGAGGATGGGGCCAGGCTCTTTTCAGTGGTGCCCAGCGACAGGACAAGAGGTAATGGGCACAAACTTGAGCATAGGAAGTTCCACCTAAACATGGGGAGGAACTTCTTTACTTTGAGGGTGGCAGAGCACTGGACCAGGCTGCCCAGAGAGGTGGTGGAGTCTCCGTCTCTGGAGACATTCCAAACCCGCCTGGATGTGTTCCTGTGCAACCTGCTCTAGGTGACCCTGCTCTGGCAGGGGGGTTGGACTAGATGATCTCCAGAGGTCCCTTCCAGCCCTATGGTTCTATGATTCTATGAGTGAGCGGAGGAGTGCTTTGGCACAGCATGACCACAAACACCCCAGTTATCTACAGGCACAGTGTCCAAGGCTCCTTTACCTCTCACCCCTCCTGATTGTCACCTTGATGGCCAAGTTCCCGTGCATCCACGTGGGAAACAAGGGCTGAAGGTGCCCCCCGGCAGGCAGCTTGCCACGACTATCGGATGATCTCCCTCAGCAGTGCACTGCCGCCTCCGAAACGCCTTCCCCTTGTTGTCTGCTTGGCTTCGCCGTCACCACTGATAGCATCGCCACCATGACCTTGAAATCCTTCTCACAAGTGCCACCCTGTCTCTCAGCAGTGGGAAATCAGATTTTCCTTCCCTCAGCACCACTCCCTGCATTTTCATTTCTGAGGAAAAAGCCAGGGAGGGAATGAAGTTTTTTTTCCCTCTGCAGCAGTGACTCTATTTTCAGCTGTAGCCCAACAGATTGCTTCGCTCTTCAGCCTTATCATCCAATACCACCTTAATGCATGCAGCTACGCAAGGTTACTATTAGTGACTGATATCACTGGTGCTGCTGGCTGGAGGTTTTAACCCTAGACGAACCAAAATCCCCTCTATACCACATCCGTAGTACTCCCTGGGATTTCAGATGATATAAGTTATTATTATTTTTAGAGTGGTTTTTTTCTTTTTTTTTTTTTTTAAATCAGAAAATACTGTAAGTTTGTTATGCCAGAGGAAGACAAAGAGAAAAGTCAGCCTTTCTCTAGGACCAAATCAATCAGTGGTTCACCATGCATGGAGTGACTGACAGCTCTGGCCCTCTGGCATCGTAATTTATTCTCCAGTCTCATCTCTTTGTGAGTATTGCATGTCATGCTTTTTAAAATGTATATATAGAACCAGCTAGATGGTTATATTTAGTGCAACCGTAGGTACAGAAGCATTTCTTTTTTTAGCTTCTCTTGGTATAAATATAGAGATAGGGAAGAACCCAACAGCCCCTCTGCGTCTTTCTTCTGCACTCCTGCAAAAGCGTCCCCTCTGTTTGGCAGCGTGCCCAGAGGAGCCTGCAGAGCTGCTCCTCAGGAAGGGCTCTGGAAAGAACTGGCTGAGGACGGTGAGTTTACAGGACGTTCCCAAATTTCAGCAACAACCCCAAAAAATCTCATTCCAGTGTGGAACAAAAATGTGGTACAAAGCAAAAGTTACAATTTTTTTTTTCCTCCAAGAGTCTAAACAATTTATTTTGACCTTTTCCAACCTATTTTGAGGCTGTGGAGGTCACTGGGGGTGCACCAGATGGTAAAGGGGAAACCCTAAATGGCTGAAAACCCCTGAGTTAAGCACCCGCTCCAAGATAAGCATCCCCCAATTCAGGATCCCTCAAATGCACCCTCCTTAGCAGATTGGACCAAGTCCAAGGAAGGGAAGCGCTACCAGCTTTGTGAGACCCTCAAGGTTCCCAACTCTTCTGGACCCCTTCCATCCTGGCAATCTGGGAAAACTGGAGAAACTGGGCAGCTCCAGATTGTAGGTCTGAGCACTGGGAGGAAACCAGGGACCGAGGAGTCTGCTGGAGACCATTGATATCCCCGCAGAGCGTGTCTAACCACACAAATCCACATTTTCCATGGAAAAATAGTTTCAGCAGCCCTGGCTTCAGCCTGGGCATCAGAGAGGCCCTTGGCAGGGAGCTGCTGGCTGCAGGAGCGAGTGTCACAGCAGGGGATGGGGGGACATGGCATGTGGGCATCCCCGGGGCCGCGGGGTCCCTTGCCAGCTCCCAGCTGCTCCGGCAGCTGCGTCCCACAGCCTGACAGCAACTGGAACCACTGAAAGCTGTGAAAACCAGACAAGTTTAACAGGTACATGGGCTTTTTGTCAGACCTGGACAGGAACCTCTGCTCTGGCCTGAGGAAGGGTTTATGTGTCCCAACATACCTGTTTTTTCAGGCTGTTATCGGTTGGTCTGATAAAAGGTGTTACTTCTCCCTGCAGATCTCACTTTGCTTTTACACTAGTTCATGAGGGGCAACAGGCTTATGAATAGCCTGTTATAAATGCATTGTAAAAACAAATGCTTGCATTTTTTAAATGCTTTTGTCCATTTATATTGCTGTTTGGTGTCTACTGGTCTGTCCACATGTGAGCATGCTCATTTGTACCTGCCCAAATCAATTAGCACACACCCTTTCCTATCCAAATATGCTTGTTCCTCAGGCAGCTGCGTATCACAGACACCTCCATGGCTTATTTTAGGAGCCGGAGGTACTTTTTTCAAACGTTGACCTCAAACCTACACACACATACAAAAAAAATCTTTGCTCTTAAACTCTCAGGCCTTGTTTTTCACACTTCTCAGCAAGACAGAAGGATAAAGCACATGCAGACGTAACAGTGTATTTTATAAGCATCAAGAAGGTAATACGGTCTTCTGCTTCAAAGCAGAGATACATAATCCACGTGTACCTGCCCGGTGCTGGTCTGAGCAGGACTCCTGCAGGGCTGAGGCCAGGGTGATGGACGCAGTGTCACAGGCTGTTCGGAGGCAGCAGTGTTCGTATCCTGGATATCGGTAAAGGCTTGCAAGTCATTACATCCCTTGCTCAATGGGTGAGAGAGATAAGGAGCACTTTCAGCAGGGTCTAAACACATGGGACAGTGATAAATGCAAATCCCTCGTGCTCTGCACAACGCAGGTAATGGGTCTTCAGCAGCTTCTCCCCGGCGGGAGGGAGGCACAGTGTGGCTGACCTCGTCCAGGAGGACGGAAGATAAAAAGATGAGAACCTGTAGAAAACAGTAGCTGTGGCAGAGACAAGGAGAGGCATCTTGGGGTCTGGGATCTCAGAGGTGCAGGACTGCCCCGCCCCCAGTCTCCAGGGGTGGGGAACAGGCCGCTGCCTGGCAGCAATTTGGCCAAAAATGGCAGAATGTGCATTTATCTTGGTTGAAATCAAGCTTTTTTGGGGGGCTCAGTTGAAGCTAATCGAGTGTCCGCACTCGCTCTGGCGTGGGCATCTCCAAACCAGGTGTGAGCCCCGGGGCGAGACCAGCCGTAGCGGCTCCTCTCACCCTGGAGCAGAGAAGAGGAGCTGCCCCAGCCTGCTCCAGGCTGCTCCTCATTGCTAAAGCCACAGCCAGCAAACCTGCCGAAGTCACCGGGACTGGGGAGAAATGCCCCTGGGACACAATGAGACGCTGACAGTTCAGGAACTGACAGCCCTGGGTCTAGCCCTGCCCAGATCCCTCTTTGCAGAGGTCTGGAAGCCTGCAGTGTGCTAGTTAAAGGAATATATCTTTTCCCTGCCATTTTTCAACCTTGAAGGATGCATAATCACCACTATTTGGTGAAGCTGCTTGGTAATTATGCTTACTGAAAGGTATTTCCTCCTGTTTTTTTCCCGGAAGTCATGATGGTGTCCCACAATACGCAGCACAGCTCTAAACTGTGCAGAAAGTTAGGGCAAAACCACCAGCTTTTCCAAGGTGTTAAATGACTAGCGTGGACTTGCATACTTAGTACGGTGTACTCTGCTCCCCTCTCTACCACAATCAATACTGCTCCGATTTCTTTATCATGGATGATGGGGGATGGAGATGAGCGATCCCGTTCATACCTCAGCTTTGGCATTTTGATTCCCAAACAGCCCATTCACTAGTAGCATAAAAATAATGTAAAAACAAATACATCAAATAAATGTAGCTTGAAGACATCTCTATTACAACCCTGCTCTGTATTCTATAAGGAAAATATGTACTGTGCATACAAACACCGGGGAAATGAAGGGATGCAGGTATTAACACTGACATATCAAGCGGTTCCTTCATGAGGCCATATTATCTATGCAATCACCTACAAGTATTTACATTTCATGAACGAGGTTTTCCAAACAGCACCTCCAGCCGTACCGCCTCATGCTGCTCTTGGATGAGGTTCAAGCGAAGAACGAGGCCAAATCAATGCTTACAGAAGGTGTTTGGCGAAAGAGCCGGCTGCAGGGGGAAGCAGTCGGTGCTGGTGACTCGGGGGGCGGGTGGTGTTTCTCCTCTGCGGGGTGGCCCTGAGCTGGGGTGACCCTGCGGCAGTGAGAGCCCCATGCTGCTGGAGGTAGAGCACCGTGTTTCTGGAAGACATCATTCAATACCCAAGACAGGCAAGTTCCCAGGCAGAAAAAGCGTGGGCAAATCCTTAGCTGGATTCAGCCTCCATCTTTGGCCACAAGGTTGGGTGACTTTTTTTTTTCATGTTTTTGGTATCGGTTTCTTTGAACACAGTTGAACGTAGGGAGGCTTTGTGAACTATTTACGAGGACTGCTCTTTGGAGCAGTTGTGGCTAATTTGCCACTCACGGGGTGCGGTTGGTGGCATTTTTACAGCCTTCGCCGGATGAAAAATGTGTTAATGAGGAATAAGGTTTAAAAAAGCCACCCGTTCTGCAAATAGCCTCCTTCTGTAGATATGCTGACTGAACAAAACAACACTGGCAGTTCAGAAAGTTTGAAAAACACCACGATCAATTAATGGATTTTTTTCAATATCGACCCACTCCTAAATCCTGACCACTAGTTCAGATAGGGCAGTTTATGACACTAATAAAAGAAATAGTGGTGTAAATTGTCCCAGCATCAGTTCAGCATGTTGCCTCCAAGTACCAGACTGACTCCAGGCCTTCACCATGTCTGGACTCCAGCACAAGTTATCCATTTTACTTAACTTAAATTCCGCTTGAAGTTTCAATGAGACACATGTTACTTCTCTACTTCTTCTAAATCATTGTGATCACAGTTAATCTTAAAACATTCCTGTTTCCTTGGATATACTTTAGAGGGTAAAACAAAACAAAAAAACACCTCCATTTTAAGAAGTGAAGCATGTGGGAATGAAAGGTGCTAATATTGTAAAGATTATTGACCTCTGCCCCTCCTACTCAAAGCAGGAATTTTGTGCAAGGACAATTTCTGTGACGCTGTATGAAAATGTGTCTTGCATTGTTATAAACATACTTTTTTTTTTTTACATACTGACAGGCAGAGCAGGAGGTGGTTGGGACATCCATGCAAGACGTGGGAGATTAGGGCTAAACTCTCTGCCAGAGGGAACGTGATCCACCGCTCCCACCTTTTACTAGGAGAGTCTCTTTATCCTCTGTCTTCCAGCTACCCCGAGCTGCGGGGGCTCCCAGCCAGCTGTTGCAAAACGCTCAACTATTTCTTGGCAATGGGAGAAGAAAACAAGTGAGTGCCCATGTGAGGCTAGAGAGACACAGAGTTATGCTTGGTAAATGGATAGGCATGGTCCAACCGGAGAAATAAATGAATTTAGCATTCAGCTGTATGCCCCTCCAAGCACACGCCCACTGCGGGAGTAATTGCGCTGCAGCCAAGGGAGCAGGGCCATGGAGAAGGATTTTCTCTCCCACTGCAAAAACCCCTGTGGCCTCTCTGAGGTCTCTTTTCCAATGCTTCATCTCCAGCGATGGATATGACCGCTGGTCAGGGGGATATAGCTGCTGGCTGAGGTTAATAGGAGGGTTCAGGACATGCTTCTCTGACCTTCCTCAGTGCCGTTCTGTGATGCTTAGGGCAGAGCCACACTTTATAGATACCGTATTAGCGTTGGAGTCCCATGTGAAATTGTGCCATTGGTATCCAGCTTCCTCATAGGCAACAGTCCTACCGCAAATTGAGTTGCAGTGCCTTTCCCAATGGCCAGCTGTCTGGCCATTATCCAAAGCTTGGTGAGTCTCTCCATTGCATTTTGGTGGCTTTTGAACCAGAGCCTTCCTGAATTTTGCCTTCAGAGCACCACTATGAGCTTTGCATTTGAAGTACCTGTAAACTAGGACAAATAAAGCTTGGCTTAGAAAGAAGTCCTTGCTACCAAAAAAAAAGCCTATGACTACGTACACCAGGCTGACATGTAACGGGCTCATTTACAACCCCACCTCCTGTTTTGTGGATTCTGCAAATATCACAGTTCCTACAAGAGAAGGGGAGGGCTAAGTCCATCATAGTTATGACACTCACTTATATTAATGCTAATCAGATAATTATTCCTCTGTAAGGAAAGGATCCGTAGATAAACTCCAGTCCATTACAGGACATGGTTCTGCTGGCATCAGTCATTGGTACTTCCACAACAGGTGCCACTAAGTATTTCTCAATTATTAACAAGCCTGAAGCCAGGTGAATGGGTATGGTTATGTCACAAGGGACACCATTACGTTAGAAAAACTCTGCGTTAAACAAGATCACCTCATGGTCATTTGGAAGTGCTTCCCATTTGCAAGGTGCGAATCTGCACCAGCCCAGGTAAACAGCAGGGCTGAGCCATGGGGGAGTTGATCAGCCGGCACTGCAGAGGCAGCTCCAGACCCCGTTCATGCATTGGGAAATTTTTCCTCACCTTCCACAGGCACAGAAGCAACCAAGAAGGATGGGAATTAGCCTTGTGTCAGTCGGTGCGAAGATCTCTCATGGAAATCTCCAAAAAAATCTATTCTAAAAGCCCTGCTACCAAGACAGATAATGAAGATGATGGAAGCTTGCTAATTTTACATTCCTCTGGGCTCTTTCTCTTTACCCACCTCAGGTCTGTGTGCCCTTCTGATCTGTCTCCTGGGCCACTGTTTTCCATTTTGACTCTCAGGCTAGCATGGAAAAACTTCTCATGGCACAGTGGTACAGCAGCCCTCTCTATAGATCTGCTCCTCCCACTGTTCTCCTGTCTAAATTGGGCCATAACTTCTGGAGAAAGGCCTGGCAGGGTGAATTTTACCCACCGCTGGTAGTTTGTGGAGAACCACTACATGTAGCCTGCAATTCATGCCTCCTTCACACAGCCAGAGGGTAGGAAGGGGTCTCAGTGGAAATTAAAATCAGCCGCCCGGGTGCCACTGCAAACAGGCAAAGTTAGCACACCCCTACTGACACCCTTGGGATGTAGGCACCTATACAGAAAATGGACACCTCAATCCCTTAGCAGACTCTGTCCCCAGTATTTACGGAAAACTGATACCTACAAGCCTTTATGGAATAGCATGAATGGGGGAGAATGTTTGAATGATATATTGCTGTGCAGGCAGCCGCCGTGTGGGACCCAGACAGTCAGCCTCCTGTATCATGATAATAGTATTTTGTCAGTAGTCTTATCATATCCACCTCTGTGAGTGTTAATCTATGGTTTGCCCCTTGGTGAACCACAGGGTCATTTCCAGTCCCTGGCAGCAAGCCCGCTGCCTTGAACTGGACAGGGGAAGTGACTGCATGTAGGAAAATAGTGCCCTGAAAGGAGGAGTTGGGGCAAACCCCCATAGAATCGAAGAATCGCAGAATGGCAGGGGTTGGAAGGGACCTCTGGAGATCATCTAGTCCAACTCTCCTGCCAAAGCAGGTTCACCTAGAGCAGGCTGGGCCCGAATGTATCCAGGTGGGTTTTGAATATCTCCAGAGACGGAGACTCCACCACCTCTCTGGGCAGCCTGTGCCAGTGCTCTGCCACCCTCAGAGTAAAGAAGATTTTCCTCATGTTGAGATGGAATTTCCTCTGTTCCAGCTTGTGCCCATTGCCCCTTGTCCTGTCGCTGGGCACCACTGAGAAAAGTCTGGCCCCACCCTCTTGACAACTGCCCTTTAGATATTTATAAGCATCGATGAGATCCCCTCTCAGTCTTCTCTTCTCCAGGCTAAACAGACCCAGGTCCCTCAGCCTTTCCTCATAAGAGAAGTGCTCCGTTCCCTGGATTGTCTTTGTAGCCCTCCTCTGGACTCTTTCTGTCCTTCTTGAACTGGGGAGCCCAGAACTGGACACAGTACTCCAGATGTGGCCTCACCAGGGTAGCGTAGAGGGGGAGGATGACCTCCCTCAGCCTGCTGGCCACAGTCTTTTTAATCCACCCCAGGATACCACTGGCCTTCTTGGCCACAAGGGCACATTGCTGCCCTATGGTCAACTTGTCCACCAGGAATCCCAGGTCCCTCTCTGCAGAGCTGCTTTCCAGCAGGTCACACCCTAGCTTTCTCGGAAGAGCTGGAAAATAGCTGTTTCCTGAGCCCTGGGGTAGATGGATTGCAGAAAGGAGGAGAGGTCTAAGAGCACTGACTGCACTGGGCCCACTGAAGATGGAGGGCTGAGCTCTGACCTGACATCTTTGGTAGTAATGCTAATGAAAGCATTATGTGCCGAGGAGCCATGTGTTGCATACGAGACAGAACTGGGGAGGCTCCTTACATCTACCTGTTATATGGGAGCTAAAAAGCCACGCAATCACTTCCTCAAACAAAGATTTGCAGTCAGACTGTGTTCGTGTCAGTTGAAGGCAGATCACGGCCTCCCAAAGGACTTCAAAGATAAGATAACAAGCACACACACAAAAAATGCGGTCTGCCTTGAATTCCTCTGGAGGGTCACTAAGGCACTGCAAAGCCAGCTCTGGGTTGGATGCACTGGCTTGCCTATAGTCCTTCCAGTAAAATATGGTTTTCTGCCTGCAAGCATCAGTACCTCGAAAAGGAGAGATGTGTGGAACGGTCTTGTCTCCATAGCAGGGGTGCCAACAGCACGTTTGTGCATGCGATCGCTGTGCCCGGGGACCACGCGGCTTGACCTGCACCGTATTGCAGCGCAGAAGCTGAGAGTGGTACCCAGGGTCAGACCAAAGTTTCTGGATCAGGCTGGTCGTGCATTCCTGAAAGCAGCCAGGGGTGAATGGGGAGGAAAGGGGTAAGAGTAACATGGCAAGCAGAAGAGGATCTATCTCATTGCCACCTTCTCAGCTTCTGGCAGATGTAAAACTTGAAGGACTGTCTGAGCTGGAGCTTGCAGCTGAACCCTGCAGCACCAGTTAGTCCATCTTCCCAACTCCAGCTAAGTCCTGTTGAAACCTGTTTTTACTGGGGGCCTCCACATTGTCTGGTGGCAGTGAGTTGCCCAGTTCAAATACGTACGGTATGGAAAAGCATTCCTTTGCATTTATTTTGAATCGTCTGCCTGGTAATTTCAAAGGAGTTCCCATTCTGTCCTGTCTAATTTGGAGGACGTGTGCCCAGTGGCTAGACCACAGGACTGGATCTCTGAATTAATTCTATTTTCATCTCTGTCATTCTTCTAAAAGGGCAGGTATTATTATTCAATGGAGTGAGTTTCACCTTCAGCCAGCTCAATTAAAATTACCCCAAGCAAATAGTGATCTGGAATTTGGGCTGAAATGACATAGTTGAGACTAATGTTCCCTGTATACCTGCAGAGAGCAGGTAGAAGCTAAACTAGGCAGTAAAGGTAAAAATTCTATTTTAAATTTCCAGTGCCTGAATCGATTGGTGCAATTGAAACTGCTGCCAACACGTTACGAAATAACTTGTCATACAGTAGTAGACCCAATTACATTGCAGAGTGCCTGTAGTTACAGAAAGATAAGATGAGATCGCACGTGAAAGGGAAAAATGTGTAATTTCTAAAACCAGCAATTTACATACTGACCTAAGAACTGTATATATATATTGAGCTGTTGTAATTGCACAGTTTGCTATTTCTATTGACATGTCTTTGTGTCACTTGTTGTTCACCAGTGAAAAAGCAGAAAAGTCTTGAAAAAATCCAGATAGACCAAAGAGTGTTTAACAACCTGCGTTAACGGGTAAGTAACCAAACGGCTGAGAGAAGTTCACAGATATAAAGGTGCAGCTCAAAATAAGAAGTGGTAAGTGTCCGCGTTAATTATAGTCATGGGCACATGCTAGTACCATGCTCACAGCCCAGCATCAGTGGGATTTTTTTCCTTCTTTCAGAGGCAAAAAGCCACAAGGAAAGCCAGGCAGCCTTTCTGCAAGGGGTCGTTTGCATCCAGGACGTGTACAAATCTCTTTACATTTATTTAGAAACTAAGGCAATTAAAACACCCCAGGTCCCTCCTGTTAACTCAGAAACATCATTATGAAGATGCTTATGCCACAGCGGCTTACTACGCTCGGTTTACTGGAAAACTGGAAAGCTACATTTTCAGCCATTTGATTAACAATTTCCCGAGGTTGCTAATGACTTGCAAAAATCTGCCCAACAGTAACAACCTCAGGGAGACTCCGTTGTCTCCTCTGAGAACCCTTATTTGTTTTCAGAATGAGAAATTTAATTAGGCAAGGTTTTTTTGGCGGAGGAGTTCATGCCTTGCGCCCTCAACAAGCAAGCCCTGTGTGACTGCCCAGCGCCACCCGGGAGCCCGAGACTTGGCAGAGCTGAGGAGCAACCGGGGCAAAGGAAATTAATTTGATTTTAAACTGGTTCCTGCTGTGTTTCCCCCCTTCTTGTGCAAGCAAAGCAGCTGAGCTCGCTCCCCACCTTTTGGCGTTCACCCCTGTGCCCATGCATGGGCTCGTGCATGGGTTTCATGGCCGGGAAGAGGACTGGGGGGGTGAGGTGGGGGTTGCGGTGGGAGGTCCACCGTGGCTGCTCCGGAGCTGGCCAGGAATGCCACCCCACGCGGCCGGGCGGCATTCCCCCAGTGAGGCGATGGCCAGGAAGGGTGAACACAAACAAACCCATCCGGGCAGGCGCAGAGATAAAGGACAGGCAGGTGCCACCAGCATTCCTCAGAGCTTTCTCAGCTTCCACCGTCCTAAAAAAACCCACGCTCACGAGGCACGCTTAGGAATCCCCAAAGACTCTCCATTAAGTCACTAATTGCTGCTAATTATTGTGAGGATGATTTGTGAGTGCTGGTAATGTACTTGATGCTAAGGAGGCTGCAGAGCAGTGCCAGTCCCCAGCCGGTGGCACTGGCGACTGATGGAGATGCAAACATGACAAGAAGCAGCTCTGGCAGCAGGCAGCCGCCCTTTGCTCCGGAGCCATCCCAGGGGTGCAGGATATGGTCCCCCTGGGGACTATGGGGTGGGGTGGGGACACAGCACCTCTGAGAGCACCTCGTGATGGGTGGTTAGACGGGGAGAGGGGAAACACGTGTTCAGGTCACCCAGGAGTCCCTTCACCAACACTGGAAAGTGTTGCACTCTCGGAAAAGCCACCTTCTCCACCATCTCGGGGTGTTTTTCTCAGCAGAAGCAGAGGAGGGAAATGTCATGTTTATCTGATCATTATTAACCACCTCTCCTCCATGTATTGTCTCAAAACAGGAGACCCACCCGCACAAAGTGTAAGATTTGTATGATGCATGGGTTGTGCATTCTTTTTTTTTGCATTTTTTTCCACCTGAAGACGTTTACTTCATTTTGCTCCCTGTAGGAAAACAACAGTCTTCGCCATGACTGGTTACACTGCGCTCTTCCCTTTCCCTCCTTTGCCAGAGGTGTTTGTAGGCATGCCCCCCAAGTTATTTTAAATACAGGCTGGCACTGCAAGGGTCTAAGGAGAGGAAGAAGATGAAGACAGATACTTGCTTTTTTTCTGGCCAGGGAGAGTGAGCCACTGGAAAAATTCCCTTTCCTAGGATAAGAGAGACTCTTCCTCTTCCTCTTCAGGTGATGGAGTAGCATGTGTAGCTCCTTACCCTGCAAAGGGAAAGCAGCTGACAGTAGGTACGTGACCCCAAGCTTAGGCACTCCTCAGGCAGCAACTGCCTACCAGCATCCACCTCCCCATCTACTGTTCTTTGGAGAATGATTTTTCTTAAAGCCGGTGTTCCCCCTCTCCTTCTTGGCTAAACAAAATGGGCTGAATCAGTGACGGCATCTCCTACGGAGCCCCTTAGTTTGTTGTCAGAATCATTCTATGTATCGGTTTTTGCACTATTTTATTTCACAGCGTAAAATTAATAGAGGATGAGAGGGGGCTTAAAAAATCAGTTGCAAAGAGCATGTTCTGCTGTAAGTTCTGATGTAAATGAAGACTCTCCAGCAGCATTTGCAAATCTGCTGTAGAACTTTGCGCATCAGACTGCAAAGGGAAACTAACTGGGGGCCTGGCTACTGAGGGAAGCCTAAGTTTGCCTCTGTTTTGTTCCTTTTTTTTTTTCCAATTCAAACCAAAAGGGGAAAAAGAGGCTAATAACATGCAGCTGAAAGCTAAATTAGGTATTTAGACTTCACTCTGTTAAGTTAGGGAAGGAATTGCTCAACACTCCAGGAAGAATGTACTTAACGTTGACAGATCCGCACCCACCGCGGGATGTTTCCCTGCGTCAAGCCTTCCCAAGGAAGCCCTGTGTTGGGCTCTGCCTTCTCTCCATCTCCTGTGCAAAAGGAGTGCAAACCAGAGACAGGCATTTCCCACTCAGCTCGTGCGGCCGTCAGCAACTCATTAGCAAAAGGGAAACTGGCCAAGATTATATTTAGCCTAACAACATCCCTTTAAAGTTCATAACTCCACAACACATTGATCTACGATGCATGCGCACCTGAACAAAGTCCGATACAAAATTCCTTTTAAAAATTACGTAGAAGAACGCAAACGCATACGGGAGTTGGAGGCTCGGCCGTCAGGATTGATCACTCCCTATCGGAAGTCATTCGGGAGGAAAGCTGTGCCTTGGTAGACAACTTCTCATTTTCCTATCTGGGCATCACAGCAAAGGCCAGAGTGAGATGAGGCAGATACATAGAGGGATGCTTTACATTGCCTTCTAATGACAAAGAAAGGGCCCTGGAGACAATGTGTGACTTGCCCCAAGGGAGGACATGAAGGGTGACACATCTGTGATAAGGGACTAGCTCTGCGGAAAAGAAGATGAACTCACCACCCATGAGTCACTCAGCTGGTAGCTTCTGCTTGCCCACTTTGACTCCGTACTTGTGGCAACTTTGCTCTAAATAGCAAAATATTACAAGCCATCAGGCTACTCAGTCAAAACATTCTGTTTATACATCAGGGTTTTCACTGAACTGCCTTAATAACTTAAACAGATGCTGTAAGGCGTCTTGTTGAGGTGTCTCCCAAGCTTGCGACTTAAATCCCATCAGACACATCATGGACACAAAAATGGGGGATTGCAAATTACTTGGTGGGGCTTTTTCCTACCTCTCTGCCCATGAGGTGGGCTGGCTCTGCCTTTTCTGAGGTGCAATGAGCTGCTCATGAGGGAAAAAGAGGAGCTTTGCCTTGAACCTTGCAGGACAATTCATTGCTTGAAACGATTCTCCGAGATACAACAAGCTTTGTTTAGAAACGGATACATCCAGCCAGGAGCCCTCGGAGACAATAAAACATCTGTTTGACTTCCTCAGTGGGTTAGCTGTGTGTAAATCATTTATCTCTGCTCCTGCTCCTCCTCCTCAGCTCTCACTATTTGTATTTTTTTTTTCTGAAAAACCATCGTCTGCTTTTCCGTTGGCGAGCGGCTTGGGACACATTGCCTGGAGTCTGACCTCAAAGTAGGGTGGGATTTGAATCCGAAATCCGCTCGGTTTGATCTCACAAGAGCCGCCGCGCTGCACAGCTTGTATGTCTTTAGTAAAAAGGCATGCCTTCAAATCCGTCCTTTTCAGAGGCCTGTCTCCGTTGTCAGCTGCCATCTTTCGAGAGAAAGATCTAAAATTAGAGAAAAGCTGCCCTCCACTGCTGGAGAATTCTGCTGCTGTGACATATGAAAGCAGAAAAAAAAGCTTCAAATAAAGGTCTTCTGCTTAGGCTCACGTAACAAGCAAGAAAGGCTTTGGGTCTCTCCTGTCCAGACCGGCGTTTGCAGAGATCTGATTTAAATAGGCAGCCACAGCATCAATGCTTATCTTTGTGTGCCTAAGCGTTTATACTTTGCCTGTCATCATAGGCGCCGTTATTTTGATGGAAACCTACAGATCCGAGGGTTTTTCTTTTAAATACCTTTCCTAGAAATCCTGAGGGATGCCAGGAGACCCTACTCTTTTCAATAAATCAGTGGGGAAGAAAGAAACCCTCTGAATGGAAACAGAGGCTCGAACCTCTGTATCTGGTGGTTGTGATGAGGTGTGGACACCGGGCAGGGTCCAAACTCTGGCTGCAGCCCTGGAGACCTCAGGTTCAAATCTATGGACTTCAGCTGGGCCTGGGGTGTCCTCAGGAGCCCCAGAAACCTACTACCAGTGGGGACACCTGGGGATCAGGGCTCTGGGGCCGCTCCCCCTGCGCCTCTGCTAAACCCTGCCACGTCCCTGCTGACCCCGTGCTGCTCCTGCCACCGTGGTCTCTCTGCACCGCTGCATCCCTCCTGCTAAATAGCATTTTCCCACCCCAGAGGGATTAGCGGGGCTAACAGGGCTAGAGCTGCTCTAATGTATCAAGCCACAAGAGCCCAGGCACGATGCCTGGAGGTGGGTAGCCCTGGGGAGAGCCCCTCCTCCTGCCAGAAGGGAGAGGAGCTGGTGGCACACCAGGGCAGGAGAATTAAGATGAGAAATGAGTCCAAGCTTCCCGCTACCTGGAGGCAATGAAGATGCTATGAGAGAGCAGGATTTGGCCAGGAGCAAGGCAGTGTGATGATTTACTTCTTAATCTGCGTGTTTTTCCTGCGTCCCAAAAACAGAGACTCTGCTCTAACCCAGCAGGGCCAGCACCACCTTCTTCCTTCTTTCTCTTTTCTTTTTTTCTCCCCTCCACTGGCATCCCAAGGACCCACTCCCCCTCTGTGTCACCCCTCGTGCCTGCACTGTACTGGTGATGCCATGCCGCGAACTACCCGCCTACAGGCAGCTGGCTCCAGCAAGAGTGGAAGGGGTTTCCTGCAGCCCAGGCTGGCCACACTCGGATCCATCGGCGGCACTGGCATGCTTGCTGTAAAGCAGCTTGCTGTAAAAGATGCATCCCGGGGTCTGGGGGAGGAAAACCAGGGGGTTACTTAGCAAGAGTCACTGCCTTCGGCAGTCACCTGGTTGAACAAGAGGTTGTTCAGAAGCTGACTTTGAAAATCCCCAGCCAAAGGTGAGCGCACTGAGGCTGAGCTCTCACCCACCGGAGCGCGTAGGGAAGGAGTGAGTGTCGGCACCAGGAGAGCGAGAGGATGACAGGACCGAGGGCAAGATGCAGAAACTATCTGAATGGAGAGGTTTTGCTTTGGCAGGATTACAACAAGGGGTCTGCAAAACCGTTGCAAGCAGAAGGTGCCTTCGGAAACCCCTTTGCCACATTGTGAACATGGAAGAGATGGCTCCTGGTCTCCATCCTCTGGGCTCTCCTTGCAGCGGGGCCCCTGCATCGCCAGCCCGCTGTGCCGGCACCGCAGGCTGCTCATGGGAGAGGATCTTCCTTGCATCCACTTCACCACATCGACGCACAACAGCCGACTTTGTTGTGTGCCACGCTAAGGCCTGGCAAAAATGGAGGCTTCCGAGTGCTGCAAATGGCCTGCTGCTGGCAACTGAGGCGGCGGTGTGTTTTTCAGACCCTTTCAGATCCCCGCAGCTCATGAGACAGTGCGATGGCAGGGAAAAAAGCAAACTTAATAGCTGGTCTGCGAGTGCAGGCGATGCAGGCACGCTCAGTACCCCACAGGGCACAGACCATGGAAGGTAAGATCCCATGGGAGAAAGCACCTGGCAGCTTCAGCTTAAGGGGGAGCGGGATTTGGTTGCTGGAATTAAAAGGGACTCATTTTTCTTAGGCAGGAGTGGTAGAAGTTGACTTCTTGAGCCATTGAAGTGTTAACTAGGGTGCCTCATCGTCACCTGGCATCACCCCAATCCTGGTATTACTGTTGGTTCTGCAAAGGGATCGGATCAAGTTATTTAAGGGTATGGCTAATTGTGTGCAGCCAAAAGCGTGTACTTCTGGCATCAGCAACATTTTAGGCCTGATTCAAAAGCCAATGAAACCACTGGGAAAAAAATCCATTTGCTCCCTTGAGTTTTTTCCTCCCGGACTGGCCTTATGGTAACAGTCCCACAGGAACCCAAGCTATCAGTGAACATGGCTACTTGTGCACTATGTAGACAGAAACCAGTACACATTGCTTAAACTGAGAAACATGAGCATTAGTGAGTCCATGGTACTCGGTCCGGTATTACTGCCATGCATGACTCTGGGGAAGATTTGCTCCACAGCCTTGCCTCATCCCTCTCCTACTTCTCCTCTCCTGTGTTCGTGGAGGTCTATCTCTCACAAGTAAAACCTGATTCAAAATGGGTTATTTATTTTAAGCCAAGCTATTCGGATCAAGTTCTTAGGATGTCCACTGACTAAAATACCTGATCCTTAATCTCGGCTTAGCCCCTGACTTTGCACTTGACTTAGGAGGGTGTGATCCTGTGCTGCAGGGAAGGCTGCGGACGCAGCCCCAGGTCCCGAGGCCATGAGCCAGATGGTCAGGAGAGCAGGAACGAGGAGGGAAATGGGCAGCTGCTTGAAGCCCACGGGGACAAGGCATGACATCCATTTGCAAGCAGAACCCCGCCTCTGTGGGGGCAGTGGGTATTCTCCTCACCTGCCAGGCAGCGTGTGGGCTCACAGGTACCTGTGGGAGGTGCTGGAGCTGCTGGCAAACACAGCCAGCCCTGTCCAGGGTTACATTGCCATTTCCAGGCCCTCCTCCAGTTTATGAGTAGAGAAACTGGTGTTTCAGTGTGGGTCTTTGGGCAGGTTTTGTCCACCCTTAAAGGGCTGTGGGAAGCTCACTTCCAGGACACCTTTCTATTGATCATATCCAAGTCATGCGGATAGCAATGCATCCCAGTGGCTGGGTGTCTGTGTCTCCTGATGGCCCCTTTCACGGCAGCTTGTCTCAGTTTGGACACAGAATCACAGAACGGTAGGGGTTAGAAGGGACCTTTGGAGATCATCTAGTCCAACGCCCCTGCCAGAGCAGGATCACCCAGAGCTGACACTGCACTTTACATCCTCTCCCACATCCCTGAACTTGCCCTGGCTTCCCAGAGTGCTTTCCAGCCTGCACAGGAGGCTGAGCTCCAGCAGATGCCTCGGGTGAAGGGGACAAGCGACCCAGCAGGGATTCCCTTTCTGCCCCATATGTGTGGTTGCTCCCAAGCCATCCCAAAGCCTACCCTGACAAGACACTGATAGGGAAAAGGGAGGCAGAGCTAGCACTTCCCTAAGAACCTGCTTCCACTGCTCTGCAGCCCTGCTTGGGAGCAGCTCCATGCCCAGCTCTTCGTGCCCAGCTGCCTGCCCATCAGCTCTGCACCCTGAGAGGTGGACAAAGTGTTGTGGCATCCAGGGGCTTGGTCCTCCCAGCAGCCCTGCACCTTGTCATGCAGGACCCTCTGCTGTGCAGCTCCCAGGGAGAAAGCAGGGAAGCCATCAGTCTAGAGCCAAGCATCTTTTTAAGCTGCTAAAATGCTCCTCTTCTACTTATATGGGAATAAACGAAAATGGGAAAGTCAAACTTCACACGTGGGGACAGTGGGGGCTCTTGGTGCTCATGAACAGCAGAAATGAGGTGCCTTTGCTGTGTGGCTGCAGCGCAGGAGTGGTGCCGTGACAGGGTGGGAAGCTCCGGGCATTCAAACAAAAGAAGAAGTGGACACAGTTAAAAGGATTTTCTGATATTTGTTTAGCTTGGCTGCTACACTTTACTGAAGAAAAGGAAGGTTTTTGCTAAAGTTGAAACAAACAGTAGATCAGAACATTAAATAAAGGGTTAGCAAACCTGCCAGTAGTGCTAAGTCAGGTATGCTGATGAGGTCAAAATTTAATTCCACACTGAAATTGGAAATTTCAAGTACAAGTGTTCACAGCCAGCCAAATTATATTACCTACCAAACCTCCAGGTGCTCTGAACAGTCTCTTTCATTGTCATTCGTCCGATCAGTATTTGCAATACTAAAATCCACCATGGAAACAGAGACAGAAGAACAACTTTTTAGTCTATACAGTGCAGACACAGCGGGGAAAACTGGAAACTGTCCACCCAGCCTGCTGTGGGGCCTCTCATCAGCTGCCAAGATCTGCAGTATCACCTAAGCATCTCCCTCTGATCTTCCCCCCATCCCTGTCCATTCCCTCAGCCCCTCTGTTAAATTGTACTAAGCATAGGGGTAATTTAAAGGCGCTAGTTCAGTGAGGTCAAGAGGAGCAGAGGGCTGGGAAGACAAGGAGAGTGCACCGAGGAGGATTCTGGCTCATGGAGGGACGTTCAGCAGGTGGGTTGAGTGGGGCGCTGGCAGGGAGATGCACAAAGCTCCCAGCGCTCAGGTATCAAGCCTCCACTGGGTGCCACGCATTAGCCCAGACCAAAAATATAAGCGACATACTGAAGTAATGTGGCTTCCGCTCCGATAGCATCCTTCCTTCCACCTGAGGAGCTCCTGAGCATTTGGTGAAAATGGGGGGGGCGTTCATCTTCTCATTCCTCCTGTGGCAAGAGGAGCAGCACGACTAACTCCTCGCGGGGGTGAGTAAGAGACTCAGAGCTCGGGCTGTGTGCTCCTTGCTCAGCATCACGCTGCCCAGCTGCAGCAAAGCCAGGAACGGAGCTGGTGATGCACAACATCCGAGTTTTTGCCTTGTGAGTAGTAATTATTGTAATTAAACAGTGGTCCCGAAATACTGCCTGAGTAACAAATGCTTCACTCAAGTAAACTCCCATTTACCTAACTGAGTAAGGGCACAGCAATTTTGCCCCAGAAGACTTTGTATAGCATATTAAATTTGTATCCTCAAATTACACATCTAGTTAAAACACTCTTATAAGTCATTTTCCTAACTGTTTGCACTATAAACATATTAGGAAGTTAGAATTAAGTGAGCAATTAGCATATAGTATAATATAATATAAAATTCACTCTTTATAATACAATCCCAAACTCACCAAATAGAACGGCAATGCGATGTAACTAAGCAAACAGGATAGGTGTGAAATTAAACAGGATATAGGTGCATTGTGCGAGAGAGATTCGGTGGTGGAAATGAGTCACCTCTGTGAACAGCATTGCTACCCGCTACGGTGTGCTGCGTAGAGGGGAAGCAAGACATCCTGGACAACAGTGGCTGTACAAAAATAACACCAGAGCCGTCCCAGCCTGCGCTCAGTTCTCTTTAACGGCGACAAGTGCCACAAGCGAAGCTCGGGAAGGTCCAGGCTGGAGAGCTGTGCAGGGTGGGGGTCCCCATCCCGGCTCCATCAGCTGGCACAGCTCCCATCCGCTGCTGCCGGAGCTGCCTCCAGCTGTCTGCAAACAGGGATGGCACCTCATGGCATGGAGAACAGATGACTGGAAGCTTGTGGGCAATATTGACTCCTTCCAACGTCTCTGATGAAGAAAGGCAGGCTGCGCTATGTTAGAGCTGTTCTAGTGCCTGGCTGAATTCACCCACGCAGTGAATTAACGAGCTGTCTTTGACGACCTTGTTTCAGCATGCCTGAGAAGGTTTCCCCTGAGACCTGATGGCAGCGGTACTGTGTCCCATGCAGCCAGCCTCCTGCCCTGCCGCCAGCCTCAGGCTTCCCTCTCAGCTGTAATCCTGCTTTTCAGGTGCACGAGCACAAATCCGGGACTGGGTCGCGTGCCCAAATTCATCCCAGGGGTGCCCTGGTTCCAGCCCCTCCTGCTGGTGGTCCCACAGAGAGGAGAGGCTGCAAGGGGCTGCCATGTGGTGATGGTCCCTTTCTCCAAGAAAGGCACCAGAGAGAGCGATGGACCAGCGGACCAGGCTGCCTGACTCTGACCAGACGTCACGTGGACCGCAGCATGTGCGCGGTCCCGTGCCAGGCTGCCGTGGGGACATCCATCCGCCTCCCCAGGGGACGGGAATCGGGCTCCCTGATTTGAGCTGACTTTGCTCCGCGCCATTTTGCACATTGTTACATAAATGCATTCAAATATTTGTAAGGTTGATTGAAAATGTTGCTAAATCAGACTGCTCAGATTTAACCACCAGAAATTAAATCAGATAATAAACAATCAGCATTTCATTCTGACAAAAGGATGATAATTTTGTAGGATGTCGGGTTTATATTGTCTATGCACCTGCAGGTGGAATGCTAGCGATAAAGTGAGATTTGATAGCAAATTGGACTGGCAGACACTTTTTGAACATAATTACTCAAAAGAAGCCACCCGGAATCAATTTAATCATAGTGCAACTGATTTTTAATTTCCAATGGTACAAAAAAGTACCATTCACATTAGGCTTTTACTGACTTTGGTTTGTGATCATGGAATGCCTGTATTGTAGCCAAGCTAATTAAATAAATGCTAAGTATTTCTCGCTTTGTAATACAGAAAAAAAAATAATAAAAATTAAAGGTGCCTCCTCAACAGCAAAACGAACAAAAGCTGATGGCTTGGCAGCCCACTGAATCCGCATTTATATGCAGTCTGTACTTGTTTAGCGGTTGTGAAATTCTGGGGCTGTTATCAGCCATGTCTGTTGAGGCTCTGCGGACAATTCGCAGTTGCGCTCACAGAGGGCTGGGACACAAAGCCCCCCCCACCAGAGGGGAAGGACCGCTGCAAAATACCACCTGAATTCCCGAGTGCGATGCCGATCTCTGTCCTGGGGAAAAAGGTACTGCCCTGGCAAAGGGGGGGGTGCTCAGGGGCTGGGACTGCAGCCCGCCCTCTCTGCTTTTGTCTTTTAAGACGCAAAAAGAGCTGTGCAGCCACCAAAAGGAGAACAGCAGAAGAAAGGCCAGGGCCTCTTTCAGACCCCCTGGTTGCGGAGGCAGAGGAAGCAGCTGCTCGCAGCTGCCCGAGCATCAGAGGGGAAGGCAGCCGTCAGGGCACGCGGTGACTGGCGGATGAGTCCAAAAAACACATCGTGTGTATTAGGAAGAGCAAAACAAACTGCCCCGTGGCAACTTGGTCCTGAGAGAAAAGGGCTGATGCAATTATACTAATTTAATCTGGGATGGGACGCTGTCCCCAACCTGCTTTTATTCTCTAAGTGATCCTTTTTAACCAATTTTGGTGTTTGTTCTGGATGTCATTCTCTTATCTGGAAGCTACAGAGGCGCAATGATCTTAAAGCCCTGTATCCTCCCGAGACGGAGATCTGAGATGAGACAAAACTGGATTCTCGCCTTCTCATCCTGCTTTTGATTTAGGGAGGGAGGAATTAGATCCTATGTTCACATGAGGGGAAATATTAAAAAACCATTTCTTCCTCTGAGCTCGTAGAGCATCGTGAACAAAAGAACGTAGAGCCCGGTCCGGCTGAGGGTGCATCCCCTAAAAAGTGAGGTGCTTCCCCTCCTGTCCGCGACTGCAGCATCCCCCTCTGCTAGCAACCGGCCTGGCAGCAGGCGTGGGTGTTTCTGAGGAAGTAGCCAAAGAGCAAAATACTCCTTTCTGCTTTTACACTGCCTTTGTGAGGGCCGCGGGAGGACAGACAATACCCGAGCTGACAGGGCACCCGGCAGCCCACGGCCTTCGAACGGCTCCCGGCCACTCTGAACCGGCAGAGTGAATTCCCAGTGAGCCGGGGCTTTGCAGGACACGGCACTGCCGGGCTCTGGCACCGCATAACGCCGTGGCCCTTCGATCCCAGGCTCAGAGCCGAAATAGCATGGATGAACCGCAGCCCATCTCCTGCCTACCCGGTCACCGGAGAGGAAGAGGGAAGCCCATGCTGGGTACCGGGGCATCCCATCTGCCACAGGTGGGTGCCTGCTGAGAACCCAGGGATGCTCAGGGTGCTCGCAGGATATGTGCAAGCTCCTGAGGGCTGCCTGCCTGAGTGAGGGGAACGCGGGAATACCCTGGAAACTGATAAAACAAACTGCGACAGCTCCTGAGCCCCCCGCCTTTTCTCATCGTAATGATGTATTTAGGGTCGTATGCCGCTTCTCGTCCGTGTGTGCAACGCACCTCAGCATCGCCGGGAGATGTGGTCGCGGTGAAGGGGCAGCATTTGGGCCAGAAAGCTTGCCCCTGCCCCAGACACACAGGCACCAAGGAGCGGGTGTTTATACAAGGCACAGAGCAGTGCAATGCCTCGCTCATCCTTCAGGCCTTAGGCAAAACCAGCCTGTTCCACTATATATATTTAAGATTGATAATTCCTGTCACAAGAAGGCCCCAAGCAGTTGGCCTGGCTTTAATAAAACACAAGTCACTGGTGCCTTCTCTCTTTCGCTCAAGGGTGAAATAAAAGTTGCGCTCGTCCTTCGCAGAGCCGGGAAAGGACATGCATCAGAGCATTTCAGGCACAATCCCCAAACTCTTGAGATTAGGCTACCCCCATGAGAGGTTTTTTTTCCCCAGCTGTCCATTTTGCAGGAGTCAGCTCTGGCACAGGTTAAACAGCTGACCCAGTGCCCAGGCAGTGGAGACCAGCAGTGTGGAGAGCTGCAATGGCCCCTCTTTTCTGGGTAATCGTGGTTAAAGCAGCCCACTGGCTACCTGGGGCTGAGATGCTCTGGGGCTCAGTCACTTCACTTTTGCTTCAGACAGCAAGAAAACTAGACAAAAAACCCCACTGCAATACGCTTAAATCATCCAGAGGCTAGAAGAAAACCTCCACCAAGGAAATTCAGCTTTCATTCTGAATGTATGTATTCCTCACTCACACAGCCTGTGTGCCACGTTATTGGAGATGACAGACCCTTTCTTTACCATACCTGCCCCACAAAACCCCAGGCAGCCTTCCTAACTCCACGCAGTATTAAAAATGAACTATACTTAGAAATGACATCCAACGTAGTCTAGCAAAAAGCAAACAAAGATATAAAAGGGCCTGTTATTTGTTTTTTGTTTTGTTTTGTTTTGTTGTTTTTTCTTTTGAAGAACCCATTTGAGAATGGCAACATCCCCAAACAAGCCTGTAGTATTCCCAGGCAATGGTTACAGCTCTGCAGGACGGTTAAAAATAAACTTGTTGAAAGGCTCTCCCTCTCTCTTATACTCTGCAGGAATTTCCCGTGGCTGCTACCTTCGGGGTACGCTTAGCAGTGACACACAGGGACATGCTGGCACACTTCATCCCTCTTGCCCCACCTTGTCACCAGGGAGTGTGGATCTGCTGGGAAAGGCTTTGCTGACTCACCGGGTGGGATTCGGGTGCCTAAATATAGGTGTCTAGTGCAATTTGAGATGCCCTAGGATATCCTGCTTGATTCCCAGCTGCCGCTCTGGGAAGGTGGGAATTTCTGGCAGGTCCTCTGACGAATATGCCCGCCTCAGATATTCTCAGGTCTCTAAAAGGGCACAAGGTGCCGAGACATACGGGGACACCAATTTCCCCGGAACGGGTAAAACAGACCTGCCTGGTGCGGACATGCAGGAGGTGAGCACAGCGAGCAGAGTGCTTACGTTGTTCCTACTGAGCCAATTTTATTGAGTTCCTCAGGGTACATGAACCGGGACCCGAGCACAGGAGGGATGCGCTGGATCCGGGGCAGCCAGGAGCTACACAACGTCCTGGTGGCCAGGGCAGAGTGGGTACAGCACCACCTGCCCGTGAAAAACTAGGACAGTGGTAAACATGCAGGATATGTCCTGGGGCAGCATGGGGCAAAGATGTGCCCCGGGCACCCAGCAAAATTCACATCTGGTTGGGACCAAGCTGGCGTCTGCCTTTTGCTGAGCCCGGGTTACCTGCAGCGCAGGGCTGGTAAAAGGCTGCCTCCTGCTTGAGCCGGACCCATGGGCAAACCACACATGTTCCCAGGAATGGGAAAGCTCCCGTGGGAAATCACGTTGTCTCACTGTCCGCCTGATTGGATTTATTTCAGTGGGGACAGGTGAAATGCCACAGTGTTTTTCCTTCCCTGTGCTGTGTGGAGCAGGGCAGGAAAAACTGAAAATATGACATAAAATACACTCTTTTCCCTGATGGGATCTTTTTAAAGTAAAAATATAAAATGTCATAGAAGACTTCAAATAAAATGAAAAATGACAATATCTTGTGGGCAGAAGGTGCAGGAACTTACTTTTCCAGCTTACTCAAATTTGGTATCTCTTTACTTTATGGTTTATTTTTCTTCTCCTGAGAGAAGAAGGTGTCTGTAGTGGGAGGTGTCCCTGCCCATGGCAGGGGGTTTGGAACTAGGTGACCTTTGAGGTCCCTTCCAACTCTAACCATTCTAGGATTCTATGAAGAACTGTCTGAATATGTCAAATGAGCTCAGGCCCCATCCCAAACAACTGACTACCCAAGACGTTACCTGCACAGGGAAGTTTTGCCAGGTGCCCTAGCACAGGAAGAGAGATGACTTCCATGTGGACACTACTATTGTGGTATAACTGCCTTCTTTGTATGCTATTCATCTGTTTCCCAAGTTTAACCACACATACAAAAAAAAGCACTTTTGCTGCAAAATGGAAATGTCTGCCGGGTGGCTTATGTCAGTATGAGCTGCATTTTGTTCACACCTTAGACTGCAGTGAAAAAGCTTTCCCACAAACACAAGGGTGAAGGTCAAATGCCTGCGATTGTTTATCCTGGTCAGAGCTTTGTGGATTTTAGCAGATCCATGGGCTTCCCTTGGATGAGCAGAGGAAGAAGGGTGTTGCTGAGTGACTTGGGGGACCCGCGTCAGATTAGAAATCACAAAATGAGGTTTTCAAGGCTTCCCATATTCTCCAGGACATCTGGGAGCTTTAAAGCCTTCCCTTCCTATCCCCCCTGTGGCTGTGGTCCCCAGAGCGGAGGGTGAACTTCCCAGGCTTGCCTCCTGGGAGGCCAGAACTTCCCCTGGGAGGCCAGGCCACCGCTTCAGGTGTTTCTGTGAAACACGTCAGGGTGCGAAGGGTTATGAGCCACAGCTGGAAAGCTGCTTTGCTGGTCTGGAGGGAGCTATCGATTTGTGGGGAGGACGTGAGTTGGTCATAGGCAAGGCTGGTCTTTAAGCTCCCAGCCCCAGGGAGTGGAAAGTTTCCTGTCCGTAAAGCAGAGGGCTCTACCAAGCATTTCCAAAGCAAAACTGTGACACCATTAATCTTTAGGGCATGCGCTGAAAACTGTTGTCTGGATGAAGTTTATGAATCCCAGGAGATTGCTGGGGAAATGGGCCTCCAGGGAGAAAATGCACATCTAAGAGCAGGGCTAACCCAGAAGCAGGGATCCTGGCAGGTGGAAGCAGCACGCAGAAACAGGGCTTTTTCTGCGGATTGCCTCCTACCATCAAAGGTTACGCAAGCAGCTGGACACATATATTTAGCTGGATGAAACGAGAGGGAAACCTTAGGAGCTGACCTAGAGAATAAGTATCAAGAGGTGCTGCAGTCTTTTATTTCAGTACAACTGTTCTCTACCCCAGCAACTTAGTACGCTATTTTTGTAATAGATGTGCTGCTGCCAGTGCCCGTCAGAGCTGTGTGCAGCTGGTGCTGCCGCCGATAGGGACTGTTCAGGAAGGGAGAGCCGCCGGGACATGGTCCTCAGCCAGTTCCCAGGGCTCTCTGAAGAGGCAGGGTCCAAATCCGGAGCAGAGATGAGCAACGCTTTTCTTTTAGCACTCTGGGCACCCACACAGAGCTGCAGTTGGGAGTCTGTCTTCCACAACCAAATGAGGGATGCTGCTGCCTCCGTTTGGCACTGGTTATTTATCAGGTTCCTGAACACAGTCCTTTTTACAGGATACAGTATCTGCCCTTGGAGCTCACAGACATAAAAGGGGAGGCTAAAAAAAGCACCCTGACACTGACAGGCTGATAGCGCAGGTTTGAGGGGAAGGTTAAGTGAGCCTGATAAACTGACTCATCAAATTGATCACAAAAGCTGTGTAAGATTGGATCCCATTAACTCTTAAACTTGTGTGTAACAGGGTTATTGTCATTCCAGATGGAGCCACCCAGACACATGGCGCTTTCATCTGCCTCCCTTCTTGCCAAGCATCTTTCAGGCAGCTGCCTGGCACCTTTTGATGGAGCACCCTTGCCGTTCCCATCCCAGCCTGCCCCTGGTCATGGTGGATGCCCCCAAGCTTTCCCGCTGGTTGGCAGAGCTGGCGGATCTCGCCACAGCCGCTCTCCGCACTGGCACAGGGGCATGTTTTCCCCCAGTTCTCGATGTGTAGCTGGGGTGGAATGCAGACCAAGATGATGCTTAGGACAGGATCCTGTCCTACGAACGCTGCTGAAGCTTCATGCTATGGTATCAAACCAGAGGGCTCCTGCCCAAGCCCTGCTGCAGGAGCAACAGCACATCTGAGAGGCGGATCTCTTCTTTCTTGGCAAAACTGCCAAACTTCATACATTGCAGTCTGATTTTAACTTTTCCAGTATTACTCTGTCCCCTCCACTTTACTGTAAAATTGCTTATTTTGCATTCCTGAAGGCAAATGTGCACTTTGGAAACTTCCCTAACCTTTGCCGGGCCTCCCACAAGTGGGCACCTCAATAATTTCCAAGAAGGCATGGAGCAGGCTGGTCTGCAAGGGGAGCGGAGCAGGGTGTGTGGGGATGGCACTCGTGGTCCTGGCCTCATGGGACCCACGGCAGAGGCTCCCCCATCCTCCCAGCCCTCTGTGCCCACCTCCTGTCACCCTGGCTTGGGGTCGGCTCTGGCCTCCTGCACTTCATCAGCCTCCCCCCAGAGATTTGCCACTACTTTAGTGCTCTGAGAGCCAGGCCACACTCTCCTTCTTTTGTCCCAGTGTTTTTTGTCCTCCCACAATGTAAATTAGTGCAGAATATGCCGTGGCCTCTCTCCTGCTACCTTCTTTTGGGAGTATTAAGGAAAATTGTTAAATTTTTTTTTTTTTCAATTTACCAGCGGCCAATTCACATCAATAAATTATCCTTACCGTGTCTTGCAAGTAAATTTGTTGTCTCTTATGGAGCGCTTTTCCCTTGTGTATCTGAAGAGTTTCTTATTTACCTTAACCTCTTGCACAATTTTTCTTTCATTCTTTACTTTTGCTTTTGTGTGTTTGTCTCTGTGTGCGCACACGTGCGTGTTACTTCTTGCACTGCCTCCCCTCTACCCTGTAATGCCTCCCTCCCTTCTCTGGAGTGACATTTTACACTTCACATATGTCTCTCTCTTATCCTTGATTATTTTCTGTGGTTCCATACTCATCCTTGGTGCCCTGTTTTAATTCCTGCGGTATTTATTACTGTGTGGCATATACAACGGGTAGATGGGCCGTGATTTATGTGTCAGTAGTTTTCATCTCCTACCAGCCCACCTCATGTCCTTTCTCTCTTTTCCCTTGCATCATCCAACCTCACCAATACTTCTTTGTTTCTCCTAAGCAGTTGCACTAGGAGCAGACATCCCTGTTTGGGAACTGCTTCCACCTTAGTTTAGGATTTAGTGAAATCACAGGCTTTGCCTCTCTCCTGGTGAGAGCTCTAAACACCCCAAACAAGCACCGAAAGCAGCCAGCTGAGGGGGACCGTGTTGGATGACGGACCTTACCACCCCTCCTTGTAGACCAATGTGGGCTGAGCCCCGCTGTGCTTCATCCCTGCCCTGCGGCAGGGGCACAACCGTGCCTCTTCCTCAGCAGCCGCTAGGGCTGAGAACTGCACCGACCTTCGGCAATGCTGCGGTACCTGGCCCTGAGATGCCACTGCTGGTGGTAAACATGGGCTCTCAGAAGAGTCCCTGTCCCTAACCTGACCTTCATGTCAAACAGCTGGGAGAGGTCAGACTGTAGTTTTGGACATCACTCAAATGCCATTCTGGTGCAGGGCAAGTGCAGCATCCGACAGCCTGTGCCCCAGATGCCTGGTTGTGGGCCTGGTTCAATGCCACACTGAAGCCGGTGGGATTGGACAGGCATAAAAATGAGTGTGGTGGACCAGACCCATGGCAGAGCTTCCCCTGACACCGCAGGAAAGGTCATGGTTAAATTGCAAGGGGTGCCAGGGGGGCTGTAAAGGCAGAAAAACCCAGGAAAGGGCAATGTGGTGACT
This sequence comes from Chroicocephalus ridibundus, assembly GCF_963924245.1. NCBI lineage: Eukaryota > Metazoa > Chordata > Aves > Charadriiformes > Laridae > Chroicocephalus > Chroicocephalus ridibundus. The sequence continues at coordinate 95,670,687 of NC_086284.1, read as the reverse complement.
CTGCTCTGTCCTCTGGAGATGAGGCGGGGCCAGGTTTATCTCAGTCACCCCAGCCAGGAGCTTGTTTAAGCCATCCTTTAATCTGTTGCAAGAGCTAGGGTCAGCCTCTGATTTGAATCACCATGAGCCAGTCCCATATACCATTGTCCTAATGCCTCTTATCTCTGTTATTTCTAAACATTCCTCAGCAGCAATTACACCTTTCCTCTCCAATCTCCCCCGAAGTATCCTTTACTATTTACCCACATTGATTTTTTGCATCCCATTTTATTTATGCGTATTGTGACTTGAATTATAAAGTGAACGGCAAATTTTCAGACTCTAGCGTGCTCCTGATTCCCTCCGTGTATCTGTTCTCATTCTTACCTCTTCCGTACACCACAAATTGCTCTTTCATTAGTGAAGCTACTTTATGAACTTCCAGAGGGAAGCCTTGGAGAGGAAGCACACATCTTTTTTTTTTAATGTCCAGCACCTTCCTTTTATTTTATCGGTGGGTAGATGTGTTGTCTCATTCTCCCTTGGGATACTTCTCCTCTGCTTTCCATAGGTTTCTTGTTAAATAAGAAGAAAAATACCTCAGACCATGGAAACATTCTCCTTATCCTGTATTTAAACATCTTCAGGCCTGTCTGTGATTTTCTTGGACAGTGCATTTAAATACTGAAATTAATCCCAGGGAAGAGATGACTTGTCTGTTTGAATGCTTATAAAGTCTTATGGGACAAATAGCTTACTAAAGGCAGGTAGACAGTATTTTAACTCAAGCAGTTCTGACGTTATTAGAGTTCTCCTCAGAGACTGCATCCAGAACATGCACTATATGTTGGAAACGAATAAGTTGTTCATCTGAAATTCACTTTGTGGACCAGCTTTACAGAGAAAACACCTGACGAGGCAGTGTACAGAAATTACAGGTGAACCGCAGGAGTCAGAGGTGTCCCAAGCCTCCCAAATAACTTCATCCAGCAAGCTTGACTTTCCTATACCTGTTTGTAGCTACAGGGAAGCCCTAAACTATGTTAGGTCTGGAGAAGCTTCATCACAAAACTCAATAACAGCAGGAGCATTCAAGTCTCATATCCAGCACAAAGGGAGCTGCCGCCTTCCTGATTTACCCATGCCCAAATGCAGGTTTGCACCACACGGGTAAATGTTCTGGGCGGCTGCAGCGAGCTGCTGGTGTCAAGGGCAGGGAGGTGGTGGGTGGTGGTGACCGGGGGTCCATAGTCACAGGAGGCGCTGGGTTATCAGGTCCTTGTGTCAGCTTCCATGGGACGGCCTCCTGGGACAGCTCATTAATTTAAGAGCAGGTCATGGGCTGAAAACAGCCTGTGGACTGTTATTGGTGGAATTGCTCGGTGCGTTCAGTAAAGCCTTAACAGATACAAATCTGCTTGCGCCCTTTAAAGAGCATCTCCTTGTAGAACATAGCCGTAAAGCAAGACATCAACCAGGTCTTTAGGATGAGCTTCTTCTGACCAGAGGTAAGCTAATGAGTTAGGGACAGCCCCAAAGGAGAAAGCAGACCTGCAACGGGAAATGACAGGCTCGAATGACTGTAAAATGTAAACACACTTGAAGAAAAACCTCAAATGTCTTTAGTTTGCTTGCCTAAACATGTAGCTTGAGTTCTATTTTGCTGCGCACACAATTCTTTTTTTCTTGTTGACAGCGATTCTGCCTCTCCTTTCTTTCCTTGTCCGCCATTGCCAAATGTTGCTGCTAACTGGCAGTAGAAAAGCAAGAGCAGAGAGGAACAAAGAAACTACTGTCAAACAAAAGCAGGCATAAATAAATGGAGTTTTCCTGTGGTACTTCTAAAAACTAGACAAAACCTTCTTTCTCTTCCAAAAGAAACCATTTTATAATGAATCATTCATTCCACAGGGCTTATTGTTCAGCTGATGAACATGCGTAATGCTCATTTACATTAGTGCAGGTGCTGCGAGAGGAGGGTATAGCACAGCATATAGAAAACATGTCAGTTCCGGGATGCTGCACAGATTGCGGCGTCTACCCTGCTATGACAGTACTCGCAACTGTAGTTTCAATCTTCCCTCTTCAGCAACGGATCTTATTTATCAGTCATTATGATGCAGGGTTTTACATATCAACGAGCATCTTTCCAATAACTTTCATAGCTCTGAATCAACCCCCGAGTGTGCCCAGCGTGGGTTAATAACAACAAGGCAGCTCCCTCTCTACCATCTTGAAAATATTCCTATTGAGGAGGGAAAGCATGTTGCTGAACAGATTGTTGCAAGCCTCCGATGGGATCAAGTCCTGCCTTCTCGGAAATCAGGTGGGGAGTTTGGTGTTTGGGCTGCAAGGCTTTAGGGATAAGCAAGTGCTATCATACGGGCATTTTCCAGCAGGACATCCCACTGAAGCCCTGTGGAGGTGAAGGAGGGGCTGCACCTCTGAGGGCCGCTGCTCTGGGCATGGATGCCACCAGTTGGCCAGGCAGCGTGCTGGCAACCGGACCCTGTGGGAAATCAGAAGCGAGCTGAAGCCGGTCGCTAACTGGTAACGTGGGTCTTTCTCCTGCGGGTGAAAGGCTGCAGGACACCCAGCCATCCGAGGTGCCGCTGGCTTCAGCGGTGAGGTGGCTACTCCTCACGTTGCTGAAGCAGCTCACTGGCCGCTCTGCAAGCCAAGAGCAAGAAGACAATGAGGGGCGTGTAGGCTGGAGGGGACACCCCAGCTCCCCGAGCCCATCACTCTGCACCAAGGCAGGAGCACCCAGGCCGAATGTTGCAGGCAACAGTGGTTTGTCAAGATTCTCCCAAAGTCCCCCCCAGGATGAAGTTTACCGAGCTTCCACCTACAGCCAGTTGTGACTTTCTTGCTGTGGGTGGCACCATGTTTCTGATGTGAGCATTTGCTCTCATCAGCTGGTTGATGTTACATGTTTCTCTCCTTCAGAAAGAGCCCCTGGTACCAGAACATCTCTCTGCACAGGTGCCTCTGTACAACTGGCTCCCAGTGGTACCTGGGTGGATGCAGGTAGGGGACTACCAGTGGGGGTGCCCCAAGCTGGGACTCAGCCCTGGTCTCGAGTAGGTAGAGCCACCACCGTGTGTCTCACCCCTTGGTCTTTGCCAGCGCAGAGAACTCCACCTTCTGTGGGCATTTCCCTCCTGTGGTGGTGTCCTCCCTGATGGTCTTCCAGCGTCATTTACTGGTGGGCTGTAGGACCCCGAGATGAGCTCGACCCCCGCTCCCCTGCTTACTCAGAGGAAGGCATTTTCTCCAGGCCGTGAGTCGGTTTTGGAGGCATGTTCTGTCTCTGTTTTCTCAGCATCCTTTTAAGAATAGGACAGCAAACCCAGACACAGCGTGCTGTATCACTGCCTTTGATTCCTGTACTGCAGGCACAAAATCCACCCCTTTGCTTCTCTCTATTTATTGCTCTGCACTGCACAGCATCCCATTAGCCGCGTTCGCAACGGCGCTCTACTGAGAGTTCATCTCGAGCCATTTGCTTTACAATCATTGGATTTACAACAAGCTTGACCAAACCCCAATCTAATTTGAAACTGTGCTAAAGCACTTTTATATTTACTTTATTAATGAAATAAAATTTCAGTTCTGTTTTTAGAGTGATTTATTTCAGCATCGCTGCTGGTACAATATCTCATTTGTGTTTCATAAATTGCCATAGGCAGGAACAAAATACTAAAACTGTTTTCAGCGAATTACTTCTAAAGAGGATGTTTTCCCCTGTACACTCACACACACAGACTTACCTTTTGAAAACTAACCAGTGATTTTGGTGCTCAATCTGACGTCTATAAAGTGCCTGACGTTTAGAAAAGGGTGAATGGCGATCTTCTGACTATCCAGCTATCTCTAATGTGTCTTAGACTGGATACCTAAATATAGTGCTAAATTAAATCACTTTTGAAGCTGTGGACAACAGCTATTTAAAAATAAGGTATTCATGTGATCAGAATGCGGTCAGCTAGTTTGCAGCTTGGTAGCAGTGTGAGATGTCCCTGACAGTCCGTGTTTCCAGCCCTAAGGTGGCCAGCGGGATCTGATCTCCCACCGAGGACCTGGATAGGTGAAGAGTTCAAGGCAAGGCTCTCCACGAAGGGGGTGGAGAGGGGGCACCTCAATTTTGAAACTCATTTTCCCTTTTGGTCCATCAGCGCCCAGATTTATTAACCTTCCCAACAGGCTGTAAAGCCCATCTATTTCCCTGTTCCAAGCTAAGGCTATTGCTAAGGGTGTGAATTGAGGAGGAGTTATTTATGGATAGTCCTTTGTCTAAGTTTATGCTGTTATTTTTAATTTATGTGGTAGGCGCCCAGTGTACTGCTAAGATGCCTAGAGATGCATTTTAAAAATTTGAATACATAAATAAATAAAGTACTCTGTACTCAACCAGACCTAAATTATGTAGTATGGAGAGAGAAGCGATTCAATAGAAATTAGGGAAAGACTGAAGGAGCACAGCAGACCAATGCTTTTTGCGGACAAAAGAATCCTTACCCTTGAGCAAGCAATGCAGAGGAGCTACAGCTGGCAGCCCAGATATTAGGTGGTGTTACAGCCCCTCACCCAGCCTTTCACTTGAAGGCTGAGTTCATACCTATGGTGACCTCGAACCCACCAAAGAACAGAGCTCTTTCTAAACAAGCTGAGTCGGGTAGATGTGTAAGACCAGCCGTAGGTGGTGAAACCCTGGTCCCTGCGAAACATCCGGGTGCTGGGACAGTGGCTTGTAAGGAAACCAGGGTTTCACTGACTGGGTTAATCGGTTGTGTAAGTCGGGTCTAACTACTGGATGAATCCATTGTAAGGCACCCACCACTTAAAGACGGATGCTGAAAGAATCAAAAGACATTAAGCAAATAAACATCAGCTGGCCTATCAACAGGATGACTCTGATTGATGAGGCAAATACTATAGTGTGCAGTAAATAAGGCATGCATCTATCAATGTTCATAATTAGAGGTAGCATATCATTTGTGAATGTGACGCAACAAGCAGCATATCACAAATGTAACCGAGAACCATGCTGGTCTGTGATAGGATATCTATAAACATATATAATTATACATAATAGTGCTACAGTATGCTAATAATATAGCGTACTTATTGGATATGTAATCCCAGATAACATCTCACAAACAATGTTATGATATGCCTGGCCAAACTATATAAATGATAAATAGGCAATAATAAATATATCCATTTTACATCCTTTTGTTTGGGTATGGTTTTAACTCAAATTATAAGGACACACAGGACCAAAGGCAGAACATGCCAGCACCTCGGCACGCATCTTGCGGTGGCCCAGGACCACCTGGAGCAGAGGCTGCAGCACGCGGAGGGGGCTCAGGGCCTTTGATAAACACCAGGCAAACCCTACGTCATCAGAAGCTTCGCAACAGTGAAAGCGCTGATGGATAAACTTCTGGCCTGGGTTTCCCTCGGGCAGGTTTGCACTGTGACCGCAACTAATAGACATTACTGAGCTATCACTTAAACAAAACAGCTCAGGTAATTTTACCAGTGCGGTGAGCGTGGCGTGGGCTTCGGTGACCACAGGCTTTTGCTCAGGCCACTGAGAGCCCCTGCGGCCGTCACTGCCATAGATACTGCGCTCGGGGTCAGAGAATCAAAAGGTGTCAGTGCCCCCGCCTACCCGGGCTGTGCCGGCATCTCAGGACTGTGCCGGGGGCTTGGCCTCAGGAAACAAAGGCAGCAGCTTCCCCTTTAAAACATTTTATTTTGGAGTTTTTCTGTCTGCGCTTTGCATTTCACCCAGCCCAGGATTGGGGCTGGCACAGGGCACCCCTCCTTGAGCAGGTGAGCATCTGTGAGCATCTGAGCATTTCTGAGGCATCCTCCCCAAAACTAGCCAAGCTGGGGCAGGAGCCAACCCATAAGCAAAGGAGACACTGCACACGCTCCTGGTGCTAAAGGATAAGCAGAGAAAAAGGATGTGAAATAGGAAAGGCTCTCACTCTTCATCTATGGCTCCAGCTCGTGTGGGTCACCCAGAAGCACCTGGCTCCGGTGATAGACCCTGGGCAGAAGCTGCCACCCCAGGGGACGGAGATGGGGTTGTGGCCATGTCCCCTAGTGCGCTGCTCACCCCAGCACAGCCTATTGCTGTGGACAATTGCTATTGTCCTACAGGTGGGACAGGTGACACAGCCCACAGCGCCCTGACAAGCCCCATGCTCCTGCCAGGTTTTTCCCCCCCTTCATGCCATCATGCCCCCACTGCACCGCTGGAAACAAACACTCGCTGTGGCAATAGACACTGCCCTCTACTTTCCACCCTCTGGTTCCTGGTGATGGATGATACCACCTTGAGCAAGAAGGAGGATATACTTGCTATTAAGTGCATGGTCAGAAATACCTGAAAGGGGTGCAAGGAAGCTGTAATTGATGGGGGCATTGCTCTCATTTACTGATGTGAAGCAATGGGCATCTTCTGCCTAAGAGAGGATGTCAGGATGCATTGCACAATTCAGAAGTTTTATTCCCTTTGTTTTGAAAGAAGTCATTAGGAACCAGATGGCTCAGGGATTTGGTAATAGAATATGAAACCTCTCATCTCTCCATCGACCATTCAGATATGACCTATTGTATTAGTCACAGAAAATCATCAGATTACTTGCTGGTGTCTTATGCAAAATGAGATAGTCGTCCTCTTCTGCAGCTGAGCTCCAGCTGAACAGATTTTCCAGTTGAAATGGTAGGATTTTGTTCCAGCAATTTAGCTTTCAGCTTTCAAAAAATCACTGTTTCTGGACTGGGAGCTGCAATTAGCTGGGGGGAGCTGAGCAGGACTGCCGCCTCATCCCTAACGCTGATGCCTGCCAGTGACGTGTGGAAAGGACAACTCAGAAACATGTCTTCAGGTGCACATACTTCATGAGTGAAAGTATCTTATAAAGATGCTTGGCCAATGCTCCTCAAAGAGAAGGACATATCAGAACGGCTCTGTGGCTTTATCATGATGACTTCTCAGGGAAAATACAACCAAAAACAGTGGAAATGGTGAAACTGTAGAACAAAGATATGGTTCGTCAGGTTAATTTAGATGAGAGACCTCACATGGACCATGTGTGAACAGTGAGAGGTTTGGGATGGGTTTTTCCACAGATGGTACTGCCTAGCACAGAGGAGCAGCATTAGGTGGTAGGAGGCAAGGAAGCAATCCTTCAGTGCACAGTGCAGGAAGTGTGGGAGTCGCTCTTTCACTGTGAACGCAGCAAGTTACCACATTTCAGCTGACCTGGGGTAAGAGCCTGCAAGGAAAGTCCTGCACCATGGGAAATGCAAGAGAATCAGAGGTAGCCCCCAATGACATAGCACTTTTATCATCCTTTCCACTTAGTGGAGATGCTCTGAGATCTTCAATCTCTGTGCTGCCAGCTGGAGTGTGAGGGAGGGGAGTGGTAAGAGAATATACTTGACTGGGTGCATGGTTGGGTCCAAGACCCACGCAGTGGTTGAACAGAATGCAAAACCAAGCAAGGAGAAACGAACGCTCTGTTATGGTGAATGAAACAACAGAGGCTCATAAGGAAATAATTGTAAATATATTTGGTAAACGTAGGACTAGATGACCTTCCAACACAAACCATTCTATGATTCTATGAAAAGAGGAATGAAACAGGACAGAAAAGCAGGCAGAAATGTGTCTTCAATCTGTTCAGCTTTTCCCACCCCATGACAAACCTCTGCTATGTAAGCACTGGCTCTCAGCTTGGGCAGCTGAAGTAATTAAGCTTTTAAGGAATACGTGCACTCTCCCCACATCTCCTCGTGACCTCGAGGAAGGACCAGACTCCTGAGCTTTCAGTCAATACTTGATGGAAGACAGAGCATCTCTGACACTGGAGCAATGCATGCCTAATCTGCTCAGGCACGAATGTCAGCAAACTTGTAGAACGGCTTGCAATCCTTTGCAAAAGCGATGAGCAGTCCCGTCCATGGTTGCATTACGAGCTCGGCCATGACCCTTGCCATGCCCAGCTTCTTGCCAGCCGTCATCTTTCTTTGGGGGTTTTGGGCAAGGCGAGTCAGTCCTGAAAGAGATGGAGAGGGCGAATAGCAGCTACTGGCAGCTCAGAGATGCTGTGAGGAGTAGGTAGGGCTTGCGAGGCAAGAATTAACAGCTGAGGCCTGTGGCACATTAAGAAGAACGGAGGGGCTACACTGGTCTCCTCATTTACAGCAGATGGTGCAAAAGGGAGGCTGCAGTGGCTCAGGCTGCGCAGCTGTAACTGCAGGGAACAGCCAGACCCACTCTCCCAGATGGATACCAAAATACATTACAAAGCAGAAAAAGCCTGACGTTTTTAATAGAGACAAAATTTGCTGTTCTGCTCCCCTTCCTGTAAGCCTCAATAACGTAATGTAAATAAAAAAAAAAAGGGGGGGGTATGATCTCATGCTCGGTGCTTTGTCTGAAGTGAGCTGCTGATCTCAGTCCAGCTCTTAGCAGGCAGATCCAGGCTTGGTGAGCATCTGCATGCTCCTGACCTGCTGGTGGTTTCAGCGAGAAAGCCGTGGCACCAAAGGCCCAGACCTTCCCCGGGGAAGCCTCTGGGGTTTTTCAGGGGCAGCAGAGATGAAGGGACAGAAACTGGAGTATTTCTTATTTATAGACGTAGTTCTTCCCAGGATTAGATTTACCAATGGGGTAGTCTTCCCACATGGTTTTGTACCAATGAGGGCTAGAAAGCTACACGCCTGTAGAGGCAATGTATTCCACAAATCCAAACTTCACTTAAAAGTGAGAGAAATGAAAGTGATAGGAAGTAATTAATGGGAAAGCCAGCAAAAGAACATTTGAAAATACATTTAAACCCACCCTGAAAGGGGTTGTACCCTTGGGATTAGTGGGGCCATCTCCAGAAGTCTTGTTTGCACTGACGTGACTGTGCTACTCTTTCACCCTTTTTGCCTCTTTATCAGCTTTCCATCCCCAAAGCCCTTTGCTGGGGAGGGGAGGAGAGGCAGCCACCTTGCTCAGTGGTGGGGCAGAGGGCTGGGGCAAGGGGAATGTGGGACTGAGAGGGGGCAAGGTCTTGTCACCTGCAGGCAGGTGCCATGCTGGCTGCTGCCGTGGGATGGGGACCTGCCTGTGCCTGGAGGGGCAGCCATCTCCTCTCCGCCCCAGCTGTGGTGGAAAACATCAATATGAGAAACATTTCTGTCCCTCTGCCATCTTGGCTATGTGCTGCATATTCATCATCTTTATATTTTCTTTACTTTAATCTCCCCCATTTGCATATACACAGGTCCAAATGATAACAATTACCATAAAACAATCGCATTGTCGCCCTACCAATAAAAATTGCTCTCTTAATCAGGAGACTTTCAGAGGCACCATGCCTGAAAGACCTCATTTTAAACTGGCAGGCTGAACAGGGCAGCAGATAAATTAGCCTATATATGATTGCATGCTGAAATACATTGATTTAAGATTTTTCCCATTCAGCCTGACAACTTGTCTAAATAGGCTCATGTCTGAAGAAGACAGCTTGCAGACATGATGCGAATGACAGGGCATTGCAAATATAATGCAGCACTGTGCAGAGCGAGGGAGCGAAAACATCGTAGAAGGGATTAGCAGGATAAGAGAGAGGGTTAAAAATAAACAGAAGCAGGTACTCTAAACAGCACAGCTCTCAAATTTCATTCTGATTTTCTTCTTCCATTTCTAATTGCTAAGTCACTACAGGGAAAAAGCAATTACTGATCTGCTATCATTCACCATGTCATCTTTAGGTCCTCATTAGCAATTCCATCAACAATCTTAGCATTTAGCTCCCATCCTGCGATTCTGAGTGTCCTGATCACACTGTGATGGTTCGGGGTGCCTGAGGAGTGGAGACCAGAGACCACGTCTTCCTCCGTGTTTGATAAAATGCAGTACCTTAGGTTTGGATCATCAAAAGTGAGTGACTGAGATGGGCTTGGGTCACTGCCGGTGCTGTGGGCTCTGCCTGTGCCATTCCCACATACATTTTCGATCCTGGTCAGCAACAGAAACACTTGAGAAGGACTAATTCTTTAAAGTTTTACTTGTGTAAACTAAAACACAGTATTTTTCCTCGCCAGCAGCACGCAATGCCAGGAGGATGAAGGTGAAGTTCCTGACATAACTTGCAGCATTAGAGTGGACTCAATATCAGATTTGATATAAAATATTATGTGTACTTTGATACACTGTGTAATACCACCTAGGTCCCGATGGATTATAAATATTAAGTAACTGCTGGATTTTCAGCGCAAGGAAAAAGCAGAGAGATAAAGATTTATGGCGGGACTTCAGTGGAGACCTTGCCACCCAGAGGGCTCAGAAGGGATGAGTTTGGGGAAGGTGCCCCAAACCTTGGTGGAGGTTGAGGCAGCTGGTGCCTGGGAGCCCCTTGGCCCTGTATGGGCACACGCAGAGCTGGGCTGTACGAGGCCGTGCTCCAGGAGCGAGCCATGGTGGAAAGATACTCTTCTCTACCTGCAATGTACATAGACCAGCAGTCCTGGCCCGGCCTCTGGGAAGGACTCCCCTGGAAATCCTTGTCCCCAGCCTCCCAGCCCACCTTTAGTACTTTTCCTTCTCGAGAGGATCTTGAGGGCCTTTATGAGGGCCTCCATCGCACCTCAGCCAGACAGCCTCCCCCGCCTCTCCCTGACAGGCTCAGAGCAGGGTGCTTCTCTCTCTCGGGACATGAGGATACCCAGACCTGCAGCTATGGATGTATCTGTCATTTCTGGAGTTAGTTTTTGAGGTTTGTGGTGGTCAACATCAAATATTGCCACTTGGAGGTATGCACTGTGCTACAGAGAAGTCTATGGGTAAAGCCTTGTGTAAAAAAGGTATGTGGTTGTAAAACAGCCCTGACACCACGTGCAGTTCCTGTGTGACCTTGGCAACAGAGGAACGGGGAGGAAAGCAAAGGTTTTCCGTGTGTACCAAAGCACCAGTGGAAATCCCTTCCCCTTTGCATGCAGACATGCTCCAAGGTGGAGCACATGCTGCGCACAGGCATGGGACCCTTGCCTGAAAACTCGCCTGTGCTCCCCCAGCCTGCATACTCAAACTCAGGCCTCTCTTGCCAACAATGACCCGGTTATTTGCTGTGTTGGCTCATGACATAACTGAGCCTCCACTGTCCAGAAACCGTGCACTTTTCATCTTCAACCAACATGCAGTGACGGCCAAGGGTAGCTAGAAAAAGCCTGTTAAAAACCCAACATGTGCCGTTGAGTCCATTCGTGCTCTAACTCATTAATTGTTAGGCACCAGAAGGGTTGAGAGCGCTGTTGTGATAAGAAGTCCTACCTCTGTCCAGAAGGACAGGGAACAGCCGCTGCAGGTGGACGGCTATCAAGAGCATCACGTGCGCTTTCAACACCCGTTTCCTGCTTCTCCTTGGTTATTGTGGCTTACTGACATCTGAAGAGGGTGGGGGATCTGGGAATGCCTCTCTGACACTCTTAATTATCATTTATTTGATCATCTCTCGCCTTAGATCCTTATTAAAGCATTCAGACATGATGCAGTTTTCTCTAGTGGACCGATAAATTAAGGAGCCATATATTTTTAGAGCAAGCATTTTAGTAAACAAATGGTCTGGCAAGAAAAAAAAAAAAAAAAAAAAGAAAGAAAATCCCTGGGAAGCTGTTATCAGGGAGAAAACAGTGTATATGTTTTGATCATTGGAAACTGCTTATATCAGACCAGTGAGAACAATGCAGCTGCCTAGAAGTTGGGGAGGGAAGAGGCAGGGGTGGTGGGCAGATGGTACTGCCATGAAGGAACCCTGCAACTGCTGGGAGGGAAAGAGGGAAAGGACAGGTCTGCCACTGTGAGGGACAGCAGTGGGCTGCTCAGAGGTGACCCTCTTCCATTTTGTTAGGAAGTACAATTACAGCACGCAGACACTGCCCAGTCATCCTGGGGGATGATCATCTTTCTGAAGGTGGAATCCAGGGTTTGATACGCAGAGGGAAAAGTGTTATACCCTGTGGTTCAGGAAATACCCATAACCAAGGACTCTGCTTCACGTTCTGAACTCCTGCTGGTCAGCACTGTGTACCAGGAGGCCCTGCAAAGCCCCACTGCATGAGTTCTCACACCTCTTCCTTGGATTCAGATCACCCATGTTCCCTAGAGGACACCTGTCTGATCCCTCCTTCATTGCTATGCCCCAGCACGAACGCGTCCTTTTGATGGGACCAGAGGCATGACAGCATTGTAACTCAAGCAGCATTTCTGTATGCAGTTGCTGGAAATTGGATCTTTTCACCCGCCAGAGTTCATCTGCACCATTCTTGTGTGTGTCCAGCTTGGGATCCAGAGATATTCCTCTTCCTTCAGATGGCTGGTTCGGTCTTGTCAGCCTGCACTGGTTTTGTTTCTCTGCAGGATTTGCTTGAGGTAGGAGCACCCTCCTTTTTCCCTCTGTCCAGGCTATGCATAGTCCACTGATTCTTGCAAATTCTTCTGCACAGCAATGTAATGCATTATATTTTTGCACAATCTTTACCTACTGGGGGGTTAGTTTATGCTGGCTGTCGCAGGCTGTGCCTCTTTACGTGCCATTTTTTGCTAGAGTCTGACTTTGAACTTCACACGACCCTTGCGTCAAGCCTTTACCTACAGTATTTTAATTTTTTACTTTGACCCTTCTATCAAGACACTGTCCTCCTCCTTCCATGATTTATCTCTCTTTCTTGACAAGCTTTCATTCTTCATCACACATTAACTCTACACCTTCCTTTAGTCTCTCCCGGAAGGCCTCAGTCCAAACCCTCGTTATAACATGATCTTATCACAGACTTTGCTCCTCAAATCACAAAGGTATTTCTGCAGCTCAACATCACTTGCCAACCTTTCCTCCCTTGCCTACACATGCAAAAAGATGTATGTACATCTCCTTTGTTTCCTGTTGACATAACACGCTGAAGCTTCTGCCACGCATTTTCACAGCTAATCTGAGTTAACTGCAGATGCTTAAGAGCGCGCTGCTTACCGCAAGGAGCAGAAGAGCTCTTTTTCTGGCACCAATTGCTTGTGCGTAGTGCTTGGCTGTAGCCGAGCCTCCTCCACCTGCTCTCCGTGTTCGCAGCGTTTTGGTTCCTGCTGGGAGGCTCTGGCTGCATAAATGGGATCCCACCCCGCAGGCCCCTTCCCAGTTTAAAGCTGTCTCCTGACGTCGAGGAGAACGCAGGTTCTAACTCGAGGTCCGACTGCCAGTGACTCCCTTTCCTGGGGGGCCAAGGCCAGGGACGCGTCTGTACCTGATGGACTGGTGGTTGCCACCCTGCAAGAACGTCCCTTTGGAGACTGCTCTTACTGCGGTGCACTGGCCGCCCCACTGCTCGGGTGGCGAGTGGGTCCGTCTCTTCTGCATATTCATTAGCGGCAATACAAAGAACAGATGGCACCTTCTCCCTTTAGCACGCTGAAATGGAGTTTGATATTATTCTCTGCTCCTTGTGACAAGCAGGTTTAAATTGCGTTAGAGGCTTCGAGACCTGCAGTACACGTCATCCCTTATCGTGCAGGGCAGGGAAGACAAACACGCTGAGCTCGCTACCCAGTGACTCATTCGTAGGAGAAATGTTGCGTTGGGGGATCGGCTCTCGGTCAGTGCACATCCAAGGGCCAGAGCGCTCCTCCACTTGCAGAGACAACTGGAAGGGTTGATAGGCCTGGCAGGGAATGCCAAAATAGCAAGAATTTTGCTTTGGAGAAAATGTCCCTAAAATAGTTGGGAAAAAGGGGAGAAAAAAACCCCTAGTTTTCAAGGATATAATTAGTTATTTAGGTATTTGCGTTTTCATGTTCGATCACATAGGTAGGGGATTAAATGCACATTAATCATTGAAAAGTCTCAGGATAAATGTTTGGTTACGCGGAAAAGATCTCCAGATTTCTATTCCAAGGCAAAATATTTAAGAGGATGTTGAGAAATGGCCAGTACCCGAAACAGTTGCCGAGAAATAAGTAAAAGCTAAAGTTCAATTTTACAACAGGATCTGTGCTCTTAGCCCCGTAATTCCTGTGAATAACCTCTGGCTTCAGTGGATTTACAGCCTGACCTAAATAGTACTCAGGTTTCTGCTCGCCTTCCACACAGGAGCACACTTCAGCCTTCTTCATATTCAACAGAGGTATGGAAATTTAGTTTTGCTTTTTTGTTTTCACCAGGAAATTTTGTGTCACCATAAAAGCATTTACTTCTAGTCAGAATTTCTGGAAACACCCATAGCCTCCCTCCCAGAAACTTCATATCTGTGCTCCCAGTGGTAATAAAATGGGGTTTGCTCCTATTTGGCTCTCCATATGGCCATCGTTAATTTTGTCATCATTTCTCAGTGCTCCAGGCACCCAGTTTCCCCAGCCACTTTTATTGTCTTAGAAAAAAAAATGAGCACTTTACACGTAGATAACATATTTCAGCCACTTTGTCCAGCTACTTTAAGTATCACAACACTCCATGGAGTCAAGCCCCTTGATTGAAAAGCGAAGAAAGAAGTTTGTTGACATGGTCCAGGAGTAAGGAGCACATTAAACAGAGAAGTGGGAATAAAAGCCACTTGTTCTAAGTCCCAGCCCTCCCGTCAAGGACACATACACATAGCACCCCCCTGCCTTTACCTGGCGGGGGGTTCTGCAGGAATGGGGAGGTCAGCTGTCACACTCCTGCGCTTCATCACATTCCTGACTTCAGCATTAGACTTTGCCCAAAGACTGAAGCATTTCACGTTTGAATTTCACCATTTGTAACACCACTGCTAACGACCCATTGGCTTCACTTAATTTTAGGCAAGTGGTAAAGCTTCCTCTTTTATCAATAGGATAACTTCTTGTTATCAAAGCGTGTTGTTTCTTTTTGTTGTTGTTGTTGTTGTTGTTTCCCCAGTCCTTGCTCGCTGTTAATCTGGTTAAACCCGAGTTGATTAAAAATGCAGCTAATGAATAAGACTCAGGAACCTGTCAGCAGCACACACAGCCTTTCTGGAAAACTCTGGCAAAATTCCCTCTGAGTTCCAGCCCGCCCTCATGCGTTACTGGCAACCCACCATCTATATTGTTATTCATCCAAAAAGCTGCCCCTACAGCGGGCAGAGGTTTAAATGCTTCCTTCCTGCGACGTGTAGCTCCAGCGAGGAGGTGACAATCCCCTCCAGTTGTACAGCCACATGCAGAGGGCTCAGGATGCCTGAGCAGGGCACTTGCCCACGTGAAACGCATTTGCCCCACCAGCTCCCTGAGCCCACCTGGCTTCCCTGGGGACAAGGTGGACTCGGGAAGGGAGAGAAAGTATGGCACCAGATGGCTTTCTTTAAAAGGACCATCTTCCATCTTTCCAAGGCAAGAAGATCTTCAAAGAGTTTTACCTCCCACTCCCAATTTTGGGTCAGCTAGTTAGCCCCTCCCCACCTAGGGCACCTCCTGCAACCAGGAGGACACCAGACTTCTCCAGAGGGCTTCTCTGGACACTGGGACATGGTCCACCACCAAGGCATCCCCTGAAGGGACTTTCCTCTCTGTCCCTCCATCAGGCGGAGAAGAGCGACTAGAACCCTAGCGCTGGGAAGTTCATTAAGCAGGCTGATTATCCTGTTCCCAGCCCGTGGCCAGGTTCACAGTTTTCCTCTTTTGCTGATTTCAATTAAAGGTAAAACTATCCCTGGTTGAAAACATGTCTTTTGCGCTTTTTGTTATCAGCCACACAGCCAGATCTCAGGCTTTTATTGGAAGCTCTGTGGCACTTGGTATGCCGGCTAAAGCACCCACTCCCGGAGACACATGAGTTTATGAACATTTCAGCCTCCTTTTGATCCCTTCACTTAGTTTTTCCTCTTTCCTTTTAAATAGGTTTGCTTTAACTCTTATCTCAGACATTTTACAGAATTGTAAAACATTTTTTGTAAAGAAAAGGCACATTTTTATTAAAAAATTTGTAGAGAATTTTCTGACCAGTATTCTCACAAGTAGCAGAATAACTCCACCTTGGTCCTGTGAAATGGTCTTGGCTTCTAACTGAAAGAGAAAATTTCTTGTCTATGTATTAAGAAAGTTAAAAAGAATAAAGTGGCTGAAAGGAGGTACAGATACACACCAAATCCAAATAGCACCCAAATAGAAGATGAGAATATCAAGACAGTATCTTTTACATACTGGTTTGCTACACGTGATATTGAATGTATTTGGCCAATTGTAGCAAAGTTGTGTGTAAATGCCTGCATGTCAGAATTTTCTAGCACAGTAAAAAACATCAAAAAGAGCTAGAAAATGAGAAAAACAACAAAGACCACATGCAGGTGTTGGATCCAGTTCTCAAGCTGTGGCCCAAGCTTGCATACCAAAGACGCTATTTTTAGCAAGAAGAAAAGTTTGAAAGTGGATGAACTTCTTAGCTCCCACGTTTTTAGCTATACTAAACTTTTTCCTTAAAACAAGACAAGCATTCTTCTCAAATCTTCCTATGTGATCATCTTCAAACATTTTAAAACTATATATAGACCAGGCAAGCTTGAAAATCTAACATAACTGATTTCCAAAGTCCTTTGGAACAACCCACAGTGCAAAGAAAAAGTTCTCCTACTAGTTTACAGCTAAGCCGTGATTATTAAATCAAGCTCAAGGCTGGAGAGTTTGAGACTGGGAATTCGTGGGACTATTTCTTGCCGTATTATCGATTTCCAGTAATGATTTCTCCTGTGGTCCCCACATCCATGTTTTCTGTCTTATGGTCCCATGATCAAACCCATAGGTGTTTTCTACATTTTAAGTCTGCTCATCTTTGCTCAAGCAATTGTTTTTCCCTTTTGCTGTTAACTCAGATGTGTCCTAGAGCTGCACATGTCTCCTCCAGGACTCTCCAGCAGCACCTCAAACTCCCAGCAGCACATCTGCCAGGCAATGGTCCCGCTCCTTCCTACTTTCTGTTTTGTAGGAATTCTCAAAGAGGGAAGCAGCAGCCTCTGCTTCCCTGCACAAAAATGGGCATTCTCATGTTTTCAGCAGCTTTGCATGTTGCCTGGAGCAGCTGTTGCATTATGGAGCTGAACACAGACAACACAGGACCCGGGTTTGCTCTCTCCTCAGAGGAGGGAGCTCTGTCTTGCAGGATGAGGCTGGGGAATCCCAAACGGAAGCCCTATCAAAGGATTATAGAATCATAGAGTAGTTTGGGTTGGAAGGCACCTTTAAAGGTCACTTAGTTCACCCCCCCTTGCAATGAGCAGGGACATCTTCAACTAGATCAGGTTGCTCAGAGCCCCGTCCAACCTGATCTTGAATGTTTCCAGGGATGAGGCATCTACCACCTCTCTGGGCAACTTGTGCCAGTGTTTCGACACCCTCATTGTAAAAAGTTCTTCATTATATCCAGTTAGGCCCTATGGCGGGCACTGATGGCTGTTGCCCAGAGTTCTGCCCTCTCTAAATATATGAGCTGAATAAAAGTTAACACCAATCTAATGAGACCGGAGTCTCACCCTGCCTTGTCCCCAAACTGATCAGTGGTAGTGAATCTGCCCAGCGTCTCTGAGCCTTGAAGGGAGCATGTGGTGCCTCCCCCGTACCCCTGCCCAAGGACTTGCAGTCTGGAAAGTTGCTCTAAGTCTCCAAGTGGCCGATACGCTCAGCCTCCTCTCTGGCCCTACCACAGCGTATGGACTTGGGACCTTCAGAAATACCCTAGGTCGGGCAGTACAGATGTACTACCTGTGGGCATGAGAGATGCTCAGCTCAGTTTCTCCAAGTTTTTCTTCCTTTTTACCATTACTCACTCAGTCTCAGGAGGCTAAACTTACTTGTCAGGAGGATGCATCTGAAGTGTAACGATTAACCATTAAAGATCAAGACATAAATAGTGCTGTCTCCAGGTGGGCTGGGAACCAGCAGCATTAGCGTCCATCCCTCTTACCTTCCGACAGCAATCCGGCAGGGGGCTGTGCTGGGCGCCAGGCAGGTGGGGACCCTTCCCCACAACAGGCACCTCGGGGATGGGGCACGGGAGAGCAGCCTGACAGACCTGAGGCCAGCCTGGTTCAGCTGGCTTAAGTAAGAAATACATTCTGCAGAGGCGGGGAGGAGGATTCCCAGCTGGTGAGATGGCTGCAGCCAAGGAGCCTGCCTCCCCAGCTTTGCAGAAACTCCTCACAGCCGTGCAGGGCACAGCAGGAATTCGGGAGGTCTGCGCTCAGGTTACGGGAGCTTTACATGTCTACAGTACACCATGTGACCGAGCGAGTCAGATGGGGCCTGCTGTTGTCTTCATTGGCCTTTTATAGACAAACAGGGCACGGCTCGTTTCCTCACGTACCTTTGGTCCCAGCTTGCCGTTCCTTTTCTTCTGCTCTGGGCATCTGGAGGAAAGTGACAATGCCAGCCTGTGCCCCTGCCTGCACCCCAAACGACCACGCTGCCCCACAGCACACCAGCAGCCCCTGGGCATCCCACCACCTCCATGCTGGTGGATTGAGGCTTTTGGAGCTCTATGGGCTCGCACTGCCCTGCGGAGCGCTGGGGACCTGCTCCCCATGGAGGTACATCGTGCCCTGTGTTATTAAGCGCATCTTTCGTTTCACACTGTGATTGCACACACACACACGTACCTAAAGTACTTTCTCTTCCATTTTATGTGTTTTAAAACCGCACAGTGTGAGGGAAGACCAAATTGAAATTGCTTGTACCAAAAATTGCGCAATGCATCAGCAAGCATTGTGTGTTCTAGGGTGAACGGTATTTACTCTCCAAATGCAGCCCAGCCTAGGATATTAAAATATTTTATCGATAATCATGATATGTAACTAAAAGCTGGAGGTGCCCGTTAGGAGAAACAGGCAGCCAAAGGCACGCTGAGGGGAACGTGTTAATGGGGACCAAGCAGCAGCAATTTCCCTTCTCCCCCCAGCATCCTGACAGATCAGCGCGCTGGGAGAGACACCCTGTCCCTCCCCTGCTCTCTAAATGTGGCCTGGCAAAAATACAGGAACGAGTTTGCCAGTCAGCAGAAGGAAGTGCAGCAGCAATCATGGCAGGGACCTTTGGATGTCCTGGAGAACTTTCTGGAGAGGACTTAGGCAGGGAGGAGGGATCGACCTCTTCTCCTCAGTCCCGTCCCACACCTGGCTTCTCTGCTCCCTTCTCCTTGCCCTGTCCCCTCCCCTCCCTAGGCCTTTCACCTGTGAGGATGCTGAGACAGAGACTTGCTAAGAGAGGAAAAAAGAACTGGATCACACCTGAATCAACTCACTCTCCCCAAATACCAGGTGGCTTTCCAGCACACACACCTCCTGTGTCCTGGGGCCGGCAGCAATGCTGTGTTTGACACTGGAAACACGGGGACTGAAGGGATCTCTCTGGTTGCCCGGAACAGTGTCACACTGTCAAGGAAAGGCATAACTCCATCAAAAGTTTGACAAGCTGCTTCTCTAAACTAGTTAGGATTTTTAATTTCCT
The DNA here is from genome assembly GCF_963924245.1 of Chroicocephalus ridibundus. Lineage (NCBI taxonomy): Eukaryota > Metazoa > Chordata > Aves > Charadriiformes > Laridae > Chroicocephalus > Chroicocephalus ridibundus. The sequence continues at coordinate 95,651,219 of NC_086284.1, read as the reverse complement.
TTTTTGCCCCCAAAGTATTATTTGATTGTATTTTTTTGTCCTGTGTAATGTTATGACAAACTTTGAAGGCAGCAGCTGAATTTCCAGGGGAAAAGAAAAGAACAGAGCAGGGAAAAGAACATTCAGGCTGAAATGTGTCATGGATGAGAACCGACCTCAGCGCTACCCATCCGCCTGGATTGCTTACGCTGCAAATCCACTGGCATGCCAAAAAGATGCAAATATGTCAAGGCCTATTAGCACAGGCACTGTGGGGGAGAAAAATAATCCTACACCAGCAGTTGTCCTATTTTCAGCTACACAACCATGAGAGGAGAGAAAAGTGGTGTGAATTGAGGGAGCCCATCAAGGACTGTGAATTTTGTGTCCAGAGCACTCAAGGCTTTGGGGCTTGGAGGGAAGTGCCTTGACCCACCCCTTCCTGGCTCGCTCCATGCCAAAAACTTCATTTCCAGCAGAGCAGAGCTCCTACCAGCCTGGTGGAGCCCATGGGAACATCAAGGGCTCGGTGGGGCTTGGCCTCAGCACCGAGGGATCTCCCCAAGTCATGCTCTGCTCCCCATGCAGGGACCGTCCCCGCACCCAGCCACCCTGTGGGTGCATTGGGTCCAGCTGCCCCAGCTCGTGGGTGCTTGGCTGGCTGTGAAGGCATTTTTGGAGCCTACCTTTAGGACCCCAAATTTGGAAGCTTATTTGCAGACAGTTAGTGTAAGCAAGCTACGCTTCAATTTCCTAAGCAACTTCAGCGCTGAAAGAGCTGGGATTTCATACAAATCCAATCAGTGCACTTTTCATGAGACTTTCCCCCCCCCCCCTTTATTGTTCCTTTATTTCAGATTTGGAGGGCGGAGGCCAGGTAGCAGGCAGGAAGGGACAATTTTCTCCGGAGAGCCGTGTGGAGGCAGGCTGAGGGCAATCAGTCCAGGGGTTGACTCAACTCTACCACCGAGGAGAAAAAGCATGAGACATACCTGTCCACCTGCCCTCGCCTCTCGCCCCCAAGCAGCACCCCACCTCCCTGCCTCGCCCAGCACCAACCAGGCAGGGTCACTTCACAGCAGGTGCAAGATCTACATCCCTTTTTTTTTATTTATTTATTTTTTTCAGCGTCTCCTAGCGCAATGTTTGCAATGCTTTGTGAAATGAGTGTTTGCAGAAGAATCGGGCTTTTGGTACAGATACAAAGAGCAAGCGCTGACCCGGGATAGGTGTTTCTTTTATCTGCTGGCTCGCGTGCCCCATCTGTTCCCATGCCCGGCTCCCCAAGGACAGAAGTCTGTCGCAATCGCTGTCAAGCAGTCCCAGTTCTTTAGTTCAAAAGGACGGAGACTAATTAGCTCCCTTTTGAGATCCCCCAGCCTGGCCTTTGGGGCGCTGGATCCCACTTAGCTGACTTTCAGGGTACCAAGTTCTTAAACCTCCCGGGATGTGCAGATGGTGCCAGTGTTTGGTTACCCCTTCCCCAGGGGAAATCAGTGGTAGGAAATTATATAGCTGCTACACCCCCCCCACACACACCCCCCCGCCAGAATCCACCCTTCCATGAAAATGCCAGAGAGATTTAAACAGCTTGCATAATTTCAAGAGGAAGTAGCGAGAGTAGAAATAAATACACATTGTAATTGTATAACATGCCCAGACTAAAACAACAAAAAAAAAACAGAAGAGGAAAAAAGAAGCGCTATGTTCACAAAGATATCCAGATCTGCTGGCAGCTCTTGGAGCTGGGTGGGACTGGATCTACAGAAAAGCATGGCAGGGTTAGCGCCTGCGATGTGAAGGGAGTGGTGCCACCACGCCGCTCCGAGCCCAACACTACTGGGAGAGGTAATGGCTCCTTCTCCGGTGACAGCCACCGCTGCTACCTATTGCTCCGGGTGGCTGCTGGCACTTGGGTGGTTTAGCAGAAGTTGTGATGATTGCACGGACAGATAACCTCAAAAAATGACTGCTTTGGGATTTTTCTGAAACTATTTTGTATTCTTACCTTGTGGGGTCTGCTTGCTTTGTGTTTTAAACTATGAAATGCTGATCTGCATGTATTAGCAAGAGCATGGAAATTTTACTTAATAACTAGCACAACTGACACAATAAAAATCTCTTCCAGAGAGTTCCAGGGTGAAATAAAGAGCTTTTCTCTCCTGCTTGGGAGGCTTAATCTCAAGTTACCAGGGGACACATGGAAACACAGTGCCCTCAGTCACTCAGAGGCCCTTTTCCCACCAGTTTGCCCATTTAAGAACCAGCACTTGTTGAGGGAGCTCCCACATGCCCTGCACACCAGAAGTACTGGGCGTTTTGTGGGATGGAGGAAGCACAAGATCCTGAGGCTGCAAGTGGGAAAGGCTACAATGAAGTCAGGGGGCTGGTGTCCCTGTGTCAGCCCATACTGTCCCCCTTGTCCCCCTTGCCTCGGCGGAGGTGAGCCCCATTTCCCCCGTGAACAAAAGGAGCCTCAAGCTCAGGAGGAGCTTACAGGTTGAGATGACATTCATCCCAGCGGGGCTCTGCTCCCAAGGAGAGCCGGCACCAGGAAATTATGTGCAATACATTTAAGTGATTTACAGCTCTCTGCGTGCACAAGCCCACTGTCAGCTCTCGTTACCTTACAGTCAGCGGCAGCTTCAGACCTCTTAAAGATTTCTTTCCCAGCTCACAGCACGCATACAAGGCGAGAATGAAGTCTACAAAAACCATGAGTCGGCGTTAAAAGGAAAATATAATTTCGAGGAAGAAAAAGCACATCACCCCATAAGAGAGCAGAGTCTAATGTGTCCCTTGGAAGGAAATTCCCCACCCCGCCCCAGGCGCTGAGGAACTGAGAGAGGGGCTCACGGGGTCACTTGGGAAGTGATAGTCCCCTTGAGCCCACGGGAGACATGAGCTAAGAGGGGCACAGGTGAAATGGATACCATCGGCATATGGGCACTTTCATCCAGGGTGGAGAGAATCTGCCTGTTGTTTCCCCCATTTAGCATGGGGGTACCTAAAAGACAGCCAGTATTAATATGGATTTATCTGGAGGCAAACAGCAATTCTCAGAAAAGCAGTGGCTAGCGTGGATGAGACAGACATTAAGCCAGTGACAAACAGTCAACACAGAAGTCTCAGATTCACACGTTTTGAGACAAAGGAGAAATAGTTAAAGGTATTTCTGTTTCTCATTACACCGCATCACAGAGAATTACAACACATCTTTTAACGTGCAAAAATCTTAGTTAAAGTTAAAAATTAACTTTCCTTCTTTATCTATATCTAAGCTGAGTTCAGACTATCACAATGGGCACCTCTCCAATTTCTGTTTATCAATTTGAATCACCCTTCAGACGTCTCTTGCTCTTGTAGCAAAGACCAACTTTGAACTTTGGGCATTACTAAGTTTTCTTCACAGGTACCTATTTCTCTTTAAAAAAATCACCCAAACTGAGGCCATTTTACTTTCAATGCACTTAAATTTTAGCCTTCTTAAGCCCGGTGACTGCCTCCCTGAACTCCAGTTTGGGTTCCTTCAAAGCCGAGGGGAGCAAATGGGATTCTTTCCATCCGTATCTATCATTTTTAGTTGAAGTCCTTGTTGTGCATGTGATTGAAGCACTAGGAAGTGTCAGAGTTTACTGCAACTCCTAGATAAATTGGAGCAGTGAACTTCTTTCACGTCTCCTATATACATTAGGGTGTATATCTATATCTCCTTATAGCTACAATTTCTCCGTAGCTAGATTTTCTAGGGTTTCCTGTTCCATCTCCGACTTTCTTCTCCAATCAGACTTGGCAGGGAGAAAACGCTCCAAAGAGTATTTTTATTTTTCAGTTTCATTTCTGAGCTTCTTAAAGGGTTTTTTACTTTAGAGTGGAACATGGAACATATTCATTACCAGGGCATCCAGGGGCTCCACTTAGAGCCAGGTCCCTCTAAATTAATTACTATAAAACCATGTAGGAAGAGACATTTGCTGCCTCATAGCATGTACAACTGGGACATCTTCCCTAAACCATGGACACACATACACACAGAGAAATAGTTAAGCCCATCTAAAACCAAACCTATGTTCTGGGTCAATTGGAAAATGGCCAAAGACTTTTGCAAGATCCCACTATTTTGTTTGTAAACTAATAATTCCTTAGAGCTCTGGAAATAGGGTCTAACCGCAACCGGAATAAAGCATCAGCAAAGACCATGTGATACCCAGAGACTTGCCTGAAGCCTTCTGGTGAGCGTGTGTCCCTTCATCCCGATTGATGCATATGGAAAACCTCTACATCCCAAGCTCAGAGACCTACATGGGCTTCACAACCCACTCCACAGCAAGCACAAACCCCTTTCTGCCTTCTTGTCCCTGACAACGGAACTACAGGGAACAAATCTGGTTTCTTCCCAGCCCTCCACCTCCACGCACTTCTCCTGAGCCTCTTCCTCCTGGTGGGGAGTTGGCAATTCAGGAAGCATCGTGTGCTACAGCAAAAGCCAGATGTTTGGGCTTGACAAGCTCAGCATGAAATGAGTTTGAAACAGCATAATAAAGATCACACTTAAGAGAGCTCTGCACACAATTTTTAATCTCGTGCAACACTTTTTTTTTTTGAGGTACAGATAACTGCAAGTACTACCGAAACCATTAAGATTGAATTAATAACATAGAAAATGCACTCTTTGCCATGCACATAAGTAATTAGTCTTGTATTTTGAATATGGAATATTAATAAATAAAACTTAGCACCTATGTTGTGGCTGTGTTTCAAACTGCTTATCAAATTAATTAATTCTCAGCAGCTTGTGTGAGGCAGAAAACCATTATTAGCCTAGTTTTTACACACTGAGGTGGAGAGCTTTCTCCAGCCTGTAAGCTCCTTGTGCAACATCGCCTAGCTCTTTAAATAGCACTTTTAACTCCTGGAGCTCAGATTACTTTGCAAAGGAAATTGGTTTCCTTTCCTCGAGATGAAAGGAGCCAGGAGGGGAAGAGAGCTGTCAATTCAGAGGTCTAGACATGTTTCATTTAAACCCCTGGGGCTCCAGGGATGCTTGCCAGGTCCCCCGGCCAGTCTCCCCCGGCTGCTGGCAGGCACCGGGGATGCGAGGAGGGTCTCTCCCAGTGCTTATAGCCTGGGACAAGGTGGACACGGGGGAGATGCTCCAGGCCCTGCCTGGCGTCACCTGGGTCTGCCCGGCAGCAGCCTCAACAAGCAGGATCCTGAGCTGTCAAGTAGCCTTCCACACGGGACCTGCGATTGTAGCAGAAATCACTGCGCCAGCTTTTCTAGGGTTATTATCTAGTTCCTCTTGGCTAAGATCCTGAACTCTCTGATCTCAGTGAAGGTGCAGCTCTCAGGTCCTGGAGACACAGATCTGAGCTGTGACTTGGGTTTGCAAGGCCTGAAGTCCCTTCCTGGAGACAGATGGTCCGGGACAGGAGATGGGACAGGTAACCTGGGCAGCCATGCAGCTCCTCCCCAAGAAGCTGCTTTTTTAATGCTGAAGACTGTTTTGGGGCGCTTCTCTAACCTACTACACAGTGGTGGGGCAGGACAGAGCCCAGGCCCAAACATTATCTGAGCCCTTGCCCATGGAGCCCCGCTCCAGAGAAGCTGCTGTGCACAGGGACACCATGCAGCTGACGATACACATGAACAACTGACTTGTCTGGGGCCAGGATTTAAGATTAAGGCCTCCACAGACTTCTCCAGGGTTAGTAAGGAGCAAGATCCACCAGAGTACACGTGCAGGCACAGCACAAGTCATCTTCATGGAGACTTGTCAGAGAGGGGCCAGTTCCCCAAGCCAAACCTGGGGCAGAAGGCAAGGTTGTTTTGGTTCACTTCTGTTTGCTTAAACTAATTAAACGGAAGAAGTAAAATAAGAAAGGCATGTAAAATTGCTTCTGCCAAGTGACAAAGGCCATTTTAGGTAAGGCCCTTGCTTGGCCCAGCCTCACCTTGCCTTGTTTCCAGGTCCTCACATCTCCTCCTTGCACGCCAGCTGTGCCCCCAACCGTCTCTCCCATCTTCTGGCATACCATTTTCTCCCAACCTCGGTCCCACGCCAGTATCTGCTGCACCCAGAATGACACTATCTGCATCTGATAAACCCCACACAATCAGTAACGGGCTAACCGGTCCCCTTTGGTGTTGGCAGCAGGCAAAAAGGAACCAGTAATCCTCTGCAGCAGTATCTCAGACTGAGTAAATGGGCCGTGTAAAGCACGGGGGACTCTACGTGACCACAAGTTTGATTTAACTTCTGAGTCAGTCTTGCGGAGGAGGGAAAAGCCATCAAAATTATAAGTACATTTTCTGCAGGAGTACGCTATTATATCAGGGGGACACAAACGCAGCTGTCAGCACCCTGGTCTCTGTAGGAATGTGGGCAGCAGTCAGATGTTTGGCACCTGGAATTCTTTCAGCCACGTATGACCAAAGCAAGCCAGAAAAGGCCGAGCAAGTTTCTCAGTGTCAGGAGCTGTCGAGGGGCTGAGGGACCCCCAGAGCAGTGGGTCAGCTCTGCACCCTGCAATAAGGGACACGTACCCCATCCTGCCCATTCTCCCTCTCCTGCCCTGGTACCCTCTGTTGCTCAACTTGCCTATCAGCACCTAGTGCAGAGAGCCTTTGGGCATGAGCAGGAGCTGCACGGAGCCTCTGCCTGTGGCTGCCCATCTTGCTGCCGCTGCCACAGAGTGAGATTTTGGCTGCTGCCAGGGGACGCTTCCCCCTCCTCTCTGTTCTCAGCAGCGACGGGAGATCTCTCTGCAGCAGGCACACGGGAAAGCGCTCACCTGCTTCCATCTCAGCTGCGAACAGGCAGCGGGCCAGGGGGGTTTCAGATGCATTTTGCAAAAAAGGAAAAGAAAAAACAAAACAAAAAAGGAGACCTCCCCCACATTTAAAGAAGAGGGCAAAGCAAAGCCCCAGAAGACCTTTGGTGGTCTTCCCAGCACCTCCAGTGGCTCTTGGCTTCTGGCAAGCCTGGGCAAGCAGAGCCATGCTCTGCAACCTCCCCTCTTCAACAGAGGTTGCACTGGCAAGCCCACATGGTGCTTGCACACCACATATCGACCAACCAGGTCCTGATTTGTAAAAAAAACCCCACAGAGCAAATCTGAGAGCAAAGCCCAGCAGAGCTCATGAGTCTGTCAAGCAGTTCAAGCACTGCGTGAGACCAAGGCCAGAGGCTGTTAAGAGACAAGACCTATGGCCCCCTCTCTTCTGGGCTCTTCTTCACTTAAGTAGCAGGTTTGTTCAGGTTTAAGAGCAACGGCATATAATAGAGTAGTAGCTGCTCCCTTTTCCAAATGATCATTTAGGTTGGGTTTACCAAGCCATTCATTTCATGCTTATTAACCTTTGGAGTATTGTTTTGTCCAGACTGCCAGACAAATTAACTTTTAAGAGGGGTCTATATGGATGTCTGCAAACTCCCTTAGACACAAAGCAAATCTTAAGGAATATTTAATGAAATACGTAACAGTCAGTTTGTCTCTCTATAAACTAACACATCATTCTGGACAACAGCTCATTGGAAGTGCTGTGGGTAATTCTCAGGAAAAAAAATGAATTATCTAAAGAGGCAAGTAGGGAGGAGAGGAGGGTGGCCAGAAAACTCCAGAAGATTCGTCTACAGAAGTGCTTATTACTGTGTGGAAAAGATTTACCTCGCTGTGGAAGGAGCTGCGGCTTACAAGGCTCCTCACACCTAGCCCATGAGCTCAGCTGCACTCATCAGCCCTCTCTTTCTTGATGATTAACATGTTTAGGAGACCCAGTACCCCTACCTAGCCCCCTGCCAAATTTCTCTGAAAGGACAACAATACGGGACTTGGATCAATATTGTAAGAAGCAAAACCAAAGTCCACTCTGACCTCTGCTATCACTATAGAAAGGTACAAGGTGCAAAGGGCAGCATTCCCCTTCTGTGCTGTGCCCTGTGCCACATGCACGAAGATCCCTTGAGGATGTCGTGGTCCAGTCCTGAGAAGCTCACAAGGCAAACTTGGCGTGGCTTCAGGAGCTCCCATAAGTATGATCTTCTATGCTGCTGACACAAATCTTTTTAAAAAGGCTCTAAAAAGCCCCATGCCAGATCCCTGCACAGTGCACCAAACCCCAAGCATCGGACTGCAGCGAGCTGCAGTAAGGAGGTGGCAACTTCAGGGGGCTTGGATGACAGTGTCATCCTAAGTCACTCGGGAGAATCCCCATGGAAAGCAAATTCCCTGAAAACCGCCTGGAGTGAGAGTTTTTCTCTCATGACATATTTGCAGGCCGGGTCTCCTTCTCAACATACTTTGCCTTTTGTCTTGTTTTTCTGGCTTCCAACAACAACCCAAATGAAACGCTGGAAACAATGAATGCATTAAAGGAAAATGTCATGCCTATCAATATACGCCTTTGTGGCCGTGGGAGGGGAGAAGGCGTGATGTCACTGGTGGCAGTAGCTTAAAATTTTCCATTGAGAAAAGGGATCTGCCTTTAACAGGAGCAACGCATCCCCAAATATGTGCTGTGCCACCCAGTCACGCAGGAGAGCGCTGGGCTGCGATGCAGCACAGGCCAGGAAAACAATTTAATTCAGAAGTTACAGAAGCAACTTGCACTTATTTACCATAGGGGCATATAGAGGAGATGCATGCGGGACTTAATTCCACGAGCAAAGATGTTGAGGATAGCATTCTCCGTATACTGAGAAATAAAAACAACCTACCCCAGCAAGTTATACGTGAAATGCTGAGGCTGGGTGCAGAGGACGTAGCTCTGCAGCTGAGCCCTTCGCTGGGCTGTTGAGTTTAACTCTGGGGCTTTGCATCAAACCCAATAACACGTAGTGACAGAAGTTTGCTCCCTCTCACCTGGGACCGAGCAGTTGGCTGTCTGATGGACTCCAGTTGGTTTCAAGGGCACGTCAAAGGGATGAGTCTACTCTCCCGGTGACGGAGATGTTAATTACTCGGGTTGACTTTGTTCTGAAGTGGACTGGTCCCTTACAGCTGGGCAGTGGTTGGGAAAGCCGCCCCTCATCACCCCCCAGCTCCCACCCTTCAGCTGCTCAGCTATTTTAAGTGCATCACTTAACAGCTTTCTGGACGGTGGCTGTCTGTTTCAACAGGTATATTGGATTGAGATCAGATAAAAATTTTTTGAATTTGAGAAGGGCTAACACTGCAACGGTTAATTTCGCATCCAGATGTCATGTTCCTGAAATTCCTGAGCCAGTGGGATCTGAAACTGTGGTTTCAGCATCTATAGAGGTCCAGAGGTGAGAGGAGGGCTTCAGTTCTGGGCTGGGTGAAAACTTCACCACCTCTTTGGCTCGCTGAAAGCCTGAGACTTCCCCACCTGGGGAGAAGAGTGAAAAAGCAGAGTCTCAAACAGCAAAGTTCTGCCAAGCCTCCTGGTTTTCCTTTCTACAGGCACCATTTCTGCACTTTTAAGGAACAAGTCTGGAGGAAAATTAGAGCAATTTACAACGTTACAGCAAACTTTATAATGAGAAAGTACAGGCGCCTGGCAATTTGTGCTGGGATATATAGAAATAGATGGACTTTCATGCAAATGCACGATTTACTGGGCTTTTGTTGTTGCTGTTGATGAAAGACACCAGCGGGTATGAAACAAGTCGAGCAGTGAGCCTGCCTGCCTGCCTTCAAGGCCACACTCTCTCATTTGCAGCACGGCAATTGCTTGCTGCCGGAGAGATTCCCAGGTCACAGACAGAAGAAGACATCTCCAGCTGAAGCGTCATCAAGTGCTGAGGTGCAATTTTATTCCAGGAGAAACCATGCTCTGAAAAAGCCAGGGCAGGGCTCGGAGCACTGCCCACATCCAGCTGAGCTGGCCCTGAATGAGCTGCCCGGCGTGGGGACCTCACAACCAGCTTTGGTGCCACATCTCTAACACACGTCAAGTCTAGCCCACAGAGACCTTGAGGTGGCTGGAGCACTTGATCAGGCAGAGCTACACCCTGTTCCCCTGTGGCTGTACCTAAGGCAGGTCTGCTCTACGTTTACCATGGTCTCGGTCCTGGGAGCTGGCACGTCCTGCAGGTCCCTGCTTGCCTGCCTGCACAGATTTCCTTGCGATGTAATCGAGGCCGTCGGAGGGACTGCTGTGGATTTGCATCTCCTCACAGCCTGCAGAATCTGCTCAGTTCCCACCGTTCAGATGCTGCAAATCCTACCAGCCCTGTGAACCGACCCTTTCATCAGGATGGATGATTCCTGGCTCACCTACCCCAAAAGTCAAGTTGATACAGCTAGAATCTACCGAACGCTCCTGTTTATAAAGCAAAGGCCAGCACAGCTCACATTTCCAAAGCATAGCTGGATCTGGTTTAGAGAAAGGGCAATGAAGTCATAACAACTTATTCTATCATTAAATTCAGCTGGCCCAGTTTGGGCACGCTCAGGAAGCAAAACAATTGAGGTTGAAGTTAACCAGAGCCGTTTCAGGGTAGATTTGTACTGTAAAACGCTACAATTCTGGGTTGCTAGGGTTCCTTCACAAGGCTCCCGTGCAATGCTAACAAGTGAAGGGTCACACCAAATGTCTACCATATGCTGCACAGGCACAGTTTCCTCTGAAGATTTTCATTATATTACATTTTGAATTTTTCCTTTAAGATTTAATTCCCCAGGCTGCTGTTGGAAGTAGATGCAGTTATATCGACGGAAGGAATTTCACCTGTTCAAATCAAGTTTTGAGGGATCCAGACATAGCTGGGTTTTTTATATTTCCTAATAAGCATTCCACCCCTTGTGCCTCCAAGGTATGGTAGTCATGCTTCTCATAGCCTTCCACATACCCAAAGTACCCGTGGCTGTGCTGCACAGGGCTAAGGCAACACAATAACCATTTGTTTACTTAACAGATGTATGTAAATGAATGTCACTACCACCTCTAATGTCACGCAAAAGTCAACACAGAAAGATTATATTCCACCAAAAGTCTTGGTCTGCAGGTCATCGTCCCCCTGCCAGCCGCCTCCAGCTATTCCGGGAAAGTCAACAGACCCCGACAGGTCACCTCTTCCAGGTGGGTCAACAAATGATACTGCTGAGTCCATTCAGACGTTTTAAAAGCGTAGTTTTTCAAACTGGGAAAATATATACTGAGCAAACTTAATTCTAGCTCAGACACTCTTAGCCAAATTACAGTGCAAAAGTTTCTCTGTTTGTTACGTTTCTCCATAAAAGCATTGCAAAAAAGACTTATCCACATTGTTAACACTACCGAGTTGGTAACAAAGTACATCAGCCAATTCTGTATTTAAGTTTCTAATTCTGAGTTTCTACACATGCTGCAGAAAGCTTAGCTGTCACAATTTGTGGACCACTGTCAAAACCTGCAGCTTTTCGACACTTTCTTATGCAGCTCCCGAGTTTTGGGCAGATCTCTTGCAATTTCAAGAGATCTTTTCTCAGCGAAGTTGTGGATCAAATTTAACAGCCAAACTAATGCAAACAAAAGGCAGCAGGTCAGATAGATAACTTACAAAACAAATGCTTGGGACCCCGCTTCCATTACTCATTACACAGACAACTTTTCTTGGAAGAACAATTCAAAACCACGTCACATTTTTTATTGTAAGGGAGGCAGAATTAGGCTCAGACAGATTCAGGCTGAGGAGAACTAAAAGACTAGTTTTTACAGTGATGCATTCTGCTTCCTGGCTAAATCTGTCCTTAGGTCTTACTAAGGGCATGTAGAAAGTGTTACAAACTCTCATTTGATGTGTAACATAAAGGTTTGGTCCTACGTTTAATTAACAGTACTCTATTACTGCTCACAGCCATGGTAACTTCTCTAGCTGCTTTAAGATATTTCTGCAGCCATTGGAAAAATGGAAATTTTAATATTGCACTTGGGTAAAATAGAAACATGAATACCAGAATCTCTTAAAGCAGAACTCATCCTTCAACTCATGGGTGAAAGCAATAGCTTCCTTGACTTCAGAGTATTGTTAAAGAGTCAATAAACTAAACCTCAACCTCCATGTACTCTAGAGAAGGGTGTCAAAAGGGATGAGACTTCAATTTCCCTAAACTTTCCCATTTTATGGGACTTGTAGGACAGAGCTTGAGAATCATGGCTTCAACGAGGCCTTTGGGTGTTCACATCCAGTGAGGACTACACCAGCACTCACTAGGCCAGGAGGATGAGGAAACCATTGCAGAGATTGTGTGGGAGGTATACAGGCACTCCCCAGTCAATCATTATATACTTACTGGTTTTAAGACCACTGATCACACTCAAACTAACTCTAAAACAGTGGGTAGATTGTGTCGGGACTTCCCTCAGCCCTTAAGAATTTTTTAGTTATTTCTTTTTCCATCACGGCTAATTACAAGATGTGAGGCGATGCACAAAGACTCTTGTCTTTTCTTTTGCAGCCATCTTACTCTTATCTAGCCTTGTTTATTTAATGGTGTCTTAATCCAAGCTAATCATGTCCCTAGCAGCGAATTATGTTCTAAATGACAATGAATTATGTTAGCAGGAGGATAATCAGGGGAGAGCAATCCAATCACTTCTGCTGTTTTCAGCATACCTTAATCAAAAACAGCAATGAAGAAGACACACTGCAGAGGAAAGCATTGCTGACCATACCTGGACCTGCATAAGCAAGCGTGAAGACAGTGTAGGTCCCTCCCGTCAGAGCTGAACCTTCAGGGCAAGTAACACATGGCTTGTAGGAAATGAGGGGGACGGATGAGGAGTGGGTTGAAGGAGGCTAGCTGAAAAGCGTCACCTGGATTTGCAAGCCCATTTAGGATCATGAATAAATCATAATTTATTAGTCCGGCACTAATAGTCTGCCCTAGACTCCAGAAAAGTCCTTGATGGGTCAGTACCACATTGAGTACGGCTGGGACTCCGCAGTGTTTCCTTCGCTGATCTAAAGAGTGGAAAGAAAGAGGGTAGAGAGGGAGGAGCAGGATCCATGTGTTAAGACTTGCAGCGTCTCAGCGGATGCTGAGGACAAAGACACAGCACGTTGCAGAGCTGCACAACCCCTTCTGTCCCCCAAGCTGTTCGTCTTCCAGGGAGGCACGGTATTCTGGATACCGAGTATTTATTAGCCTTTCGAATACCCCAACAGACAGGCCACATGTCAAACATGCTATTTGCCAGGAAGCACTTTTATTGATTTTTTTTGATAAGAGAGTAAAATATTGGCAAGGGTTTATCTTACCCCTTATCATGAGCATCAACACAGAGCAAATTTCATGCATTAGTCCCATACTTTTTCAACAATAAAGTAGAAAGCTTAAATAAATTCATTCATCTTGCAGCAATGTTGTTTCTGGAATAGCTGCTTTGTAGCAGTTATTTGAGCGCTGGGAAGGGACAGATCAGCAGCCAAAGAGCACAGCCAGTCCTGGCACTCAGAGGGGATTATCTGGGGCTAGAGAACTGCCCTGTGCAGGCACAAGCGCTAGCAACAATTTGCTAAACTGATATGCCCCGTCCCAGAGTTGAAAAGCACCCAGGCTCTGGGACCCTTCCTCCATCTGCCTGCATGCAGCTCTCATTTGCTTCAGCCCAAACTGTACTGATGAAAAAAAGTACATTTTGTCTTCAACTGTTCCACATCTGCCACAAACACCACGAGAAAACAGGGCAAAGCCTTCTCTGCAGTGGGAAAAAAACCTTAAGGGGCAGCTCTCTCTCAGCAAGCCTTAGGAAAAAACCCATGTTCCTAAAAAGGCAGTAAATAAATTGAGATTCAGCCTAAAAGAATGCAGGCTGGTATTGTTTGGGGGGAGGGAGGGAAGGGAGGAGTACAAAGTAAGAGGCACTTAAAGTCATGAAAAAAGCTGAGAATCAATAAACAGACTGGAGAACAGCGAACAAAATGCGCCAGGATTGAAAACGAAACAAAAAAGCCTCCAGCCTTGGGGAATTTGTGCTGCATGTACAGCTGCAATGGCCCCGGAAAAGAAAAATCGAGGTATCTAAAACTGGAGATGGCTGTGGCCAAAACCCCACACATCTTCATTTCCCAACTTGAAAAAAAGACCTGAGAGTTTATCTCCCATATTCTACCTTATGGCAAGCTCTCTAGGATTGGGATCAACCCTTGAGGAGTAGCGTTAGCTGTTTTCTGACACTCTCAGGACTGTACTTGTCTGATGTGGTGGGAAGGGACACTGCAAGAAAAGGAGGTTTAGGAATTTGCTTTAGGACGTTTGTAACCACGATTTGTATACACCGAATGCTCTCAGCACCATGCCAAGTTTTTAAGAAGTGCATGTAATGGCATATATTTATCTGCTTGTATTTCTTTCTTCCAAGTGTGTTGTCATAAACCTACTAGGCTTCTTAAAGCTTGGAATCCTGTTTTTGTAAGACCGTTTTTCCCTGTTGGGGATGTGCTTTAAGCTCTGGGCTGAGCACGGGATACTCAGGCCGTGGAGCTACATACACCGCTCCCACTGATGCCTGCTATGATGCTGAGGAGAAAAATACAATAATCTCACCAGACCTTGCTCATGCCTCGAAAATGCATAGGCAAGAAGGCAGAGCACATGCAAAAGCACCTCATCTCAGCACAAACGTCCCCCTCATTAAGGCAGGTTTCCTTCCACAGGGAAGGAAGGACCTGCGTTGCCAGTCCGCGGGGGTGAGGTAATTTATCTCTCATTAACAGCCCAACTGTGGCTATTTGAGCAGGTCTGTCCCACTCCAGCAGCAGTTTTCCCTGTGGAACTCTGTGTATGACTGCAGTGAGTGGGACTCAGTGCCTTCACACTCAAGTGTGTGTTGATCTAGTCCTGGAGGAGAGCAGAAGCCCTGGAGCAAAACCAAGGGGTTGCCACCAGGCACGGGTCTTGCTTACACTTCCGAGCATGTTTTCCCTTGTCTCAACTCACTCAGCTGCATGGGACATATGGTGTGTTGGTTCTATGCCTACCCCTGGGAGAACGCAGGTCCCAAACTTTGGAGGGGATCGTGGGTTGACTGCCTGAAAGCCTTCAGGTTGGGCGCCGAGAGCTGCCTGCTGTGAGCTGGGTGAGGTCCCTGTGACAGGCAACCCATTGCTGTCTTCTCTCTCTGGCAAGGATGCCTGATCAAGAGCCTTCCTTTAAGCCTGGTTTCCAGGAAAAAGCTCCACGTGATTTTGCTGTGTGCACGCATCTCCCTTATCAAGTTTTGAATCCATCAGCCCACTTCACCCGGGTTTGACAAAGAAGTTGGTATTTCCAACTGCACTTACCTGCTGGGCTAAGTGACCTTGGAGGTGGCACATGCCAGGGTACCCGGTGGATCGTGCCACATGTCCCACATGTATGGGACAAACCAGAGCCCAGGGCTGGAAGGGAGAGGAGCACTGACATTTGGCTGTGTTTTGCCCCTGCACGGGGTGAGGGTAAGGCCATGGGATGCAAGAACGCAGAGGCTGGTGGGCTTTCGCAGTCCAGATGCAGCCAGAGATACCCGGCTCCTGCAGGTTCTGTGGGAACAGGCAGACGAGTATTTGTGCCCTCCCCGGGGCAAAGCCTGAAGCACAAGTCAGCAGGGAACCCATATGCCAGTGAAACCACGATGGAGACAGACCTCACAGTGCCTCAACTTCAAGAAGAGCTTCAGTCGAAGCTTTCATTTCCTTAGATGTCAGAGTCAATCAACACCAAGACACAGATCTGTAGGAAACCATCTGGTCATCAGCCCTTTTCCTTGCTACTCCTCATCTTCCCTAACTGTTAAAAAAACTGTTAAAAAACCACCCAACTTACCTGTTAAATACCTTCAACGTGCTCTACCAGCCCACTCCACTTCTGGGGTATAGAGCTTAAGAGGAAAGTGAAGTCACATCTAATCTTCATAAAATAATACATTTTATAGTTTGTAATTATTTTCTCCCCTGCACATCTTCACATGTGCCACAGGCTTTTCTCAAGGCCTCAGCTCCACAGCCAGGACTCTCATATCCCCTAGGATGGAAATCTGAAATCACAAAATGATCTCATGCATTTTTCTTTGCTCTGGTTTCAATCTCCTTTCCCTTTCCAGCATGTTTCCAAAATATGAAGTGTGCTTCCCAGTGTTCATTTTCAACACTCTCTCTTCTCTGTTTCCATTCTAGTGTATTCCTTCTCCTTGCTTTTTCTTTTCGCTTGTCTTTTGTCTACCAGTCCTCCTTTCCTCCTCCTGTCCTATTTCAAAATCTCCCTATGAGCCAAGTGAGTAGGGCTGTCAACTTTAATAGGAGCTGGATTAACTCCCACGGCTTTCATCTTCCCATCATTTTTTCCCCTGCATCCTCTGTCTGTCCTCCCCAGCCCAGTTCCTGTCTCCAGCTCTGTCTTCTCTGCAACTTGCTTGAACTTTTATTTCCATCGCTCACCTCACACCCTTCTGCTCCAGCCCCTCCTCGAGTCTCTCCTGCTCTTTTCCATCTATCCATCTCAAGGCAAACAATCTGCCTAATCTTAACATCTAGCCAGCTACTAAACTTTCCAGTCCACACCCACCGCTGTTGTATGTGAGCTCCTAATATATATGAAGATAAGGATCTCTCTTGTTCCCTCCCCCTTCCTTTCCAAACTATGCTGAAGAGGCTGGTGTGTGGTTTTTTTCAGTAGTGCTGCCTCTTCCCTCCATGCCCCTCCCTACCTCTTCTGGAGAAACAGAGAGCCGGAGATGCGGGTTACAGAAAAATGTAGTTACCACTTACCCTGTTAAATCCAAGAGAGCTTTGCTGTCTCTATCTCTCCCCGAAAAGAGGACATGAGGCCTGATGTAATGTCATCCAAGTCAATGGAAAGACTGAGGTTAAACTCCCTAGGAGCAGGAGCAGACCCCTGGGAGAAGAGAGATTGACAGGGGATGCAAGAAAAAGAAGAAACGGATGTGAGAGAGGACTGTAGAAGATAGGGGAATAAAAGGGGACATTAGAGGAAGCCCCTATTACCCGAAACATGATCTTCTCCCTTGAAATCTGTATTTCACTAAAACAAATCAGCACTCCTCCAGGGGGGGCATTATTTTAGGAGGCTGACCTAGACAGTAGGGTAAAGGAGGATCCACCCATCATGATCTCAGCTATTTCTTTCTCCTAGTTCATAAGAAAGTCATTTTCCCACAGCCACTGCTTCTCCCAAACATCTGTGCTATTCTGGGAAATAAAGCAGACATGGGCAACTTTGTGCTTCACCCAAACTGGATCACAGGAGAGGTACAAGCAGGTCTGGAAGGGATTCCACAGCAGAGAGGAGTGGATCCTGCTTCTCTCTGTCCCCAAAACCAGAAGGAGAAGACAAGGAGAAGGCAAGAAGTCTCCCTTCCTGGTGTCCCTAGTCTTTCCCCGGGGCCAGGAGGGAAAGGAAACAGCAAAAATCAACCAGAAGGGTGGAGACATACGAATGTCTCCTACCCTCTTCCTAGATGAGAATGAGGAGATGGGAAGCAAGAATGAAAGCCTCTTCTAGGTCTGTCTGTGGGCTGTGAAACATCTGTCTGGGAAAAGCAGTAACATTTAGGGTAGGGTGCTGGGGACAACATGCGGAGCAAAGGACTGAACATTAGCCCTGCGTCCCAGAGATTTCTTCAGTTCCGTCATGGAAAAGGGGCAAAGGTGGAGGATATCTTCATATGTGTTTTAGAAATCATGCTTCTAGCCCTGGAAGCCTGGCTAAGCCGCTGCAGGCAAGCACTCCTCCAAAGCACAGAGGCTAAATGCAAAAACTGCAGATGGGAAAACCACCCCAAGTTGCCAATCAGCTTCTTTAAGAAGGAAAAGGAAAGAGAGTGGAAGAAAGAGAATATGTAGAAAGAAGGAAAGAAAAACAAGGTCATAGAAAATTTAATTCAAAATCTCTTAATTCAACAAAATTCAAATCAGCTATGTTCAGTTACGTAAATAAAAAAAACTTCAGTTCAAGTTAGAACTGCCTTGACCTGCTTTATCCAGACACCACAGTTCTTTAAGTGCATCAGCCGTAAATTGTGTGTGTTTGCCATGATGGTCTTGCAATCAGAATTAGGTTCCTGCAGGTTTCAGTTCTCCTCCTTTCCTACAGCACAAGCCGAGATGGAAATAATGAACAACTCTACGCAGACACTACTCACAATTTCCCCTCTCTTGATTACTCGAACTTGCTACTCCAGGCAGTGTAGTTAGTAGCTCTTTCTGCCGTGTTGCGGCGTTACAGCAGGTACCACGTGACACCAGCTGCGTGTCCCAATCTCGGTCCATAACGCTGAATTAATATCATGTGGTTTTTTCCACAGACTTCCATAAATTCAGAGAAATATCTGCAGGAAGGAAAAGACAATAATTCTATGTCCATTCATATGAATTACAACCCCAAAATAATAGCTGGAAACTTGTTTGCAAAAATCAGTAGACTCCAAAAACAGCAGTGTGCAGTTTGGGAAGAAAGATAATCATGTTGATGTGCACAAGAAGGAAACGGATAGCTGTATAAATAATGCAAGATGGAAGAAAGAAGGGACAGACAAAAAGAACATATTATTGATAAAAATCAATAACAATCATCGTACAGTTTTTATGAGAACATACCCTCCTTGAATAGGTGAACGCATAGGAGTGTACCTCCGTAGCTTAAAAATCAGAATGTTAGAGAAGTAAAGCAGACCATGTTTTCACCACTTGTCAAATAAAACACAACATATTTCTGAGTAACTAAGGCAGTATGTCTGCTGACAAAGTAGCAGCGTATAATACCATCGTCTGTATATTGGGGGAACTCAGATCTGCCAATTCAGAGAAAGTGTGGCTTCCTAGAAATTGCTATTTCATCTGATTAGTAACTAAAGGACTTTCTTCTCTTTCCTGAAAGAATGTCTCCCCTTTTTGGGTCATTTTCTTGGGGATCAAACTTCAGCCTGAAGAGCTTGTGCCTAGCAGTTCTGGGGACCCGCTGCATCAGAGAGCACTGCTGAGGAGGCATCCTCAGAAAAGCTCTTATCTGATAGATGCCTCAAGTGTCACAGAGAATAATTTTTCCCCAGGGCCCACAAACTGCCTTTCCCTGCTGCAGTGCGCTGAAGGGACCCCAGCAGAAGTGACAGACTACGCACTGTGTTCTCGGTGCACTTCGACGTGCTTCTCTCTCCCTCCATAAGAGCATCTTGATTTGCTAGTGGAAACTAAAGGATACTTATGTATTTTCATGTATCTTTGCTACTCAAAAATAATGGAAAGGACCTTTAAAATGCATTTGTATTTCCTCTGCAGAGAAAACCGAGAGATCTGAGGTCAAAGACAACTCTCTGACATTAGTCAACATGTGGCATCTATACTTTGCTCCACATCCTTTTGTATTCTTGCTCCTAACCACTTATGTTTGCTACCTTGAGCAAACGTGGCCTGCTTTCGTTTCTTTAAAAACAATTTAGAAAAGGGAAACAAAGAAAAGTGAAGACATTGCTCTACGACAGAAAGGATGACTTGGGAATAGATGCTCAGGCAGCATGAGTCACGCTGCTTTTCTAGGAAGGGGCTCTTACCATGCACTGGAGATGGACCACATTACCTTTTTTCTTTTTACTCAAAATACTGCCACGTAAACCACACGCTGACCCAGCGCGTGACATTCAGGGTAGCTGAATGGAAAGAAGGCAGCGTCTAGCTTAGCCAACAGACACTGAACGATCAGGCATCAAAGGTAGTCACATCGTGTTCCCCACAATATGCTCTGACAGTCCACAGACAGCTGGTTGGTCATATGGTGCCAGTCTCTCTTCCCTGCTTCTAGCTGCTACGCGATATTAAAAGGAGGAAGGAAGGGAAATCCCTTCTTAAAACTGTGTATACAAACAATAGTTGCATCAATGCAGATGGAAGGGGATCCTGTCCAAAGCACACAGTCAAAAGCAGCAAGTGCTTCAGAGTCTGACAGCCAGTGTCTACCCAGCCCAGCTTTCGCAGAGAAAGCCCTTGCACCCGGAGATGTCCCCTGGCCACCGAGTCAGGGGAGGAGGAGGAGGAGGAAGAGGAGGAGGAGGAGGAAGGAGCTGCCATGGTAGCCCCCGAAGCCCAACCTTTACTGCAGAGGGCAGGCTCCCACCGCCATCAACATCAACATCAACATCCTCACCCTGTGTGACCGCTTGGTTCAGCCCACGGGTCAGGGCCCTTAGCCACGTATCTGATGGGAACTCTTCCCCAGGATTTTCTGGGTAAGTGATTACGTACATGCAGACCAAAAGGGCACTGTGGACGTCAAGGCGTCTTCCTTGCCCTATGTGCTGACTCCACGTCAGATGAGGGCCTGGTGAACAGCATCCTCCCCTGCCTCCCGCTTTCCGTATGAAGGAAAGCTGGGCAGGAATGCTGGCCAGGGTCACGTAGCCCTCCACAGCAGCTCCCTGGCCTGTGCAATGGCTCCTGCAGACTGCCAGGCACGACAGGGCTCACAACACCCCTCTAGGCACCGCTCCAGGTCTGAGATCTGGTAAAGGGTGCAAAGGCAAAATAAAACATTTAATTTCAACATATAAAGCTTTTTGTGCCATTCTCTTCATCCACCAAGCCGTGACAGTGCAAAGGTACAGTTATTTGTGCTTTCACACCAAAGGTCTCTCAAATGTTATTTGCAGCCTGAAAAAAGCACCTTATTCTTGCAAGCACTGAACTGCTCGGCATCTCTTTCAGAAGGAGTTCACACACTAGGAAAGGTTGACTTCGGGACCTGAGGGAAATAAATCGGGTTGGAAGAGCACTGTGGATTAGCACCCTTTTTCCCACTCCAGCGGCTTCCTTTCTGCTCTCCCTCCCCATGACAGCAGCATCCCCTGGCAAAACAAACAGGCAATCTCTCCTCCTCTTTCCTGATGGTACAAGCTCCTGCTTGCACCTTCCTGTGTTTTCCAGGCAGCTGCTTTAAGACTAAGGAGGGAAAAGAGGAGGAGAGGTGGAGTGGGGCATGGCAAGACTCCAGTGCCACAGGGAGGGGACGAGAGGAAGCCTGGCTGGGATAGCCATCTCCACGCAGTGCTGCCTACCCAGCAGAGATAATCAGGCAAAATTGGCTGGGAGAGGCTGCCTCCCTTGGCTCTCCACCCGCGCTGGTTGCAGCAGCAGCAGCAAAGGAAAACTTTGCCTTAAACAGTGGTGGGGAAGCAAGAGAAGAAGCCTGGTAGTTCCCGTAGCACAGACATATCCTACCTCCTGCAGAAGGCGAGCTGAGCCAGAGGAGAGAACTGGGCAGAAATCTGCGCTCCTCTAAATCACAAACCCCAGGAGAAATGATTTCAGCCTGTCTGCTGAGAAGGGCCCTCCACAAAATACTCTCCCTTTTTACCCAGTAGCAACTTTGAGGGCTAGCAGAGACTTCATTTTCAATCCTCTGAATGGCTTCAAGTTCACTTCTCGAGGTTCCTTGAAGAGTGGTTCCCGTCCCTTCAGGAGCAACCTGCTCTCCTGGCTCTCAGCCCTCCGGTCACAGCCTTATTTTGCATGGCATCCTTTAATTAGAGAGCAAGAGAGACATTGTGCTCAGGGCACTCTCGGGGAGGGCAACTCCTGGGCTCCCATCCCTGTGTCAAGGTGCCTGCACACAGGATATATCAAGTATTCCTGTTGCTCTTTCCTCTTTCCCTCACACGCACTCCATAAATATTAAAGCCTTCCCTACCAAGCAAAATTGCTACCATGGTGTACTTGGCGTCACCATACCATAACACCTTCTAGGTCCTCTCTCTTCAGGGAGTGGGGACACAGCGCTTCACACTGGCCTCCCCTTGCTGGGAAGCCATCCGGCATCTGCAGCAGGGCGGCAGCATCGCTGTCGGCCGAGCTCCTAAGGAGCCAGGCTTCTTGCTCTGAAAGACCACGCAGAAGCATCTCCTCTTGGTGATGGCCACTGTGAGGGGATGGAGGCATCCGAGCACAAGAGGGCTGAGGTGGAACCAGCCCTGTCTCCTCAGTGCTTGCACGAAGTGGTTCGTGCCGAGTCCTGCTCCCAGCTGCACAGGAGGATGGCACGGGGAGCCATCTTAGGGATGGCACGCTCCGTCACAAGGACCCAGTGCCTGGGAGCGAGGTGGCACATCAGTGCACGCTGCCATGCCCAAGTCCTGCTCAGCATCTCGACCTGAGCAGCCGCCGGTTTCAGTGATGCTCAAACTCACCGGCATACAAATGTCTTTTGAAGATGGGACTCCAATGACCACTTAATCCGATTGAGGTGAAAGGGGCTGCCAAGAGGGGAGGTCCCACTCTGCCTCCTGGCATCGTGTTCCCAACCCTTCCTCCACACTGGCCCCGCAGCTAATCATAGAATGGTTCAGGTTAGAAGGGACCTTAAAGATCATCTAGCTCCAACCCCCCTGCCATGGGCAGGGACACCTCCCACTAGACCAGGCTGCTCAAAGCCCCATCCAGCCTGGCCTTGAACAATTAATGCAGCCACATCTTCTGCTGAATGAGGGAATTAGTACAGCTGAAAGCTTTTTTCTTCTGCTGTTTTTCATCTGAATCAGCTCCCTGGCCTGGTAACTCCATCGCTGCATGAGCCCTGGTGCCAGCACAATGGAAATGGGGAGTTCATGGGGTCAAGCGTGGGGGTCGGGGGACAGGACGGGACCAGCCTTCTTGGTGCTGCATAAGCTTGAGCCAGTCAAGAAATAGCCACCTCTGGCTCTTTAAATACATAGCCCTTCGAAAATATGACACGTTCTCAGTTTGGTTTTAAAAATAAGACTTACATGACTGCACTCACCTAGACGAGGAATTATTTTAGTCTTTGCTAAATATTGTACCACCAATACCAATGAAAGCTGAAAGAAACCCACTGTCTCTCTCATTAGAACCAGACTTCTCAGCTTCTTTAAATGAGGCATTTTTTGCTTTATGCGGAGCTTGAATGCAAAAGCCAGCATCATAAATGCAAAGGCCACGATCTGCCAGCTCCCTTGCTTTTCCTTGTCGCTGTACAGGCACGCTACAGGGTGTATTTTCCTCTCAGTGTGAGTGTGACGCTACAATTAATACTAATGGCAATTATTAGGGCACATCAAAAGATGAGCACAGCACACATTAGCAACAGAAACCAGCTCTCTGCATTGTTGGCTCTGCCTTCAGCACAGCTATTTAGGCACTCTCCTATTTCTCCAAGTACGGATTGGTGATCAGCCATCACTATTAAAACATTTTCAAAAAAGCAGCGCCTCCACATGAAAAATAACAGGTTAATAAAAGAAGCCAGGTTTAATTACATGAGCCAAACACGGAAATATCACGAAATCACCTAATACGCTGTTATTACCAATTACAGCTCAGTTCAACACTGAGACCTGTCTGGGTGTTGAAAGGAGGTTGGTTTACCAGGAATTCCAGGGAGGTAAAGTCTCAGAGAGACGGGAAAGGGAATTGGGAAGGACACAGGGACAAGTCCGCAGGAGAAACGGCCTGCAGTGAATGAAGAAAGAGTATGTGAGGAGAAGGGGATGGATGACACATGCGGGAAAGCAAGAAGCAAGGCAGGTGGCTTGAGACACGTTGAGTATTACCCGATATTACAGATAAAAAATACGTGTGAAGTCGATAGATGTTTGGCTCAAAGAAAGGCTGGAGCACTTTCCTCGTGTGGGCTGTTCGCAGCTGCAGGAGCAGGCTGCTCTCTGGTTAGCAAGCTGGATAACTATATTGAGTTGGTGGCTTTGTCTTCTTCTAGCTTCGGCACGCTCAATGGGCAAGTTTGAAACTAGTCTTGCAAAGAAGCCAAATAGCTCTTGGTGTGCTTTAACTACTGCATGTCTGCCTAGCTCTTCAGTTAGTGGCATACAACCAGGCCCCAGAAGTATGCGCCATGAGCAGTACATGCATTCCCATTTCAAAATCGTCTGATAATAAGGACGAAATGGGAACTAACTTGGTCCAGAGCGCAGGAAGTTCTGTAGGTTGCTTATCCCACCTGAAAACTGAAGAAAACCAGATTTCAGTTCCAGGCTTCCAGGGGAGGATGCTCATTCCCCTCTTTGTGATGACAAGTCTGGGGAAGTCATTTCAAATGCGAGTAAGATGAAATACAATATCCCAGAAGTACAGATATTAAAACTTGAAAAAATGCTTTTGCTGAGGTACATCTAATTGAGGCCTTGTGTCTCCGTGGATCTGCATTTAGACCGTCTACCTGCAAAAGAGACAAGGGCGGGCAGAATGTTACACTGAAATACTTGAGAACTAGAACTATTTCTTTGCATACACAAAAAAATCACTCTCGGATTCCAGCAAAATCTCCTCCGAGTGTGGTATAATTGAAACCAGCTGACCGGTCAGGCTTCCTACAGACCCATAAAAAAAGTGGGAAGGGTGTAGTCTGTCTAACATATCTAATCTCTGCATTGAAACAGCCTCCATCCATGCGACATCTGCTTTTTGGCAGGCGAGTGCTGACTCAGCAAGTCTTAAATCTGTCAACACCCAGGTGTTTAGATAAACCACGAAAGATGTCAACTTGGACCTCAAATAAATCTTTTCTGCCCCAAGTGTGGTGGAAAGCCTTTGTCTACGGGCACCAGCCCTCCCGCTCAGGAGGGGTGAAAGGATGCGCCATCGTTTCCCTTTCTTTGCTCCCAGGGAAAAACCACGTCGGGTATGGAGGGAGAAACCTCCCCATTGCCTTCATCCCTCCCCACCACAGCACGATCCGGAGGAAATTGCCGAAGGAAAGCTTCACCTCGCATCCCTCGTCCTGCTCCAGCGTGTTTGCCAATGACCAAACGGCAATCAAGGGGGTTGCCATGCTGCTGGGCTGTGCTCTGAATCACGGCTTTAGGCGCTCTGCCCGTCTGCTCAGTTTGAGTGCGGATGAAAAGGGAGATGCACTTAAAGAGGCTCAGCTGGCCTTAAGTGTCGCGGCTGTGCCTGTGGGACAACAGCCCTGCTCCTTGCAACCTAAAGCTGCTGAGGTAAAACAGGCCGGAACAAAAAGAAAGGACTATATTAGAATCAGAGGTATGTAGATAAACATGATCAAAAGATACAACGCTTTAATTGATGCTATGACAAACCTCACAAGCATCACGAAGCAAGCTCGTTTACTGCTTTGTGATTTAATACAGAGGCACCTGTTTTGTCTCTAAGCTCTCCAGGCTTTTTCTGTGGATCTCTTCCAGAACAAAATTCAAAAGCACAAAAACTAGAAGGTGTTTTCCTCATTCCTTCATTCCGGGTCAAATAAGTACGAGCATGTTTGAACGGGGAAGGAATATTACTTTTTATAAAAAGCATCTATTCCGGCAGTTGGCTACCAACAAAAAGATATACAATTACTGCACTCCTATTTGCAAATTTCCTTTTGGAAAGGAGTTTATAACTTCACTCCTTAAAACTAATTTTGACCCAAACTTGTCATGCAAGTCTGTGGTTTGGAAGGAAAATTATTTTGCAACATTAGAACTAATGCATTCAGGTATTTCTTCTTGTTTAGAGGTGACAAGAACAAATAACAGGAAAATGCATGCAAAGCTGGAACTGCTTTTGCAATGCTCACCTTTCTTGCAACCCCCTCAGATTTTATGGCAGGTTATAACCCACCACATTCTTCTTTTTTCCCTGTGTGTGTTATCACCTAAGATCTTTGAGCTCTTTGCAATACAGTACCTAGCACGCCGTTAGCAAGATATAAATAATAAAAACATAGAAATTTTACAGATATAAATAATAAAAAGCAGTACTTCCAGACAATCCCTGCCCCATACTCAGTGCTTCAGGGAAGTAGGCCTGTGGGAGAAAATCGCTGCAGACTTTTCCACAAAGAAAGTGTACCAAACCCGTAGGCACAAAGAGGAGAACCTTTCTACTCCTTTCTTTTTTCCTTTTTTTTTTTTCTTTTTTTCCTGCTAGAACAGAGTGCAGAGCTCAACTCCATAATAACAAGAACCTAATATAACCTTCCATCTGGCCGTTAACAGTAGTGCGTCTTTCAGCAAAGCCGAGCTACTGATGACTCCTGTGTCTTGGTGCAAGAGCCTGGAGGAGGGGAAAGGAAACAAACCGCAAAATGCAGATATCTTGATCTATTTAAAACCTTCAGGAAAAAAAAAAGCTTTCAGAGGGAAAGTGGAAAGATGACAGCCTCGCCTGAGTCAGCCTCATCTGCCCCCTTCCACCACACGTGGACCCGAGCGTGCCCTTTGCAGCAGCAGAAGGGGCTTGTGTGGTGGGGAGGAAGCTGAGCAGAAACGCAACCCATCCAGCACATGGGACTGCAGAAGGTGGGTCTAGTCCAAGAGGGTGTCACGATACCGATTTCGGACTTTTAATCTGCTCCTGGGCAGAAAGGGGTATGGCAGCTGACTTCTGTAGGGGAATGGAGAAAATCCTAATGTGCCAGAGGCACATATGATTCCTGAAACGCACCTGTAATCCAGCACAGACCTGCCATCCATCCATCCATCCTGCCATCCATCCATCCATCCATCCACCCACCCAGGACAGCAGTCAGTGGTCAAAGCAGCCTTCGAAAGGCTGTTCCTCCCATGGAACTCACGCCCTTCCCCGATGCCCTTTTTTTTATACGCATATATATATATATATACATGCCTTGAGACAAAAGCTTGCCTTCCTCCTCCTCCCCACCCCCCTACTTGCCCTCCTTTTGTATACACAAAAATAAGAGTTGACTCATAAACTATAATGACACGTACTGGGCACTTTTGTATATTAACTGATACATCCCACGAGCAATGTCCTTGAGGCTCCTTGCCTGTAACGTACCTTCCGCTGTCATCAATTTGTAAGTGCAAACTGTTCTCAGTCTCATTATTTATCACTCTTCTGATGTCTGCCTTACTGTATATTGAGCCTATTTCACTTTAAGCGAGCTGAAAATGACAACTGCTTCTCACAGTGCCTATGTGCATTCCCCTGGTTTGTGCATGGTTACTGTAGTTTGGCAAGTCGCCTTTTGGTTCACCTCTGGCTTGGAGACAGAGCCGCTTATCGAAATCTTTGACATCATAAAGGTACTTTTACGTTAGACTGATGTCATTTGTCATTATCTCTTACAGGTATCAAAATCACTTTACCAGAGCAGACTGAAGGTTTGCTGAACTCGGTATCCAACCAGGAGCACTTAAAATGATCCAGTCCTTCAAAAGAAAACGTAACTCCTAAAAATAAACCTAATTGTATTGTATTAGCACCGCTAATGGAAATTTTTTCCCAATTCAGCACCTAATGTACACAATCCTGAGCGTTGAGATTCTGCCATCTCATCTCTGTTTATTTGTTTACCGCAATATCAGGAGGCAGCATTCCCACAATTGCCCAACCACCCCACCTTATAGGCCAAGTTGTTTTCCGCAGCAGCCACCAAGTCCCATCCCTCGTCCTTTGCACAAGAAATACATCCCCGGTTTTATCTGTTGGGGTTTTTTCACCCCCACTTGCATCAGGAGATTGCTTTCTCGATCCCGGAGAGCCTCCATCCTCTCCCCTGTCCTTGAAAAAGGGGAATTCTAAAGCAGCTCCCAGCTGGGAGCTGGCGATGCCGCTTCTGCTGGTGCAAGTCTCAGCAGTTTTTGCCGTGGCTTTTGCATTGGGATGATCGGGGCTGCCACCAGCCGTGCAGCCGGACACCCACGCGGCAGCCACGTGGAGTCAGGCAGCTGCGGGTTACTCACTCGGGCAAGGCAAACCCTTGAGTCGCAGCAGCATCACCCTACCCCCCCTGCTCACCCACGTAAGCTTTACTCGTAAGGAAACGCCACCTTCGCTGCCAAAGCAGCGCTGGTTTTTAGCTGCTCCTTCACCCAAACTTTTCTCTCGTCTTTTTCTTTTTTAGAATGCGAAGGGAGCGGATGGAGTATTCATGGTGATACCGCACTAACGCAATACTATTTTCTTAGTGTTACTCATAGCTTAAATCAGCACCATATTGTCTCTTGTGCAATGTTTAAACAGCGTTGTCTAAATTAGCCATACCGGGAGAAGTTACCGGGCATTCAAAAGGAGCGCTGGGGAAACCGCGTTTTGCTGCCTGCCTCTGAGGTTTCACCAGGGCTCCCGAGCAGAGGCTGTAATGCGGTTTTCAGCCGGCTGAGCACAAGGCAAGGAGGGAGCCAGGCAGCAGAACAGGTTCTCCCTCCCATCCTCACCTTCAGAACAAAACTTTACCAGTCCAGCATAAGGCGCCGGCATCTTTTGCACTGCATTAGTTAGACCATGGCCAGAGCAGCGAACTGACATGTCGGGAAACCAGGGTAATCCCTCTCCTTCTTCTTGACTCGTTTTCCTGGCACCTTCCCAAGAGGGGAGGGGAAAAGGAGTTAAAAACATTACGGAAACAATAAGCCTTGCCAAGCTAAAACTCATCTGGCCTTACAAAGTTCTTCTTTACCCTAGAAGGGAAAGCCCTCTAAAAATACGTATTTTTAAACATACATGTAAGGCTGATTGTTTTAACTATACAAACATCTGCCAACCAGTACCATGCCTGGATTGCTCATGCTTTACTACAGTGTTCTAACACTTGTGCTGAAAAACAAATTGCTAGGGAGTATCTGAATTTAAACAAAAATATCCTTAAAGCTGAAAGAAAAAGTATTCTGCTTTTAAAAGAAAAAAAAAAAAACAAACCAGCAAACAATCCCTAAATTTGGTGGCAATCATACAAAGTGAGATTTCAGTATAAGGAGATGTCTACAAACTTGGCATTTCAGTGCCTGAGAAGAAAACTTCATACATTATGGAAGGACATACATATTTATTAAATGGCTATCCTCTGTGATATGCACACATTGTATTGTAATCAGTAAGTACACTTTTAATATTATAACACCATATAAACACCCAATTCCGAGGCACATTACTGCAGGAAATGAAAAAAAAAAAAAAAAGGCAGAGAAAGAAATCAATACAATTTACATAACATAAAACCAATTAATTCTTAGTATCCAAGGAGGATTACAGAGGAAAGAAAGTAGTGCAAGAGATGGTGAAGGCAAGTATCCCAGACCTATTCGCAGGGAGAGAACAGAGCTCCCCACAGCACATTAAGATACTTCCCGAAAAAAAGCAAGTCATTCCTAGGCTTTGCTCCAACCGCCATGAATCGCTGCCTGCAACGCAACCATGACTGGATCTTCTCGGATTTTGTTAAAGGGCCACTGACCTTCATGCCAACATTCACACACAGCAACTGGACTGTCCGGTTGGGAATGGCTTACCCAACTCAGGCCGTGTAAGGTGCAGTTAATACGGTCGCTCATCCATTTTAGATATGCTGAGTTATCATCGCTACGTAACTGCTCCCTTTGGGGAAAAAAAAAAAAATAAAATCAAAAAAACCAAAACCCACAAAACCCTTCTCTTGCACATGAAGATTTCCATGTCTAGCTTGGGAAATAACTTAGAAGAAAAACAGAAGAATCCCAGATGTTAAAAATACCATTTAATTAATGTAAATCATACCAAAAAGTTTTAAGTCACTTTTAGTTAATACATTTGCATTTATTTTAGAATATACTCTACATCTGAGTAAAAAAAGTTTTAAATAAAACTCCAGTACATGTACAACCGTGGGACCCGCCATCCATCCCGCCACAGAGGGATGCTGGGCTCCCTCCCGGGTAACAGAAGCAATTTTATGCCAGTTTGTCGTGTTCATTGGCTTGTGTCGAGCCTCCTATCCGCCAGCTATGCCACCACCTCGCACACGTACAGGTGTACAATAAAAAAAAAAAGGAGGAGGGGGAAAAAAAATAATTAATAAACTAGTATTGATTAATTTACATCTCTCTCTCTCTCTCTCGCTTGTGCGTTGGTAGAAAACCGGTTGCAGTCCTGGGAAGCCCCAGCCCCGGGGCTCAGCCCCTTCACCGCGGTGGCCACAGCGCTGCCGGGCGGGGACGGGGACGCGCCGCTCCCGCTAGCGCCGACACCGGCGGGGCCGGCGGCCCCCTTGCCCCCGCTCCCCGTCCCCCCCCCGCCCCTGGCGCTCACTGCCCCCAGTTGCTGAAGCCGATCTCCTGCTTGTATCTGTTGGTGAGGACGTTGGCCTTGCGGGTGAGCTTGGAGAGGACCGAGTGGAGTCCGCTGAGGTGGTAGTGGAACTGCTTCTCCAGGTCCTCCTCCCCCTCGACCTCCTCCAGCTTGTCCTTCTTGCGGGCCGCCTCCTCGCCCGCCGGCGGCTGCACCACCCCCCACTCGATGTCGTTGCGGATGGACTTCAGCAGCACGTAGTGGCTGTACATGTCCCGCCGGGAGAAGAAGGCGCCGGGGTCGCCGGGCGGCAGGGCGGACTCCCGGGGCGGGCAGACGCCGCCGGCGGCGTCCAGCTCCTCCAGCAGCAGCGGCACGTCCCGCAGCAGGCTGGGCACCATCACCGTCTGGTCCATGTTGTTGACGGCGCCGATGAAGCGGTTCATGGCGTTGAAGAGGGAGTACTTCTGGCTGTACGAGTCGCAGATCTGCATCATGCCGGCGGGAGGGCGACCTCAAGACGGGCGGCTCGGACCGCGGGGCTCCTCCGGCGGCGGCAGCGGCGACCTCCTCCTCCGCGCCTGGGCTGGGCTGGGCGGCTGCTGGCGAGCAGAGTCCTGCGGGGAGGCGGTGGGCACCGGGTTAGGGGCTGCTCGCTCTCCCTCCCTCCCTCCCTCCTTCCCGCTTTCCCGTCCCGTCCCCTCCCGCCGCCGCCTTTATCCCCGGCCCCATCTCCTTTTTTAGGCTTCCCCTCCCTATCCCTTCCCCCACGCCCCCCCGCCGGTGCCGCCGCCGGGGTTCGCTGCTGCCGCTCCCCTCCGTGCAAAGACAGGCAAAACGCAGAAACGCGCAACTCCCCCCGCTCTTCCCCGGAGCTGAGGCCGGGAAATTAAAATTCCATCGCCCCCCACGCCGCCGTGACCCGGCCGAGGCACCGATCCGCCGCGGGGGAAGGGCACCCACCGTGCTCCGGAGCCGCTCCCCCGCCGCGCCGTCAGCCCGCCGCCGCCCGTGGCTGCGCTCCCATCCCCGCCGCCGTATTTATAAGCGCCCTATCTTCAAACGAGGTGTTCCCCGGTGCCGCCACCCCCCCTCACACACACACCCCACCCCCCCGCGCCGACACAGCAGATAAAGGCGGCGGGAGGGGGCCACGACGGCTCCGCCTCTCGCCCCGCACCGGGGGAAGGGCATCGCCACGGGGAAGGAAGGAAGGAGGGAGGGAGAAGGAGGGAGGGAGGGAGGGAGGGAGGGAGGGACGGGACCGGCTGAGCATCCCGCTCCCTGAGTGGGACCCGGCGGCGCGGCTGGCAACTGCGGGGCCCTGTCCCCGGGGGAGCCGGACTCCCCCCCGCCCTAAGAGAAGGGACCGGCGGATGCAGGCGCCCCTCCCCGCCCAGTCCTCCCGGGCGGGGTGCGGCAGCGAGGGACACGGAGCCGTGACCGAGCGCTCCTTCCCCACCGCCCGCTCTCCCCCGGCCTCAGCCCCGAGGCGGCCGCCGCCCGCCGGGCGGGGAGGGGGGAGGGAGCAGGATGGGCGGGGCGGGGAAGAGTGATTGACAGGGCAGGCGGCGGGGGCCACGCGGGCGCCGCGTGCGGCCCGCGTTGGCTCCGGCCGCCCATTGGCTGCCCGGCCCCGCGGCTCCGCGTGCCCACCCGCGCCGCCCGCCCGCCCGGCTCCGCGTGCCGTGCGCGCGGGGTCGCAGAGGAGGAGGGCGGCGCGGAGGCGGCGCCGCCGTCCGTGGCCGGCTGCCCCGCCGCCCTCCCGCGCCTCGCCTCGCCGTGCCAGCCCCGGGGGACCGGGCGGCCTTTGTCTACCGGCCGGGGCCGCGGAAGGGCGGTGGGGCGGCCAGCATCACCCCACGGCCTCACCTCCGGGCCCAGCCAATCAGCGAGCCTCGAGCAGCAGCCAATCGGAAACAAGAATCCCCCCCTCATTGCCCCCTTCCCCCCGCGTGCGCCGGCTCGCGCGGCCCTGGTAACAGGCGGTGTTGGCTGGAAGAGCCGCCGTGGGTCACGTGGGGCAGAACGGCCTGGGGAGGGGGGGAAGTGTTGAGCGCGTTGCCGTGGCAACGGATCAACCAATAGGCAGCGG
Source organism: Chroicocephalus ridibundus (assembly GCF_963924245.1). NCBI lineage: Eukaryota > Metazoa > Chordata > Aves > Charadriiformes > Laridae > Chroicocephalus > Chroicocephalus ridibundus. The sequence continues at coordinate 95,619,231 of NC_086284.1, read as the reverse complement.
CGGGGGCCCCGCCGCCGCTGGGGCCTGCGCGGCGCCGGGGGGAGCCCGCGGCCGCCGGCTGTCAGGGCCCCAGGAGGCGCCGGGGACACCGGCGGCAGCCGATGGAGCGGAGCGGGTGTCCCGGAGCTCGGCTTTATCCCAGCCCGCTCGCCCAGCTCTTGCGCTTCCCCAGCGCCTGCCTGCAGCGGCGGCCCGGCCTGCCCTCCCCGCTCCCCACCGCCGCTCTGGCTCCCGGGTGCTTCAGGCCGCAGGCCGACGGGAGGAGGGTCGACTCCCGGGGCACCGGTCGGCAAACCGAGGGTGTGAGAGGTGGGGTGGCAGGCGGGTGCCCTTCGCCAGCAGCAGAGGGGCGGCACGTCCCTGTGGTTAAGCTGTAGCAAGCGACACGGGCTGGTGTGAAATTACGATCTGTTCGCAGATAATTCACTACTGAGGAGAAAAAAAAAAAAGAAAATAATCTCACCAGTCCAGAAAATTGGCCACAACATTAATTTGCATCTTTATATAGACGCAGTGTGTCATTAATACACCATTAGCATTTTTGCTGCCTTTAATTGAAATGCAGCATGTGCTGAACGTTCAATAAATTGGAAAAAGAGATAAATCTATAGGAACAAGAGGAATACATTTGCTGTCCAACTTTCCTGTGCGAATTAAACAAAAAAAAAAAAGTCTGAACAAATTAAAACTGCAGATTTTACCTGTGGTTAGACCGTGCTGGCTGGGGAGGAGAGAAAGTTGGCAGAAATAACCCAGCTTGAAGCTGCAAAGAGGGGAAGTACATGGTTGTAGCAAGAGCACCAGATGAGGAAGCACCCTCTCTTCTGTGCCGTGGTACTATACAAATTACATCCTGAGTATAAAATTATCTTCACCCCCGCCTGCCCTCTTCGTTTCCCAAAACGTACAGCCGCATGGTCTGCTTCCACCTTTGACAGTAAATGTTACCTCATTTTAGCGTAGCGCTAATACAGTGCTGTGGCCTGTGCAGGCGTGTGCCTAACCCATTAGGCTGAGATAGATCATGCTCGAGTCAAACTTCACAGCATAAGGCAATCGGCGCTTTTTTTTTTTTTTAAACTTCCTTATGTTCTGATCGATTTTGATATGCAGTGTAAATGTCTCTGGTACGTATAATGTATATCATTAACACAAGCCTGAGTAGGTTTGATTGCTCTTTGGTTAGAATGAAATACAGGAGCACGTATTTCTAACTCCAGTGGTATGTAATTGCGATGGCTGTGCACACAAGAGAAAAAGAAACGGTACTTTTCTTCTTTCCCTCCTGTTAAGAAAAGATGGTCCCATTTGTGGCACAAACTTTTATATGCAAGCGGCATTTGTTTAAAATATTTCCTCTTCAGAATGATCCGATTATCGTGACCATGCAGTGCCTGGAAGGGGAATTTGTTGGAAACCCCTTATCTCGTGTCCTGAGCAATGAGGAAGCTTGCACATTTGCTATCTGGCAGTCCAGGAAGGTGTAAACGCTTACCTTCGCCCAGCACAGGGTCCTGGATAAGGAAACTAAAACGACAGCATGCAACAGTAGACTTTATCCAGCACCTCAACTGGATGGAGCACTCCCGATGTACAAACCCAGCAGCGTGGGGTGAAAATGCCTTTCTGCTTGAATAGATTTGGTACCTCTATTCAGGAAAGGAGGAGTCACATGTAAGTTACTACGTTAGCTGAAAACCTTTAATTTTCCCTGAAGTGAATGGGAGATAGTGGTATTCATCCCTTTCTGGACAAGAGCCTTCTTTCCGTGGCCAGCTGTTGAAGAAGAACAGGGATGAACTATCACTATTGCCATTTAGCTATTACTGGGACTGAGCTACTACTAGTATTAACTAGTTAACTTAGCTGTACACCGGTATTTAGCCATAGCAGCACTAATGTTAATGCTACAAATGCTAGCTTTGGGAACAATGCTGCTAGTGTCCTGTCTCCTCCGGCAACATAAGCAGCTGCGTAGTATTTTTGAAGAAAAGACAATTGATTCTGTCAACTTGCGTGGGTTTTCGTACCATTTGCAAGGCCTATCTAAATTCTCTCTTCAGTGGCAACAGGATAACAAACCGTCTTTGTTAACAGTTTTCCCAGGACGCGTGCTGGCACGAAATAGGTGCCACTGGCACATTGCAGACCAGCGATGGCTACACTTTGGCGGTTGGGAATTTGTTCTGCTGCACAGTGTTTGCAAAATATGACGAGATCTTGTGTGGGCAAAAAGTGATAAATATGTGCAAATATTTAGTGTTGCATTCTGCAGCCTGGGAACACCATTTGGGCCGGCCTTGTAAGAGCAACATCTCTTGGGAATTTCACTTCCTCTTGTAATTTGTTGTCGATGCGACATGGCAGATTAGAGTTCAGCCTCGGAAACTGCGAGTCGTTTCCTTCTATTCCTATTCGACATACATTTTTGCTCAAACTTGTGAACTGCTTCCATCATTTTGGGTGGCAGTACAGATGTACGCATTTAACACTTCTCTCCTCTCCTTTCTCTTTCTGAAACCGAGTCCAGTTTGTACCAGACTCTGAACTGAGGAAACCTGTCATTTCTCATCCAGAAGGAATGTATGTAAATTTATCATCTTAATTGATGCCTCTCCATGAGTTTCATATAATCAGCCCTTGTAGCTTAACATGCTAATGAACAGGGTAAGTAGAAATCTAATAAGTTAAAGGAATGCAGACCAATTTGTCTGAGTCCTGCTGAGACCTGTGGTATAACTTTTGCAAAGATTTACTCATCTCTCATCTGTCTTTCACTTAACCGCGTTTTACTTCTGTTTCTGTTGGTCCTCTGTGGAGCGGAGTGATTCTCCAAAGCGGACAGAAGGCGTGCAGAGAAGTCAGGAAGAGGACGTATGGACAAGGGAGCTGCGATCGTAAATCCCCTTTCCCTCTGGCACACATGCAAATCTGTGTGAGACCGCACGCTGCCAGAAGCGGCACAACAAGGGCTCCGCGGCGTCGCGTCTCGGCACAGAGGAGCAGTGATTCGTGTGCATGGTGAAAAGGATGGGAGTCCGGCAGGAGCTCTGCTGGGAGCAGGAGCGGGGAGCAGTGCTGGGCAAGGAGGTGGCTGTCTCAGGGGGCTCCTGTGAAGCCCCTCCGAGTCACCTGGCTCTGCAGGTTGCAGTCAGGTCTCTACAGGCCCGCCAAGTCCTCACTTCCTCAGAAGCATTCCTGAAAATCATCGCCAAGTCCAGCTTCAATCTGTTCACCGGTCTCTGTGTATTTTCACGGCCCGGGATCCCTCCCAAGCACTGCTCAGCTACCACTGGGAGGTCAAAACAGGCTGGAAACCCCCTGTAAAGGAACCGACGGGATAAATGCTGCCTGGGCGTTGTTCACACAGTGTTTGTGTAACATCTCTCCCCTGCCTTTTGCCAGCCTCATCCTTTTCCCCTGGAAGCTGGTCGGAGCGGCACTGTGGTGTGCAGTGCCCAGGACAACGGCGGCCCTTTTCAAATAGCTCCTTAGCGCTGCCATAATAAGCCTGATAAATAAAACATGGCTTGCAGACACGGATTTACTGGAGAGGGCTAAGGGGGCTGTAGCTCCCTCATTAGTATCTCCCGGTGCAGCATGTGTGCTCCTCATTATGTGGCACAGTGGTGGTTGTCTAGTCATCCACGATGAGGCTGCAGCCGCTCCAAGGATGCGCCAGGGATCCCAGGGATTTTTTTTTTTCCTCCTATGTTAATAATAGGAATTTATAAGAAAAAAAAAAAAAGACCTTGCATATGAACAGGATGAAGGGGGAAAGACCGCAACTGAGTCTGATTTTCTCTCCCTTGCGTCTCTGTAAGTCCGCAGCAAACACAGGGAAATCTGTATAGCCGTGCTAACATGGAATTGGCGTGAGAAGGACCAAGACCTCTGGGCTGCACAAACTCCTGATTTGGGGAGCTTTGTTTCCCATCAGTCTAAAATGCTGTTTGTAAACTCTTGGCCGCAGTATAAACTCCTTCCCATTTTTCATCTTCTGTTTAAGGGAAAAGAATCAATTTGTCCGGTTTCAAGTCCCTCAAAGCTGGGAACTCAGGAATCTGGGTTAATCTGAACATGTTTTCTGGAGGTTTGATCCAGCTTTTCTTTCCGGCCATCATTTAAATCCCTCCTGCCTCCCGCATCGAAGCTGCAACTGCATCATCGTAGTAACCCTGTGACCGAGAGGCATGAGAATCTCCTCTGAGACAGTAATCTCACTCTAAACAGCTCTCTGGCGGGTGCTCCTGAGTGGCGATACATCATGCAATTTTCTCCTTTAGAGGCTCGCGGTGTCATCTCCGCTGTGATCCCTGGCCCTGCCTTGCCAGCGCTGGTAAGCCAGCGCCCAGGGGTGGCCTGGGAGCGGGTTCCCGGCTGGGACACATGTGGGGTCATAAACAAAATCTGTCCCTTCCTCTTTGCAACCCTGCCCACGCTCCGGCAGAAAAGATACCTGTTTAGGATGGCAGGAGATTTTTCTTGGCGTAGCAAAATAATCCTCAATAAACTCGTGACTTTCGGTAACGGTATTTAATATGCAGATAGCCAAACGAATGCCACCGTGATATATTTTTATGGACAAATATTATATATTAAGTCCTGATTTATACATTTGAGCGTAATACCTGAGGCTCTGAGGAGAGCCTTTAATCTCTGTCAGCGAGGCAGCACGCATGCTAAAATGCTGAGTAAATCTGCACGGGAGCGGTGAACCGAGCGCGGCATATATCAGAGTTCTTCCGCCTGATAAAATTAAATACACAAGCCCACCTTTCTGTGACATTAACGGTTTGATACACAGGGGCTGACATCAGGAAATACTGATCTGCACGCTTTGACCATAACCTGCAGCGTTCCTGCTGCTTCTGCTGTCCCCGTCCCAGCAGGCAGGAAGAGTGTCACCTCAAGCTCCCAGGAGAAGTTCCTGGGTGAGGGAAGGTCTCTGCCTGCAGCTTGGGTCCCTCTTCTCCCATCACTCTGCAGCATCTTGCCTTCAATGTTGACCTGGGTGCCTCCGGAGGGGTAGGCAGGGGGATAGGGGGGTGCTGGCACCCTGTTTTCCCTTTGTCAGCATGTGTGGTAAGGTGAGCATCATCTCGGCACGGGGTTCTGCATTTAATAATCTCACCAGCTCAACTGTTTTTACCTGAATCTCCCTTCTGAACTGATAAATCTAAATTGCACATTTTCTAAACCGCTTAGCTTAGGGGTAAATCTTGCAGGTATCCTCAAATGACTAGCTGGTGTCTTCTGCACCTGTCTAGCACCATCTACTGTAGCTTTTTTATACTGTTTTCCTTTCCCATACGCAGCCTTACGATTCCTGCAGGAGCTGCCTTCCTCCCGAGGAGTTTGTGGAAGAACGGGAGCTCTGGTTTTGTTTGAAAGGCCCGGGGCTGGGCCAATGGTGAAACAAATATATCACACGTCCATCCTATAGCTTGTATTTCCCCCTTTTAAACCAGTGACCTGATTTTCAGTGCCTAGCTGGCGGTTGGTAAATTTTACACTCTTCTCAGTGCTCAGAAAGAGAAGATGGAGCAGAACAAACGTGTCCCACCTTCACTGAAGCTTTCCGTGCTAGCTGGGGGAGAAAGAGTTAGGGATGTGGCAGGACGAGGGGCTGGAGCAGAGCTTTGCGTGGGGAGAAGAGGGCCTGCATGGGAACAAATCGTCCAGTTGCTGTCAGAAGATACCAAGGGGGGAGGCATCAGCTTGGGTTTCTACCATCTGATGGGGAGTTAGGGAGTGTGACTAGCAGCAGCAGCATTCTCCTGACAAAGTCCTATATCTTCTTGTTACATTCAGTATTAAAAGGGAAGCTGCTCTGAAAGAGTATCCTACTTTTCCCAGCTTGGCAGTTCAGAGCTGACATGGAGGGGTTATTATATGCACTCCTATTAGAATGTGGTTTTGGCTGGAGGATGTTAAAGACAACTATTACAACCAAAAATAGAACCAGAGCTTTCCGACTGCTATGACTATTATGGATTTATATGATTAATATTTAGTTGCTATACAAAAAGCACAGAAAGCTGGAAGTCAAAATCAGAACTAAATTGTACTAAGGATTACATATGGCTTTTCTAAACAGAAAAAAATCTGTTCATAATGAGTATTTCTGTAGGTGATAGCTTAACATAAAAAAAAATTACCCGTCTGTTCTGGGATTGTAGAACACAAACCAAGGTACATCGTACATTTTTTTTTTGTTGTTGTTACTGAGGCCGAAATCATCTGTTTGAAACGAACTTGTTTCAATAGCAAGTAACATCTTTTTCCACAGTCCTTGTGACAACTGGAAATGAGGTAGATTTGGCAGCTTAGCCTGTGAAGTTCTGTGGCAAATCTGCAGACCGAAAGACCACAGGGTTTTGTCCTGGCTTTGTTTCTTGATGAAGTTCTGAAAAGAGCTAAATTAAATCCATGCTCTAGCCATATGTGTAATTTTCCTCTACTGGAATAGCTTATAGCTGTCAGTGGATTTCTCCATGCTCCCAGCATTGTGGAAGGGATGATACAAGAGCCTGAAGATTGCTCTCTCCAGTAGTACCACGCGTTTGCGAGCTTAAAGTTATTACAACAGCATTTTTTCATTTGCATGGTTGGAGAGAATCTGTTTTTGCAGTAAATTTGTATTTCAAAGGAGATTTCTGTGTCTGTCATTATTGGGGGTTTACAAGATTTCTCTGCCCCCCTCCCCCCCCCCCCCCAAATTGGGGATGTGGGAGCAAATGAAATAAACCCATCATAAAAAATAATTTTGTCCAGGTGGAACATAAATCAGCCAAAAAAATATTATTCTGCATGGCAAATAAAAAGCATATGCTGTATTATTTAAAGCACAGCCTCCATATTCACATACAAAATTAATGCTACAGTGGGAGGTAAAACTGATGGAGGCAGACAATGAAAATATTAGGAGTAAAACATGATGCCAAGAACAATTCAAGCAGAGCCACTTGCAGGGTCATGGTCATATTCCATTTCAAATGGGCATGGAAATACACTGTGGGTTATTCTTCTCCAGAGATGCACAGATAATAAGCACCTGCTCCCCATGTCTACTCTTCCCTTTTAACTGTTGATTTATTGGATGTTTCTGAAAGCTGTGGTCAGGCTTGTGAGGGATATATAACGTGGTTCCTGCAGGAAGAAATGGGAGCGGGCAGACGAGCTGCCAGACTCCCCGCCACAACCGCGGGGTGAAGGGCTGAGTGGGGTTCAGAACAAAAGCTGGCTCCGGTTCAGCTTCCAAGTGAAAGGACGCTACTGGAAGGTAAATCAGCGCTCTCCTTGTACTCGTCGTGCCTGGATCACACCTAGGAGAGTCAGTAAAAAATCCTAAATGACGTTCCTCACCTCAAACTGGAGTAAATGGTGGTCTCGGAGGAGACACGTACAGCGCTCAGCAGTCTAAGGCACCAAAAGGGATCTTTTCCATCACTAGGTATTTGACTTCCCGCAGCAACAAGGAAACCACTGGGATATATATATATATATACATAACTATAAAACATATTATCGCATGTGTTTAAAGGTCATTTTCAGAACAGCATTAGGAATCCAACCTTCTTGCATGTGTAGGAAGGTTCGTACTTCATACTGCTACTCCATACTACATTGGAGACAGTACCACAAGCAAATTTTTTATACTCATCCTAGTTCTCCCAGGGTTGGGGGGATTTTCACTCCACTCCCCCTCCTAAATTAACAAACAGCCTCACTAAATAACAACCCCACTTACAGCTCTGCCCTTGCCAGGCAAGGACTGAGTCCCTATTTATTCTCAGCTGCAAGGGAACACAACCTTGGCCACTGCATTTGCTTCAAGGACCTGTCGGGGCCTCCTCGAAGGAGCAGGGCCCGCGGGACCCCCCTCCTTGGTTGGACTCGGCATCTCCATAATGGAGAGCAGCCCCACTGCATCGGTGCGGAGCTTTGCCTTCAGCATAAGGGCAGTGTGAGCTGCTGTGCCAGCCGGGCTCGGATGCTTTTGGGGTGCCAGCTTGTGTCTCCGTGTGCCAGCTTGCCCGGGACTAGCTCAGGGACCTCTGCACCACTCCCCATCCCATGCTGTCCATGTGCCCTCTTGCTGTTTGGTATCTAAGGGGTTTTTCAAAATGAAGTTACGAAGCGCTTGAGGCAGTACACCTGGCTGTGAGGCCTCCTGGTAGATTTTACAGCCCAACAGTTGTATTTCTTTTTGCATAAAGCTCTATCTTCTCTCTTTCTCAGTGCCTCATGCAATCTATCCTATCCTTGACCACCATGAACCAAAGACCAGGTTTTTCAGTTCTGAGTGTATCAGACCTTAACCGAAGGCGTAGTCCTGAACAACACAAAATTACTCACGTGCACAGCGAGGCAGAAAAAGATGATCTCCTGCACAGGCTTCCTGACCCAGGTGCGGATTCATCAGCACTCGCATTGTAAATCCCCCAGAGAGGAACCTTCCCCATGCAACGTGACTGGAGGACAACACTGTCCTCCTTCACCATCACAGCTTGCAGCAGGTTGCCGCAGACCTGGTAGCCAAAGCTCCTCAGCGGATTTCCAGGTGGGCTGCTGGCCAGATGGGTGCATGGGCAGAAAGGAAAATCAGGTAGACCTTACTGCTTGGCCTGGTAAAGAGGATGATGATGACCTTATCTGGTCATCGGAGGATTTTTGACTCCACATGAATCTTTTTCTTTGACAGACCAGTTTCAGGGAAATCGTGCTTCCCAGCCTGACCTGCATGCATGCGTCATGTCTGCTCTACCATGTAACTGGAAAGGAGATTTGGGGCAGGAAGGACTGCCAAAAAGTACCAAGTAAACATACCTCCCAAAATGGCGGGAGGTAAATTTACTCGCTGATGTCTTTCAGCCCCAATAATCTCAACTGGTCCAGTAATCTCAATTGGTCTGAATAAGACTGCAAATGTTCTCCAGCAGAAGCGTTACCTTTTAGCTGATGGCATCCCTTTAAGTGCTAAGACACTGTTGTGGTGAGTTTTTGCTGTAGCCAAACGGGACTAGATTGAAATCATTAGCCCCATTTCACCTGTCACTTACTTAAGCTTGATTGGAACCCACATTTGTAAAGCTGAAAGGCTTTTCTAGTCCGTCGTTATTGTGCCTCCCATGGCCAGCCCACCTCTGAGAATTTCACCTTCTTATGTTGTGAGAAGAAATAATGATGGGCAATGAAAATAAATGTTTGTTTTGTTTTAATGTGTTTAACTCAACACTTTTTCTGTTATTAAGGCTTGACTAAAACAAGACTGCTTGGAAAGGAGACACATCTGCTCAGAGTAGAGACTTTCATAACTCATTCAGAGTTATTGGTCTTACCCGTAATATTAGTGATAAAAATTGATTATCCATTCCCACTTGCTTCACGATCCATAGATATCTTTTTTTTCATTCATATTATAAGTTGTTTTATACAGAGTGAGACAGCGTTACTTAAATAGCCAAGGATGAGCATAATACATCTTACTTGCTAAAAGCCCACACCAGCAGAAAGCAGGATTTTTTCATGTTAGCCCCGTCCTGTAGGTAGAAATAATCTGGACTTGGCAACTGCCATGGATCCTTTCAACTTTGAAGATCAAACACCCCTCGGTTACCGTGTGTGTACTGCCCATTGCTGCGTTTTTATCCCCAAGTGCAAAGTTTTATGGGAATCGATACGGCCCCATCATTTGATGAACAGTTATGCCGAGCTACAGAGGGGAAAGTCATTTTGGGACTGTCTCACCAGCACCTCATTGAAGGCAGGAGAGAGGGGGAAGGACTGAATATTGCAAGGATAGAGAGAAATATTAAAGGGAGGGACACAACTGAAAGCTTCTGCAAAACTTTCTGAGTGAAAGCTCCGTTTTGGAAGTCACACTTCAGCAATAGGGGCTCACCTGCTCCCAAGGAAGAGGACCACATGTAAGACATCTCCAAGGGGGTCAAGGGGGTCACGTCATGACCATTAGCATCCAGAGCCTTATACTCAACACTTTCTTGTAGCTGTAGGGGAGAGCAGCAGCGCTCTTGCCATCATCTCGCTGACTTCCCAACCATTAAAAGGACAGAGCAGTTTGGATATTGTCTTCAGATGAAACTGTAAAAGTTGCATTCTCCAACTTAAATTGATTCTTTGAGTCCAGCAGTTAGATATGGTGTGGGAACAGAGGTTATTCCTAAACTGGGATAAACCATAGTATTGCAGTTGTTTGACATGACCATAACCTTAAATCCCTTACATAAAATAGAAAGGTAACTTATTTGCCTGCCCAGAGATCAGTGTTTTCTTTGACTTAGACCCGGAAGATTTTGGTTATTTGATCCAAAACTGGATCCTGGGGATTCCACCTTTTCCTCTGTAACTCCTTTCAACATTAACAGAGGAGGAAGAGGAGAACAGACTCCTGATAAAAATGCCTTGCAGCTTAACTGCATTTGGCAGCTTCCCTCACATAGTAAACCAGCCAATGCATAGACTGACATAAAATTGAAAGGAGAGGTGTTTCCCCGTGGGACTATTAAATGTAAATCTCTTTTTGCTCAATACGGAGATAAGACAAGGTTTTCCACCCAGTTGCTGGGTAAATCTCTTTGGGGGCGAGGGCTGCTTGTCTTGCACGGGATCTAGAGCTCCTGAGGGCAACTGCAGAGCAAACAACTGATGCCAGCAACAGCAATAAGAAAAATAGCCACCCATGCATCTATACTGGCCTTTATGGTCTTCTCACCTACGGTACTTAAGAGCCGCATCCGATCTTTAAGGCGCGATCTCTGCAGTCGCCGGTTACCCCCGTGGGTCGAAGGCGGGAGAGAGGTCGGGCGAAAGGGCAGGGGGTGCACGGCCCCCGCTCCGCGGGATGCCCACGGGTGGGATGTACCCGCAGCGACCTGCTTTTGGAGGGCGATGGGGGAGGGGGGGTGGCCGGCGGCAGCAGCCCGGGCTGAGCTGCCAAAACTGACGCTGTTTTGCCATCTAGTGCCGCGGGTCCAGATTGCAAGAGCCCATCGCCACCCTCCCGGCTCGCTCCCATCCACGGCCAGGCAATCAAAGACACCAACCCAGTTTTATGGCCCAGCTAGAATTACTGGAACTTCAGCTGTTTTGTTTTTTTTTTTTTTAACATTAATTTACATCAATATTTTATGTGCCGTAATGGCTCAAAGAGGCGGTATTTTGTGTTGTCGATAGCAATGGGAAGGGGATAAATCGCCGGTGGCCGCACGAGCTATCTGTGAAACCCTCCCCTCGCCGATTAGCTACCGCCTAAAAGTAGATATTTAGTGTCATTCGTACCTCCTGATTTAGGGCTGAAACTGTGACGGAGCTGAAGCCATTAGCCGAGCGCCGCTGCCGCCGCTCAGAGTGTTTGGCAAATGAGGCTCCTTCGGGTTGTGAGGGACATGATTTACACGGGGAGGCTTGGGAGCAGAGCCAGGTGAATTGCTTTCGGTGACAGTGAGTAATGAATCTGATCAATTTTGCGGGCCCTCCCCCTCCTCTGGTAATCGTCCATGAGTAGGTCACGATTTTCTCACGTGTATTCATTCTTCTAAATTATTTGGTGAATAATTTCAGCGAACGTAGGGCATCCTTAAAGGATGTGCGAGGGGTTTATTGGGGGAGCCCTGGAGTCAAAGGGATTTTAACTGGCTGACTGGAAGCACAGAAACACTGCACTAAGCCTTTCAGTCACGACACACAGGGGTTACTCCTCTGTGTGAATTTATGATTTACTTTATGAAATCATTCCCCCCCGTTCATTTAGAGTGTGCTGTATCTACAAACTTTGTGGCTGTGACATTTTTAAGAGTATAACTAAGTACAAAAAAATGCCTGCGATGCAGTCCAACCTAATTTCCTATAAAATACAAATTAATATTTGCTAAACCTTTTAGTTTTAGGTTTAATTTCAGCAAATTCTAGTCACCTCCGAAATGGAGAGGGCAGAGATAAGTGAGTTTGGCTGCCCCACAATCAGTTCCCAGCATGTAGAACTAAAAAGTCTCATGCTTCATGAACTGAAGTTAACGGGGCGGGGGAGGGGGGAGGGAGAGATTTGGGCTTTGAATACCATTCCTTTAGAGAAAAAAAAAAGTCTTTGTTGGTAACCGATTTCCACAGGAGCTTTAGAAATAATTTCTGGTTTCATTATGTAAAGCTTCTTTCTGCGGTTGAATCCACACGTATGTCTTCACAGGCACAAGAACTTGTCATAGGGGAAAGTCAGCACTTGCTTGGGTAAAGGACGAGAAGATAAACCACGTGCCAAGCACGTTAAAAAGCGGATGGTGACAGGGCAAAGCAAAAAGAAACTGAGCTGAGCTGGGGACTGAGAGGTAGTCAGGAGGAGTGAAGACAATGATAATAAACTAATGAGCTGTATTCAGAACACCTCTGCCGCTGCACAGGAAAACAGGGCAACTGCCGAGCCACCATGAGGAAAACTTGGCAGCTTTCAATTAAAGCCATACCACACCCTGTAGGTTTGGTGAGCTATGAATAATACCAAGGTTTAATTTTACATGCTAGCACAGGCTATATTGTCATCTACAATTCAAATCTTTACTTAGGAGGTTATTGGGTTTGCTATCAAGAGAGAATAACAAAGAAGTGTTTGAAGACAAAATCCAGTGAGACCTGGTTTTCTACAGATTCGTGGCTTAAGGCTGAGCACCTAAGAGGACTTTGTACTGCGTAACAGCAGTTACGCTCACACTGTACCCTTTCCCTCAGCTGGGAACATTAATAGGGTCTTTTCCATTGACCTTCCTGCTTTTTTATGCAATCCACAGGAAATTTCTAGCTTGGACATCTTTGGCCCTCTGTCACATTTGGTTAAATTGGCCAGTGAGTTTAAAAACTGCTGAGGTTACCGGGACTGAAATCAACCAATGGATTGAATTAGTCTTTGCTTCCTTAGCAAACTCAAAGTTAATCAACACAGAGTTGAGGGATGAAGACTTCACTCTTCAAAATGGGATTGAATCACAGCAGAAAGGATGACCTTTTTGAAGCCAGGTGAGCATTTTCATCATTATCAACAATAATGACTAATAAAGTAATAACAATAACAGCCGACCTTTTACGTAATAGCTTGCAAGTGCTTTTCAAGCTTCTTTTTTCCACTTTTAGAGTAATTTTCTCAAAATGCATTACATTTTTGCAGCGCTGCTGAAGTCAAGTCCCTCCTTGAATAGGACAAAGGCAGCCACATGGGTTGCAACATGCTGCACGTCAGTGGAGGGAGAGGAAATTTTAGACAAAGACATTCAAATAGATTCCTGCTTCAACATAAAATGTCAGGGTTTTTTTCATATTAAAGCAAAGAAGCCAGGACTTCAGCAGTAGCTGCCTTATTCAGTCTTTTCTTGGCTAGACTAGGCAAACTGGGAGCATTCTTGTAGACAAGACACCCCAAAGCCAGTCTCCCGTCAATACAAGGAGCCGAGTTTGGATCGGAGTTGTCGTGTGAATGCATAAGCCCAGCCGAGCTGGTTTTATGAGATGTGCAGTGAGCTGCGATCACACAGATCCTAAAAGACACAGAGCATGCACCAGGTAGTGCCTCAGACCCAAACTTGTAAATGCTCTTTTTCCAAGGACTTGAGTGCCAAAGATGTGTAGGCACTCAAGTCCTTGCACATGAGCACTTGAGTGTCCTTGGACACTCTTCAAAGGCAGAGAAGCGTCCATCAAAAAACCTTTGAAAGTAGTGCTGCTGAGCGGCAATTCAGTTTAACTTTTCTGGCAGGATGGGTTGTATTTGTTTGTATTCTTACAGAAATGTTAGCTGTGGAGCCTCTGCATGTACGAGGATGCACATACGAAGAGACAGAGAGAAAAAATTACCGAATACTTTATATTTTGCTCCTTACAGATTCTAAAGTTGGTGGTGGTTATGTGTTGAGAGGAGGTTGAGCTCTCATTACTCACCTGCCCTCAGCATACAGACGTGAGTGCTTCCTCTGCAGTTCAGCGAACACACAGAAAGGGTACAGTAACGCTTAATAATTAGTTTCCCTTTACAGTATTTCATTAAGATACTATTATTATTGTTGTTGTTATTGTTACTATTATTCTCCCAGTGAGCGTGCACAGAGAATGACTAAATAATTTGGACAGACACAGCATGATTGGGAAAGAAAAGGGTTTTCTAAGCACTTCATTTTCCCCCATCCCGTTCCCTCCAGCAAGAAGAATAAAATCCTGTGGTTTTCACGCAGAACCTTGTGCAGGAGACAGGCAGCAAATAATTAAGCATTCCTTTCCTACAGCCCAGCTTAGGCCTTGTCTGCAAACACGCAGATAATGCCGCAGCAGAAATGAGGCGTTGGCGGCAGCGTTAGCTTACCGACGTGCCAGCAAGTGTGGAAGGGCTCTGCACGTAGTCACCGTTTGCTCACCTGCCTGTTCTGTGTCAGAGGGTCGATGCCCAGCACAGCTAAAGCCTGATGGATGGGCATAAACACTAAAATGTAGTGGGCTTGTACAGGGGTCAACGCCTGGATGAACCCTACAAGCACTAAAGGAAGAAAGTGGTAGCTTTCCTTGGGTTCCTGGGAAAGCAAGTCAATGCCATAACCCACGTCCGTCTCCCTGAGTTAAGACACCAGGACAGCTAGGAGATGCTGGAGCAACCTCAGATACAGCAAGCCCGCACCAGCTACTGGTGTTACGCCAGCTGCGATGTGCTGAGCATGAAGCCGATGGAGCAATGCGCATGGCTTCCTGACTAGCCAGCTCTCCATCCAAATATTCCCCTCTGATAAAGGAAACTTAGATGGCTTCTTCAAAGCTCCTTAGAGCTGCAGAAGCTCAGTTATTTTTTTGCAAGGACATGGGATAAAATAATGGATGCAGCTGGAGGTGGAATTGAGATGAAAGAAGGGTAAACTAGACTGAGGTTTCCTTCTGTACTGTATTGATGCAAGCAGCACAGATAGCTACACTGAGGTGTAGTACTTCAGAGAGAGAAAGACAGATAAGGAAAAGGCTGAAACACTTTTTGGAAGGGCTGAAACACTTTTCCATGTCAGTAACGCCGTGTCAGGAATGCCCTCCCATTTGTTTTTTTTTTTCTACCCAAAATAACAATACGTGAAGTTGTATGAAGAATGCTTGATAGGAAATACTAATCGTGTGTAAAGCTACTTCTGGAAGTTCTACATGTGAGCTTTTCAAAGCAACTTACAGGGGTGAGGGGTCAATTTTCATTGAATTTCAATGGGATTTGTGCATCTGTTGTTTCACAGTCTTGAGTAAAATTCTAAAACCGTTGGTTTTCACAGCAGCAATGCTTAACTGCTTTCTCCATAGTGTAGTAAAAAACATCAAAGTCCGTTAACTACAAATCAATATAATGGACAAAAATTACCATTTGAAAATTGCAGGCTACTATATTCATTTAAAGAAAACATTCTTAATCTTGCTAATCCCTATTCAAATAAATCCAGCAACTACTTTAAGAGACATATAATGATCTAATGTGCTCAGCCAGCTCTGTGTCTCCTTAAGAAACTCAAAGGGAGAAAACAAAACAAAACCAAACCAAACCAAACAAAACTCCAGCTAATTGCCAGATGGGGATAGGGCACAACATAGTAAATTAAAGTAAGATGGGAGACAGATGGAGGCCCTTTCAGAAGTCAGATTTTGGTAGTTAGAAAGGACGGTGATAGTCAGGCTGTAATAAAATCCCAGCTACAGTCACCCAGAGCAGATTGAACCTAAAAAAGCCGTGGGTATCCAGGAGTCACAGCCTTACATTAAAAACCCGTAAATAGTTAAGTCCACAGCTCTCCTATGCTTGAGATAGGAGTTCTTTACTTGGGAGCATTACTAGGGTACTTGGGCATGAACATTGCTCATGGCATCAGGATGCCACAAGGAGTAGCAGGGATTTAACACGGCTGATCGGAGCCCCTCAGTCAGCCGCCTTGGGGTGAAGAGCCCCCACTGGACTGCCTTTCAGGGTAGACACAGAGATCCTTCTCCCTGTCCTTCCCTGGACTTCAGGCTGTTTCCTCTCCATTTCAGCATCAGTGTGTGGAGTCGTTGCAAAGCACTTTCCCACACTCCCCCTTGTCTGCTTTCCTTCTCAGCATCGTGGGAAATACCGTGTCCACACTTTCCATGGATACTCCCTAAATGACTGAATGTTCATGTTGGGAATATGTAGGGGGATTGGTTACTCCATCCTTTACTTTGAGGGTTTGTTGCTGGTTACAGTATTTCCTCTTTGGCTGCGTTTCTTTCCCTGCTCTCCTCTTTTTGCTGGAGATACAGCACATTAGGCTTTACAGTGTTCATATGGGAGGCTTCTGCTTTCTCCAGATCATTTGTCTGTATCTTACCAAGCTGAACACACTGACGCTTAACCGGGTGGCACGCTGGCTGCTATTTTGAATTTACATCATTCTTCTTTCAAACTTTCAACCTACTTCCAAAGGCCCTCACGGTTACCTGCCAGGTTGCTACTCCCTACCTTTCCCTTTTCTGTGGCAATACAGTAGTTTAGGAGCAATCTCTACCAGGAGGCTACAGAGCGAGGGGATGACCATCAAAAAACTGCACAGTGACCTACATGACCCAGCATGTCTTTCCAAACTGTGTCCCCTGTCCTTGTGGTGCCACCTGTGAAGTTCACTACAGGCTACAGCCTGTATTTCTGGGGTGAAACACCACCTCTCTTTTCTTTAGCTCTCCCTGTAGGCATCTTACTCTCTTTCAATAACCTTTTTTTCGGTTTAGCAGCTTTCCAAAAGCAGAGACACTTGATCGTCATCTCAGCTTCACCAAGCATGTTAAGCCTGTGCTGCACATCAACAAATGTCATGCTGTTTGATGGATTATAGTTTAAGAGTAAAAATATGGCCATCCTAATGAAATAGACACTTGTGAAGGTGGGAACCAGAGACGATGGAACATTTTGCAGTCATTGCCATCGCTTGGCAAAGTCCTATCATTTATTTACAGCTGCATTTTGGCCTCTAGCATGAGCCTGAATGTAGCTTTTGAAGGGGAAGGAGGAGGAAATACTGGATGGCGATGCTGGTAAGTGCTTCAGATCCTTGCACTCACCCTTTCTCTATGTCCACTGCTCTAGCTGTCATACTTATTCTGTATCTGAGCAATGCAGTTTCTTCAGTAAGTGGTTTGAGTTGCATCGCTGGGTGTGAACACACTGACCTACTTCAACCTCCTTTGCAATTTCTAAATTTCCCTGTTTACCCCTTTCATTCTCAGCTTGTTCACTGTTGCTTACAATCAGCAGGCTTTACTGCCTTTGTGGTTGGTTTCTCCAGACGTAATTAAATTGTCTGGGATTGACATCTGGCTCTGCTGAGGTTTGGGTTGTATCTTCTTGGCTGCCTCAATGTCTTCCTTGATTTGGGATTCTGATCGCTGCCTGCCCCCACATGGCACATCATCAATGGGCGCTTTCATTCCTGCAAGACTCTCTTGCGCCTACAATCACTCTGTGAAGTGTTTTTGGCTCTTAAAGCACTCCGGAAGGTTATTTCAAGACTCAGTCTCAGCTGTGGTGCCTGTTGTGCATGCTGGAGCCTCCAGCAGGATTGCATCAAGCTACAGCAATTTATAGGGGTCCCTGTCCCTTCGCAGGAGGGCCATGAGCTCTCTGGGGCTGATGTCTTTACCTTCACAGCCAGCCAGAGCTCTGGTTTGGAGCATCCCTTGGTCCTTTGGAGGCTGATAAAATCCTGCCAAAACAGCTGTTTTGTGGAAGAATTGTGTCTCTTCCTGCTGTCCATGATCTTGCCTAAAGGTCAAAGCAAGACCCGGTACCTCTCCTGTCCCCCTTCCTCTCCTCCACTGTTACGAAGCCTTCTCTTGTTTTGTGTGCTACGAGCTATGCTATCTGCCCTCTTCTTCTGCAATGCTTCTTTTAATCCCTTAATTTCAGGTTTGTGAAACATTGCAGGTGGTAACAAGAATAGGGCTCACCTTTTCTGTGACATACCTTTATGTCCCTGGGTGACAGCCCTGCGCCTTTCATAAGGATACAGCTAGTCCCCTTGCTCCTGGGAAGGCTTTTTGCTAGTTATTGCTGTAGCTTTTGGTGATGTGCACCCTCTTGGTCTCGGGCCTAACAGCTCAGGTACACGCAGTCTCATGACCTACTGCTTTTCTTTGTCAAGTTCATTGACTTCAGCGGATTTAGCGACAGGTACCCAGTCTAGGGATGCACCTCATTGGAAAGTTTGACATTGTGAGTTTTAATCTTCATATTCAATTTCCTGAGTTTTCTGGTCCTGTGCTTGCTTGTGTGGCCCTGGTTAGCCATGACTGTCACTATATGTTTTCACCAGTGAGAGCCTTAAAAGCTGGCAGATTGTCTTTTCACTGCACTTGAACTTGCTCCTGTCTTTCCTGTAAAGACCCTTCGCATTCTACCTTCCCCTCCCAGCTTTTCCCACTCGGAGCTGTTTGTGATTGTTTCTAGTCGGAAGCTCTTCAGAGTACGCATCCCATCTGGCTTGTCCTCACTCCTTGCAGAAAAGTTTTCCCCCTTCCCCTTGGATTTTGGGTGCACTTTTCCTCTGTCTGCTTTACTCTGGCATTTCCAGCCACGTGCTCTTTGACACTTTCGAGACGTCACGTTACGGTTGTGTTTGTTCATTTCTGTTGTGGGCACGATGCTTTGCCCAGTGTGATCTTTGCACCCATGCAGAGGCTGCCATGGATCTTTATTTTTCTATAGCCCAACGAGGAGACATTCTGCACACCCGTAGAGTGCTAAATGAAGATGTGTCAAGAGCTGATTAGTTTGGAGTTATGGACTTTCTTTAATATGCCAGATTAACAAGGCTAATTATTTCTTTTAAGTCTGTTTTAAATATGTAGGATTTTTTTTCTTGCTGAGTTCTTATGCAGAACATCAGTCTTTGGTAGATCATTTATGTAAATGCCTCATCTCTGAAGTCCCATTCTTCCCTTTTTACCCTCACTCTCAGCCTTGCAGCTCCAACCACCACTAAAACCAACAAAAAGTGCCACTGGCTGTGCTTGTTTACCATTTTCCTACCAAGAGGCAGGCCTTTATCTGAACTTTTATGCACAGTACCCTTCCACGTTCCCTATATTTTATCTTTTAATCCTGGTAGGTAAGATTTCTAAAGCAAGCAAAGTAAACTCGTATGGCAAGCAGCCCTCCGAGGCCACCGTGCTTCGGTCTGGCTGTATGCTGGAGCCTCTTCCCAGCTCCGTCTTCGAGGCGCTGCGAAAGTCGGCTGGAAACTCGGTGCCGCACAAGAACCCGCCGAGAAATACAGTCGCTTCAGAGTTGCCGCTGGGCTGAACGCTTCACTGGGGATCACCTTGGTGTGCAGAGACTGAGCCGCGCGCCACACGGGCTCTTCCGACTTGCGCTATAAATGAGACGTCCTTTATCTGTGGTAAAGCGGGGAATTGTATTTATTAGCAAGATTAGTTGCTCTGATCTCAGGCAGGTGGGCAATCTATTAAATTCCTTGATTAGGCCGTCTTCTCCCAAGCACCTGAGCTGCCTGAAAGTTCAGGTCCTGCAGCGAGAGCCCTTAAGGAGCCCTGGCTGTGCGGCGCGACAGGCAGAGCTCTCCCTGGGAGAGGCTGGGGCTGCTCTGGGCTTCAGACACTGGAGAAGAAGCTTGCTTAACAGGAGGAATATGTAAAACCTCAGTCTTGTGCCTGTGGTCATGACTATATAATGAGAAATCTTTTTTTTAAGCCTGTGGTTTTGGTGCCGAAATCTCCGGGTTGAGTCCCCCATGACGATCAGAGTGTCTAACTGTGTGCTTTAGCTGTACCTCGTTTACACCCGGGCTTGTTAATAGGTGCGAGATTTACAGAGACAACTACTGCCAGAGAGAGTGGGCTCCTCTCTTCCTGCGTTTACCTCTCTGGCCTTTGACTAAAAGCGCTCCTGGGATGACGGGAGTGGACCCACAAATATTTGGCATCTGGCATAACTGGTTTTCCCCCAGCGGAGTTGGCAGATCAATCAGCAGGGACCAAACTGGGATCAGTTTCAGGCGACTGCCCTTTGTTTCCCATCGATTCCAGGGCTGCCTCCGTGACAGGCTAATGAGGGCTGCCGGGTGCCAGGCGCTGCCGGGGACTGCCACCGCGCATCCTTCCACCGTGATTGAACTGCCACCGCGTCACAAAAGCGGCGAGAACAACTTTGATACGCTCAGGAGGTGAAATGGCAAGTACAACTGTGAAGCTTGAAAGGGAAGCGCCGGAAAGCAGAGTACAAGCTACGGCTTGTCATTTAGCAGAGACAAACGTGAGTGCAACCAAAACAACAGCATTATCCGATTAGCAAAAGCACCTGCAACCCGACAGGAGCGGATTTGCAAAGGCAGGGGATCTGTCAGCTGTCGTTGCAGCACCACCGCGAGTGCCACAATACATTAAGTGGGAATAAAAGAGCGGTGGTGTAACAGGTGTAACTGCAATAGCGCTGAAAGGGGCACTGCCAGAGCTTGCAGACCTGAAATGAGATCTCCCGATCTCCTGCGTGGGTGTGCGGGAGATGCAATGTTGTATTGCACTGCGGCTCTGCCTGATGGCTCCGCTGTGGCATCCAGGGATGCAACAATCCTGCTCTCAGGCACGGAGCTGGCGAAACTCAGCATCCCCTTTGCTTGCCGTCCAGAACAAGCGGAGGACTGCTGCGACTGGGAATACCTCAAGGAAAGCACCTGGTGCATCCATGCTTCAGACCACTGTGCTGACCTTCCGAATACACCTCTGCTGCCCTGGAAAGCTACCTCTCAGAAACACGTATCAGCTTTAAAAGCACTCAGTCACTTGTAACTTGTCCTTCCCCTGCCACATGCTCTCCCTTCCCATAAGGCAAAAAATGTATTCCGTTTCAGAGTATAAGGTATACAGGTATATTATACAATGATGATGATGATGGTGATGATTATGGTGATAATGATACATGGCATAATAGCTGTCTTTTACACACATACACGTATGTGAGTACCACCACACGCTTACTTTTCCCTTTACAGAAAATACTCAGTATATGAAATGTCACCTAGGCATGGTTTATCTGATCATATTTCTCCCCTGAAGGACAAGTGGTAGAAATAAAGAACATCATTGATAAAATGGAAATTCCTTATAGGGTTTTTCACGGCTAGGGCTTCTTCTGCTCATTAATCTGCACAAAACAGAGGAGATACGGTACACATGACGGGCTGGTGTATCGTGCCCATCTTCCACTTTAAAGATTTTACATACAGTTCATTAGGCTGCTACTAATATACTCGATTTAGTCAACCAGCCCTTGGTTGTTGAACTGTCTTGGGATTGTGCCTTAGATGCAGAGATGTGCACCCTCACTAGCACCTTCCCCAGGTGGCACAGACGTGCATCTTTCTCAAGGAATCAAAACACTGAGAATGTTAATTGGGGGAGAAAAAAACCAAAAAGCTTGGTCTTTGGAGGCAATGTTGAAAATTGCACTGCCGGTACCAACATGGGGCTGGAAAGGACTGCCAGGACTGAGAAACGCGGCTGTTCTAGACCCCTGCACCTTGGCCTGTGGGTCATGTTCTCCACAGCACGGCTCAGGTTTAATCGGCTGAGGAAGGACCGGACTAACTTCAGCATGATAGGAAAGCTGTCCCCTTTGCTATTTGGTCCTACGCCATTTTGGCAGACTTGTCGCAGAACGTCTGAATTTCCAGATGTCTTTTGGGTGCTGGGACCTCATAATGCTGCCGGGTGAAGCTCTGCTCTCCACCAACCTGTGTGTTGGCCAGGCAGGGTCTGGAGACTCCCAGGGGGGCACATGAGCCCTCCCTGGCCATTTATCGGCAGGTCCCTGTCATGCTGGTGCCCGGGTGAGCTGCAGAGCCTGGGGTGAGGTGGGGGCATTGCCCCCTGTGCCATGCCCAGCCGCCCTGCGGCACAGCCCTCCTCAGGACGGCCTCCTTAGAAGATGAATGAAGCCCTACAGGTGGAAAGGCCACCTTATTCGCCTGCTAAGCCTATCCTTGCCTTCTCCGGGCAGGAGAAGGCCTTGTTGCAACTCATGCCTTGTTGCAATCCGTGTCTTAAAAGCAGCTTATTTTTTCCGCAGAGAGATGACAGAGTTTGCTGTGAGTTTTTGGACACCTGTGCACATGGCATGCCTTCTGCGACCACAAGCAGGGGACTTGAGTGGCCTTGGAAAACTTATCCTGCTTATAAGGAAAAGGGGCTCCAATTATTCTCAAATACAAGGCGCAGGTTGGCAAGAGAGAATTAGGGAGGCTGAGGAACAGTAGGAGCCGTAGCTTGCCCCACCTGGGAGCGAGCCAAGGGCAAACAAAACAGCTCGTTGGTGCTAAAAATTGCCTCCTGACTATTGTAATTGTGCAGGGTGTCCAGCCTTGAAACCCTCCTGGGACAGGCAGGTGTGCGCAACCGCCTTCCATGCCACAGGCAAGGTTATTGCAGGCAGCAGTGCAGCAAGAGCATCGGTGGTGATTTGGCCACCAGTTGGACAGGTTGGGCTTCAACTTCATGACAGACTGTCCCATTGCTGTGCCACTTCAGGCCAAGAGAGATAGTTCACGGCATTTCCAGCTTGTGTTTTTAGCACAGCCATTCTTGGAGCACCCAGCCATAGGCTGCTTGTAGGGAAAGCAAGAGTTTGGCCACCAGGGATGGGGGACTGGAGCCCACGGCTCGGCCAGCAGCACCGCTGCTGCAGCCCCTGCTATCACCTGAACCAGTCGGTTGGTGCTTTTTGGGGCTGGAGATTCAGTGCCTTTGCAGAAACACAGCCTGACTCCAGAAAAGAGCTATTATTAATCATCTCAGTCATCCAAAGCGAGCCGCATTTGCCATTATTTAAACAAGCATCGGTTGATCCATTAGGAAATAATAAAAAAGAAAAACAGCAGAGGAACAGTTCAGGTTCAGAGATTACTATCATTTTTGGGTTTTTTGTTGTTGTTGTTTTGATTTTTTTTTAAGGAAGATTGCAACTCTGTAGCTGGAAGGAGCTGAGCTCCTTACTCCAGTGACCGTGGGGCAGCCTGCATTTCTCTTTCTAACAGGGAAATTTAGACACATCACTTTCACCTCAGGACTTGAAGCTATTCAAAGACTCGGGATGAAATGCGAAAGAAAGAGCAAAGGTGTCCATCTCTTTACTCTGTTGGCCTTTTCTCCTTAGGAAGCCCAGCAAAGCCATCCAGATGGGGAGCCATTGGGAAAAGGAGGTGCTGGACGTGCTGCCCGCAGCGGTGGCAGCATCCTGGGAAGGACGGTGACTACCCCGCAGGCTGCTGGGGACTGACAGACCTGGCCCAGGGGCCGGTGTGGGGCAGCTCATAGGTTAAAGCTGTCCAGGCTTTACGTTTGCTGTGCCTACCTGGGATAGGTTCCTTAAGTGCTATATTAATGGGAGTTTTGCAAGGCAGGTAATTTATAGGGAGGGTTTATGAGCATCTCCCATTTCAGCAAGTGCACCTGTGTACTGGGTCACAGCTCCTACTGATCCAAAACATACTCACCCCATAACTCCACCTGTTTTTAGGCTTGTAGCTGCCTTTACGTCTTAGGGTCTGACCTGTCCTAGCTGCAGATACTAGCAGCTAGTGTTTCTTGGCGCTGTGGCTGTGATGGCATTCAAGGATACTCTCCTTTCCAAGCTTCGACTGTTCCTGCAAAAATTTCCTTTCCTGCTATTGCAAGAAAATGAGTGATGGAAAATACAGAGTCCAGCGCCCTGTATGAATCTGTAGGAGACCTAGCCCTGATCTTCCTCGGTTCTGTAGAAAGATCACACCAAGTCTTCATCCATTTTGTGTGTTGAAAAAAAGCAAAAGTCAACCAGAAAAGGCAACTCTCTAAAAAGTAAAAACTGCAAATACAAATACACTAATTTAAAATGCCATTATGTTACCAAAAACTGTAATCCTTGCGCCCAGATACTGTAAATGTGGCAGTTAAGTGATTACTAATTCATGTTCCAAAGCTAATTACAGCTAGTTGAACTTTTGAAAACTTCTAAATTGGAAAAAAATATATCCCACACCCCACCCCCCCAGCTCGTAAAACTTTCCCCACAGTTCTGCCAACTCTTTTAGCAAAAAGGGGGACATAAAATTCTAGCCAATGTTGAACCGAAGGACCTTTTCTTTCCCTTTATACAGAAATCATGACACAGCATGGGAATGACCTCCCCCACCCGGGGGACCGGGGCCTCTGCGTGAGCATCCCCTTAATCCCCACTCTCCGCAGCCCAGGCAGCTTTGCTTGTGGGCCAGCAGCTGAGCACCCCCACTCCATCATCCCATAAAGAGCTGGTGCGACAAGCAGCAAGGGGGCTGATCGAGGGCTTGCAGCCCTGCGAAGGGTCCCTCATAAGATGGTTACGATTCCACATGGAAAAAAAATAATATTTTCCCCCATGTACTTTTTTTTTTTGAAGTTAAGTAATTGCATCAAAACAAATGTGTGCTCAGAGAAGCTTACAGGTGCAAAATTAGGCATCCATAATCTACGAAAAGCCAAAATTGAGGTTGCCTAAAGCAACTGTAATGCAGCCCTGTGCTCACTGCACTGATCCCAATAGCCCCCACACTGCCTGATGCTCTTCTCCTTTTTCTTTGCCCCTGTTTGTTCCTATCCTTACACCTGCAGCCTTAGCTCCGTGGCATGACTGTGTTTCCTTGACATATCCAGCGAGACGGTGCTCTGATGCCACGCTGTCGCCTCCAGGCAGCACCGCCATGCAAGTTGAGCAATCATCACATGTACTGCTCGTCTGGGTGTTTCATCTGGCTGCATGCAGCGTGCAGCCGTAGCGGAGACGTTGGCCACCACAGAGGCGTTTGGTAGAGCTGGCTATCAAGGTTGGTGTTGGCTCCTGAGCTGGCTGCCACGCTTGCCTCCAGCGCTCATACGTTGTCCCCCTGGGGCTGCAGCACCGTGTCCTTGCAGTCCTTGTTCCCTCCATGGGGTGGAAGATCCCTGCTCCACAGGAGAGAGCAGGGAGGGCAGGAGGCGTCTATTTGCCTCGGGGTGGGAACGGGAACCCTAACAAATGAGTGTGAGACGGCAGGGGGAGAAGTTGGCAAGGAAAATCTTATCTGCAGCATGTAAATTTGCTGCTGGCCTCCTTAATTAGAGCTCCCATTACCTACTGTCTTTCCATGGGGAAAGCCCTGGCGTCCAAGCTCCCCCAGCATCATCCTGGACCACTTCTTCCTCGTTCGGCAGCCCAGCTTGGAGGGGAGGATTCAGCTCCTCACCTGAATCCTCAGGTTTGTAAATGTAATGGGGAAGCTTTTAGAGCCTGGCAGCAGAAAGCTGTGCCAGCAGCCCCCCATTGGCAGCGGCAGCCTGGGTCCCCACCAGACCTGGGCTGAGCAAGGGCCACGCGTGGGTCGGAGGGGAGCGCTGCCCCAGGGAGGGGCAAGGATGCTCCCAGGGCAGGGGAAGGGAAGTCCTCGTTCTTCTGTTTGCTCTTTGAGGGCTTTCATCTGACAGGAAAATGCCTTAGCATCGTGCCTCACCACCCTGAGGAGAACCAGGCAGCCATGGTGACCGCAGATGGGCTGTCAGAGCGGGACGGCCACTGAATTGAGAAGTCTGCGCGGATTTTGCGTCTGCAGCGATGAGAATGCCAATCACTGAAAATGCCAGCAATCAAATAAGGGCGATGAGGAAGGGATGCCACCACTTTATGCTCATCCCCTGTGGTGCCAATGGGTTAAGCAGTGAAGGGGAGACAGCAGGGACACACAGCCCTCTGCCACTCAGCTGACGGACACCTCTCAGACAGTTAAATCACCACGTCCAGACAACCAGGCAGCCAAGTCACGTTCCACCCTGTCAAGCTCTACGGACAGGTTCAGCAAAAGGTAGTAGCCAGCACTAGTGCATCTCCACTGGCTTCCTCAGCTTTACACCCAGGGACACATGAGGCACTGCTCCTTTTGTATGCTTTGCTTCGTCTCCTTAATGAGTAAGAAGCCAAGTCTATTGCACTATAATGCAAACCAATTATTAACGGCTTTTCATTGCGAAGCAACCAGCTCCAGCATTCACTGGAGTAGGATTGCCTCCTGTTTGTCACCGTCCCGCCGCCCGCGTTGTCAGACAATGTTGTTTTAGAACAACATTCATCTGAAGTGGATTATTATTGGGCTGACTACCCCTTGGGGTGTAATGAAAAGCATTCATTAATTCTCAGGGCAGGAGGGCTAATTACTTTTTAATAAAAAACCGTGCTAATTGCCAATAACTTTTTTATTGAATGGGTCTCATAGAGATGATTTTGATTGGCTTTTTGATTTCCTTTCACCTTGTGGCACTTCAAATGCATAGTCCAAACAAGTAGGGAGCATCTAGGTTGCTCCCCTCGCAGGCCAGGCTGGATGGGGCTTTGAGCAGCCTGGTCTAGTGGGAGGTGTCCCTGCCCAGGGCAGGGGGTTGGAGCTAGATGATCTTTAAGGGCCCTTCCAACCCGAACCATCCTGTGATTCTGTGATCTAGGTTACCTGGATAAGCATCGGGAGGAAACCCCACCGTTACAAAGACCGGTGGACTACGCCAGTCTGCGCTCAATTCCATGCTCGAGCTCGCTGTGGTGCCGGCCAGGGTTTTCTGAGTCTCATACCTTCACGCTGCCTCATGCTTCCACATGGCAGGTGGAGACCTGTTTTCCGTCCTGTTTTCCATACTCCCGCAAGGCACGGCATTGATTTTGGCAGGCTGTGGGTGCCGGCGCGGCAGAGGGAGCGCAGGGGGCTGGGGCTGGTTCCCCGCGGGGCTGAACTCCACCTCGCCTGCAGGGAGGAGGCAGCCCCCAGCCCTGCCAGTAGCGGGGTTGCATCAAGGTAAACGGAGTAGCACACAGCAGTAACACACGGGCTCCGTGTACCAGTGCCTACACTTGGGAGAAGGGCTCCTTCACCTGATTTTTGGGTCACAGTGAACTCCAGGGTGAAGAAAATTCTGTGTAATTTTTTGTTTGCTTTTACTTACAAATAATTACAGCCCCGAAGACACCAAATCATCAACATAAGCACTAACCAGTTCTTTTGAGCAAGCAATAACTTAAAAGCACGGCGTTGAAGGTGAATGCCACAAAAGCGCAGCAGGCCCCTGGGAACCGGGGTAGGAAACTGCCGGTGTCAAACTGCTCCCACAAAACCTCAGGGAGTGCCCCGGACTGACCCTGGCCCTGAATTTCATTTCCTTGGTAGTTTCTAGCAGTCTGACACCTGCAGGCTCCCACAAAAGGCTGCTCTCACCATCAGGAGGACATAAGGGGGGTCCTGGCAGGCAACAGTCCCCTCCGGACCGGACCTCAGACCCCCCTGCTGCTGGACTGAGCTGACGAACCTGCCCAGCTCGGAGCTGGAGATCGCTGCAGCACTGTGTCGGACACACAAGCAGGTCGAAATACTCCTCGTTTCAAACCCTTTTGACTGAAAAAAAAAAAAAGTTTTATATATTTTTTGCTCTTTTTTCTCCATCTATCCAGTTCTTTCCTAACATCATGATTTCTGATTCTCTACTCGAGAAGATAAAGTCCACAAACCATGGCTTCCGTGCAAGCCAGAAAGCTGTCCTTGCTTCCCCTCTGGAAATAATTGCAATTTTAAAAAATACCAACGTTTTTTACTTGGATGAATAATCTCCATTTTAAGAACAGATAGGGCTTTCAGAAACGCCTTTTCACTTCTGAGTGCCTTGAGAGGCTGGATTCTCAAAAGGTAGGTCGCTTGGCACTTTCTGAAAGCTAGAGCATTTTGGAAATACCTCCAGGGGGGTTGCCCGAAATCTCATGCTTCTGAAAGCCTTGGCCAAGACGCATAAGTCTGGTGAATAAAGGAATAGCATTCTGGTGATTCCATGGTTGCATTGGGAATGTACATCACGTTATAGGTTACGCTGTTGTATAGTGCAGCAGGGATGCTCTATATGTGTGCGGGTGTATAGGTACACACCCCGGTTATTGATTACACAGAAGGACCTCAATCTAAAATAAGTACTCGGTGTCACCTATAGATAGTTTCAGCAGGGACCAAAAATAGCCACACTGCAGTTACCGCAATCAGAACAGACTCCAGAGCCTGAAGAGCTGCTGCCTCAGCACGGCTTGCTTTTAATGAGCTCGCACGTACCAAATATCTGCGGTTGCGTTGGGCAAAAATGGAACCCCCTTTGAATGAAACGCCTCCTGGTTGCTACAGGAGCAGGTGCAACGACAAGCAAAAGGCAAAAGCAACAGCTTTTTTATTTTGATTCAGAATTAGGCCGAGCTGGTAAAAGCAGCCTGAAGAAGGTTGATCAGATTTCACACGTTTGGGGGGCAAAACGCTTTTACTTACAAAAGAGCAGGAGTGTCATTTGTATGGCAAATTGTGAAGATTTCTATTTGTATTATACAGGTTCATACCGAAGTAGCCCTAACTCAGCCCTGGTAGAAGTCTGACATCCCGATCAATCCTCCAGTGGGATGTCAGGTATTTTATATAGCGTTAACTAAATCGTGCGTGGGACTTGGCTGCCAGCAAGTTAATTTGCTAATCTTAAGATTACCTTAAATGGTAATGAGCCATTAAAGTCAAGGGGAAGAGTCACAGACGATAAAACCGTTTTAGCCCCTGCATGGGGTTCTCCAAGGAGCAACAGGCTGAAATCCCGTCAGCATTCCTGCAAAGCCAGCCTCCTCCGCAGCGATGCTCGCCCAAGGATGCCGGCAGCCAGCACGGCCTCCTGCTCCTAGAGGCGCAGTTTGATGCTAGTGTGAAAAATCACCTGCGCAGCAACGTAGCGTCCCCTCAGCAGTGCTCGGGGCTGTCCTCAGCAGAAGCCATCCCTAGGAGGCAGCTCAGGACTGGATGCACGTGCCAGCTAAGGCCGCTGGTCCAGCTTGCAGCCAAACCAAGCTAGCAGCTCCCCGGCACCAAAATGAGGTGGTCTCAACGCCCCTTCTTCCCTCTCCCGTCTCCATCTCCAGTCCCGCTCCACCTCCCGCTCTCGTCCCCCAGCCATGCCCCGTTCCTCCCGCCCCTCCTGGGACTCATCCAGTCACCCCATCACCCGAATTGACTCCCAAACCTGCCCACCCTTCTTTTTCCCAGCTGGGGTGGGTGATGGCAGTGAACGCAATTTGCTCGGGGAGCGATCAGGCAGCCAGAGCCCAGCGTGGACGGAACTGGCCCCCTCCACCCCTGATTCCGTTCGTGCCAGAGGGTGGACCTCAGCCATGGAGGACGCAAAGCCCTCCCCTGGTACCCCATGGCAGCTTCACCTCTGGAGGCAAAATCCCGCCACATCTGTGCCCAGATGACATTAACCCATCCTTGGCAGCTCTGGCTTTGTTTCCTCTCCACTGCCTCGCTTCTCCCCCCAGGAGGGAGGCAGGGAAGTGTGGGGATGTTGCGCCCAGGGCAGGGGATGCCATGGTGCCAGCTGAGTGCCACCCTCCCCGCTGCAGCCCGAGCCAGGGGGATCTCCCCGGGGAAGCCCTCGGCAGGTCCTTCACCAGCCTGGTCCTCTCCAGGGGAGCTGTCAAGAGACCAATTAACACCCCTACCCCACAGAAGCAGGAGTGCTGCTGGGCTGAGGGAAACAATTGAGCACGCACCGAAGGGCTTCGCTGAATGGATTTAATTTAACGCTTAGGCCTTAAAGCTGAGCACAAGCTCTACTGAATGGGGATGGGAAAGCTGGAGCAGTCTGGGGGCCTGCTGACCTGTCACCCAACATCAGCATCTTCAAAGGAAACAGCCCTTGGCGCAAACAACTCCTTCTTTCAGGGGAAAAAAAAAAAAAAAAAAAAAAGGAAAGGAAAGAAAACCGAGGAAAAACCGAGGAGAGGCTCGGTGCTTTTCCACTCCGGAAGGTGGCTGGTGGCTCCTGAGGGAGGAGGTGGCATCTGCGCCCTCACCTCCCTCCTCTCCGTGGGGCAGGGGAGACCTGCCCGGGGATGAATAGGGGAGGGAAACCGGGGCGGCTGGTGGTGGGCCAGTTCTTTCTGGTGTGGAGAAATATCGCCAGCTTCCTGCGCCTGCGGGAGAAGGGCATCGCTCCAGCATCCCGTAGCCCCAGCAACCGGGCGAGCGGCTGCTACTGTTTTTCAGCCCTCGGAAGGGACTGCAACGTGAGCATTGTGACCCATGCCGAGCGGCTTTGTCCCCACCAAAGTACATGCAAACTGCCCAGCCTTTATGCAGGGCCTGTACCGGTGTCCTCTGCATTTAAAGATGTCCCGCTCCCTCGCGGTAGGCGTTTTATTGAGGGCAGATTTAAATTAGTGCACCAGCTTCCTCTTTTCTTATTTACAAATCTCTATTTCAGATTAGTTTTGAATCCCAAGGACAGGCTACGGGGGGAAGAAGAAGGGGGAAGGGGAGGGAGACGGATGACGTGCCTTTGGGAGTACTTTAGTTGCTCTGAGGTGAAGTCACTTGCTTGGTAGGGAAAAATAAACTCAGTAAAAGGACTTCCACAGAACAAGTGCTACAAACTTCACTACGTGCTGTTCTTTTACAGTGGCAGGGGAACGTCTTAGACACAGAACACCTTGGGAAGACAGGTCTTCAGCTGGAAGTCAGTACATCCCCAGCCGTAACAGCATCTTGCCACAAAACGCACTTGGCGCTCCCCAACACCTTAATGTCCCTCTCGCACAGAAATACTAAGCCTTTTCGTCCCCATTACCAACAACTGGTAACAGGGAAAACGCAAGTGATGAGGGAAATACGAGTTGCTCATGTTTCCCTGTAAGAAAGCAGGCCTGTGGAACCGTGTCGCAGTACGCCCGGCTCTCAGCACAGCCAGAGCTTCGGCTCCTGGGCACCACGGGAACGCAACCTGCCAAAGACCGCGTACAGTGGGGTTGTGCATTTTAGAGCCGGGTTGAAAAATGCAAATCGTGACAGAAGCCAAATGCGAAGCCCTGAGCTGTAATCAAATAGAGAAGCAGAGACTGAGCAGCAAATCGCAGCTTTTCATTTTGGCAGCGGATCAAATCCATAAAAACCATTACCTGCGTTTCAAGAGCAATACAAAGTACTGATTTCCCATCCCCCTGGCAAAGCAGCCAGGGTGCCACCCCTCCCTGCTCTGGGTAAGCGGTCTCCGAACAAAGCCAAAGATGCCAACGGGTGTTTTAAAACCTGCTGCCTCGCCATATGCCGACAGGTTTTTGCCCGTGTGGCTGCGAGCCCTTTTATAGTTGTGGGTGAGAGCGCACCGACCGCGCCAGCACCACCCAAAGGTTCATCAGGAGCTGATGCTGGAGGCCATCTCCCCCCGGCTGGAGGGTCGCAATAACCAGGTGGTGACGGATGGACAGACGGACAGAGGACAGGCTGGGACACTGTACCCACAGTGCTGCGCAGGCACAGGTGCTGCGCAGCTCCTCCACAGCTGGAAGGCTGCAGGGCTTCTCTCCTCGAGTCGTCTTCTCTGTCCACGTTGCCATTGTTAAGGGCTCGGCCCAAAACTTCCAGGTTTAAACTTTCATGGGCTTTCCCATCACATCTTCAACACTTCACGTACGCAAATGAGAACGAGATAAGTGCCTGCCTTTCCACGAACGCAGCAAAGATGGCTATTAGCCACCCCCCTCAACCCCAAATCCCTCTTCTCACCACCCTCACCAAAATCAGAGGGAAATGCCTAAGGCCAAAACCACGCGCAGCACTAAGGATGGGGTCATTAAACGCTGCAGATCGTTATCAGTCACGAGCAGAAAAATGGCAAAACAGAGGGTATGTGTTTGTCACATGGTGAAACCAGCTGTGGAAGGTTTTTCTAGGAGTTTTGAAACAATTCCAGCTCTTTCTCTTTTTTTTCCCAGGGTAGTAACATTTTTCTGTCACCAGCAAGTTAGTTGCTAAAATATGCATAAAGACACGTCACTCCAAGCTGTGCACTTATGTTTCACGTTCACTTCCCCCCTCGAAAGAGTTTTGTTACGACTGAAAAACGAAAAGGAAGCGCCTAGAAATCTGTAATGGTTCCATTTATTAATACGTATATCACAAATACTCACAATATCAATGCATTCTCGTTGGCATGCTAGACAGAGGCATTATTAAAAAAGTCCTATTTTTTTAAAAAGGTTTTAAAGTTTTGCTTTCCCCCAAAAATATTTCATATGCCTGTTTTTTTTGTGATTTTTTTTTTCGTGTGTGTGTGTGTTTGTGTTTTTATTTCGATTTGATTCAACAATGTATTTGGTGGCTGCAACCTCAATGCAAAACAAAAAAAGAAAAAAAGAAAGAACAGGAAAAAAGTATGAAGGCCGCAGTACAGCACAGTTCAATTAGTTCATAACTACCTAATAAAAATAAAGGAAGCAAAATTCCTGCCTTCACAGTAAGCAACAACACAGCTTAATAACAGTATTACACAGGATCAGGTTCAGAGGCAAAATGCACTAGACAAAGCCTACCGGGATACGCACTAGGCATACAACACTGAGTAAGAATCAAAGATGTAGAAGAACATCAGGAAATAACGGTTCCCTTCAAGCACAACATTTTAACATCGTTTTCAAGTATCTTTATGTTATGTTACTGATTCCTTTGTCTTTGGGGAAGGAAGGGGGCAGGCGCAGGGAAGGGGGAAAGGATGAAAACCTTAGTAAAGCAATAAACAAAACAAGAAATTAAGATAAAACCAACAGAATATATATTTCATATACCGGTTTATATGAACGTGTGCAACACTTATTAACCATGGTGAAAGGCTAATTACGCCCTCCAGTCACTACATGCACAGCCCGATCAATGCTGTTAATGAATTACCTTTGTTAACTTACGATGCAACTACTGTGTGACCAAGAACATACAGACGGTGCCGTCCTACGCCGAGCCGCGGGGACGGGAGTGGGGGGTCTGGGTCCGGCGACGGAGGGGACCCGGCTGCTCTCGGTGGCACCGCGGTACTTCACAGAATGGTAACACTACGCATGGGACAGAGTTCGGGAGGTGGGGTGCGAGTGTGCGCGCGCACGGGCTTGCTTGTGGGGGGGGGGTGTTGGGTGTGCGTGCGTGCGTGCGAGAGACAGTGTGTGCTATGACATTCGTTGCAGTCTTCCTCCAATTCCGCAGCTCCTGATCTTGTGACAGGCTCTGGACTTCGCGTTCCTGAAAGACTGGGTCGGGGAGGATACGAGAAAAGAAGTGGGTTGCTTTGGTTGCTAACAGTGTTGGTGGTGGATATTCTGCCCTGCCTTTTCAAGAAGAAAGTCGAAATGACAAAACATTTAACAGTATATTCCTACCCACCCCCCTTTTTTTTTACCACCAGGCAGAATATTGGGATAAAACTCCCCAAGCAGTGAATCCCGTGGGAAGACTTAATTCTCGATGAACACGCTGAGCACCTAAAACTTGCCTGCTATCTTCAGCAGAAGTAGCATGGCCGCGACAATATTTGGTTGTTCAGCCTGGAGAAGAGAAGGCTCCGGGGAGACCTTATAGCAGCCTTCCAGTACCTGAAGGGGGCCTACAGGAAGGATGGGGAGGGACTCTTTATCAGGGAATGGAGCGATAGGACAGGGGTAACGACTTCAAACTGAAGGAGGGGAGATTTAGATTGGATATCAGGAAGAAATTCTTTCCTGTGAGGGTGGTGAGGCACTGGAACAGGCTGCCCAGGGAGGCTGTGGCTGCCCCATCCCTGGAAGTGTTCAAGGCCAGGCTGGATGGGGCTTTGAGCAGCCTGGTCTAGTGGGAGGTGTCCCTGACCAGGGCAGGGGGGTTGGAACTAGATGGTCTTTAAGGTCCCTTCCAACCTGAACCATTCTGTGTGATTCTGCGTGATTCTGTATATAGCACACCGCATAGAAAGTGGGGAAAGCTCAAAGCTCACCTTGTTACACCATCTCGTACTGGTTAGCAGTAATAAACCGGGACAGACAGCAGGCCAGCAGCATCCCGATCAACTGTTCCGGACAAGAATAGAGGTGGAATAGAAGTAAAGTTAAATTAAATGAACTCTGAGCAAAGGAGAGGCCATGGTGAACAAAGATTTCATGTTCTGGCTTTATTATACACAACATCTATGCCCTATTTTAAGGACCACTCTAATCAGAAAAACATGATTAAAATCTCCTGTCTTTCTTTGTCAGATCTTCCTCTTGATTGTTATCAGAGCGTATTTATTTGATAGCCAGCATGCCTTTTTATTACTTTGCAAACCCGTTGTCATTGCCTGGCCGAGTCAGAGGTAGATGGGTAAACTGGTGGGGGGGTCCCTCCCCACCACCCACCACCACCGGGAGCTGGCAGCCCCCTTAACTTTGCTAACGGCGTGCTGGGGAAAAGCTCCCCAATGCCCCAGAGTCGTTATGCTTTCTTTACAAATGAGGCAGCACCGGAGAAATGTGCGTTATAAATCTGGAAATAAATAAAATAATAAAAAAAAAAGAAAGTATTTCACTATTCCCTTGGCTGTCACTCAGATTATCGAAAACACATCCCTGGCTTCCACTCGTCAATAAGCACTCAGTCATTTCAACGTTTTGCCTATTGCAGTTTGTTCACGTTTCCTGCATACGCCAATGGCATTAATATACTATAAATAATTCAACCTCGCTTTTCTCATTTGGATTGGTCAATTAATTAACCCATGAGCATATCCAGATTGTTACAGCTCATGCCCGGCTACGGGGGTGAGGCGAGCGGGCCATCCCTGCAGACGGACCAGCCTTCCCTGGACCTGGCTCCGAGCAAGGGCTGTCACAGCTGCTCCAGCTCCAGCGGGGCACCACCTCTGCCCGTCTCCTTCTGCGCATCGGAAGGGAGCGGTGGTTAAGGAGGGGGATCACAACCTTTTGGCAGCGGCAGAGCTCCCTCGGACCCCGTGGAGCACGTTTAGATAACGCCTGGATGGCCGCTCATCCAAACCATCTCCTATTTCACGCTTGGGATTGCATGTCCTTTCCCCTAGACCATCAGTCCTCCCTGTTCAAGCTATCATCATCGAAATATACATCTTCTCTACCAGCCAATTGCTTCATTTGGCCTGGCATCAGCCCAGAGCAAGACCAAGCCAGGGTACCTCAAATCCGGATAAACTGTTTTCTGCCCCTGAGATGCCAAGTTTCTGGTCAGGACACACTTAATTTGCCACAAATTTGCCACTGCCACTCCTGTTTCAGTGTCCACCAGGACTGCTCTGGGCATTTCAAAAGGGCTTGGAGTCATCTTTAAAAGCAGTGTGAATCCCCACCGTTTCCTACCCGCAACCCCCAACTTTGGCATCAAATGCCGAGGATGACACTGCCTTGGTTACAACCAGATGTGGGGCACAGATAACACCTCCTCCTGACCAGCCTCCAATAAAAACCTAAGCTACTAGGTTTTGGGGGCTTTATTTTTACAGTTGCCAAAAGAAACGTGGGTGCTGAAAACCCTCCTCAGCTTTGGAAAATCTCACTTGATACCAAGAAGACAATTTAGGCATCCGGTTGCCTTTTCTACTAAACTTCTCTAGATGAGTGTTCCAGCAGGAAACTTATTTGGTAGCTGGAGTGCTCACACACTCACCCAGGAGTTCACGGACCGGCAACAATGAGGATGCCAGCATATCCTGGCCAGGTTTTGGACTTCCTTGCTTAAATATTCCAGTCACCAGGAAGATGATTTTATCAATTTGGTCATTTGGGAAGTGCTGCTGAAAACCCGC
The DNA here is from genome assembly GCF_963924245.1 of Chroicocephalus ridibundus. Lineage (NCBI taxonomy): Eukaryota > Metazoa > Chordata > Aves > Charadriiformes > Laridae > Chroicocephalus > Chroicocephalus ridibundus. The sequence goes on along the minus strand of NC_086284.1, from coordinate 95,583,543 downwards.
TACATTCTGCGGGTTTACTAGAGAGTATTTAACACTCCCGCTGCTTACTTGGGCGATGTTTCTTCAGTTCAGTTTTGGAGAATGAGATTTCCCATAGTGCATCCCTGGTACGCATTCTTTCATGCTCTGGCAGGCAGAACAGAGTAAGATCCTCTGGGTGGCCCCGTCCCACCCGCTTCACTATCCCTTTTCTGTGTTTGTGGTACCTTTCAGCCTTCTCTCACCTTCCTCAGCCGGTCTCAGAGGTTACTTCTCTGCCTTACTGCATTTTTCATTAAGATGAACTTCACAGTGTATTCCATCCTATTTATTTTCACTGGGAAAATTCCATCCCCGATCCAAATCAGTTCCTTCCCCATCCTACAATGGCCAACAATGTATGTACATTCAAGTTTACTTTATTTTTCAATGCCTGTGCCATCAGATACCTATTGTTTCCCAATATAAGCACCCAGATTATGGCCATCATCGTTCCTGGCCACAATCTGCTGCTCCTATTGGGTTTACAAGGGGGAAGATGCTGCAGCCCCTACAAATAGGAAGCCATGGGCTTTTCTTTCCCCCTTCAGCTGTAGCAGAGGTCTCCAGCTACCTTTAATTAGGGATTCTTCTGTTTCACACAGGCTAATAATCAGCGTGTCTAAGCTTTGTAGCATTTGCAGGCATGTGACAATGTTTTGATTTACTCAAGTCACTCGTAAGATGAAAGGCAGGTTACACGTGAATGTATCCTTCTGATCTTTGGCCCACTTATTAATTCTTGGCTCTGACCATATGCTGGTTTATGCATTTAAGTGGTTATAGTACCATAATATTAAACTTCCATATTTCAAAAATAATGGCATGCATATCAAGCCATTGCAAACACGTTTTATACAGCATTTCCAGCTATTACCAGGACGTAGCAGAGCTATAATAAATATCTTAGAAGTACTTTGAACACATATAAAAACATGTATTTTCCAAGGTGTGCGGGCTTCCACATTTAACCACAAGAGCACTGTCCCTCCTGGAGCCAAGAAGAGGCAATACCGTATTAAGTTGCTGAATTTTCCTCCTGGTGCTCTTTCATTACAGTCGTAACTACAGTCCTCTGCATTTGAATCAGGTTAGAGGCTCCCAGTCTGCAAACCACAAAGGAGCGCTCTTCATCCCCCTTTGCTCTCTGCATTTGCTTGATCACTTGCAACCTCTGCTCTTCAGACGGGGAGGAAGCCCCTTACCCTACTGCGCAGCAGGTCTCCGCAGCTCCTTTGAAAAACCAGAGGAATCGGTATAAAAGGATCCCCGCAAAGAAACTGGCTGCTACAAGTTGCATTCATTTCCCTTTGCTCCCATTGTCTCTCAAGTGCCCCATCTCAACTTTTATCCACTTATTAAATTTTTTTTTAGTAGTCCCATTTTTTTTTGAGTGCTAAGATTCCAGACTTGGTTCTACGTAAATATTCTCTCTCGCTTTTCCCCTTTCTCTTTTTTTCTAAGATTATCTTGGTCCTCTGCACTATTAACTGAGAGTTTGTCTTGGTACCTCTGGTCTTGTTGCAGGAAACTTGAAAATGCTGACAAATTATTTGGCTTAGGGCACTGGGAAACCCACATCCCTCAGGTGTGTCTTCTTTACTACCATCCCGTTGGCCAAAGCTCATTCCAGAGAGCAGAAAGCAGTGCATCTGCTGTTCATCTCTCCATGGTTTCTAGCAGTCACCTCATGCGTTATCTCGGATCTGACCACTGAAATCCGTCCACAGCACCTTCCTAGCAATCTTATCTCCCATCACAAACATGATAACTGGCTTTTTAATATAGTTATTTTGCAGGAGTTAACCTTGACTGGAAGCTGTCCTGCATGACATATTTATTACATCTTACTATACCGAAAAGAAACTGAAGTGCAATTCGAATTTCCATTTTATTTTGGGTTTTGGTACATTCACCATTTCTCATTCTCTGAGAGACCGTCTATAAATAGAAATGTGTTTAACTGGGAATTCATCAGTGGATCAGGTAAGCTAAAACTGGATTTTTTTATCCATCAGGAATAATTGTTTAGTTGAATGATTTACCTTGCCATATTCTCAAAATGCAAATCTCCAAGCATCCAGATTCCCTGCCTCTATTTTAGAAGACAGCAAATTTTCCATGTCACAAATCGCTTACCTGAGTCAGCCTCCTGTGCCGTGATATGCCTCTGGCACAGGTCCTATCTCCATGCTGAATCCACAGTGATTAGTATTTAGAAGCAACAAAATCTATTCTTATATTAGGTTTCAAGTCACATATTGGATCCCGATACGGATCCCACTCCCTAACCCTGGTGCAAGGCGTGACTGAGGTGTAATCCTGGGCTAGGGCCAAGTGTCAGCCTCTCTGTACTCAGGCAGGACTTGCAGCAGACAAGGTGGATGGTGTCTGCACCAGAACTGTGTCCACAGTCGGGCAGAGCTACTCACATTAACCTTAAGAATAAAGAGGGCAGGTGGATGCTGCACTGTAGCGAGGGACTGTAGCCGCATGAGAACGTATCTTCAAATGACGGGAACCGTGCATGCTCAGGAACATGCCTGGCTTCCAGTCCTTCATTACAAAAGGAATAATTTGGCCTTAACACTGCACTGAGACTCCCCTACTCAGGAACTCTACTGCAACCACAATCTGTAACTCCCTCCCCACCCCAAACTCTGCCTCTCGCGCCCCTGAAGCCAATGCCTGTGCTGCAGTTTTATCTAGGCAAAACTCTTCATCATCTATGCTGCTTGCATAATTTTATTCTCTGTTGGTCAAAGTGCAGCTATCACTTTGCTGCTCTGAAGAGCACCTGCTAAACTCAAATTATTCCATCTGGAAGTCAGCACTGGCATCTGATTCCAAAACCAATCAGATTGTATTTTATTATTATTATTTCAAACCCGAGGAGCAGTGCAGACAATGTCAGCAACACAGCTTTTTTTTTTAACACTCTGACTCTGACTGGGAGGTCTGTGCCAGGCCTGTAAGATGTGCAATGCCATTACATCAACTTTCCCTATTTGTGGGAATCAGCACATTCCCCATGCTAGTCAACACCTAACAAATCATGTGAAGTAAAGGCCTTTGAGCATGCTTTACTGTAGAAGAGCAACATGATCTAATTTGTCTTTTATTTAGATTAAACCTATTCTCAGTAGGAACAGCGAAACCTCGCCTACAGCTGGAGCACTGCCTGGCATTACTGCCAGCCACGGTTAACCTGAAATCAATTTGTAAACGCCGTCCCTAATTGGGTCCAGCAAAACAGATTAGGCAGTCAACTATAACTGGCCGCCTTCTATTCTTCACACCCCAGGAGAGCCGCATTTTTCTCCCCTGCATCCCCTCTCTTCTCCTTTTTACACATTCGCAAGCACCCCAAGCAGCTGGATACCTACTGGGAGTGCCAGAGCCTTGCGCTTAGGTAGGGGAGGGACATCCCCAGCTGGCAGCAGGGCGCACACTGCCATCCGGCAGCGCGAGCTGCCAACGCCACAGCAAAACATACTTTGCTTTTCACTCAGAGCCGCAGCGGCAAAGCGCCTTCCCCCCCTTTTCTGCGTGCCGCGTGCCGCCTGTCACGATAATCTCGCCTTGTGCCAAAAGGCTCCCGTTGCAGGGACCACGCTCTGCCCGCTCTGCCCACCCGCCTTCCCCCTGTGCCCACCTCACAAACAACCGATGACCTAGAGTAAACATCCTGGCACGTGCCAAAATACTAACAATTCCAGCTTGCGCCCTTCCTACAGCCCCCTTCCCAGCTGCAAACAACTTGGAGGCAAGATGAGATGCTGCTTTGCCTATCGTACGTACGATACACCGATTAAAGGCTTTCAGGCAGCATTGGTCCTGACCGAGGGATTTGCCCCAGCAGCGTATGAATTGTAGAATTCTACTCATCCCATTTTTTTTTTTATAGTTTTACATGAGCTTTATAAAAGATGCTTTATAGCCTTCTGGCTGTCTAGAAACGGAACTGAAACAAGAGCTGAGAGTCCTATAGCGGTAATCAAGTCATAATCAAGAGAGTTGGAAAACAGTATCAAGACAGCCGTGACCACTCAAGAAGAACTAAAATAGCCTATTAAAAAAAACCAAAACCACCACACAACAAAACTCCCCCTCCTCCACACACCAACAGCTCCAGACTGGTGGTTTCACCACTCCCGGACCCCAAAGACCTGACACCCACACCCATGCTCTGGGTGGCTGGCAGATCAACCAGCATTTACACCCACATGAAACAGGCTGACAGGCCAAATCATGGGCTTCTCATATCTAACGCCCAGGCTACAAGGCATCAGTTTCCAGATATGCTCAAGGCAGGGCAGTCGTCCGGTCAGAGCCCGAACGGTTTTAGGGCTCTCTCAGGTTGTGCATACCTTGATGGAGAGGACACGCGGCCTGGGGTCATTTACTCTGAAGTACCTGGAGGCATTGTAACTGCTGAGCAAATTAAACCCCAGAGAGGCTCAGCCAATCATGGGCTGACGACATGCAGCAGTAGGGGCAAGACAGCAGCCACAGCCCTCCCGTTAATCCACTTGCCCACCACTGGCAACAGCACTAGCAAATCATTTGTTTGTAGCGCAGCACAGTGTAAACCTACAGCTTGCTAACTGAATTCATGAGTTTTAAGAAGTTGTCAAACAATTTTTCCAAGCACCTCATTTTTTTCAAGCACTGGAAAAACATAAGTCATTCAACAGATATATTAATATTTTCAGTGTTGCCTCAGGACCCAGATTTTTGATATTGTGTGAATGAAGCAAATGAAAGTTGCACGATTGTTTTAGAATACAACATTTGCAGTTGTACTATGTACTGTCCACAGAGAGAAGGCAGATTGCCTCTCAGGTAGAAGTGGTTCAGGCATCATACATGTCGCTCTGTGTTTTTGCTGAACCATTCTGCAAGCACTTTTTCATTACCCGTGTTTTCCTCTCTCTCATTTTTTGCACCTTTCCAGGAGAGTCCTTGCCATCACACATGAAATGACTAGTATAAAGGAGCATCTTGTTGAAATATGCAGGTGTTTTCCTGCTCCTTCTTGACCACAAGATTCTGACCAGACCTTTAGTTTCCCCAACTCCTGTCTAGGTAAAGGCAGTTTGAAAATCAGGGAGCACCAAACACCTTCTTAGCTCTTCTCTTGTCCCTCCCATGCCAAACTCCTTTTGGTGCAGGCAAGGAGTTGGTTTAATAATCTGATTTTGGGAGATCTCTGCTCAGTGTCCAGTGATAAAAGGAAAATAAAATAAAATAGAATAGGTCACCAAAATTAGATACCCCCTCCAGGCTCCAGGTCCAGGATGTGGAGGCCTGAAGGTACACTCTTATTTGAATTCTAGACTCCTTTAAGAAACTATAAGAGCGCTTAGATGATAGAAGCCTATCCAAACAATGGATAAGCTATTTGTCTTCTTAGCTGTTTATGCTCCATTTAAGCCAATGTTTTATTGGGTTAACCTCTATTTGACCCAGTGGAGGGACAAGTTGTTTTCCTTGAGCTAGTCATTAGCTCAACCGTAACTGATATTCCCAAGGAGAAACTTCATTTAAGTTGAAAAAAAGAAAATCAATGAACAGATGACCTCAGGACTAATGAGCATGCTGAGTTCAGTCCCTTTCCATAATCCTTCCTTTCTTGAAGTCTGGGTAAAGAAAAAGACAGAGGGGAAAAAAGGTGGGGGGAGGGAAGCACTTATGCACTTACCTGTGAGAACGCAATCCCAAAAGCCACTCCAGCTATGATTCCCATATTTGTCTCCATAAAACTGGTCACCAAGTCATAACAGCCCTGGAAAACAAACATAATCATTCCTTGTATCAACCTTCCCTGCCACAAATGCATACATACAAATTTCTCATTTAAAATGAACTTGGGATAGACAATGTTTTTTTCTGTAATTTCCAACAATGTCACCTTTTTATTTAATAGCAATTCTGAGTGAATGATGGAAAGCAGTGGCAAAACCGGTTCTTTTTAGAAAAAAAATGTCTTTCAGTACTTCTAAAAGCTAAATGTGATGTGGCATGCCTTTTTATAGGTCTTAATAAAGAAAGTCACTTCGCGTTGTTTTAAAAAACGTTAATATAGCTTTGACCTGAAGCCAAACCAGTAACAATATAAGGTAATGCTATAATACAGTACAGGTGTCAAAAATGAATAAATGATGCTGATCTCCTAATACTCCAGATATTTAATAAAAGCCTGCTTCAGTCATCCAGTGAGGCTTTCTGCTTGCTTTCTCCTTTCAAAGGACACCAGGCAAGGTACTGAGTAGTATATAACTTTAAACCATATAACAAAGTTATCAAGGGTTTTGTATGAAGTTTCTTGGTTCATTTGCTCTTGGACATAAAATTCCCTGTCCGGCTCCCCAAACCCAATTTTCTCTCTCTAGCTCAGACCCTGACTCCATCAGCTGACTTGCTTCCTCCCTCTGTCCCACACTGGGGCCCAAAAGATTCACACATGTTTCCGCCCTTCTCTTGGATAGGCCTTTTTAAGATGTCCCCCTCAGTATGATAATTTTCACCAATTTTTTCCCTTCACCTACTCTGCCCCTCAAAAAAGCGGTGTGGTGTAAATGAGTCTTATCAAGAGACGCAAAACTTGAAGAAAAAAAGGATAATGTCTATTTTTTCTTTCATTACTAACCTATCCGCCCACACGATCCAAAGCCACCTCTTGGCCCCTTTTGCCAAGGTCAAATGGCCAAATGACCAACAATGGCCAGTGGTCAAATGACCAACACCACTCTCAGTGTAAAGCCAGTCAGAAGGCATTTGTCAGGTTATAACTTGATCCACTTATCAGAAGTTGGAAAAAACAGAAATAACAGTGAGTTCTTTTCCCAGTTTGGGCTCCTGTCCCATAAGAGAGACTTGCCTCCGTGTTCCCCCTCCATCCACACCCCCCTCACTTCTGCAAACGCTTTAGGAACTCTCTACATGACTTCAGAGGATTAGATGCTTGTAAACACTAACAGCTAGAAAGAAAGGATGTCCTTCGTTAGAGACAGGCCATCCATGAACTAAATCATATCATTTCTTTAACCTCTTCTATAATATCAGAAGACATTTTATTTAATCGTGAGAGCAATGAAGTGGTAAACCTAATAGTAGCTGTGGACCAGCACAGCTGTAATTCAGTTCTGAAATGTTTAAGTGTACATATTAACCCTTAATTACATCTTACAACAGTGTACAGTATGTCAGATTCAAGCTTGCTTATTTAACACATCAAGCAACTATAGTTGTGTGTGTTTTACATGTTATGAAATGAGATTAGATTTCTCAAGCAGCGCTTTCATTCTGTCTGACACAGCTTAATGTTCTCCCAGCTCTTCTGAAAACAGCCTTCAAGAGACGCAACATCTAACAGCCATGGTAATTTGAGGGAGACAGAAGATCTCGTTAAAAAAACATGCAAGTGAGAGAGTTTTGATCGCTCTCCTCATTTGAAGGCTGTGTTTTCCCAATCACAATAATCTGTTTCCTGAAGTACATTGCATAAATACAGCTTAATTGCTCAGTCCTTACTGTGCACGGAGTGAGAGTGCAAGCAGCACCCAAGAGTTGCATATAGAGTACAGAAGTACGTGAAGCACCGTGTGCGAACATCTGGGCGGTGACTCAGAAGACAGAAGTGACAATTTAGCAAGTATCCGGTCATTCTTGACTCCGCGCATCTGTTCCTTTATTAAGATTTTAGAGAGAAGTAGTTCTTGAGGTTTGTTGGTAATGAGCTCTAAAGATTAAAAGCACTATATGAACACTAATTAGCTAATCCTAATGACAGCTTTCAAAGTTAGGTATTAGTCCCATCTGAGATGAAGAAACTGACAGAGAGACTAAATGATTTACCCAAGGTCACTAAGCAAGTTAGTGGCAGAGCTGGCAAAGAAAATCCAGGAATGTTGTCTTTTAGTCCTGCAATTAGGTCATCATTTTAATCCTCTTTGGATAATTCATCATTAGTCCTCAGAAACTGCTAGTAATTTGATGAGCTTATCGAGAACTTGTCTTACTGATAGTTTTGCAAGATCCACTGAAAAGAAGTATTCCAAATATACTTCTCCACAGGAATGGTAACAAGGGTCTTCCACAACACAGACAGTGTGTATTTTTTCCCTTTTCTCCAACACACACAGAGCAAAGTGCCTATTTCCAAGACGAGCACGGGGCAGGGGTCAGAGGCAATGACGTTTGCTTCCTATCTGAAGTGAAAGCATAGGGCCACACAACATTTCCTCCTGCTTGCTTTTTATTCCCATGGCCCTTTCAGAAACATCCCACCTCGCTCAAATGTTTGGGACAACTCCATGATCTCAAAACTGCCAAACAGAAATCTTTACAACCTTTGATTACAAGTAGCTATCTCAGAAAATGGGACACAAGTTTTCAGATGTCACAGGACGTTCAAACTTCCCCTAGGTAATCAAATCAAATAATTAAGTCAACTGCTTCCCGAGGAATCAGCATTTCACTTGTCAGGCAAACTGTGCATTTGCAGGAGAGATGCTTAGGAACAAACACGGCTGGAAGTGAGTTACTAGCCCTGGACTAGCACAAGCTCATTCATCCCTCAGCCGCTTCCTACAGCTTTGCAGGCATTCCTTTGCCAAGAGGAACTCGCAAGTGGACAGGGATTTCTGTGTGCATGCCAAGCATGCACAGCAAGGCTGGCACTTTGGGGAAACACCAGATCGGTGCTGGGAATGTAAATGGCACCTGCTCAGTTACGCAGCCAGGAAAGGTTCAGAGAGCGTGACCACCCCGAACTGAAAAGGTGGGACCTGCTGGTAGAGTACCAGTCACACCAGACAGCTCTGCTGCTGGTAAGGTGGGGAGAAGCAGGGGCTCAGGATGGGCTGCCCAGGAGGCACTCTGTCTGCAGGGGATGCTGGCTGTACTGCACAGCCCCTACATCCACCCCGTCCTGCCTCTCACCTTCTTTCCAATTCTACAAAACCAGAAAGTTACTACAAGTTCACAAAGTGCAACTGAATGGAGCGGCTCATCCTTCACACTCACGCAACCCAGCAACCCAGCAAGATTACCTCACTGGTGGCGACCGAGTTTCGTAACAGATGGACGTCACTAATGTTCTACAGATGTCTGCAACGAGTGGCTGTCATTAAACTATTACAGAAAAAAAAGGCTTAGTGGAAAATAATCCTCTAGTATCTTTTTTTTTCTTTAATACATGCTAGAAAATGTTGTCCACTTGACTGGTTTATAAAGAAAGATGTTTCAGGCTGTGCTCAGCCACCACTCCAACCTCCTGATTCACAGGTGACTGAGATGAAAAAGACAGAAACAAGACAGAGAGGCATTTCCATATTTCCCCTGCTATCTACTCAGGACTCTCATTTATTTTTTTAAATTAAACTCTGAAAACAAAAACAGAAAAGAAAATAATCTTTAAGTCTGACTAACTATGCTGCAACTTAGCTTGGTGATTTGTGATCATTCCAACAAACTGCCTGTTGCCTCTCTTGCTAATCTCAAGTGAGAAAGAAAGAACTGATGATGCACCAGCACTTAAAGCAATAACTTAAGTTGTATTTCTGCACTGCAGTGTCTGCTATAAATGCTGCATTATTTTCTCTTTATGCCTCCCTTTCTTTGTGTTTTCTGTGTTTTTATTCTCCAATTATTCCTTTTCTTCCTGTTTTCCCAACCTTTTCCCAACCTGCTCCTTCAGGTGACCCCAGGAGAGGGGTCACTTTGTCTGCACTGTCCTTGCAGCAGCACATGTTTGAAGATCTTAAGAGTCACTGTAAACGTACCAGCGAAGCACAACATTTATTGTCCATCATCCATGTTTTCTCTGTTTGGGATGACAGTTAGGCTCCGGCACTGAAATTACTGTACAAACATAAGCAAGAATATGCCTCCCTGCACCTAGCTAAATCCTCGTCCTCAACAAAACGTCACCGCATTCAGCAGGAGCGAGCGGAGAAGCGGAGAAGCAGAGAAGTGCTGGCTGACCTAACCCTCAAGGGGAGTCAAGCACGCGTGCCACTTGTGCCAGCGCTGCCTGTGTGTGTAGTGCCGTACTTCTGCCTCTGCTGTGAGCAAGGGGAACAAATCCCCTCCTCATCAGAAATGTCGCTATACCTGTTCATTTGAGAAAGGCCAGCTTAAAGAATTTGAAAGTAGGCAGAGGGGCAAAGCTCACCCTTACCATCACCGCAGCCCAATACACACGTTATCAACCAGCCATTTGAAACAAAATGCAATTGCTTCATACGGTCCACTGAGGTACTGGATGGTTTCGTAACAACTGCCTCTGGCACAACGTTATTGGTACCTTCTGGTTTACTTTAGTGGCAGCCACGGTCATGTTGCGCAGATCCTGAGTATTACAGTCACTGGAGTTCATGCAACAGCTCGTAGGGATGCCGTGTTTGAAGAAGTAAGGGCTGGTGCTCCAATTGGTGTAGCTCTGAATGCCGCAGCAACTCAGCTACGAGGAACAAGAGGCAGATTTAAAACAAACAAATGAACCAGAATTAAAACTAGTACAGGATCATCACTGCCCACTTAATAAACTCATGATCAAAATAAAGGCAGATTATCTCCAGCTTTCAAAAGTAGTTACCACCCCTTGCCCCATTTATCACAAAAGTATCTGGAATGTCATTTACAGAAGATGGGAGCAGATGACCTACTAAGAAAAAGGTATTTTATGAGCAGAGTGATTACTTGTAGCATTTGACAAAGGTCAAGCCATAAAGCCATCTTTTTCAGTTGAAGGTCTGTTGGGGTTTTTCATTTGTTTGTTTCCTTTGCTTATTTATTTATTCGATTAAAGATGATCCTGGAAATTCAAGACAGAGCCTCACAATATGGTCAAAAAAAATGGCTTAAAACCCCCAAAGCATTACATAGATTTACATACAGGGTCAAACTAGTACAAATTGCTAAGGTTAAGCAAGCCCCTCTAACTCACCAAAATAATTTCTAGGAAAATTCACTAAGCCACGAATAGAAGGAGACCATATGTTCATAGAGTGTGTCTACGAAATCAGCTGAAAGGAAGTTTCAGTTTGGAAGGACATTCTGCTCTAGATGCTAAGCTAGAAGAAGACTCAAAGATATGGAGTACGGGCTGAATTCTCTGCATGAAAAGGGCTTATAAACGCAGTTCCTGTAAAGACAGAGCTGCAGGTTAAATGAACATTTTGCTGTGACAGAAACACTGGACAGTTACTCAAAACTATTTAGTTCAGCAACTCCTAGGAATCAGAAATTCAAACTAATGGTGAACATTAGGCAAACACAGAATTTGATGGCAGAATATACTCAGTTTAGGTCAGCTCAGTAATCCGCTAACCCGGAGAAGCCAGGTTGGAGGCAGAGATTCAAACACGCTGAGGGGCCCTACATAACAGTTGTAATTTCTAACGAAGATCTAGAAGTCATCAATACAATTACATTAAAATTTCAGCTGTTCAGCAAGTTACAATTATATGAAAAACAAACTGGCTCACAGAATGCACTGTGAGCTATGAGGATAGCTTCTTGCTATGGTATAGCTTCCTGGGGGAAGTTAAATATGAATGTTATCGCTTTGTTGTAGTCGGTGGACTTGGTCCCTTGTGCTTGTCACCTGTGGCTATTTTGGCCATGCTGTGGCATTTGCTGGTGCCCTGTGCCCCACTGGAAGGCAAGGCAACCTCCCATTGCCCTGCCACCACACCCTGCAGGTCAGAAAAGCCCTTCCACTGAGCACCTAATCCATCCCTCCGGCATGGCCAGAGTACAGCATTCACTGCCTAAGAACAAGGTGTTCTTAAGGGATGAAACTGGCTCCTAAACCTAATTCAAGATCTGGGACCAACAACAAGTAAGAGGGACAGGCCCTGTCTTTATTGGATAGCTTGTTCATTAAACTCCATCCCTGGAGGTATCTAAGCTTAGGCATCTTGGACAAGCATATCAGCTGAAATACTTTTTTCTTTAGATCAGTTTTGCCAGCCTCTAATTTTGCTTGCAATATACAGCTTGCAGATTGAGCCATCCACACTTCATGTTCCACGATCAAATCTGAATGTATGCTTTGTCTCTCCTTATTTGTTAATTTTTAATATCCAATTTCAGACTTACACTTTCCTGTACGTTATCCACTGCATGGCTCCGCTCATCGTTCTTGTTGTAATTCTGGATTGCTTCAGTGTATGTCCTAAGGAAAGTATCCTTGATCTGTGAAGGCAAGGAAAAAAACAGCCCACATGAGCAACGGAAAGCATAACAACCAAAGAAGTTTTTGCAGGAAGCAAATGCATTTCCAAACCTAACAAGGCATCTGAACTAGCCCTTCCCACTTGTTTTTACTGTGTTTTCAGAGCTGGCAGAACTCACTCGTAACTGTCAGGAGTCACTCACGCTTGTTTTCAAGTGGGGTCTATCAGATGTAGAAAGAAAACTACCCCAGCAAACTGCTACGCTTTAAAAAAACAGAATATGACTTAACCTGTTAGAAAGATATCCTTTGATGCTTCTTCCCCAAACACTTTGTTCCAGCACTAATTCTGAAGGAGGCTGCGTGCTTCTCTCTGCTCACGGATGCCTGATGGGAGCCGGAGCTTAAGCAAACTCCTTGGTGACAGAAGTGGCATCAAAAGCAGACCTGAATCCCCTGACCAGGTGGCAGCCCTCATCCCCAGCACTGAAGATGTTTGAGTAACGAACAAGAGGTCTCTTAGCTGGAGAAGGTTGGGCACATCACTGGGAAAGGCACTTTGACTGGGTGGTAAAGGGATTGGGTAGCAGATGATCTGGGCAACCCACAAGGCTGTGGCCTGCACAAGAGACTGTCTCCCCCAAAAGGGAGCAGCAGCCTGATGCTGGCAGGTCAGGCCAGATGAAATGGCAATCCTCAGCAGATGGGCAGGTGTTTCAGGATCAAAATTAAAAACCATCCACCATTTGCAAGGGTAGACACCAGAAAAGCCTATAGCAAGGAAAATCTCATCTCAAAAGAGGAGACTAGAAAAACACTTAATACAAAGAGAAGAGACAAGAAGGGTCTGTGGGGTTGCCCTGGTTCAGCACTAATGGCATGTAGGTCCGTGGACTTAAAGCCAGAGATAGACCTGATTACAGTGGATAAAGCAGAAGTGCTACTACAAATCTAGACCATCATCCTTTTTTAAAGCTTCTTTCTGTCCCAGTTTCCTACCTCACCCTATTTCTAATCTCTCCTTGTTCTCAGGATAGAAACAAAATCCCATCCCACTCCCTCCCCCCCCCAAAAAATAAAAAGATCTACAAAACATTGAGTCTGGTCTGATGCAGAAGTGCTCTCTGCCTTTCATAAACAACATTGGCCTGGCTGAAGAAGCTGTGTTTAAGACAAGTATTTAATCTATTTTGCAGCCTTCAGCACATGGTAAAAGAGTAAAGAAGATCTTACATGATGGACACACAAAACCCGATAGCTCCAGAGTAAATTATCAGTCAGCTGAGGCCAAGAGCTTTGGCTAAATCCCTTCATTTGGAATTGCATCAGTTTTTAAGAGCCGCACATGTTATTGTTGCACGTCAGCCACATCCCAGGAGATGCGTATGGAGCCGCCGAGCTCAGCAGCTCATTCTTCACACTCCAGAGAACTCAGTGCCCGGGGAGGCACTGCCATATGCAAACTCAGCACATTTCCACCTACCTCGTGGCGAAACACAAACCCTGAAATGCCAGCCACTAGCTCAGCCAGGAACACCAGGGACAAGAACATGGCATACTGAAAAGGAAGGAGGCAAGAGAAATCAGAATGTGACAGGCTTCTGTCTCAGCACAGATACTGCTCAGTTATCACATAAAATTTAACTTTCTGCCCTGGACACCCTTTAAAGATGTTAATAAACCAAAGGTCTTTTGGAGACAATGCATAGGTTATTGCCTGAATATGTTATATGTGTTTATACAACTCACAAATGATATGTTTTGTCTAATTACTGTCTTTTCTGACATTCCTGTTCCACCATTTCTTAGAGTTCTCATATAAATTAAAACACACTCACATGCCAGAGATGGATCCAAGTCACTCAGGCTTTGATCTCGCAATAAGGAATACAAACAGACCCTCTATATTTGTATGGCACTCTGCTAAAGTAAATAAGCTTCTCCAGGTGTTTTGATTCGTGTCTATCTGTCTCACTGCTAGACTGGGATTTGCTGCCCGATTCCTGAAGTTTCTCCAATGAATGAACTGAACCACTGATTTCACTGGTGTGGAAATATTCCCACAGTAATACTAGACAGATGCCTCAAATACTTTGCCGAGCCAAGGCCCATGTTTGGCTTTAGAAGCAGCATTTGGATCCAGAGCTAAATAAACCTTGAAAGCAGCGCTTTCAGTGTGGACACTCGTAAACTATTAAAATTACATGTAAGCAGGAAAAAAGAAGCTAAAGAAAAAAAAAAAAGCAAAGCGGGACGGCAAAATTTGAAGGAGGGAAAATTACTTTTCTTCTCCATGTGCTAGATGACAGTTAATTAAAAAAGGAAACATTTTAAATCAAATTCAGTCCTAGCAGGGTTTAGTGGAAAGAGGGACATTTATTTTTACTGGAAGATTGCTGGGGAAGGGAGGACAACAGCGAAGGGAGAAGTAGAATCATTCTCTACAATTAATGCAGCTGTCAAATCACTGCCTGTATTCTATTCAGGAGAGAAAGAAAGTTTTAAAATATTTCTTATGTGTACAATGAAAATAAACCCATGTGCTTGGAATAGCACATGCCAGTGTAAGTGGCATACCTTTAAAAAAGTTACATGACTTGCAGAGCAACTAGCAGAGCCTGAATTCCTATGGATTTGGATCTTCTTTCACCTTTATCCCTTTTCTATCCGGACTGCAGTAACTCCGACAAGCCTCTACACGTGCCCTGACAGCACATGACCAGCAAGAGATAGCAGCAGTTCGAGTACATGCCAGTTGGCCACCAGCATATAACAGCTGACCGATCTGCAGCTGCTACCTCTCCCCTGCTGTGCCATCCACTGAGGAAATTAACTCTTTAAGATGTCCGTTTTTAAAATCCAGTTCAAACTGTAGAACCATCCCATTCCTTAGAAAATCAGCCCCAAAATTGTACCAGGAGATGCATTGTACTGTCAAGCCCTTTTCCACTATCTCAGTGCTTCGCAAGTGCTATTTTCACCCTTCAAATCATTATACATGTAGGATTTTGCTCCTGAATATTCCTAGAAACGCATTTTACAAATATAGGTTTGCTTAACCTGTAGTCACTTTGCATTTTAAGGTAGGCTGAAAAACTCAGAAGAGAGAAACTTATAGGCAGAGAGGTTAAACTGGATTGAGAGACAGCTGCTGCACCTCTGCTTAGTGTACCTCAAGTCCATGATGCTTTTGAGATGAGGACAAACATACCATACGGAGCTTTGTTTTCTGGGGTTGACTTGTTTCATTCTAGTGAATGTTAGGAGAAAAAGAAAGGCTGGTGTGCTTTTAGAAGGTACCAACTATTTTTGCCCCAGATTTCACATCAGGGGGTTAAAATGACCCCTTTAAAATAGACTTCAACTGAATTTCAAGTTTATGATGCTTCAGATGTTTTTAAGATTGTAAATATACCTATCTGTCTTGCAGAAACCCAGAACAATTGTAGAATTACTCACAGAGTAATTCATCATCAGCATTTCACCCTGCTCCCAACCACACATGGGCCTGTAAGCTGTGCAGTAGCAAAATTCATTCATACTCAATCAACAGCTGGGTTTGGCAAAGATTTTTTTCCCATTCTTTGTCCAAAAGACACACGTGTTGAACATTAAGATCAATAAAATCTAGCTTATGAGCATAAAAACACACATTAACATCTGGTGAAGCTTGGCAGGAGGTGGGAGGAATCCCAGTACATCAACAAAACCTCTTCCTCTCTTGCTTCAGGCACTTTGGCATGCTTACCAGTTTCAGCATCCATGGGCTGCCACGACAAGTAGCAAAGCAGCCAAAAAGACCGAAGACGATGATCGTGGTACCCGTCCCGATGAGCACGTAGGGGGCATTGGTGGAGTTCTCAGCAATGAGAGAGATGTACGTGCCAAGGGTGAGCTTGCCCCAGACGCCGACTGCGAGAAGGATAACGCCTGTGATCTGCAAAGCAAGAGCACAAAGCCGTCAGGAGCTACCAGGGAAGGCATCCAAATTCAATACACAGTGATCCTGAAGAGATTCATTGGTGCTGTTGTCTTGGCAGAAGGAAGCCTCAAGACTTTTACTAACTCCAGAGGGATGGACAGAGAAAATTAATTTCCAGCATCTGGAGATGTTACGTTAAGACTGCCACTGGAGGACAAACATCTAGGATTAATCACTGCGAAGCTGATGATTGCCAAGGGAGGATGCAGTGTTCCACCTGCAGAAACAGGCTCTCTGCTCCTACAGCACGCTGAGAGAGGTGGCCAACTCCATCACTCTCACCAAAAGCTGACAATAATCGCCTCCACCTCACACCTCCTGAGTTTTGGCACAAAGACTGCCTGAACCACAAAGACCTGTTGCTCGACGTCCCATCCTTCTTAATGCCAAAGTTTCAGGAACATGAGCATCCCTTGCAGTGCATTACTCTGGCAAGTGAGCCTTCCCCCACTCCCCAGGCTGTACAGCAAGCGAGCCCCTGGCTGTGCAGAAGCTTTCCCCCCTGACACGGGGTGGGAGGACGTCAGTGGGCCCTGGGAGTGCCCGGCCTCTCGCCTGAGATGTGCGAGCAGAGGCCACCATGCTGCAGGGCAGTCGGGGCTGCCAGCACCAGCAGGGACGTGGGGGAAGCCCATGGTGTGACGTACATTGATATCGAGCAGTGGCCACAACAGGGATGATGCCTGCACCACCTGCTGATCATCACCTGATGCTGACACGTCTGCTTCAAGACTGTACGCCCATAACTCATTCCCCCGGTGCAGCCAAAGGTGGGACACGAAGGGCCAGCCCCGAGTGCCAGCTCTGCAAACGCTTCCTGAACTCACCCAAAACTTCTTACTAGCTCCTCCAGGCCACTGCTAAGAGGCAGGAGCAGAAGAAATGTCCTGACAGTATTCTTTTGTTCACTATCCAAGATTTCTGTTGGGAACATCTTTACACTGCTGTGAAATCTTGAAATTCAACACTATTACACCAGGGCTGCCCTGCAGTTGCTTGTGCAGGGGATCCTTGTTTACAGTTATATTGCCTCTAAAAAATCCCAGCTGAGCTACGATTGTAAGATCTTTCAGCTACTTCTCATACAGGTTGATGTTAATTAATTCAGGGAAAGTCTTCTCGAAGGGAAAAGGAAAACAACTTTTTGGCTTTTTTACCTGGGCTGGCTTAAAAAGAACTATGCGGGGTGCACCTTCGTCACTGCCTTCCCACTGTGCCCCTTCCACTGTCCCGCTGCTCCACACAAGCCGGCAAAGGAGACCGTCCTCTGCTCGACCTGTGTCTGCGGCAGTAGCAGCAAGTGCTGCTCTGATGCAGCATTTCTCCCTCTCTGGAGAGGGAACTGCATTCAGCAGAGCTGCTGAATAATCAGAATCACCTAAGGAAAACACCAGGAGGGGGGAGAATACAAAATAGATGCTCTGAAGAAAGGTACAGGGGGAGGGATGCAGGGGAAGAAAAGAAACCCCAAAAAGAGAGAATAAAGAGAGGAGACCAGACAGACAAAAGCAAATTAGCATGTCCTCAGAGATGGGAGATCACTTCTCTACCAGAGAGAAAATAATCTCACCTGGCACTTTGGACACTTCCCAGCTCATCCCCTTCCTTCTCCCACACCTCCCAGTGCTGTAGGAAAGACATGTCCCCAGCTGGCTGCCACTCAGAGCACACCGGAGTGCAGCACCGCCAGGGAAACCCATCACATCCCTGTATCTCCCTAAGCGTCCCCTGCTCCCCCTGACCAGCCATGGCAGGCGTTGGCATTTCTATAACGGAGGCAATAGGAATAAATCCAGCTCCTGTCCATCTTTCAGTGGAACTGCGTGAAAAGTGCTGATTCCTTGCTCTTGTACCCCACCGACTAACAGCTGAATGCCAAAAAAAATCACCAAGTAGCTTACCTACCCATAGGCATCAAATGCCACTGATAAGTTTGGTCCCATCCACACACACCACTAGATTCACCTTTCTCCCCCTTCTCCCTAACAAAAGCTTTCTCAGAGGGTGCAGATTAATCAGCAAAGTCCGAAAGCGAGCTGTGGGGGGACTCGGAAATCCATAGAACAACTTTTGGTTTCTCGCCTCCAGTTCGACAAAGGGCTGGTTTCTGTGCCTGAGCTGCTGAAAGTTTTACCACTGTCCCCAGGGAGACGTAAAAGCAGCCTTCACTGCCAAAATGAACAAGCAGCTTCACATTTGAAAGAGAACTCAAGCCTTGTAATAAAAAGCATTTTTAGTCAGCTGTTTGAAACAATTACTAACCCTTTTTAAGAGTTTGGTTTCCTCCTGTCTCAGGGGGGCCTACCCAATTTATGGTACACGCAGACTTTGGAAAAAGGGAGCAAAGCCTCTCGGTGGCTCATTCCCCTTCTGTTTCTTAAGAGAGCTCTGATTTACATGGGTTTAAGGAAATCCCGCAGTTTGTGGTGAGGCCTAAACCCCCAGCACGCCTGGCACTGTGCAGAGGGGATGGGACACTTCCACAAAGACACGCTGCAGTTGCACCTTGAGTGGCAGCCACGCCAGCTGGAATTTCACTCATGAAGAGGGAAAAACAGAAGCCTTCCCTGCAAACCTTTTCATGACCTTTATTTGACAGAGCATGAGCAGGGGTATGACTAATGCCTACCTCTACCCAAAGGCAAACCTTGCTTCCTTATTTTCAAGATACACTTTTATCCCTATCTCTCTGCTCTATTAGGCAACCAAGGGAGCAAAATCAATGTACTGGCCTCTGGTTTGGTTTGGTTTTGTTTTTAGATTTGTTTTCTTTAAAAGCAGGAGGGACAAGAGCAGATGGAAGACCAGGATAGCGCTGGCCTGAAAACAAGGCGGCAGGAATACGCACCACTCCTGCTACTCACCATCGCTGCATGCATCTTCTCCTGCCTTACCTCTTGCCCCAACAGGCTGTGGAAATGAACCCTGTATGGTTGTACCTGATTAAGAAAGCAATTCTTTCATTTGACCTGAAACCACCAGGCCAGCCTAATACTGTGTCCAGTGTGACCTGTGGGTCAGGCCCAATAAGTGATGTGGGACCATTCACATCTGAAAGGTCTAAAAGGAAACTCAGAGCATCTCCTGCAGTGCACAGTCTCTCCTCAGTCTTCCCCCCTCCCTTCCCACTGTAATGTTTCCCTTCAGACCACGACAGACTCATAGAATGGTTCGGGTTGGAAGGCACCTTAAAGACCATCTAGTTCCAACCCCGCTGCCCTGGACAGGGACACCTCCCACTAGACCAGGCTGCTCAAAGCCCCATCCAGCCTGGCCTTGAACACTTCCAGGGATGGGGCTTCCCTGGGCAGCCTGTTCCAGTGCCTCACCACCCTCATAATGAAGAATTTCTTCCTAATATCTAATGTAAATCTACCCTCTTTCAGTTTGAAGCCATTACCTCTTGTCCTATCACTACACGCCCTTGTAAAAAGTCCCTCCCCATCTTTCCTGTAGGCCCCTTTTAGGCACTGGATGGCCACAATGAGGTCTCCCCGAAGCCTTCTCTTCTCCAGGCTGAACAACCCCAACTCTCTCAGCCTGTCCTTATAGGAGAGGTGTTCTAGATGATCATGTAGTTCAGTGGCAAAATGGAAAATGATTAGGAAATCATCAAGATAAACAGTGGCAGATAGACACATGGATATGATCAATGCATCTTCTGGAGATGTACAAAATATTTCAGATATCTCCTGGCAGGCAGAGGAGAGCGACTACAAGCCTTTCGACTTTTAGAGCCCCCCCGAGCCGAGATTCACCATCCAGAGCAGCTTTATTTATAAACAACTGCAATAGCTGGCACACACAGAACAAGAAAGCAGCAGTCCTGCTCCACCGGTGGACTTCTATAGGAAAACCTGGCCTTCATGTGGCCCCTCCAAGAATTCTTGCAGGGTTCATTTTCTTAGTACCCTGAAACTGTATGCTATAATAGAGCAGATGAATTATACATTTTTTAATCTTGCTTGGCAATAAGGAGCAACAAATGATCTCATAAGGACAAAGTCTTTATAGAGGCCACTCAGTCATATATTTGAGATGTCGAGTCATGCAGTTTTGAAAGCTCCCTGAAGCTGAAAAACACACTTTATTTACATCTAACAAGAAGGGCTAGCACAGGCCCTGGTAACAGCATGAATGGCACCAACAGTGACCTCCCTTCATGGTGGCCACACACCCTTAGCCTCTGGCATAGCCTCTCTCATGGCTATGAGAGGTGTGGGGAACACAACAGGGGATGCGGCATGGCCTGGACATGTACTGTCTAGGGGTGGAAAGTAAATAGCTAGCTGCAAAGGATTTAATTCTTCATTAAAACAAACACACACTAATAAAGCAAAACCCACCCCATACACCTCCCATGAAGCGCGAACCAATTCTTCCCTGACTGCCCACAGAGATGTTTTCCCAAACACAAGGGCACTGAAGTACAGTGTTGTATTTGTAATTTCCTCTCATTGTCCTGGCAATGGTATGACAACTACAGCCTGTGCAAAAGGGAGGGCACAACCCCACCCCACCTCCTCAGCAGACACAGAAGAAATGAACTGGCAGCTGCAGAACCTACGATGCCCCAAATGAGACATCTGGAGTGCTACTGAAAAACAAGCATTAACAAAGGCAAAAAAAAAAAAAAAAAGGTTTGTTTCTAAAAAATGACTACAGGAGAGGTTCTGCCCAAATGTAAGGAGCTGTGGGAGAACCGTCAGTAGCTGCTCTTTGGAGGGCTGGGACCCCATTGTCCCCACAGCCCCCAGGGGGCAGAAGGGCCAGAGCGGCCTCTCTGAGCCTTGGCCCCATTTTACACAACACCAGTTGCAAGAAGCGCAATGTCATGAAGGCAACTGTGGCTTTCACCACCTCCCTTAAGCATTTCTGACTTCATGGATTGTTTGGGGTTTTTTTATGGTTTCAAGCACAGGGTCTGAGTATACACAGAGGCAGCCGATCGGAAGAAGGATGCACAGAGAAGGGCTGCCTAGATAGCTCAGCTATTTTCAATATTTACCAGCCATCATATACCCTTGCCCAGTGTCTGACGGGTCTGCCTCCATGGCACAGTGCAAAGCAGGAGCCCCCTTGCAGGCAGGGGGCCGAAGGGTGTCCTGCGGGCACCCTACTGCTGTCGGGGTAGGATTAATGAAGCCCACAGGGCAACTTCCAGGGCTGGGCTGGCAGTGCCTGGGCTCCAAGCTGCATCGGGGAGCTTTGCTCACTCATCACTGTTGCTGGGACCCCCGACCTGGAGACCCTGGCCTCTTCCTAAAGCAGATGTCTGACAGCCCCTCTTCATCAGTTCCTACAGCTATAACAAGCCCCATCAATTTGGACAGGTTTCGTGTCCACGAATGGGCTTGCAAGCAGTTTCACAGAATCATAGAATTGTCCAGATTGGAAGGGACCTTTAAGATCATCAAGTCCAACCATTAACCTAACACTGCTAAAATCACCACTAAATCGTGTAGCTCAGCACCATGTCTACCTGTCTTTTAAACACCTCCAGGGATGGTGACATAGACACTTCCCCGGCCACCCTGTTCCAGTGCTTGGCAACACTTTCGGTGAAGAAATTTTTCCTAATATCCAATCTAAACCTCCCCTGGTGCAACTTGAGGCCATTTCCTCTTGTCCTATCACTTGTTACCTGGGAGAAGAGACTGACTCCAACCTCACTACAACGTCCTTTCGTCCTTTCAGGCAGTTGTAGGGAGCGATAAGGTCTCCCCTCAGCCTCCTTTTCTCCAGGCTAGACAATCCGAGCTCCCTCAGACGTTTCTCATAAAACTTGTGCTCGAGACCCTTCAGCACCTTCGTTGCCCTTCTCTGGACACACTCCAGCACCTCAGCGTCTTTCTTGTAGTGAGAGGCCCAAAACTGGACACAGTACTTGAGGTGGGCCCTCACCAGTGCCGAGTACAGGGGGACGATCACTTCCCTACTCCTGCTGGCCACACTGTTCCTGATACAGGCCAGGATGCTGTTGGCCGTCTTGGCCACCTGGGCACGCTGCTGGCTCATATTCAGCCAGCTGTCCGTTGCTGCCCAGCAGCTTTCCAGCCACTGTTTGTGCTGTTTTTTGTCAGCTCTTTGTAATGCTTGCAAACTGTCCTGCCTCTCACATGATTTTGATGGACGCTCCCTTTCTGCCTGTGTTTCCAGGCCAAAGCGCTTCATTTCCCCTCCTGAGGCACAGCGCTTTCCTTCCCGGTCGGTGTCGGGAGAGGCCCGGGCCTTGCAGTCAACCTAGCAAGGAAATGTCCCAGCCCATGAAAGCCTCCTGCCCTGCCCGAAGCACTCCCCATCCCCAACACCATGCCCAGCACCTCCTGCAAGCAGCTGACACCACAGTGGTTCTTGTTTTGCTTTGGTGACTGTGCCACACCAGCCTTGCTGTAACGCTGCTCCAGTGCAAGGGCAGCCCTTCTCGACATGGGGGCCGCAAGAACTTCTGGTTCCGTCTCAACATGAGGAAAAACTTCTTTACTTTGAGGGTGGCAGAGCACTGGAACAGGCTGCCCAGAGAGGTGGTGGAGTCTCCATCTCTGGAGACATTCCAAACCTGCCTGGACGCGTTCCTGTGCAACCTGCTGTAGGTGACCCTGCTCTGGCAGGGGGGCTGGACTAGATGATCTCCAAAGGTCACTTCCAAACCCTACCATTCTGTGATCCTGTGCTCTTTCTCGAGCCTTCAACATTATTAGAAAGCTATTTCATCAAACGTAGATCATGTCTTCCTTACAAAAATTCACTGCAGTGGAAGCCCCTAGACTCGCATTTCCTCAGCCAGGAAACCTGAGAAGGAGCATTCAATAGAACATTATTAAGCCTGCCCTTCATTTAGGTCAAACATTTTAAAGGTTAAAAAAATCCCCAACGCAGGAGATATACAAGTAGGGCAAAGACTGTAAAGACTACACACAAGTACAAATTGCATTGTTTAGCACTAGAAGGTCTCACATTTCATTGCGTCTGAACTCAGGCTCGGCAAACACACCCCAGAAACTCTCGACCGATGAGATGGCAGGAAATGAAGGAGGCAGGCCACCGGGTCACTTTCTAAGAAAAACTCCACTGAAATCAAGATGTTCCAATGGAGTGTTTTAATCTAGATGAATCGGTGTGTTCTGGCTTAAAAAAAATCTGGGAAAAAAAATCCAGCCAGCTCTATCCCTTGCTTTGGCCATGTGTATCATGCCCAGACTTCACCTGGCCTCCCAAGCACTGTTATGCTCCCCTGCACCTTTGCAGCTAACATCTCTGTGTATCTCACATTTACTCTGTGGATCACACATTTACTCTCACATCTGAATCAACTGGGAATTGTCAGTAGGACAGCAAGACTGTG
This sequence comes from Chroicocephalus ridibundus, assembly GCF_963924245.1. Lineage (NCBI taxonomy): Eukaryota > Metazoa > Chordata > Aves > Charadriiformes > Laridae > Chroicocephalus > Chroicocephalus ridibundus. The sequence continues at coordinate 95,560,011 of NC_086284.1, read as the reverse complement.
TATGGACCACTAAAGCATCTCTCCTTGCCTTGTCCTGCCTCTCCTCAAGCATGGTATCACAGACACATCCCATCAGTCACTGATTTCAGCCAAAGGCAGGCTTTCTAGCTCTTTTGCCTTCCTTCAGCATTAGTACAGATGTTCCCAATGTTTGTTTCCAATGTTATCTGCAGTATTGACCCCTGTTCTGGAACTGATCAGATGTGGTGAAAAAGTTAACATGCTACAGGCAGGCAGAAAAATGACTGAACTGAATATTAGGTCTAACTTCACTTGTCCAATAAACCATCTATCTGCTTTTAAGAGACACACGGGCAAAGATATGGCCAACAGCATTAATACAAGGGTATGTGCTGCAGCTTTATAGGAGGCAGGGAGAGTGATATTCTGATAACGCTGGGCATTGCTGAAATCACAACTAATGCTAAACACACGCAGTTTCTCAATAAAGAGCAACAGAAAAACGTCTAAGAATTACTTCTTGTAATGGTGCAGGACAAAGATTAAACTATCAACCCCCTTCTTCTGGTACTTAGTTACATGAAATATGTAAATAAGAGGATTCAGGGAATAAGTTTTGAAAGTGCACTATCTTTAATTCAGTCCGAATTAGGCAGGAAAACACTATGTACTCCTTTAAACTGCATGCAGGCTACATCCTAATTGAGTCTGTTGTCTTCATGCCCCAAATCTCACAGAGTGTTGGTGGCATGATATAAAAGGAGCTGCTGCTTTAAACTGAGATAGGAGATCTGAAAGCTACTACATCTCGCAACCACAGACATTCAAGGGGCCCAAATGCAGAGGAACTAATTTATACGCAGGGCTTCCATATGGAACATTTAAAGTTTATCATTTACAGAGGTGAAGATAAATGTGCATCAGTAATTGCTAGTTTATTTGTCTACATAATTCATGTCCTCCTGTTCATTACAGATGTCAGCTATTTTGATTCCTGAGCTCTGGCAAAATAAAACTTGGAACCCGATCCTGATTGATATGGAGCACACAACAATCTGTACTGCTTCCAAAAGCAGTGGGAAGAGCTCAGCATTTCCCTGGTCCGGTTCTTTATCCACAGAACTGAGATGCAGGAAGGCAGCTTCATTAATCAGGATCTCATCGCAGTTATCATTTTCATATTTGCAACCTTGCGAAATGAATGTAAAATGTGTGTGTGGAATAATTACTAAATTGGCCAAGAATACAAAAGTACAGCATTGTTCACACATTAAGGAAAGTCATAAAATCGAGAGGCGTCTGAGGTAGAATACAGCCGCAGCTGGCACGCAAAGAATGCAACATCTGCGATTCCCTGTACAAGGTTGTTTGTGAAACTACACGAGGGATGGAATGGAACACAATTATTCTGTGGCCTTCCCTTGTGACGAATAGCAGATATGGGAACGAGATGGTACTATGGAACAGATAAGCTGCCTATTTGCTACCCGAGCCAACATTTCGCCAAATTTTGATGAAATGCTGTCCTTTGTGCAAACTTTGCTCATTACAATGTACCAAAACACACCTCCATCCCGGAGGCTACCCACCCCCAAGGTGCAACCACTCCTCCTTGAGTACACCAATCATAATAAAAGTATTTATGACTAAAGTCACTCAAACTCCACTTTGAAGACAAAAAAATAGTATAAAAATAGACCGAGAGAGGGAGGATATCAGGGAAGACACCATGGCGAACAAGTCCGGAGAACTCTATCACTGACTTCTGGGACCAGTTGACGGGCTGAGCCTTTCTTCCCCCCCATAGGGATGCCTGTGGGTAAGACTTAGATTATACCAAGTGTTTCCTCAGGGAACTTAGAAATCTCTCTAGAGAATCTCTCTCCTACATTTATAGCCAGGCTGTATTGTTTATAACTTTGTCGCGTGTTTTGTATATTTAACAATATCTTTATTTGCACGTACTTTGCAGACAGTGTATTTATCACCGGCAATCCTAAGAACCTATATATCTATTGTTTAAATAAACCGCACTGTTTAAGTAGCTAGTCGTTTCGGTTTCTCACTGAACGCGACCAAAGACTCGAGAGTGGCCGTGCTAGTTCATAAGCACGACTAGACTGAAGGTGCAGTCCGTCATTAGTGTATCCAAATCGTAATAGTTTAACACATATTAAACGCGATTGGACTGATAGTGCTGAATTGGGCACCACTCAGAATTTAAACCTAGCTGCACCTGGCCTCCCACCTCAGTGAGGAGCGTTAGAATGCAAGGGGGTTTATCTTCTGCCAAAACTGCTTTGCCCCCTTTCACGCAACAGGGTGCAACTTAAAAAGAGATCCAAAGCGGCAGCAACGAGTCAGATGCAAGCAAAATACCCGTGTTGCTGATATTTTCAGCTCCTCCTTTTCCAAACACTACCCTCCCTGCATTCTGGTAGAGGTGCTCTGTCCCTGCACAGCTCTACTCAAATCTCCTCAAACAGGCTAGAGAAAGTCTGTACGTAAAATGGATGAAGCCAGGGGAAAGCAGACAAGGACTAATGCAATCCATCTTGGCTGAAGCTGAAAGGTCTAGCGATAGGTTCAGCAGGCCGTGAGGAAATGAGGGAGGCACACAGCTAATTAGATCTACCAGGCTTTTCCCCAAAGGAGGGAAACTTTTTCACGAAGAAAACGGTCGACCTTGACAGCATCCAGAACAAATCCTGCATTAAAAGCATGTCCAGAGAGGCTTAAAAATAACTGGCCTACCTCTGAAAATTTTATAACGTTCCCAAAATAGGCAAGGGATCACATTCAAAATGTTCTTGCTTTACAGCCTGCCAAGCAACGGAAGTGGCTGGCTTTGAATCTTCTCCTGCCTCAGCCTCTGGGCTCTCATCAAGCAGGCGACTAAACCAAACATAAATCTTCCTTTGAGCTTCAATGTCAGCTCTTCACTGGCAGGAGCAAAGCAGTAAGAAAAGATATCATGCAACACAGAGATGCATGTAAGCCAGCAATACAGCTGAATTCTCTATTCTTACATCTATCTGGTAATCTGGACTACACCTACAAAACTAACTTGGGTTACCGTTTACGCAGGATCGACCTCTGCTGGAGCTAATAAGAAACAAAGATGTCATGAGATGCATCTTTGGAAGAAGGCAACTCTTTCATGTCCTTACCTCCCCTTTGGAAAAAGTGAAAAATGATGCCCATTGAGAGAAAAAAGCCAAACACCAAACCACTACCAAAGGTGTAGTCACCAGTGGTGCCGCCTAGTATTTCCAGTAAAAATGAAGACGCTTTAAAAAAAAAAACAAAACAAAAAAAAGAAATTCTGATAATAGACAGAAACAAATGTTTCTGGTAACACTTCCTTGTCTGTTTTTAAAATCCCCTATAATTATCCTCTACCCAGTGAAGACTCGACTCAAGAAAAAGTTGCAGGCCAATTAATAACCATTTCCAGACCATTTGCAAACTGGGAGACTATCTGTAAAGGTCACTATGTTAGGAGAAAACACCTGCAATGGCCGTTCTGGTACATAACTAGCATCTTCAAGTCCCTGACTTCACCATTTCTTAATATAACTCCCAGTATCTGACATGACAATTTTTTTTGTCTCCCTGCTCTTCTAACTCAGGCCCATCCTGCCTCTTCCTCTCCTTTCCTGCCAGAGTTTCTCATCTAAATAATCCCTTCCTAAAAAAAACACATCCAAAAGGATTTAAAGAAATGCCGCAAGATTAATTTGTTAGGTTACATTCCTCTCTGCCATCCACTGCCTGTCTCACCCCAGCCGGCTGCAACTCTTTGGGCTCAGGGCTGTCTGTTCCGGTCGCATGCGCAGGATGTCCAGCGTAAGGGGTCTTGCTTCGTCCCTTCGCCCCAGCAATCTATTTGAGTTATGATCCCTGCTGCTCAGCATCCATCTAGTACTAGCTGCTGTCATAAGATTGATTATCCACCACAGCTCTTGCTGTTTCCATCCCAAACTGCGATTCCTACGTATTAAAACCACTGGCCCGTGCCTTCCCTGCAGAAACCATCATCAGGGATAGCAGCACGTGCAAACTTTGGCAACGGGGACGCTGCCTCTGCTCTCACATCGCCACTAGGTCAGAGCTGAGTATCTAGTGCACCCCGGTCAGGGGACAGCCACCAGACTGGCCCTGAGATACAGTGAAGAAGATTTTGATTAGACACACTGGTATCAAGCTTAACAACCTGTTCTTGCACTTAAGGTTCTTGTTATTAAGGTTCAGTGCTTTTCCTTGCTGGGACACTATTACAAGTACATGAATAGTTGTTCTGAGTGAGCTGCCACCAGATTAATGTCCTCAGAGGTCAAACTGTAGTGCTGGTAAAAAAAAATATGAAAAGAAAATAAAATACTGACTCTCAGATAGATGCCAAAGTGAATACTAAGTTATCATGGAGGTGATCTGGCTACTCATCACTGATTCCGCAGACAACAGAGTGCGTACTTATCCCTAACTTTAACTGTACCTCTATCAACTGCAAAGAAGTAGAGTTAAATGACCTCTGATAGGAAATGCACATTGCACATACAACCCAGCTGTTTCCCAGCACCCCCACCCATCCATACACTAACCATACACCAAGGTTTAATAACACTTCCCGTGCAGGCTGGGGCAGAAATGACATCCAAGGCTGTGTCACTTGTTCTGTAGGGAAAACAGGTTAAAAATCACAGAGAGGTGATTGCTACCTTCTCTTTGCAACTAGGACAAGAGGCCAATGCCTGTTTAACAAACAGCAGGGAAGAAAACAGGGTCATTTTGTTTGCTGCAGGATGAAGAATTGGATATGGCCCAAGAAGTCCTAAAAGCACCAACAAAGAGTGCAGTGTTGGGGGACACACGACACAAGAGCTTGAAAACACCCTTGCAGCATGTCTCAAGATTAATCTTTTCTTGCTAATACAGCAGTGAATACCTATTCTTAGAGAATTTTCCTATAAGGAAATAATTATATGCCACTTGTAGGAAGATTCAGGAAGAATAATGAGATTTGGGACCTGATCTCCATACTAAGGCCTTAATGAATGTTTATAATAAACAGTCATATTCTCATGGTGAAGACTCAGCTTTATTACACCTTGCACTTACGGGAAAATATTTGGGTATCTTAGTAAAATTAAGTTCTTCATCATGAGGCTTATGCTTATTTTTATGTAAGACACTTCATTAAATGAGAGAGAATATTCTGTTTTACAGCTTAGTCACCAGTGGCTCTATTAATTGATGTATCTTTTAAGTCGGCCGCAGACAAAAACGTGGTCATCTCTGAATGAAAATAAAATGCAAAAATACATTTCTGCTGGGAATTTTCAGACCTAATTTCTTGAAACGTAGCTTTAAATATGCATGACTGAAGGTCTAAGCAAAAAGAACTTACAGTTTGGAGACATCAAAAGCGGCATCCCACTCTGCAAGCTAAAGTGCGTAATTAGAGAAAGGAGGTGCCTTCAGCACCCATCGTTTGTTTGTGGAGCACGGCTTAGAGCCCTGCGGCCATTTGCGCTTCCCGAATACTGATTCATCGCGTGTGCTATGGCTCCCAGGCACGCCAATTGTGGTCACTTGTGAAGTTGCACGGTGGTCCATGGCCACCAGAACAAAAACCAGGCTGGTGGAGGTCAAGCCTGCTTTGGACTGAGCTTGAGGGGCCACAGGCTGTTTGCAGAGAGCGGATGGATGGCTTTAGCTTCAAGCTGCATGGCAGCCAGAGCCTCTGCAGAGCTGCAGCCTGATCAGGCAGGACACGCACCCCGGGTGGTGGCTACCTGCAGGTCACCTGTTTGTCCCAGCCTTGATGGAAGCGGGACCAGCCCTCACTCACACATCCTCTGTTGAGCTGTGGTCAGAGATGGCAGGCAGCCATAGCCTCTCTTGTCACCAGTTGGGCTCAGAGCTCAGTTTTCAAGGGCCGGCAGCTGGGCAAAGGCTCAGGTGCAAAGCCAGGACCAAGAATGCTGATCGAGCTTGACATTGCACCGATGGGTGTTTCTCATTCCCTGTCTCCACCCCCTTCCAAGAGGTACATGATAACAGTGGAGGCCAACCACAGAGACCTGATGCAGCAGTGAGGCAGCACCTTTGCACCGTGCATCTGGGCAACACACCTCCAGGACGCTCTGCAAATGCTGCACCTGCACTGCTGAAACCTCATCTGCAGATAAGCTGCTCTTTCCTCGATTTTTCTTCTGAATATCCCTCTTCCTCTGAAGAGGGCCTAGTCTGGCTGGTATTTGGCTAGAGATCTACTCTTGCTACCAAAGTCTCTATATGGCATATCCATGAATGTCATCCCAACTCACAGTGTTCAAGCAGTGTTCACCACACTCTTAACTGAATTTTAGCACAGCAAAAGGCTAACGGACAGGAAAGCAGAGACAGCTTTCCTGTAGATGACAAAAGGAAAAGCAAACCTTCCGGCACTCAGATTAAACCTAATTAAACCAGTCTTAATGGTTCAGGCAGCCTTTGGGATGGGAGGAGTTGATGAGAGGCAATGACGTCACCTTGTAGATTTGACAGCAGGCAGAGTACGCACAGCGGAATCCAGCCCCAGCATCTTAGGTATGGATGAACACAGAAAGGAGAGCCTGAGTTAGCGTCTGTTTCATCAGAGAAGACTTTTGTTTACATATTCTGCTCTCAAAGATGACAGTGCCCACCTCTCTCTCTAGTCCTCTTGGGCAGTGTGGTGACTGGTGGACAAGAACACTGCCACAGAGCTTGAGGTGACTCTTGAGCTGTCAGGACTGACGTCCAGTGAACTACCATTCTTGACTACAGGAGGACTCTCTTCCACAGGAGCCACATCACAGGAGAGTTGTGCCCTCTTCAAGCTCTGCCTTTCTGCTATTCATTGACAGGCTTCAAGAGATGGAGCAATTTCCCGTGGTGGCCTCTCAGCCTCAGCATTGCATTTCCAAGCTCTCCCTTCTGGTCTCAGATGAAGAACCTGCCCCTTTGAAGATTTCAATAGTCAGACAAAGAAGCCTGTGACAGCCTGTCCTTTAAACGAGTCAATCATTTTGTCCACCAATGACCTCAGAGCTGCCAGCACAGCTCTCCTCCGACACCAGCCTGGAGACTGGGGGGCAGCATGGCCTGCAGCCTGGCTCTGCTGCAACACTGCTCCCGGCACTGGGATGAGCACTGGTGGTGCAGCACCACAAGTCAACAGCTTGCCAAGGTGGATACTGATCAACCCATACCCTTTCAGAGGATTTAAACCTCCACATTTGCTTGGCTAAACAAACCAGCAAGTCCTCCTCAAAGTTACGAGTCTCCTTTCACGTCTGGAATTTGTGGCCACCATGTGACCTTTTTTTTCTGTTTATTTGCTTGTTTAACAAATACTTAGGGCAGGCTAGGCTTACTTTCTTCCAGATGTCCCTCTCTTTTAGAGATGTCCTTCCTTCCTCACCAAACTTCCGTGCTTTTTAAAAATGCGGTGCTGAAAATTGCCAATCTACAACAAGTATAACTTTAAACACGTGCATGCTCAGTTCAGTATCAATGAGAAAGCACACTCCTGACCAAAGAAATAGTGATTGTTTTGAAGGTCTAGCACTGTATACAGCAGAACAGAAGGAACTAACTGATCATTAGCAAACTGATATAGCCACAGAATATTCACCTGTGGGACCTGAAAGTTTTTGGAAGCTTAAATGCAGCAGCTGTCCCCCATATTCACATTTGCAAATAATCCCTGCAACAGCAATACACAAAGATGACAGAAATGCGGTTTACACAGCATAATACAGTTTGATCTCAAACTTTAAAACGGTTCTCCAATTTTGCTGAGATATAAGACTTCAAAAGATAAAAAATGCAAGATAATCAAGACTTGTTTCGAAACAGGAATACTCCCTATTTAAATCCTTTAATGTTTCTTAAATGCTCTTGTTCATTGCTTGTCTCCTAATAGATCCATGCAAAATCTAAACTTCTATAATCCCTATGTGAAGAAAATGAAGGAAGAAAATGAAACACCATGAAAAATGGCCTCTAGTGCTTTCCGTGGCCATCAGACTAGCACTACGTTCAAAGCCCATGCTGTCACAAGAATGATCTAGACTTCAGTGGAAAGATTCCCTTGTACCTCAGGACTGACCAGGATAAGGAAAACTTTGAGGGAGTCTCCGATGAAGGAATTTTGGTAGTTTCAGTCTTCAGACATGCAGCAACAAACTACAGCACCTTACTACACCATCTTAAAGCCCAGCAAATCATAAAAACTTCTTCATCTCCCAACAGGAATAGAACAAAAACCAGAACATGCAGAGAGCATACAGCGACCGTGTGGTACAGTTCATCCAGCTCTAGAGAGGAAGAAAACATAATATGTGCATCCTGAGTCAAATGTACAGGAAAAAACCTACTGGTTTGCCCGAGCACACACACTGGATAACAGCAAACACCATAAAAGTTGTCAGAATAGATAGAGTCAGCAAAGATGCTCAAAAACAACTCTGAAGGGGAGTTGCTGCAACACAGTTTCAGAGGGGAAGCTCCTCCAGGGAATTATTGCACCCATCCAACACACGCGCACAGTCAGCACGTGGAAAAAGGATTCTCCATTGCACCATCACCGGCAATGTGATTACACCAGAGGGCAAATGTAGGAACCAGGCCTGTTGGGCACACAAAAACTCTTGGGCAGGTGCAGAGCAGTGTCAGTCCAATTCCATTCTTAACTAGGCACTAGCCTGCCACTGTCCATATGGCTATTATATTTCTGTAATTATGACTTTGCTGATCTTACACAGCTTCCTTCTGAATATAATGAGAGGCAGTAATGACACCCACAGCAGCATGAGACCCAGAGTGACTTCTCACTTTGCTGGCTGTGGGAACTGGACGAAAAGCAGACCAATCAGTCTGTTTATCCGCTGGTCTTACAAAGTTAAGATTTAGCAGTAAGAAAACTTGAAAAGAATTAAAAAGTGATTTACAAGCTCATTAGTCACCGTACACACAACAGCAGTGGTGTGGAACTCTCTCAGAACCACTTTGTATTCAAGCAACTACGCTCCTAATAACCTTCAGAAATACCAGAATATGGCATTGAAATGTGCCATAATAGATACGCAATGAAATTCAATAGTACCAAATTCCAGGCCATGCTGCCAGAAGTTTCAAGCTCCTAAATTTGCAAATAACAGTGCAAGAAATGAGTTTCTGAACACCGGCTGATCACGGCATTTATGAGGAACCACTCATGGCACACACATAGAGAGAAAGGCACGTGCAAACCCAGGGTGCGTTTCCAAAGGCAAGGTATTTATTTCCAGGAGAGGCTGCGCACGGGCTGCCACAGCACATGGCACTGGCAAGCCCCATCCGCAATGCTGCAATGCAATCCGCAATGGGCATAAATCCCATTATCCCCATTCAAGAAAGGTGAGGTGATACTGCAACAGGTACACAGAAAGACTGCCAGGATGAGGAGGCAATGGAGAGTCTCTCTCACAGGAGGCGTGACGCGTGGCTTTCAAAGCCTCCCATGAAGTGGGATAAAGAGGGGTAAGGGGATATCAACCTGCCTGTAAGGGGATTACACTCCAAGGACAAGAGAGAGCTATTTAAGCCAAAGGACAACTGCGCTGGGAACAAAGCAGGCGCACGTGTGCCACCATGCATGTAGGGTGGAAATGAGAGTAAGGAGGTTAGGAGCGGCCTCCTCCTCTCGGAAGAGCTGGGTGGGAGGGAAGGGGGTGAAGCTGGCAACACGACCGCTGCCTGCCCAAGGTGGGCAGCTTCCACCCCTTCACTGGGCAGCATCACAAGTAGAGAGAGCAGGAGGGCTCTGCTAAAACCCCGACCTGGCTGGAGCCCGTGCAGAGGAAGCGGGGGTTGGGGGGGCTCGTAGCCTTCACCCCGTGCAGTGCCAGGCCACCTCTGCCAAGGAGGTTGTCAGCTGCAGCATTCATTTCAGTTCAATTCATGTGAAAATTAGCTCAGGAGCGCGTGTAATGATCTGATAAGGGCTTCGTTTAAAGTTTAAAAAGGATTTTGTTATTGCAACTAAACCCCTAATGTACTGATCCCATTTTATGGAAAATCACCAGTTATTTACATTCTCCTAATCATACTCAGAATGAGCTGAGAGCTGCCATCCTGACTGCTTTTTTTCCTAGAAAGAACACATTTCGTTCATAATTGAAACTTCTGGTTCTTTCCTTTTCCCCTTTCGCTTGAGCCATGTTTTCCTCTCCAGCTCTTCCAGGCACTGCACTGCACTGCAGTGAATGTCTCCCGTGGATGCAGGTCTGCTTTCGGCAGGCGGTGTACCTATGGTGGATCCCCACTCTATTGCCGTACAGCTCACATGGGCCATCCTGAGAAAGCAACTGTTCTCGTTTCAGCGTACACAAGTCGGTCCTTCAAAACCAATGATGTTCTCTATAACCATCTGCATTCACTCTCACCCACGCCTCGGCTACTGCCCCTCCTCCCAAACACAGGCGGCAATGCAGTCAAAGAAGCGAAAAAGGTAAAAAAAGGCTAAGGAGAGCAAAAGTATGGTTTGTTCCACTCTAAAACAACCCTTTTTGTCCCAGTCAAGGTCCAGCACCCTGGCTCTGCATCTCCGCAATGGTTTTTCATACTGCTCTGTTCTTCATTTGCATGCAGCTCTGTTTTTCATGTGCCGCACCTTCCCATTAAAGAAGTCAAAAAGTCTAAGCCAAAGACAAAGCCAGAAGTCACTTTTGATACTCCAATGTTTTTTTAGAGAGAGAAAGAAAATATCTGCCCTGAATCCCAACAGGAAGGCATTCCCATGGACTGTGGTGTGCAGATTCTGTGTGCGCTCTCCTGCACTGCAGGGAGATGGATTTAATAACCACAGTTGTTCTATCAAGTCCTACCTTCCTGACAACTAAAAGAAGGACAAAGGCCAATTAAATTCAAGCTTGTCAGTTCCTCCAGAGTCCACACAGTAAACAGACACCATGTGCAGCCAGTTCCTAACTTCTAAAAATTTTTGTGAAAAGTGTAATCGTGCCTTTTTAGAATGCAGAGTCCTTAAAATTAGCACGTAAATCAGACACACGCACCCCTGAAACAATTATGTGGATGTCAGCGGCCTTCTGGGCAAGACCAGCTGCTAGCTAGAGTGACCATTGACTCCCTTCTTTGCAGGTTTATCTGGGATAAAATGTCTTTATCTGCAAGCAAGTCCAATATTCAAGGAGGCGATGTTCATCTGTGCGTGTGAAGCGATGCGATCAGAATACCCTTATCCTCAGTGGAAAAAAGATGACCGCTCCTCAAGCAGGACTGGTAGAAAGGGGCAAGTGACAAGAAGACAGCTTTGAAAGACTGCAGAAGAGAAGCTGCAATTCCCTAGCAGTACGCCATCTTATTAATAGAAAAATCTTTGCAAGGATCAAAATTCAAAATGATCACCCCCCACAGCTGACACACCCTAGTTTGGAAATATTATTTCAAAATAGTTTATGACCTGTAATCATTCACCAAAAGTCCCTGGATTACATTAAAAGAAAAAACTGAACTGTGTTTTTATTTCCATACATATACACACACTGTTGCTTAAATAGTTTAGATGTGGAAGTGCCTGTGTTTGTGGGTATTGCACATCTGTATGGGTCTGAAAATAAAGGCACAGCCCTCATGTGTAAGTTGTTTTTTGCTACACATTAGAATTGCTTCATGAAAATACTGACACTTTTGAGTGTGCATATGACTATGCGTGTTCTCATGTCAAAAAAATGGGGTTTTTACATAACATTGTGCTCAAAATGCTAAATTCCAGCTGAAAAAAAAACAAAAGAAGTCAGCCAGAGCAGGAGCAAAACCTTAAAAATTTCAACCCAGATGTCTGAAGTTGTGTTATTTAAAAAAAAAAAAAGGGCAGTAGAAAAGATCAGATAATCATAATACCAGGTGACACTACCAGATGGCTGATAACGCACATGTAACTGTACTGCTTGTACTTTAATGCTCTTTTGAGACACAAACTGACCTGCAACTCTGTTCTCCATCAGGACAGTCAGGCCACCAGAAAAGCTTTTTAACCACAGGTCTCCCACCACTTAAACTCAGCTTACATTATGGTGTGGATCCAGAAGCTGTGGGACACACGCAGGATTCCCTCATCCCACCCTGAAGCTTTGCCACAGCTCCTTTGGGAGCACAGGGACCAATGTGCTCTCAGTATTCATAGCTGAGCTGCTGGGAGCCCCTTCAGAAGAGCCCCAGGAGGCCAGGGCTGCTGCCTTCACCTGCAGACCACTCATCCCCGCTGCCGTACCTCCATCTGGCCTGTAAAAAGGTCTTTGTCAAAACCAGCGAAATACGTAAAAACTTCCGAGCAGGAATGCTCCTGCTATTTGAGATACAGTGAAAGATCTGCAGGAGGTGGCTCACTTGCTCCTCACTCCTCCAAGTTTTCTTTTCTTGAAACAACTACAGTGATGTCCTAAATGGCAGGTGTACCAAATTGTATCGCATTTTGCATATCTTATTGCTATGGAAGGTGATTCATTTTTAAATACTTTAAGACTTCTTTATTCCTATTCATCTCATCAGCTCTAATCGGGTTTTGATATACCATTAACATGCTTACTAACCAAATCCGCAATCAGAGCAAATAAATGAAGTAGGTGGACTGTTGAAATTAAAGGAAAGAGGAGGATTTTATCACGAGCCGTAGCTCTGGCACACACACGCTTCCAGACTCTTAACTTGCCAAGCCTTGAAGAGTCGCTCAGAGCAGGCACTGGGAAGGCAGAGGTGAGCAGCCGTCCCGCTGGCTCTCGGTGCCGCTCTTCAGTTCCCCAGACACGAGATAAATTCCCGCCCAGTAAGAGAAAGAGGTTCTGCGTGGCAGCTCTCCTCAGTTTCCTTTAAAGCGCCTGTAACTAAGACAACTGGCGAAAGCCCTTCCATGCATTCAGCGCTAGGGTACTTTCAGCTTCACTGGAAATAGGGCTAATAAAAAAAGCCCATGTTTACATACAACAGAAAAGAAATATGTTGAGAAAGCAATTTCATTTTCGAGCTTGAATGGAAGTGCTGCAATTAATGGAAAGTAAAAAGCTAAATATAAAAAGTAGGCATTAAAAAACCTGTTATATGTTTTAGAACAGCAATTAAAGGAAATGATTCAGTGTAGAGCGCCCGTTGAAAAGATTAAGGAAAGCCGTCGCATCTTTCTCAAGAAGAATTACATTTTGAAGGGAGGTTTCAGGCTAGTATAATGATAGTTTATTTACAGATATTCAATATTTATCTTACTAACATTCATATTAGCAGCAAGGCAAGCTAATGTGAGCATCATTATACACATCATTCTGTTTTATTTCATTTGACTGGTTGTTGTAAAATTCATGTTTGCGCTGTTGCCAGTCAGTCTTGTTCAAACCTCATCTGTGATCTTAAAAGCTCCATTTTGGGGAGCCACCTACTAACAAGAGAAAATAGAAGGCATTAAAAGGCTGAGCATGAGCCATACAAATTCCTGGTTGATTACTCTCTTACATGCATTTACCAAGCTTTCCTATTTTACTTCACCAGCTCTTACTACACACTGCCAGCAGCTGCCACTAAGATCGTGCTGTCACTGGCTCCAGGCAGGGATGTAGCTCACAAATTTGCCGTCCTATCTGGCTGTAGCTGACGCTCGCTTTTAACCCAGGATGACGCACCGGCGAAATGGTGGCTTACCAAATGGGCAACATTAAGCTTAAGGTATCGGAGCCTGGCAGCCCAGGAATGAAATAGCAGCAGTATCGGCAAAGAAGGCAACAGCAAATAAAGTTGCTACACTCACCCACATACAATGAGAAAATAAATAAATAAACACCACAACACAAAGCACCATGGGAAAAGACCAGACACACCTTTTCCATTTCATGTTGCCAACCACATTATTACCATACATTACAGTGCTTTCACTTCCAAACTCCAGGCATATGCAAAAGGAGCACATCCTCCTACTTAATTAACATATAAAAATAAAAAGACCTGCATTTTAATATGCATTACATTAAAAGGTGGACCTTGTGGCTTCCAAGTATGCCAAGCTGTTGGGGAGTTCTCCTGCCTGAACATTGCTGACAACAAAGCTAGGGAATCATGCACTTTTCTTGGATTCATGGGGAGAAAATGCACAAGAAAGGCAGCTGCCAGCTGTGACAGCCCTGACAAACAGCTCCAGTATGTTCTGCTTCTTCAAAAACATATTATTCCCATCTAAGTGTTACCAACAGGGAGTGCTCCAAGATCAATCTCTGGAGAAGAAGACACAGACCAACAAGTAATAGGAACTTCTCTGAGAGAGTCTATGTCATCGTTGGCTTCCTCAACCTGTAAGTCTCTCTTGGACTTCAACACTCTGCCTACAGGTGTAGGAGATTAGTGTAACAAAACTCAGTGTAAGACTTCATGGTAGCAGAAGGTGATTTTATTTTATGAAACTCCAAAGCTGATTTTACTTACTGACACTCTCACGTTCAAATACTCATAAGCACCAAGATGCATATGTCCACCGATCTAGTGTGACCAGGATCACCTGTTTTCTTTATCTGGGTATCTTACGGCCCCAGTCTTGTTCTTCGTCTTATCCTGTCTTCAGGTCAGGTTTTTCTTCCACTTCTTGTCTTTTGGTTCCTTGATTGAACTCATAGAGAGGGTGCTCCGTAGCAAAACATGCTGTTCCTTTAACCCTTGTTCTGCTGTTTCTTATGGATTTTTCACACGCAGACATTTCCATTCATACTTCACTTAACTTGATCTTGTTACGTTGGTTACAAATTTCTATGCTCCAAAGACTTGTTGCATTTGCAGTGTATTTTGCTGCACTGCAGCTGCAGATATGCCTTCATTATCAGTAGAAAGCATCCCAAAACATGCCACATCAAGAAACATGAAAATCTAGAATTAACAAGAATGAACCTTTTTTGTTTGCGTAAAAACAGACAGACTTTCAAGAAGATATTTCAGATACACTGTGAATTAAGCACAGAAGGGATGAAACTCGCTGACCTGTAGGTTACTCAAACACTATTCATGACATGAATGAAATACCAAATTAATGCCTTGTCAACTAAAAATAAAGTACCATTCCCTAATATAGCAAGAAAGAAAAACAATCATCTGACTTACAGAGTTCTTTGCACAATGCAAATCACTTACATATAACTCCTTCTACCCTTACATCATCCCAATAGACCAGGCAATAAGATTTGATTCTCAGGCCACCAAGTTCCTAGACTGACTCCAGGTTCCAGTTTCCCAGTTTAGATCTTACTAGAAAAATTACAGGAGAAACAAACAGCCATTTCTACGCCCTAGACATTGGAAAGGGATTTGATGCATCTGTTCCCAGAGCGGTGTGATATTGTTTAATAGCCAGCACAGAAAACGGATGATTTGGAGCACTGGATGCTCTCTCTGGTTTGGGGAGAGGAGCACATTTTGGTTAGAAGTAAAACAACCTGGACTTCTTTAGACATGAAGATGTGTGTCATTCATACAGGCAATGAAACTATGTCTGGATGCTAAGGCACAAGTGGATAAATGGGTGCCCAAATAAAAGCATACCACAAGAATATTTCACGTTGGATAAATGGTGCCACTCCGAGATGAAGCTGTCTACAAAATAAAACCTAGGCAAGTGCAGGCCCCAAAAGATGCCTCCCCTTCAGCAAAAGAATCAGTTTCTCTGACTGAGCGCAAGGGTCACAGCTCTGTGAAACTGGAGAGGACGAACTCAAGGGAGCCATAACAAGCAGGCACCACTCAATACTGGCCGCATTACCACACACAGGGCAGCACTGGGGAGTTTGACGTGGCCAGCATGGGTGTCCCCTTGTCCCTCAGGGAGAAAAACACAGACACTCATCAGCACATCCTAGACAAGGCTGAAAACAAACTTGAAGAACACCCGATAAGTTTGGAGTAGTTATGATATATTTGGTCTGCTCTTGCTACCTGCTCACTGGGTACACATTTCACATAATAAAAGGATGTTAAGTTCTCAAATTACTTTTCTTGTCACTAAAATGGCCCGTGTAGATTGGGAATTCAGAAGGGGAGAATGTTCCCACAATACAAGTACGTTGCCTCCATTATACGTAAATATTATTGTCAGCACAATTCAAGGCCTGGCTTTAGAGTACTAAGTAATGCTTGGGAGAAGTTTCACCTTAGCTATTTTGCGCTACAGTTGACAGCACAGCAGAACACCCTGTAACTGAGAGAACAAGAATGGAACAAGAAAGAACACAAATAAAGAAGGAATACAGGAGAAAAAAGTGTAGGTCCAAACAAAGCAGATCTTCAAAAGCAAACGTGTTCTCCTGAAGAAAATTAGCTGAAGTTTGTTATCTGGCAGTAGCAGTTTTGGTATAAAACTTCATCCACCAATGAAAAATAAACAAAACTGTTTTAAGGAGGGTCTGCCATCTTTCTCTCATCCTCTTTCATCTCTGGCTGCTATTTTGCTCCATTTCTATGTTTTCTGCTCCTCACAGATGCCTGGGCATCTCCTTCTAGGCATGCCTGCCAGGCACTTGGGCTCTACAGCCCAGAGGCAGGTTTGCTCTCTTCTAAATGCCAGCCCAACACAGGGAAGCCAACAAAAACCATGGGAAAGCTGCCAAAAGATTCAGTGTCTCCAGATCTCCTCCCTCCATGGAGGGGCATTCAAAAGTCACTGGTGATCTGCTGGGTACAGAAAGGTAGAACAGAATGGGTCTTTTCCACTACACTGTATTACTTACTGTCTTACACTACACTGCATTACTTGCTTTCTTACATCATATAAAGAATACTTAAGAGTATCCTTCAAAGCAAAGCAATGCTTAAACGATAATGAAAAATTGTCCTTTCTACATACTTTGCCCTCTCCCACAACAGGACTGCGCAAACACAGCCGAATTCCCCGTTGTGCTAACCTGAGAAAGTAAGCTGAACTTACTTTGATCGTATTTGCTAAAAAATTCAGACCTGAAAGGGTTTCTGAAACACATTTACACATGTCATCGCACAAAATTTTTTTCTCATTCAAATGGATATTTTAAAGTCAACACAAGTAAATACTCCCCTGCTGCATCATTACAGGAATTACACTGTTTAAGAAAGCGAATATAAGGAGAAAGTAAAATCTGTTAGAAATTGTTGCTATCATTTTCATTGTCCAAGCTGATAAAGTGCCAACAGAAATGGAAAACCAAGCCAAGTATTCGAATAAAAATTCTTGCACCATATACAATCAGGCATACCACTGGGTATGAGCCATTGCTTCCTTCTTTTGGAATGGCTGGTACCTGGCAGCAAGCCATCAGCAAAGTATTATTGTCACTGTTATTTCTTGAACTGGTAATGTCCCATTAAAATGCAACATTATTATGAAAATGTTCCTTTCAAAACTTAAAACCAGCATTAATTTTCAAATCAAGATCACCAGTGTACATCTTTAGCTGCATTGCCTGCATTACTGCTGCTAAATGAAGCAAAAAAAATTGTTTTATTAATTTAAACAGGTGTCCTTTTTTAATAAAAAAATATTTTTTCTAGTTTGCCTCGCTTGCTTCATGAAATGAAGGCATGGAGTAAGGAGGAAGTGGTTTAAAGCCATGCAGTATGGCTCACTGAAGCTTAGCTATTGCAAATTAACCCAAATAACTCTTTCTGAAAAGCTGACTCACTTTTTACACAACAGAAATACCACTGGAACCATCTGAGTTCCCTTCAGTAAACCTGCTGACAGAGCACCGCGCAGAAAACACAAAAAAAGCTGTAGAGATACCGCCCGATGATAAAGGAGCTGGCAAAATGGGGGAAGCTGCAATAGCCTTTGCCGATAGGAGTTATTAGAGAAATTCTGCAAGCATTGGAGCTGACTTATTTTTATCAGCGTCACAAAAAATTAGGAATATCCTAAGGAAAGTTTATTGGTGATGAAACTGGCCAATACTGTCACACAGAGAACACTGGAGGCAACGGAGGTGTTTCACACCGAAACAGAAGGAACACGATAGAACTGCGTAATGTCCTCAGCATATGAATAGAGATCTCTGCCACACGCTGGTCTCAGTCCTCAGGAATTACAGACGAAAGACCTGTACTAGCTGCTCAGAAGATGAGTATTAGCTACCAATGCAATGCGGCTGTGAAAAATGCCTGTGCAAATGATGTGTTTCCAGTAGGCACACAGAAATATGGGTGATGAAATCTCCTCTGGAGCAGAGTATGATTCTGGCTGTCCACGTTCAAGTATCACATGATGAGAGCATGGAAGATGTAGAGAAGAAATGCTCAGCTCTTCCACCTCTGCTCAGCCTATTGTAGGAGGAAAGAACAGAAGAATGTGGCTTGCTCTGCTGAACGCAGCAATACCTGAGAATAAGTCCAACTGTCTCGGAGCTCAGCTGGCTTCCCTTGTTTACTCCCAGGGAACTGCATGGGTACAAAACCACAACTGTATTGTCTCGGGATAAAATCAGATGTTTAACCCCTCATACGTATGAGTTTCTGAATAGCCTTTCAACAGGACTTTTGGATGCAACAGCCAGTTAGCTCTGAGACAGAGTTTGGTCAATATATGAAGGCATGAGACAGTGTAGCTACCAGTGGTAGCAGGGTATTGGGTTCTTTCCTCCAGGAGGTGCTTCTCATCCCACATTTCTACAGTTCTAGAAATATCTACATATCACAAAATCTATATTCGTGTTAGGTCTTTTTTCAGTGTTCAAACATACCAATAATCAGTCTTTTAACCTGGCTGTCTGCCCCCAAATCCCAGCTCTCTGCAAGACACTTCTGCTCTGCCTGACTTGCACTCAGCACAGAGAAGAACCTGAACCCTGAAGTGGACTAAAGCTTGAAGTGGTCCAAGCTGCCTAGGAGCCCTGGTAATCCTGCATTCAAGATGCATAGCAGTGAATGCCCACAACGCTG
This sequence comes from Chroicocephalus ridibundus, assembly GCF_963924245.1. Lineage (NCBI taxonomy): Eukaryota > Metazoa > Chordata > Aves > Charadriiformes > Laridae > Chroicocephalus > Chroicocephalus ridibundus. The sequence continues at coordinate 95,541,093 of NC_086284.1, read as the reverse complement.
TTTGGACGTCAAGTCTAACACATGCATTTCCTGGCAGCAAAACCTAGAAAGGGAACAAAGGTGGTGTGAGAAAGCAAGCTTTTATCTTTTGTCTTTAAAATTTCACCAGAAGACTGAAGCTTCTCAGACTCCAGCATGTGACTCCACGTCAGGGTCACTAGAGCCTGCAGGAGCCGCCACGAACACCGTGACTGCTGCAGAAACCACAGTTTTCCAAGCTGCCTAGTGAGTTCCTCGTCTTCCTCCAGCGGCAGCCCAAGTCACACTCATGACGGTGCAAGTGCAAAGTCTAAGGGTGGTTTCCAGTCATGCTCTCAACTCCTTTTTCTAAGCACGCATGACCCATGTGACTATGTGGATCATGTATAAAACTGGCCAAACATCCAGTTTAAATTAGAGCTGGCTGGGAAAAAAAAAGCAAAGGTATTTTTTGGGGGGAAGATCTCATTCTGATTTACAGGTTTTACATTCCAACTTGAGAATGCCTGCTAAGCTTTCAACCCCCTGGCTCTGAAGCATCAAGCATATGGCTCTCAAAATCCATCCAGCATTACTTGAACAGTTCTTTCAGATCTCACTTTTCCTTTTTTAACATGTAAGAAGCACGCAAACCCACAAAATAATGCCTGCCTGGCTCTGCAGAAACACTGAAATAAAGGCTCAGAAATCCCCATCCACAGAGGCACTTGTTAGACTACAGATCGCTTATTTTAACGGATTTTAGGTATCTGAACACTAAGCCAGAGCCGTGAGCTCCCATGTCCTCTATTTCCTTTGTCGATCTCTCCATCCAAAAACCCAGTGTTGATACTTGGCTGCCAACACTACTAAACCGTGAAGACTGCACCCAAGAATGGGCATCACAGGGCAGAGGATAAAATACAAAGGCAGCAGCTTTCATGACTACGATAAATCAGATTATCAGAGGTTGTAAGAAGGCCAGCATGTAAATAGGGAAATTTTCAAAAGCACCAAGATATTCAGAAGTGATAATACAGCAGAAAATAGGCACCCAGTTTCCAAAGACTTTCCTTCATTACACAGAGGTCCAGAAACCAGACCATCTGAAAACCCCAGGACCTATCTGAACCTGTAGGTACCTAAACATCTTTAGGAACCTGACTCTACATAAACGTCACCTTTTCTGACCACTCTCATGCCTGCATTAATCTCCCTTTTCTCACATCCCTTCACAGAATCACAGAACCACAGAATGGTAGGGGTTGGACAGGACCTCTGGAGATCATCTAGTCCAACCCCCCTGCCAGAGCAGGGTCACCTAGAGCAGATTGCACAGGAGCACATCCAGGCAGGTTTGGAATGTCTCCAGAGACGGAGACTCTACCACCTCTCTGGGCAGCCTGTTCTAGTGCTCTGCCACCCTCAAAGTAAAGAAGTTCCTCCCCATGTTTAGGTGGAACTTCCTATGCTCAAGTTTGTGCCCGTTACCTCTTGTCCTGTCACTGGGAACCACTGGGCACCAATGAACTGTGACGTGTTCATTTTTTTCAGTTAATCCATCTGAGAATAACATACCAAAATATTCAGTATTTCAACTCCCTACCCGTAGCCTTTTAACATAGACACAAAATATTTACAGTGGATTTTTAATATAGATGTGTTACTAGAAACACCAGCAGAGACAGTTCCTGTAAGGAAAAGGTCACATTAAATATACTCTGCAAAGCACATAAAATCAGTGACATTTTGACCATCAGGCCTTGAGGAATGATCTGTACTTCCCGTTCACAGCGCGCTGGCTGGTGCTGGGCTGATGCTGAGCAGATGGCTGCAGAGCAGTCTTTGCTGGCACTGAGCCATCGTATTGTTTTTTCTTGCTCATGAAGGTTGGGTTATTTATTTATTTATTTATTTATTTATTTATTACGTGGCCTCAGACACTTGTGATCAGGGCCTGATGGAAATGCAAACACATGACCAATAAGATGATGTTGCAGTTGTGAGGGGCTATTCATGATCAAGCTTTGATTTTCTACAGCCAATTTTCCACTTACCACCTCTTGCCTAATAAAGCCTTCCCTATTGTCTCTCCAGCTTACAACTGCTGATGAAATGCTTGAGTGTTTCTATGGGAGCTGATATTAATGTGTTTTCCTGGTAGTTTTCTTTCTTTACAAATAGCACTGAGGATGCCAGCAGAGCTCCTGGAACCATTTTTGTTAAGCCCAAAGGTTAGGATCTCAAACTAATTGGCGTAAAGACAAAAGAGTCTTTAATTAAAAATCTGTAACAGTGAAGGGGATTAAATACAGATGCAGCATTATTACATGCTAATTTTCATACAATTGTTCGGAATATGCATTTTTAGTAACTAATAAGGCACCCATTTTTCCTTTCTAAATCAGTTCCTCTAAAAATAGTAACTTTTTTATCTTTCCTATCTTTCCTAACTCTTTCCTATCACTAAGCTTCTCACAGATGCTCTTGTTTTGACATTAGCTTTGAGAAAAAACAAAAGAACCAAATACACAAGAACTAAAGTAGAAATAAAACCCATTCACCTCCAAACTCGGATCCACACAAATTATCCTGCACAGAATCAATAACCGTTCTGCTTTTTGCACGCATATTTAAACAGACCTAATCCTATACATAAAGGCAGCAGGTTTAACAATTACAAGATAATCGTCAAACAGACTTTAGATCAGCCAGATGTCCAGAAATATACTGTTAATCTCAACTGTAGTTTTACCTCCAAAATTACGCTGTATTCTATCTTCTGCCCCCCATGCATCATTTTTAAATCTTTCCATTATTCACTCCATAGCTTTTTATTATCCTCCCCTTAACTCAGTGTGATCAGTTAAGTTCCAGTAGATGAACACATTCTCCAAATGAATAGGAAATCCAGCATCCACATCGCTGCCTGGTATTTACATGTAAAGTGGTAAATCTTATAAGAAGAAAATTAAAACGACATCAATTTATACTTTGCATTAAGTGGATCAGACATCTCCCCTCTCCCTTCCCCCGCTGTCTCCCACCCCCGAAGCTGAAATGACGACAGCAGCACTTAATCTTTTTTGCTGAAGGATGTTAACAGCACTGGGCTATGTGTGCTGCTCCTCTAAGTTTCTCGGTTATTAAATACTTTTTCTGCTTCGTTGCTTTCAGGCTTAGAGTCAAGTTAAAAATAAATGTATACAATGCAATTATTAATACTCAGTTCTGAATCACCTTTAAGTGTTTAAGAGGTAGTGAGAGAGAACAGTAAATGTTTGAGCAGAACTTCCGACGAAATTTATTTCGTTTATTTCCGTTTAGAGGTGAAAGACAACAAAAATGCAACATTTCTAACAACTGACTGGCATCACATAGCAGGGCAATTAAAACTCAGGAATACACTACATAATTGATCTGCTTCTAAAACTACTTTGATCAAAGCTAAACACGAAGCCACTCCCTTCACACTGTAGAAACTCACAACTAAACCCCCTACGTTTTGCCTAAATGGTTTTCTCCTACGAAACCCTAGATGAGTGTATTCAAGCGGCTTAAGCTCCTGCCTCAGTTCTGGACCCTGGTCTGAAAAACAAGAGGGTGTTTCCCATCCTCTGTTCCCAGGCCAGTTCCCAAGGGGATTGCGTTTTTTCCACAAGCACCTCTGGGTGGCATGGGGGAAGTGAGAGAAAACGTTCCCCAGTGAAGACTGACCATCCTGCTGGCAGCGCCAGCCTGCTTCCTCCACTCTCTGTCTCTTCCCTCTCCTTCCTCTCCCTTCTGCCTCCTGGGAAGAAGAAAGCAAGACAGAAGCAGCACATTTTCTAACGCCCAAGCCTAGTTTCTTGAGTCTGCGTCTCATTTGAGGACAAGGAGGCAGGCAGCAATGGGGCAGCAGGAGAGAGGTTGCGACTGTACCAGGCAACACCTGCAAGGGAGTGCACCTACTGCTCCAGCACATCTCATCATCTCCAACACCGATGGCCATCAGGAGGACAGCAACACAAAGCACAGAGTTGCCCATGACAGCAGAGAGAGGAGACCTGGCTGAGGGCCAAAACAACCAGGACCAACAAGATGGACCCTGTGGAGCTGCAGTTTGGGCTGCTCCTGCTGGAAGGAGTTGCCTTCTTCAGGTCATGCGTGGTCCCCAGGCCAAACAGATCTGACCAAGGCCTTGCATCCTGGAAACTGGGGACTTAAACCAGGTTTTGGTGGGTCGAGCAAGCACACAATGGACGCCGCAGGTATGGAGCTACACTAGGTGACTGAAGATAAGAAACCGAGATTGCAGCCTTGCTTGGGTCCCAGAGGGCATTGTGTAACGTGGTGAGGCTTCAGTGACACCACTGCTCGGCTGAGTGTTCCTCACGCAGCTCCTGCACCACCAACTGCATGGGCAGAAGAGGCCGGAGAAGCTAAGGAAAAGCAGCATGGCAAAGAGTAAAGCCAGAGGAAAGGTAACCCGCCAGCCACAGAGGATTGATTACTCCTCTCCACCTCCACCCTCCTCCCCCTACTAACCAAACCAAACCCAAATTGGTGAGAGCTGAGCCAACAGCCAAAGCCATGTAGGAGTGCCTGGGCATTTCTGCTGAAAGCCAAGATGTAAACTCTGCCTCCCTGTCCCAGAGGCCCCACCTACCCACGCATACTGGTTTCCCTCAGGCGGAGGTGGCATGCAGGGCTCAGCCTCCCACCACCCAGAGCACAAGGTCCCAGCATGGTGGGATGTGGCACCCAGCCCAGGCAGAGACGATGGAAAGAAGCCCTGGTCCCCTGTTGGGCTGAGTGGATAGGGCAGAAGAAAGGCCCCTACATGGGGTTCTAACAGTGAGGACACCATGCGTAGGAAGAGGAGTGTTAAGGTCGTCCAGGGAACAAGACAACAGCCTCTAGCTTCTCCTTTGGGGGAAAGAGGGGGATGGGAGCAAGGAATGAATGATAAAGGCACAGCATGCATGTGGCATGGATCACAATCGTGTCTCTGATACCATGCAATCCTCCACCTCACACCAACCACTGGTACCTGCTGGCTCCCTGGAAGAGAAAGCAACATGATTTGTACTCTGCTGAATAAATTCCTCATTTCCTTTTCCAGCTATCTCAAGTGACAGTCATTCCTCTTATCGCAGCAAAGCACATTAGCAGAATGAACATTACCCAAGGCAACTGTGTTAATTTTTTTTGGAGGTGGAGCTCGCGTCAGAGTAGCTAGCATGAGGGACACTATCAAGAAGGTATAAAATAGCTCCAGGGATGGCCAAGAGGAACCTGATGACTAAGGGAGTGCCCTCAAGAAGGCTTTGGGTTATTCTGTGAAACGTAGCACATGGCAGGAGGAAAGCAAAGGGCACACGGCTTTAAATGAAGATGGCAGGTCAGTATATGTTGAAGTGACACATACCTGGGCAGTCAGCTGTGCAGCTAATCACTCATTGTCCATCACCCTCTTACCGATGCTTCTTTATATCAAATGCCATCTATAAGCCCTTTACATTGTGGCAAAATGCATAAAGAATGATGGAAATGACGGTAATCCATACCTCACAACACACTGGTATCACTCCAACATAAGATTTCAGGCTGATTCTGTCAGCTCCAAGCTCTGACTTTTCAGGTCTCACACCACAGTTCCCATGGCTCTGAGTCACCAACAAATCTTCCATTTAGCAGGAATGCTTAATGCAGCATAGACTTGACAAAGTAAAGATGGGTCAAATTCAGTTCTTACAGGACCAAAATACATCTTTTCAGACAATGTGTAGTAAGCACATTCATGGCCAGACTGGCATTCGCACCAGAAACATGACGATAAAATGTGGTGTTCCTGGATGGATTTTTATAGCTACGATCATGTTTTGTTTTTCTTCTTCAGAGAAGTGGAGTAATTCAAGCCTTCCCCACAGCTCCTCTCTCATGCTTGAGCTGAATTTTCTGAAAGCTACACCTATGCAGCAGTTCTTCAGCTTAGGTAACTTAAGAAAGATGTCCTTTTCATACTTCTCCTCCTCCTTGCAAGGGAAAGCCCACACCACTGCTCCAGCAGGCCACCACAGGCTGACCACAGCCACCACTGTCCATGCAGCATTGTCATCCTAAATTTGTTTCCCGACACATAATTAGTAACTCCAATGTTTTTCTGGATGCCTTTCCCTCTCTGTGTTCTCTTACACTCTGCTTCCTCCCACTGGCATCCAAGTGTCCTGAATATATCGCTGGAAAGGGATCCACCATCATGATGACAGCAAAGTAAATTCTGTCTTCTGGCTTACCATCCCTTGTCCATTTGTGGACTGCATTGTCTGCAGCTCCCGTATAGCCAACCTCACCAAGACTGGCAGGTGGGGGCACTACCCGTGAGCACCACCATGCTGGCAGCCAGTTCCACTTGGAAGTAACTTTGCCAACAAGGAACAGAGGAAATACAAACTGACGAGACAAAAAATGAAGAGTGATAAACTAAGACAGCAAATGAAAAGATGAAAGGAAATGAAAGAGCAAACACCAGCACAATCTTTCAATTGATATTTTACAGCCCACCTGTGAATGCTTTACTAGTGCATCTCTCTTGTAAGAAGAGATGTAAAGAAAATCAGTCATTGGTATGCAAATGCTTATTGCTATAACTACAACTGGTTAATACCCTTGTTATGCCTTAAACTGTCCCCTGTTCTACTGTGAACCAACCCCCACCTCCAAAACAATATGGTCAGCTATTTAATAAAGAAAATTGAAGTAGGTGACACCACAAGTACGTAAGACACCCTTCTGCCAAAAAATTACACAAACCCTGTTGCCCTCTAAAGACAGCACCAGTGATCTGGTTTATAGCCTTAAATGCCTCTAAGATTACAGATAAAGTTGATAATCCACCTTTAAGATGGCTAAGTGACCATTTTGTCCTCAGATATTTGCACGTGACATAGGACATCATCCTGTAGTGGTTTGACATCTTCTAAGCAAAGGCAAAATCCCCTCTTGTGTTCCAAACACCAATAGATAACTCAATATAACCATTTGGTGGTTAAATTTAGGCCTAAATTTCTAGCAATCAGTGCTAGACGTGCAAGCCTGCAAGCCAGTCTCGCTGAAGAAGACTTTCCCACAGCAGCCTCATCACCCGCACAGGCAGCTCCTTCTCCAGAGCCTGCTCCGGCCATGGGGCAAACAGCCCAGGAAACTGCACCCAAGCCACAGGCTGGGGCAGGGATGGTGTTCCCCTCCGTCTGGGCTGGCTGGGAGGTGGTGCAGGCAGACTCAGAAGGCAGCATGCCAGGTGGCCCTGGCTACTTGCCAGGTAGAGGGGCCTCGCTCTGCCCGTCCATTTGGCTCCCAGAGCTGCTGTCACGGGAGGCTGCACAGAGCGACCAGGCAATTAAAGTACCAGCATTTTGTTTGGGGCTTGTTCAAAACATTGTGCAAATAGAGGGATTAATTAATCCCCACAACAGCAGTGCAAGGTAAGCAGCGCTCTCCAGATGGAGGAAAATACGACAGAGGCAGTGCGGAAAAGCCAAGAATAAAATGCAGGTCTGTGCGCCTTGTCAGACTTGATTTCAGTCCCTCGGGCCACATAGGAAAACATTTGCCCTTAAAGGGGGAGTGATTTATGATGATCTGGAACTCAACCTTGACCTATTTTAACAATCATAACTGGTCAGGAAATTGTTAAATGAAGCTTTTAAATCAAAATCTTCTATTCCAATGCAGAGGCATGTTCTGTACCAAAGTAAGCAACTGCAAACCCCTCCTGGCTCTGCGGTGGCAGGTTCCCGAGCTCATTTTCCCCAGAGTGATGCTAAAAGCAAGCCGTGCTGGGACGTTCTTACGAATAGGCTGTGCTACTGGCTCTCAAGTCCGTATGCGCTACTGGCTCTCAACTCATATGCCATGTACGACAGCAAGCAGAGAGCTGTCCTGTCACTGCTTAGGGCCAATTGCTGAATTGCAGTAGACGTAGCTAAAATACACGAAATTCGTACTTTCATACAGAAGCGACTGGTGTAACTACTCCGGGGGTGCTGCACGATACTGAAGTTCCACAAAACAGCCCCTCTACTAAGGTGTGGGCTACACTGCAGAAGAATTTGGAGCCATTGCAGTACATAAAACCCAACGGTTCAGCACACCAAGTTTATTTCCCATCCCCACAAAAGCCATCTGACAGGAGGGAGAGCAGATATTGCTCTTCGCCACACAGAGGAGATGGCAGTTGACATGAAGGGGACATGGCAGGAGGTAGACCAAGACTCCCCTGGATTCACTGAAAACCCAAGATCTGTGCACTTGCTTTTTCCCCACAAAAGGACTGAGCAGACTTTCACAAGATCATCTCTTATTCACTGGTGAGACGGAAATTATTACTATGTAAGTTAAGATCAAATCATTTTTAACACAAAAGATTGCAGAGTGCAATTTTATCACTTGGGAGATCTTGCAGCAGTTCACAGGCTCATACTGTCCTTCCTGCTGCCTTCTGCCACCAACCAAGAGCTTCATCTCGATTCCTCATTCAAAACATCTGAGCATTTAAACATCTAATCAAGTCTAGCTGTCTTTCACAGTGGGAAAACACATATGGTAAATATTTTACTCAATAAGCTATAATGGACTTGGGTGTAATTCAGAGTACTAAACATCCTTGTAAAACGCAGGTTTTAATTTTTAGGGGCTTTTTTTTCCTACAGCATGGGATGGAACACTGACACTATGAACGAGGATGAAAAGTCTCTGTAACAGTCTAGCTAGAAAAAGGCTCTGCAGATATTATCACCAAAGTTCCTGTGTAAAATACTTCCAAAATAATGGATTATACTCATGGTCTTACTAATGACAGGACAAAGCAGGAAGGGAAGTACTAATTTAGGCATCTTCCTATGGTGTGATTTCTGTTAAAACTTTCCAAAGCAAACCACAAAGGATGGGGGTGATAAGCTCAAAGTATCCTGATGTTCCTTTCTTTTTCTGCCCTCACACCCTTCTCTGCGGCTCTCAGTCCTTTTGGCCACAGCCCGGCTCCATCAGCCAGAGCAAGAGTGACAACATGCAGCTTCCCTTCAAGATAAGATGCTTGGTCCTGAGGCACCATATCTATGCTGGACCCAAACATCCTATGTGATCCACTGTCCCGCATGGCCGGAGCACGTTATGGCTAACGGGGCTGGGATTTCGCCTGTTTAGGACAAGGCAGAAGGCTGTGACATGAGGTCATCAGTGCCAGTTCATGTAGAACTCAAGCCCCGATTTCAGTGGTGACTGATCCCATGGCTAGCATGGTTGCAGCATGTTGCTTGAGTCCTGTCTCTGATTGCCATCTGCACCCTTGTAACCAGCCCTGCAAGTCTGTAACCACGGCTGCTTTCCAAAACACCTTGGTGAAACCCACTTCCACCTGGACAGTAGCTTCCCAACAGGTTTCTTCTGCCATAAGACATCTAAGAGTCTCCTGTGCTGTGAAGTCCAAAGCAGGCTTTAGCATCATCAGCCAGTTACCAAGGAGCGCATTCAGGGCAGCCTAAAGTCCACCACAGTCCCTCTGCTTTGCGTTTCCTATGAGCAGGACCAAGGCTGCATGGGTATTTCAGTACGACATACATCAGCATTGGGGCTTCACTGGAGTTCGGGCTGCCACAAAACTGTCCTATCTGCTGAACACAGCCAGTCTTTCCTAAAACCTCTTCTACACAGAGTTCAGCCCTGCAATGCTGACGGACATAACCCTTGACAACTTGCCTCGGGGTTTTTTTTGGGAGGCGGGCAACCAGCAGGGCTGTTTGAAGAGCCACCCCTGTTCCTGCTCTGCCCTGGCTCCAGGTCGTCTAGCAACAAACACTGAGAACTGGAATATGCAGCCACCTACTCTGACAGAAAAGTCACGGCAACGAATAAACGGCCACTGTGCCTGAGAAGTAAAGCTGTGCGATCTCTTAGGCAAAATCCGGTATGGAGGGGGCTTTGGAACAAGCAAGAAAAAAAACCAAGGAAGAGGAATAAAAAAAGATACTCGTAGCCATTGGCTCATCTGATTGCCAGAAAAACATGAGACAAGCTGCTGATAATGCCGTGATGTTGACGTATAAGAACTGACAAGATGGCACAGAGTGCAAAACCAGGAATCACGGTGGAAAAGCCCTTTCTTGAATACAGCGCTTCTTGCTGCACAGCTAAGAAGCTGTGGGGATTACGCTTCCCAGTATTTCCTGGCTCGTTTCCTATCTTGGAACTGGAGACTGGGGAGGAAAAGAAACATGGATCTTCAAACATGCTGCCCAAAACTGGAACGGGAGTGCAATCTGCAGTCTGCCGCCCAAAATTCATCGCTATCTCTTTACAGCGCCACTGAGGTCTCACCACTCTTACCCAGTGAGAAGGCAGAAATGGGTATAAAACAAACTGTTACAAAGCAAGCCGCCCTTCCTGTTAACAAGACTTTATCCATCTAATCCTGCTACTGATCTTCCCAGGGAAACCACAGTATTCGTTAGTGACAGGGCACCTGAATATCTACCCGGGGGAGGTTCACTGGCACCTTGTTGGCAGCCACGCACAAACCTCAAGCCCCTGTGCTGGAACTGCAGCGAGCTCATGTACTGCTGCACCTGCCACGCACGCATGTGCATCTGCTGCCCATTTTGCTTGGTTTATCCTCATTTCTGTCTCTGCTCAGCACTTCAGCAGGGGAGGAAAGGAAAGGAACAGAAAGGACTCAATCATTTCTAGTGAAAGCCAAAATAATTCCCTTTCTAGCAGAGAATGACAGTCTAATTTTATTTTCAGGCCTGGCCATTTTCTCAGAGCAAACCAGCAAACTCTAGCTCATTTGGGGGAATTAACTGTTAGAGCAAGAAAATATCGAAGAGACAGACAAAACCCTTCACCACTTCTGCAGCATCGCTATCTCAAAGCTTAAGTTCTATAAGCATGAAAGCAGTTCTTAGTGAAATTTCACTTGCGACATCTTAAATCAAGATGCACCATGTAACTCAAGCTTACCATTTAATTTCTAATGATGTGATATATATTAACCCAACTTATTGAAGGGTCTGGCCTGCTCAAATCCTATCCTTGTAGGAGTGTTCCCACCCAGGGGGGAAGACCACACCAAAATACAATGCAAAGAGCCAAGTTAGTTTCTTTTCCAGCAAAGCTACTGAAACTTCACAGTCTTAACGTCTGAGCTATACCCTATCGGCAAGATTTTAAGCAAACTAACTGCATTACCTGGTGCTGCCACCAGATGGTCACAGAGCAATAGAGAAAAATTCGTTGTAGCTGTCCTAAGTCAAAAAGCTGGTATTATAAAGGGGAGGTAACAAAGTCATCTCAACCGTGCCATCTCTATGACAGTGAAGTCCACATGATTCTACCCCTATTTACTGCAACATGTCCTATCACACCATAATATCTTATATGCAGTGAGTCTTCTTTCACATAAACACCCCCAGGTTTTGAGAGTGCCGTCAGGGGAAGGGGGAAAAAAAAAAAAGCAAGCTTAGTTTTCTGAAGCTGGAAATTCAAAAGAAAAACCCTAAGGTAATGCAGCGGCATTATGTAGGTCTTAAAGGCACATAGCTCAGAAATACCCAACTTCCAACATTAAGATCAGCCCAGCTTTGTGCATATGTAACAATATTATTACATATACAGTTATCTTCTCTCCTTTAATTATCATGCTGTTGGCAGCAAATTTTACACACTTTATTCAGATCTCCACCCTCTCCAAATTCACTGTCAGTGATGAGTAAAATACAGCAGGATGCATTAGAGACTCTACAGCAGCCACATTCCTCCTGCCAAATTTAAAGAGTCCCTTTAAATCACTGAGAGTGATTAAATCACTGCAGAGCCCGAGAGTATGAATTGGAATATACGATGGGGAAGGAGAGCATACAAGGTGATTTTGGCATGAGTTTGAAACCATGGGTTGTACACAGGTGGTAAAGCCACAGTTGGGTTTGGACGGCACGACAGAAATGTTAAAAAAAGCCACTCTTACACTCCACTGCCCTGCATCGTCCATATGGCACCTTTCTGGAAACGCATCAGACAGCTTTTCAAATCCTAGTACAAGTATTTTTTGTATCCTTTCAGTATGATAGATACAAGGCTTGGAGGATGCTGAAGCCTCTTAGATGATGTTGAATACTTACACTTTCTTGTGAAGAGAGTAAGAATGTTAAAAATCGGTATCTTGGGTCCTTTCCAAGGTAAGATGGAAGTGCTAGAAGTCCCACGGGAAAGGAAAAATTCCCACTTCTCTTGCACTGCAAATCGTGTTCAGGAGCAGTCCAAGAATGTGTAAATTGCACCTTTGACTGACTTCAAGCAGAGAAATTCGGAGGCCCAGAGGAGAGAAATATTTCTATGGCAGGTTGAGTGACTGAAAAATGTGCCTAACACTTGAAGACATTCAAGGACTGTAATGGGCTGAGAGTGCACATCAGGCGAGGAGAGAGAAGCCTAGCAAAGCAGACAATAGCACATGGCAAATTAATTATTTTTCTAGAAATGACACATGTATGATTTTATACATTGCGGTAGATGAATATACATACACATTTACATCCACGTATGAAAAATCTAAGGAGCCACATTTGGAAGCAGCAATTTGCCAGCCCTTAGGATGGAGTTACCGGGCAACTCCTCACGAAGCCTGCCCCAGGACCTGAGCGATACGTGAGAGGATCAGCAGCTGGGAATACAGCTGATGCCCTGGAAACCTCCGAGCAGATGGGAACTGGAACGATGGATGTCAGCAGGGGAACGGTGCGGGTAACACTTTGTTCCGGATGCTTCGTGCTGAACGTAGGAGATTATCAGTTATGTGAGCAGCAGATATATGGGCAACAGCTCCAGCTACAGTGAATGCTCTGCTTCCCGTCCTAATCCCTCTCCCAGGCGATGAGGGCAGCAGACGCAATGCTTTCCTTTGCTATCTGGAACACAGCACGGTATGGAGTACACGGTAAACAGAGCATCAACAAATGGGTTTGTGCCAGCCCCGGCATAAAACACTCAGTATGTGAAGCGCGTGCTACAGTCTAATGAAAATTGCTTCGGAGGGTTTGAGTACCAAATGTCTCAGCGAGGAAATGGCCCCATCCTTCTGTTAAGCCATAAGACTAGGGAATTCCCATGACACTGAAGAGCGGTTCTGCTTGCTGTGGTGTATCTGGCTGTTGCATGCTATAAATACAGCCACTAAGGCTGTACATTAGTTCCACAGTATGTCAGGCGGCAGACACTTCTAGTGTCATGCATTGCAAGCTGCACTTCCTCCTAAAAATTCCTGCTCTGGTCCTGCGGGTTACGCCAACTTGGGTGTGAAGCAGGTGCCTAGTGCTGTTATCTGATGCCAAATGCTTTTTAGAGCTATCTTTTGTACCAAACAAATTTATTCTATAAACATTTGCAAAATCTCCCAAAATGTACTTGTGTCCTTATTTATTTATGAAACGGTGAATAATTCATGAAAGAGGGTAGACAAAGGGAAGAGATGGGGACAAACAAGGTGCTCAGGATTATAACATATGTACGGATTTGAAGAGAAAACATTTGACTTGGAAAGATAAGACTGCAAAGTTATCTGGCAGTGTCGGCTTTAAAGCCTTATGATGTCATTTCGTGCTTCCAAAGGCACATCAGCAACCACAGGAGAGATTAATGGTTCAAAGCCGCACCATAGAGATCCAGGCACAGACCCGCTGAGCTCGCTGTGTGCTTTTTCAGATATTTATATGAAAAAGTAAGAGAGCAGGAGGCTGTGCGAAGCGCATAGGCATTAGATGAGACTCCACGCAAACCAGTAACCTGAATTAAAGGCAACGCCTGGAGAGCTGTGCTCTAAGGGCAGATCACAGCTGCAAAGGAGGGCCGGCAGGGCACAACCCAAATTCTGCAATAAGAAAACCCGAACACTTTATTTGATAGGTTAAAAAAGCCCAACCAACCCTGAAAAAAAGCCCCCAGAGGTCTTTAGTACCCAGCATACTTCCATATGTTCGCTGCTTGTCCTGCTCTAACCAAATGCAGGGCAGCTGATTGCACCCTGCAACTGCAGGCACCAGAAGGAGTTCCTGTTTCAAGCTCCTACTGTTAGCATTTGAGTTTGATAGAATCAGGTCAAAATCAGTCTTGCTCAGGCTGATATGATGCAGACTCCTGGATCTCACCCTGCTCACCAAGAAGATGTGAGATCTCATTCTCCTTTCCCCAGAGTCATGTTGTTAAAAACTGCCAGAGAAGTGCTAGCGCTATAGGATGACGTACCAGCAACAAAAAAAACCAACGAACCACAAACCCTGAAGTGCGGTGAACATTTTCAGAGAGGGGAGGGGAGATTCTTGGCCAGTTCTTGGCCTTTGCATTGCAAATAAAACACCCACCTCCTAGCTTTCACCAAGAAGATAAACACAACAGTTGGGGTCATGAAACAAGAAGGCAAGACTGAGAGGGCGTGATTTAAAGACATCTTCGACACTATATACAAACTTTTGCCTTCCAGTTTCAAAAAAAAGCTGCTCTTCTATTCTTAAAACAAGCAATACATGACTAAATATGTATAGAAATCTTTATTCACATCTTTGACATATAGATGAAAATATTAGCAGCATCTGTACTGTAAATTTAAGAAATACTTTAAAAAATAGAGAAACACTACAATGTATCTCATCGAGGATACATTTATTCATATGGGTAAAGAAAGCTTTGTGAGCACATTGTAGTTTTAAAACTAAACCTATCCTTTCCCAATTGATGGAGTTTTCCATGGCTTTCTTTTGCTTCTAAAGACTGAGAGTTTTGATGCAAGAACAAAGTGGAAGATAGATTTAATACTAAGAACTTTCAATGAAAGCACCAATTTGCACCAGCTTGAGTCCTAACCTGAAGCACATTTCCTACCACCACAGAAAAACAATAATGGAAATGGATAATTTGCCAGATGACACAGGTACCAAACCATTTAACTGACCTATTAAAAGTTAGAAAAAATCCTGATGTACTGGCCTGTCATGTTGTTAATAAAAAGAAAAATAGAGTGCACAGGATGTGATATCCTCCTCCCCTAGCTTTAGCTCCTGCAAAAGCAACATTTGGCAGCGTACGCTGCCACAATCTCTTCCCTGTAAGATGGGGACAGGTAAATGGTGCAACTCAGTGAGTGGGGGGTACATAATTTGGCCTATCCATCAGTGATGAAAGCAACCTTAGATAAAAATGACCCAGGATATTACCACATAAAGTAAAGAAAATGCCTTCAGTGAAAAGGGAGCTTCCAACCTCATAAGAAGTCCTGCATTCCCAAGTGGTTCAGGCAGAGCTGACTAACATGGTAAGGACACAGGTGAAAGGGATGCACTGAGACCGTCTCCAGAAAGGGATCTGCACATGTTCCAGTCAGTGAGGTCTTTTAATTACATGAAAACTTACTATAAATTGAAGGGCTTGCACAGAAACGTCAATAAGGCCTCATAATGCTTCCACACATCTCCTGCAATTTACTCAGGGTAAGCAAAGACCAATCTACTGTTGAATTACAAAAATAAAACCACAAATCAGTCTGAAATCCAGGTTAAGGAGGAGAGTTGGTTTTAGTATTGGGAAGATACTTAGAGTCATTGAAGCAAAAACTCCACAACTCTCTGTATTTACCGCTTCAGACAGTCTGAATCCATGTGACAGAAGCAAGCGGCTGCTGATTGCCACCAGCTAATTATAGTGCTGGTCTCACGACGGGGCCGCCACTGCCAGGGCAGTGTGAAGGCCGGCAGCTCCGCGACACATTCACCAGCAGCACTCCAAAAATGACCTGCTCCCGCCTGCCTTCACTTCACGGCCACCATTTAATTGCTGACTGCCACGCAATCAGAGACATGGGAGGAGTGCTCTGCCCTCCCACAGCGGTGGCCCATTTCTGCTCCTCCAGCCTCACCTCCTGGTAGTCATGCTTGGCTGACAGCAGGTAGCACAGGTGACACCTGGTCCTTCTCAATGTAAGAAAACTCAAGGCAAGACGTTACAGAGGGGGAGAAGTATACTTATTTCGACTCTTTACAGCTCTGGGGCATCTTAAGGGCTGGAAGGCATGTCCTGTGAGGAGCAGCTGAGGACTTTGGGTTTGTCTAGTTTGGAGAAAAGGAGGCTGAGGGGCGGCCTCATTGCTCTCTGCAGCTTCCTGAGGAGGGGAAGCGGAGAGGGAGGCGCTGAGCTCTTCTCCCTGGGATCCAGTGATGGGACATGTGGGAATGGTTCAAAGCTGCATCAGTCAGGGGAGGTTTGGACTGGACATTAGGAAGCACTTCTTTATGGAGAGGGTGTTCAGACACCAGAAGAGGCTTCCTAAAGAGGTAGTCGATCCCTCAAGCCCATCAGTGTTTAACAGCCATTTGCACAATGCCCTTAGCAACATGTTTTAACTTTTGGTCAGCCCTGAAGTGGTCAGGCAGTTGGACTAGATGATCCTTGTAAGTCCCTTCCAACTGAAATAGTCTAGTCTAGTTCTAGTTCTGTTCTATTCTGTTCTGTTCTATTCTATTCTATTCTATTCTATTCTATTCTATTCTATTCTATTCTATTCTATTCTATTCTATCTGCAGAGACAGCGGAGCCAGAGCTGTCAGAGCCAGCAGGGCACCTGCTGCCTGCAGCGGTCCCTGCCTGCAGTTTCCATAGGAAGGCAGGTGACCGGCGAGCAGCACAGCTACCAGGCTCACACCCACTTGCCTGGGGCGCTGGCCATGAACCAATAACTGCTGCCCATTTATTCTTCAATCCTCAATGTTTCACAAGAATGAAAAGCAAAATAAAGCAGGAGGAGATTACTCCTAAAATGTTTTCCTTGACCTAGAGAAAGCAACAGCTTGCTACAGACCTCCTGCTGGCCTACCCTCGGCCAAAACAACTGAAAGGACTGCTGCATGTATTTCCATCTCAGAGTTGTTTACAGAGTTTTGTCCTTCCCTCAGGCACTCTCCTTCCCATGATTAGCAGCGATGTGTGAAGATACTTTGGTATCAGTACCCTTTCCCTGGAAGGGTTCCAGTCCACCAGCCCCGAATGGCTGCTGTGAAGTGCAGCGTTAGTCCCAGCCACTGCATTTCTCGTCTTATACAGGTCCCCCCAGGTTTCTCCCGGCACAGTCAGAAGCAGGCAACGAGGCACACATGGTTTGCAGCAACAGGCAGGCAGTTTTTCAGTGTAACTCTCCCAGAGTGTCACTCTAAGACTTGTATATAACAAGACGACTGTTTTCCCTACACTGCTGATAGTCATGCAACCAAAATGACGCCACGCAACCTTAAACACTAAAGACTGCAGAACACGTCAAGTCTAAGGAGATACTTAACATAAAATCAGTGCTAAATAGATGGGGAAACAGAGATGGAGAAGGAATGAAAAATAAAGCCAGCAAGATAGTGCACCCAGCCATATCACATCTTAGTTACTTTTCAGTCCACGCAAGCTGCCTCTCTTAGAATCAATTCCAGTAGCACCTAAACTAAATCTGATCAAAGTTGCTGTAATTACTTGTATCCTTAAAGTATCAACTCATCAGTAAGAATGAAACAGAGTCAGCTCATCAAATGCTTCTCATTATTACAGCCTCACAGCAGGAGCCTGCATCTTCCATCACTGCAGACATCTGCTATTATCATCAGAAACCCAAAGACAAAGTGGCACGAAGACTTTCTTTTTCAGGATTATTTCAGTTTGAGCATTCGTCAATGCCACGCGATGCTAACTCCATTCTCCCCAGCTGTCACCATCTAAGACGCACATAAGTGCAAAAGTACTATGAAAAGTACCTACTGTGAAACCCACGCATTGGCAAGGGATTTGAGGATATATATAGTACTTGAACCTACATTTGCCTTCAGTCTATGAACTAAATTAGTTTTCAAGTCTATGGGGCCATTTAAAATGGGGGCTTTCAATGCCAATGTTCCCGAATGCCAGCATCTAGTTGCATGTTCTTGAACATTTGAAGCCAGGAATGTGGCCATACCAATATTTGCTACTTACCGCTTCCAAAATCCTTACGTTTATGACTGACTTACATTTTCCTGCATTACTTTTATCCGAAATTGAGATTTTCAAGTGAGGAACCTGCACTTACGCCAACATCGTTTCGGACAATTGTTGCAATTTGGCTATAGGCAAACTGAAGAGAAAGCTAGTATATTAGCACCCCATGAGTTTTCACTTCTCAGGAAAGCTCCAGGTTCCTGTGTATAAAAATACTTTTATAGTTTCTTCTACCTATATAGCCACACCTCTGTGGCTGCTGCATCCAGAGACGTTCCCACAAGCAGTCAAGGAAGCACAGTCTTGATGAAACCAGCAACAAATGGAGGACCCGTGCAACTGTCCTTAATGGATCACTGTAAAAGCAAAAAGAGGTGTCAAGTAGACTTCCCCCTTTTTTTTCCTTGCTTGGTTCTGTTCCACACTGACATTAGTGAAGGAGAGGAAGAAGTAGAGGACACACTTATTAAAATTTGCAGCACACAAGTCTGAAGGGAATGCAATTATACTTGGAGGACAAGATTATATGAGATTATTTCATCATTTGAAGACATGCTTTGAAATTCAACATGGCTGGGAGTACAGTTATGACACATACCCAGCAACAACCAACTGTACAAACAGAGGTTGGGAAAAACTGTTCAGACAGCTGCCCTTCAGAGAAAGATTTGGAGAGGAGCAGACCATAAGGTGAATGTGACTCAGTGAAGTCATACTCTTATGAAAACTGAACACATTGGGATGTACAAACAGGAGCGCACATCACCTACAGTATAGGTCACCCTTCCACTCTGCTTGGCTTCATAAGGCCCCAGATGAGGTATTATCTCCTGCTCCCAGCACTTTAAAAAAAAAAAAAAAAGACGACCAAAGGAAGGGAGGTCAAAGAACAAGATGTCTAGAAAACATTACTTCTGAGGCGAGGTTAAAGAAAATCGTGTTGTTTTCATCTAGAGAGGAGAATGCTATATGCAGGGTGATAATGGACTTCTACGTACATAGAAACATGCTACAAAAGTCAATAGAACGATCTGTTCCCCATAACCACGGCAGATAAGGAATAATGAGCTGAAACTGGAGCAAGAATGACTCAGATCAAACATTATAAAAGCTACATATAATGATAACAAAGCCCAGGAACAGATTTTATGCAGAGTTCTTCAAGCAGAGTAGATTAATACCAGTGATGAATGACTCAAGTAGTGCTGATCGTACCCAGGAGTAGGCAGAACAACTCGATAACCTCCTGACATTCCCCCTCCAACCCATTTTTTCCTGGTTTTCTAGGAATCTTAGCTTTACAACTATAAGCACTAAGAGTTACAACACTATAATACCCATAGGAGCCACAGCAAAGTTTACATGTCCTAAGTACCTAATTAATACTGAAAATCAAGTCACAAATGGCTTGTGCTGTCTGGGTCAACGTGATGGCAGGGATGTGCCTTTTACTCAGGACAGGATTCAACAGACCTAAGTTTAGCAGAACAAGAGAAATTTCAACCACACACCACTCTCCTTTCCCAGCAGAGTCAAAGGAGAGAAACACCCATGGTCGGTGTCTACTTCGGGACGAAGCAGGCTGTGTCAGGGGCTCACCCTGTGCCGTCTGGGCAGGCAGCCTCAAGGCTAGCTCAGGGCTTGGCTGGAATCGCGAGATTTATTCTACAGATAACACAGTAAGATTTGTACGTGTGCACCGTAACATTTACCTGGGTACGCTGCACCTCAGCCAGAAACCCTTGCTTACACTTCCAGCTATTTCCTGAGCTGGCCACAAAGAGAGGATGCTCTACAGCACCGGCACATGAGGTCTCAGATGGATTTTTAGGTTTCTCTCCTTAAAAGATTTTGGCTACCTCCTTTACTACACTAGGGAGCACAGCATCCCAACGTGCTTCGGGGTTCTCCCTCATGTTAGTCTGTATAGGACATCAGCATATTTTTAGAGTAATATTTCTTTGAAAACTGTATCATTACCCCTGGCTCTAGTGCCATCTTTTTTTGTTTGTTTGTTTTTTTAAATACAACTTAGGATGCTACCAGAGAGGAACAGTTGATGTTATATCCTCACTGAAACATCAGGCCTAACTTCTTGCAAGTAAGAAAAGCATAACCTTTCAGATCACATTTCACGTTTGGGATCTGCCCATTTTCACTGGATTTTCTCCTGGTGGGGCATGGCCTCTCTGGAAAACATTACAAAGACAGGGCAGTGCTGTCCCACAGCTCACGGGTCTTTTGCATGGTACAGGAGATCAGCAGTTGCTTTCTTACACCGCAGCGTTTGTTCCAGCCCCCTTGGGGCTGGGAGGGCGAGGAAGGCACACAGAGTTCCCCTACTGTGGAGCACAGAGGTAATTTCATCTAATTAGAGAACTCTAAATATTTGGAAGTCAGCATCCATTATTATTCTGGAAACTTCATATGGCGATAGAAGATGGGCTTTTTCTGGCAAAATTTCTTCATAACAAAAGAACATTATCAGGCAAGCAGAGAGACACTTTCCTGGTTTTCAATGTAATAACGCCAACAGATATATTACGGCAGGATTTCTACAGCCAGGCAGACAGCTCAGCTAGATCTAAAGGGGAAGAAAGGCAAACTTTTAAATGTGAACATCCTAAACCAAGGGCATTCAGACATCCCCTCTGCTCCCATAGACGAGTCTCTGGAAAAGATTCCTGCCAAAAATGGCACAGAACATCAACTGAAAAATAACTGTGAATTCATATTCAGCTGTGTCTTTCAGATGCCAATACAAGATATGTGACTTCTCTTCCCTGAAATGGCTTCGGGAGAAAGTAATAGCGAAAGGAGAAAAAAGAGAGAAAAAAAATTGTACTGGAGTTGACTTTGGGAACAAAGGCAATGTCAGCTGGAAGAAACTCTTACTAGGGTTGAAACAGCACTTTGCTATATTCAACTGTACAGATTTGTCTGACTGGAGATGGCTGTGCTCAAGGACGCTGCTGTAATAATTGGGAACATGCTGACATCTGCATCAGAGGTTCAGTCTAGTCAGAAGTCGAAGTATTAGAAAGAGGCAGTGAGATCACTCTTAGGTGTCTTGGAAACTTTCAGTCAGGAGAGCATTTCGGGGAAGATTGCCTATTTAATTCCAAGATGTCTTCCTAAGCCTGCTGAAAATGTTGCAGAACAGAGAGTTGATCCTTTACTCAAACACTTCTTTCAGAGCCACCCCAACCTACACTTCACTTGATTAAAATGTAGTTAATTCACAGACTTTGCTTAGCCAATACCACAGACTACGTCGGTTGGCCTATTGCTGGGACTCATAAGCAGGGTGATCGCTTTACCTATTTATCAATTTCGTACACGCCCTAGTTATGGCTGAAAGATTAGCTTTGAAATAGCAAGATGCCTATATGAGAGAAAACCAGAAGGCCTAACAAATAACAATTTGCGTCACGCTCTCTTCTTGCCATCGATTTGCAAGATGTTGGGAGAAGCAGAAAAGGAAGATGCATGAGAGAGACAATGCGTAGATCTGCGAGAACTTGCTCATCAACCCAAACCCCAATATGCAGAGGGGCTGAGAGGAATTTAATTTCTAATGAAAATTTCAAATGAAAAATGTCCAGTCACCAGCACGTAAAATTACTTTACGTGAAGTGACAACTCCAGTTGCAGACTGTGTTCTGCTTATACACATAAAATCCATGGTATTCCTCTTCCCCTCAGTATGCAGTGCACACATTGAATGGGAATTGCTGCTGAAAAAGTTCATTTGCTCTCAGGGTCGAAGGTGATCCTGTTCCTCCTAATTACACAAGAAAACTCCACTGACACAGTGATTGTGACAAGAAGAACAAATCCGGAATGCACAGAAACCACAGTGCTTTGGGACTTCAAGAGATCACCCTACGCCATTCAGAGGATGCTGTGACCTCTCTTTCTGATACCCGGTTCCAAATGAATCAAGGACCAAACAGGCCCACCTACTATTTTTCTGCCTTGCCTCACTTCCTGTGATGTGGCTTCCTTTAAGTCTGTTTCCCTGCATCCATCACTGATGAAGGACAAGAGGTAACTGGATTTCCCTTTCGATCAGTCTATGACAATATAAAGAAGTAGTGGAAGTTCTTGTGTAAGAGCTGGTGAGAATACTGCATCATTGTTCTATAGGAACATATATAGGATCCATATATAGGAACATATATAGGATCCATATATATATGGATCTATATAGGATCCATAGCCCTGCTAGGATACTATAACTAACTAGTTTTCTGACTGTATCGGCATTTATTTTTCTCTTTCCAGCCACCTTTGTTTTCAAATTAAGGAATCCCTTTTATTCATTCACAGCCCAGGAAGATAAGGGCTTTCTCTATCATCACAAGTGTTTGCTTAGCATGGGTCCAGGATACTTTATTTGCTGGATTTGTTTGAACTTTCTTTTGTTTACAAGGCCTTCATACAAAATACTCTTCAGGAAGAAGAAATTTCTCTCTTTGTAATATCAGCAGCAACATAACCAAGATCCTGAAGCACCCACCGTATGGAAAGCTGGTGAAACTCAGGAAGAAAGCAAGACCTTTGCTTCCAGTACATATCAAAAGGACTCAGGAAGTGGGTCCGAGACAAGAGTTTTCTTTAGGAATATATCCAGAAGTTTTTACTGACCTTGACTCTATCTGTGATTGTCTAAATCTGGAATTAGATCTTCATCTGCCAGGACAGGCAGGCAGACAATGAGAGCCTCAGAGGAAATTAGTAGTGCAGCACAAGGAATAGGCATCTTCACTCATGCCCCGGCACTCCCTGGGTTACCAAGGTAGGAACAGCTTTGTGCTGTTCCTAACGTGGCTCACACAAATGGTCAGGCACTCACCCTGGCCAACGTCCAGCAACCTCCTCCTGATCTTCCTTTTCCTCACCTGAAAGAGTTTGGCACCATATCAGTTTAAGTGCAGAGAGGGTTTGCAGGTAGCCATGCAGATGACCCTGAGGCAATCAAAACCAGCCATGGACCTTGCCTCAGCAAACTGCATTTGTTCTTGCAACATTACATTTTCTTTGCTGTCTCTGTCAGTGACTGATTTGACCCGACGTATGACCTGCAATCCTCACCAAAATTGCCTTTTCTCTGTTCTGAGTTTTCCTTCCAGGGTGACTCTTTGATCTGGCCTTTACACGGGAGGCTGGGAGGCCAGAGGGCAAAAGGGAGCTGCAGAAAGGACAGAGGAGAGAAAAATCACACCAGCCTGTGGGCAGCAGCACAGGCTGGAGCTAACACCAACACAGTCAGACCTTTCTCTCGCTGGTGGGGGATGACTGGCGTGGCAGGAGGTGGAAGTTGGTGCCGTGGAACTTCACATTAATGAGGGGCTGCCGGGAGAGGAGCAGCGCTCGCCTGGCCCCTGTCAGTGCGGTGCACGAGGACATCACTCAAGGGCAGCTGGTCCCTCCGGCGACAGCGGTGTGCTGCTGCATCAGCAGTCCCCAAAAATGGGACCGTCGCGTAACAGATTTGGAAACTGCCGCAGTTAAAGCAAGAAAGGATGACAGCACATAAACCAGCACCCTTCACTTTCCAGAAAAGCTCAAAACAAAACCAGAAGAATTTTTAACGAGAAGGTACTGAAGAATTTGGGAGCAAAATTACCTCATATGTTAAAATGTCTTTCCGTCTTCCTGAAGGCTGCCGCTATCTCAAGCAGCAGAGCAAGTGAGGACACTTTGCCTACACATTACCTCACCACCGAGGATGCATCACTGCATCATTTTGGGAAAAAAACATACTGTATTAGCAAGTCAAGTCTCAAACGTGCAGCTTTTTACATTAAGAGCAAACCCAGCTCTTTCAATTTAAAGCAACAGCAGTTTGGGAACTTCCCATTCAGGAGTTTCCAAGGGCGTTCCCTAAAAAGCTGAACTAGCTATTGCTTCAGAAGCAGCTCTGCACAGGCCATGGTCCCACAATACACTTTGTATTTCTCTGCCCACACGAACCCCCCTGCGCAGCCAGGGCGAGGGCAGGCACCAGATGCTCTCGATGCAGCTTTCTGTTTCCTAGCGCTGCATTTCACAGACACAAAAATAAACCAGCCCAAAACAACCACAGGTTTACAGGTACTGCACATCCCAGCTGTCTCGTCGTCTCAAGCCAAGCTCTGTGCTGCAGAAACAGCTGCACCTTGAAAGAGGAAGGTTCACCGAGGTAAAGAACTGCAAGGGAAAATTAAAGAGGGCAGAGAGGCTCTCGTAAGGAAAGCATTCTGGCACGTCTCTTCCTCAGTGGCTTGGCCCCCTGAGCAGAATACAAATGAAGAGCAGCGCTGACAAGCCAGTATAACATCTCAGTCCCCTTTACAAGCCATCCATTCGGCTGACGGCACAGAGACAGTGCAGGCATTGTCAGAAATACACTGGTCGCAAACAGAATAAGAGGGAGGCCCGCAGACAAACATCACCCTATTGAGACTGAACACAGCCTTAAAAATATACTAACAGCTACAGCTATTAACATGCCTGCACAAAATGGAATATGGGCAGAGGACTCAAAAGTGCTTGTTCATTCCTTATCCTCCATTTCGAGCTATAACGTCACCCTGTAATTAACTAAAATAACCTCTATTCTGTTCAACTTCTCTACTGATGAGAAGCTCACAAGAAGCATGCATCATCAGGAAAGGTTTAAAAATACACCAAAATTTTACAGCAAGCGCAAGAGAAATAAAACACTTGCTTTTCTGTGTGCTTTTTTTTCGATCTTGCGAGTGCTGATTAGCAAGGATGTCACAAGTTTGGCTATGCAAGCTAGTTCGTAAAAATTAAATGGGCATAGACTTTTCCAAGGCTTCACTGCTAAGATAAAAGGCTCTGCCATCACTGGGAAAGATTTGGGCATTTCATTCTTAAACAAAGGTACATTGTCAGCTAGGAAAATGCCTAGCTTTAAAATAGATTGAGGACAAAAAGTCTACCATTAAGGCAAAAGAATTAACACAGCAGAATTTCCATAAGAAATATGAAGTTGAGGATGTCATGTATTTCAGTGGCTGACCATCCTTGCAGAAAGACATGGGTGGGAACTAACTGTGGGCAAAGAAGGGAGCCTACATTTCACACAGCATATTACTCACAAAGTTTTACCCCACCTCTATTACTCTGTGAATATCTGATTCACTGGGCCTTTTGTGTTTTTTCTTTAATTAAGCACTTCAAGCCATTCACCACATCTGACTAATGAACCCTGCATATTTCATTCTTGTTTTGTGTGCAGATGGTTTGTACACACAAGTGTGAGCATTGTAGCCTATGAAGCATAAAAAACAAATTTAGATTTAAAAAGTAAGAAAAAACCTTCCACTCTAAAGCAATTTTAGAAGCTTGGGAGAAAAAATATAGTCTGAGTGCTGGGGAAGCTCAGGCTGTCAGAATTCCAGGAAGAGAGTCACGTATGAAGTTGCAAAAAATAAATGTATCGGGATAACCAAATAATTATATGCAGGAATTGTTTTTGTAAAGAAAATGACGGGCTGCACAGGAACACTATACTCTGAAGCCCAATGCATGTTCTTTAGGCGTCACATTTATACAGACTGTAATGAAAAAGGTACGCTTAATTAAGCTTTTTCTTTAAAGAAAGCACTGATACAACATGAAAAAGAAAACCCCACAACTCTGGCATGCGTTCCCCCTTCTCTTAGCTTTGCTTGCTCAAAAATCAAACACAGAGAAGATTAATTTATTGGTTGGAACATAAAACCAATTAAATAAATAAACAGCTTGTCACTCTGGCTTCAGAATGAATCTAGTGGAAAATTTTTTTCCTAGGAAACCTATTTTGGGAAAGTAATAAACCATCAGGAAGGGCAAAGGCTAGAGGCATTAAAAAAACCACCTGGCAACATTGCACTATTTCTGACGTTACTGAGGATTTTTGCTTGGCTGCTTCACCGTTGCAGGTGTCAAATGGTAAGGTTGATTCTCAGAGATAGTACTCTGCACACAGAGCAGCCAAAGCTGGATCATCTGTTGCAGAGGGGGGTGAAACGACTTGCCCTAACCAGCCATGCATCAGAGCTGGGGGACACCACCCACACACCCTACAGTCCAGTGCCAGGACCCGACCCACTGCAGGCTGCTCATGGCCAGCATCTTGTAGCCAGGTCTTCTTCACTAGCAGCGCTGCCAGAAAGGGATGAAGGAGCCTAACATCCTACTTTAAGCAGCCTGGGTGCCCAGGGAAAGGTCTCCCCCTCCTCCTGCTGTGCACTGAAACGGGGATAGCAATGGTGGGCAAGTGGCAAGCAGGGATAAAATACACCTCACAGGTGTCTGAGTGCTGCCCTCGTCATCCAAGAGTGGTGGTGGGAGCCAAGGAACCCTGGAGGAGGAGCCTGCAGAAGAAGCTGTATTCTCCAGCCACCAGCCACAATAGGAGCCCATGGTCCCCGGGTGCTGGGGTGTCACACCCCACCTCCAGCTGAGCAACCAAGCTGCACAGGGGTGGTCAAAGTTCGCAGGACTGGGCACAGAATTAGCTTCAGCACACAGAAACACAGCCCTGCGGCACTTTCCACTTCCCTGGCTCTTAAGACCCAAGATGCTGGGGGTGTGGGCATGGTCTCCTGCAGAGATGACAGCAGGACCAGGTCAGGGGACAGCCACCGTCCCAGCCGCCAGCAGAACTGCCTGCGGCAGAGATGGGCAGAGGGAGAACGAGAATCAATGACCATCTCTCCCTCCCATGTGTTTCCATCCAGCTACCCATTGTCTATGGTGCTTTACTTCAAAAATATTTTTTTCCTCATTTATTTCACTCCTGATCTATAGAACCAGAAAGCCGGTGGATTCCTCTGCAGAGGTACCAACTGAGTTGCACTTAGGCTTGAAGGAAGCAAACCACTCATGAAGGGCCCCCCTATGCCTCAGTTCAGTTCAAGCTGCACCATTACAAATCACCCCTGTGAAAAGGTGAGAAGCAGCTCTCTTCTGCTGCCAGCCGAGACACCAAAGTGGAGAAAATTACTATACACAGCGTAGAAAATGTTTCCTTTGGCAGCAGTTAAGAAAACGCTATTCATCCTGTATACAGCCTGCATGCTCCTGCATAATAAAGAGAGCGATTGAACAGTCTTTTAAGAAGTTTACTGGGTCACATTTCTCCTGGACTAAGGCCAGTGCTCCCATTATTCCCCAGTGCTGGGTGCACACTGCACAAATCCTTTACTGGTCTCAATCCTTATTTCTTACTGACGCTGACTGTACCGGCAAACAGAAATATGAACCCTGAAATTACTTATAATGTAAAACATGTTTCTAAAGGCTGTTTAGGGCAAATTAATAAATCCGCTATCCTTGCTTCTTAGGTGACCGTGGCCCTGAGAAGTGGAGCCTGGGCAGTTCAGTGTCAATGGGCACGGGTTTGTCTCCAGCACATACTGTTCCTCAGAGGCTTGGATGAGAACAAGAAGCAAAGCAAAATACAGTGAAGGGTAGGATAATGTGAGAACTTGATTATGCAAGCCATTAAAGTTAATGGCAGTAGTCATACGAGGACAAATTATGCCAGCAAGTATGGTTTTGCAGAAAAGTGCACTGAGGATAAATTGTACTTTCCAGCTAGACATTCGTGCAGCTTTCTAAGGCACTCAATCCTCCCCCTGCCACAATCAAGGAACCACATTTTCCCAAAAGCACGTGACGCAAGATGCTATGGGCAAGATCCCATGCAGCAGCACTGCAAATGAGCTCAATGCCTTGAGACAACCCTCTACTGCATTTAGCAGCTCTCCAGAGAACCAGCAAAACATGGAGACATCAGCAGTTGTACAATGAGTGTCCGATGCTCTCTAGGTCAAAGAAATTGCTAGGAAGCAATACCACTTTTGCAAAAGGAAGCAATTTCTTAAAGAAGAAGGTGACAGCAAATCTCCCCAAGCAAACACTGCCAAACAAAAAAGAGGAAAAAAAAGAGAAAAAAAAAAAAAGAAAGAAAAACAGGGGCATGAAGGAGAGGGAAACAGAGAGAGAGCTGGAGGACGTGACAAAGGGATACCCAGTTTTTGGAGTCCCCTTTGAAGAGCCCTGCTGCCTGGCTGTGATGACCAGTCCACCCCGGGCAGCAGCCAGCACAGGACCCTGCTACAGAGCCAGCCCCATCCAGCAGCGCTGCCTGCCGTTACCTGCCACAGCCTCTTCCCCGATATCCAGGGAGGAAAGCAGAGTTATGGGAAGGATGCTGGACAGCTGAACAGACTGGGAATGAGGTAAAACACCTCGCGTTCCTAAATTAGCCTCTTCGATATCTTAGCACATGACAGCTACACAAAGAACACAGAAATAAAAAGGAAAAAAAAACCCCAACAAACAGAACAAAACGATGAATTACTGTTTTTTCTTTTCCTTAGCTGTACTATTGGGTTTCCCACCTGTTTAACAGACAGGTCTCCTAGAAAAGTTATTTTCTCATTTTTCTTCAATGATTCAAATATGATTTTTAAAAATAATTCCATATTTTAGTGCTTCAGGTACTAGTATTTAAGCAAAACTCATGACGAAATCCTTTTCAACAAGCCTTTCTGTAAACTGAGGGTAATAAAGCTATAGAGAATGGCCTGTGCACAGGAAGAAGAAAGGAGCTGTGCACATTAGGGATCAGTAGCAATTGCAGATCAGGAGGAGGGCAGGAGCGAAAAAAACAAGAGCACAAACCCCAACCTCTGATTCAGCTACAGAAAATCAGCCTTCCCCTCCACCGGACCACTCTGGATTTCTTGGGTGAAGAGCCATTTCCAAGAGAAAGTGCAACACAGCTCTTCAGGAGCACTTTGCATGGCCGACCGACTCGTGGTGGAGTACTTGGTGTAGTGACTTTGGAAGGCAAACTGGCTTTCCCATCCTGAGTCTGAGCAGGTGAGACCTCAGCTCGGCCGGGTCGGTGAGCTGGCCCTTCCTGAGCAGCCTGGAAGGTGATGGCTCTACAGGACACAAAATAAACCGGCACAGAGGTATGTTTGTGGAGTCTAGCCAAGCGTTTCACCCCTCGCTCCCGTTAGACTAATGGACACAAGCGCAAGGAGACATTCTTTATGCTCCCCAGGTTTAGACAGTTTTGGATAATTCTGCCCAGAAGGTCCATCTGGGGCAATTCTAAATCATTTCAGACCTAAAAGCAAAAAGGCAAAACCGAGGGGAAAAAAAGCAGAAAAAGAAAAGGGGAAAAGAACATTTGAATCTCTCCTATTAATAATGTTAAAGACCCCCAATAGCTTAATTTCAGGCCCAAGACCTAATTTACTATGTCACTGTACGTATCAGAAAAAGCCATGTAGTGTTGTACCAGTGAAATGTGCCCTTTAAGGCCTTACTGAAAAGCCTGCAGGAAAGCCTCACTTCCTCATTTTGAAGAAGCTTTCAGCAGTTGACCCTTTCATTGAGGGAGCTACGCACAAGTTTGGCAAAATTATGTGCGCTCCTTTGCTGATGCTCTTGGAAGGGCTGTATATCAGCAGCGCACATACTTGCCTACCACCTCACCTCCTACCAAAAAGGCAAAGGAGCAGGGCTTTGCTTCTCCAAGAGGCCACGAGCCGGCAAGGGCAGCGGAGCAAGGTCCTGCCCACTGCAGTGTTGACACCTCTGGATGACACCGAGCCCCCCAGCTCCCACCAGGATGGACAGCCGAAAGGGAAGCTCTCCTCAGCATCCTTCCGCAATAGCCTCTCGGCTTGGGCAGCCTCAGAAGCAAAAGGCTTCCCTTCTTGTCCTCGGCATGAGCAAGGAGCGATGGCAGCACCTTGAGCCAGAGCTCCCTCCCCAAAGTACCCCAGAGCGGAGAGAATTCAGCTCTGAAGTGGCACCCTCCCAAAGAGACTGAAAAACAGGCAAGAGGCAGCATGACAGGTGCTTTGTGGATTTTCTCATTGCTCCAAGTTACATTTTCGAGTCTCCCCTGCTGGGACCCCCACCAAAAACTTGGCTGTGAAGAGGCTGCAGCTGCGCGGGACTGCACTGGTGTCTGGCAAAACCCCCAACTCCAGGGCAAGGACACAAAAACCAGAAGGAAATGTAGACACCACACCATAGGCACTTGCAAGGTGCTGTCTCTCCGCTGCACACAGCAGCAGTTCAGTTCTCTAGTGCTCCTACAACCACACCAAACCGTGCCAATATTCTCCTTTTCCGCCTGTCCATTGGTACAACCCAACAGCGTTTCTGCGCTACCATCAGTGGGACAATGGTTGTTCCCAGAAGAAAACCCCAGCCAGCTCAACAATTCTGACATGTTTCCCACAAAAGAGGCAATTTTAACCACGCTGGGTATGCTACAGGCAACACT
The DNA here is from genome assembly GCF_963924245.1 of Chroicocephalus ridibundus. Classification (NCBI taxonomy): domain Eukaryota; kingdom Metazoa; phylum Chordata; class Aves; order Charadriiformes; family Laridae; genus Chroicocephalus; species Chroicocephalus ridibundus. Next base: position 95,510,789 of record NC_086284.1, on the reverse strand, counting down.
TACATTTGCACAGCTTTAAACGAGCAGAGTTCAGCTTCCAGCACACGTAGATCGAGCTGCAGTAAAAATTTAAGCTTGTGACACTTGTAGGAAGGAAGGCTGGGCTGATAAGTGGTGACTCAGACAAGCTGGCACTGAGGAGCAAGCTGACAGAACATTTAATTAACAAATTAACTTTCTACTCTCTTAAATAAGCGTTACAGTCTTGCAAACATCCAAGAATATAGCATTCAATTTCTACCTAGAAGACTACACCTGACATTTTTCCAAGACTCGCTTCCCGGTTTCCATTAAAAACAAGTTTACCTACTGCATCATCAGATGTTCTGGAGACAACAACATTTTGCTCTGTACACTTCTTTGTAGCCACAGGGCATATTAGCCAACTCCTCTGAGTCTCTTCTAGCAGTGTCTCACTCTATCAGTAGCACCAATTTGTGTGAGTGCCTGTTTGCTTGGCCGTCCTCCAAGCAAACCAGCTTTTCTGACTGAATCTCCTGGTCCCTTTCCGAGCAAATAAGAGTCAGGAGGCTTGCAGAAAGTCGTCTTCCCACTGGGAGAGGCATTCAGCAAGAAAATCTTGGAGACCTTTTTCCAAACTGACTTGGAAGAAGGAAAGGAAAATAGACAGGAATAAGACATCCATGTATCTCACCTTTGTCCCTTTCCAAAAATCTTAACCTTCCAAATTTTGGGGGAAAAAGTTAACCAGTGTTAATACTGACTGCTGAAGGCCATTTCCAGAAAACATACAAGTTTGAAAAGAAGTGGCTAAAGCTACAAAAAGGCATCTTCATGTGCTAATCTGATCCACTGGATCAAACATCTACCCAGATTTGAACTCCTGTTCTGCTTTTTGATCACTGTCTTTTCCCTGCTCCTGCACACAGCCCTTGCTTCCTATGTTGGAAAAAAAGATTTACCCTTAGCAAATTTTACGAGCTTTTAAAATAAAAATTTTTGTTGCCCAAGCTCAGCCATTTGCAAAATTCAGGCAGACCCAAGCAACCAGCTTTCTTTTTGAGCATCTGCTCTTTACACCAGCCCGTCCTCAGACACAATGGCCCTGATTTCTCCAGCAGCCACCATTCGGGTACAATAATGAGTGTAACCATTATTAACCAGCAGATGGGAAGCAACGGCTCCAACCACCGTTCAGACAGGTCCCTTGGGCCAGGACCCTTCTTGCAGAAGCAAGCTACCTATTACACACTTGGGAAGAGCATCTGTCGTCCGTTTCAGCAGCCAGTCTGGCCCAAACCACGACAAGCAGGAACTGGTAACAGACATTTAATTGTAATTAACAGTTTGCCGAAGGAAAGGCAGCAGCAGCAGGGCGAGAACACAAAGGAAAGAGACGCTTCCCCTTTCTCCTGGGCCGGGGAACAAGAAGCAGAGATCTCCAGTGATTTGAAAGAGCAAGTGGCGGCCAGCCAAAGCACCTCGGGGAGTCCTAGTGTAAAGGGGAAAAGGTTTCTTGGCCAGGAAAAGCAACCTGAGAAGGAAGAACTTCCCATCAGACAATGCTAATCCCCAAAGCCCCAATGGCCACACAGTAAGGAAAGTAGGGAGAAATCCCATCTCTCCTCTGTTTTCCCCTGGGCACTCTTTCCATCCTCCACGTCTCAGTGCCCTGTGTGAATGCTCCCTCCCTGGAGACACGGGTTTGCTTTACCGCATTACCATCAGCAGGGGAAATCTGGGTTGTTTATTGTCCCTCTCAGGGAGGGCGATCCCGTATTAGGAAGATTAAGGTCAGCCAGTAAGCGCGTGACACGATAATCTCCTGCAGGCGCCGAGGGGGCTGTGGCAGAGACGTGGCACGCATCCTTCCCGGGCTCTGCTCCCGCAGCCGGTTGCTACGCCGGCCAGCCCCCCAGGGCTCCCAAACCCTCAGGTCACTCCTGGGGTGCAGCTGGATGGGATGTACCCCACTATTTACCCGCTGTTAACAACACGGCGATGCTGAAGCCTGCAATGTCCACGCAGAGCCCTGCAGCCCATGACCACGCAGAACAAGCCCACGGGGTCTGCACGACCTCCACAGGCTGCTGGACTTGTCGGCTGCCTAAGCCCCCTCGCTACCTTCCCCACCAGGACACGGTCTTTGGGTCAAAATATACCAGCGTTGCTTTGGCACCCCCTCCATCTTCCCAGCACCATGCAATATGCTCTCTTGTACCTTCTGAACAGCTTGTAAGCCAAGCTCCTTTTTTTAAAATGTTAAATAAATTACACTGAGAAAGTCATGAATGATTCCAGTAAAGTGAGGGGGAAAAAAATCTTTATTTACTTAGAACAGCAGCTGTTATTTCCCTCCTGAAGGAATAAGCAACCCCTCTGTACATTTTGGGAGAGCAGGATTGGGACTTTTTAAAACTATTATTTACCTCGCGAAACTAAAGGTGTAATTTAATTTCACCCTGAGTAAGATAACTAAACATGTACCACAGTTTAAAACATAGCAGCATCAACAGAATAAAAAAAAAAAACAACCCAAAACCCCAAACTTATTTCTTGCCCAGAATATCACTTTACTGCTGACTTAGGAGAGAAAGAGGAAGCTATTCTTAACAAGCCTGGTCAGAATAATTTTCTTGAACAGCAAATCAGCGTTCAGGTTTCTGGATGCTCAACCACTGCAGCTCACAGCATTCCTCGTATTTTGCAAGCAAAGCCGAGAACTTCCTCTTGCCGGCTGTCCCGACAGAAGGCCGTACAGCGCAAGAACCAACCAGGCACACCATAGGCAGGCAACACAGTGTCCTGTTACCCGCGGTGTGGACCCCCTTGACGCTGGTGGTTGCTTTATTTCTTGGCTAACTAACGGTCCCCACCCTACTTAGATCAATCTCTTCACCATGCCTTCCCCCGCTGCCTCCATTTGCAGGGGAGACTCCAGCCTGTAGCTCTCGTGCGCCCAGGGGGCTGCCGCACCGATTTTCAGCGAGTGTTATCACTCTCGCTCTCGTTTCACGGGTGAGCAAGAGCTCTGAACGCTTGTCTTCCCTTCAGACACTTAATTGCTTGATGTATTGAGAAACTACCTTTTAAAATTATTACGCAGCTCTGTATTGCTAGACCTCCATCTCCCAGCATCAAAACCTGTCATGCACAATCAAGCCAAAGGAATCTTTTATCGTGGCATCACAAGGAAAGGAGTAAGATCCCTATGGATTAAGAAAACTGCTCTTATGCAGCAAGTTCAGAATGGTTGGTACTTTTTGTCTCAGCCTTTCTTCTTTAGAGCCAAAAGCATTTTTTTCCGGACCTGCCTGGTACTGATTTTTCATCAGCACCTCAGATGAGAAAATCACTATATTCATTCTCAAAAGCCCAGCCTTACCACAGATTTTGTACCTAATATAGAGAAGGAAGAAAAGAGCCCTCAGTGTGGTTTTGAAATCAGTGCAAATGCAGTTAATATTTAAATAAGAAAACCCTATTAAGTAAATCTTTGTGTAGAGAAATCCAACCTGTTCCGATTCTCCTTTTCCAATCCCCTTTTCTATTTCCCCTCTAAGCTAGCACAGCCAGCTAGAAAGACCAGTCCATGTGATGGAGCACAGCAGTTGGTGTTTGGTGTACGAAAGTAGCCCCTCCATCCCCAAACCACTCCTGTTTCCAAGGGCTGTGGTAAGACGCTGGGTATACCAGCTATCTGCTTAGCACCAAACTCAAGGTCAAATTTTCTGTTAAGATCCGCTTCCTCCAGAAGACGATGAGTTCGCTCTGCCAAAGGTAACTCAAAATCCAAGCATCTTCGCTACCTGCAAAAATATAGGGGTGTCAAGTGAGAAAAGGAAGGGACCCCCCTTGGAGAGAATCACAGTGACTGCTGAAATATTAATGAAGCTCTTTATTTGAGAGAGTCTAAAAAGGACTTTGAATAATGCATTGCAAGCAACGGTACATCAGCAGTGGCTTTTTTATGCGGGAGGCAGCTGGCATTTTAAAAATAGACAACTTTCAACTTGATGGGGGTAGCTTACCAGCAGAGGAAATTATCCACAAATGCACCATCATTTAAGGGAACAAAGCAGATAAACAAGCAGAGCACAAAGAAAGTTTATTAGTACAAATGTTCCGAAACAGTCCTCTGCTGTCAGCACAGGCTTGCCCACCATAAGCACAGCCTCACTATTATTGGACGTCTCAATGTATTCTGTCCCTTACTGTCACCAGAACAGTCTCTTTAAGCTACTCCACAACGGGCACTGTCTGGCAAAGATCTAACAATTTGCTCCGGTAAACAAAAGAGATGCTCTGTCCCCCCCCAGGCAGTTCATGAATTTCTGAAACTTATTTTTAAAAATAGATTTATTGGTGATATTGGCTTTCTAATGCAACAGAAGAAAAAGAAGGGGGAACAAAATGGCATTGGAATAGGAATGGGGTGAAAAGGAAGACCCTTGGAGCCTGCTCAGCCGTACAGCTAACTGTTCATCTGGGGTCCTTTGGCGTTAGGGTTACGCTAAAGGCGCCACTCACACGAGCACCTTTAGCAGCAGCATATTAAACAGCCACGTGCAACACAGCTAGTGAGCTGCTTGGCACGTCTGGGGTTTCAGCGTTTACACTTACCAACAGCAACATGACTGACAGACAAAGATGTTGCTGTAGCTGGCTTTGTGACAAGTCCCCACGAGGGTGACAAAAGTCCTTCCAGCCAGAGATGTTTTCTAAGTATCCTTGATATGCGCTCCCTTTCCCTACGCGTCCAGGATATAAAATGCAGCTTTAAAATACAGTCGCATGGGCATATGTGAAGGCACAGGGCTTGATTCAAGGCACAGGTGCCCTCGCAGTGGGCTCTGCCTGCACACTGACATTGCCAATGGCCAACGTCATTGGCACCTTTCTTTTTCGGTGGAAGCACTGCAAATCTCGATGCCACCAAGAGCCACGACATTATGAATCTACTTGGGAAAGGGGTTAACAGGAGTTTCGGTCTATGGTTTTGACCACAGATTTCCCTCTTCCATCCCAACACGGTCCCCTCTGACACCTGCTGATCCCACAGACCAGCCTGCTCCCACCCCATGTCCCCCCTTCCCCCCTGCCAAAGAGTAGGGCCAGCGGGGCAGCAGCTCCCCACCCCGAGGGACGGGGAACTGGAGGGGGAGTAGAGAGGAGCATGGATTGGCCCCACCGCAAAGGCTACATACCAAGTGTTACAGCATTTTAGAAGTACCTGGTGTCACGCACAGGCAGAACGGCAGTGCTCCCATAGTACCGATATATTGCCCATCGTTGCACATATATAGGCACACCGCTACTGAGGCAGGCCACCTTAGGAAAAGTGAAAGGTCCCAGAAAGCAAGTGCACAGGGCAATGAAACAGCCTGCCCTGACAGCCCCATCTCCTCTTCCATCTGTCTGATTTATTCTATATAGCCACTTATTTATTTGGTTGGTGGCCCCAAGCATCAGTTTCCCTTTGCCCTTCTCCAGGACGAGAGGAAACAGGTTCAAGTTACGTCAGGGGAGGTTTAGATTGGGTATTAGGAAACATTTTTTCACTGAAAGGGTTATTAAACATTGGAATAGGCTGCCCAGGGAGGTGGTGGATTCACCATCCCTGAAGGTGTTTAAAAAAAGGGTAGATGGGGCACTTAGGGACATGGTTTAGAAGTGGCTTTTGTCAGGGTAGGTTAAAGGTTGGACTTGACGATCTTGAAGGTCCCTTCCAACCTCGGCAATTCTATGATTCTATGATTCTATGACTAACTCCTACCTTCCCCCTCCATACGTCCTCCTTGTTCCTTGACATTGAACCCACCCTTTCTGCTCTTACATCTTTGCCCGCACAACCAAGTTCCATCAGTCGTCAGCGTCCACCTTTCACATGGCTAGAAACAGGCAGCCAACACCCACACCGGCTCCTGGTGGGCGAAGCCACCTGAAGGAGCAAAAACGCAAAGGAAAGAAAGGACAACCCCCAACCCAAAGGCATTACATGATTATCATGGCATTAGAGAAGCTCCTGAATGGCACTGGGGGGTGAGCAAAGGGCTGCTGCCCCACCGCAGCCGCCTGGCACCCCGAGCCCCGCAGCATCGCTGCCTGCGGTGGGAGGATACTGCATGAGCAAAACACGACACCACCCTGGGCTTGACTTGTTTGTTTTCAAAACGAGCTTAGCCTTGCCTGGGCAAAGGCAGGAGACATTTGCTCGCTGTTAAGACGGCAGGAAGCCTGCCCGCAACACCACCTCCAGGAATAACTGCGTGGTGCTGCCCATATTCACAGTGCAATCGGTGGTTCGTCTGTTCACAGAGAGACCATACTGTCCAGGGAGTGGGGTGTTAATTGCAAATGAGATGACTACAAAGCTTTTTAGGGCTTGCAGCCCAGTTTGCACTCCCGGCATCTCTGTGCGTGGCGGCACCTCATCCGACTCCGTTTCCTCCTGCATCAGCATGCCCTGCACCAAAGTTTCTGCTTTCTCATTCCCCTTCACACTTTTATTTTCCATGTTTTTCACCCCTCCCCACTCTTCCCCCTCCCTTTTTTTTTAATGCAATGTGGCCTTTTTTTCCCCCTGCACGCTGCTGAAGGTAGGAAAAAAACCCAAAAAAACCAGACCAAAACATGTCAAGGGCAGAGCGGGGTGAGAGGGCGAGCGGTGCCGAGCAGCTCAGCCTGGGTGCCCAGCGGGGCAGGCAGCCGCCCCAGATGCCAGGGAGGGCAGGGCTGAGCACACACAGTAAATAACCGCAGCCTCATTAGGAAAGCATTAAAAATCCAAGATACAGCTGGCACAGGATGGATTTAGCGTGGCTGCGCTATTCAGCATTGGCATAAACCCTGCCGTGCCCCACGACCAGACTCCCTGCCACCGCAGCGCGCTTGGCCCCTTCCCTATGTGAGCAGCCCCCAAGAGGCACATCACCCCCAACACATAACTCTCCAAAAACACTGAACAAGGGCAAAATCACAGGGAAAACAGCCTAGAGTGAGTGCTCAGACCCCCAGACTGTACTACAGCCTAAACCCCCAAGCAGCATTTGGACTCCTGACAAGTTTCAGACAGAGGGGAAAGCAGGTTAGGCTAAACCAAACCAAAATCAGATGTTAAACTTTTAAACTGGGTGGGGAAAAAAATAAAAATAAGAAGGGAGGGAGATGATTCACCAGAAGTTTTAAAACCAAAGCAACCGGGAAGTGCAAAAGCACGCAGAGTTGAGGATGACGTGTTCCCTGCGGATCAGGTAAAAAAATTTCTGCAGCCTCAAGCTGGGAACAGGACGGGAGCTGGCAAAATGCAGAGGGGAAAAACCAGGCAACTGAATAAGTTGTCCCATTTAAAAGGGACATGGGAAAACAGGGAACTAGAACAACTGTATGTATATATCTGACCACAAGACGGTGGAAGTCTAAAACGCATGATGTGGACTAAAGTGGCGGGAATGAAGGGTTTGGTCTCAAGTGAGGATGTCAACACACAAGCAGCATCAGGAAGCTGCTGAGAGGGAGGCAGTAATGGGGACTCCTTAAAACAAGCAACTTATTACCTAGGAATGAGAGACTGGCTCATACCGGTGGGGGAATGGCACTGCCTGCTAAGGAAAGTTCAACCCTCAGAAATGCAAGGAGCATTTAACCCTTCCAGACTGAAGGTCCAGACCTACACAGGCAGAGATCAGCCACAGCAGAAGCAACAGTCACAGGCTGGGGGAGGCTGCGAGGGCACGCTCAGTAACCCAGCTCTCCCCATACTCCTTATGCCAAGTTATCGCCACAATGCTCAGGCTGAAGTTGCAGGCGTCACACTGGGGAGCCCATAACAAAGCTTAGAGCCCACCTCAGCAATGTGGTGACCAAAGGTCCCCTCTGTAGCAGTGGCCATCATAAAACCCAAAGAAACCCACTACCTTTCTCCAAAGGAATGATCCCAAAGCATGGGAGCCTCTCTGAAAAGAAATTAATGACACCAAGCAGCCCTAAAGGTGCAACATCTGAGGGGTGTGGGAGGATTGCTTAAACATGTCCACCTGGAAGCACGGGACAAATGGTATCTGCCAGAGGAGGCATCAGAAAGACCCAAGTCAAGCCGCTGCCATGAAACAGTGGTCTGATGACCATCGACGACCTGTGTGGCTACCCTTACATCAAAAGACAAATGCTGCAGGTCCATCCCTCACGCCCCACTGACACCAGGGCTGCATCCCAGGCAAGCTTCGTGGCAGCTGTCAGGGAAGGGACCACCCGGTGGAACAAAGGGAACCTGCTTGTTACCCAAAGAGAAATATTAAGAACAGGAATAATGTTTTGTTGCTTTATTCAACCAGAACATAAGCTAGAGACGTCGGATACAGAGTGAATTGTGAACTCCCAGATCACTTCCAGAATGTTCAATATTATTGTTGTTGTTATTACTATTATTACTTAGGTAAAATACACATACAAATACCATTTTATCATCAGGCATTTCAGGACAAACTGTTCACCATTTGTCTGTCTATTCCTGAAGCTGGGAGCCTCGAAGGTGCAACCCAGCTGTGCTGTAGAAACACTGGCAGGTATGTCAGGAACAAAGACATCTAAAAATTCAGTATTATGATATTTGTGAGTAACTGTGGCACTTCATAAAGACAGTTTCACAACAAGCGATACCAGAGTTTTTCCTCCTCTTATGTCATCAGAGATCAAGTTAACTAAATTCTTCCAATTTTTCTAGATGAATCACCTTTCACATATTGTTTGCTGGAACACAAAGCACAGTAAAATCGTCTGTCTTTACAGGCATCCTCACTTCCTCTGCCCAATTTGAAATATGCATTAATAATGTGAAAATCCACAATGTCTTCCCACAAGAGGAACCAAGTGCAAATCTCTACACTTCACAGTCATCCTGCGGTTTTCTTGCCAGTTTCAAAGCTAGGCAAAAATTTCGTGGTTCATTGTAACAGACCTCACCAGTGAGCTACAGAAAAGGCCAGCAATAGATAGTGTTATGACACCGATATTCTCCTTCCTGAGCAGGTAATGAACTGTCTTTTCCTCAAGCAGTGCTTGCCAAGCCCACACAAAAGGAACCTGCCAATTTCTATCTATCTGGAAGGCTGATTTATGAGGTCAAAGCCGTGTTATAAAGATCTTTTTGCCTGTCAACTTGTGATACACATGCAGACCTTTGAAAAGAAAGGTATTGCTTTTAAGCTCTGGTATGAAGTTTTGGGAGGAAGGTGGTCGTTAAATTCAGAATCTGTGTAAGCTATACAGCCCTTACCATAATTTCTTAGGTAACTTTTCATGTCCATCAAGCAGAGATTTTATATATAGCAGCCAGTGTATGAGCAGCAGCCAAACTAGTATACGGCACAACAGTGAAGCACATCCTCACCATCCAGCTCCTGATCTCCCCGCCAGAACAGGGAGGGAAAGAGCAGGCTCCTGACTGCTATGGGGAGCCTGGACCTGGACCAAATTCATTTGTTAGTGGCTTTCCACCCCCTCCTTCCTTACCAGGCCACTAACAAATTAATGAGCTATTTCCTAAGAGCAGAGCTTAAGAAGGGAAGCGCAAGGGAGAGTAAGCATTAAATACTTTGATCCCTTCAGCAGCTTAGGTACAAAAGCAGGTGCTCGCTCCTTTGCTGTTCTCCAGAAGGTGTGCCACGGCATTCATCCCATAGCCAAGAGAGAACAGGAGATCCAGGAAAGACTCAGCTGTCACCTTCACTAAGGGTAAACACATTTGAGCATTTTGCACAGCCATGTATTCCGTGGCTCCTGGATCAAGTGGGGGTAAACTCATCTTTACTTCCCCTGACAGACCAACAGTGTATTTCTAGTCCTGCCTCCACAAACGAGACCATTGGTGAAAAAGTAGGGCATGGGACTGGGGTAACCGATTAAGTCCACTGCTCTGAAAATACCTTGCAGCACTCCTAGCTCTCACAGGAGAGGCAGACTCATGTGACTTCTTAACCAATTCATAAGGTGACTCATGTAAAGGGCCTTTAGTCCACCATGAGCGTAGCCCCTCTGACTGTCTAATGCCAAACAAGTGGAGAAGAGTCTTGCTAGCGCAAGCAGGCAGGTTTGGGAAGAAAGCTGACAGAATAAGAAATCTTCGTGGTGGAATCTTGTAACCACCTGGAAGAGAAAATTCTGAAGTATCGTGGCCCTTCCTTGAAAACTCAGCAGAAACCAATATGGTCACTAAAGTCCTGCAAGATATTAATTTCCATAAGCTGAAGTGAATGCCTCCAGGAAAATGACCTTCTATGGAAGAAAATGAGTTCACAAACACAGAATGGCCCAAAGACTTTAATTGCCTTTGAGATTACTTGAATACCAAATGAGGCAAAAGACGCCTCAAATGGAGGTAAGTCAGTTTCCAAAATAAGAACTCTTGTTTTAATTTGGCAAGAGGCTCCAGATGTATCATGTGTATCTCTCTATTTTTTGAATGACCAGAAAAGCTTCTAAGTGAGCCCAGGCAGAATTTGGCTTTGCCATAGACTCAAGCAAGTGTGTGTACATGGGGCAAGGAGAGAGGAGGAGTTTTCACTGCCTTACTTGGTCTCCTCTTCTCTCCCAGGGCAATTCAGAGACAGTCCTCATGGGTCTTTTCATAACACATTGCCAGCCTTTCCTGATTATGTTCAAAAGACAGACGTCAAGACAGCAGAAACTACTGTCATCGCAGTGATGCAGCACTAGGAAAACACAATTTTCATAAGCCAAGTTGTGAGACAGAAATGCTTCCAGGACAGGCTGAGAAGTGTTTTCCACTTGCTCAGCTATGCCCAAGGATAAGGTCTCAGCCTGACAGGATCACCTTAGGTCATCTTCAGCATCATTCTTTGGGCACTTCTAATGTGTTTCATCTACTACGGGTTATCATCCTACTGTACAGAAAATAAGTCAGAGCACTACATCATCCCATGGCTGACACATGCTCTAGTTACCTTACATGAAGCAAGGACTGCTTAGCCTCTGTCCATCCAGGGGGAAGGAAAAGGAGAACCGAATGAAATGTTGTCTTCTAAACCGGATTTACATGGGAAGCTCCTAGGACAACACCACCACAAAAAGAAAAACCCCATGAAGTGAAGATTTTTCCCATGTCTGACAGAATTTTTCAGTAAGAAGTTTCTGACATTTTTATTAATGTGAAAAAGGACACTCTCCTGCCTCCCAGAAATGTGGTTTCTTAGTGTCAAGAGGAAACAGACACCAATATACACTGTAAGAGCTCTACAAAAGGCCTGATCTACCAAATCACAATCACAAGGCCACCTCTGGGATCTCCTGGCCTTTGCCTGCTGGTACCTTTATGAACACCCAACATAGTAGAGTACATAAAGCAAGCTGTAATTTCAGTGGTTGCGGCTCAGCCTTAGCCACCTTGGCAGAATCAAAGATTTACCACCACAGACTGTGTTTAAGATCACAGCTTTCTTCATCCACGTTTCTTCCCTGCCCCCTTAGACATGCGCCTATTACTACAGATGAAAACCAAGCCGGAGCGTGGAGGATGCTGCCTGCCCAGTGTTCAGAAGAGACAGCTCCAGAAGGGGAGCTCTGCAAGGCAGACACTTTCTGACACATCCCCCTCTCCTCTCCAGCCTTTTGCCCATCGTGGTACCAAAGCATTTTAGTGCAGGAGCAAGGCTAGCAGGGGGAAAACTGGTCCAAAATGTCTATGACTAATTCTGTTTTTCCTCCTTCAGCTTTGCCTTAGTTACTACATTTTAAGGCCATCCTGTGGCACAGCGTACATGGAAGCAATATTACATTCAAGGCCAGGCTGGATGGGGCTTTGAGCAGCCTGGTCTAGTGGGAGGTGTCCCTGCCCACGGCAGGGGTGTTGGAACTAGATGGTCTTTAAGGTGCCTTCCAACCCAAACCATTCTGTGATTCTGTGTGATTATGGAACTGGCTGCTCTGTTCTGTATACTTTCTCCCACAGTACTTTTGATTACAGGATAAGCAAAAAAAAAAAAAAAAAAAAAAAAAGAGAGAAAACCAGCAAACACAGCGATTTTATCCAAGAAGGGGTATAATTTCAATATTATTGATATAGCCCAACATGAACCACATACGTTAATTTTCAAGGATGCCAAGACTTGGAATAAAGAATACCAAAAATCAGATTTCCACAATTCCAGTGCCAGCTGTGCTCCCTCCTGGGTAACATTCATGTTGATATTCAAAACACATATCTAGATAACACTGGCTCCTACCCCAATGATCCTTCCTGTCCTAGCTAGCATGGGCCATCTGTTACTGCTTAGTATGCAGCCCCACTAGATGTTACATTGGTACTACTTATATGAAAAGAATGAAATAAACTGCCAGCAAAGATGGCATTAAGAAGTCTTTCCTAAGCAACTCATAATTTACCATTGAAAAAGTGTAATTTAAACTGCACCAAATAAGGTGATAAAAGATACCAGTGCATGAACTAAGCCATGGGCCAGCCTCTGTCTCTACATGATACCACTTATGGAGAAGGAGAAACAGGAAACAGAAATCATGCTGTAGCTTACCTGAAAAATTCTCTTTTTAGGTAGCAAGGTCCAGGAGTGACAGAGAAATTAATGACCTTTTGCCAAGTCCTTGCTGAACCCTTTCCACGCTTGTTCACCAGACCATACAAGAGGATAAAAACAAAACAGTGACTGCTCTAAACTATTCTTCTCTGCTCTCAGCCTGACCAGCTGAGCAATAGCCCTTACAAGAGACATTAGGATAAAACTGTAAGGGGACCAGCAGAAGAAAACCAGCCTGACATTCACCCAAACCCACTCAGCTTCAAGATGCCAGCTAGGATACACGGTCACTTCTTTCCATGAGCCGTCCCCGCCTACACCCAACAAACAACAAAATACACCTTAATCTATGGCCAGTGAAAAACCTTAATTTCAGTCTGACACCAAACCAAGGGCAGCCAGCATTAATTTCTGCCAGAAGGGCCTCACTGGGGGTGTGGGAGAAAGCACAGACCTACAGTACGGGCTACAGAACAGGCTCTCAGCATGAACAAACTCCCTTCTTCTTGAAGTAACCCTGAACTAAATGCTTCCTCCATGCAAAAAATCACCTGAAACCCTGATCCTCAACCTGTTCTAGCCTTATGTGGAAGCCTGGTAAGCCCCCTCTGTCCTTCCCTGAACAACTCAGCCTCAGCCCCCGTAGGTGTTAGTGCACTTGTCCTGCACTAAAGCAGACTCCTGAGAGCTGCCATCCCCATGTGGACTGTACTTTGTAGCTGTCTGATTAAAATTTAGCAAAGAAAACTGCTAATAAGTCTCTGCAGCTGTCATAGCATCCACGGCACGAATAAATTAGACAGAAATCCTTCTTTAGTGAAGAAGTCAGTCTAATTCCTTGGAGTGCTTGACAATCTCGCTCAGAAAATGTGTAAGAATCCACAAATCACAAAATTCTGCACAATGGTCTTTAAGCAGAGCTCCATGTTAGCAAAATCCTTCTCCATATCCTCATGTCCACAGCAGGGTAAAAGTAAGCAAACTAGCTTGTTCTGGAGGTCAACATTTAAACATGATCCTGCCTGCCACACTTGGTACATACCATGGAGATAACAGACTGCTGACACTTAGCACAAGGAGGATGAGGACATTCTTAAGCAGGCACACCAAATTTCCTTCCTTTTGGGTAACCGTGTCAACATGCTTGCTCCCCAGACAAATGATCTCCCAAAATAGTGGTGGATATCCATCTACAGAAATGCGCACTTATTCTCCTTGAAGGAAAACTATCCTCTCTATGCCCTGCATGAGGGGAATTTGTATTTTTTTTTTCCCCCACAAAAGGGCTTGCCTGATCTCTGAAGTCAGGAAAGTTGCCTGGATCGTTCCCAGGTGTGGAAGCCCACCCACCTGGGGGCCTGCTGTCAGGCTCTGGCAGCTCTGCTCCCTCTCCCAAGGTATTGGGCAACCTGAAATGCTTTTTCCAGTGCAGTGTGTATGCAACTTCAGAATAAAGAAGCATCACGGTCTGCCAATTTCATAGTTCAGATACAGCTAGCTGCTCTACCCAATAATCTCTTTCCACAAGCAGCATTCATTAGACTGTTCAGAAATATTACCATACTTTACAAGCTACTTTAAGAGCAGGTAAAATGCAATTTCTATTTCCGCTTGCTATTCCTGCAATTGAAACAAGATGTCAAAGTGAGTGCTACATTGTAATAATTATTACAGTCAGGGACTTAAAATAACTGATTCACAGCTGTGCCAAATTTGACCAAACTGTTCCTTAGAGATATTGCTTGACTTGCATCAGTGTCTCCGTCTATAAAAGGGGCATGCCAGCTATTCTGTTATCTTTTAAGGACTACCACTGGAAAATAAATTCGAAGATTTGGTTTTCTCCTAAATAATTACACAATGCTTCTTAGGAACAGCAGTATTTGAAGAACATAGGAAACGTAATACACCACTATCAATGTTGTAAAACCCCCCACCGTATCAACACACAGGGAGCAGCCAGGCTCCATTTTTTTTCTGAATTTAATCCAAACAACGTGCGCTCTGCCATGCCCTCTGATGCCAGCCATAACACTCAGCATTTATTCATCCACCAGCTGACTCACGTGTGATGTTGCAGTACGCTCTCTCATCAACACATCTACAGAGCGAGTCTAAACTAAAGAACTCATGTTCTTTAGTTTACGCTTCGTTTTTGTAGAAGCTGCAAAATTTTAAATGCAGTTCTACCTCTTTTGGGGCCGTCTAAGCTTTAGTGGAACCACCATGCTGGAGGAGCGCACGTCTTCCTGTGAAATGACGTTTACTGCAAAATCAAAGGGCAACCAAAGCCAGTCTAGAGACAGGAGACAGAACTTAAGTCTTCTGTCTTGACAGAGGAAGGAAAAAAAGGTTTATCCTGCTGAGATATCCATCAGAAGAATGAGTGATAAACCCTCCCGATGCCAACTCTATGGGAATTCTGTAGTATCCAAGCCAGAATAACCTTCTGTTTCACCAAACCTGAATATTAAGCACAGGCAAGTTTGAAAAATAATCATTTGGCTGCATAAGACAGTCTGGACATACATGGTTCCCACTGATTTTAAACAGAGCAAGACGACTTTTGCAAGACATTTTATACATTTCATGTGGACAAAGCTCTGTCCACCCACACGTACTCATCAACCCCAGCCGATTTAATTCTTCTTAAAATGTCTTTTTATATCATACCCTTTTGCTTACCAGTATTGCACTAACATATGATATAGAGCAAATACGCTTTCAGAAGGCAAATATTACTGCCACACAGACTCGGGCTTGGGAGCACAACTGATCGGCTGGTGAACGGTACTAGAAGAAAAAACTGGTTAACTGTCTGTTTCTCACTGATGAGGTGGCACTTATTTTTGTATCATTAATAGCTTGATTGATTGCCTAAGAGCAAAGACTTAGCATGAAATTCTTCCTGATATTCTTCAGATTTAAAGGTCTGCTATCTTACATATTTTACATATTTGATGGTGCTGTAAAAAATAGGAAGTCATTTTGGTCTTAACACCTGGCATGAAACTGCAAAGCCAAGCACTTCATGAAATTAAAAGCATAAATCAACTAAGTGGTTGTGGCTCGGTTATATTCTTGCTTATTTGGGGATTGCACTGCTCTAGGAAACAGCCCAGCTCCTTGCTTTAATACTGGCTGTTCTTCAGGGCACAGGGATTAATCCTGTCTGCTCCCCTGGCAATCTGAGGTCAGCCAGCCAGGGGGGAGGGAACACTGTAAATCTGATACTTCTGTTAAAAAATAGCTATGGTGCAGCATGATCAGGTTTCCAAACGACAGGGACCGGGTTTGTTTTGTGCTAAAGAGCACCCGTTTCTCGGGTATATACTTGCAGAACTTGTAATACTTGCAGAAGCATTACATTGCGTATCATGCCAGCTCACAGAAACTGAGCCAACTTTTCCATATCGTTTTGAACAATTTCACTAGCTGAAAATTCTCTCTCCCACAGATGTACCTATTTTAAGTACAACCGTCTTTCCTTCCAGAAAGCAACTAGCTGTTGCTTACAAAACACAAAACTTCTGGAAGTGGGAGGTTTTATTTTTGCTGCTGGTTTCAGTTGAAAATAACGCAATTGCTGGATGAAATACTCTAGTTTATTACCAGCTTGCTTGGTCCAGCACATCTCCTGCAGCCTCTAATCCCACAGGCCAGTGAGCAGAGCGGGACAGCCCACCCCACACCCCAGCTCTGGCCACTCTGGGGCAGACCCCAGCTGTGGCAGGGATCGTCTGGGATGAGGCAAGGACCAGTGGTCCTGTCTTGCACGGCTCTCTGGTGAGCGTGCCGAGGTAAACACGGCCAAGGTGGGTGAGCTCAGCACCACGCAGGGGGATGGAGGGGGCTGAGCTGCCCTTTCCACGCTGGAAGGATGCTCAGCAAAAGCATCACTTTGAAGTAGGGAGACCTAATGGGGAAAGATTTAAAATGGAGTTATTTTTCCTGAAGAAAGTATTTGCTGACAAGGCCATGGGCAAAGACAACTTTTGCACCATCCTGCCAGTTTTGCACAAACACTCTGAAAGCTGCACAAAGATCCTGCTTATACTCAGCAAACACAGCAAGACCTTGGCACCTCCTAGAAAGGCTGTATGTGGCCCCGGTCTCACCTGCCATGACAAAAACAAATCCTCAATGCCATCCCCATGAGCTACATTTTTTTTCTTTTTGAAAGGTTTGACCTTCCGAAGTAAATCCTGATCCCATCCCTTCGCATTATCCACTGTTTTATGAGAACAGACAGCAAGGAATACGCTTGGGCTTGGCTTGTATGTTCCAGAAAATAATACTGAAATACTCCTGACAGCTAGAGCCTCGACGTCTTGAGGTCCTGGTTCTCCCTTCAGGAGTTGTTAAACTGCACTCGCATGAGAAAAAAACCCTAAAGCTTGCAGGTGATGCACAGATGGTCTATAAGTTGTTCTGGGACAAGAGAGATCAATTTAAGCCTCTAGGTTATTTGACCTACATAATTTAACTCAGCAGTTTTTCCTGAAGTATACTGGAAAGAGAAACTCAGTCCCAGATAGCACACAAACTGATCTCAACATTAGCCAACAACTGCAAACTGTGTCTGCTTCAACTAACTCAAAGATGCAGCTATACAAAAAAGCAGCTCTAACACAGTATCAGTGACCTGTAAACCAAGAGCAAGTTAAAAAAAAAGTCTCTAAACATGCAATAATATCAGCTGCTGGTCTCCTATAAGACATTATTTTACAGGTAAATTGAATCACACTCTGTCTGCGATCAGGGCAGTAAGCCCTACATCCAGCCCAGGGCAGCTGCACCAGTAAAAATGATTCCAGCGATGAGATGCAGCCACCAGGGAGAGCATCGCGGTATGGACCTACCTGTATTTTTGTTTCCTCTTTGTTTTCAAAGGGAAACAGAAGTGACACGCACTTAATTATGTTATCATTCCAAGCCTAATTAGAGCCAGTTAGATGTTAAGTACTATTGAAGTGAACCATATATAGGAGGATTGAGTTTCCATCTTTTCTTCAGTTAATACATACCTGGAAAGTGTCCTCTCTCTCATCTTAACCTATTCTTGCAAGAATAAAAGCCACAACTTCTCTGACAGATATCTGGTGTTTTGATTGTCTTTTGATGCAGTGGTGGCAACAGCAAGTTGTACTGAAAATGCTTTGGCTAGGAGACTATTAGGGAACACGACAGAAATAATGGAATCTTCCCCTCTCCCCTTCACCATAGGACACGTGCAGCAATCCTCCATCTCAAACAGCTTTTGGAATTGATGTGCATGTGTTTCCATAAACTGTACACAATGTCCTTCACATTTTCTTTGGTGAGGTCAGAGTAGAGCATTTGGACAGCCCCAGGCAAGCTGCACACTGTCATGCACCTTTGCATTCTTCTAACATGGACAAAAATCCCAATCAAGGCATAGATCCCTGCAGACTGCACGGGCCTGCAGACCCCAGGTTCTCCATCTCTGCTCCAGACTTTCAACTCTGGTTGGGCCCCAAGCCCCAGACATGACTTTGAAGCCAACACACTTTATAGAACTTCAAAAGGGCAAGCCTTGGTTCTGCCTAATTGGACTGATTCAACACATGCCATGACACAACCCATCATGCCATAAACTGGCCGAAGTTTCAAGTCCAACTACAAAAAAGAACATTGACGTCACGTGGCGTATTCCGGAAATACTTGTTTCTTTGCGAACTTCATTTTTTTAGGATTTCCCAAATCACCGACAGTTTCCATCCCTGCAAGGACTACCTCCATCGAAAATTTCAGGTTTTGATATAGCTCCCATTTATTTTTAGAAGCATACAAAATGAGCACTTTTTCATATTCTGCTGCCAAAAATGCTGAAAGGAAATTTCTAAACACTTTAAAGTTGCTGCCAGATGGAGGCCAACCCATCCGAAACTCTGTCCAAATGATAAATGTTTTTAAAACTTACCAAAGAAATAAATCAGCACGGTCTAGCTGAAGCTTCAGTTGCAGGGAATGTACTTAGGTCCTTGCAATAAGAATAATTTTTTGTGTGCTAGGGGTTAGTTGAAAATATACTTTGCTGGTGGCATTCAGCGCAAATTTCTGTTCGCATGTCCTGTATTTTCTGAAGCAGTATCTGTAACCCGGTCAGGAACAAGACCCTGAAGAACTCACTAGCTTCACTGGTAGCTTCAATCTTGTGGCATCAGCAGGTCTGAGCTGCTCATTTCTATTCAGAGGTACTAAGGCACTGAGTGGTTATAAGGGTCATACAGCAGGGGCTTCCTTCACTTCCCAGTTTTAGGGAAATGTAAGTGCTCCTCTTCCTCTAGTGTTTACAGGATTTCAGCCTCTCTTCTTCTCACCTCTTTCTCTGCTGCACCCCATAAGCAGGCCAACCTTTTCCTTAGGTCTGCTCCCAAGGTCCACAGACTTCTGAAGATAAGCCCGTCACCTCATTATTCACACCATCAAATTCTCCTACCAAATACTCTTAAAAAAGCCTGCTTGAATATAAAAAAAAAAAAGAACATTTCAACCTGCTCCATCCAGATCCACAGAGAGCCCAAACCAAACCCGCCCTCTTCTCAAAGCTCACAGTAAATAACTCGCAGAATGAAATGACGACAAGACACAATTTCAGCCTTCTGCCCAGCCTGGGCTGCTCCATGGAATCTTCCTGCCATGTGGTGCGTCCAGCCTGGCCTCTGGGAAGGGGTGACCGTGGGTACCACACAGTGACCAGCCACCACCTGAACTCAGCATGGCGATTCATGGAGATGGGGAAGGTGAGAAACGGAGAGGGAAGGGGGCGGCTTGCTTCTGTTAAGGGTTTTAGCACTCACTGTCCCCAGAACCGTACAGATGAAAAAAGAACATCTGGAAAACAGCCTGCAAAACACTACATGGAAATTAATATTAATAGCATCGTTTCCATTCTTTCACTACAGCTCCTAAAAATCCTGTAGCCTACTCCCAGAGCTCAAAGAACCGGTTCAGCTATGAAATAACGATAATCCAGTAAGACATGCGCGTGCCATGCTTCAGAGTCCCTTTAGTACAGGATAAATTAAAATGCTTCCCTCTCATAACCCAGAACTGTTACAAAGACAGAACATATCAGCCATCTGCCCACCTTGGTGAAAGAGAGCTGAGATGGAAAGAGGCCTGCTCTACCAACGTGAAGGATTTCATCATCTCTGAGAGATGATTAAATACTAATTAATAGTGATGAGCCTAAAGAAATAACATTATGCAAATAAAAATGGCCTTACAATAACTCATCTGCTCCGTATAGTCACCTCTGGAGTCTTGTATTTTATTCTAAAGATTCAGTCACCTAGGTTTGCATGACACTGAGGTCAACAGGATTTTCACCCGCAAATTTGGTGGATGCAGAACAGACTCGGTACTACTGTAAAGCTAGCATCTCTGTAACAAGTACCATTGGACTTAAAAGGCACGTGCAAGATTGAAGGAGATGTTTCTGCAAGCTCACATGCACAAAGAGCGCTTCTAGATATTCATCTATTAACTCATTGGCACATGGATTTGCCCACAATTTGTCCACAATTTGTAGGACAGTTGCAACAACTGAAGAAACAATGATAAAAATCCAGAGATGGAGACAACTAATGGTACTAGGTAACCTAATTTACCTCCCTGACAGCACAGGGAATTGATAAATAGACACATAATCAGAGATAAAATCAGGTTCTTGGATCCATTTTAAATTCCCTTGGTTTACCTACAATAATTGCCTCCGTTTCCTTGACAAGCAAGGCTGGTATGAACCAGCATCCAAGAGAAAGGACTCTACTGCCTTCTCAATAGAAAAGTGCTAACAAGGCCTCCCCAGCAGCCTTCCCTAGAATTTGTATTTACACTGTTTAGGCCACACAACAGGTTGCTTAGAGCAGGAGTGAACCCTAAACAGCCAAAGTGTTTACTACACATAGAGCACTACTCCACCACAGCCCTATCCCATCACCCGTGAAAGAGCAAGGACTTCTGCCACCGCTTGTTTATGAACGCATCCTACGTCTTCTCAAATATAACTCAAACACTTCAAGTCACCCACTATCCCTCTTCACCAGTCCAAACTGACCTGTTAACGTGACCAAGTTACCATCCCCAAACAAGAGAACACTCCAGATACAGACTCCAAGGTCAAGGTGCAGCAGGTACCTTGTCAAGACATAAGCATAGTTACACAAACAGCAAGAAAAGAAGGAGCATTTAACCAACAGCAAAGTCCATTACTCCCTTAAATGAGGGGTACCAGGCTAATTTGTACCATCCACGCACGATTTTCAAAATGCAAATGGGCATCAGCAATGCAAAAACTACACCGACTTGCCAGGTCCTCAAAATACTCAAGCCAGCCACACTCATAAAACCAATTCCCTGCCCTGGAGGAGAGCAGCCTGAGACCCCTTGCGATGTCTGAAAGCACAACCGCTGCCCCACGGCAGCTCTCCCTCTGTGCCATCCCACCCATGGGTGACGCCAGGGTGGAGACTGCCCCACATCTCCTCCCAACACACCTGCGAGAGCAGCCCAGCATTCCCGATGGAGCCCAAGTGGAAGTCACAGCTTTATCTTCTCTGGTGACTTGCACTTACCAGATTTGTCATGCTGGCATGGCTCTCCTCCGTTAGGACTCTCATTAAGGGGTTTTAGGCCACAGCTGTGATAAAAACAAAAAATCCCACCAAAAAAACACCGCAAAACTAAGCCAAGTCAGGTACCCCAACAAGGAACTTCAAAAGCTGACTCTGGAGCTATGGTTTTAAACACCTTCTAGCTGCTTTTTTTTTTTTTTTTTTTAAATTCAGTTATTTATTTAGCCAACAGAATTCACCTTAGGCTACGCTCACAAGAAAACACCATTATCTTTAATCTTTCATGTATGTCATTACGAAAACAGAACACGAAACAACTGACTTAAGGAGGCAGCTGCACGAGGTTTGTGCCTAAACAATGGGGCACTTCAAGTCCATCATGACAGGGATATCGTGCATTTTAGAGACAGCAATTTTTCTGGATTTCAGGTAACTTAAGCACAAACAATAAAATGTCTTTGCAAAAATATAGCAATGATGACTTCGCAGTCAACAGTATCAGCAAAAGATTGAGCAATCTAAGCCACATGGGAAAGCTAAAACATTTCTCAAAATATTTACATTAAAACTGCCTTCTAACAGGTATTAACAAAATTGAAAAGAAAAAACATAAGCATGGCAAGTAAGAGATATTAAAAAGACCAAATACATGCAGAAACCAATGCAGAAGCACTGGAAAGAAGTTCTGGGGCGAAGACCAGTAATTTCAGTGACCCAGATGGACATTCATAATGAAGATGACTAATGCCACTAGTAACTCAAAGGGACACGCAAATTTAATTCCATATTATAATGCACAGCTTGAACGGCTGCATTTGAAGATGGGTCAGCAGTTCAGCCATAAATCTGTGTTACAGAGCAGGCCATCGCGCTTGCTCTTTGTCTCATGCATTTCCCAGAAAACGTTTTTTGTGAGCTCCTGAAACAGTGGGCAAAGGCCACCTCCACCGTACCGTTGCGGCATGAGGACCAGGAGCTGCCCGCCCCGATACCACAGCCACCACCCACCCACCTCCTTTTCGGGGAAGCCTGAGAGAAGGGGAAGATGGGGGGACAGCTTCTCCCAGGCAAACACAGGCTCTCCCCATGGCACCATGCCAGAAGGACCCTGAGCCCCCCATCCTTCATGGAGCCATCTTCTGACCACCTGGGCCCTCCATGCTGGTGACACCACATTCCTGCAGCCACCAGAGGAAGTGAGTAAAAGGAGATTAATTATACGGAAACGTGATTTCAAGCTCTTTTAAAATCACAGCTCCAGCTGTAGCCTCGCAGCCAAGCGACACTCACCTGTCCCACCACACTCCGGTCTACGGTTCTCCTGACACCTGCTAACCTCCGAGGGGTCGTACCAGGTTGCACAGGTCCATTTTCCAAGCAATAAAAACTTGGAAAACTAAACAACTACTATGCAAATAGGTATCTTAGTTGTGATATTATCACATAGCAAAAGACAAGTGAAGTTCTAAGAACCTAGTTTAGTATCCAAAATATCGATCTTGGTCAGAAGATGCTCTTCAGACCTGTGATGCACCTTGGGAAAATATCTGAATGGAAATTCTACTCATATGCTTTTATTACATTAATTAATGGCAAGAAACCCCCATACCAGCAGGATATCAGACATAAAGCACTCATTTGAGTGCCAAGTGTCTCACAGGGCCTAAAATTGGAAGCTAATCACTTTGCTATGGTGCCTCTTTGGGGCAACAACAAGCTTTGCATGGAAGATGAAACCCATTTTCTGCAGCCCCATAATTTTAAGGACCAGTGCACGCACCCTTAAAGCCCCCTCCCAAAACACATTGAGGCAGGCTGTTAATTGATAACAAAATATATTTCAAAGCCTACAACGAAATATTAAGTATACATAAATTTTAAAACATAAGTTCACTTAAGAACTAGATAAATATATAGTACTGAGGGGTGCTTAAAGGTTTCACTCCCCTATAAAAAATTCACTTTGAATTCTAATCCAAAATTCATCTTCCCTTAAAAACAAGACAGGTTATATCTCGGATTTCTAAGCAAGCAGTTTATGATACCCAAAAGGAAAAAAATAAAAATAGCTAACAGCCAAGCAGTGCTTTTACTGCTTTTTTAAAATCTACTAGTTCCAAAGCAGATGCACTCAGTACAGAATTCTGATTAGGAAAAAAACGGCTGTTGAATTTTTATTACTACATCCCTTAAGGACCAAAAGCGGTAACCCTAGGCATTTAATGTGTACTATGAATAACAATACATATGAGCACATAAAAAGCTTGTTATCTCTGTTTATGGAATTTTTTTACCATGTTGATATATTCACGGAAAGAAGTTGGGAAGTACGGTGAGGGGGAGGAGAGGAAGCTATCAAAATAACAAATATCATTAGATAAAACCTATTTGGAAAGGAACAAGCTATGCAGTACAAAATTCGAACGAAACACGTCTCTTCATTACCGCCCTGCAGCTCCCATGTAGTCAGTGGAGCCTCATTTAATGCTTGTCCTAAAAGCCTTCATCTACATACAGCTTACCCATTGATGCAAATGCAATTCATATTTAACCCTGACAAATAATAGCCCATGATAGGAACGTTCTGCCTACATACATTTGCTTCTTTTATAAACAATGTAAACACAGAGAAGTCCTTCTGGATGTTTCAAAACAGCTCACTGGATTCAAAGAAGCATCTTCTCTCCCCATCCCCTCACATCACAATCCATAACCGCCTGGCCAGATAATCCGACGGGTTTCCACCACATACCTCCCTGTCACAGCACCACTTTCCTCAGTGTTTTATGCTACAAGTCCATCCCCACAGCTAGAAAAAAAACTGCAGCTAAGCAACGCAGGGCTTTCTCCTTCAGAAATTAGCTTACAACCTCTCAAAAAACCCGTGGGTAAGCTGTCGGAATAAAATTCTACAAACCAGCCATTTGTGGCACTGGCATGTTTTCCTTCTGGTGTTAGGTAAGTCCAAGAAATAAATTTTTAAAATAGTTCCTCCTATTGAATCCTTCCCATATTTTCATCTCTGAGAATTCACAGGGACTGAATTTGAGTTACGCTGACTCTGGAGCCAGCAGCTTGTGCGAGTACAAAGAGCACCCCAGAAATAATGGAGAGGGGTTGAGACAACCCTGCGCATCCCTCAGCTCTCAAACTTGCCTGTAAAAAGAAAATGAGGATACAGCCAGAGCACACCATGCTTCTGCTCTACTCATGGCAAGAGGAGCAGCCTTGCTCCAATTTACACTAAATGGGTTGACTCAAAGCCCAGAAAGGGGCCAAAAATGCGAATTAGTTTTTGTTCTGTGCTGAAAGGAAGAACAACTGATGAAGACTTAGGGTCTGCTGTCAACTACTCTGGATCTTTACCAAGCCCTCTGGTGTCTTCTCCCGTTTAGATCTGCCTGGGTTTCCCTAGGTTGGTGCCTTGGGAAACCAGATGCAACAGCAAGCATGATGGAAGAGAAATTCGTTCTCATTTGTTCATGATTGCAGGATCTCGTCTCCAACCGTTTATTTTCTTCTTCCTTTTCCAGGCTCAAGGGAAAGGACAAACAGACAAACACACTCGGACAGCTGTCAGGTGTTAAGTAACTGGAAGAGCCACATTAGTGGGCCATGCCCTTGGAGAAGACTGGGACACACAGGAGCCTGACAGACAGTTCAGAGGAAAAGAATTTGCACTGGAGCGTCCCACCAGCAGAGACGCATTGCTGTAGCCCACACCAGAGCTCAGCTGTGTTATTTACCCAACGAGGTCCCAGCTGTCAACCTGGCCTGGCATCACGACAGCCTACAGCGCAAATGCCCTGAGCCAGCTGCTTGGCTCGATGTACAATTTTCTCTTTTTTAATGAGATTAGCGTTCGTGAAATGTGCTAGCTCAACGGGCACGCCGATTTAAGTCCTCTGTTTCTTCAGGCTGCAGCAGATACAGCGGTCACTTTTAAAAAGACGTAATTTGAAAAGATAGAATGAATTCACCAGAGCTCCTGCAGTTGCTCATTAATCACAGGATGAAGAGAGGGTTCTTGCAGATCTGTTGAGAACAGGGCACTGGAAAGGACGAATCAGTAAATTGTGGCAAATGTATAAACTTAGCAACCTACCTCCTTGAGACTAGCGTGAAGGATCTATTTGCCAACAAAAAAAATAGCACATGATTCTGGCTTTCTGTCCATTTCGGTCATCAGACACATCTGCTGCGGTTACCACCAAAATTGTTTAAAAAGAAGCGGGGGTATGGAGGGGTAAATAATGCAGAGGTACTGCCATAAGTATACATTAGCAAAATGACTTTTGGTTATGCTTATTTTGATTAAAAAAAAAAAAAACAACCTATGAAGTTAAAGTCGAAACAGGAAAAGTCATATGTTTACTATAAAGATGTAAAACATCATTGCCATGAATAAGCAATTCTTTATGTAGAACGTATTTTTAAGCAGAATGATGAAAATTTGAGTTACTCCGCTTCACAGACACTTTTCACAGCATCGAGCTCTTAAAACGGTAATACAGCATCAGCTTCCCTTGCTAGGAAGTGACAAATTCGCTTCGGTGTATTGTATCAATGACGTGCAGATTACAGTCTCTAACAGTCCACAGCGGGGCCATTATCATCTGCTGTCACCGTGTTACCATTAAAAGGTCTTTTAATCCGCCAAAAAGCCGCCAAAATACGCCGCCGACGCCCGGGGATCTGCTGAGTAACGGGGCCAGGATCGCTGCGAAAACCCCGAGCCCCCCGGCTTCCCCCCCCACCACCACCTCAGTCAATCACTGCGACTCAATTAACGTATCTGGGTCATAAAAATGGTTTACGGGCGCCGGAGCCGGGTTACGAAACGCAGCGCGGCGTATACACCGGGCGGCGGCGGTCGGCCGGTCGGTCGGTCGTACCCGCTGCGCCCAGGTAAAGAGCCGAGACGAGCACCGGGAGGGGGGGGGGCGGCGGGGGGGGTGGGGGTCGCGGGACGGGGATGCGGCAGGCAGCGGGGCCGCCCCGCAGCATCTGCCCCCGCCCGCCCCCGGTCCAACCGGCCGGGGAGGCGGCGGGGAGGGGGGCGGCCACCGCGGCAGCCGGGGAGAGCCCTGCAACTTTCCCCCGCGGGGGTATTTGCTTGTCGCAAGAAGAGGCAAAAAAATTAATTTTTATAGATCTGTGTTCATATATATTTTTATATATGTGTGTGTATATATGTGTGCGTGCATATATATGTGTGTGCGTATATATGTGTGTGCATATATATGTGTGCGTATATATATGTGTGCGTATATATATATATGCGTGCGTATATATATGCGTGTGCGTATATATATGTGTGTGCATATATATATGTGTGTGTAGATATATATATATGTGCGTATGCACATATATAGCCCAGCATCAATGGAGCCACGTCCCCGCACGGCACATCGGTGACATCCCGGCGCAGCCCACACCCCCCCCTCCCGCCCTTACCGGCCCCGCCGCCCGCCCCGGGGCAGGTGGGGGCCGCGGCCGCCGCGGGGGTGCCCGGGGGGCCCTGCCCGGCGGTGTGTCGGTGTCCGCGCCCCGCGCCGCCCCCCGCCGCACTCACCCAGAAGACGAAGGAGTAGATGATGAGGAGGGTTTTCAGACACGTTATCACGGGTTTGGTCTCCATTCTCCTCGATGCCATAATACTGAGATCCCGGCTGCAGGCTGGGCGCGGGAGGAGGAGGAGGGAGGAGGGAGGGAGGAGAGAGGGAGGAGGGAGGGAGGGAGGCGGGCGGGGGGGAGGCGGAGGGAAGTGAGCTCAGCGCCGGGCTCGCCCCGCCGCCGCCAGCCCCGCCGCCAGGGGGCGCTGCCCGCGGGGCGCCGCCGAGGTTCGGGGGGGCGGCGCGGCGAGGGGCGGCGGGGAGTTGGGGGCGACCCGCCCGGTGGCCCCGGCCCTGCCGCTGTCCGCTCCTCTCAGCAACGTGTAGAATCATAGAATCACAGAGTCATAGAACCATAGAATGGTTCGGGTTGGAAGGGACCTTAAAGACCATCTAGTCCCAACCCCCCTGCCCTGGGCAGGGACACCTCCCACTAGACCAGGCTGCTCAAAGCCCCATCCAGCCTGGCCTTGAACACCTCCAGGGATGGGGCATCCACAACTTCTCTGGGCAACCTGTTCCGGTGCCTCGCCACCCCCACAGGAAAGAATTTCTTCCTGATATACAATCTAAATCTCCCCTCTTTCAGTTTGAAGCCATTACCCCTCGTCCTATCGCTACATTCCCTTGTAAAGAGTCCTTCCCCAGCCTTCCTGTAGGCCCCTTTCAGGTACTGGAAGGCTGCTATAAGGTCTCCCTGGAGCTTTCTCTTCTCCAGGCTGAACAACCCCAACTCCCTCAGCCTGTCTTCATAGGAGAGGTGCTCCAGCCCCCGGATCATCTTCGTGGCCCTCCTCTGGACCCACTCCAACAGGTCCATGTCCTTCTTATGCTGGGGGCCCCAGAGCTGGACGCAGTACTCCAGGTGGGGTCTCACCAGAGTGGAGTAGAGGGGGAGAATCACCTCCCTCGACCTGCTGGCCACGCTGCTTTTGATGCAGCCCAGGATGCGGTTGGCTTTTGGGGTTGTGTGACTTGCTGAAACTTCATTTACCAGGGGGAGTTGTGATCAAAGGTCTATGGGCTCTGTCCCTCCAGGGTGAAGTTGGCTGGAATATCTTGGGGGGGGGGGCGGGCTGGAGGAGAGCTTGACGTTTTGAAAGACGAAGCAAAGTCGTGTCCCCCCCCCACTCTGTCAGCCACCATTGCTTGTGAAGATGCTGACAGGAGGCATGAATTGGGTGGCTCGGGGGTCTTGGGGAGGTGGGGCTGGAAAGTCAGGGCTGGACAGGGAATTGTCAGCATGGGAAAAAATTGTCTTTTCAGTGTCATGACAAAAAATTGTGTTCTATTCAAGCTGCAAGGATCTGGAGGCCACAGGAAGTGCAAGTGCCACAGGAAGTGCAAGTACCACAGGTTTCACGGTGCTTTTCTTACGGCCATACAGTACGGGTGAGCCGGGCTGTATCCAAGAGCACCAGCTCGCAGTGGATCCATTTAAGGGGCCAGGGCTCCTCCAGCCCTGCACCTCTGGCATCCCTCTATTGGGCAGCTCCACTGCATGGGATTGGGTTGAGACAGAAGGATTTATGGATGTTGCCTTACAAGAGCAGGTCATGAAGCTGGGTTGCTGCTGGAGCGTGGTCCCTAACCTTGGCTTCACCTCAGCCTGAAATCTGAACTCTATCCTAAAACTAATCTGGACACTGAACCCCAGCCTAAACTGATCAGAAACCTTGTACTTACAGAATCATAGAATCATAGAATTGGATGGGACCTTAAAGATCATCTAGTTCCAACCCCCCTGCCCTGGTCAGGGACACCTCCCACTAGACCAGGCTGCTCAAAGCCCCATCCAGCCTGGCCTTGAACACTTCCAGGGATGGGGCTTCCGCAGCTTCCCTGGACAACCTGTTCCAGTGCCTCACCACCCTCATAGTGAAGAATTTCTTCCTGATATCTAATCTAAATCTACCCTCTTTCAGTTTGAAGCCATTACCCCTCGTCCTATCATTACATGCCCTTGTAAAAAGTCCCGCCCCAGCTTTCCTGTAGGCCCCCTTCAGGTACTGGAAGGCCGCAATAAGGTCTCCCCAGAGCCTTCTCTTCTCCAGGGTAAACAACCCCAACTCTCTCAGCCTGTTTTCATTAGAGAGGTGCTCCAGCCCTCGGATCATCTTCTTCTGCCTGTCTTTGAGACCCTGAGCTTCAGCTGGAACAGACCTGGCTCGTCTCTGCCAGGCCTGGATGGGCCTTGAGTGGCAACAGACCCCGGAGAGAGAACGGAGCTCTGAAGAGAGCCTGCTTCTCCTTATCGTCCCTGCAGCTACCAGCCCACCGCAAAATCCAGCGAGGGATGGACAGAAGAGAAGTAACCGTGTTAGTCTAGGAATGGACAGGGGGCTGATCCTGCAGAGCCCTGGCAGCAGAGCAGCGGTGTGGGTCTTGCCGGCTTTCCCTGGGTGGGGATAAGAGAGGCTTGTGGTGTGGCTGCCTTCAAGAACAGCATGGCCAGAATGAGCGTGCACGTGCTCCTCGGTAGCCTGAACCGCTGCACGAAGCCTGCGGGCAGGCATGAAGGGAATGATTTCAGGTTTTCCTTTCACGTTTTGGAGGAGAGTATGCCTGCCTGGGAGTGAATGCTGAGGTGCAACATGCCCGTCCCAAATGGTGCACCTCCACACCTCCTGCCAAAGCAGTGCTCCAAACTATACCTTTTTCTGCATTAAAATCAAAACAAGGTCAATGATGAGCAGCATATCTCCTCAAGCTACAAAAACAATGTAGTCTGTGCAGCTGAGGCATATCAAAGTGATAAAACAGACTTCGCCATTCAAGTGTTTAAAACCACAGTGTTTAAAAACAAAGAGAAAAAACGGTCCCCCAGTGAGTGCTTTTGTAACACACAGAAGTTTTGCCATGAAGACTGATGCAAGATTTTGCTGGGTTTGACTTATGACTTTAAAAGTTGATTATTTTAATGGAGAGCCTACTGTTTCCCAAAACAATGAAGGCATTTAAAGGATGCTTGGAGGGAGTATTCTGCAGGAGATACTGTTTTTTGAAGCATTCACCACTTTTGTGGAAAATTCAGATGACAGGTGCATAAATCTTTATTGACTTGGCCATTAAAATGTAAATAAGTGCAGTAACTGCAAAAAATTATATTGACACTAACAACAGTTATAAATATTCACTGTACAAAAGTTACAGTAAAATTTTTGACAGCAAATAGGTAAGCTAGAGCAGGAGAAACTTATCTTCCTGCCCCTCACACATGGGCTGTAGAAAAGATAAATGCTGCTGTCACAGGCCAGGGGACAGTAACCATTTATTTCAGTAGCTACGGTTGTACCTCCCCTCCACTTCAGGTGTTTTTAAGAAAGTGTGAAATAAAATATAATATCAACCAGAATTTAAATATCCACCCAACAGAAAGCACTTATTGCTGTCTTGGGAGATGCTGATTTTGACAAAGGCGACAGCTCACATTTTGTTGACAATAGTGTGTGATTTTAGGTCACTCCGCTTTGTAGTGCCTACCTTGAGACACTTAAGGTGTCTCAGCTTGACCTTAGGCACCCAGAGAAGTGCTCACCTCTGAAACATTGGCTTCTGTTGCTTGGCAGGGAACGGTGCAGACTAAATGACCGGTGCTCCAAAGAGGCTGCCTGGGACTATCAGTTGTGTCTTCTGTTTCACACTTCCAGGGACAGAGTTACAGCAACAGGACTTGGAGGAAGATCAAGCTGCTCTTGCAAGAGACATCAGCCAGTGGGTCTTCTCACAAGGATGATATCCTGAGAACTGAGAACCAGATAATCCATGTTGTCTCCATCCAAATTTACAGTCTCCTGCTGAGACTGTCTTTGGAGGAACACTGAGTTACTTTCTGACATACAGTCAAGCAGCATATACTTTATTGGACGTAGATGCAAATTTTGGATTAAAAATGAGAATGTCTGAACGGAGCTGGACATAAATTTGCTGGTTACAGCAAATACCATTAAAATATGACAAGAGCACCAAGCCATCAAACATTTTAGGCTTAAATGGAATTAATGAATAATTGCTAGCCTTCATGCGTGCATTGGAAACACATTTAACTTTTAAAATTATTTTATCGTATTTTTGCAGATTTGGGAGCACAGATTTTCAAGTATTTCTTGAACAAAAATAAAGCAAGTCTTTCTAAAGCAAAATACATTTTCAGTTCTGTAATCCATGTTTGCAAAGTTGGGAACATAATTGCTCTTCGCATCTCCCCACAGAGAGAACATTCTTGTAGTTATTCAAAACAGGGCATTTTTGCCTAGCTCTGTCATTTGAAAAATATTTCTTTAAAACACCAGCAGTTTGCAGGGATTCTTCTGACAGTCGGTGCCCAGGAACTACTTTTTCTTTGTAATGCACAGGGAATATCCTCTTTCTGAACAAGTCTACTTGCAGCGCATTGATCTAGACGGAGCTCCTTCATCCTACAACAGGAGAGCATCGCATTGCAGAAAGTGAAAACGAGGACTGCCATTCTTACCTGAAGCTGACATTGGTTATTTGGTGGTTAAGTAGAAACTTTCTGAGGAAAGTGGTGGAAAAATGTAAACAGCCATTGTATCAAGTGTGATGCAGCTTCACACCCTTATGCAATTATAGCGCATGTAATGAAATGTGGTGCTTTCTTCTCTTCGTGCCCACTCTGGCCTTCCCCGGATGCCCTCTGGTGCTGCTGAAGGTAGAGAATGCAGCCTCTCCTATCTTTTACTGGGCCTTCAAGCTTACCATCCGCACTCGCTTCAGCCTCCCTGGAGATCAGGCTTTTGGGGTTTTTTTCCTCTTTCTCTCATTCCTCCTCTCTCCATGTTGCCTGCCAGCGGCTGGCCTCAGCTGGCAGTACCTACAGCCTGCATCGGTCCATTGCATTCCTTATACCTCTAACAACACAAACTAACCAGTTACAAGGTCAAAACTGGTACAGACGTTACAAAACTGAGGTAAAGGTTACACACAGTCCTCCCAGAAGCCAAAAGGCAGCTAGATATATCCACTTGACATGTTTGTTTTAGCGCTGTTTTATAATAATTATTAGATGATAAAGAAAGACGGCCATGCCATGATGTTCCTTTGCCCCTGGATTGTTCCTTGCTACAGGGACAATAAAGTTCTTGATTCTTTGCAGATTTACTTCCAAAGCTTGAGCAGCTTTGTCCCAAAAGCCAAGCAAGTGTGTGGAGGCAGGAGGGAGTGTGAGGTGGAGGGACGTCCTTTGTCCCATTTCCCCTCAGAGCAGGCACGTAATACCTGGCTTGTATGAGTAATGTCGATACTAATATGCTTTTCATAACTTTTCCTATTTCTCAGCACATACTTTCATTTAAGAGGGAAATTTCTAGTTGTTTTCTAGGCAGGCACTTCTGGTGGCTTGTGATGACTTGCCTGATTACTCTAAAGCTATGCAAAGTGTCCTCTCTGAAGGGAGTGGAACAGAAATACATTTGTGACTAAGTATAACTACCCTAACAGGATAAATAAAGATCACCAGCATTTACAGAGAAAGGGTGGAGGACTTGGAAAAGATAAGAGAAAAGATAAGCAGAAAAATACACAAAGGGCATACCTATATTATTTCAGGAGAAGCATCGTTACATCTCCACATGATACAGGTTTTGACACACATCAAGAAAAATGAAGCCATACAATTTTATAATCTTCATCTTCAGCAATAAAGTGACTGTTAACCCTGCACATTTGCCAAGTCACTCAGATTGGTTTGTCACACTCTGTGTTTTCTCTTTTTTAAATTGTTTTCTTTCTTTGTAGTCCTGAATACCAGCACCAGATTCTGTCCTGGTGTCCCTGGAGTAGCTGGACATTTTCGTAAGGTCAGTAGATAATTTACAATTACCTTGGGAGGAATTAGATCATTTATTCGCCTGGAAAGATCGATGTGAGGGGTTAAGAAGCATCAGCGAGGCCTCCCTTGTCCATGATTTTCTGTATTTTGCTTCTGTCGAGAGGTGTGGTGGAGCTGCATCTTAACATTTGAACACCACAGCGTTTGATACTGTTTCCATTTTCCTCCTATTCCTTTCTTGACTGTGCCATGATTTGTTTCACTAGATTTCTCTTAAGTCTGCCCCGAAGCAAGTGCAGGCAGAACTGGGGATCCTGATCTGTTCTCCAGCACTGGCAGAAGTTACCTCTTGTCATTGCAGGTTTGTGAGTGTTCACGTAGGAAGTGGGGGCAAGAAAGCAAATTCCAGCTTTTCTGTTATGCAGGTGCAGCTATCCGCTTATGTGACAGGTGCAGGCTCCTGACTGACGTGGAACTGTCTGCTTACTGTGCAGTATTTTCAGGAACTCCTTAGTGTCCTCAGCTTATGGATAGAAGGATTGGGAAGCCTCAGGTGTGAGACAGCTGATGGACTATGGACAACATGGATGCTGCCAAAGTAGGTCAGGCTGTGGAACTTTTACTGCAATGGAAAGTGATACTGACATTAGTGTGACACAACAGCGTAGGATAACACAAAACTGGGAGGGGTGGATGACACACCAGAAGGCTGTGCCGCCATACAGCGAGACCTGCTAATTCTGTCATCAGCTTCAGGGTACAAATGGCAGGACCTGATTCCCAGTGGGAGGATGAAAGAAGATAACCCTGGGAGACCCAGAGGAATCCCTGCTGTTATACAGTACAGAGGAGGACAAGGGATAGCGTGAAGAGAGTCACAGAGGCCACTGTCAGCCCAACCCCACTTTGATAAACAGTCGTGCTCAAGGTGGCAAAATGAGACCATGCACACAGTGAAAGAAACTTTGAGGTAGACTGCATGAGTTTTGAGCCAATGTGTTTTCTCTTGATGTGGTGCCTAGGTTTCCTTCTCCTCTAAAACATGGCTCGTTTTCATGCCTTCAGAAAAAAAGGGTGTTGATTTTTAAAGTAGCCATTTATTTTACAACAGCATACTCGTGATAAAAAGAGAAAAAATGACAACAATTTAATAGTCAGCATGTTTTGGTGAATAAATTAAGCTGTATAAAACAATAACATTTAAAAAACAATTCATTACAGATGAAGTATAATGACAACAAATCATAAAACAACCAAAGAAACAAGACTGATACTTAGGCCATATCTTGTGCCCACATCAGTGCCAGTTTAGGCAGAGGTCTTGATTTTTAAGGACAGCCTGTTGCGTGTTACATACAGGTATCTGTACATGAGGATGCAAAAGATCTAGCTCCAGCTAAGAGGTCCAGGCTCCTTCCCTGTGATGCTGAGGAGTGGCGCGGATGTGAACTGCTCACTCAGACACTCCTTGTTTCTTGGGTGAGCTGAGAGTGGTGGACGAGAGCAACTCTTCTTCCCTTGCAGAGGATTTTTTGCTTTGCACTCACACCCCTTCCTTCTGGAAGAACAATCTCAGCACTGTTTCCTGGAGACACCCTTGGCTTGTCCTTCTCAGGTTTTTCCAGTGAGCAGCCTTGTTTCCTCCACAACCATAGGATAATTTCCTAAGCCGTGTGAGAGGACCTCTGTTCCTCTAAATGAAGGAGCAGTAAACAGTTGGGGACTCAATCTTACCAGCCGTAATGAGCCCTGCCTGTCAGGTCGCTAGCACACCCTCCTGCCCTTCCTAGGGTCTTGAGTGCTTGGGCTCCGGGCCAGCTTCTGTAATGGGTGCAGGCGTCACGTCTTGAATCAAAGAGGTGTTTGAGAAAATGCTGTGAGATGCCTTGGTGGCAAAGGCTGCCCTTCTCTCAGGAGGTGCTTTTAAGCTGGGCACTCTACCCATGCTCTCTGCCTGAGCTACACTGCAGCTACGTGGCAGCCGTGCCCATGGCCATGCCTGTGCTCCAAGCTGGCCACCCGCTGTAGGTGGGCTCGGGTCAAGGAATTCAAGAAGCATACGCAGCCTGTTCCCAGAGTCTCCTTGGCAGTAGAAACAAAGCACCATATGCTCAAGCAGCAGGAGCAAAAGGACGAGCTCAAAGCCAAGGGAGTTGAGAGCAGAAGGGCAAGGACGGGCACAGGAAAGGCACCAGGACATCTTGCTTCATGCTCCACCATTCCTTCTTATGGGGCACTGGTGGATTATACACATCTACCTCCTCTCCCTGCAGCTCCGAGAGGCTGCCTCTTCCACTTCACTTTCTGATACCCTGCCTCCAAGGTGTCTGCTCCTTATAGGCCTCTTCCCCTCTCTTTTATCACTTTTGGGCACCATCACATACACCTGACTTTGCGTTACAGTCTCTCCTAGGCCCTTGCTGTGTTGGCTGCCTGCTCAGCCCACTGTGCAGGTGAAACCAACAGCAGTATCAGCAGCAAGCATCAGGGCAAAGGGATCAGGTCCTGTACGTGTGCCATTGTCCCCAGCACAGAGCACGGCAGGAAAGCCCCGGTGCCGCCGTCACTGACGCATAAGGCACAAAGGTTGCCTGCGTCGCTGGCCCTTCACACCGGGTCTGCTGGAACCAGACTTAGACTGCAGATATGCAGATTTTTTAATTAACACAGAATCAACTAGGGCTTTTCTCTTTTAACACATATAGCTGAGACTGATAATGTTTTGTAATGGCTGATTGCCTTTGAAATGTATGGTTCTTCTCCATGTTTGTCCTGAATTGTATATATTTGTTAGTATTTCTTTTTTTTACTGGCAACCAACAGAAATACAACTGTATTAGTAACTGAGATAAGGGTTTATTGATCCATTTGAAAGAATTTTTAATGATGTAAAAGGCATTTATATTCAGTGCTCAACCTCACATGGCAAAAGGAAACATAAAAAAGGGGCTGCATAAATATCAACACTACATCACACTGTAGAAATGATCTCTGAAGACCTCCCTACAATGTCCAGCTTCTCCAGGGGCTTCTGACCTGGGGCTCAAGAGTTGCAGATCAGCACCAGAACATCCCATGTCTTCCTGACATCGTGCTGGCTTCATGGATGAGGGAAGCAAAGTGTGCCATAGGTCTATGGGAGTCACTGCAGGCATCCCAGCGACACTCATGTGAATGTCCCCCATGGGGAAGAACTCAGCCAGTCTCTTATTCAGCACTTTGGTGCCTGAGAACCTACCGGCTTTACAAAATGAAGCAAGACTATCTCTTCTCTTTTTCCATTTCAGGGAGGCAATTTCCTTGTTTTCCTTCCAGCTTGCATTTTCCAGTTCTCTCTGAGTCCCAGCCCAGCCTGCAGACACGTGAGGCATCCTTTACCCCACAAGCAACCTTTGGGGAGGTTGTCACATGGCAGTTGCACAATGTGTGTAAGTGAAGGAGCCACATGGACTGCACAAGTCACATGAAGCCAAACTAAATCATGTACTGTTTCTTTACTAGGTTCCGGTGACTTCAGAAGCACAGCAAGGGCCTCTACAATACTCATGAATTACTGACAGGATATTATTCCTGTGCAGGAGTAGGACACAAAGGACGCACGGAGGGTGCACCATGGAGGTGGTACCATGGGGAAAGAACTTCACCATTTCCATGCAGGAATGAGAGAACCAGGTACACCTTTCAGGGACATGTTTTGATGCAGGATTCCTTTTTTAGCGCCTGGATAACACCACTGACATTCAGAGCCTTGCTGTGGTCGGTAAAGTAGTATCAAATAAAACACAGAGTTCTACATATACTCTCTCCTGAAGTTTTTTCTGTCAAATTGGGTCAACTTCTAAGTAAAGAAAGAGAGCATTTTAATCTGTCAGCACTGCAAAACTAGTCTGGGATTTGAAAATTACTTTTGTGCTTAGAAATGTTGTGGATTCTGAATTTGGCAAGCAGTATTGTTGGTGCATAAGATATAATGGTATATAATCCAAACCCCGATCATTTCTGCTTTGCTTAGCTTGCCTTATTTTGGCAAATGTTTCATTTGGTGGGGTTTTGGGGTAATATGAGAAAATAAAGGCTCCGTAAAGATATTTTAGCCAACATTGAAAATAAAAAATTAACCAACATCCCCCCATTTTTTTAAGCAGTAGCATTTGTCACCTTTATAAAAATACTCTCTGCTGTAGACATGAAAGCAGATCATAAAACTGCTCTGCCCAGATCTGCAGGGGAATCAAACAGATGGCAGAGCCCACTGCAGTTTGGATGAAGATTTCATAGCTAGATATGCAAGAGAATAGTAAAGTGGTTTCAAGGTCAGCGATGAGGTGAAAACCGTGGCCAGATTTTCTTCAGCTAGAAGCCCGTGCAGCCTTTCTCACATATTTAAAGGAAACGCACCAAACCCAGAAATTCCCTCATTACCAGGAGCAAATGCTCTCGGTGCAAGACAGTATTAGAACAGGGGGAGGGTTTGCTTGCTTAACTGGCATTTTTTAAATGCATATTCTACGCTAATTTTTTTCAGATAGATGTTCATGACTGTTTATGTGCTTATATGTGAGTATGCATTTTTTAAATTCAGTTAGATCTGCAGGTGGTCATACAGCAGATTGTAAATAATATTAGTTGTGAATTTTGGCAACAAAAATTATTCTCAAATAATGGTTATTGTTTTTCAATTAGTTCTGGGCCCAACAAGCATCTAGAGCTGTTGGCAGCCAATTTTTTCCTCTGTGCTTGTGTCTTTTATGCCCCCACAAATCTCTGAATTGAGTAGTTATGGCTTTAAATGGAAAACTTCCTCCCTGATTTGTTGTGTTCTTTCAAAAATAAAAATCCCTAGCAATCTAGCTTGTAATATCCATCAGGCTCAGCTACACAGATCTGGATGCTGTATTTCTCTCTTGTTTATGTCATTAGTCTGGTTTTAGTTAATTTTCACTTCCAGATGTCTCTTGTGCCTGTTTTTTTCTGCTTAACAGGATATAAATCACCTTTGTAGGCCAGAGCTGGTTTACTTGTTTAATTTCTGGATACATTTTACAGAGTCTGATCATCACAAAATAGCTTTTTCTGGCTTACAGCACAGAGTTCACTACAGTTATTTAGTGGCATGAAATATGCACGACTGACTGAAGAATCAGGCTTGTCGTCTGAGTGCTTGTCTCCTCTTTCATTAAAGGGGCACAAAGACCTGCTCTGGCGAGGGCTGGACCCAGCTCCCAGACCATGAGAAATACGAAGACTCTGGGTAGCATGACTGAAAGAACGGAGGTGTGGGTTACTGTTATGAAGGATGACTCCTACTTGCCGGATTAGAGTGGTATCTTCAGAAAACAACGCTAAACTGCATCACGTTTAGTATCTCTCTTCCATGACAGGCAAGGGCTTTGGCTTTACTCATTATCAGTGAAAGGTGTTGTACAACAGCGTTAGCGGACCTGCAGTGGGGTGGCTGCCAAGCAAATCAGTTCTGTGCTGCATCATCTTCTGCTGAATCACTTCTGGTCTCTGAGGTTTCCCCCTGAGGGAGTGGAGGATGGTGCCAGGGTCCAGGTAGCTCCTCCAGGCTTTTTTCCTGCAGGGGTTTCTGAAGAAGGGTGGTTGGGGTGCAGTGGTGTCGATTATGCCTTAGTGGACTTGAGCAGATCCCTGCAACACTTCTGCAGTTATGGGTGGGCTAGGTGCCTTTGCCTATAGATATTTAGCTGATGGATGACATAAAGCACTGCAGCAATTGAATACTTCCTGCTGCGTTTCCAAAGAACTGCTGCAGGGACACTCACGCATTGCGTACAAGGATCCCAGGGCACCTTGCACTTTTCTGTGGAGGCTTTGAAAACTTAAAGAGATGAGATCCAGTGATCTTAGAAAAAGCCTGGGAACTGGTCCTCAAGTACTAAATTTGAGTGGCAGGGGCAGCCCCTGCCCTGTTCTGTTCTGCCGTTTCCCTAATGGTAACCCAGGGCTAACTAACATTCAACTATAGGCAATCAAAAAGAATACAAATGCTTTTAAAACTTTCCAAAGCTTACAAAAATATGCAGAGTCATAATTACTTCTTCTGTAACCAAAAAGACACTGATTCAAGGGCCTGCTCTTTGTAGTTACCGTCTCCAGACAGCTCTTGGTGGCACAAGTCAACTTAGAGCAGCATTTGCTTCACTTAGGGACCAGCTGCAGGTCCCACTTGGGCTCTTTCTTCCAGCTGCACAGAGGCTGAGAAAAGCAGTCACAGAGCAACTGATGCACATACCGGTATTTATCACCGAGGTTGCATATTATTTGTTATTCAGACTTGCATTGTCAAACGCACTATTTTGGCTTTTAGGCTAGTCAGCCAAGGTCTTGAGCTCGTGCTGATCAAGGATCACGAAGGACACCGTGCAGCAAGTCAGTGAGATTTGT
The DNA here is from genome assembly GCF_963924245.1 of Chroicocephalus ridibundus. Lineage (NCBI taxonomy): Eukaryota > Metazoa > Chordata > Aves > Charadriiformes > Laridae > Chroicocephalus > Chroicocephalus ridibundus. The sequence continues at coordinate 95,471,863 of NC_086284.1, read as the reverse complement.
ATGCTGTAAGTCACTTGAGCTTTGAGAGCCTGCCAAAAATAATGTTTCAGAGGGCATGTATAACACTGCCAAAATCAAGCTGATGAATGGCTGTATCATTTAATTTGGATGCAGAATGAGGGTCAAGTTCAGAACAGTCTAGCAGTAGGCTATTCACACAATCTAAGCAGGACGGGACCAGGGCATTTGGTAATCAACACTTATTAAAAATAAGTTATTTAGCTCTGTTTTATTCTAAAGTGCCGTAGAGGGAGGGCAGAAAGGAATTAAATCTGGAAGGTAGATGACAAGGCAAGTTTAGGGCCATACAGTGCCAGGCTGATCTGAGCACTTGGGAGTTTCCTCTAGTTAGGCACAGTAAAATAAGGAAGGGAAATGCTGATGGGCTCTTCCGCAACCTGTACACATCTGGGAGTTGGTTCTGCAACACTGATGTTCACTCTTTTCTTCCAGGAAAGTAGTTGTTCATGTTTAATATTAATTCAAAACACGGGAATAAGTCTGTAGATGAAATACTGCATGCTATTTTTCCTGAAGATGAGAGGAGTTTGAATTTAAATAACGAGGCTTAGTTCTGAAAGCATACAGCCTTGCATTTCATTTTTTTATTGAAGAATTTTATCTCCCAGGGTAACAGGCAGGTGATACAGCAAAAAGCATATAACTTTTTCCTATCTGGAGAAAGACGGTGAAGAAAAACACAGATCGGGAACAGAAGGTGTCAGGTCTTGGCTGAATACCCTCCCCTCTTAGCCTTTGCTTTTCAATTCCACTTACATTCTTCTCTTTAACCAGTGTGTGCTTTCCCATTGGTTTTGACTGAAAGAACATTTTTATGTCAAGTTACTTTGGGCTCAAGCCATTTTTAACCAGTTTTATAGTCAGAGACCCATATGACCAGGTGTCGTGGTTTAACCCCAGCCAGCAACTAGGACAAGGAGCCACTTGCTCACTCTCCCCTGGTGGGATGGGGGAGAGAATCAGAAGAGTAAAAGTGAGAAAGCTCGTGGGTTGAGATAAAGACAGTTTAATAGGTAGAGCAAAAACCGCACACAAGCAAAGCAAAACAAGGAATTCGTTCATTACTGACCATCGTGAGGCAGATGGTCAGCCATCTCCAGGAAGGCACGCCTAATGATGACTTGGGAAGACAAAACGCCATCACTCCGAAGATCCTACCTTTCTTTCTTCTTCCCCCAGATTTATATACCGAGCATGACGTCACATGGTATGGAATATCCTTTTGGTCAGTTGGGGTCACCTGTCCCGGCTGTGTCTCCTCCCAACTTTTTGTGCCCACCCCAGTGTACTTGCTGGTGAGGTGGTGTGAGGAGCAGAAAAGGCCTTGACTGCCTAGCCACAACCAAAACCATCAGTGTTTTACCGACAGTATTTTCATCCCAAATCCAAAACACAGCGCTATACCAGCTGCTAGTAAGAAAGTCAGCTCTGTCCCAGCTGAAACCAGGACACCAGGAGAGATATCGCAGTAATCCAAATCCACCATGACGACTGCTGAGAAAAACACTAAGAGCTTACCAGACAGAGAATACTGCCTAGAGTAACTACCAACCATGATACTGCTAAGTCCAATATCATCTCTAATACACACAAAGGACAGTACATGGAGGTGTGTTGTAAATGTCGTGGACAATTTGCTTATAATAACTGAATATATGGTAATTGTGGCTACATCCTACCATGATTTTTGTGACCTCAGTGGTATCCTTTCTTATACATCAGTCATAAGCTCTCTGAGTGATGACCAGCCAGTCCAAATCCAGGGAAAAAGGGCCAGTCCTTGGTCTAGCGCTGTGTCCAGAAAATGGCATAACAGACAGATGGCTAAGGAAACTGCTTAATGTAAATTAGTTGTTTGTGAGCAGAAAACTCATGTGAGACCTCATGATGCATGTGGCTCAATGGAAAACAAATACCATAAGAGAACAGCAAACATGTAATTAAATGGAGTTTAGAGCTGAGGCTATGTGTCCAAAATCATCTGTACAGTGTTGCCATAATATCTAGCGATGGACAAATCCACCCCATTGGATCTGGACACACTGGTTTAATAGATATTAGTTGGTTCTACATCTGTGCTTAGATTACTCGATGGCTTGTACAAGGTAAATTAAATCCCATGGCAGAACATTACATTAGAAACATTAGCTGAGCTTTACAGATTCAAATGATTGCAGAGCTATTCCAAATCACGAGTGATGATTTATACCGATCGTTTTATTAATTTATTGCCTGCCCCTAAATTGGAGAGCTGCTCTTCAGATAAAACGTCTCAGTTAAAAGAAGAACTCAACTCCAGGAACACAGAGGACCTTGACTCAACATAGTAAGGAGGGTAATAAGGATTGAAGAGTTTGTGAATGATGTATTAGTTTGCTCAGCTCCAGCAGAAATCTTGACAAGATGCCCAATTCTCTTTCCACGCTTACATCTGGACAGCAGATCTGGTAGCTGTCCGTTTCATTCAGTGAACTGTTGGATTTTGAACCATGTACTAAATGGTTATCAGTTTCTCCCTCTTCCACCCAAACAAGCCCATTTCTGTTATCTTTAAGGTCAGAGCTAGAGCAGGGCTGCACACGTAAGGAGTTTGTCTTATCTGTACCCTTCTGCCCAGCTCCTGCTCAGACCCCGCATTCTGTGCTCCAGGGCTGGACCACAAACACCTCATCTCTGGTGGATCACTTCACCACATCTCAAGGATTCCTCCTCTTCTTCACCACCGCCAGCCATCAGTCATGTGTGTCTGGACTAAAAGCGTTGGCTGCTTTGTTCCCTGGTCTCCTCGCACTTCCTCACGTTCTCCCAAACCTGCCCACACGGTGAGGGTTAAACCGGGCTGGTACTAATTCCAGCATGTGTTTGTCTGTGTACAAGCACTGATGAACTACGGTGCCTCTCCAAATACCCCTGCAAACAAACAGTGGCAATCCAAATGTTTGCTGATAAACAAAGGAAAGGGATGCAAGCCTGGCTGAGCGGGATCATCTGCTTCGGCACACATATTTGAGGGAACCTTTCTCCATCATTTTCTCAGCTAATTTCCAGCTATATACGTAACTGCTGACCTAACTGATTACCCACTGTCAGTGTCTATGATCAAAAAATACCGATAGTCTCCAGAGAGAAGTATGTTTCTTTCTCCTGGGCAAAACTGAAGGTGACGATGCTGCAAAGCCTGGAGGGTGAAGGTGGACCTTCATAGGACAGAGGAAGGAGAGGTGGCTCTACCTTCATTAGGCAAAGAGGTCACATTTTTAAAGGTCAGGTCTTTCACCTTTCATTTCCTAGGTACAATCTGACCAGTGCTTTGAAGTGCACTGGTGCTCTAACTGTAAATAAAGAAACTTAAATTTAGGCCAGTTTATGAAGCAGCACTCAACACTATAGCTTACGTGGCATCTCCTCTTTTGAGACTTGTAAAAAGCTAATTTATATCAAGAGGTGTTGCCTTACAACGGGTGTCAGATTCTTGTAGAACCAGAGATTGGAAATGAACATCTCAGCAATGGTGAATACGGCTTTGTGTTTGGAGAGCAGGAAGCTACATGGCTAGCCTGTGTTGATTTTCCCCACTTCATCTGTGCAGCAGTGCTAAAAACAGACAAAACCACCAACAGCTTGCCTGCTTTTATGAATTCAGGTTGCCCTAGTTTATATGGATGCATGTGTGTGTGCATGTGTACTGCAGTTACTCTGGGTGAATGGAAAGAAGAGCTCCACCTGGAAAAGCTGTCATGTATTTTGGGGCTGCTGCAGGCTTAGAGGGACCCTGGCAAAGGTTGGTTAGTGCAACTGCAAAAAATGTGGTTCATAAATCAGAAAAAAAGGACTGTGATGCATTTGGAGTAGCCAGTTGTGCTTTATGAATAGGGGAGTGGTGCTGCTGGACACGGATACAGCTGTATATACTGGATCTAGAAGGTGTAGAAGAAGACTCACATGGCTAGGCTTGCCTTTGCCATATTAGGCAGGTGGCCCTTGGTGCGGTCTAAAGGAGTAAACCAGCTCAGTGGCCTTTTTTATAAAATTTATCAAAATGAATAAAAAAGTAAACATAAACTGAAGCAAGCACGCTACTCAGTTTATTTACAAAACTAATAAAAATGCAAAAAATACAGTAATCAAATTATGTTCTCAAGTAAGAACGAATCAATAGATTAATAGCTTCCAAGTGCTTCCGTACCGAATTAACACAATAAGCAGTCAAATCAGATGATGAGGCTGTCACTTTCACTCTCAGTCCTTGTCACTAATGAAGTTGTGCTGAGTGAGTCAGAGGAAGAGTTGTTTGCTTTCAGACCAAAAGTATCCGGCATCCTACCCAAAACACTCCTTTCTCTTGGCTGAGGAGGAGTACAGGTCACACCACGTGTTTGGTTTGGACTGAGACCCTCACTGAGCAAAAATGACAGAGGTGAGTGATATTCCTCTTTCCGCCTAAGTTACATGCAGCTATGCAGGTACAATCAGGAACTCTTATGTGACATTTCTTCCAGTCTTGTGGCTGTTTCAGGGTGATGGGTGCCATTGCTAATTCCCCTGCCCATGCACACAGTTTGTAGGATAGCAGATCTACCCGCTTCACACGGACGGAATCGCTAAATAATGCATGGTGGCAGCTTTTGAGCAGCTTTCGAGCAGCTTTCGACCTCATCAGAACTGCCAGGATAACTTAGTGGCAGGCTGACATTTATTTTTATGAAACTGTGCAAGGTGTTTCTCCCTGAGCTGTACACAAACACTCATTTGTAAGCGGGGGGAGGAGGGTGGCGGGAGGAATAGAGAAAATAAATAGACTGAAGTCACCCTGGCAGAAGAGCGATTCAGTGAGGAGGCAGCGGCTGGGCCTGCAAGCCAGGTGAGTGCCCGCTGGCCCGGGCTGGACCATGCCGAGTCCCAGGAGCAGAGCTGCTCAGGCACCACTTGATTCACTACTGGTGACACGCAAATTAATGGGAGACGATATGGGGAATAATAGGGAGGAATGGAGAATGTCCTGCTCAAAAATCCCCAGGAAAATACGCGCCAGGAGAGGCTGTGATTTCCGATAACTGTAGTAGTCCCTTCCTGAAACAAATCTGAACCCCAGTGAGTGCTGGGGATAAGAAGAAGGGCTGGATTTATCCTGCGTAGAGATATGCTGAGAAAAAATTCTCTGGATATTTCTCTCACTAAAATATCTCACTAGGAGAGTTCAAAGGCAGACACTAGTGGGTTTTATCAAAAGAAAGAGCTTTCAACCCATCAGAGAGCAACAATGTGCTGCCCAAGGAATATGAAGATAAGCCACTATAATTTCACGCTGTGTTATTTTATTCCATAAGAAAAAACTATTACTTGCTTTCACAAATTTATAATGGTGACCATACAAATTATGGTTTGATGTCACAGGCAGTCTCACGGTTAAGCTACTAGGGGAGAGAAAAAGGTAATTGCAAAATGTACAATGACAATAAAACAGCAAAGCTAAGTGGTTATGTTAGCAATTATTCCTGATGTGTGCATGTTTCCTCTGTATATAATTTTCAAGAGGAAAATTTCTTTTAAAGAAAAATCCTTCATAGAATTCTAATAAGGGCCAGAGGAAATGGATGGTGAACCTCGTGGTGAGTTGGGTGATCAGCATGAACGAGAGGTAGCAGGGAAGTTGGCTGAGATGGCACTTGCTGCTTCCTGACAGCTTCAGGGAGAGGATGTCAGTCGAGGACTGACTCTGAAGAGAGCCGGCATGGGCCTGGCTGTCACTGCTGCGGAACTGGCTGGAGTGTTGCAGCCTTTGGATCTGCAGTAAACAGACGACGCAAGAAAGACGTTCAACATCATTCCTTGGAGCAGATCACCATAAGCAACAGCCAGAAATTTCTAGCAGGTGGTGAGAGGAAAGCCCCCCCAGCAAGTCTGTGCGGGCGGCTAGCCGGAGCCCAGTGGTCTGCTTCTTTTCTGATACTGTTCTAAAAAGTTGGGAGGACACCGAAGTCAACCTCTCTGGGACAATGGCAATGACTTTAGTAACTCTTTTAAGTGAGGATAAGCCAACAGAAAGTCGGTTATGGGACAAAATAAAATGCTCTAGGGCATTCTGAGTATTGCAGTAGGTGCTTGTTTAACATGGCTGGGAATACTGTTATTAAAATAAATATTTGTTGCTAAGATACCCTGTTAGTTCAATAGCCTGGAAATTTAGTTTGTGTCATTTAGACTGGAGGTGCAGATATTTTATAGATATGTCATTACAGCCATTGCAGACAGACCTAGGAGGCAGGGAGGGAACTCCTCAAACACTAATAAGAAATAAAGCAGTTACTAGCAGCAGCTCTGACCTGGAGGTCAAAGCTATGCTTGGAAGAAAGGCAGCTTGCTGAGTGGGAGCAAGAGAGAAGAGCAAGCAGGAAAGCAGAGGTAAAAGAGGAGGGAGAAAAGCAGCAGGATAAGCCACAAGGGAAAGGAGCATGCTGCAGCACACCAGCCTGATAAATGCCACCGCAGACACGGCACTGCCAGCTTAGGCTGGGTTCACTTCAGCCAGTGAGGAGGAGCAGCAGAGGCAGAGCTTGGAGACCAAGGGTTGGTCTTCTGACACCAAGGATCCCTCATGTTTGCTACACGAATTTCAGGAGTTTTACTTGATTCTGGCTCAGGTCTTGTCCCATGAGCCGAGGTCCAGGCAGTGGCTGGAGCACCATAGAGGTACTCCTATGGTGAGTCTCCCGAGTTAGTGTTGTCCAAGCACAAACAAGCACCCAAAAGTATCTAATTAGGTCAACATAAGGCTACTTTTTAGGCCTCTGGCCTACGGTGTAGAAATGTTTATTCAAGCCTTCCCAAAGCAAATTCTCTGTACCATTAAGAGAGGGAAAGAGGTGTCCCTGGAAACTTCCAGATACAAATTCAGCATCTTTGATTGAGCATCTCTCTCTCTCTCCATTGATAATTTAAGAAATGAGTAGGAAATGCTGGATGACTCATTCCACCAGAGGTACTGCTTTTCTGAGGAGGATCAGCAGCTTTTTAAAGAAAAGGCAGTGGCAGTAGTGCGTCTTTTTCTTCATCTGCCTCTCCCTGCCATCTCACCATGTAATAAGACTAGGGGGTGGAAAATGTGCCTTGAGTGTGAGCAGTTTTGTCTCCTCAGCCTAAGAAGATCTGGTTTTGTGTGATATGAGAGTATGCCAACCTCAGCATGGAGGGGAGCCAGGGAAGGAGCCTGAAGCACCCTCGGTCTCTCCCGTTGACAGGGGACCCCTGTGCAATCATTAATGGTGCTTGGCTCCCAGGCCTCAAGTGGTTCAGAAGGAAAACTAGCAAGAAGGAGTCTGAGTCTCATCTGGGAAGTGGGAGGAGGTTCTGTTCCTTGCAATATGTCGGTAATAACACAGGTGGTCACTGAGTAGATACAGGGTATTCTGGGAGAAGACACTGACTGCCTCTTCCTAAAGGCTAACAGGAGCCATTTTCCTCTTGCCTCTTCTGCTCCTGGCTCCATCACTCTCACCTTCCAGCCAGAGAGGACTCAGTGTAAGCAGGGAGGTTCTTTGTGTGTTTGGGTGTCTACCAGAACAGGTCCCAGTGGTGTACGATACTCTGCCCACACACGTGGGCACCCGAAAGGTCCCAGTATGCAGACTTCCTTACCAGCAAGTACATGAAAGCTTGAAAATCACCCCTCTTGCTAGAGACTGAGTCAAGAGGGAAATCACCAAGGTTGGATCCTGGTTTCAGGCAGCGAAATCCTGGGCAATGCTGGCACACAAAGGAAATTTCCCACATATTCCCCCTGTTTCCTGGGGCTTTAGCAGCTGATACCTTATTAACATTTATATTTCTCATTTCAGGTTATACCATTTCATTACAAGGGGCTTTGCCAGATGGCAACCCTTGCGGTAGCAGTTTAAGATGTTTTTGCCTCCAGCTGCCCACTCTGTCCCTCCGATCAAAGAAGGAATTGGAAGAGTCAGCAGAAAGGGACGTGCACCCAACTGCGTCTGCTCCCATTCATGATCCTGCGCATTAAGGCCTTCAGCTAATGCTGTGGACCATAATTTGGAGCAACCAAGGAGCAAGTGACATTTCCTTCTCTTCACGTTGTTAAGGGGGCGATAACCTTTGCCACTGGGAGTGAGTGACAGCTGGAGCTGGTCACATATTAAAGCAGTAGCTTGAGTTTCTCAAAGCTCACGTGTGGCAGTCGTAAGCTGTGCTGGTCCTAGGAGGACTTTACTTGTATAGTAATATAGGTACACCGATTTGAACAAAACAGTTCGTGCTTGGGTGTGTGGCTGTTATCACCATTTCTGCTCTTTGCGTTCCTAAAGAAAGCAAAGCTGTATTTTATGAGCAAGCCAAACTATCCCAGCAAACATGAAGTCGTGCCAGTATAGCTGGATCTGCACCAGAGGCTTCTGCTGACACAGCTAAGACAGTCAGGGATTATTCGTCTTCTCCCTCCTATCAACACTCCAGGCTGGAAAATATCGGTTGTAGAGACTGGAATAAAAGCAATCACAACAGTTTGTCTTTTCTGCGGTGCTCCAATTTAAACAGGGTCATACAGGCAGCATCCGTGGGTGCAGTTTTACTGCTGAGATCAATTTCAGTGCCCTGCAGAATTCGACTAGTGGTAATGTAGTGCAGTTGTAAAATTAGAAAGCCCAATTATGGCAGGGCTCTGCCTGCACAGCTCTCAGCTTTGGTGGTTGGAGCCACCAGCACGTTCACGTGAGAGCAGAAATCTGCCAGAGGTGCCCCGCAGCCAGCCTCTGAAAACAAAATATCGGGAATGAACATGAAGAAGAGGAGCTCACAGTTACATCTAGCTGCTGTGCTGTCTGCTTGTATAACCACTTTTTACTAATAGAGAAGCGATTCTGGCAGAGTGTAAATATTGCTGTTACAGTTCTGAGAATGGTGTCGAAGAGGAAACGTGTCGATTAGCACGGATGGCTAGTGAAGCCTCTTTGCAGGGTGATGGAAATATTGTACTATTATTAATCTACCCTAGGAAATGGAAGTCCTCCATCCTTTTCCTTGTCCCTGCTGTTTAATAATGAGAGTGGTGAAAGTTATGGTGTCCTCTACAGTCTTCAGACCAAGAACCTGTGAACAAATTACTAAATTCATTAAAGCGAAGCAGGGAGAATCCCGATCCTACTGACTTCAGTGGGGCATGGATTTTACTTTATGCGCACAAACTTGCCCGTGTGTATAAAGTCCTTTCGCACTGTGTTCTGCTGTTGTGTAATAGTTAAATTATTTCCAGTATTAATGTTTAACATAGATTTTTTTCCCCCCGGTTTTAATGTAGAGTTAATTGATTCCAGTTCTACCCTGAGTTCCTGGTAACTGAACCATGCTTCCTTCGCAGAAGAGTGATGTATGGGGACATTGTTACCTGAACCTGGGAGCAGGAGACGAAGAACACCATGTGTCATTGCCTGCCACTCCTGCAGCCGTTTAAAGCAGCCAGCAGTATGTGTAATGCTCCCCCACTCGCCACCACTGATAGCCTGTGCTCGCCTTTCAGTGGTGTGAAGAACAACCCATTTTGCTGACCAGTGGAGGGTGAGGTCCACAGACACCCACTTTCTCCTCTTGCCTCTCCTAATAACTCCTCAGCGGCCTTGGGCATTTCACTTCTTGTCCCTCCCCTTTTCCTCACACCTATAAGCCAGGGATAATATTTATACACTCTTTTGGCTGTTATGATGACTATTAATTACTGTTCATCCTCTGCTCTGGAAATTAATGTATTGTACAAGTACTGAGTGTAATTTAATTATTGAATATTCAGAATTATTTGACTCTGTGGGCTATTTTTAGCTCTTGTGTCTTAGTCTGTACAGAAAACATACCTATTTCTTTCAGTGTGCAGAAGACTCTGTTAATGGCAAAAGGTATATATATGCCTTGAAGCTGGCTGCTACAGAAATATGAGACTCTCTAGATGCTTAGAAACCAACGAAATATTTGCACCATCTTCTATAACCTCCAGTGCATCTTCTTTCTTCACTGTCACCTCCCTTACTTTCTCAGCATTGCATGGTGTGTTTTTTCCCACCAGTTGCTACATTAAACCTACCTGGAAGTTCTACCCATCTGGAAACAGCTTGGTTTTAAGATTAACCTGTCCCATATCTTATTTTCAAAACTGATTTCATTTCTGTCTTCTGATTTCATGCTAATTTGTTCATATCTTTTCAAGTTGTAGACTAAAAAATAACTTCTGTTTTTTTAATGATTTATGACTGAAAATCATTGAGGATTTGGCTGAACTCTATGTGCATGGCTCAGACAAAGAGTTTCTATGTCATCAGATGTGAGTCAGTCATGGTTTGGCTGAATGGATGTTGCTTGGTCTCTGGCTGCCTTCCCTGACTCATGACGTGGGTCGTGTGTATGTGCGCGCGCGTGCGTGTGTGTGTTTTTGTGCTGACCTGCCCCCTCAGGAGCACTGAGAAGAGAAAAAGCAGTGCCTGTGCTGTGGGGACCATGGGGGCCACCACTAAGGAAACCGTATTTGCTAATTGAGTAGATTATTGTCATTATTACGCGTCTTTTGTCTGATGTGTGCTGGGTTGTTTTCACGTGCTAGAGAAGGGCGAATGCTGCTCTGTGGACAATTCAGAAGGACCTCCTTCCCCGTGTCTACAGCAGTCAGGGAGAACAGGGTCCTAATATTTGTAGACTTTAAAAAAAAAAAAAATCATGCTGCAAAAGCCATAGTGAGGATTTAAGGAAATGGATGAGAGTTACACAGTCAGCCACTCATCTTTATGGACAGATAGGATCAATATTCAGACAACAAAATGTCATAATAAGTTTCTCCACTGGATATTTCTCTTCTACAGACAGTTTTGGTGAGTCTACAGAGACTAACTCAAGAAATGCCCGTGATTTCTCAAACTCTCAAATCTGTGCGCTGCCAGTAACTTTGTTCAGGGAGTACCAGATAAAATTTGAAAGACTCAGTGACCATCCTCTGCTACACAAATGGCACAGCTGCGACAAATGAAGCTAGGGAAAAAAAGACCAGTATGTTTATACTGGAGTGGAGGAGACTTTTCAGACTGTCTTCTAAACTAGCTGTTCCCTTGAGATCACCCTGCCGCATGTGAGGCATGATTCAGGATGCTATAAAGCCTCCATTGCCTCAGGCAGTATCTTTTTCCAGAGGAGCAGGAGGAAGAAAACACAAATGTAGTAAGTTATGAAGCAATATAGAGCCATCAACTGGTTCTTCTGGCCTAGTCCCTGAAGAGGAGGCCAGAGAGGCAGACCAAGATAAATGGCCATTGCTCCAACCTTGGCACAAAGCCAAAAGTCATTATTTTTCTGGAAAAAAAATGGGAGCTGTACAATGCTTTTTGTCGCAGGAAAGCCAAAATATCTGGAAAGGGGGTTCTTCTCTCCCGTGAGGGGTGGCTTTGAGCCAGCTGAGGGTGGCAAGGATGGGAAGAGGAAAAGCCTGTAACAGTCAGGTGATACTGCTTTGAAATACTCCATACGCAGCTTTTTCTGGGCAAGGTTAGTGGATTCACTGAGGCCCTCCTGGAAAGAAAGGGACACTGAAATGGAGCCTCTGGGGAGAGACGTGAACTCTCTCCTGTGCTAAAGGAGATTAAGACTTAATAGGGACTTAACTGCGTGGGAGGTAATTTGTGTAATAACAACAGGGTATGCGTGTGCAGGTGCAAACTCATGCTGGAGCAGATTGGACTCAGCGGAGAGGACAGCACTGACTGTACTGATGGTGGAGTCGAACGTGGGTTTGTGTGTGCGTGTATAGCCATAGTCGTGCGTTCCGTAAAGGTTAAGTGGTTGTGCTGAGGCCGAATTTGTCTGAAGAAGGATCATTGCATACTAAGGGTGAGGAACGGAGGTCAGCAAGCAAGGCTCCTACTAAGGAAGAGGCAAGTGAAAGAGGAGCCAGATGCAGAAAGGGGCAACCCTACACACAAGGAAAGATGGTATTGGGACACTCATTGAGGAAGCTGTGAATGGGAGCCCAAAACCAGGAAACCCTGCTGAGGAGGACCACACAAATGATCCAAGGGCTGGAGCACCTACGCTGTGAGGACAGGCTGAGAGATTTGGGGTTGTTCAGCCTGGAGAAGAGAAGGCTCCGGGGAGACCTTATAGCGGCCTTCCAGTACCTAAAGAGGGCAAGATGGGGACAAATTTCTAGCAGGGTCTGTTGCAATAAGACAAGGAGTAATGGCTTTAAACTAAAAGAGGGAAGATTTAGACTAGATATAAGGAAGAAATTTTTTACTCTCAGGGTGGTGAAACACTGGAACATGTTGCCCAGAGAGGTGGTAGATGCCCCATCCCTGGAAGTGTTCAAGGTCAGATTGGACTGGGCTCTAAGCAACCTGATCTAGTGGAAGATGTCCCTGCTCATCGCAGCAGGGTTGGACTTGGTGACCTTTAAAGGTGCCTTCCAACCAAACTAGTCTACGATTCTATAATACTGCATATTCACATATATTACCGTGGGAGGGAGGTGTGAGACCCTCGTATTGGTTGAATAGTGACAGTTTAGGAGTAAAAATGTGAAGAAATGTTTGCAGACGGCTTGGCTCTATGCTTGTAAGGAGAAATGCATGTAAAGGACAGGAACCGAATAGGGAACAGAAATAGCTGTATACTGTACCCAGTAGCTACAGAAAAGAAACAATTCTTTGAAAAAGTAAAGCCCACGTCTTGCTGGGAGGATAAAACCAAGCAAAAGGGGTTTCCACTGGAAAAGGATGAGATAACCCGTTCAGAAGAGGGTGTCTTCAGTGACATCTTGTTTTTTTCTTGGTATGGCAGTTACTGTGTTGAGTCTTGGGGTATAAATTGTGCTACAGTAACACAAATAATTAAATGTGTCTGCATAATTAAGCACATCTGAATAGAAAAGAAGGAGTACAGGAGACTGAAAAATGTAAAATTGTCATTCCACAGAGGAAAGGGCTTAAGTAACAGTAAGAACGACTCTTTGTGTATTCCCAGCATGTCCATGCAGCAGCTAGAGCAGTAATTTAGCAATCAGTTAGAGTCAGGGTGCATTTGAGCTGTTATAAAATACATGGCTTGATTTGGTTCCATACCACAGCTCTTCTGCTATCGCTAATATGGTTTTCCATTAGTATATAATATTCTGCCTAACTGTATTTTAGTAGCACTCTATGGGTAGCTCTGTGCTCTGCCCAAAACACAATATTTAAACAAAGAACCGTGGATTTTTAACCCACTCATGTTTTATGACTAAGATTATTGACTTTCTTATAGCTCTCCAATAATTTTCTTCAAGGGTCACAGTGGCCTTTCGCTAACGGGCAGTATGACAAGTTGCTCCATTATAACGTGGTCTCATCTTCCAAAGTCTGAAATCTGGCAACTGAGAAGTAGAAATGGAGACAACATCAGGGACTTTCCCAGAGATTTGCTGAGGAGTCAGACATGGATTAATTCCAACACAGGCAGAAATGCATAGTGGCCATTGCTTCAGGATAAAAACCAGGAAAATGTCCATCAGGAAAGCTGAAGCGATCTCAGATGAGACTATACAAAAATCTGAACTGGGTCATTTGGACCTTGGCGGAGCCTGGAGAAAGAACTCACAGGAGCAGTTAATGCAAGCAGAGATATCGATCCTCACCCCGGTGCCTGATGGGCCCATTGACTGTTTGACCTCAGCCCCAGCTTGAGTTCAGCATCATGCAGAGACAGATTCACGGGTTGCTTCTGCTGGGGCACGCTGTTCAGCCCACCTCCCAGACACCTCTGAATCGTTTTCCAGCCCTGAGTGTGTAGAGGCTACGCGTGAAGAAAAATAAAGCCATTTGTACCTGACGTGCTGAGGGAGCTTGGAGGATGTACCCTCTGATTCGGGTGGCTCTGCCACCGCTGCGGCAGAACCATGAGCCCGTTCCAGCTCCCGCACAGCCTGACGACAAAAATGCCCAGCAACAAGGGTACAAAAACCTATAATTTTGTGTATGGTTATGTTTAACTATCATATGTTTAACACAGTGGTTTGGAAGCAGTGTGGGAAAACACAAACCCTCTGGTTGCAGGAAGCTAGGATGAAGTCCTAGCACCCCAGAAGAAATCAAAACCCATGTACTAGCATCCCCGTTCTGAACAAGTCTCAGAGGCTTTCAGCCACTGTGGTGACGTGCGGCCGAGTGTGCCACTAATGGAGAGGACATGACATCTCACTGAAGTCACATCTCCGGACTGAACATAACTAGGTGAGTGTGTCATCTACAGTCAAACAGGATACAAGCATGGCTGTGTATCAGGATACGTTTCTGGATGATACAGTCATGGAAATGACCACCTGTCAGCTGCACACATTTTGGGAACACGGCACAAGGCCTTTATCAGCCGGGAATTCAAGTGACAGACTGTGCGGTGTTATAGACAACCCGCCTGTACCATGACTGGGAAGGGCTGTCCCTACACAAAACCGGTGCACTTCTAATTCAGCACGGGACCAGATTTGCCCCATTAAAATTAATTTTTAACCAATTTTTTAGTTCTTGGTAAACCTGAACTTCTGTTTTATGTAGATGCGGTTATATTTTTGCTAGAGAGCAATTGCCCCTTCTGTCCTCCTAGGACTTTCCATTTTGTACGGATAATCCCAAAGCAAAATCACATTAATGTCTTCTGAAAATAGCTCACAGAGTTGCGGTTTCCATCAGAGCAGCTGATTTTGCATTCCAGACTTGGTGAACATCACAGAAGCCAACGCAGGGGCTTGGCACAGCAGCACTCACAAGTTCCAAGATGATTTGCCTGTCAGGCACCCATTTAAACGGCATCGTGTCTGTGATAAGCAACTCTATCCTCATTATCCTCTCTTAAAAGCCTATACCACTTACTGATTACTTCAAGAGGAACGGATAAGGGCCCCGTCATTTTACACTGCTTAATGCTTTCCATTACAAAAGACCATCGTGACATTTCCTAAGAAACTTCCATATATTCAGTCTGTTGTGGGGGGCTGGATTTTCAGCAGCAGCAAAGCCTTTTGGCTGGAAAAGTGGAATTCTTGTTAGGCTTTGGCTGATTGATTGTGAAGTGTTATATTGTCCCCAAAAAATCACCCTTACTTTTCACCTTTGGGAAAAACTTGCTTCCTTGCCAACATCAGCTTTCTGAGGAGGGGCTTTGATTGTAGAAAATCTTCTTGTCTCTCTCCTCTTGGGGTGTCCCAGTAGCTCTGCTGAAGCAATCAGTGATGAGGAGAGAAACAGATCAGGGGCCTTCCCTCTCCCTGTACGAGAAAACATCATTTTTCTGAGGCCAATACAGAGCAGCAGAGCACCTTCTCTTCTGGAACACCATGTTAAACACCAGCGTTCCCACCCCTCCCTTCAGCTCCTCACGCCCCGCGCGTGCCACTTAGAACCTGTCTCCAGAAGGTAAGGAAGGAGCAGGCTGAGCCCAGCAGTCCTGAATGTGTCTGTTCCCCAGCCTGGAGGGGACACCTGGGGCTCTGTTCAATTGTCCAAACATAACTGTCTTGTGCTATTTCAGATGTCCTCCTTTCTCCTGGAAATTTCTGTGGGACTGAAGGAAAAGCAGGAGACCCACAAACTTCTGGAGAGAGGGCTGGAGAGTAAATGGGGTCTCTAGAGTATTTAATACAGCACCAAATATCTATGAGTATTTAATACAGCACCAATATCTATTAGAGAGCAGATTGAAACCCTCCTTTTCATTTCCACTTTCGGGCACTTAAATGTGGTGTTCTGCAGTGCAGATGGAGTAGGTGTTTCAGCTCTTATTCCTCGCCCTGGAGAGCCAGTAAGTATCATTCCGTAGAACCTGGAGAGCTGTGAATACACCAGATGTGACCATTTTAGGGAAGCTCTGTAGACCCCATCGACTACAGTGGCAGGAGAGGTAAGTGGCTCTCGTGCAGACAGCTATTCTAGCAACACCTAAGCTTAGGTCTTCTGGGTCTGGACCCGAGTCTCATCCTCTACATCTGTGCCTGGGGTTCAAGTCCTTCTCACAATGGCAGGAGGTTGCTATAGTTACATGTAATTTGCTCTTTATCATTTTCCGCTATACGGAAAAAAAAAACCAACAACCTGAGGAATTACATTAAAAAAAACCCAAAACGCGTGAAAACTTTATGTTAAGAAACAAGATTCAAGTGGTGAAGTCAGACACTTGAAAATTAAAACTGCTATATGTAGCTACCCCTGCAACACCTAATTTGATCATCTTGTGAATATATTGCAATTTTAAGGCTTTTGCAGCATTATAATTTTTTCATATCTTCATTCTACGTTCCAAACTACTTTTTTCCAATGTTTAATGATACATTATTAATATAAATAAAGCAATACAAATACATTACAAGTATTTCTATACAAAAACTATATTTATTTAGGTTGCACAGTCAAGCACTTGAAAGTTAGGAAATGCCAGATGTACGCACTGCAAGCACAGTGAGATACATTCTCTATCCCAGAAATCTTATGAATCAACTTAACACAAGATGAACCATCTGATATGGGGATACGATGGGAAGGCAAAAATAATAGTGACCAGAACAAGTTACATAAACTAGGTATGAGCACTAAGAGAAAATGAATGATTGCCTTTATTTTCTTCTAAGTGGTTTCAGGAGACCTTTTGGCCCTCATGCTGTTGACATTCCTGGAATAATATTCTGTATATTGTCCATATCCCTGGATCTTCTGAAATAGCATCATCAGAAACAGCGTGCCTGCGGGGAGTCAGACCTGCCTTCCTCAAATACTTGTTGACAGAAGCATTCCTGGTGTCAGGAATGTACAGTATTAAGAGGGAGTCCCTCTAGTAAAAGCGCTGCAAGTAAAAAAAGGACATTTCATGTTACAGAATGCAACTCTCGGCTCCAGTGTAAGAGTAGCCCACCCTGAGCCCACTGCCCCAAAAAGCCAGCGCCTTGCAGCGCAGATCCTGCCATGAGCGGCCTCACATCACTGCGATCCGAGCTGGCATGTGCTCAGATTAATCTTCTTTGCAATAATTTCATTTTGAGTGTTATTTTCAGGGGCAGATCCCTGAGCATGGGTGTGTGCACACGATAATGAATATTGTATGCAGAGTTGTGACCCCAGTCTTTGCGTCTTTGTGTGTAAGTACCTCCTGCTGTCTCTGGTGACAGAGCATCGCATTGACACTGCCTAGGACTTCAAATGGCATATTTTACACATTGAGGACAGAGAAAAGAGGATATAAAATAGGATTAGGTTCTCAATTCTTTCTCCTTACCAGTTGTTCCACCAGAACATTACCTTAACACAACTCCTGATCTCTTGGTGATGTCTATGTTTTTATGCTCATGCACAAACATCTTGACAATGGGAATGTGAAAACAGATGGTAACGTGATTTCCTCTCCTTCTTGCTAGACTGGATGAAAGCCACTCTTTTGACCCAAATGCATCTTTCTCCAGAAGGCCATGTTGAGTGCCGCAAGCTGCTTTGTGCTACAGGTTTCTGGTGAAGGTACTGGTGGAAAAGTAGACTACTGGGAATGCTGGAGAAGTCTTTCAAAAAACTGTCTGAATTACTGGTTTATCTATCCGTCTACTGATTTCGATTTCAGATTCGTGTCTTTACTGTGGGAACTATGGGTAGTTCCCAGCTTATGGATCTGTGTGTGCCTTCTTCCCGCTTCCAGACCTGGGCTTGAGTCAAGACTTGGATATGCACCAGCCTCCTGCCCCCGCACCCCAAATTCCAAAAGCCTGCATGAGCTGGCCAGAGAGGAGCAGTGACATGCTTTGCCTGCTCATCTAACTGAAGGAAGAGGAGATCATGTCTGCAAGGCTCACCACAGTGCCAGCATGGCCTGTGCTACCGTAGCAGTCCCCAGCCATGAGCACTTCACACTCTGCTGCAATCTGTTCTCAGTTTCTGAGGCATCAGATGATTCATAACACAAGGGAGAAGAATAACTAGATATAAACAGCAACTCTCGCCATGCTCCTATTAATCATCTCAGAGTATTATTGTCCCACCACATTCCTCCCACTAGCTAATACCTCTCCGGAGTGTTCACGTCCCATATGCTTGTGCAGCAAAGGGTGGCTAAACACGCGTGAAGCCGTGCCCGGGCGCATTTGCAGTTCTCCCAATAACCAGCGATTCTCCCTTTGTTCCTCCTGGAATCTCAGCAATCCACTCCCCACCCACACGCCCACCATCTGCTTCGGGCTTTTTGGTGCTGTCACTGTACCCGTGTGAGAACAACTGCACACAGCTCATCCTCAGACACATGTCAAATTCCAGTCTAGAAGGAGGAACTGTGGGAAGGATATGGAGATCTCCCCTTTCCTGGTTTCTGAGAGTTTGGGGAAAATATCTTTTCTGCAATGATCACAACACAGAAATGATCTAGCTTACAAAATGCTCTTCTTCTTCCTTCCTACACACGCTTCAAAACACACCCCTTGCCCTGATCTTTCTTTGGAGAATGCAGTCTATTGTTAGTACTCTTTGCTATTGTTAGTATGGACTGTTATAGTGTTTCCTAAGTTTCCTTGGTCTAGTAGGTGGAAAAAAGACACCACTTCTCTGACCTTTTGAACTGCTTCCTTTTCTTAGCTATCGGCATAAGTCAACGTGCGGTGTGTAAAAAGGGTGGAATCGTATACATGTGTGTTGGTTTGTGAAAGTGGGGTCTAGTGGTTGAGAGAAAGAAACGGTATGAATATAGATGTATGGGTTTATCTTCTTTAGGCTGTTTCCTGTATGTAGTCCACCTTGTTTCTCGGCTTTCATGAGAGCAGGCAGGTCCATGCTTACCCTACACAGTGCCATTAGCACTAGAAGGTTCTCTGGAACCTTTAGTTATGCCAATGACTTCAACCCAAGCTACCAAACGGATAGCTCGTTTCTGCAACTGCGTGATTTTTCTCTAACTCAATCCACACTACTTTTAAAGCCGTGCCCAATGTAAATCCTGACTGGTCTAAGCAGCGCTATTTGTTTTCAAAATGTCATTAGTTTAATGTGGGAATTTTCTGTTTGGCACAAAAGTGGGGAAAGACATCTTCTGCCTGTGGGTGTGGTGGAGCTCACCTTTGGTACTTTCCATTACAACAGTCACTAGGAAACTGCACATTGCCACATGGCAGAAGGCTACGCAGTTGTCACTATTGAAACAAAACAAGTGGGAGGGGGAGAGGGGAAGGAAGAAATAGCTTTCTTTTCTTTTTAATTATGCGTAATAGTTCAACCAGCTAGAATGGCTTTTGAAAAAAATTCGGTAC
Organism: Chroicocephalus ridibundus; assembly: GCF_963924245.1. Lineage (NCBI taxonomy): Eukaryota > Metazoa > Chordata > Aves > Charadriiformes > Laridae > Chroicocephalus > Chroicocephalus ridibundus. Next base: position 95,452,569 of record NC_086284.1, on the reverse strand, counting down.
AATTCCCTTCCTCCTGAGCCTAAATTAGAAGAACCGCAAAGAGAATTAGTCTGAAAGTTCAGAACTGAAATCACAGATTGAATAGAGTATCTCCTGGAGACTTCTCAATGGAAATATCGTCCCCGTGAGTGTTAACAACATATTTGCCATTGCTTTCTATCCAGGCCAAAGAAAAGGGGGGGAAAAAAGAGGGAATGAGAATAGAAGGCTAAATGCTTTTGTATAATGCAATGTTGTGATTTCTCTCCTAGCTGCCAACAAAAGCAATACTTTGAATTTTGGCTGATAATTTAACTGGGAGAATTTCAAAGCAGTTTACAGATTAGCAGAACAACAACTGTCACATGAATAGTAACAGAGACTAGGCAAAACAACAGAAGGAGAAAGTGCAAGATCTCCATAAGAAAACACTGCACATCTCACTGGCAATGAGTTAAGTCCCTTATGTACAACAGTCCACCCCTTACTTCTGCAGCCACCACACCGAAGAAACACAAGCTTCAGGAAAGTGAAACAAGACGTGAACTGGGCAGATCATTTACGTCCTGGCTCTTCTAGCGATGCTTGGAAGTGGAGCTTTCTGAGAGTTCTGAACTTACATTGCAGAGCGTCAGACCATTTTGTTATCCTTTTGTGGTGCCTCCTCATTATACACTTGTGACGCCTCATATGTGTTTTGAGATCTGCTTTCTGTATTTATTCATTTATGCCTATATTTTTGCTGATATAATCCTCATCCTTGATCTTCTCTATCTCCAGCACCCAAACTAAGTTCACCATTGGATGATACACATCATGTCCCTGTGGGTCCCTGGCCAAAAGTCTTCAGATGCAACAGTTTGTGAGAAATTTTTTGTAGAGATGCGCTATCCTACATGGGAGGGAAGGAGAGAGGAAAGATAATAGAATCCATTTCCCCTTTTGTTGCTTTTGCAACCTGTTGATAATCACTTAAGATAAATTATTTTTTTCCCTTTAGGTAAGCTGGCAAATGTCCATAAACGAAAATGCATTTATCATAAACCTGGAGATGCTAGACACATGAGCGACTTAGTGGTCCCTGAGACTATCTCTTGAGGCAGCTTCCCTAAAAATCCATTATTCTTTCCAGGTCTTTGTAACAGCTAGGGAATCTTCTGCTCTACCTTAAAAAAAAGCTCGGTGATACATCTTTTACTTTCTTTTCTAGAGGCAAAAGAGGCAATAGGAGACGCAGGCTGTTTTCAGCTAAGGCCTAATATGGGAAAAATCAGAAGGCTCCAAAGGTTTCACCAGAGCAGTTTTTTCTCAACTCTAATCAGTAAGAAGGAAAGAAGAAGATATGGCTTTGCCGTAGCCTGCTGGGTCCATCGTTTTTCTTTGTTAGCCAACTACAGTATCTGTGTTCACAGCACAAGAATGCAGCCAACAAATCCTAGACATACCATATATTTCATGGGTTTAGCAACCCATAAAAGTTGAGAGTAGCATCTGATTTATCTCAGCAAATGGCTCCAGCTGTTCTCAGGAACATATTTTTTTAATCAAAGGAGGTGTTCCCTAAATTAAGTCTCGATTTGAATCTCCTTGCCCAGGGATATATTTACAGAACTATTTGTAAAATATTATCTGCTTTGTAAAAGCATTTTGAATGCTTTGTTAATGCAGTGTGGTGGGACTTTCCTGTAATCATTGTTTCTTCCCGAAGGAAACTAACATGATGGTTAGTAATTGCAGGATTACCAAGCAGTGCACACGCTCATTTTCTGGCCTAAGCAAGTTTAATTAGAGTTTCATAAATGCTCAGCCACATACATTATTCTGCTATACCGGCCCATTACCAAAGAGACCACTGAGGGGAGGACAAATGACCCACAGAAGGACAGAGGAATGTTTACTTTCCTGAATGATATGGTGTTTTACTTGCTTGCTGTGTACGGTGATGCGTCTTTCAGGCGCAAATGCAATAGATGCATGCCCCCCATGTCCCACAGCATATTGATAAGGGGATAATGACAAGTGATGATGTCATACAAATTCTTGAAGTTCAGCTTGGCCTGGTTTTAAATAGTGATTTCAACCCTTACTCGTCTGCGACCATCCAGCACGGCTGCTTTACAGTCCCTCCCTGCTCACCAACTTTCCTTTTTGTCCCTGAAGCCTAAATCCTGATATGACCCGGCGATGAAAAATCTTCAGGCTGGTCTCCATCGGAAAAAAAGTCTATTGGTCTTCACAGGCCTCCACAAATCACTAGATGGCCTTCTCTCTTACAGAAAGGAAATCGAAGGAGGAGCATGACAGATACATATTTTTGATTGGTTAATACCTAATTTTAACTAGTAGGTGAATGTATTGGAAAGACAAGTCGGAGGGGGTTTTAGAGGGATTTTTTTTTTTACAGTGGAAAATGCTGGTCTGACAAAACTGAAATTTTTGCTGGTACATATGGCTTTCATTAAAATATTTGCAGAAGATGTTGAAATATTCTGTTCTTACCTTTCTGCTACAGCCTTTATGTTACACTGCTATTTTACATAAATGCAAAATGAAGTCTAACTGAGTAAGCCCAAGGAAACAATTTATCCTTAATGTTTGGACATTCCCTTCCATGAAAAAAACCCACGACAGTCACTTTTACTTATGATTCAGAACAAAACCAAATTTTGAAGCCCTGGAGTTTTCCAGAGGATGGGATGTCTGGTTTCTGGCTGCCCTTACTTTTGGTGCAGTCGTGAGATGGGCGGCAATGCTGACCATGCCACAGCGACGAGACCGAAGGGATGCAGCCCACGGGACGGCCTGACGTCTCTGCTCTGTACTGCAGCATCCAAGTGTCGCAAAAGCTCTATTTGGCAGCATCCCTGGAAAACTCCCTTTTACCCCACTCTAATTGTTTTCTTTCCTAATTTATTATGGTTTTTTTCTTCTTTTTCTCTTCCAGGGACTTTTTTCACAGCCTTGGCTTGCTTTCTCTTGTTCCTCTCCTAAATGCTCCGGTAAGTGTAATGCTCTCTGTTGGCAGTCCATATGTGAGTTAGAGAACAAGGAGGAACAATTTGCCCTTGCCTAGAGGTGGGTAAACTGCCTAAAATTTCTTCACGGGAGACATATTCAAATCCCTGCAGGAAGGTGGAAACATGGATGATATAAGACTAGCCTATTTCATGGTTTATAACTTTTATCAGTATGTAAATGAAAGACAGCGAGTGGCTCTTTTAAATGTTCACAGTAAAAGTGTTCATTTGGTCACATTATGAAAAAATAAGCAATTAAAGAGATGGGGACATGGCAGAGAGAGTCAGGGACAGGATTGTGACTCACGTATGAACTGAGTCGTCTTAACCTTTACTTGGGGCTGGGTTGCAGGCTTACTTTTTGGCCCGAGGAAAGTCATTCGCACACATTTTCAAAGCAGCCATTAACTTCAGGGGCCCAAATTGAAACACTGTGAGAGGGACTCCTCTCACTGCAGCGTGTGGGGTGGTCACATAGACCCTGTGTACGGCTAGGAGAAAGGAACAGCTGGGTCTAAGACAAGTTACCTGTGGACTGCTGTGGATATCCACGTCGGGATAAAACGCCTCTCTCTCAGAAGTGCCTGTTTCTATCCCCAGCCTACAAGGGGAGCCGACACGGCTAACTCGTGCCCGAGCACCAGCAGTGCGGGTGTCTGAAGTTAGGTGAGAGGCATCTGCCCTGTGGCATCTTGTTTGATGCAGCTGCCGAGTCGTTGTAAACCCCGTTAACCTCAGATGACACCCGTATAGCGGGTATTTTGGAAGAAAAAACCGTCTGATCCATTACATGCATCTTGCAAAAATTTTAAATCTGACAGCTTGGCATTTTTTTTCCTGAGGGGAAAATATCCTCTCAGGATCATGCTGTTTCTGCTTCGTGATTCTTAAGGCTCAGGGCGCAAGAAAAAAACCAAAGTGAGAAAGATGCTATTGGGAAATCACAAATCCGGTTAGGGGCCTAAACTATTCTGCTGTTCCTTTCAGAACACAATTGCTCAAGCAAAAATTACCTTGTTTTTAGAACTACAGCAGGGGTCAGGTAAGATCAGCATCTTGTGCATTTTACTAATGGAGATGTTCGGCCTGCCAGTTTCAGCGCCTCCCCAGTTGCCATTTCTTGTATTTCTGCATAGCCGTAAAACTGCTACAGGTCTCAAATGAGGAACAAGTATTCCTAAAAATTGTAAGGTGTCAGAAGAGAGAAACAGAAAACACTCAGAAAACACTCCCTATCCATTCTATCTATTTATCTATCCATTCTATCTGTTTATCTATCTATCTATCTATCTATCTATCTATCTATCTATCTATCTATCTATCTTTCCTGTGAATTACAAGAGAAGGGTAAAAATCTTGAAAAGATTAAACAGAAACTTCTTAACTTTCAAATAGCTATGCAGTGTACTAATGTGCATCCCAGGCCAAATTCAGCCGTCATGTAAGTGACTGGAACACTCATGAAGTCAGGAAATTCACGGAGTCAGGCCTATGCCTAAATTTGTCTTCATATGTTGTATGGGGGAGCTCTTTTTTTTTTTCCTTGGAGTGAAAATACAGTTTTCAACCAGGATGTGATACATCCCTTCAAAATTAATATACGTACTCTGTGTGACAGAAGCTCAGCTACAACAGATAGAGCTTTATGCAGCACTCAAAAGCAAAAGCATAAAAAACTGCTACAGCCCTCACACAAGCTGGGATGAGCATGATGTGTCTCCAACGTCTGGTTTGAATTCAGCAGGCTTCTCTATTCTAAAAGAACAAATGGATCTTACTTCCCCAAGCATATGGCGGCAACACATGCAATTTACATCCCATATGGGGTCTTTTTCAGGCAACCGTCGGGCTACAAAATGTCACAAGAAATTGCTTTAGATCCCCATTGTATAGTGCAGACCCTTAGCATTCCCCTTTGTAGCACTGTCCGTAGCTCCAGGGGACGTGCTTTTAATATACTGGATGTGTGTGCTGCCTTAGTACCTGAAAGTTAGGGAGCACTGCAACGCCTCTGCCATCGTGCTGTGAAAAATGTAGGATTCCTTCAGATGCCCGGGATCTAATTTAGCAGCAGACGAAACCAGTTGGTGTGACACACAACAAGAAAGAATGGGACAGGGAAAACAATGCCGTATGGTTATTACCTAGCATATTTTATCACTTGGTCTCAAAGCACTTGGCAAAACGGGGTAAGCAATACTATTCCTGTTTCAAAGGTGGGGAAACTGAGGCGCGAGCAGGTGACTTTTTATAGCGTGCCAAAGCAGTGGCAGAGCTGGCATTAAAGCCAGGCTTCTACGTCACAGTCCAGCTCTTCATGCACCTACTCACACTGCCTCCTCCTCACATACTTCTGTCCTTTTTAAGTAGATCACGCAATATCTATGAACAGTTCAGTCACACACATGTAGATGTGTGGGCAAAAAACCACACAGCCACACAGAAGAAGCCTTTTTATTTCCTTGGCTGCCAGCACAATCATGCTTGATTGGCAGCGTTGTGTAGGCTACACAATAGAAATGCCTAGCAAAATGATCAAATGCAGGTTTTAAAGACTAGCATCAGAAGGGCCTTCCTTCCACGATGAAGAAAGCACGCGTACGCTCAGTGGGAAACTAGATAACCAGGCAAGTGAGGCTAGAATTTCTGGCATAGCAGAAGATGCAAATCAACACGGCATTAAAGTAAATAAACAGATAGAAGCCTGGAAAGGGAACAGAGAATATTTGTGCTTGATGTAATTATAAGGAAGACAGCAGCAGAAAGGGATAAAACGGGAAATCACTTTATCAGTGCACATGCATTAGGATTAAGTGGTTTTAATACTAGGAAGGCCAAGAGGAGGAAGGATTCATAAACTTCCATCACAGTGGACTATTAGGAACACCACGTTGAGCACAGCAAGTGACGCGGGCTGTGGGAATTCACCTTAGAGTGGACCTGAAAGACAAAGGAGAATGGGCAGTGACTGGTGTTGACTAAGGGAAGGTGAGTAAGATGCAAAGGATATCAAAGTTTTAGCCTAATAACCTGACTTCCAGGTTAACGACTCGCTCTTACAAGTACATAAGAGTAGGTAGTTGGTATGCAGAGAAGATGACCAATTAAAACCTGGGTAGATTTACATTAGATATTAAGAATAAATTCTTTCCTGTGAGGGTGGTGAGGCAGTGGGACAGATTGCCCAGAGAAGCTGTGGCTGCCCCATCCCTGGGAGTGTTCAAGGCCAGGCTGGATGGGGCTTTGAGCAGCCTGGTCTGGTGGGAGGTGTCCCTGCCCAGGGCAGGGGATTGGAACTAGGTGATCTTTAAGGTCCCTTCCAACCCAAACCATTCTATGATTCCGTGGATGCACTATGAATTCTACCACAGCACGTCACATAGCCAGTCTCCGGCCAGTAATTTGGCTGCTGTAGTGTGGTGTTACTAAACACAAGACTGGCCAAGGATGCTCTGGGCACAAGGCCGCACACAGCTGCTGGGTTTGAAAGGAAGGGTAAAGAGAGGAATGGGCCTGCAATATTGGACCCTTAGCAATAATTTGCAAAAATGCCTGGAGAACTTAGGCTGGACAGGAAAATTACACTGACCTGCTCTGCCCAATGCAACCCTTTGAAGCGCCTACATTCATTAATCTGATGTTTTCCTTTCACCTCTTCTAGTTATCCTGGCCGGTTTTATTGAGACTGTATATTAAGTCACTCTAGGCTTCACCTTTACGTTTTTGATGTATGCTTTCAATAAATTTTCTTTAGTTCACTCAGGCAACAAGTTCCCCAGTGCCGGACACCCACGCCCAGCCTGCCGTTACCCCAGCCAGCTCCAGCCACAGTCAACGCCTTATTCCCAGGCGGCTCACACGGGGCGGTAAAACTGATAACAACACGAGCACAGCAAGCCCAATGCTTGGAGACAGTAATTGCTCAACGTTCCATGAGAGAAATATTCATAGTACATAGTAAGCAGCCAGCACAGGGAGACCAGAGAGTCCAGAAAGATAAACATAATTGTTCTCCGATGGAGACCTCTAGATGACTTCTCTCTGCCTTAGTCTAGACTGGAATTAACCGTATGAATTCGGGTAATTATTCTCTGTCCTGACTCTTGTGTGAATGGCTTTACAGAGCCTTCTCCCCCCTGTCTCCAGCAACAGCAGTCCACAAGGACATTTCAGATCCTAATTGAAAGGGAAATGTTTGCTAAATGTCAGTTGAAGCGGAAGAAAAGCCCCTTCCATTGTGGCTGGGGGGGGAGCAGAGCAGATGAGTATCTCAAGGGAGGCATGGGGGGCCTTTGTGATTTATTTGTTAGGAGGCAGGTGGGAACCAGTGAATTTTCCCCTGCTTATTTATTTTTGCCTGGCCTTTGCAAACTCAACACCTTTCTAGCAAGGACATACATCGGCTCAGCGCTTACGCAGCAGTTCTCAGGATTGTCTTTATTTTTTCCTACACTTGTGCACGCACATGATAGATCACACTGTTTATAACTCTGTGTGGATTGGTGCAGAGGAATGTTTAAATAAATGGTTGGAGCGTCTGGTGTCACTTGCTGATGGCCACCAACCACTTTGGATGCAAAATGGCATTCAGAAACCAAGAGGGCATCCTTCTTGGATTTCACCTGAGATCGCAATGTCAATGCTGATGAAGAGACTGAAATCTAAGAAAAAAAAAGGATGGGAAATTATGCAGGACACGCTGAAGGCCTCCTGACGGTTGGAGGCAGATGCAGGAAATACATCATGAATGATTTTAGCGAGGTCTTTTGCCAAACTGGGCATCCACCTCTTTGCTGTGCAGACATTTCTCTATAGATCCAGACATCTCCATTGGCTCTCTTTCTGTTCCAAAATTTTCCATCTCAGATAAATATAGGATCACTTGTCTCTTATTTTTGTGGTTACAGACAATATATGACACAAACGGAGCAACGCGTTGTATTCATCATTTAAGGGTTTGGTTATTTTCCCTTAAAAAATCTCTCATTTGAGGCCTTTGTTCCACACTGTATTACACTCCTGGATCCTGGGAAGCTGAGAGATGGGAACGGGCAGAGGGGGAACAGTCAGTTCATTTCACAGACCATTTTGGTAATTCTGTCCATGCTGAGAGTCTCTGAAAAACAGAAAGAAGACCCTGGCTACAGTCTACTGACAAGTACCTCAGTGCCAAACACTGGAGATGGCTCTAGGATGGTCAGACCGGGAGCCCTGGGTGTCAGGCAGCCACGGACTCGGACGCTTGGGAAGGAGGATCCCCAAATCTTGTAGGCTCTCGGCTCCCTGTCCCCTCACCGGGTAAACACCTGGAATAAAGGACACGTACTCTCTTTGTCAGCCTGTTAAAAAAAACTCAGAGAGAAGTAAAACATTACCTAAACAAAGTCTGAGCACTGTCATGAAGTATTGACTTGGCAAAGTGGTTTGATACTGAGAGTAACAACTGTAGCTGAAAAAACTGCCACCATTTTTTCCAGAGGTTTTGTGGTTAAGCGTGTCCCACGTTTGCTTCTGCAGACAGCCATGGTAATACACGTTCTCTGTCTTCATCATGGTATTCGGCCACCAGGCATCTCTGTGAGTAATGGCTCCCCACCAACCGGTTGAAAAAGAGGACTGCTTCAAGGAAAGGCGCTCGCTACCTCCTTTGGAGGCAGTCCAGACATTGAGGATGTAAAGGCTAATCCAGTTAAGCCATCTAAGGCCAATACTCTGCAGACTACCTTCTGTAGCTGCCTAGACTTCGGCATAACAACCCTGACACGCTGCCAGCTACAAGGGCCTTCTTTATTTTTTACGACAGCCTTTGACACCTGTTTTACACAGGCAGCAGTAACCTGGAGACAGGTAGCGTGTGCTAGCTTTCGGAGATACTACGTGCTTGAGATCCACGCAATTTCTCTGAGTTTATTTCTCCTGCAGGTCAGGTCCCACGTCTATACATTAACCTGGCAACTCAGCAGGTCTCCAGTTATTGTCCCTTGTGATGTATGTTGTTCAGAATAAACATGCTTGTACTCCTTCTTCTGTCCATCTCAGCAATGGGGAAGAGAGTAAAAGAAAAGCCGTCGGGATGCTGAGCATTAGCAGTTGGCTCAACACTGGGAAACAGCTTTATCCCATTGCCAAATGGGGCAAGCCCTAGAAGTTCCAGGCGAAGCAACTGCCCTGCAGCGATCTCACAGGTCCATCGGCGGGGGAGGGAAGGTCCCATAGTCGTCTATATTGAAGTAGTGGTGTTATGCCCAGCTGCCGAGATGGGGATAAGGAACGGGTGACTTGCTGATGTAGTCAGAGCCGAAAACTTCCAACAGGCAATAGTCGATTGCCCCCTCAATTCAGAATCCATTCTGTCTTTATATATGTCTGATTCAGATCGGTCTCACTGCCCTCTCGGAGCACCGGAAAAGCTTTTCCTTGGCAGAATCAGTTAATATCCTGCTATATGGATACCTAAAAGAAACGTGTGCGTGGTCACTACAATACAGTCTTTCAGAGGAATTTATTTAACACGTTTTCCTGAGACCTTAATTGCAGCCTTGTGAATCCTAGTTACTAGCCTGGACAAATCAACTGTATTGCTGGAAGAATAACTATAATCTCCGTGTTTCCTTTTCCCAGGAAGGCAACTAGTAAAATAGATAGTTCTGCTGTACTGCAACTTCCTATAGCTGTTTTTGATTGCATCTTCCTCCCTAGTGCTACAATAAGAATTAAACTCCTGTCTCTGGTGCAGTTTTCAGATGCTCTCCTGCTGTGAAGTGATGCTCTGAAATGCCCAATGATTCACAGCTCTGATATTTCACGTCTAATGGAATTATTTCTGGATGGAATTGTTACCTTTCCTGAGAGAGAGGGACTCATAAAGCTGGTAGGAGACAAATTATATGCATCTATCCTTGTCGCCTCCACAGCACTTCTCAAAATCAAATTACTTGGCTATGCTTTTCAAAATTTCTCCTATTGCACGAAAGTGTAAGTAATTTAAAGGAAGACACAGGGCATTGTAATTATGCAAAACACAGGAAATTCAGGGTTACAAATGGATTTAAGAAAGACCCTGTTGTGTCACGGGACAGAAGAATGAGAGGGGAATCTGAAAGCGCTCTCTTCTTCCTTTGTAGATCACACTATCAGTAACTCTGCCTTATAGCATTACATCCCTATAAGGCATATGTAGAGATCACCACATGAGGTGTGTTCTATAATTGCTGGATTGGGATTGAGACATTTTATTGCTCGATGTCGGTTTGAGTTTAAAATTCTTCGGAACTCCCCCATGGTTCCTCCCCCTGCTCCCTTCAGAGGCAACTGTGCCCAGAGGAGCCTGCGGGGCTGCCCCGCCACAGGGGAAACCCCCCAGAGAAGCACGGCTTTGAACTAGAAGAGGGTAGATATAGATTAGATATCAGGAAGAAATTCTTTCCTGTGAGGGTGGTGAGGCACTGGAACAGGCTGCCCAGAGAAGCTGTGGATGCCCCATCCCTGGAAGTGTTCAAGGCCAGGCTGGATGGGGCTTTGAGCAGCCTGGTCTAGTGGGAGGTGTCCCTGCCCAGGGCAGGGGGTTGGGACTAGATGATCTTCAAGATCCCTTCTAACCCGAACCATTCCATGATTCTATGTGTCATTCACTCTCTCGTGTCCTCAGAAATCCCCCAAAACTGCTCTGGGGTTTAAGTCAGAAATCTGAGCTGCGGAGTGGGGCTTGGAAGCCTGCTGATGACTCACGCGGGGATTCTGTGGCACAGGGAGACATTTCTTTTCAATTAGTTAAATTCCCAAAGTAAGCAAATATCCTTCAAATGATATCGATTACGAAATAGTCTAGTCTGCCCAGGGAAAGCGCAACGCACCATGTGTGGGCTGCCATTGGTGGGGTGCCCCCCGGGCTGGCAGGTTTGCAGGGTGGGCGCGAACCTCCCCCTGCGGAGGCTGGAACGAGGTGGGGGCTCAGCCCCACAGCAGTGGGAAGGGGGTCCCCCAGGGCAGCCCGGCCCCCCTGGCAGCGCAGCGTGGTGCAGGGCACGGATCAGCCCATCGGTGGGACAGCGGGAGCCGCTCCTGAGCAGAGCGGTTTGCAGAAAGCAGCGAGGGCTTTGCTGTGGCTGAAGTCCTCCCGTGGGGTGGGGAGAGCGTGCCCCTGGCATGCAGGACAGCCTCCCAGGAGATCAGAGGGGCGCAGATCCCATCCTTATGCCACGGGCAACCACAGCAGGCTGCTCTAGCAGGAGGTGGCATGTGAGGACAGCACTCCAGCACCTGCATTCCTAACGTTGGTCTTCTCCAGCCCTGTGGGGACACCTCACCAAAGGCTTTTGTGCAGCTGCCTATACTTGGACTCAGCAGTGTAATTTTTTTGTGTTCACACTAAAGTGTGTCTTGTTTCAGGTTCTCAGAGGTTTTCTTTCTTCATTACCCAAGTAAGAGCAAGAGCTGGCCATGAGCATTGTCTCTGGCGGAGAACCCAGGGAGTGGTGGCTGGCCATTTGTCACACGTAACCCTTTAGCACAGAGAAACACCCTTGGCCCCCCATGGCAGGGGGGTTGGAACTAGATGATCTTTAAGGTCCCTTCTAACCCGAACCATTCTATGATTCTATACATCCAGCTGGGGCACAGCATAGGAAGCAGGATGGGCCTCCCATAGAAACTGGTTTCTGCCAGACCGCTTTCTGTGCTGTGTGAGCCATCCCAAAACAGGTGTTTTGACATCACTGAGTTGGCGTTGCTGCCAACAGCCTGGTCTTTACCTTCAGAATTGGGTGACCCACGCTGGGGCATGCAGAGGGGTTGTGAATCCCATGTGCTGTACCTGGGGGCAGGGGGGGTTCCCACCACCCGGGGCTAGGACAGCAAACCAACCGACTGCACGTCCTGCCCCATAAGGCCTGCTTCCTGCCGGCGGGGGATCGCGGTATGTCAGCAGCAAGGGAGCCATGGCATGCTCATCCGTGTCCACTAGTCCAAATTGTCCAGGAGTGGGACCACGGCGTGTACCATGGAGAACATCCACCTCACGTTCAGGCAGAGGGTGAGTGTTTCAGATGAGGATGCTGGAGAGGACAGAAGTCAGTCAGGTGCGACACTGTTGAACTTGCCGGCTATGAGCTGGAGAGGGACCTGTGAAGTCCCATAACCTGTGTGAGTAGTTTAGCTTTCTCCCTCCAATGAACATGATTTTGTGCTCGAACCACTTAAGCGTGACCTGTATCTGCCCTGCCCGCTCTTCAGTGCTCTTCTCCTGCAATCACTGCTGCTCCTCACAGCTGGACTTAATTCTTGGCTAAACTGAGTAGCTTTGATCAGCAAAGTTTGCGATTTTGATGCTTGTCCCTCTTCCTAGATATATTATGCTTGTGTTGGAGCCTGCTTTGCACGAGTGCCAACCCCCTTAAAGCAGGCCCATTAGAGAGCAACAGAATTCAATAGTCCTCTGACATGTAAGACAGACCACAAGGAGCTTTCCAAGGGATTTGGCAGGGTCAGGCAATGCTTTGACTGTGGTTGTGAAAGATCTGCTCTCTGAATGGAGTCACCCCAGATTGCTCGCCCCTAGAGGAAATACAGCACGGAAGGGATCATCAGCGTTTAGAGAGGCCACAAAGGTTTGGGATTTCTTCAAAGAGTTGGTAACAAGATTGTGTAAGAACCAAATAGGCTCGCAAATAGCTGTATCCCATTAGTCATGACAGCAAATGCCGGGCTGAATAAAATGTTTATTGTGGCTTATGAAGTGTCTCTGTACACATAACCTTGGGCAAGACCCAGAAATTCTGGGCTCTGCGTTTGAAAGGCAGCTGGTTAAATAGCCATGGCAAAATAATCAAAAAAGCACAGTTTATTTGCTCAATACATTAACCAAATGATTAACAGGGTAATGGGAGACCCAGAAGAAAGAAGAAACCTTTTCCCTTTGCATGCAGTCTGTTTTTCAGACTTTCCACCAGTATTACACATTCCTGGAAAACAAAACTAAGCTCAGTGTACTTCAGCTCAGCCATGAAAGCTCTCCCCAGAACAAACGATCGGCTCGGTGCATCGCTCAGACCTTCCCGCAGCTCCTCCTCCCTCTCTCGCAGAATTGGAAAGGCAGCGAGATAATTTTGGCTAACATGCTGGCCTGTCTTATGAGGGGTAAATATTAATTCAAGAGCTCTGGAGGACTTCACACAGCCATACCTGGGTGCCTCCTTGCTATTTAATTGCAATTATTCCTGTGTTTATGTATTGCATTATTAAATGTATTGCATTATTAAATGCAATTATTCCTGTGTTTCCGGTTTGGCAGCTCAGCTTCTCGGAGGAGACTGCTTCTGCTACCAGATGATGGGTAAATGTGCTGTAGATTTTTTTTTCCAGTGTCATTCCTGATGTGAGCTGGCAAAAATAGAATATTTAATTCTGTTTGAGAATTCTTACTCTTTTTTGTTCCCTGCTGATTGTCCAGGCTTCCCATTCAGTCCTCCCTAAGTTACTGTTTCTCGTATTCTTAGAGACATTAATTATTTGTAGATTCTTTCTGCAGGCCTCTCACCTGCTCTGGTTGCTGTGCTGTCTCCTAGCTTTTATAGCACACAGGGAAAAAATGTTGTTCTTACTCCCTGAGAAAATTACAGAGAAGCATTTTGCCCCTCTTTCTCTACCGAATCTCTAATTAATGTTAGATCATTTTCAGAAGATCACGTAAGGGTAGCCAAAGAACCCCACCACTGCTGGTAACGAGCTGCAGAACAAGTGCTTATGGAATGTGTAAACTGCTAATGGGCAATACTGCATTTCTAGCTCTAGGTAGGGTAATCAGTCCTCTAAAGGGCCATGAAGGTATTGAAGGAGTGCATAGGGTGCCACAGCACAAGACCTAGGGCCATTTGACATGCCATAGGATGTCCTTGCTGGCCACCAGTTTCTGCTCTAAGTGCCCCATCGGTCCCATGTCACATCTGCCAGGTCTGTGCGGGTGTCTCCAAGACCCTCAGCTGTCTGAAATGACAGTAGAGGAGCGACCTGTGGGCCCCTGATCTGCCCTGGGGGCCTCAGCTGGGATCAGACTTACCCTAGTCATATTAATGCCAGATCTAGAGCAGGGTAGGTTTAGATTAGACAGCAGGGAGAAACTCTTTACAATGAGGGTGGTGAGACACTGGCACAGGTTGCCCAGAGAGGTGGTGGAGGCCCCATCCCTGGAGACATTCAAGGCCAGGCTTGATGAGGCTCTGAGCAGCCTGATCTAGTTGAAGATGTCCCTGCTTACTGCAGGGGGGTTGGACTAGACGACCTTTAAAGGTCCCTCCCAACCCAACACATTCTACAATTCTACGATTCTATGATTATCTAGTACTAGCTTTGGAGCTGCGGTTGGGCTTTGGGCACAAAAACTAGCATGCGTATACCCCCTTGGGACACAGCACAGGCGCAGTGCCTGTCTGTGTGTGAGGTCTGGACATGGCTGTAGATGCGGTAGCTCACAACCAGCCCCACGGTGAGGAGGAGGGGAAGTCAGTCTTCCCTTTGTGCCTCTCAGCAGGTGATGGAGTAGGCTGGCAGCTGCCCCTGTCGGTGCGTGCTCCTGGAGAGGGACCAGAACACGGCTCTGTTAATGTGCGAGGTGAGATACCGAAGCAGGGGGTTATTAAATGAGTCGGATGTGGGTAAGACTTGATAGACTCGAACTGCCCCAGGACCTTTCTCTAGGTCAAACAGAAGAGCGGGGCTTCTGGGGAGGGAAGGTCTAAGCTCTCAGGAGCCAGGCAGGAGCCTGCCTCTCTGTAAGAAGACGGAGAAAACAACACCCGATCCTTCAAGTGCACTCAGCAATGAAAACAGCACTTCTACGGGTTAAAGCATAATGAATCTAATGAAAAACACTGTAAGCTATTAGTGACTGCTACCTGTTATGCATTTGTTTTAAGCCCTTTGAATGCTGATTATTTTTCCCCCTTAGAAAATCTTTCTACGTTACTGCCATTTCCTTTACTCACCGCATTTGTAGTCATCACTTGTAAATTCAAGTAATGAATTCATGAGGAGCCTGGATGGCATAATAATACCATCGTCTTGCATGCTACCACCTGGCAATCCTGGGACCTGCGCAAGCGGATTGAGCCTCGCAGTGCGGTTCTGCTGCGTTGGGGAGGCGGCAAAAGTCCCTTCAGGCAGAATAGAAACCCTTCAGGGCACCATATTCCTGGGTCCCCAGGGCAGAAATATACAAGCCTATTTGGTACCAACCCAACGCCACTAGGAAAGTGCCAGCTCTGCTCTGCATGCACCGTGCCGACAGCCTGCACGCGTTCAGTAAGTGGGCCCCGCCGGGATGTGACTGGCTCCCAGCACACGGCACAAACTGGGCATTGCGCCTGCAGGAAGGTGCGGCACGTTCGGCGCTTCCACGCAACGGTCAGTGGCTCCCAGCACGTGTGCGTTAAGGCCGCTCACTACCTCTAAAAAGCATCAGAATAGCCGACGGCGTGAGCAGTTTGTGCAAGGGCTGCCACCATCCTTTGCCATACGTGTTCACAGAGGAATAGAACCATGTGGAATTACCTCCCCGGGAAATGCCGGATCCCATGGCTCACGTGCGATGCAGCAGATCTCTGTGTGTGTTTTAAAAATGTCACGGGGATTCAGATATCTGGCATCCTGCTCAGATTCCTACGTATAAAAAGACTCTGCCATAACCTAGATGCACGTTAGCTCTAATCAGAGCACAGAGAAGCAAAAGAGTAGCAAATAATCGTTAATCTGTTGACCGTGAAACATTTAACACAACAGCTTCGTTATTATAAATCTGCCTGACTTCACTGATAGTACATTAATCAACACAATAAAATGGATATTAATGTGTTTTTTTTTTATGGAAGGACTAGCAAAATTAGTTGTCTTACTCCCAGATAGCACTACAATCAGGTTAGTAAGGGCATCTACAATTGTGAGCACTCGAACAGCTCACAAGCTCCAAGAGGACCAGCCATACTTTTAAGGACCTTCTGAACTGGAATCTAATTCACAAAGCAGGACTTAATACAACCAGAAATATACTGTACTGCATGCATTCTTCTCCACATCCTAAATCAGGCAGTAAAATATTGATTTCTAGCACATACTCCATTTCTCCATCATCGATGCAGCTAGATCTCTGCTGAAGTGTAAATGATCACTGAAGTATTGAAACCCTTGTAAAGCTGTAATGGAAAATGTTAATTTTAGCAAGACACACACAAACGCCTGCAAAAACAGCGAATCAGTCATAAGTGGGTAGATAAACAAATGTATTTTTATTTTCATTTCAGTGATCTGTGTGGCCCAGCAGCATACTCCAATTTCGAAAGGAATTAAATAATGTTTTGCAGCTGGTCAGAAAATGGAAACCCGTCTGCAGAGTTTAAAAAAAATCAACAGATGTTGTTCCAGTATTATAGCAAGGAAAAAAATCAACTTATTCTTCAAACTAATTAGCAACAATAAAGAAGGTGGGTTTTAATAGTACTCAAAGCTTTACCTAAATTAAACACACACATCCAGCCATCGCAACAAACTACGAATGTCATGAATCTGTTTACTACTGAGAAGGATTAGGTGACATGTACACCATGTTACAGTGCCAGACAAAACACAGCAAATCCTTTCTGCAAAGGAGCTGCATACAGCTCCATCATATGGTGCCCCTCAAGCTTGCTTAGAAAAAAAGACATAGAAAACGTGCTTCTTTAGCCAAAATTCTGTTTAGGGAGTGAAGGTCTAGGGGAGATGGACAAAGGATGAACCGGTTCCTTCCAGCCGTCTCTCTCTGCCACATTCTACTCTGCGGAAGCTGCTCTATTCCAATTCTGCAGCAATACCCTCCTGTGCCAGCCCACAGGAATGCCATGGAGAAAGATCATGCTCACAAGGTCTCTATATTTTTGGTGTCAAACAGGAGCAGGATTTGGAGGTTGGGTGGAGAACAGAAACAGGAGCCAGGGTGCCCAGGAAGTGCCGGCAATCAAGGCAAACAGTAAAGCACTGCTTCTCTGCGCACGCTCCCTCAGATCAGCGATTAAATGGACACGTTTAGGGAGACGTTTATGTCTGACATATTATACGATACAAGTTCCAACACAGCTATGTGCAGCCTATGCTATGCCTATGATGCCGGTAGAGCCAATCATTGAAGTACAACCTTGGAAAATGTTCCATGATGCTGATCACTAGAAAGGATAGCCAACTTGGAGCATCGAGATGAAAAGCAGCTTTTGCAATGGCGTTCATTGTCTCGAACATTTTTGCGAATGTAATGCAATATTATACAGCTAAATATACAGTTTTATTAGGGAATCATTCATTGCTTTGCTCCTTTCTGAAGGAGATCTATGTATTTGTGGACCAGACTATTCTGCCGATGAGGAATATTTTTCTCTTGGCAGGAATCCAAGCATCAAAATGTAGGCTTTTGTAGCTGTGGTGAGTAATCTGTCAGCAGGGAAACCATGACAGCCTAGAGGGGGAAGAAAAGAAAAAATCCAATCACGTTGGAAACAGATACCCCATAAAAATAAATAAGGGGGAAATATTTTCCAGCTCTAAAGTCTTGTGTTGAAAATTATTGCCCTGACAAAAGCTGCACACTTAGATTTATCTGCTAGAATTTCTGACGATGAATCAGGAAAGAGCTGAAAATTAGTTAGGATGTTCTGTGGTATAGCTGATAGGCTTTCTCAGTGCGGACACAATACATTAATGGACAGCCTAGGAGAAATGCAGACAAAGCATGTTTAGCCCCCATGCTGAGGCCTTTTTGGTGTCTCGTATCCTCAGCTACTGCTAGGAGACGCTGTACATAAGCCAACGGCACGTGGGCTTGCTTGTGGATTTCAGCAGAACTTTCATTAGCATCAGCGACAGCCATACTAGAATAAGGACTTTGAAATTTATCCCAGTTTAGCTATACTTGCTGTGGTAAAACATGGAAAATCCTCACTGCGGTTATTAGTGCTCCAACTACCCACCCCCTGCCCTCCCCTAGTACTCCAACAAACCTTAGGTATGGCTGTGAAACGAGAGTAATGGGCATGGCAGCTAAATAAAACACGGTGTTGCAGCAGCTCTGCCGTCCTCCCCACACCTGTGCGCATCACAAGCCCCGTTCTTGCTTGGTTTTGACAAGGTATTACCTGGTTCACGCTGTTGTGATTTCACAGCAACGTCTGAACTGCAAATTGTTATTTTGGCCCAGAACGGGATTTTACAAGGGTTCTTGTGGTCTTGTTGCTCTGTCCTTCCTTTCCCTTCGGCACTGCTCAGCGTGACAGCCAGCCCCAGGCATACAGTGGGGACTCAACATGCAGCTGTGCAGCCCCTCGCTGCTACCCATGTCAGCCCTGTTAGGAACCACAGCTGAGCAAATTATTTATTTTTCAGTTTGCTGTCTGAGCTGACCGCGGTAGAAAATAATATCTAAACAAGACCCACGCATTCGTTATTTTCATAGCTTGATAAAATACAAATATGACATTTTTCTTACCTCAAAAAAAAAGTGCAGCTGGAACCCAAAGTAAACGGTTTGTTTTCTTTTTTAAAAAAATAATATTTAGGGCAATTAGAAACATTGCAAAATTGAAATAAAAATATGAGCACTTTTTGGAATTTTAAGGCCAAAATTATGAATTTAATACAAATTTGTTAATAATTTTGATTGTGTCCAAAATCTGAAGTTTTGGTAAATACAATAGTCAACCACTTATTCACCCAGGGCACATCTAGAGTTCATCTGAGAGCTACGGCAGTGCCATTTCTGGGTGTTTTTTTCAACTCCGAAGGTTTCCACTAGCTTTTGTCAATATGATGGTTCTAAAGCCGACAATAAATAATGGGCTGCTGAGATCTGTCAGTAATTTTCTGAAATTCTAGGAATGCTGAGAGGGGAGTTATGGTTTATGTTAAATGCCAAGTGTCCTCTCATGGTTCCCATGGATGACACAGTATTACCCACACCATAACTTTTCAGGGTCCTTCAAAGCTGTGCTCTGGCAGCACTTTCTCAGGGAAAGATCCCACTGGTGTCAGTGGCAGTTTTTCCTGAGAGAAAACTGCAGAATCTCTAGCTTTAAGTGTTTGAGAAATTGTAGTTTCTAAGACCAGTCCGTGAGACCTCAGCGTTTAAAAGTGTTTTAAAATTGAGAAGCTGAGTTAATCTTTAAACCCAGTGATTTAAATATCAAAAAAATTACAGTTTATACTGTAGATTTCACTTAGTAATAAAAACTGGGTCAAGCAACAGCAGATTATCCTCAAAATAGGTCACATTTGTGTCCAGAAGTGTTTGTGCTACATATATATGTTGCCTATAGTCAAAACTGTGATGTGCTGTGGGGTGCATTTGAAACATAGGGATTAACATTTACTATTTATTGAGGAACCAAGCTGAGTCCAAGCCTGTAATGTAAGGCAGAACAGAAGATGACCCTAACCTCTAACTACTGTTATCTTCTTTTTTTTACCATAATTGTCCATTTTCTGTTTTCAGCCTCCTGGAAAACCAATGACCGTGGAGAATAAAACACTTCATCATCAACTTCTTCAGGTTTTCTGGGTAGACAATGTAAAAAACTCCAGTTGGAAGCAGCAGATTTTGCAGTCTGTAGATCAAAAAGCATATAACAATAAATAAATATGTGAGGACATGAATAAAATCTTTAACTAGTAAAAATGTTAACACATTTTATATTAGCTCTCACTCTAGTTACTTGGATGATGAACTCAGAAGAATTCCACTGACTTCAAAAGAATTCCTCATCTGTGAATAAGATGGGAATATCCCCATTTAAGTCAGCAAGAGTTCAGTGCTGACTTCACAAAAGCGGAATATTTACTCCTATTTCTTTGGCTTTAGTAGGGGAGTAAAAACTCCAGTGTCCTAGCGGATCGATAAACTGCAATCTTTATTTGAATGCCATACAGTAATATAATACTATCGCCAATTGCAACAAGAACATACTACAGCATGATTTAAAAGGCTATAATTTTTTTCTTTTGATATTGTCACTCATAATATATTGATCTAATACCAATGAACAACGAATTAAAGCATTTTAGGCCAGTTCAGAGACATACACATCAATAGTATTTTGTGAACTTATGTTAAAATACAGTCAATTAAACCAGTAATTCGATCAGCAAGGATAATGCCTTTTTTATCTTGGACAATTAATAGTTTATGACTTTATGTTTTTTCTAACTGATTTTGTGCTGATAAGCATTCTAACTAGATGATTTTAAAGAAATCTATTTGGTGCTTTTTTCATCGACAGATATAGGCAAAATTGCCCCAAATGCTGCCCAGGCATTTAAGAGTTAATCTGTGAGCTGCCCATTCTAAGTGAAATATAAGGGATCATTTCTGGGACCAAAGTGGAAATACAAAGTTAGAAATAGTTTTTAGGTCATAAAGAAGTAAAGGGTTAGCTCTTCTGCACGTGTTCTGGAGTTAGATTTCATTGGAAAGCTCTGAAAGAGGCCAAGCCACGTGAAGTGTATAAGATAACATAAATTTTGTCATCTTTGTGAGTTTTTCAAACTGGAGGGAGGTTTGCATGTGGTTTTTGCATGGCCCCACTCAAAATAATACCAAACCCATGCTTTGCTGATGTTGATTCCTGTAAATGCAAATTGTTAAAGCATCAACAAAAACTAAATCTCAATTTTTACCTGCATTGTAATCTGATAGCCTTGAAATGCCTTTAGTCTTTCTTTCTTTTCCTCTTCTTGTCCCATACTTATCCATGTATCTGTAACTAAGACATTGGCACCGTCTGCAGCTTCCAAAGGATCTGTTGTGAAAAGTAACTTGGTACCATACTAATGGGAATAAAATAAGGAATATCAGGAAGACAAGAAACCTCATTTGTAACAAAAATAAACTTTATTCAAACTACTCTACTAGGCTATTTCTTAGGCTCCTACCTCTTTGGAGTACTGTTCTGTTATTTTAGTTATTCTGAGGTCTGGTTCAAAGCCCTGCCAAAAGAGATGATAGGTAACATCATGGAACATATATAAGATCTTTACTGATTATTAACACCGGTTAGAAAAATATTGATTGAACCAATTGCCATGGAAAGAAGAATGTCTTTCAGAACTGTAAAACTTGAGGAAATTAGGTTGATTTTGTTGGAAGTTTATTTTGGAGATAAACTGGTGCAAAGTGTTCTGATAAGGTAAGAAGAATCTATTTCAACAGTTACAGAATGACATGCCTATACATCTTTTAATTTTTTGTTCTAAACTGATTGTTTGTTTTATATTTTATGTTGTATTACAATGCAGCATTCTAAAAACCTGCATCACCAATCTGAACCAACCAAGATGTGACACTTCCACCAATCTGAAACAACTTTCAAATTTTTTGGGGGGGTGAGAGGGCATTGGATGACTGTGTAACACTGTCTCAAATGCAGCTATCATCCTCCGTGATTTATACTGCAGTCATGAATTCCCCGCAGCCCTTCTGAAGTTGGACTCAGTAGAATTACTCCCGCTTTGCATCAAAATAACTGAATCAGGATTCTGAACTTTGGTTCTGAAAGCTGGCGCTGAAGACACGGGCAGGCACCACTAGCTGAGGCCCTTGGGAAGTATTCAAGTGGCTGAAACAAGAACGGGCAGTTCGCCTTCCTTACTCCATATGCATGGCTTTCTTACCCTGGGAGTCGCAATACGCAGATGCATTCCCAGCTTTGCAGCGCTCGTCATGATGGAGTGGAGGACATTGTTTCCATCCCCAATCCAGGTGACAGTAAGCCCATTCAGCCCACCATAGTGCTCCTGCGAAATGAATTGGACAGCCCCAGGGTTATGTTCCAGGTGAGCTGAGCAAGGTGATGCCCTAGGCAGGAGGGACTGATCAGATGGGTCTGGTGCAAAGAAGGCTGGCTACCTTCAAATGCTAGCTGCATGGAACCGTACCTTCAATTGAACTTACTGCAGCTACAGGATGATCAGGGAGGGAAAGCCCCCCATGTCTTACATGAAGACCCAAGTGCTACAGCACCAGACACACAGCAACTTCAGCACCAAAGCCGTACAGCCATGGGTTGGTGCTCATAAGTATTAGGGAATGGTAGAAATTCTTAATTGAGAGGTAGTCCTAATGCCTAGAATAGCACTCCTTCCGACTTCCCCCCAAATTGTGACAGTATCCCTATTTAGGTTTGCTCTGGCTTGGTTGTCTCTACACTATGTTCCCTGCAGCCACAGCAGTGGCCACGTCCTTAAAACTGCATTTTAGCTGCCAAAGCTGTATGGGACAGCAAAGAGCAGTACTTTGAAAGCAGCTGTGCCACTCATGGCCTGCAGAGTTTGCTCCCTGTTGTACAGCCAAAGAGTGCAGTGATTTTTCTAAAGTGTAGATTACCCGAACTTGAAACAGCATTACAGCATTAACTGTAGCTTTGCCTGACGGCAGTTACAGCCTGTACATGTGCAGTCACTCTGGCCCTCAGCCACCAACAGATAAGGCCTAAGGAGGAACAAGAGTACCAAGAGTTTCATATTTCCAGAGCACGACAATTTGAGGCCCTTGCAAGCTTTGTTTTAAGTATGCATGTTTATGGGTACTTAAGTTGATATCAGAAAGTCTGCGAAGACGTAAACAAATACTTCTATATGCCTGCTCTGTACAACTCCACCTCACGACGCAAAAGACTAAAGACATGACGGAAAGCCTTTTATTCTTAGTTCAAAACTGGGCCATGCCACAATTGCGCTGTAGTAGCTGGAAGCCAGACACTGTTTCAACACTTTGTGTGACATGATTCAATGCTTGTCAGAGTGGATTAGCATCCGCATTGTAGAGCTGTACTAACTGGCAACCTTGCAGGCAGTCGCAGCAAAGATACCAAGAGACGGAAGAGGAAAAGGGCTGGGACTACCCCCTCCTCTCCTGGCAGCACCTTCTCCTAAACAAATAGTTGTGACGTTTTTCCAGAACAAAGTTATTGGCATTTCTGCCGGTGACCACAATTTTGAGTCAAAAATAGCAGCACTTGAAATGTTGAATGACGTTAAAATGTTGTTGAAATCTGAACCTAATAGAGTCCTAGGCTGCCTACAGTTTAAAGGCTAAAAGTATTGTATTGTACTGTAAAACTATCGCTTTTTCAATCAAAGTTTGTTAGCAGCAGGCTCACTGGCAGAGGTTTGATGCAAGGGCATTTACAGAACAGCAAATCAAGACTTTGTGGATATGGAAGTTATTTCAGTGTAACAGCTCTGCAGGTCTCTCGGGATCTTTCAAAGTCCTTCCACATCTCCTAGCAATGGGGCTCCTAGGAGAGGGCCAAACTAAAGCATTCATTTAAGGGCTTGTTTCCAGCTAGGGCTTAGTGACAGCTGAGACATGAAGCTGCAGCCAGGAGCAAATCAGACAGCCCTGAGTTCTTTTGATCTTACTGTTTAAAAATAGACATTGTAGCCTGTAATGCTCAAAGCACTGACTAGTGAGTCACAAATATACTACTATGTTAAATAACTTCCTCCTTATTACCAGCTGCTACTCTGCATTAAAAGAAGCACAGTGCACACTAAATACTTTTCTCTGTTTTCCCAAGCTACTAGCTGTTACAGGTAAAATATGAAGTACTGGAGATGTCTGTATAATGACCCTCAATATGCACTGCAAATTGCAAAGCCACATCTGCAGTGACTACTGTATAGAGTGGCCATAGCTGAGCTAATTTTAATGAAGACGTTTAGCTAATGGAGGCAGTCGTAGACAAGGCAGAATCATGCTGTGTGTGTGGTAGTGGAGCCTGTTTTGTATCCTGTGCTAAGCTTTATGCTGCCACCGGTACGCTGCTGCTGTAAGTCAAACCTCTTCATCTAAAGGCAGCTCACGGTACTGTGACTGTACTGCATATAGGCATACATCCTCACCTTCCAAGAAAGATGACATGATTGTGTTGGTCAGAATCAGAAAGCTTTGAGGCAATATGAAAGCTACTGTATATGAGACATACATTCCGTTCCCCCCACCCCCCAACCCCCTGTTTTATTGTATATGCTTATACAACTGCACAGAAAAAATCCTGCTAAAAGTGTTTTGCCATGGTGGTAACACTCCAGGTTTAACCAGAACCTTTACAATACATGCGGATCACCTGAGCCTCTGAAGATATTTTTCTCCTAACATCCCTTCCCAGCTTTTCCAGACTCTGTTATATTGATGTAGGCTTTTTACCTGCTTGGGTGTTCTGCAGTTTCTCTTTACATTTGGAACCTGACTTCAAAATATTTACCCTCCTAATAAAAAATAACATATTTAGAAAGTCCAGAGCCCTTCTCCCTTAGGAATGCCTCTTTGGTAAACTAGTGATTGCTGCTGTAGTGCTACAAAACTTGGCTTTGCTATTCTCATGAAAAATCCCTGATAAATGATTAATGTCAATTATACAGTCAACTTTCTCATCCTCATGCTGCTTTTACAATATTTCATTCTGTTCTTATCCATGGTTGCAGTGTATCAAACCCTGGGAAAAAATAAGCATACTCAGTGATCTAGCACTGTTGTATGTTTAGAGAAGACTGGTTTAACTAATTAGGGACATTCATGTCTGCCTCTGCCTGGACTTGCTTCCAGCTAGGCTGAAACTCTGGCACCATTATAGATTACTTCTGAAATGTTTGACCACAACAGTCATAACAGCCCTCAATGAAAACAAGCTTTTGAATAATGAATCAATAGTCTGTCAAATTTTAAAATGGAAAGCGGGGCACTAGTCAAAGCTTTAGCCTTTGGCAGACAGTGCAATCCAGTAAATGAGAAACTGGGCAAACTTGGATCTACCAGCTTTCAAACTGAGCTGAACGCAGATGCTGGGTCAGTTACCTTTCTTCTCCTGCATTGGTTTTTGTCACGGTTATTGAAGCAGTAATTTCTAGAGCTCAGTCCAGATCTTAGTTGGGATTTCTAATTGTTAGAATAACCATGAGGAGGATGATGGTGAGGAATTTGAAGACTATAATAATTTGAGCTCTTTGGGTCACATATAAAGGAGAAGTTGAGAAGATATGGCAGCCCCCTTCAAGCTGGGCAACACTATTTGAAAAGCAATCGCTGATGTATTTCTTATGTCAACCATTTCTTTCTGAAAAAGAAATTTCCCTTCAGACCAGTGACATAAAATGCTAGTGGCATATGGATCCACTCTAATTACCAGTCTGGTCATCCTGCAGTCAGCTACAAGTTATCTGATTTGGTCAGTGACATTAATATCAATTGAAACAATGTCAATACTCGACTTGTCCCCGGAATACAAATTGTGTGATGCTGCCCTCCAGCAAGCTTCGCAGAGCAGTTGTGAGCCAGGAGACTGAGAGGTACCGCGTGGACTCAGCAAGTGGCTGTTACGTGCCTTCAGCACAGGCAGAGAAGCGAAGTGGTGGCTCTGCGTGTGCACAGTACCAGCACACAAACTCATAGGCTTTAAAGGCCAAATCCCCAAACCCTCATGATCGGGTTGCATAATGTTTACAATTTCTAGTGGATTATAACTCAAGAGCAAACTCAGCTCAACCCAAATTTTAAGAAAGCGGGTAGCATGTATGCTAAGAAAAACATCTCTCTTGGCATAATAAAGGGCATTAATCCTGACCACAGTGTCAAAGGGCAGAAGAGAGTTCAGATGTCAAACATACGAGGGGCTCCAGGTTGCTCAGGAAGAAGGCACTGGGCAAGACGATGTTGAACTTGAAGAATCTCACCCCAATATTCATGACAGGAGCACATTTTGTGATCTGACAAGAACATCCTGAATACAGAATGAGAACTGACAGCCCTGAAAATAAACCAGCCGCATTGTTTGGGGAACGCAACAGACTACACTAAAATAACCACATTAAAATGCACCTGTGAAAAGGGATTCAGAAGCCATAAGAAAGAAGACATTCTGACAAAATAAACCAGGAAATTAGGCAGTTTCAGACCAAGGAGAAAGTGCTTGAAGAGGATTCAAGAAGGCGCATCACAAAATTAATAGGATTTAGAAAACTGAAGAATAAAAATGTGCTAAGCATGATGAGGGCCAGAGTGTTCCACTGGCAAATGCAGCAAGAGAAAAGAGATGAGAAAAAAAAAAAAAAGGTACATTTTGTGTACGTAATGACAGCAGGGAGGACCAGATTCAGTCACAAAACATTTACAGAGATAAGGAAGAGACATTTTTAAAGAGAAATAAGCTTCACAAAATCTGTAGCTACATTTAAATATAAGACTAGCAGTGTGTACCGCTATTGTAGTTTTCATGTATGTATAAATCAAATAAATTGCCTTTGCATTGCAGGAAAGCAGTCCAAATCTTATATATGAACTTTCAACTCATTTAAAGAATCAGTGGTACTATTCAACATCCCTATATTAATCTTGCAGGCAGTACTCAGATAACATCTTTTTACCCTGCCAAAAATCCCACAAGAAGTTTGATGGTGGTAAGTAACAACTAGACCCCGTGGCTCACACTTCATCAAGCGTTAATCCTACTTTGCTATATAATTAAAATGCCATTTTATTGCATGCTACTGGCTGTAAGACCGGTCTTCTCCACCTCAGTACAGTGCAGAGAGGAAAAAGGGGCAGGTCAGAAAGGGAAAGAGCAGGCAGTGCCAACACCCACAGCGCTGCCCAGAGCTCCCCCCTGCCTGCCCCCTCCCTCCTGGGTAAGAAAGAAAGAATAGAAAGTGGGTCAGAAAGCAGCGGTGCAGCCTGCCCTTGGCAAAGTGGGATGGGGACCCAGCTGCCCTCTAAAGACCTCCTGACAAACTCTGGGCTAAGGAATACACTGGAAAGACTCGGGGAGAGATGGGGACAGTTGGAGGAAACAGTGCTCTGCTTATCAGGCTGACTGGGAAAGTGCTGCAAATTTGAAAAATCTTCCATGGCTGTGCAAAAGCTGAGCCACTCCTTGAGATGTCTGTAAGTGCTCACTTTGTCGTGATACCTCTGCGCGTCAAATGTTTCTTTTGTTTGAACAACAACTGTTATGGTCCTGTTTCCTCATCATGCAAAATGGGCAGGGACACTCTTTCCAAAGATGTCCTCCACAGGACACAAGGACACCCACCTGCTGTTGCTGCTGCCCTAGGTATTCAAATCAAGGAAACGTCGAGCCTGTGGGCTCATGTTCCCCTGGAGCTTCTACCATGGCTGCCCTATACAAGGACACAATGGAGGAGGAGCAGAAGATGATCAACAAGCACATGTACTCATTCTGCTGATCTCCATAGGTTTCCCCCTAAGATCAGTAGAGAAAGAGCTGCATCTCTAGAGGGTGATAGAGGTACTCAGTGGACTCTCTTCATTGATTGGAGATGGAACACAGGGCAACAGCAATCTGAACTTTGGTGTCGTAGTCAGAGGCCTGATAAAACCAGGTTTAGGGGCAGAGAAATCAATAGTTGTGTAGACTGTGAGTCACAGGTTATTCCTGAAGCCTGTTATTCACAAGTGATAAAATGCTAATAACTAACTAAGGTTATCTTAACCATAAGATTCACCTGGTTTACAGTTGCGCACAGTCTTTAAATTAAATTATGATGCTTAGTGATTGATGATGTTCTCATTACAGCTTACTGTCTTACGTAATTTGAACAGTTCATTGAGGCTGGCTCAATGTGATGTCGCAAATGTATCTTATCCTGAGGTATGTGAAGCATTTTAGTCTCAAGTTGACCAATTTTTGCTGATCTCTTCACTTTCAGTACTGAAAATTTTACAAAAAACCTAATCAAAGTATGGAAAAAGTAATTTTCAATAAACATATGAGTCTTTCAGTACTTACAGTTTAAGGCATGAATAATTTAATATTACTCCCACTAGATCTTTTCCATGTACTGAATGTCCCATAGCGAAGTCTTCGACAGCTGAGAAACACAGCTGAATGAATCAGGAAATTATTCTGCCCTCCCTTTTTTAACCAGTGTGATTTTTGTTCTTTCAGAACGTAAACAAGGTCAGAGGAGTTCGTCATAGATGTCAACCAGCACTGCAGTATAACAACCTTTTTTATAAGCCAGTTTCTCAACTGATTGTAAAACAGCATAGTCCTTCTGTTCACAGATAAACATCTGGTATTCTATGTGTAAAACATCCTGCTGTCAAATCAACTATTTCATTAGATTAAACTACACAATATGATCTTTTTTAGCTATTCTTTGATGTGAGCAAAGTTTAAATAGGTTTAAGTGCCTGAACACTAGGCATTTGCACTGGTAGCATTAACTGGCTTTTCAAAACAAATTTGTTCAACCAATTTCCTAATATATGGATAGTGATTCCTTTTAAACTGTTCATAGGTTAGGGAGGAATCAAGAGTGAACTACTGAGGTTTTTTAAGTCAGTGGAAAAACTTCCACTGGCTTTGGCTGAGAAACCATCTCACCTTTATCTTAATATGTATATTTTTTGAATTGCAGCCTAATTCTTAATGACGTACTTATTTTTACGCTTAACTTCAGTCCCACTACAGCTGATAAGATGAGGTAATTGTTTTAAATTAAACAGGTCCTTAATTGTATTACTGGATGAAGATCTCTTTAAGTAACAAGTGCCACGTAATTACCACTTAGAAAAACCTAGGAATAAATGATTTTGAACCTGACTTTCCCAAATACTTACGAAGACTTAGCAAAAAAAAAAAAAAAAGTTATTAAATGGGGATTATATTGTTACCTGAAGAGTTAGATAATCAGCTAAAATCTGGAGAGGATGGTATAAATCGGACAATCCATTGATTATTGGTATCGTGGCTTCCTTCGTCATTAGGTCCAGATCGTTATGCTTGTAAACTCGAGCCAAGATTGCATTTGTCATGCCGGACAGCACCCTGGAGGACGGCAGAAAATACCCAAGTCAAACATAACAACTATATCCCTGTTTCACTCTTCAGTGGGCAACACGTAAATATTAATAAGAAGTGGTAATGGTGGTAATGAATCAATTTTTTTTTCAGCTATCTGAATAATTTATCTTGCCTGCATAACACACTTAAATGAAGACATTTAACATGCTGCTAATAAGCAAGCAGCTTTACTTATCGACAGACTATAGTAAGTAAATGAAAACGGCTGCTGTATTTTATGGTTTTTTTATCTTTAGCATTTGACTGTAGCTATAGATGTAACATCAATAAATGTTAAGGTACCTGAAATAAGATAAGAGATTGCATAACAGCGTAGCATTTGAAGAACTGGATAACTTCAGAAGAGAGAAGGTATAAGATTTCTTGAGTCTTTTAGCAAAGAACAAACGTAGCATTGACTGAACATTACAGTGTCTCTGTATGGTAGCCTGACCTTTGTGAGGATTAGGAATACGGATCTGTTTTAGAGTATCACAATTATTTACTGATTGTAATGAACACAGAAACAGGAGGCCAACAACACCAGCCTGTTCTTTCTCCTACCTACACACCTGCGTAATGACACACATGGTATCTGCATTAAAGTAATGTCCAAATTTGAAACTCAGCAAAGAGACAGGGGCACGCAGGGATCACCGTACCACTCTGGCCTTAAACTCATTTGCCAAAGTGTGAAAGACTCAGAGATTAGCATAGTGGATTAGCATAGCATACTCAGTATGCTCTGAATTCTTTAGATAAATTAAATATGGATTGGAGCTCTGCATTTCTCTGCATTTTTGTGTTTTAATCAGGCCCTGAAGCCTGACTTTGAAGTAGCATTTTGTGTGTTTTCATGTTATCTCTAGCAGGACCTGAAAACAAAACAAGGAAGGGACTGAACGGAAGAGTATGAAAAATCCATGCAGTATCTATCTTCCTGATTAGCCATGAAGAATTCTGGTACCTCCTCTTGTGGAAATAGGGCTGTTAATGCCATGGCCTTTACACAGAAAAATCTCCTGATGAAGTCAGTAACAAATATTTTCTATTGACACCAGACATTCCTCACATAAGCAAAACTCTTATAAGATGTTACAAGATTCCCTGTAGAGTGCTCTCTGAAGAAAAGACTGCCGATAGCAGCTACAAGTGAAAAGGGGGAACTGAACTGATTGGAAGGTATTGGAACAGTTGTTTGTGCCATTATTTCTTTTCAGCTCACGAGTTTCTTTTTTTCTCTCTGTGTGTTTATTCTAGTTTGAAGCATGTGATTGTGAAAAATGTATTCTGTTCTGAACCAGTCATCAGGCATGGCATGCACAGTCCCTTTTGTTAGCCATCTAACAGATGTCCACCCTAAACAAGACATAACCAGACCCACCAGTCAAGGAAAAGAGGTAATCGCACTGAGAAATTGCCCATTTTTCTTAGACTTTTTTTTTAGGATGTCAGGACAGCTGATTCCTAGCCGACACAACTGATATAGAATTTAAAGAAGGTGGTTCCATTACAGGATATG
The DNA here is from genome assembly GCF_963924245.1 of Chroicocephalus ridibundus. Lineage (NCBI taxonomy): Eukaryota > Metazoa > Chordata > Aves > Charadriiformes > Laridae > Chroicocephalus > Chroicocephalus ridibundus. The sequence goes on along the minus strand of NC_086284.1, from coordinate 95,422,186 downwards.
CCATTAGAGGAAATTCAGTCATAATTAATTACCAATTAGTGAAAACTGCTGGATTTTCTTCCTTAATCTGTTGAAAGTAGATACTAGATTTATCAGACACTTACCAGCAAGACATCAGACAGTCCTTCTGCCAGCATTTCTAGATGTCATATATTATAGCAAGAAACCCAGGTGGAAACTGGGTTTATTCTTTGTGAAATCAAAATCCAATTGAACTCAGAAAAAAAAATATACCTCATCTGAGGAGATCAAGTCTCCTGTAATCAAATCAATTTAAAGGAAACCATGTAAGGCTGGGATTACCTAGGAAAAAAGACCGGGCTAGATAAAAGGCTTAAGTAAAGGTGAAGTTTTGGAAGGTGAGGAGGAGTAAGCACAGGCTCATCAGGTGACTTTTCATTTAAGGTTCTTATGTTATCACCAACTACAAGGTCTTTTTCTCTTTTCATTCTTTTTGCAAGACCGTGAGCTTATAAACTTCAAAATCCGAGAGCTTGGAAACATATGAATGTATTGGAATGCTGCATATCTCTCTCTTCAAAATAAATTTTATTTCTACAGAGAAATGCTGAAAATTTTTACTCAAGTGTATCCTCTGAGGAATCCAAAATTAAACACAAATAAAAGTATGCTTTTTTGGTACGGTTGTTCTCTGAATTTGAAAATGGGACATTTGCATATATTTTGGGTAGCATATTGCTATCCAAGGTAGTTTTGGCTTTGTTTTGAAAGTATGTGTCCATTTGTTGTGGTTTTGGCATCATTCAAAAGGTTTAAAGTTCTGACAAGACTACTTCACTGTCATTCATAGTCTTACAGGGGCATATGGTGGATGTGTTCTCAGGAAGTGGTGGGAAGGAAACCCGTCTCCCATAGATGCAGAGATTCATACCCTAACAATGCCAGTGGACTGGCAAAATCATCCTATGAGTTCTTTGGTGCTGTCACTGAACGTTATGGGGATGTGCTATAGTGGTGCACAATGGAACTGCTCTACAGTGGCAAATACAGATACAGTACTTCTATTTCATTTCACGTAATAGATCAGACATGCTAAACAGCACTGAAAGGCTTAGAGCTCCTCAATAGGTGGTAGCTTTTTGCTACTGTGTCAGCGTAAATGTAAATGTCTTGTGAAACATGTATTATGAGCAGGTAATAAGTCACTAAACATATGTGCACAGCAGAAATGCTTTCAACCCTTACCTGCAGCAATTTAATAAAAACTGGGACTTTTATAGATCTGTGCCCCTTTAGCTTTAAGTCTCAATCTCAAGTACTTCTAAGGCCTTCACAGTCCTAGACACACAGCTGCAAGTATTTGAAATACCCTCTGGGTCTACTATAGGCATTCTTTTTTGATTCTTACATTAACTGAATGAGGTTGGCATGTTATCCTTCATTCACAAGAAATGCCAAGGAATTAACACTCAGGTTGTTCTTTTGGGTAAACTGCTCAGCCTTGATTATGCAAAGCCAATAATAACTCTGCTAATGAGAGCAGGAGTGAAGCAGAGCACGTGGGGCTCTGTAAGGACTTGGGAAGGCCCTCACTCCACTGTAGCACGTGTGCTGTGACTCAGCAGAGGAGCAAAATCACCAGGTCAGTGTCATAAATCGGGACTTGAACTGGAAGAGCAAAGCAGTGACAGAGAAAAGGGGGGCTGAAGGCTTGCATGGAAAGTGGGTATTGTGGGAGCTTTCTCCACAGAATGGAGACTGCTCCAGAATCGCTGCAAGGTGTGCTTGCTTCTACTTTTTGCCTTATTTCTTGCAAACAAAGGTCATTCAAGAGACTGTGAACCAAAGATTCAATGGCCCTTTAATATCGCATTTGGGAAGAAGAAGAAATGAAAACTGGCCTATACAAAACACGTCCATTTGTGTATCAGAACACACAGGGATTTGACGCGGTGTTGGCATCTGAATGGCAGAGACTCTGGATGACAGTCCTGTGCATCTAGTGGGATATTGCTTGGAGAGGTTATTGCAGGGGAGCGCTGCCTAAGGCCTCTGATGGCATCATTTCCCGTTCTGGAGATTTGGCTGCTGGGGCTCAGACCCAACTTTGCAACAGCTGAGGGCTACCCCTCATCACTCTGATGTCAGAGGGGAAAGGAGGCTCCCAGACAGCACTGCGAGGAACCTCCATCAGGGCCAACCTCCTTCTTTTGGGAGTCACATCTCTCGCTGTTTTGTAACCATGCCCATGCTGATCCCGACCTGGACCCCGACCTGTGGGCTGAGGTCGCAGCCTGGCCTTGGCCCACCCCCATCCCCACAGAGGTGCCTGACGCCCTGGGCTGTGGATGCCCCCGGCTGCCTCCCAGCTGCCCTGCTCCCTGTCTGGGGACAGGGGGACAGGTGCCAGCTGATAAGGCCCTGCCCTGCCTGACTCAGGGGGAGCTCCTGGCACCCCAGCCTCCCTAGTCCATAAGGAGCCACCAGCTCACATGGCAGCCTGACATAACGCTTTGAAGACTCTCATCGTTTGTCCTTCCCTTCCCATTTACAAGTGCCACAGTGCAATTTCATATTGGCCCTGGTATATCAACCCTTCCTTTGGCTTCACTTGCCACTTTTGGTGGCACTGCCATCCTTCCACATCATTTTGTCTTGGAGACTGAAGTGATTCCTTCCCAAATGGCGATGGTATTTGTCAGTGTTAGGTTGATGGTTGGACTCGATGATCTGAAAGGTCCTTTCCAACCTAGACAATCCTATGATTCTATGATTCTAAATGTGACACCTCTGTACTTTTTCATTCATATCAGACTGCTCTGGTATGTCCCATCCCTTCTCAATTTCAGTTCCTTTAAGCTGATATAAATAGCTGATCTTTGTCTTTCCAGCACTCCTGCTCTCACCATGTCAGGTTCTGTCTCTTCAGCCCATCTCTCAGCACCAGCCTCCCATCTCCTTCCTACTGCACCTTCTGCCAGCATCCTCTCCTCCTCTCCCTTCTCAGCTGAGAGACTCTGCTTACCATGGTCCCGTGAGAACGGAAGAAAAGGCAAGATGCTTGGAGAATAATACTTATTTACATCACTGTTGTATTTACATACCTTTGATATGTTTCCCATTCACCTTTAATATGACATAGTAAGCTATGTATGTCTTGAAAAATCCTCCATCTCTCACGTCAGTAGAGTTGTAGCAGGGATGCATGGGCTCTGAAGCATTTAAATGGCACACTTTGATGAAGCAATAGCTATCCTGCTTAAACTGGGGCTATATCCCGTGATGTATGAAGAACTTCTTTTGAGGGGATGTATTTGAATCCTGTGGCAGTGTATAAGATCTGCTGAACTGGACACAGTGGCCACTAGACACAGTGGCCTGAAGTACCTCAGACTTGACTGTTAAATCTCAGATTATTGTGTTCCCTTTGTAGGCCCACAAATTTACACAATTTTTGAATCTTTTAAACTTGTAGTTATTAAAGCAAGGCAGTGAGACACACTTTTATTGAAACACCTCAACACGATCGTTGCAGCTTACTTTGATACTGGCAGAGTTATGTATCTAGCAGGGAGTGAGAGCTAAGTACTTTCAAGCCTCAAGAGACTGAAATTTTGACTTTCTACTATTAACACCCATATGTCTTCAGCAGTTAAAAGTAAGAAAACAAAACTTTAAAAGTTCAAATGTTTGGTCTTTTTCTTCCATTTTCCTTGGATTTCATCACAGACAGAACAGCAACATAGATCTCAAACAATCTCTACCACTGACTATGAAAACTGTAGTATACAGCAGAGGCAATGGAACATCAGCTGGCTGATTGAATATTTTGAATTGAGCCTGACGAGCTTGACACTGCATGTCTTTCACCAGAACAAAAAGGACTTTTCAGATACTACTAACCTTCCAACAGCTGGGCCTGACTGAATTGACCTCAGTCTGCAAAAGGGCTGCCTAGAAAGCAGCATAATACTGAGGCTGGATGAGTCTTTAATACATGGAGTGCTATGAAAAACAGCAAGCGCAACTGCAAAAGATAACCTCATGTTCTGCCTACTTTCTGCAACATCAAAGAGAATCCACCAGAGAAAAACCTTGTGCTCAGTTCTTCCCTGCTATAGCAACGGGGATAGGTTGCTAGCTACCCATCCCTGCATGCATGCAAGACTCGGCATGATAAAAATCTTCCAAGGGTGCCAGTAAGAGAACGATGCTATAGCCCAGCCTCCACAGCAGTCCTGACAGTGGGTACAGCTATGGAGGAGGGCACAGGAAATCAGAACTAGCTGCAAAATGTTGTTCAAGTTTGGTGCTGCTGAAACAGGGGGATCAGAGTGGCCTTCATTGACACCCTATAACTGCAGGTTGGCTAAGGTCCACCAGCAGCTGGCCTAACTAGGATAAATAAAATCCTTGCTTTTTCATTTTGCTTTTGGATTTGCACTGTACTTCTAGCTCCATAAGGAGCCACAGAACCAGAAGGTTCTACTCTTGTTTGAATATATGCGCCATCATCAGTGGAGCTATACTATTGAGGTTCATTAAATGTTTCCGTTTGTGTGACTGTCACTCTCATTAACACTCTATATGCCAAATTTGACAAAAATATTCCTCATTTTGAGACATTTTGGAGAGCTAGACTGGATGGAATGATGGTGTACTGAAGTACAGATTCTGTGAGCTGATCTATAAATATTTAAGAAATTTGGAGTGCCTTCTGACATTTTCCAGAAAGAAAATATTAGCTTCCAAAATTCTGTAAGACATGTTTCAGCCTGATCAACTATAGAATACATAGTGATCAATCAAGTGGCATTTTACCAACCTTGCTGTGTCTGTGAGATTCTCATTAGTGCCCAGATGTATGTCTTGTGTTGTAAGGAAGGAAGGGTGTCCTCCAAGGAGAGCAAATCCTACAGTGAGGAAAAATGTAATAAGAAATTAAACACCAGCACCTCATACTTACAGTCAAGATTAAAAATCTTCTTCATGTAAAAAGTATTTACAACAATTATAGTAAAACTCAGCAGGGCATTTAAATGTTTCAAACACTTGAAGTCTGACACAGAAGACACAAATAAACATATTTTGGAATAAAATCACTCAAATGCGATGCTTTGCTGAAATCCTAAGGCATGAGTTCTGATTTGTGTTCACAGAAGAAGTCATTCAAGCTGCAAGGCTACATATTACCAAAAGCATCACTGTGTCTCCCTGTTAAGAGCTAGGTAATCCACTCATGCTGAATTTCTACTTCAAGGGACTTAGCATCCTAGAAAGGCCATCTGAGTCACTAGGTGTAATTCCACATCCTTGCAAGAAGCTTCAAGTATAGTCACGCAGATAGAAAATCCTGTCTCCTCATACACTATAACAAACTTGAGCTTTGTCACATATGACCAAGTGCCTTAAAAACTATAACGTGACAGAGAGAAAAGGAAAGATCTCAGGTCCTGCCAGCATCCCTCTACCCTGCAATAGTTCGGAATTTACAAGGTGAGCCAAAGAACTGGATGGATTAGGTCTGAAGAATGAAATCCATTCCCGAACAGGAAACCATGGAAAGACCTGAGCATCATTTAAGAATATAAAACACTTTGGGGAACTTAAAAGGTGCCTGGAGGGTATTGTGGATAAAGACAAATTACACGGTAAGGGCAACTCTCAGGTTTTGCCCTGCCTTATTTCTCTTGCACCACAAATAGAAAGCTACTACAAGCAACCAACTGATACAAACAGGGAGGAAAACAGCTTTTTTTCACCAACACTTGAGTCTCCCTGACTTTGCCTGGTTTAAGCCTAAAGCCTCCTTCTGCTAAATCTCAATGTGAAGCCCATCGTAGCCACATATTGGGAGGATGGGGCCTGAGGGGGGCTGTTTGATGAACTGTCACAAATGGTGTAGCATAAGTCTAGCACAGGACACAGGGTCCTACAACTGGGGATGTACAAAGTGTAGGATTTGAACTGGGCTGTAGGTAGCACTGTAAGGCATTTTCTGTGCACCGGGGAAGATTTTCCACATAAGAACAACCCCCTTCTAGTAGAGAAATTGTCAGGGAGATCTTGCCCTGTCACTAATATCTATGACGGAGGAAATTTCCAGACAATCTCGGTGTAGATAAACCAACCACACTGCGAGACAACACTGCGGGGGTGGGGGGGGAGTGACAAAAATCTAGAAGGAAGCCTATCTTATTTTTATTGCCAGGAAGAGAAAGGCTGAATACAGCACAGAAGAGCAGAGACCCCCCCTTCTCTAACAAACTGTAATCTCTTGGAGGTGCTAAAAAATTTCATGCTGTTAAAAAAATAAAGGGGCGGGGGGGAGGAGGAGAGAAAGACAGAAAAAAGGTTAAAAACTGCTTGGGCTGGTTGTAGCCATTAGATGGCACTGCAGACATGGTCAGGACAGCAGCTTCAACATCATATTTGTGCAGGCCTGTCAAAGATTAAAAAGTTGATCCCACAGCTACCCTTCAAAAAAAGGTTAAACTAGGAGTGAACACTGAAACCTTTCACAGATAAAACCAAGCAACTAGGTTCAGGCGGCAGGCCTGGGCCCCACATTTGGGCCCCTAACACAGAACAGCCCTTATTAACTTCCATCCCCTGCAGGAAGCAGGGTTGAGGTGAGGTCTTCCACTTTGCATCAGTTCAGCCAGCCTCTAGACTTGAAAATGCAACAGATAAAAAATAATACTGGCAAATCATTCCCTTTTGACTACCTCAATTTCCCTAAATGTCATATTAAAAATAATAATGCTCCAGACCCTCCCTGAAGAGCAAATATCTGCTCCATCCAGTCAGTGTATACTCATTTTATTGAATGGGCCTGACGTTACTTTCCCTTTGTCATCATCAAGGATTCCTCCAAATCTCAACAAGGTTAGAGTCAGATACAACAAACTTTCAAGAATGAAGCACCACTTATTCTACTATTACTATTTGCTGTTAGAAAAGCACTATAAATTTGCTGGTCACTTTACTGTCCTTTCTTGGTTAATCAGAAGCATTTTTGTATTAAGGCAGGAAAATGCTTAGGTTTCCTCAGATACTTTCACCTCCTCTCTGCAGCTCAGACACAAACACTGTATTTATGGGAATGTGTATGCAAACTGTTGCCTAGATATTACAGCCTATCTATTCACTACCAGTTTTAAGTCAAAACCTCAAGGATGAACTGTCATTTGTAGTAACTTTTCCAGTCCAGCTTCTTGTGGGTTTTTTCAAAGTCATATAGAATTATGTCAGTGATTTATCCCCGCAAGTTCCACACAATATAACAGCTCTGCATTTTAGGCTTCTAAACGCCTGTATCGGTATATGTTTCACAGGCAGCTCCCATGGACGTGTTCTGTTTTCTATAAATGATGCCCAGGTAGGAAAAGAGGAATCTGGCCATTTATTCAGAATTGCCAGACATCAGGCAGCCCAGTCGGAGCTACCACCTGGAGTCTGTGTACATAGCAGAGTCCTAATGTGTTGGGCTTTCTGCTTGTGAACTAGCCATCTGTGCAGGGCCTGGGAACATATTTCCATCCCAAACTTTCCATCTGGAAATACAGGAGCGTTGTGCTCTAGCTTTGTATATAGTTGCAGAGAAAAAATCTTTGCTTTAGATTCTTTCATCCAAACTACTAGTAGAAAGAAAAAAAAATGATGACTATTGAAGATATGCAGGCACCAATTCAGCAAATAAGCACACACTGGAGTGCTGTGTTAAACTGGAAGATCCAACCCTCTTTGTTGTCACAAGTTGGTCATATCCAAAGCCACATGCTAAGTGTTTATATGAATCTTGGTATCTCCAACAAACTGTATTAAATGTTCATATTACAGAGCCAGAATAGATTATTATCTCATGTCAGCAATTCTCACTACTGTTAGTTTTCAAAAGTGGACAGTTTTATGCCTTGGGCTGTGGCACATTATTAAGCCCACTTATGCAAACTCTTTCATGAAGGACATGAGTGCTGGTGGTTGTACAGACATGGGTTAAATTTCCATTCCCACCTGTCCCTGCTACATTGGGTAAGTGCGCCAAAGTGAATCCTCTGGTTCATGCTTTGGATACACAGTTGTGGGGATGCCCCACTGACACCAGGAGACATATAAAACCATTTTCTCAAACTCAAAGGAAGGATTCTTTTTTATATTTCAAGACATCTGTATTTGGATGTGTTAGTTTCCTCACTGCCCGCCAGAATTTACAATCTAGGAAGAATTTTTCAGTTTAGACTGATAACAAAGAACTCTTCTTGGCAGCAATTATAGGAATATTCCTAAAGTAGAAAACTAAAAACTGAAAAGCATTTTTTAAAAGTTACCCCTCTAAGTGGAGAGTAAGCTAAAAGAGTACTCTTGCCCCCTCTGTAACATGGCCAAGCTAAATAATACTAGCCATTTCAACAAAAAAAACAGATGCTGTATTTCTGCCATGTAATACCATCCTCGCTACATACAAAGCATGTAATTATTTCTGTGACTGTATGTAGTAGGCTTCACACACGGATATTGTATTCTTCTCATCCTGCTGGGTAAGAGGAGTGAGTTGTGAGTAATTCCACTAAAGCCAGTGGCAGTGAACCTCTGTAAAGCTGTTCAGACCTTGTTTATCCCAGTGCATAACTAAAGAAGGTATACAGAGCTTTTCTGCCTGTATTGTTTCCTCTCTATTTCTGCCCTGTGACATATTGCCTTTGTTCAGTGTCTGTGAAATGGTTGGATTTATTTATAATTATTTGTTCACTAAATCATAACTGCAGCTGTATATTTTAAGAGTATCAGTGACAATCAGAATATTTTACACCAAAGTTATAACAAAAACAGGGCATTCACCTTTATGCCATAACTGAGGATGTTTATTTTACAAGTAATATATGACCATGTGGAATATCTTTATTTTCAAAAAGTACACAAGATTTTATGCGGAATGGGTGTGGGATTCTGACTACAAACAGATGACATTTTCCAGTACAATAGTGGAGATGTCGCATTTTCCAAGATAATACCCAGTGATAGCAATAGATCTAGTAGGTTCCACAAAACTGGGTTTGCTTTGCCAATACCCTATGGAAGTTACTTGTAGTTCTTCATTAAACTTACAACACCACTCCTACTCTTAGAAATGGTAAAATAATATGGGTTTCAGCAATACGTCTTAGGACAAGATTATCTTTGTTCAAGAGAGTAAAGGGACAATGAATTATACCACAAGGGGCTGTACATTATTCAGTACAGTTGCAATGTGATCAGAATAGAAGTTTAGAGACATAGTGTGTTGGAAAAGCCACAAACATCAACTGTTCTCTTACAGTGCATTATAAATTAATGTTTTGATAATCTTCGATCAATCTTGGCAATTAGGAGAAGTGCTCAAAGACTGGAGGAAAGAAAATGTCACCCCTACTTTCAAGAAGGGCAAAAAGGAGAACCCAGAGAATAATAGGCCAGTCAGCCTCACCTCGATTCCTGGAAACGCAATGGAGCAACTAACCCTGGACAACGTTTCCAGGCAGATTAAGGACAAGAAAATCATCAGACCAACTTGATAAATTTCTACGATGAATTGAGTGGCCTGGTAAATGAGAGGAGAGCAGTGGGCATTGTCTACCTGGACTTCATTATGGTCCGTGACACTGTGTTCCATAAGCTCCTCATAGACAAGCTGTTGATGTACGGGCTGGATGAGCAGAGAGTGAGGTGGGTTGAGAACAGGCTGAATGGCCAGGCCCAGAGGGTGGTGATCAGTGGCGCAAAGTCTAGTTGGAGGCCAGTGACTAGCGATGTACTCCAGGGGTCAATACTGGGTCCAGTCCTTTTTAACGTCTTCATTAATGATCTGGATGATGGGGCAGAGCGTGCTCTCAGCAAATTTGCTGATGACACAAAACTGGGAGGAGTGGCTGGTACACCAGAGGGTTGTGTTGCCATCCAGAGGGACCTCGACAGGCTGGAGAAATGGGCTCACAGGAACCTCATGAAGTTTAGTAAAGAGAAGTGCAAAGTCTTGCACCTGAGGAAGAACAACCCCATGCACGAGCACGTGATGGCGGCCACCCATCTGGGAAGCAGCTTGGCAGAAAAGGACCTGTGGGTCTTTCCGGCAAAGGTGGCAAATGGTAACCTGGGCTGCACTAGACAAAGTATTGCTAGCAGGTGACGGAAGGTGATCCTTTCCCTTTATTCAGCACTGATGAGGCCATAGCTGGAGTGTCCAGTTCTGGACTCCTCAGTACGATAGAGACATGGACATATTTGAGACAGTCAGTATGTCCATGTTAACAAAGGGCCATGAAGATGACTAAGGGACTGGAGCATTTTTCATATAAGGAAAGGCTGAGAGAGCTGGAACTGCATAGCCTAGATAAGAGAAGGGTCCAAGGGAATCTTACTAATGTATATAAATACCTGAAGAGAATATGCAAAGAGGATGGAGCCAGGTGCTTTTCAGTGGTGCAGTGGGTGCAAACATAGGAAGCTCCCTCTGAACGTCAGGAAACTTTTTTACTGAAAGGGTGATTGAGCACTGGCATAGGTTGCCCCAGAAGGTTGTGAAGTCTCCACCCTTGGAACTATTCGAAAACCTTCTGGCCACAGTTCTGGGCAACTGGCTCTAGATGACCCTGCCTGAGCAGGGGGTTGGACCAAATGACCTCCAGAGGTTCCTTCCAACCTCAAACATTCTGTGATTCTGTTTTTATTTATTTTTCATATGTGTGTTCATAATGGTGTTCTTTATAGGCACAGGGACAGCAGGATTTCAGAAAAGAATTCCATGGTGTTAGTGTATGGCAGCAATCTCCTAGACATTGCACAGAGCAGATTTTGTAATCAGTGCTTTCCAAGTCTCTACTCCTTTATAATGAAACCCATTGATTTTCATCTAGTTGTTCCCAAGAGTTGCAAAGTTTGTTTAGATTAATGTCATCACCAGAACCTTGTCCCACAAGTGACCTCTTTCAAGATATTGAAGGTGCAACTCATGGGAAATACTATTTGAGATGACTCAGGTAATTTATAAATAAACAGTCCAATTCATGTCAATGTCCACTTTCACTGGACATTAGAAAATTGCTATTAAATTAGCTTATTTAGCTAAAAGGGACACCTGACCTGACATTTGATTTGAGTTAGAAATTCCAAGGGAGAGGTCATGTATGTTAAAAAGCAGCTGCAATGTACAGAGTTTCCATGCACAGACAAAACTTGAGTCTGCCTTTGAAACAAAGTCTTAGGCTTAGGGGACTTAAGACCAATTAACCGAAGGTGTGAAGTTAATGCATAGAAGTTAAACTCCATTAAACTCCCTGGTGGAAGCTCTCACTCAGAAATAAATTGGTTTTATTTCACTAGAGCTTAATCCCTCTTGGATGAATTTATGTGCATTAATTCCCATCCTTAAGTTAATTCATTTGAACTTCCCTGAGCTTCCCCCTTCCATAAGCCTTCAAAAGCCAAGGACTAAATACTGCTTCCCTCTGAATACAGAAGCATGAAGAACAAATTCAGAGAATTCGTCATTACCTGCCCAAGAGCCAGTATGTCAGGCGACTAGAAACTGGACTAAAAACTCTGTAATTAAAACATAGGTGATCTTCACAGAAAGGGAATGCACAAGAGAAACCCATTCGTAAGTCCTGCTTATGTGGAGAAAACAGAAAGCAACAACAAGTCTACGTAAAGAGCAGGATCAGCAGGTAAATGGCTGTGCCAGAGGATACAAAGGCAAATTCAGAAATTCTTGCAGTTAACATATCTGCTTCTTCCTTCCAGCATTTTTACCTTCTCCCTTACACCTTGTGAAGAGATGTGAATACTCAACAAGTTCCCTCTCCCTTCAGTAGGCAGAAGTCAGCCTAAGGGATGCTGGGTCAACTCAAATGTGAGAAGGGCAAGCTTCTCCTTCCTTGATGCATCACCAATTCCTAATTATTCCTTGCTAACGTGCAAGTACACAAATGATTTATTTCAGCGGTCCCATTGACTTCAGAACAACTACCATGTAAATAAAGATATGTATGTGTTTCAGTGTTTGCAGGACTGTATCCTAAAAGATTAATGTTTCAGTGCCTGTCCTTATTAGGCTAATACCCTGGACTCTCCATCAAGTTATCTTCTCCTGTAGGTAATCATGTTAATTTTTTCCCCCCTAATTTATATAAAGACATTACTATGATTCCCAGCCTAAACACATACTCTGAAATGTGACAATGGTAATGCATAATACATTAGAAAAATATTTATTAGAGCTTGCACAGAATTAAATTTGCGCTGCTTACTAAAATAGATGTTGGGAAATGTGCATCTTGCCAGTAAAACTAGGAGCTTACACTAGAAGTGCTTGCTTCTGCCAGTTACTTTATTTCTGATCTATCATGTTTTGGAATGATCTGGTGAAATTTCAGTGACCAAAGTGATGTATGTGCTTGTGACATGAATATGCAAGGTGAAACACAATTAGCTACCATTCTTTTCCTGGTTTTGCTTTCAAACTTCAGGTTGCTCTTGAGTAGAAATTGCTAAATGCAAAATTGTGCGGTGTTTTTCAGTCCATACTTGCAGTATACAATTTCATATAAAATGTGACCGTGCCATTGCTCAGACCTACCTGTTTCTGCAGATAATCTTGTTCTTGTGCTCCTCTTCTCAAAAATCATGGCCAAGGATTTTCCTTGCATCAAAGGCAAATACTGGAACATGAAGATTGAAGGCATTTCAATTTTATAGTCATTATGCACTTTACAGGGTGAAATACTTCTTTCACATTTTAATCATTAGAAAAGTTACATAGGTGTTTTTTTAACCACAGCTTTATTCTCTTGCCCCTCAAAGAATTTATTAGCAGTGCAAAGGTTAAAGGAAAAGAAGGGATTCTAGGGGCATAAAGCAACTGCATTTTGGCACTCACCTTGAGCTAACATCAAGCAGAACTCTGATACTAATTTAACACCATGCAGGGATGTGTCTTCCCTTTCCTACATTTAGTGCTGCATGTACACCATATGTCAATGGATGGTGTTAGCCAACAAAAGGGAGTTAGCTGTGAAAAGCTGTTTAACCTTTTCACTTGCGAAGTCCTCTGAAGTATTTAAATAATATCTCTGAACACTTTACAGGAAGGCTTTTTGATTTGTAGCACATGATTTACAGTATTTAAGAGCTCAGGTGATGTTCAGGACAAGACAGCTGAATGGCTCATTCCCAATACTCTTCAGAAAGATATTTATTTCAATGTCTGAGTGACCTAAATGACAGCTGAAGCATCTTACCTCTCCTTTGTGCTTTATCCTTTGTTTCAAATCTGAGGCCATCCACAGCAAATACTTCAGCTCATCTGCTTTGTAGTTCTGTAGAGTAAGGAGGTCACGACCTTTCAGATGAACATTCATTTGAGCTGGTGGCCCATACCTGTGTCAAAAGAGCAAAAAATATATGCTTTTTGTCATTCAACACTAAATTTTACACATGCTAAAGCCAACGAGCAAGAACCTGAAATCTCTCCTACTCCCCTCATTTGACTCAGCTGGATCAGCTTGGTGGACTGTGCTAATTAGTTTAAATAACTTTTACTGTCAGACATACACAACATGATAGTATGCACTATATCGATCAGTGCTGTAACAGTATCTCAAATTGTATTATAAACTGTACATTGGATCTAGTTTCCTTTGCCTTCTGATATGCATATATATTGACTGCATGCTGCCTAATCAAATAAACCCAAATGCATAAAGCCATTCAGGGCTTGGTGAAATGGCTTACACATAGACTGCAAAGCTGACCTTTGGGGGCAGAGAAGACAAGGAACAGATCTTGGCACTCTTTCTCCCTCCTTTGTGCTTTGTGGATGAGCAGACACTTGCCATGTTCCACCCCCACTGATACAAACAGTGTTATTTCTATAAATGTGTATGAAATCTCTTGACTACACCAGGGAAGAGGGTAAAAAAAAAAAACAGCAAAGCAGCCATGCGCTCTGGTCTTTCTCCTACCACAGAAGAGACATTCTGGGCATGCGCAGTGTATTCATTCAGTGTATTCTGGCCTCTAGCCAGATTTGCAACTTCAGAATCACATGAAATTGGATGCTGATAATCACCCACAAAAGTTACATGATCAAATTTCCTCTAGCTTAGACAAGGTGTCTTAATGAAAGTCAACCTCCAAGCCTGTGTTTTCACAGGCTTAAGATTAATAAGGGAGAGCGGTAGCTTAGTCCCTTCTCTGGCACTGTATCTACAGCCCTCCTTAGCATAACACAGCCCCCACTGCTAAGGTTTGGATGTATATAAGCTAAACATATCTTTTTAATTAAAGGCAGCATTTTTAGACTGATCTGATGGAATGGAGACAAAAGCAATGCAAACAAATGGACCAAGTGCAGATATCGCTTTTGTATTTTCAAGTAGGCTTCCCTTTAGCTCACCTTTAAAGCCAGGCTCCGTTACAGCACCTGCCAATTGCCAAGCCCTGGTGCCCACAGCTAGGAAAATTCAGGATAAAAAAAATAGAATTGCTCTTCATTCTTCTGTTAATTACAATGAGTAAAAGTCCTGTTAGTGGATAGGCCTTTTATGGCTTCTAAAGAATTTGGTGTTAAATCAGTTAAATCTGGAGGGAAAGACTTTTTCTGCAGAATTTTGTGGTGTAGGCTCCAGCTGAAATCGGAGGAAGAGAGCAGCTCTTAAGGGAATAGTACCACACATAATTACTGTCTGTTTGACATCACAGAACAAACTGCATGACTTTTCAAATCATGTAGCTGGATTTGTCTTTAACTGAAGATACCTAAATGCAGTGTAAAACACCTTCTGGACACCTTAAAAGTGCTTTAGACACACATTATACCACCACAATTACTAAGAAGACTTTTTTCACAGAGAAAAGGAACAGCAGAAACATGGAGAATATATGAAGAAGTAGCCCATGCAGATGTCCTACAGATTAATATTGCTGGAACTCAGGATATGCTGTCATATATCAGGGCAATGTGCTCTAGAGATTATGCAGACTGCCAGAGGATCCATCACTAAGCTAAGCACAAAGCAGCACAGAGATTCCCATCAATGTGCACCATCAGAGCCTGGTCTCTGCACAGGCCCCCACACTGCAGGAGGGCTGTAGTTTTGTGTTGCACTGTGCAGATAAAGGAGAGGAATTCTTGTTTTCTAGGTTTAGAGTAATGTTGCCTGTGTATTTTCTTAGAGTGTCTCTGAAAATTGATTCTTAAGTGAAATACAGTCTAAACTTGTCCTGGTTTGAGGTACAACAGAACCAACTTTCTGTTCAGTAATTTTAGTTTCTTAGCTAGGCCTCTTCTGACTCTCTGAAATTAACAGCACGTTGTGTCTAAAACGGTTCGTTCAGAGTGATAAGGCAGTTTGTGCCAAGGAATGGTATGCAGAGAGGCTCTTGCTTACACTTATTGCTGAAAAAACCAAGGCCAGCTAATTTCATTACTTGTCCCATTAGAGGGTCAGAAGCAGAAAAGCGTAGACGGGTCCCACCTGCAGGGAGGAGCAGAAAGGACAGGTGACCCAAAACTGACCAACAGGGTATTCCATCCCATCTGCCCCATGCTCAGTATGAAAGTTGAGGGATCAAAGGGTCAACTCTCTTCCTTCAATGGCTGATGACTAAGGAGGACCCTGTCTGTTCATCTGCCTTTGATCCCAATCCGTGTGTTCCTGACTCCAGTTCTGGAACCCGATTCCCACCCATCGCTGAGTCCAGCCTGGGACTTCCCCAGTGCCTGCCGGTGACATCATCCTGTGAGCTTAATACAGTTTTGTATATACTGTATCTATTTCATTATTTTCCTTTTTATTTTATTCTTAATATTTTATTAAAGTAGCTTAGTTTCTTCTAAACTCATAAATCTCTCTTTATCTCACCTCCTCCTCTCCACGCACGAGAGGCTGGGGGGAGCGTCTGTTGCCGGCCATTGGCCGATTTGGCCAAAACCATGACAGATTTATTGGCGCCCAACGTGGGGCCCGAACGGAGCTCTGATAGATTGCCTGAATAGTTTGAATTCCAACTTGTCGAGGGAGAACAGACAGTTTACATCACGTCATTCTTATATGAAATCTTGTATCGTGTCCTTAGAGAATTTTGTATGAAGTTAATTGATGCAATGGGGATTAACTGGTCAAATTTATTGCATGGTTTATTTATTCTTTGTGTTTGGATGTGGTGGTCTAAGCATGCCATGTTGGTGTGGATTTGCCTTCAGATTTATAAAATAATTGCTTGGATAACGGTTCTACCTGTATACCTTGGGCATCACGTGATGGAGTCTTTTACTAATTACACTTTCAGGATGGATTCTTTTGCTAATTATGCTCTTGGTCTTACCTGGGGAAAGTTTACTTTACCCTTTGATGATGATTATGCCAAAGTGACAGTAACAGAATTAGGGGATGAGAAACCTTCGGGCTATTTGGAGAGTGAATATTACTTTCATTTGTATGTGATTCTGTTGTTGGGTTTCCTGAATGTGTTGCAGGGGTGGTTTATTGTTAAATATCAGTGCAGGAGTGAGTATTATGGGACACCTGATATTGATACTCAGACCCCGTGGCCAGAGTCAAAGATAGCAGAAATTCAGACAATCCTGCCGCTAAAAGCCACAGCAGAAACTCAGACAACCCTGCCACCGAAAGCTGCAGTAGGAATTCAGACAACTCCCCCCACTGAAAGCTACAGCAGAAACTCAAACAACTCAGATTACTGCCCGAGCCACAACACAGACACAACCAACGCCACCGGCCCCGATAGCAGCTCCAGTGGCATCGGCCAGGCCCATGGTGGCACCGACCACTTCGCAGCCCGCGGTCAAAGTCACTCCGCCGCCTGCTCCCCCCCCACACCGGTATCGCCAGCCCCACCTGCAGCGGCACTGGCTGCTCCAGCCCTGACAAGGAGCATGGTCACGGCTCCAGCTCCTCCAGCAATGGGCGCTGCTGCTACCCAAACTCACGCAGAACCGGTGCAAGTTGCCCCAGTGACCAGGAAACAGAAAAAGTTAGCTTGTTCCCCTGCCTCTGATGACAAAGACCAGCCCAAGCCAGACAGTGTAGGAGAGGGTTCCTCTGAAGAAGATCCAGGAGAGGGTCCTTCTCAGGCAGATAAAGGAAAACGTCCTGCTAAATCAGATCCAGGAGAGGGTCCTTCTCATCCAGCATTAACACAGGATGAGGACTCAGATGCAGAGATAATAATTAAATCCTTTTCTATGAAGGATTTGCGAAATATAAGAAAGGACTTCAGTCACCATGAAGGGGAAACACTTGTCTCCTGGTTGCTCCGATGCTGGGACAATGGAGCTGATACCATAGATTTAGATGGCAGAGAAGCTGAGCAGTTGGGAAACCTGTCCAAAGATAGAGGGACTGATAAAGCAGCTGGGAGAAAGGCAGACGTCCTCAGTCTCTGGAGGCGACTGCTGGCAGCTGTAAAGGGCAGGTATCCCTTTAAGGATGATATCGAATGCCGTGCAACCAAATGGACCAGCATGGAAAAAGGTATTAAGTACCTGAGAGAACTGGCTGTGCGAGAGGTGATTTATAGCAACTGGCAAGTGATTATAGACCCTGATGAAATGCCACGCAAACGATCTTTGTTGAGGAAGTTTGTGCAGAGTGCACCATCAAATTATTCCCACACATTGACAACAATGTTCTGGGGAGGATCTGATACTGATACACCAACTGTAAATGAGGTGGCTAACAAGGTGCAACAGTATGAAGACAGTCTCTCCCGTCCCCTTCATGTCGCAGCTGTGGAGAAAATGGCTGAGCAAACTAAGGCCATGGCTGAGACAGTGGAGAAAATGACTAAGACAATAGCTGAGCAAAATGGGAAAACTGTTAAACTTCATGAACTGCTTGAAAAACTGTCTAAGAAGGGGAAAGAATCTCACTCTTCCCCTGAACAGACCCAGGTTGCAGTCATTAAGAAAAAACGCCCTCCTACAAAACCAGCTCAAGGGAAACAGGATCCACTCCAAGATTTCCTGTGGCTTTGCCTCTGCAACAATGGAGAAGACATGAGTAAGTAAGTGGGATAAAAAACCTACTCCGGCCCTGCAGGCACGAGTGCTTGACTTGCAAGGTAAAGCAGATGGAAGAATGAATTTCTACGGGAGGAGAGATGCTCCAGTCCATGGTAAGCGATGCTCCGGTCCTTGCAGGAACTCATCTTCTAATTGCAGCTGTTGTTCTCAACATTAGAGGTGCCCTGCCTCCAGCCAGGAGGAGGAGAGGGATAACCAAGTTTATTGGACTGCGTGGATTCGATGGCCTGGCACATTAGAGCCACAGAAGTATAGAGCCCTTGTGGAGACTGGTGCACAGTGTACCCTATTGCCATCGAATCATAAAGGGACAGAATCTGTTCCTGTTTCTGGAGTGACAGGTGAGTCTCAAGAACTGACTGTATTAGAGGCTGAAGTGAGACTGAATGGGAATAAATGGGAGAAGCACCCTATTGTGATTGGCCCAAATGCTCCGTGCATCATTGGCATAGACTACCTTAAGAGAGGGTATTTCAAAGACCCGAAAGAGTATCGGTGGCCTTCTGGTATAGCAGCTATAGAGACTGAGGACATTACACAGCTGTCTACCTTGCCCGGTCTTTCACATGACCCTTCTGTGGAGGGACTGCTGAAGGTTAAAGAACAGCAGGTGCCAATTGCTACTTCCACAGTGCATCAACGACAGTACGGCACTAACCGAGACTCTCTGAATCAGCCCATCCAGAACCTGATTCGTCAGCTGGAGACCAAAGGAGTGATCAGCAAGACTCGCTCACCCTTTAACAGCCCTATATGGCCAGTGCGAAAGTCTGATGGAGACTGGCAGCTGACAGTAGACTATCGTGGTCTGAATGAAGTCACACCACCACTGAGCACTGCTGTGCCAGACGTGCTGGAACTGCAGTATGAATTGGAGTCAAAGGCAGCCAAGTGGTACGCTACAATTGACATTGCTAATGCATTCTTCTCTATTCCTTTAACAGCAGAGTGCAGGCCACAGTCCGCTTTCACCTGGAGAGGCTTCCAGTACACCTGGCATTGGCTGCCCCATGTGTGGAAACACAGCCCTACTATTTGCCACAGACTGATCCAGACTACACTGGAGAAGGGTGGAGCTCCAGAGCACCTGCAATACATGGATGACATCATTGTGTGGCGTAATACAGCACATGAAGTTCTCAAGAAAGGTAAGAAAATAATCAAGATTCTTCTGAAAGCAGGTTTTGCTGTAAAAAGAGGTAAGGTCAAGGGACCTGCACAAGACATCCAGTTCTTGGGAATTAAGTGGCAAGATGGTCGTCACCAGATCCCACTGGATGTGATCAACAAAATAACATGTATGTCCCCACCTACTAACAAAAAGGAAACACAAGCCTTCTTAGGCATTGTGGGTTTCTGGAGAATGCACATTCCAGGTTATAGTCAGATTGTGAAAACTCTTTATGAAGTGACTTGAAAGAAAAATAATTTTATGTGGGATCCTGAGCAACAACAGGCATTTGAGCAAATTAAACAAGAGATTGTGCATGCAGTAGCCCTTGGACCCATACGATCAGGACATGACATTAAAAATGTGCTCTACACTGCAGGCGGGGACCTACCTGGACCTGCAGAAAGCACTAGGGGAGACTTGAGGTCGACCCCTAGGATTCTGGAGTCGAGGGTATAAAGGCTCCGAGGCCAACTATACCCCAACTGAGAAAGAAATCTTGGTAGCATATGAAGGAGTTAGAGCTGCTTCTGAGGTAGTTGGTACCAAAGCACAGCTCCTCCTAGCACCCCGATTACCAGTCCTGGGCTGGATGTTCAAGGGTAAAGTTCCTTCTACTCATCATGCCACCGATGCTACCTGGAGTAAGTGGGTTGCCTTAATCACGCAGCAAGCTCGAATAGGAAACCCAAATTGTCCAGGAATTGTAGAAGTGATCACAAACTGGCCTGACAGCAAAGACTTCACAATGCCAACTGAGGAGGTGGTAACTCATGATGAGGAGGCCCCACCATATAATGAACTCTCAGATAATGAGAAACAGTATGCCTTGTTCACTGATGGATCTTGTCTTATTGTAGGAAAACATTGAAAGTGGAAAGCTGCTGCATGGAGTCCTACGCGACAGGTTGCAGAAGCTACAGAAGGATAAGGTGAATCGAGTCAATTTGCAGAGGTAAGACCTATCCAGCTGTCCCTAGACATTGCTGAACAAGAAAAGTGGCCAATACTCTATCTCTATACTGACTCATGGATAGTGGCAAATGCTCTGTAGGGGTGGTTGAAGCAGTGGAAGCAGAGCAACTGGCAGCGCAGAGATAAACCCATCTGGGCTGCTGAATTATGGTAAGATATTGCTGACCATCTAGGGAAACTAGTCGTGAAAGTATGCCATGTAGATGCCCACGTACCCATGAGTCAAGCCACTGAGGAACATCGAAACAATCAGCAAGTGGACCAAGCTGCTAAGATTTTCAAGACAGATTTGGACTGGGAACATAAAGGTGAACTGTTTTTAGCTCGGTGGGCCCATGATACTTCAGGTCATCAAGGAAGAGATGCAACATATAAATGGGCTCGTGACCAAGGGGTGGATTTAACCATAGATGCTATTGTGCAGGTTATCCATGACTGTGAAACATGCGCCAAAATCAAGCAAGCTAAAAGGTTAAAACCTTTGTGGTATGGGGGTCGATGGTTGAAATATAAATTTGGGGAGGCCTGGCAAATTGACTATATCACACTCCCTCAAACGCACCAGGGTAAGCACTATGTGCTTACAACGGTGGAAGGAAGCACCGGATTGTTGGAAACCTATGCCATAGCCCATGCTATTGCCCAGAATACCATCCTGTGCCTTGAAAAGCAAGTCTTGTGGTGACATGGTACTCCACAAAGAATTGAGTCAGACAATGGGACTCGTTTCAAAAACAGTCTTATAAGTAATTGGGCAAAAGAACATGGTATTGAGTGGGCATATCATACATGGTATTGAGCGGGTATATCGTATCCCCTATCATGCACCAGCTTCTGGCAAAATTGAGCGATACAATGAATTGTTAAAAACCACCCTGAAAGCAATGGGTGGTGGATCCTTTAAAAATCGGGACAAGCATTTAGCACGCGCTACCTTGTTAGTTAACACCAGGGGATCCATCAATCGAGCTGGTCCAGCTCAATCACACCTTTTATATACAGTAGAAGGGGATAAAGTCCCTGTGGTGCATGAAAGGAATATGTTAGGGAAAACTGTTTGGGTTTTTCCTGCCTCAGGCAAAGGCAAACCCATTTGTGGGACTGTTTTTGCTCAAGGACCTGGATATACTTGGTGGGTAATGCTGGAGAATGGAGAAACTCAATGTGTACCCCAAGGAAATTTGACCCTGGGTGAGAAGACTTAATTCTGAGTTGTATGATATTAATCGTTATATGATACTAACAGTGTTCTATAAGTGTTTTTCAGGATAACGCAGTGGTGATGAAACCTGAACCAGCTTCATCAAGTGACGTCCAGCACAACTCTTTGAGATGGACATACTACCCATGGGCACGAACCACACTGAATTTCATTCATCCCTGAGAACTTCATTCATCTTTCCTACCCTGAGATTCTGCTGAGAGATGAAACTCTACAGTTATGAACTATACAGACTTAGTGGACTTTTGTAGATAAAATCATAACTGAGTAAACTGCATATATCTATTTATATATATATATATGGTGTATGGATAGATTTGATAGATAAAGGATTAGTGATCTGAGCATGATGCAAATGGTATGGAATAAGGGGTGGAATGTCCTGGTTTGAGGTAAAACAGAACCAACTTTCTGTTCAGTAATTTTAGTTTCTTAGCTAGGCCTCTTCTGACTCTCTGAAATTAACAGCACGTTGTGTCTAAAACGGCTCGTTCAGAGTGATAAGGCAGTTTGTGCCAAGGAATGGTATGCAGAGAGGCTCTTGCTTACACTTATTGCTGTAACAACCAAGGTCAGCTAATTTCGTTATTTGCCCCATTAGAGGGTTGAAAGTGGAAAAGCGTAGACGGGTCCCACCTGCAGGGGGGAGCGGACAGGACAGGTGACCCAAAACTGACCAACAGGGTATTCCATCCCATCTGCCCCATGCTCAGTATAAAAGCTGAGGGATCAAAGGGTCAACTCTCTTCCTTCAATGGCTGATGTCTGAGGCGGACCCTGTCTGTTCCTCTGCCTTTGATCCCGATTCTTAAGTGAAATATAATCTAAACTGTATGTGTGACAGAAGTAATAAATATTTGTGGCAAATAGCATTTAAAATAATAATGCACATTTCCAAGCCATAAAGACGAATCTTCATAGCATTACAGTCATTAGCAAAATAAAGTTACATATTTTGCTGTAAGTGTTGTCCGTCTGTCCCCGTGCTTGCCTCCATCGTGAGGTAAACAACCTTGAAACAGTTAGGATGCATCCAAATGCCCTACTTTTTAATTTGAAGTGGGTGTTACCGAGCTAGCAAAATGATCTCCTGGACTTCTATATTCAACAGCTGCAGAATACAATATACCTGACATTATAAGAAAGGCTGGGCATTCATGGGTCAGGTAGCTTCCACCATAGCATGAAAAAGAGCTTAGCAAGGTAAGCTACTGAAATCCAGCTTTGAATACCAAGGTTCTTAGTTGATATTCAAGGGATTGGCTCTGATGTTAACGTGTGTATTCTGAAGGAAATTTGTTTCATAACTGACTTTTTTATTATTATTATTTTTCAGAACAGGAATTTGCTACTCAATACAGTTTGGGGGAACAACAAAAATATTTGTCCTGTTTTAAAATCTATGCAACTGCTTGCTGCTTGGTCACTCTACTCTCCTTTTCTGCATTGTTTCCAGGGCAGCTTTGGTGCTGCTCCTCAAGTTTCTAATTGCAACCTACAGTTCCTTCTAGGGAGTTAGAGATTCTCTAATCTCAACCTGCCAAGCAGGAACTCCTGTTCATTGGTCATGTTTTACCACTTGACACGACTGAGAAGTGGACTGAGAAATATCCACCACAAATTTCTGCGCTGGTAGATAGTGAAGCACTAAAATTGTTACCCAAAGAGGATCTGGAATTACCCTCCTTGGAGATTTTCAAGATGTGGCTAAGCAAAGACATAACTGACCTGATATGCTGTTGTCAGGCTACAAGCAGAAAGTTGGACTCTGCTCCTGACCTCTGTGTTCCCATGATTATTCTGTTTATTCTATGACCTTCAAGAAATGTGTTGCCATCCCTATTGTCCACATCCTCTGAAAGAGAGGCAGAAGCGGACAAATAAATTCCAGAGAAGGACCATGAGACAACATACCAAAGTTAAAATGTAACAGGCAGAACTGCAACGTCAAGCAGTTGGCTTATTCCTTTCTGAGCAGGGCCAGCAATTACTTTGGACTATTAGCATAGACTGATAGATACTAGGTTATCCTGCAGTATCAACCACAGTGTGCTTAACTTGTAATGTTAACACAGCTGTGATAGCTTATGCCAACATTATGATAGACTGTTAAAAAAACCCTAAAAATAACAAAAAACATTATGTGGGGAGCTTAACAAATTGGATGACTTTATTGGAAAATGAGCTTTACTGCAGTTGTTCTCCAAACTTGCTTTTCTATCATCTCTGCTAACCAGAGAAAGTTCCCACCAATTGCCAGCAATGAAAATCCAAAATCCATACAAAAATTATCACCCAGGCTTCAGGACCACTTTAAAACTGTAGCAAATAAATCACAGAACTTGGAAAACATTTGTTTTTCATCTGATGTAATGTAGAAATGATAAATAAAAATGACATATTGCACATTAGGATTCCTGTGAATGTGAAATTCCCATATATTGTTTTCCAGCACTAACCATTTGTTACGCAACGCTGTTAATGCTATTCTTATTGAACGGACATGAAATCATAGGAAGATGTGGAATTAAGTTTCAAGTCTTTAATTTTAACCTGATTCTGGAGATGTGACAAGCACGAGAAGCAGCTTACTGAAACACTGTCTTACAGGTACTTTTCTGAAGGCACAGGGGACAGGGACGTCTATGTGGCTGAAGCCAGGTCTACCTGGTTAACTCGGAGCCTCATATCACATCATGCTTTTCCTGCACGCCTCCAGTGTATATAGAGAAGAAAAAAAATACCAAAGGGGAGATTCAGCTTGCAGCTTCAAGGAGAGAATTTCCCCCCCAGTAGTAGATAGGATAATTGTCTACATGCATAAGAATTTCCTGTACTTTATTAAAATAGTTATTTATTGATTACAGTGCCTGCAGTGTACACTGACCTCAAGAAGAAACATTCCTTCTTGACTTTGCTGCTAAATTCCATGGAAAGAATTAACAGCATTTCACAAACGTTAAAAGGGAAAATCCTCCAGTCTCCCGAAGACGCAGAGTTTGCTGCCTTGGGAAGCAAAAGGGCACTAAAAATGCAGGAAAAAAAGTGCCTTTCTCTGAAACACTCACTCCTTCACAGGATTCAGATGCTTTTGTCTCCAGGTTTCTGACTAAATGTCACTGAACACCAGACAAAACTCAAGGATAAGCTTACCAAAACTGTCGCAGCAGCTGCTTGCTGGTCCCGGTTAGTTTTGCAATACTGAAGACATTCCTCATGTTAAACAGCATCTTCTGTTCGTGGTTGCCTTCTCTCAGTCACACGAATAAAGTTAAGAGAAAAAAAGGGCGTACGAAGCAGAGAGTGAGCTGCGCTGCTGTGCAAACGAGGGAAAACCAAGAACCGAAGTCTTTGCTTTGGTTGTCCCAGACAGGGCTGGGCCTGGCGGGGGCTGACACTGAAGCTTTTCCTCGGTCAAACTCTACCGACAGAGATTTCTCACAGGGCCCATTGCACCACTCGCCATTTGTGCTCTTCTCCAGGGTGGCCCATCATATCATACCTGTGTCAACACCATGTCGTAGCAATTCCCTGCTTGTTAAATATTTGGACAGGAGCACGTGCTAGTAGAAAAAGGCAAAAGAAGGCTTGTCAGGGCACAGCATGAGCAGGGCGGCTCCCCTGGGGACAGGACTGTGACCAGCACGGCCTGGGCAGGGACCCACAGCCCCATGTGGAGCCGCAATGGAGGTCCTGGGCCCACGGGTGTGGGGCTGGGCAAGGCCATTAAGTCTTATTCGTGCCCTCAGGTCCCTGACAAGAATGGAGAAGGGCTACATTAAAAAATGTCTATTTTCCTGGAGTTTTTTTTCTGACCAAGCTTTCAGTTGTGCTATGGTAGCATTAAACAGCCCTCAGTGAGGCCCAGAAACTTAAATACTGCGGCCTGCATACCTCCTTATGTTAAATTTCTTGCTGTATAATCTGATGTTGGTCAATTGCTAAATACTGAAAAGATTTCATTTAAATTTCTGCCTTCAAGTATAATTGTCAGATAAGATTTTACGCCACCTGCACTGTAGGTGGTTTTGAAATATGAGCATTGCTTTCTCATTTCCTCCTCTGTGTAAGGAGATAGGTACTTGTGTAAATCAAGGTGATGGCATATCTGTCGGAGAAGGCGATATGTTGAAACTGCAATGTGAGGATCACATAATTAAAACACACAGAAAAAAAAGTTCGACTTCCCCAGAAAGAGAGACTGCCATGAAAAAGTCGCGCAGGGCGACAGCTCCTGGTGGGATTTGTTCGGGACCCCTCATGCCAAACCAGCCCTGAGGTGCTTGGAAAACACAGCACTTGCCAGGGGAAACGTCAGGCAGAAGCAAAACCCAACAGAAATGAATGGGAAGGGAATGAAAGAGCCAGCAGAGCTGCATGTAGAGAAGAAAGCCAGGCCATCATTTCCCTCTGGGTTGCCCTTCTCTGGCAAATGACTCCCATGGCCTTCAAGCCCAACACAGACCGTGTGCCACCCAGGAGAAAAGATGGTGGGGAAAGGTGGTTGAGGTGCCAAGGCCACCAGTCTCATTCTGCAGCCCCACAGGGGCCAGTGCCCCTCTGTCAGGTCACCCCTGTACAGGGACTGCCCGATCCCAGTTCCCACATGGACCGATTGCCCAGTAAGCTCCTGCGAGCGAGCGGCAGCACCAGGCATGGCAGGAGAGTCAGACCGGTGTTGTGACACACTTCTCTTACATTTGGGGTGGCAGCAGCGTCTCTCAGCGTGGAGCCCTGAAGCCAGCCCCTCATCCTGCTAGCTGCCCTCAGGCTGCCAGGGCTCAATGTGCTACCAAGTGAAAAACTGACTCACTCATCTCAACACCGTAAAATGCTTCAATGTCAAAATCAGGATTGAACTGGTTTAGCGTATTTCCATATTTCAGGGCTTGGTATTGAAAATGGAGGAATAGCAGTACATGGGTTGAGACACACTTGTGAAGAGAGAATAATGTAGTGTCAGAGAAAAGTAGATTAGGATAAATGAAGGATATCAACATAGTCACAGAATCACAGAATGACAGGGGCTGGAAGGGACCTCTGGAGATCATCTAGTCCAACCCCCCTGCCAGAGCAGGGTCACCTAGAGCAGGTTGCACAGGAACGCGTCCAGGCGGGTTTGGAATGTCTCCAGAGCTGGAGACTCCATCACTTCTCTGGGCAGCTTGTTCCAGTGCTCTGCCACCCTCAAAGGAAAGAAGTTCCTCCTCATGTTTAGGCGGAACTTCCTATGCTCAAGTTTGTGCCCATTACCTCTTGTCCTGTCGCTGGGCACCACTGAAAAGAGCCTGGCCCCATCCTCCTGACACCCACCCTTTAAGTATTTATAAGCGTTGATAAGATCCCCCCTCAGTCATCTTTTTTCC
Organism: Chroicocephalus ridibundus; assembly: GCF_963924245.1. Classification (NCBI taxonomy): domain Eukaryota; kingdom Metazoa; phylum Chordata; class Aves; order Charadriiformes; family Laridae; genus Chroicocephalus; species Chroicocephalus ridibundus. Next base: position 95,395,409 of record NC_086284.1, on the reverse strand, counting down.
AGACTGAAGAGACCCAAGTCCCTCAGCCTTTCTTCATAAGAGAGGTGTTCTAGTCCCCTAATCATCTTGGTAACCCTTTGCTGCACCCTCTCCAGCAGTTCCCTGTCCTTCTTGAACCGGGGAGCCCAGAACTGGACACAGTACTCCAGATATGGCCTCACCAGGGCAGAGTAGAGGGGGAGGATGACCTCCCTTGACCTGCTGGCCACACTCTTCTTGATGCACCCCAGGATGCCATTGGCCTTCTTGGCCACAAGGGCACATTGCTGGCTCATGGTCATCCTGTCATTCACCAGGTCATCTAATATGAACATAAGGTCTCTCTCCTCTCTGAGCTGGCAGGAGACAGACCCTTGACACCTCCTTTCTCGAGAGGAAGCAGCAATCAGGGTACGGACAGGGAAGAAAAACATTTATACAGCAATGTATGTGGGGTAGTGCACCAAACGTGCCCATGGTGCTTCCTTTCAACCCAAAAGAAACACCTTGGGAGGTCAATGTCCTTTCACAGCTCATCTGCTCCCCAGCCTCCTGCCCCGAGGAAGGGCCTGACCATGGTGCCTCTCTTTTGCAGAGTGGGACTCCAGCAGCGGGGGCACCTCCAAGGGGGAGCAGCTTCCAACCTGCTGCATCTATGATTCTGTGATCTTCCAGTCGTACGTCTCTGCTTGAACAACTGGGACAATGTGGTATAACTGGGCCCCTGCCAGCACAACTGTTTTGTCTGCATGCAGTGGTCGTCCAAAACCAAATGCCCACTCTATAAACAACCTTTCCCATACATCCTACACTCAGTGGCGGCCAATGAAGACTTACAGAAGCTCAGCGTCCAGCCACTTGCAGACGCTGCTGGCAACTTTGTCCCTTCCCCATCCTTCCTTGTTCAAAGACCTCCTTAACCAGGTCAGCCATCCTGCTAGCAGAGTTACATTTGTCCAACTTTGTGAGGTGGCTTCCATCTCTCCCAACCAGATGTTGATCCTCAAAAAGGACCCCTCAGTCATAGAAGCTAAAACCCTGCTGCAGACACCTTCTTCCCATGAATCTTCCTGGTTGCTTCATAATGCATTTATATTCTTGTCAACCACAGTATCTGGTAACTACAATCTCAGGCATCACTTCATGGAAAAAAGTTTGCTTAGTTTTATTTCGAACAGCTTTTGATGGATATCCCTTCGCTCTGGACTTAGGAGAAGTAGTTAGGGCAGAAAGCATCAGAGAGATACAGGGGCTCAAAGAGATGAAATCCCTGCCTCTTGTAGGGGCAAAATCACACTTTCTGTTCCCTTTTGAAAACGTGGCTACACTTCTTTGTGTGTACTTATATGGATATCTCATCTTATGCACCAACAACTGTCTTGATTAAACTGCATAAAGCAAGGCTTAAATTGGTTGCCCAGGCTGACAGCTGCAGCCTCTGCCGCAGCACAACATCCTGAAAACAAGACCTTTTTCTTTCGGCAAGGGATGACCTGGCATACCTGGAACACACAAGAATAGCAAGAAAATGTAAATCCATAAATGACTATAGATTTTTTTCAGGGAGGGAAAAGCTCCACTGGCAGTTTGGGACTGCACATTAAATATGATTAAAAGGCTACAAGCCCCTGGACTTATTCCAGTGGGGTGTGCACAATTGCCATCATCCAAGTGTCCCTGGCTGGGTGAGTGATTGAATGTCTTCTCGTGCAGCCGAAAGGAATACTTCACATGGACATCCTGGTGAAAGAGACAAACAGAGGAGACTTGTCTTTGAGGACAGCAGAATCCCAGTGGTGACAAAGTTTCTGCATCATGTTCTGTTCACCAGCTGAGGGAGGGCAGCCCCTCCACTCACTCAGCAAAGCAAGCAGACGGTATCAAGAGCCTGACTTGGCTACCCAGGGCGCTCAGGGCCGAGCCCCGGTGGGAGATGGCTGCTTCGGCAGCTGGAGGCAGGGACAGGAGACAGAAGCGATGCCCACGCACGTAGGGACGGTGCCAGGAAAGTAAAGCCCTGCTGGAGAGAAGACTCGCAAGGGGCCTTCAAGGGAGGCGATTCTTCCCTCCTTTCAGCACCCTGGCCTGCCGTGGCCGCACTTCGCTCCCCGTATCGGGGGTGGGGGGGCACGGACAGGCCGCCGCCGGCTCAGGGGAACCTCAAGATGGCGGGGCGAGAAGACCAGGCCCCCGCTGACAGCCCCCCCCCCCCGCCGGCCGCCAGGCGGCGCTCCCCGCCGCGCCCGCCAGCCCCCCGGCCAGCCCCGGTCCCTGCGCCGGCCTCCTCGTCGTGCGCTGCGCCGCTCCCCGCCGCTTCTCTATGGCCGTTGCCCGTGGCAGGGCCTCTGTTTACTTCCGGCAGCCCAGCGCCGCGCTGCATGGGGCGTGGGGGCGGCCGCCCGGCGCTAGCTGCCATGGCCGAGCCCGCCGAGGAGGAGGAGCTGCCGGTGCCCGGTGAGTGGGGTGACGGTCACAGGGGGACGAGAGCCGTGGGCCGAGTGGCGGTCGCTGCCCGCTTCCCCCACGGCGGCGGCGGCGCTGGGCGGGGGGAGGGGGTGAGGAGGGCATCACCGGCGCCCCAACGGCCGCCTCCCTGCCCCGGCTTGCGCCTGCGGCCCCCGGGCGCCCCGCTCTGCACTTGACGGCCGCCCCCGGCTCCCGCCGGCCGGCGAGTGCGGGTGCCCTGCGGCGCGGCTGTGGGCCGCCGGCTGGGGCCCGTGTCTTCCGGCAGAAATACGTGCGCTGACGTCAGAGATTAGACGGGGGCAAGCATGCTGTCGTCACCGGCATGGCACGGTGGTGCCGTGTTAATCAGGCAGGGTGTTTTGTTTTTTTATTTGCAGTTAATAAATGAGTTGTGGTCCGTGGTTTGACCTACGGTAATTTTTAAACATTTGCTGGGTCCTGAGACAGCAAAACCCTCATTTATGTTCTGTGGGATTTAATTTTGTGAATCGGTAGGATTTAATTTCCAAACAGATGGCTTAGGTTTCAGTTGTGGAATGAATGAGATACAAAGGACGTTTGTGACTTAAACTGTCTACTTTTTCCTATACGTTGAATTAAGAATACATATATATTTTCTCACGTTAACGCTTCCGAAAGAAAAAGAAATGAACCAAAGTGCTCCACTTTGGCATGAGTGCCAAAGAGGTCACTGTGAGCATGTTCAAGACGTGGCTGTCTGGCTGGAGATTAAAATTTAAAATAAAGTTTTCACATGCCTTTGAGCATGTCTAAGGCTGTAAGTGTGTCTATGTAAAATGAGGAAAAACTCAACCCTTTCTTTAAAAGGCTTGAATTGGTCTGCACAAGGCTTGTTTTTAATAAAACAGTGAAAGTGAAAACACATTGGAGAGGTAGTAAATTACAATTTTATACGTATCTGCTGAACCTGATGCATAAAATAACATGTTATTTGCAAATATGGGAGACTTGCATTAAAGAGTAATTTCTAAATGAACATCACATTTACGGTTTAAGAGAGAACTTTGGGTTTTGGAGCTGCAGTGCAGACCGTCGGTGCGATTGTTTTAATTGAAAGGAAACACACAAAGATGTTTCAATGTTATTATCAAATATGTGATATCATAGTTTGATATCACGTATCAAACTATGTGTAATTTTACAGAAGCAATCTAGTGTCACTGTGTGTATTTGTGTTATCATAGCTTACACATTAACAAAAAGTCTGCAAGGAAAAGGTTTGGTTTTTTCTTTGTTTTCTTTTCCAAAAAATGATTCTACCCTTAAAGCACGAGGTTTGACTTTTTAAAATAGGAGGTTTAATTGTGCTTTGACACATAGTCTGCATGGCTTTTGGCAAATTATTTAACTTGTAAATTGGTTTATTGTCCTGTAGAATTGATATTTTCTGTTCAAGCCACATGCTTAACTAAAAGGTGAATGAATAGTTAACATTCAATGTTTTAGAAAACATTGCTGCCACTTTCGAAAGTGGGAAGAACTGAGAAAACTAGTCAGATTACAAGGGCGGAAGAGCTGTCTGCACTTTATTTTGGGGTGGTTTTGTTTGGGTTTTTTAGATCATGGTCTTATGATTGAAGACTGTTGTGCCAAACCGTGTTTTGAAGGCTGAGAGTTTTTAGGGGGGTCGTTTTTCGAGCACATGTATCTTTTCAGATGAATGAGGAAGAGTGGTCAGTTTGGAGCCTGTCACCTCTTTACAGGGTGTGTGTCTCTCTCTCTAATCCAATTTGGAAAACCTGTTTGAATTCAAGTACAAATGTAAGTGGGAGCTCTTTGTCTGGACCTGCTTTCAGGATGAATTTTTTATTTCACTTTCTGGGGGTAGTTATTCAGAGTGCTTTATTCTTTCTTTTACACACCTAGTAGTTTTTCCCAGAGGGTAGTGATAAAGTACATTAGTATACTTTAAAATAAATTATTGCATCCTCAGAACACAATATACCAGCAGCAATACCTACTCTATTAGGAAATTCATGGAGGCTGAGAAGAATCAGGAGGACTGAAATGTGAGCCTGAAAATGAAGTAGTCTTGGTGAAACAGAATAGAAGAAAATGCTTCAGCTGTTTAAAAAAAAAAAAAAAGAAGAAAGGTAGAAAACTAAAATGCACAATTGAATTAATAGGAAATGATGATTTCAAAATGTATGAGGCAAAATTTGTTTTCACTAAAATTGACGTTATCTCTTTGTGTTTTAGAATCAGGTGCTGTTTTCACATTTGGAAAAAGCAAATTTGCTGAAGATATTCCTAGCAAGTTCTGGTTCAAAAATGACAAGCCTGTACTTATATCATGTGGAGATGAACATACTGCTATTGTTACAGGTCAGTATTGGAAATGGACTGTATGATAAAAGGTTCTATATTTATACAGCTTGGAAAGTTATGGTTCTTATTTGAATCCTGAGGTAATACATCAAACACGGTTGTGGAAAGGAGAGAGAACTGTTCTGTGGGAACTATTGGGTGTCTCTGAAGTTAGCGTGAGGTCACTGAAGGTTTCCACAAGACATGCCCAAGAACTGTCATGAGGAAATCTGTAGTAGCTGAATGTTTCACACAGGATTTAAAGTAAGCATGACTTTGTTCAGCTTGAATGTTTCTTGGGAATCTGGCAGTGTCTAGTAGGCAGTCTTAAATATAGAGATTTGTATTGTGGAAGTAAACAGTACCTATTGAACACAGTCAACAAGTTCACTAGGAATCTGCCTGAAACAATAGCTAAAATTGTATCTCTGAAATGAAAATTTGAATTAGTGTTAACTGTCAACTGAAAATAACCCATGAAAGATCAACTCAAAAAACTTCAGAAAATCCTACTAATATTGGAAATAAATTGCAAAAGCATTCAAAAAAGCTCAGATGCAATACAGCGAGCAGTATTAATGTTTATTTTCATTTCTTTGCAATGATGGAAACAATACTCATTGAAGAATTTGTTCAATTTCGTGGAAGGTAGTACTCTTTTGTTCATGAGTAAGTGTGTCAATTGTACTGACAATTGACTGCTGACAGACAATAAGACTCTGTTGTTCTGAAATTTATAGGCATACTTTCAGGACTTTTTTTATTGGAATGTATTTATTCCTCATCAAGGCCCAACTGGTCATTGCTCATTAAATAATTTCCTGAGAGTTTCTTGCTGTGTCCCTAAGCAAAGTTGAAGATGCTGTATTTTTAGAATGAACTACTCCAGCCATGATAAAAAAACAGTATAGATTTCATGGACTGCAGAACATCTTGAGGTGAAATGATACAACTAATTTTTCAAGCCTAACTTCATAGAAGATGAATTATCCATGAATAGTTTATTTTGAAGAAAACTTGACACTGTTTCTTGGATTGAACCAGTTCCTGTTAAATTGCCGGTTGCATAAAATTGATGAGAATGCACTAGGGCACTGTGAAATTTTCCTTTTGAATTTTTTTTTAATATATCCTTTTGTATGCCCACACTCAGTTTGAAATAATGCTAGTATAATTCTCAGTTTAGACTAGTCAATTTAAATTGCCTCTTTGAGTTCCCCCAGCCTGTGCCAGCACTGTTACCCTAATCAGCAACAATCCCCTAATTCCCACGTCACTGTAACAGCGGTCACTTAGATAACGTTTTTGAAGTCAACTTGCATAAGTTTGCATGCAGCACCATTTCTCTACTATCTCCCTTTTTCCCTGTTATTTTAATACATGCAGCATGTTTCAAGAGTGTGTATGTAGCTGGCCTTTGCTGTTTTAGTGTGCAGATACATCAACAGGAAAACTTCTAGATAATGAGATCCTTATTTTCTCAAGGCTTTTGAGGAGAGGGAGCTGTAGAAGCATTAGTACAAAATTTCTTTGGCACCAAAAGGTGCTTTTGGACATTGTCAAGTAGAGGCAAAAGTGAGGGTAAAATACTAATCAACGACAAGCAAAGGTAGAGAAACTGCAAGAGTCATACAAAAAAGTGAAGGAAAACAGAAAACCTTTGTCCCTCATTTGTTCTTCACACCCGTGCATGCCTGTGTGGACCTCGCATTGTTAGATGGAGTTGGATAATACAGTAGAATTACAGCCCTTGGTGAGTGACATTGAACTGCAGTAACACCTGGAATAAAAGCTCCAGAAGTGCATGTCGATAATGAGTTTACTGAGAAGAGTACAGGCCTTGTGGGAAGCCAGGAGCTTCTTGAAATCCAGCTGAACCTGACCTGGGAGAGAGAAAAGACAGACATCACTGAGCAAGGAAAAATATCTCAAGCAGGTGTGTGTTAATGCGTGCTTCATTATATTTTCAGTCTTTATTTACAGGTCACAAAATCCCCTTCTCCTTTTTTTTTCCACCCCCTGTAAGAGGTAGTGGGAATATCAGTTTTATACTAACATGTCTCAACAATCATAAGTAAAACAATCACCCAAACTGATAGAAAACATTCCTTAAAGCTGGTTTTGTGCAGGAGAGACAGCTACATCTAGCACTGAATCTTGACTGAATGCAAATGAAGAAAATGAACAGGAACTACAGCTAATGAATTTAGCCTTCAAACAAAACATTCAGAAATTTTCAAATACTTTTTTTCATCTAATCCAGCATCAATATTCCCATATGACTTTTAGGAAGAAAAGTGTAAAGTAAATATGAAACACCCTGTTCTTTCTAGGTTAGGAGTTAGAGTCCAAAATTGTATTGACACACTGTGGCTGTGTGTTGGAATAGAAAGGACCAGTGATAGTTACTTGCTGATTTTGAGTTGGCTTGCTGAGCTAGTTGGAGAAACATTTCCTTCTCCAGTTTTGGAGTTTGGGCTTGAAATTTTTGTTTCTTTATTCATTTGCTCTCTATCTTTAGCACAATCTTCATTAAAATGTTCAAGCAGGAATTGTTTTAAGCAGTTGTCTTCTTTAAGTTGTCTTCTTTAATTCTTTAACGCGGTAACGAGCAGTATATCTCTCAGCATCACTTGTAATATGTTTAACAATGTTTCTTGCCCCATTTATATATATTTTTTGGCCCAAGAATACTGACAGTCCACTCCCTGCATCTTCTATAACTGCAGACTTTGGAAAGCAATTTATTCATCCTGTTGGGAGCTGGTGTGATGTTATGCATATTTTTAAGAATCTCCTCCCAATACCTTGCTACTAATTTTCTTTTCTACAAAACTCTTAAAAGTTAACAGCTGTCTTATTGTTTATTTGCCTTGATTAGAGTATCCTAGGCAGCTTGCCCACATTTGATCAAAGAGACTGATCCTGTTCACAAGAGGGGAAATGGTGATGACGGAAGACACATTTTTCTGAACTCAAAGCTCTGGAGAGAATTGAAGCCCCCAATGCAAGAGGGTAGAAGGAAAGAAAGAAGTATCAAGCATGAAAGTAGGGGTGAAAAGAGGTGCATGTGGAACCACAACAAGATAGTATGCTTGTAATTTCCAGTTTTTGAAGGCATTAAACATTCAACAATTTACACCAAAGAGGCCTTGGAATCTCTCCAGGGCTTTGGACACTAGATGCCTTCTATTCCTTCTGCCTACCTGCAGGCCATCAGAACGTGACCCAGTATCTTTCACACCAACTGCAAGGGAAAAATTAGAAAGATTAGTACACGTTTGCATTGATCTTTGATATGTGTAGGAGCAAGGAATATACTGCGCTTTTTTTGTTTGTGTGATGCTAAATGTCCTAAGCGTGACTATTCTTATTGCTCAATAAAGCTTTTATTTTGAGAATATCGTGACTTGCCTCACAAAACTGATATCATTCCCATTTTCATGAGATGTATTTGAATTGCATATTAATTTTAAATGAGCTGTTAACATATTTTATTCACAAAATAGCACAAATAAATAAATAAAAAATCATGGTGCCTGGCTTATGATACTCCATCCAAAATACTACCTTTTACGTTTTCTTTGGATATAGCTTCTCAATAGAATCTTGTAATAAATGCTCGAAGCCTGTACATGTCTACCCATTTTATTTCCCTCCGACACTAATATAATTTAGAAAGCAAGAGAGGGAATATTTAGAACATACCTTTAAGCATAGATGATAGGAATGCTTGGCTGCCTGCTATTATCATGAAGCATGTTGAGGATTTTAGCTGTTATTTCCCAGCATCTGAATGAATGCCTTTTGTAGCGCTTCATGAACCAGGGGAGCATGTGACAGATGGGGTTTCCAGGAATCACGGTTGTGATAGCAGCTACTCACTTGAGAAAGGTACTGGTTAGGAGACATTTTCTCTCCTGAAGTCTCTCCCAAAAGCTCTGTTCCTAAAGATGTAAGCACCTTGGGGCCTCCCTAATACCCCTGAACTAATGTTGGTGAAACATCTGCTAGTGATAAGCCAATGCATGCATACTTTGGAGAAATAATCTGATCTTGTATCAGGAAGAAGGTGGAGACTGTTGTTGGAAGTATGTTTTCATCATCAAAACAGTCCGAGTAGTCCTTTTCTATCCTGTTGTTACCCTTCTGCTGCCCAGAGTCATAATCTTACTCTGCCGGACCTGTCTTCTGCCAGCCTTTCCAGATGGCAGATGGCCACAATCTCTGTATGCCAGCACTGACGCGGAAGCAAAAAAACCAAGAACAATCTGAGTTTGCCAAGTTTTGAAATATGATCCTTGCCTATTTCTCTGCTGTTGAATTAGTTCCTCACTTCAGTGCATCTGTGGTGATGACTGGAGGTATCTCAGGATGCAATTATGAAAATAGGAAAATACAAAATTCTGTCATGTTTCCTGGCCAGCTTAGATTGCATTATTTCTGTTCCTAAACTTGATTTGCTGAACAGCCCCAGAAATGTTGCTTCATTACAGGCATTTGTTTAGGTTCCTCTGTAGTGCCTATTCGTTTTCATTCACTGCCAGAATGACCTGCTTCCCGGTTTTCTTATTTTCTGTTACACTGCTAATTGTTGGAAGCCTGAAATTATAAAAGGCTGTCACTCAGTTGTGAAAGAATGTAAAAAAATTCCTCTCATCTTATTAAGCTCCTTGACTTACAAAGCAATGTCTGGGAATTCAAAGACTGGTATAAGAAACAGCAGATTATAGGATGAAAAGCATGACCTGTTGGAATTTTGAATGGATAAAAGAGAATGTGCTTAAATTGAATTACGGCAGCTTGGCATCATAGTCCCACAGGAGTACTACTGTCTTAAAAGGCATAAACTTGAAAGTATAAGCAAAGATACAAGGAGGCATATACCATTATAGGATGCCATTTGCTAATAAAAATTCTTCCTATTAAAGGACATTTTGCTCTCAGTGACAGACAGCTCTGCGTGCATTTTGGCATGATTGCATTATGAAAATCAGGATGGTGATATAAGTGCTATTAGTAGAGCACCATAAGTGTGGACTTGACCTCAGACTTTCTTCCCTTCCAACTTTTTGGAAAGATGTAATATTGACACATAGCCCCATGTTCCAAAAATTTTCAAATCTAACAATTAGATTGGGACTTTGGATACTAATTATTGTTAGCTGATGGTGGTTTGTTGTTTTTGTTTTTTTTTTAACTGTGTGTCTATATTTAAGTAAATAAATGGATTTTTTTTTAACAGAGTAAATATTTTTGTTATATTTTAAACATTTCAATATCATAATTCAAAGTGTCTGTAGATCACATTCATAATCTTCACTGGGAATCTACTGAAGTACAAATAGCCATAAGATTTTGGCATTATCACGTGGAATTGCTGTTATGCCTTGTGATCATGTGATAACTGCTGATGGCTAGGGTGACAAAGTTTATTTACGTGACAGCCTTGTGATGGAGTTTAACTCACAAAGCTCTGCAGGCCTTCATCAAAAATAAACTCCTTTTAACAGCTATAAAAAGGTGGGGGGTTTTTGACAAATCAGTTTAATGTTTTGCAAAGACTTCTGTTGAAACAAGGGTTTTATCTTTAGGTATGAACTTCACAACGTTACAAAAGGTAATAGTTTAAAAAATGAAATGAAAGGGAATTAATTCATTTTAAGGTATCGTTACTAGTCAGTTTTGTCTGCCTAATTTGCATGCCTGATGACAAAAGCTTCATCTGTTCGCATACCGTCCTCTTAAAAAAACTTTGATTATTTGGAATTACAATAGTTCATTGTTGTAATGGTCAAACCTGCAAGTTCAATGACATGTCATACCGGTTTCTGAAATACTTTTCTAGCATTGCTCCTGTTGAAGGTTTGTAATCTAATGTTTGCATTTAGGTTTATAAAACTCCCTGACTGCATGGTGGTTTTATGCATTTCTTCTTGATAGGGAGAGTAACAAATTAATACAATTTGTGAACACATTTGAAAATTTGTCAGAAACTATGTTCTGTAAAGTGCAAATTTGTAAATCATTTTAAGAGAAGACATTTAGCAGTAAAAGAAATAGAACCTCCCTAAAAAATAAAATAAGCTGAACGTTACAAATTTGTGTTTGCATTAATTATAAAGCTGCATTATTCATTCTCGTCTTTAGGGTGAAAGATGTGGGTGCTCAGTTAAATGTGCTGTTATTTTGTAAGTAGGTCCATATATACTGTGGTTTCTGAACGGCAGGGTCTGTCCAGGAGTACAACATTTTATTTTCTGAAGAGCACTTTATCTGTGCTGTAATTAAAGGAGAGGACATTTGTTCTGCTTTTTGTCTCTTCTTCTGGATGTGGATTTTCTACTTAAACAATGCAATTGCTACTTTTGTGCTGAAAAATCACAAGGACATTAATTATTGTTTACATTTAAGTATTGATTAAACCTTACATTAAAAAGGAAGTAAGAAATAGCATAGTGTGTGAATGACCATCTTGTCTTGTATGAGGTATTCAAATACTTGTATAGATTCTGACTGTGGATTTTTTTCAGGGAATGGTAAACTATACGTGTTTGGCAGTAACAACTGGGGCCAATTAGGACTAGGATCAAAGAACACTGTCAGCAAACCAACATGTGTTAAAGGTTTGTTTAATTTTTCTTTTTTTTTTTGTCTTTTTGAAAGGATACCCATGTGAAAAGGTGGTTTATAAGATGCAGTTCCAAAATAACTGATTCTGCCTTCTTTACTCGTCAAGGGTAGCATATTACTGCACAAGCTCATAAAGGTGCCTTAAAAGGATCCCTGATTGATTTTCCATCAGCTGTGGATTCTGGGTCCTTTTCTTGTCTGAAGATTACTTCAGATACATAGAATCCTGTCTTTTTTGAGGGCTCTCATTTTATGTAATATTTGGCTTTTCTGACAAACCACATCTTCATTGTGACTGCAAAGACATGAATCAGATGCCTGGTCTCTGCAGTGTTGTCTGAGTTAGAAATCAGAGTTCCAACAGCATTGTGTAACCTTTGTATTGCTTTTGTCTTAGCACCTTTATAAATGAAAAAAGTCTATCAGGAACTTTCTACAAGTACTGCTACATTTTTAGCAAGTATAAGAAGTGCCTGAGAGGGCATAAATGTTAATATATTTGTATGAAGCAGTATAATAAATGCCCATATTCTTTCATATGTTGTAAAATATGTTTTAGTTGCACTGTTATCTTCTTGATCTTTCCTAGCCCGTTTTATCTTGTCAAACAAAACTAAGTCAATATTTTTTCTCTATCCCCTCCCTTATGTCAAGTCAGATCTATGCCATTAACACATTTCTTTTCACCATTAAACGCTTAGCCTCATCCTTTCTGCCAGCAGATCGATCTGTTAGCTTATTGTTAAAAACAAATTATCCTGCTTGTTCAAACTCTTTTCGTCCTGATTTAGTTTATTCTACTGTCCTTTATCTGTTCGTCTCTCTATTTCACTTCAGAGGGAGAATGCAGCTACTCTCAGATTCACATCTTCTGTCAGCCATGTGAGAGATTGATTCTTACCTTGGCTTAAATGGATTTGGTGTCAAGTTGTTTTTTTTTTCTGTCAAATTGCAATGGAGAATAAAAGATAAAGAGAAGATCACAGGAATTCAAACCAGACCTGGCATCCATTGAAAAAAGTCACAAGGAGGGTATCTTTCTTCTCTTGGCAGTAGGCAGCAGGAGGAGGTCCTGGAGCTTTTCTCACTAGCTTTCAGTCATCACTTGGCTTTGGGAATGGGATTGCAAGGACACATTGCAGTTTCTGCCTGGGGCCAAATCATAGAATCATAGAATTGCTGAGGTTGGAAGGGACCTTTAAGATCACCAAGTCCAACCTTTAACCTACCCTGACAAAAGCCACTTCTAAACCATGTCCCTAAGTGCCCCATCTACCCTTTTTTTAAACACCTCCAGGGATGGTGAATCCAGCACCTCCCTGGGCAGCCTGTTCCAATGTTTAATAACCCTTTCAGTGAAAAAATGTTTCCTAATACCCAATCTAAACCTCCCCTAATGTAACTTGAACCCGTTTCCTCTCGTCCTATCACTTGTCACCAGGGAGAAGAGGTCAGCCCCCATCTCTCTACAACCTCCTTTCAGGTAGTTGTAGAGAGAGATAAGGTCTCCCCTCAGCCTCCTCTTCTCCAAGCTAAACAACCCCAGCTCCCTCAGTCATTCTTCATAAGGTTTGTCCTCCAGACCCCTCACCAGCTTTGTAGCCCTTCTCTGGACACGCTCCAACACCTCGATGTCCCTCTTGTAGCGAGGGGCCCAAAACTGAACGCAGTACTCGAGGTGGAGCCTCACCAGTGCCGAGTACAGGGGGATGATCACTTCCCTAGTCCGGCTCACCACACTATTCCTGATACAGGCTAGGATGCTGTTGGCCTTCTTGGCCACCTGGGCACACTGCTGGCTCATATTCAGCCGGCTGTCGACCAACACCCCCAGGTCCTTTTCTGACGGGCTGCTTTCGAGCCACTCTGCCCCAGTCCTGTAGTGCTGCATGGGGTTGTTGTGACCCAAGTGCAGGGCCCGGCACTTGGCCTTGTTGAACCTCATACCATTGGTCTCAGCCCATCGGTCCAGCCTGTCCAGATCCCTCTGCAGAGCCAACCTACCCTCAAGCAGATCAACACACCTGCCCAGCTTAGTGTCATCTGCGAACTTACTGAGGGTGCATTCGATCCCTTCATCCAGATCATTGATAAAGATATTAAAGAGAACCGGCCCCAGCACCGAGCCCTGGGGGACACCACTTGTGACCGGACACCAACTGGATTTAACTCCATTTACCACCACTCTCTGGGCACGGCCATCCAGCCAGTTTTTTACCCAGCGAAGAGTACACCTGTCCAGGCCATGAGCAGCCAGTTTCTCCAGGAGAATGCTGTGGGAAACAGCGTCAAAAGCTTTGCAAAAGTCTAAGTAGATAACATCCACAGCTTTTCCCTCATCCACTAAGTGGGTCACCTTATCATAGAAGGATATTAGGTTTGACAGGCATGACCTGCCCTTCACAAACCCATGCTGACTGGGCCTGATCACCCTGTTCTCCTGCATGTGCCGTGTAATGGCACTGAGGACGATCTGTTCCATGACCTTCCCAGGCACCGAGGTCAGACTGACTGGCCTGTAGTTCCCCGGATCCTCCTTCCGGCCCTTCTTGTGGATGGGTGTCACATTTGCTAACCTCCAGTCAGCTGGGACCTCCCCGGTTGTCCAGGACTGCTCGTAAATGATGCAAAGTGGCCTGGCGAGCACCTCCGCCAGCTCTTTCAATACCCTTGGGTGGATCCCATCCGGCCCCATAGATTTGTGCACCTCCAGGTGCTGAAGCAGGTCCCTCACCGTTTCCCTTTGGATTACAGGGGCTTCATTCTGCTCCCCATCCCTGTCTTCTAGCTCAGGGGTCTGGGTACTCAGGGAACAACTGGTCCTACTGCTGAAGACTGAGGCAAAGACTTCATTAAGTACCTCAGCCTTTTCCTCATCCTTGATCACTATGTTGCCGGCCCCATCTACTAGAGGACAGAGATAATCCTTAGTCCTCTTCTTATTGCTAATTTATGTATAGAAACTTTTTTTGTTGTCCTTGACAACAGAAGCCAGGTTTAGTTCTAGCTGGGCTTTGGCCCTCCTGATTTTTTCCCTACATGGCTTCACTACCTCTTTGTAGTCCTCTTGAGTGGCCTGCCCTTCCTTCCAGAGGCCATAGATCCTCTTTTTTTCCCTAAGTTGCAACACTAGCTCCCTGTTTAGCCAGGCCGGTCTTTTTCCTGGACGGCTTGTCTTCTGACACATGGGGACAGCCTGCTCCTGCGCCTTTAAGACTTCCTTCTTGAAAATCATCCAGGCTTCCTGGGCTCCTTTGCCCTGGAGGACTGCCTCCCAGGGGACTTTGTCAACCAGGCTCCTGAAAAGCCCAAAGTCCGCCCTCCGGAAGTCCAGGGTAGCAGTTCTGCTGACCCCTCTCCTTGCTTCTCGTAGAATCGAAAGCTCTATCATTTCATGGTCACTGTTCCCGAGACAGCCTCCAACCTTCACATCCCCCACAAGACCTTCCCTGTTTACAAACAACAGATCCAGCAGGGCACCTTCCCTAGTTGGCTCTCTCACTAGCTGTGTCAGGAAGTTATCCCCGGTACATTCCAGGAACCTTCTAGACTGTTCCCTCCCTGCTGTATTGTATTCCCAGCAGATGTCCGGCAAATTGAAGTCCCCCACGAGGACAAGAGCCCGCGATCTTGAGACTTCTCCCAGCCGTTTATAGAATATTTCATCTGCCTCCTCATCCTGATTGGGCGATCTATAACAGACTCCTACTACGATATCCGCCTTGTTAGCCCTGCCCCTGATTCTTACCCATAAACATTCAGTCTCATTATCACCATCATTAAGTTCAAAGCATTCATAACACTCCTTAACATACAGGGCCACACCCCCGCCTCTCCTTGCTTGCCTATCCTTCCTGAAGAGCCTATAGGCATCCATGGCAGCACTATAGCTATGTGAGTCATCCCACCACGTTTCTGTGATGGCGACTACATCATAATTATCCTGCTGCACAATGGCTTCCAGCTCCTCCTGTTTGTTGCCCATGCTACGTGCATTAGTGTATAAGCACTTCAGCTGGGCTATAGGTCCTCTCTCCTTTTTACTGGCGGGAGCTGAAATTCTGCCACCCCCAGACTTATTCCTAAGGAGCCTGGTTATGCCCCCTATCTGGGGGCATAACCCTATCACAAATGGTCACATCACAACCCTATCACAAATGGTTGTGGCTGCATATTTTCTGAGAAAATATCTTCCAGGACTTGACCAGAGACTAATGAAATTTATGAAAAATTTCCAGCAATGTTGTAAATATAGCATGGCTCATCAAATACAATTGATTAGCCTAAGTGGGAGGAAGGTTAGGGAGCACAGGCTTCTGAAGAGCTGATTAGGATCATCTCTGAAGTCGGAGGCAGAGTTTTGGAATATAAAGCTGCAAATTAAGATTGTAGGAAGAAGCCAACATTGGAAGTACTATGATTCCAGCCTAGTGGTAGTGATAGGTGTCAGATAGGATAGGCAGGAACCTGAATTTGGACAATTTATGTTTGTGTCTGATAGACCAGAGGCAGTTCATGCTTAAGTAGATTTATTTGGTGACTTGGTAGAAGGGATTTCAACATGAATGTTATGAAGCTGATGAAAGTTGATTTGGAAGGACTGAAAAGGTTTGTGGAAGGGATGATGATTGTTGGCTTTGTCATGGACTAGTGCAGTGGAAAAGCAATTAAAGATATATTATGTAAAAATAATGCTGTTTAAGACCATTGTATAGGGCAAAGGGACATGGCTGAAATGTTGGCAACGACCAGTAATTGGAGAGAGGATGGAAAAGTCAGTGAGATTTTTTCCGTTTCTGAAATGGAGTGCAACTTGCCATGGGAGAAAAAGCACCTCTGTATTCTCTCTCTTTCTCACCTACATTCCCAGTCTTTCACAGTGATCAGACTGCAGAGAAGTACATATAAAGGGTGGGCGGTAATTGAGCTGAAATTGAGACAGGATAGTATATGGAAAAATTTTACGTGCTAGTCCAGATAGGACCATCCATGGCGATTGAGTTTAGTGATCAATAGTGCAGAGCAAAAGTCTAGGAAAAATGGTAGCTGTGCCTAACAAAGGAAGATAGGGATGACAAGACAAAAGAACGGTATGATTTTGAAGATTAAGGATAGCGGGAAAACTGTTAAGAGGGAGTTAAGAATAGTGCTGTTAATGAAAACTGAAGACAGCTTTAAGCATGCATTTTTTCCTGCGACATGATATATTCTTTGAGGCGTATCCCATAAAAGGTAAATTCTGGGCAGTGTGGCATTGGGATGAAATAGCCATCGTCAAGTTAACCTGAGTGTCAGTTATAAGTTTTTAAGGTCTATATCTGTTTTCTTGTCTTTGGGGAATCCTGATTTAACAAGTCATGTGCTAGGTTCAAATGGGCAACGAATCTTGTAATCATTCTGTTGGTAAAAATATGAAAAAACGCAGAGCGCTCTGTAAAGCATAGAACATTTTGTTGTTGAACCAGGTATCAGCTTGTTTATAACTTTCACCCCCCCTTTGGCTCTAATTCATAGCTTTAAAACCAGAAAAAACGAAACTTGCTGTTTGTGGAAGAAACCACACTTTAGTTTACACAGGTATGTAACCTATATTATGTACATATTAAAGATAGATTGCTTCCATTTCTTTCATGCAAAATTACATTTGGAACCCCAGGAGTCTTGAGGAAGGAAAAATAAATGAAAATGGGACAGTTAAAACTTGGGAGTTTGACATCCAGTTCTTTGAATTCTTGATTTATTCTGAGTCAATGCGTTTATAACATAATGTTATATAGGAGTTTGCTAGCAATAGACAGATGAAAAACTTTCCTGCTGGCATTTGAGGTGTGGTTAACAATTATCAACATTTCATTTAAGCCTTGTAAAAGTATATTAGTATGTTTTATATATCTGTACTCAAATTTACCTTTGACAAGTAATTTATCTCTGTTAGTGTGAAGTTACATATTTGAGTAGATATAGAACTGAATGTTTTCATGTCTTCAAATTTTGTTGCATTTTGGTTAGACAAGGTAGTCTGCTATTTCAATGACAAGTTGCTTTATTAAGTTATAAATAAATAAACTGTAAATATAAACTAAAATTTTTAGAGAGACAGTATACAGAGAATTGATGCAAATTCTTGTCATGCTTCTGAAATTTATGTAATGAAATAGCCATCTATGGTTGCAATCCTTTAGCTTGTGGTAATATTATAAAGAGGATTGTTTGATTATGAGGAGGTTTATATATGTGGAGACCCTGAGCACTGTAAATAAGACTATTAGAATAAAACAGAACATTTTAATAACAGTTGAGTATGCAAGACTGCACAGGGTAAATATTAGTCACTTTTAGTGTACACACTGGCTAGATAATTTGTGGCCATTGATATAGCAAGGAGCATTTATAAATTGTATGTCAGTTGCTTATCACATTTGTGTCCGGATTTGTGTTATTAATGGGCCTTATCTTTTTCATCATAGATGAGCATTTTAGATGTGAAACATACTAAAATTAAAAATATAAATCTTAAAGTTCTCTTAAGTTGAAGGTATCAGTCGTCAGTTTTAACTTCATCTTTGAGATTCTTAAATAAAATAAAGACCTAATTAATTAAATTGAAAGTGATTTAAATATTAAAATGAGTAAAATATTTCTAATAAAAAACTAAGCAAAAGTATATTTCATTCGCAGTACTCAAAACTATCAAGTTATGCATCTCTTTAATTTATGTACTAATACAACTTCAGTTTTCTTGCCTATGACATCATTCACCATTTTCCTCTTGCTTTATCTTAAAATATATATTATCTGGGGAAGGAGCTTCTTCTGGCTGCCAGGGCTAGTAGTAGTCATTTTCTCAGAACTCTTGCAGAACTTCAAATTATATTTACTTTTTAGATCAGTCTCCAGAATGGTGGGAAATGCAGTCAGTCTAAGTACATGTGAGGCCTTTAGAAAGTTCTGATCCAAGCATGTGCAGGAAAGCCTCCTTGCTGGCTACACCAGAAACTGCTAATGTCAACTCGAGGATATTTCAGGGCAGTGGACCCCAACTTTTCTGTAATACTTTTCCATTAAAAATTAAATGACTTGCTCTGTTTTCTCTGACTTTTTACCATTGATGAGAATGTCTTTATTCTCTGTATTACTTGTGCTTTTCTGTATGCAGAAAAAGGAAATGTGTATGCTGCTGGAGGTAACAGTGAAGGTCAGTTGGGTTTAGGTGACACAGAGGAAAGGACGACATTTCATTTAATTAGTTTTTTTACCAACCAGCACAAGATCAAACAGCTAGCAGCTGGATCATACACCTCAGCAGCAGTAACTGGTAAGAGCAACTGCTAATAAAACCTATTTATGTGCGTCCAGCCTGGTGTTCCAGGGAAACATTTATTCCGGCATTCTGTCTGCGTGTGTGCGTGTATTTTCTGTGCTTCCCTATCTTCTTTCCCTAGTAACCACAGTCATTTTTTGATAGCCAATTTCCTACTTCCACACAATCTGGTAAGGGGTGGCAGTCTCGGTAACTTCCTACAATTTTTGTGAAAGTAGACCTTTTCCGTGAGCGATGGCCAGCAGTGGGATCTCAACCTGTACTAGTTGAGTAGGAATCCTTGCAAAGCAGAGGCAGTATGAATACCCTCAAAATGGGAAAGAGCTTCAGTTCATTTCCAAGGAAGCCAGCTACAAAACATGAATCTTATGACAACTAAGTTTCTCTAATTCCACTTCTTACTGCAACTATTTTGGTCGACCTGTACAGGCTACACAGCTGGGTGATTGCTAATTCTGAGAGAGGCCTAACCTATGACCTGCTTCTCCGATGGCAAATTACAGAATTCTGACATGTTGAAGTCCACACACTTATAATACTTTCAGCCACTGAGTGGGTGGTCCTTTATTGCCCTATGGTGTAATTTCTCAAGTTTTGCTATAAAGCAGCTGTTTCTGTACATGTTTAGGATACGTTATTGAGGCTGTCATTTCAGGATGTGACAGAGAGCAAAAGAGTGGGTGAGAGAGATGCTGTCCTGCTTGTCTGGTTTGTATTTTTTTGTGACAATTGCTAACATTCTCCTGAGATTCATAAGTCAACTTTGAATGATTTTAGTTTCCAACAGCATCTCAGTAGCACTGTAGATGGTACATATTTTTATTCACAACTTACTTACCACCAATAAGAAATATGCAGAGAGAAGACCTCATGTCTTCTAGAAAAGTCGAGTGATTTTTCATGTTGTTTGCTACATTTTTCATTTTTTACTGCTGCCATTGGTCTTTGTGTCAACAGAAGCTGGTCTTAATAAACCTGGAACAGCTATTGCGATAGTCTAAGGAAAATAAAATGAAACTGGGCAATATAATCAGCTGGGAAGAGAACTGAAAAATAAGGCAAGAATAAGTGAGATGTATAGCAAAGTCAGAACAGAGAATAAGTTTGGAAGAATGAGAAAGTGGTGACTTGCTACCAGAAATGAGAAGATGCCTTAAATTCGCTGGAATATTTTCATACTGACCTCTGGCAACTGCGTTGCCTTATACGCTCAATCTTACTCTTCTTGAAGGAATGTTTTTACGTAGTACTTTACCTGTTGCTATTTATGGTCTAACATCAGTAGATAACTAAGTGTTCTGTGTCACTTTTGAAAAGCTTAAGGATACCCTCTTACTTCAGACTCTTTTGTTGCAATGGGAGAAATACCATTTTATGACATCCCCGAGATCATGACATTTAGTGGTGTCATACACAGAGTTTGTGAAATGGTCTTAAATGGATAGTTGAACATTTTATTAGTTTTGGTTTTAAATCTGTTGACTATCTGTGTCTTCATTTCAGAGGATGGGCAGCTTTTTGTGTGGGGTGACAATTCAGAAGGTCAGATTGGCTTGGCTGATAAAGCCTGTGTCAGTGTCCCTTGTGAAGTGGATGTTGGAAAACCTGTTTCCTCTGTATCCTGTGGATATTATCACTCTGCCTTGATAACAGGTAAGAGAATGGGAATAGCGGTTAGTGGATACAAGTAGGTGATTCTGAAATCATCATCTGTGTAAAGGTAGCAAATGAGGCATTCATTACTTTTGAAACTAGATATGCCATAGTTGTTAAAAGCTGCCATGTGGCAGACAATCATCTGTGTAGTTTTGTTTCACGTTGGGAGATTTTACCAGCGACAGGTTCTCTGAAATGTGGTCCTAATTGTTTTATTTGGGAAATTTGCATGTAATCTACTATGTAATTGTATGTTATTGTTGAATTACCAATACTGTGAGAAAAATCCGCAGTTAATTTTCTGCATTTGCACATTGTTGTGCAAAAGTATATTAGAAAGAACGACTATCTTGCCACACTTTATTTTCATGAAGGTTATGACAAATGTTGTGGATTGATGTTATGGTTTCAATAATCCAACTTTTCTTGAGATTATTGATTTTTTATGGTGATCAAATAATCATCTTCATCTTCTCTAGAAATATAAATATTGAATAGACTTACTATGTTTTGAGGAAAAATTGATCTCATTTGCTAGCATTGCAAGATTGTTGTCAAAGTTTGATGTTATGTCTTAAATTTTAAGTTATGATGTCAATATAATAGGCAGTACATGATATGAGAAGTATGCGTTACAGGAGTCGGTGTCTGATCTCCAAACCAACCTACCTTTCTGTTGCTTTCCACCTCTCTCTTCCCACCTGTCTGTTGGTTTCCAAAGTGATGATGCCACTCTTTTTTTAATACTGCCAACATGGGTGAATTTGTCAGTCGGTACTGATGATATTATATATGAGCAGCCATGAACTCCTCTCAGCCATATAGATTTACTCTATTAAGCTTTACAGTTTAGGCCCCTCAGTGTAATTAAAGATTTCAAAGGATCAACAGTTTTGATTGTAAAGCTTTTGCTGGATACCCAGGAACTATTCCATCAGATATTCTTCTCAGGTTACTTGATAAATGTTACTTTTCCACGTACGATATCCATATAGCTCTCTGAGAATATGCTATTAACAGAATGAGAGCTTCCTATGCTAGACAAATACTAATTAGGTGTTACACTCGTAGTGTGCAACTTCTATTATAGATGCTTTATTACAGTAAATGAATGAAGTGCCTATGACTGATGAGGAGCTCAACACCTGTTAGGAAATCTACAGCTTCCTGAACTCGAAATAAATAGGGGGGGAAAAAAAAGAGCCTTACTTCAAGGGTATAGTAAGAAGGTGTGTATTTCTGCCTTAAAGACAAGAGCAGAAGCTCTGAAAGACTGCAGTGGGATGTAAGAAAAGCTCTCATTAGAAGAAGGGTTGAGGACAAGCATCTAAGAGCAAGGAGAGAACAGTGTGTGCCAAGTGCTCTAAGGAAGCGGAAGCTTTTAATGGAGGAGTTTGAGAAAAAAGATTAGGGTAGCAGCTGGGTAGAAGAAACGGAGCCTCTTAAAATATTGGTAGGAAGATGAACTGGTTATCACCTGTGAAAATAAGGAGTTGTTGAACCTGTTACTGTTTAAACAGGCCTTGGTGTGAGATGGAAAATCTTAATTTTCAGCCTTAGTATCTGCAAATCCTGCACAAACTGGGCTTCAATTTATGTTCCTGAAACTATGGACATGTGGATGGCCTCTTTTGTGGTGAAAAGAGAAATATTTTTTTATTATTTTCCTTTGGGCCCTTGTTGATAATTTTATTTGACTGATACTTTAACTATCATAGACATTTAGCGTTGGACATCCGGGTTCTTTTTTACTGAATTGATCTTCTCTTGCACTAGTGTCAGTCTATATCCAGCCAGTGTTTAAAAACAAAGTTTACGCATTTACTCTGAGTGTACCATAGTCATACATTGTTTTAGCTATGAAGTTAGCCATTAAATTATGAATTTGGAAGTTCTGCAAGCTGAGTCTGTTTGAGTACAAATGTAGTTACCTTATTTTTCTCACAGCCTAGTGAGGAAGGAAGTCAAGGTACTATGCTGTTAAAAGATTTTGCTCAAAAAAATGTGGTTCTTTTAGTATTATGTGGATTCTTTTTTCATTTATGGAAAACGCTTGTAGGGCTTGTTGGACTGCCTCAGAATGGTGGTTCACATTCTCAGTATTCTGCCTCTGAGTGCTGGTAGAACAGCAAAATAGATAATTATGGAGTATTTGGAATATTCATATTACGGGGATAGGTGGTTTTTTTCCCCCCCAGATTGCCATTTGGTCGTTGAATTATGCCTTGCAGTATGTTTAAATGTTTGCCTAGCACAGGGAGTTTTCTGTTTATTTTTATTGTATGGTTTTGTCTTGTGTACTAGAAATTAGAATCATTAGTGTTATTTTTAATATATACTTTTGGAGGAAATACCTGGAAAAGAAAGTGGCTCTGTATTTCCAGAAATGAAATTTGAACTATTCAGGTGAGTGTATAATCTGTATTAATTCCCTCAACATCAAAAAAGTATGCCAGAGGAACTTTTTTTAGATTGTGTTACTATGGAAGAAATGAGAGAAACACTGTGTATGCAAAGCTTTCAACACCTGTAACTTACCTATACTGTACTTACATAACTATAGACTTACATAACTATACTCTAAAATTACTATGTTTTGACCTTTTAAACATGACTTGTACATAAAAAGCATCAAATTATATACTGTCTTTAATAGTAAAGCGTAGTTGCAGAATGTAGGACTTGATGCATGTTGCTGGGTGAACTGATGAGCATGGCACCATATGGTTCCCTTTCTTAATATATTTATGTTTGACATAAGCTGTATACTGGGTAGGCAAACTCTTAGGAACACAGGCCGATCTGGGTTAAAACTAAAATGTGGTTAATGAGGATGCTAGAATACAGAGTGTGGTCACAGAGTGCCCTCTCCAGGGCAGGATGTTCATTAATAAGCCACTATTGAGGAAAAAAGTGGTGAAAAGTGAATCCCAGCTTTTTTTCTTTTTTAAACTAAAGTTGTTATTTCTTTGAAACAGCTTGTCTTCTAAAAGTTTTTAGTGGGCATTTGTCTTTAAGGTGTTTAACTACTATAAAATGAAAAGTAGAGTGGAATCCTGATGCAAACCTTTGGTAGATAAAAGCATATTTTATGGAAATTGTATGGCATTGAGTCATCTGAATTTGTACTTCAGTTCTACAAAGTTTCTCAAATCTAGTAGTTCCAAAAAGATGATTTATTACCTTTCTCACTTTTGCTTTTTAGAATGCCTTCTTTGCAGATGATAATTCAACTATTAAACCTGTCAGAGTCATCTGTATTCTACCATGTACATGAGGGCCTCACTAATGCCTAAAGTACTTGTAGAATAGAACAACAGAATTTATCCTGAATTATTTTTAATAAAAAACACTTCTGAAATTTAGACTAGGCACAACCACAGGCAATGGCTAGCTCATTTCCATATGCAAATTAGGAGGCTGGTCTGGTTACTCACTTCATGTTGGAAAGATGATTATTTGCTCCATTTTCCTCTCAATTTGCATTCTTCAAAGAGTTCCACTGAAAAGAAGTTTTTAGTTTATAGCTTCCAGCCCTCTTGAGGTCTTTAGGACTTTTTCCGAGTACCCATTTCCTTTCCTTTCTTTTTGCAGACTTGGGATGTTAGGTCTCCATATTAGAGGTATGTCTCAAACAAAGCAACAAAGAAAGAGCAACGATGTTGAGTTGTTATACAGATCTTTGCTTGATTAGTCTTTGACCACACTCACTCAAGAGGGCAACGATTTTTCAGAAAGTATTAATCTTGGCAAGCATTTATAGCTCATTTGTTCACCCAAGGAGATGAAGAACAGGAAAAGCCAATTTATCTAACCAGTACTCTGGTGTCTACAGCAGAGTTACATTCATGGAGCCAGAAAGGAATTGAATATATTAGACCTCTTCTGATGTTCCCCCTGCCTGAACTGTTACTGTAAACAAGGTCAAGATAGCTTCTCACAGATGTCTTTTCATAGAGAGCTTTGTGGGTTGCTTGCATTCCCTTTTTTAATGTATTTTGTCGTTATTTTTAAGGACCAGTTTTAAAGATCAGCCATTCCACAGACACTTCCATGCTCAGAATTTCAGCGTTTGAGGTGGTTTCAATCAATTTGGTCTTGAATAAACACTTTCTTTTTTTTTTTTTTTCTTTTTCACTTCTCATTTATTTCAAGGATCACAGAGTGATCCGGTTCTTTTGTCTTCTGCCCTTATTTGCCACCAGCCAGATCTCTTATCTTTGCTCATCTGCAGTACGTGCGTTTGCCTTTGAGTTCTCTTGCCATTTCCTTGACATGCTCCTGTGACCTAAAGTTTAGTGATACAGAAAATGTGCCACACTGGGGGACGTTCAACATGTGAGAATAGGACTCTCATGAGAGGAGGAAATGAAATAACCAGGTTCCATTGTGAACAGGGTGTCCTTAAAATGCAGATGTACTGCACACATACTGTACTCAAAATTTATCTGGGTTTGACTGGATTCTTTTTATGCTTGATAGCTATTCTTCCTAGTTTTTAGACTACTGTTTGCCTTAAAGGGATGTCTAATGTATTCAAAAATTGCTTTAATAAATGGGTTTATCTTTGTTAGCTGGATTATTAAGTTGAAAAAATGTAATAAACTTGATTAGTTTGGGAAGTCAGTGGAAGCTTGGCCATTTGAATCTCTAATCCTATTAATTAGATTGTGATTGGATTAATATTTGCAGTGCAGTAGTGTTTTAAAAGAAATGCTGGTCTCTTCAAAGAGAACCGCGTTAGTAGTTAGCTCCCAAGTGCTTTTGGGGGTTTATCAGCTTGTTTCTAGAAATATGTGGCAAATCCAAGAGTATTAAAACAATGCTTACCTTCCAAAAACTAGAGGGTTCATTTTGTGGTTGGGTTTTTTTTGTTTCTTTTCACTTAGAATCCCTAATAAAATGGGGATTGTCAATGGAATGTTTTGGTTATAGAAAGCCTTACATTGCAGTTTATTTTTTGTTGTTAATTGAGCTACTGTTTTAGGATAGAAAACTGATGCTGCTGCAAATAATTGCAAAGTATCAGCCTGTTCAGAGTATAAGGACGTAGGCATAAGGATAAAGATCAGAATTAAAACAGAAGATCAAACTGAACTAGAAGCCTAAACACAGTCCATAGTTTAGAAATGAAATGAAAGATACTTTTCTGCAGCTGTGATCATTTACTGTTTCTTAAAAAACAGGCAGATTGAAATGACTGCAGAACACCTCTTAGAAAAGAAGTGTAGAAGAATACAGCAAAGGTATTTCTGCACAAATACATGCAGGTAAATGAAGTATTATAATATTATTGGTGTAGTTTGTGTGTGCAGGAAAGAAAGTGTCTGAATGATAGAGAAAATAAGGACAGCTGGGAGGACGGGGTTACACCTCTGATGATGATAGTTGGAAAATATGGCTGCTATCCTCTTTCATTGTCTTGCTGAGAAGGGTGTAGCTCTGTGAATAGATCGTGGGTGGCTACTCTTAATAGCCTGAGCCCTGTGAAACCCTGCAGGAGGCTTGACATTCAGTAAGATTGTCAGTCCCTGATTGTCTCTCTGTGCAGTTAGAGCATTCACTGACGACAGTAACTCCAGTTGCTAGCCTTAGTGGCACAGGAGCGTGGTACTTGAAGAATCTGTGCTGTTGTGAGAGGCAGAATTGATCTTGGAAAATATAGAAACAATATAAAATTGTCTGGGGTTTCTTTGACTAAGGCAGAGGCTTGTGAACTTTACGAATAAATATTGTGCCGTAACAGTTAGGTTCTAAATCTTTGGTGGAAGTGCTGGGTTGCAGCTTTACGTTGAGGCTTAGGACCCATTTCCCATTTAAAGCAGGAATTCAGCTTTTATGAAAAAAAGTCCTTTCTGCGGTTTTTGCACTTTGAGCATGTTATACATTTTCTTCAGAATTGTCAAGTTAATTGATAAATTTATGCATTTAAATAATTTTGAAGCTGATTTATCTGAAAAAATGCATAGTATCTTTTTTTTGGTCCTGAGTGAACTTTACCATAAGAGACATGCTTAGAATCATAGAACCATAGAATGGTTCTGGTTGGAAGGGACCTTAAAGATCATCTAGTTCCAACCCCCCTGCAGTACGCAGGGACATCTTCAACTAGATCAGGTTGCGCAGAGCCTCATCAAGCCTGGCCTTGAATGTCTCCGGGGATGGGGCTTCCACCACCTCTCTGGGCAACCTGTTCTGGTGTTTCACCACCCTCATTGGAAAGAACTTCTTCCTAATGTCTAATCTAAACCTACCCTGCTCTAGTTTAACACCATTGCCCCTCGTCCTGTTGCTACATGCCCTTGCAAACAGCCCCTCCCCAGCCTTCCTGTAGGCCCCCTTCAGGTACTGGAAGGTTGCTATAAGGTCTCCCTGGAGCCTTCTCTTCTCCAGGTTGAACAACCCCAACTCCCTCAGCCTGTCTTCATAGGAGAGGTGCTCCAGCCCTCGGATCATCTTCATGGCCCTCCTCTGGACCCACTCCAACAGGTCCATGTCCTTCCTGTGCTGAGGGTCCAAGAGCTGGATGCAGTATTCCAAGTGAGATCTCACCAGAGTGGAGTAGAGGGGCAGAATCACCTCCCTCGACCTGCTGGCCACGCTGCTTTTGATGCAGCCCTGGATGTGGTTGGTCTTCTGGGCTGTGAGCGCACGTTGTTGGCTCATGTTGAGCTTCTCATCAACCAACACCCCCAAGTCCTTCTCCTTCAGATTCTCCGTATAGTTAAAATTAATTGAAAACCTATCTTCAGGCTTCCCTTGAAGAAAATAGATAAGAATTTAGACCCTTTTTTTTTGCTTATTGCGAACTGTCTATACCAAAGGTAACATACATCACAGATGAGCATGACTGCTCCAGCATCACTTCCTCTGAGAGGATGGGAGGAGAAGCAGTGCTTTATTAAAAGACATAGTAGTTCAAGGGTTTTCAGAATGAATCGAAGCCCTTCTGATGGAGGGTCCTGACAACAGCAGTCTGTGCTGCTCTGTTCTGTGCACCCACTGCTGTAGTCACCCTTTAGCACAAAGTAATCCAGAGCCAAGTGCCACAAAGAAAAAAAAACAGATATTGCTCGCAAAAGAGTTTTCCAGGAAAAACGTTTTGAATCTAGTTTATCTATTGGATTTATCAGATGTCTTAAATGAAAATGTATTAATAATTAGTTGTCCCATAGTTACACAAAATGAAGATGCAGTTTTGCAACCTGAAATTCTTGCTGAGTTTTTATTCATGCAAAAGGAAATTTTAAACAAGTGTATTGCCAGGCTGAAGTTCAGGAAGATTCAATAAAAATAATACATTTCTTACTGACACCAGTTTTGACTTTCTTGTCATCAGAATTAAAAATTCAAAAAGATAAAATTCCTTTCCTGTCTTGGCTTGGTTTGCCGAATTTTTAATAATTTTCAATTTTGAATCTTATCCTTACATTTTTATTAACTTGGTTTTAGTAATTTGACTAATCTCATTTGCTTTTTAAGAATGCATATGCAGCTTCATTTTTTTCTGTTTTACATTTTTATTCATAGGTTTACTTTTAGCTCTTCCATATTTCCTGTTTCTGTGTAGGCTTATTTTTTTGGTTGTTGCCATTGTCTTTAATTTCCCAAATTTTAAGTTGTGGCTGACAAAGTGCAAGGAAAAAGCAACAAATGTAGCAGCTATGCAAATTGGGGGATATTTGCAATAGTAATAAGCTTTTTTTGTTATGCTCGGCCTGTGTTCAGGGGAGAGAGGAATGGGCTTCTCAAATGGTGAATCCTGAGCGCTTAAATAAAGCTTCTGCTTTAAAACTGTCTTTGAGCTCCTCTGTTTTCATTGTCTGTGGGGAAAGACCAGCATTTCTAAGGTTAGCCTAGTTTTCATGTTGGCAAGGAATTCATCGCTTTTAACTAAGAATCTCTCAGATACTTGTGCATCGTGCAATAGCAGTGCCTCTAAATGCTACGCAAGTACATTTGTGAACGCTTAATGTAGCCCTCTGAAAATACTAGATGTATCCCTCTGAAAGTAAAAGTACATTTTGTACTGAAATACAAATCTGTGTGTTTCCAAAAATGTTGTAGATGGGTGCTTCTGATGCCTGAGCTTTAATAACGGAGTGTATGTCTGGGGTTTGTTATTATCTTGATTTCTTGATTATGTAACTGTAGCTCTCCCTTCGAATTTCCTTTAGCAGACAGCTCCTACGCTGGTTTAGACGTTTCTTTGTCTTGGACTAGCTCCATGTTAGAGTTTTGTGTATCCTTGTGCTTTGTTATATCCAACTGGGATTAAAAGTCAAACTTTTTCTTACATAATAGTGTATGATGATTTTTTTGGCAAGTAATTTCAAATTCAGATTGTGGGCCACAATTTGGTATGAGGATAGTACTCCACAGATAATCTTTTCAGGACTGGAGGACACTCAGCTATTAACTTGAAGCTTTCCTGGCAGTAAAGATGGTTTCTACCTAAACCTCACTCTGCCCTGCTAAAACAGCTGGTTGGAATAGCTGCACAGAAAATCAGAAATCATTTTTAACTATGATAGATGTATATATGGAATGCTGTCTGTAATACAGATGTACAGCAATGAAAAAGCAAAGGGAGTGATTGGAAAAGAGAAAACAATGGAAACTTGAAAGTAAAATGAATTACCCAAATTTAGGATTGAACAGTTTTTGAACTGGATTCTTAAAAAGTCTGGGTGAATGAAAAAGGTCTTCTCATATGATTATCTAGCAGGTCAGAAAGAAGTTAGAGGAAGAGATCTGTAAAGACCTCTCAATATTTTTTTGAACTTCATTCTGGTGGAGTTATTGCTATGGAATCACTGCTGTATTCCTGTTGTTGGATATACAGGTCTCTTCTTGCTCTCTACACCAAACAGTTTCATATCATTTACTCTGCTTTTTGCCTTTTTTTCTCTCTATCTTACAAGAAAAAAGTGTGGATTTTCCATCAAAATTCCATGCAAAACCATTTTCTGTTTTAATTGATATTCTTAACAGCAACTTCAGTTGACATAAATGCTGATTACAGAGGGAATTAACCTCTCAGAAGGATATATGTGGTTTTGTTTTTCCTTTGTCTAGATTCCTTGCAAGCTAAATTTTGTGGTTCTCATCGTGGAGAGGGGCTAAAATTTAGCCCCTTCTTTTTCCATCAAAGCAGATTGCTTTGCACAGCTCTCTGGACATTATGTTCAATTATTCCATGATGTTCATACACTTTTCTATCTTACTGATTTGTGTCTGCAGTCTTGACAACCCATCCTTACTTCATGCTGGAAGTCCCACTCTGTTCTGTTTTTACACAGGAGATGGTGAGCTCTATACTTTTGGAGAACCTGAGAATGGGAAACTGGGATTATTGCCTGAACAGCTGAAGAACAATAGAGTCCCACAGCCTGTACTGGGAATTATGGAAAAGGTGAATAAGGTTGCTTGTGGTGGAGAACACACAGTGGTGCTAACAGGTATGCAATTTAACTGGCTTTTTTAAAAATAAACTCAATTTACTTTAAAGAATTTACATCCCACTAAAGTGTAAGCTGCTGTAGTGATCCTAACTGGAAGACCACTGTACATCAAGGAGGTAGAAATCCATGTAACAGTTAACCCAAGTGCAGGCGTGTGCTGTGCTGTGCTGCGCATGTAGTTTGACATTCAGGCCTGTGCTGAGCATATCCCTTTGCTGGAGGATAAACTTTTCCAGCTGGTTGTAACAGAGGAGCTAACAGGCAGCTCCTGTGTGGTACCAGTGGTTACACCACCTGCCCGTCCTTGCCTTTATCTAAACCTTCAGCAGCAAGTTCCCATGTGAATGTCCTTTTTATTTGACAGTATAAGCAATGAATAGGGTTGTTTTGTTTGTGAGAGAATCCTGTAAGAGCTCAAATGACCAAAATGGGGTAACCTTCCACACATGGGATCTGTGTAGCATGCTGTGTCTGGATGTAGGCCGGTTCGATTCCACACAGCTCAGGATTTCCAGCATCTGAAGAGCTGTTAAGATTGTTGACACTATCTTCTTTTTCTTTATAGTGTTAGCTCCAATAAATAGCATTTTAAGAGATACTGTACAGAGTCTGAGCGCCCTTTGTACTGGGATTGTAACAAGGCAATGCAACACAGATGGTCGGTGTTTCTGTCCTCTGAGGAGCTTGAAAGCGGTACTGAGGGGTGTGTGTGTGGAATTTTAGAGGAAAGCTTCCATTCTGTAGTAAACTTAAATGACCTTGAATATTTAGGAAGGTGTTTAGGAAGTCACTTTTCAAGTAGCTCTTTGTTAATAGTGATGGAGATGCACAATCTACTGGATGCCTAAATGGATTAACTATCTCTTTTGTGACGTAGAGTTTGCCTGTGACTTTAAGCAGAATCTTTAACATACGTATAAAACTAGTACGAATATAGACATTCAACATATTGTACAAGTTATAAAAATCAGTAAATACGACTGTTATATACTAGTTCACAGGTTTGTATGTGTAGTACTTGGAAGACAAAATATGGTGTATATTACTGTACTATTAAATAGTTGTGGCCCAATGATAAATTAGCTTTCAAAGAGATATGCAAAGCATTGATAGCTATTTATTTACACAAGTTCTATCCTGAACTATAGTACTATCGAAGAAGGAAGGGGGAGTTTGACTTTGCCTACAGATGATTTAAAAAATACCAGCTTTGACTCGTAATGAAATCCACAGATGTATAATATGCCTGTAATTAATCTCCTACCCAAATGCAAAAACTATAAAAACAAGTAGGAGGTATAAATATATATAAATATTGGTCCTTAAATCTGTATTTTGAAAATGCTAAAGCCATCTCTTGTCAATCTAGTGGAGTGCCTTCAAGGTTATGTAATCAAAATACCTAAAATATAAATTGATAATCTAACTGAAATTATATGTAATATGATGCGGTATTGTACTGCAAGCCACTGGAGAGGGTAAAGGTGGAAGTGATGTGCTGGGAACGGTTATGGGTAATGATGAGTCAAGCTGCAAGATTCTCAATAGGTTAAAACTCCTTTGGGAAAACTAAGAAGAGGAAATAACAGTAGCCAGTCCAGGAAATAATGCAAACATTTGTCTACATTTCAATGCCTTTGTCTCTTTTCTTCCACCAGAGTCTTACCCTGGCAGTATTCTATGTCATAAAATAAATTTCTTTAGATGAAATCAGATTATCATTATTAGGAAAAAAATTACCATAAATTTTGGGGCAGCAAATGTATAAATTGTAGCATTATTTTGTGGGTTATGAAGTGAAGTTCTGCAGAACAAATTTGATTATCATTATTGATTGTTTTTTTAACTATAAATCTGAAGCCAACCAATAGATACTTTGTTTTAATAGTATTTCATGCGATAAAATTTCATTATAACAAATTACCGTTAGAGAGATTTAGTAGGAAGACATAGACCTGGATGACATCAGCATTATAGTGAAATCTGTACAAGAGCTAGAACAAAGAGGCAAAATATAATGCCAAACCCCAAATATAGTGGAGAAAACACCATAGTAAGTCGGTGTCTTAGTATGTAAGATTTACTTGCCTGTGGAAATAGATTTTGTAGTAGAAGGCAAATGAGAAATTCAGTGCTGACTTAGCTGGCAGGCAATGGTCAAAGTGCTGAGTGCCAGAAGATTCAGTTGGGTCAAGAGAAGAAGAAAACAATATCCTCCAACAAAATACATTTTCCTAAGGAGTAATAGTTGTTGTGATGAGTGAAAGGTCAGATAGATGTTTATTAATGTAATTCAACTGTTATTAAATAGGCTACAGGTATGAACTTCTGCGTAAGACACTTTGAACAAAAGAGTAGAGGATAATGGAAATACTGTCTCAAGTGAAAGATACTTCATCAGGAGTGTTGACGTACACAAATTTTTCTGTTTCAAAAGAAGATCTGGCAAAAATGCTTGGGGAAAAAATTGGGAAAAGAGATAGATTTGTATACTAATCATTTAAGAAGTGAGTGTAGCATACATGCATTATAGGGTTTGCAGCAGAAACTTAACTTGAAATCAGTACTGACGCCTACATTGCATCTTGAGATGAAGTGGCGTGACCACAAATTGAGAACTCTGATGAGAGATGTATCTTTAATGAGGAGCAGAAACATTCATACCTCTTCTAAGCTCATTTTCCTAAAGTAAGAACATAGTACAAATTGGAAGAAATCCTGAATTTCATGTAGTCTTCTGTGAAAATATGTGCTGTTTGGCTTTAATAACACAATATATACTGATGCAGTTTCCATCTTTTCAGGGTCTTTCCAGTTTTTCAGGGTGTGTCATTTCAGTCTTAAAAAACAATGAGTGAGTGTCTGAGTTTTGTATATTCCCATGTTTCATCTATCTCATTTAATATAGGAATAGAATAGGAAAAATGTCATATGGAGAAACTGTTGCACATCTTGGCTCGTTTCTCGTCATCAGTTCTACTTAGGGTTTATCAAATTAGAAGAAAGCATAATCCAGTTATTTTACTGAGTACGAGGCAAGTTTCTTCCTGACTCTCATACATAATTAGTCTATTCCAAAGCACGTCATTTGATTTCATTTTTATGACTGTCTTATCTATTCTATTGGCAATTTTGTATGTTAAGAACCACTGTTATCTGGGTTATTAAATCAAACTACTGTTTGGAATCTCTCCAGCAAGTATCAGAGTAAATGATAGAAAGTATATATTAAAATAATTCCGTTTTTTTTCTGTGAAACTCCAGAATGGGAAACTCAATTTTTTTTTTTCCCAGAGAACAAAAAATTAAACTGTTGAGAGCAATGATTAGGAAAAAAACGTTTTAAAGATACAAGGGTTTAGAAATGTTGAATATGGTATTGGAAACTGTCTTCTGTACAAGTCTTATTGTTGTCTTTAATATTTGCAGTTGTTCTAGAGAATAAACAAAATCGCAGTTAAAAGTTCTATCATGCAAAAACTTTCTCTCACTGTAGCAGCACAAACCTATTAATTACATGACAGTCTATCAGCCAGTTCAAGAAGATCGTATCCTCATCCCAGATGACTTCTCTCAGAGACTACAAAAACCTGCACCCACTACCCACAACGCTAGCCAGTGCTTCCTACTGAAAATGAAAGCTGTTGGTATTGTTTCAAAAGAAACACGAGAGAGCAGCAATCCCAATTTGCGTACTTGGTCGATAAAGCTTTTAAAAAAGTAGAGTAACAATAACTTGTGAATCTAGAAATTGGAGAAGAAACGGATGATTGGGAGTGGCCTTAATATCCTCCTTTTTTTCAGATGATGACAGATCCTCTGGGAATAATCCTCTGTATGAAAGGAGATGTTACCTCCTTTTATTCTCTGAAGGGAGGGAGTCCTTCGAGAATAGATCGTTTGACATAACAATGCAGCACATCAGTGCATTAGTATGTAAAATGTTGGATTTTTCATCTTCTGTCTCAAGTTCTTTTAAAAAGAAAAGAAAGTCAAGATACCCTTTTGACAGCAAATGAAAAGGATAAAAAAACTCTACCTTTTCATGACAGAACTGACTGTTCAAACCATATACCATTATCTAGATTTTTCAAGCCATTTTTAAGTCTGTATACTATTTATGCTGAAATCCCCAAATCCAATTACTAGCTCTGGTAAAACTGAGTATTGTGTTGACAGCTTATTTTTACAGTAATATTTTTCGGCATAAACTGTTTAAAAATAAAGCTATAGTAAGAGTGAATAGCCCATAGACATAATAGTAGTAGTAGTAGTAATATTAATACTAATAATTATTAATAATAAAGTTCAAGGGAAATGAATCTACGCAGAAAGATATAAGCGTATCTGCCTGTTTCTGGCTTTCTTCTGTGGATTTTTGACTTTGTCTATAGCCTTAAATACATCGCAAGGAATGCGTGAATCTTAAAAACACTCTTGGAGCTCACTTGGTTCTTTTCAGTAAATAGCATGAGTTAAAAACAAATATGAAAGCTGTATGCATTTTTGCCAGGGCAACGGTCCTGCAGATTAAAGAGCTGTCATATACTCCAGAAGATGCGTGCAGAGGTGGAATATAGATGGTTACAGGGGAATGTGGCCGTTCATCTGAAAAAGAAAATGTGGGAAGAGGAAGCAGTCCTGGCGCTCAAGTGCTGGAGGTCACTTGGAACAGTGAAACCATTGGCTTCTGTGCAGGCTCTGAAACCATTTCTCTTCATCCCTCAAGGGCCCTTCTCATGGGAGAGGCAGCAGTTCCTTCCTGGAAGCCAAGGCAGGAACTGGGTGCTGCTGGTATGCCTGAGCCTTTCTCGTGATTCACTGATGCACAGGCGGCAGTACTGCGCTCTAGTTCTGCCTTGACCATTCTACAGGAAAGTGTATCAGCAAAAACCCCCAAAACCTGTTTTTCTGTGCTGAGCTGGCTCACCTCATAGCCAGGTGGACAGCAGAGATGGTGCAAGTGGAGACTGAAGAGAGAGAATGGGAGAGCGAGATCTGCCCTTTTGCTGGCAGTACATTTAATTTGTGTCGTCCAACCATATCCTTACTGGGACTGAGGACAGTAAGAAGGTGATGGGGGGCTGTATCCGCTGTTGGATTCGTGCTGTTAGCAAATTCATTTGCAAATTCAAGCTCAGAATGATGAAATTCACCACTCTCATTTTATCACTAAGTCTATGGATGGTTTGTCAGAGATTTCTCTTTCCACGTATTTATAAAGACAAATTGGAGGAAATATCTCATTTCTGCTAAATGAGATTATTAGTGAGGTTTGGCCTCACTTCTGCACCAGAGCACTGAATCATTTAGGAAAGGTGCAAGGTTTTTGTCTTCCTATGCCTTGATAATTAACTAACAAGCGAATTTTAGGAGAAGCAAAATTTAGGCGCCCCTGGTCTGTAGGGGCAGTAGAAAAAATCATTCTTCTTACAAAGGCACTCTAACCTGGCTTTGGATTGGCGTGTTCTCCTCATTGTCACTAGAAATTGGGAAAAGAAAATAATTCACTGTAGTTCTAAAGTTATAATTTGGGAACGTCTCCCTCTAAACACCAATGCCTTTAGAGGTCTAACTTGTTCTATGAAAAAGGCATTACGTGTTCCAAGCGAGTCTTAAGAATAATATGAAAAAACTCCAACTTTACTCAAAATAATTATGTTAATCAGTAA
Organism: Chroicocephalus ridibundus; assembly: GCF_963924245.1. Classification (NCBI taxonomy): domain Eukaryota; kingdom Metazoa; phylum Chordata; class Aves; order Charadriiformes; family Laridae; genus Chroicocephalus; species Chroicocephalus ridibundus. The sequence continues at coordinate 95,359,890 of NC_086284.1, read as the reverse complement.
AACCATATAGTTTGAAAATTAGAAGATCTGACAGTTTCCAAAGAGATATTATATAAATGCAGTACTTTTAAATAGAATTTATGGAATAAGCCATTTACTAAGTGAGAAAGCCGTTTACTAAATTGAAGATGAGACTTTGGTTTGCCTACAGAAAGTTCCTGTCTTCCAGGAGCAGTTTCTTGATTCTTATGCAGAGAGTCTAAATGTTACAGAAAATGTCATACTTGTTTTACTTTTTAAAGATCCTGAGGTGGTGTTGCTTTCTTGCACTGAAATTTCCAGCAGAGGGAGCTTTACTATTACATTTAGTAAAAAAAAAACGGCTTTACTGAGTATTTTTCATCTACGATCTGAAAAATTATGAGACCATTGGGGTTTTTTTATGCTGTGAATTCATGATGTCTTAACATGGAACAATTTAAAAGGGCCAGAAAGGGCAAACCCTTTCCTAGAAAGAGTATTTCCATACATAGTGTTACAGTATTTCATCCTGGTTCCTTTGAAATCGGAAAGTTCAACATAAGTTGCTAAGTGTACTGTGGTAGTAATATGGAATCTGGTCTGTTCTCTGCTTTCTCCTTCCTTGATAGTAGTGAAGGATTAATTTGGGGGAACGGCATCCTAATTTGTTTTTAATATTTCTCCAGTTTGTTAATGCTCTGAGAATTTGGTTGCACAGTATTAACTACATTTGTGGTGCTGAAACTTACTTTGCTATTGCAGTGGCCTTGTTTCCTCAACACAAAGAAGTGCTCAAAAAGCAAAGATTGTCCATCGATTGTTGTTCCACACATTCAGCTGTGGCTACCCATTCCTCTTGGTTTTGAAGGTGATGAGATTTTTCACCTGATGGCATCTGCACAGCAGGAGCAGGCGTACTCTGCACCACGTTCATGACAATGATGTAATGATCATAGAATCATAGAATCTTCATGGTTGGAAAGGACCTTTGAGATCATTGAGTCCAACCATACACACACAAAAAAACCCCCTACAATCTCTGCCACTAGAGCATGCCCCGAAGTGCCAAATCCAGATGTTTCTTAAATGCCTCTAGGGATGGTGACTCAACCACCTCCCTGGGCAGGCTGTTCCAGCTCCTGACCACTCTTTCAGTAAAGTAATTCTCCCTAATATGTAATCTAAACCTCCCCTGCCACAACTTCAGACCATTTCCTCTGGTCCTGTCATTATTCACCTGGGAGAAGAGGCCAACACCCACCTCTCTCCAACCTCCTTTCAGGTAGTTGTAGAGGGCAATGAGGTCTCCCCTCAGCCCCCTCTTCTCCAGACTAAACATGCCCAGCTCCCTCAGCCTCTCCTCATATGACCTGGTCTCCAGACCCCTCACCAGCCTGGTAGCTCTCCTCTGGACACGCTCCAGCACCTCAATGTCCCTCTTGTACAGAGGGGCCCAGAACTGAACACAGCACTCGAGGTGAGGCCTCACCAGTGCCGAGTACAGAGGCACGGTCACTTCCCTGCTCCTGCTGGCCACGCTATTCCTGATACAAGCCAGAATGCTGTTGGCCTTCTTGGCCACATGGGCCCACTGGTGGCTCATGTTAAGCTGGCCGTCCACCAGCACCCCCAGGTCCTTTTCTGCTGGGCAGCTTTCCAGCCACTCTTCCCAAGCCTGTAGCATTGTCTGGGGTTGTTGTGACCAAAATGCAGGACCCGGCACTTGGCCTTATTAAACCTTGTACAGTTGGCCTTGGCCCATCGATCCAGCCTGTCCAGGTGCCTCTGTAATATACTGCTTCCAAGTCTCAGTTCTTTATGCTTCATGTAGAATATCTTTTATATAATAGAGAATATTTTATTCTCAAATCTTTCACAGGTTTTCATAACAATATTTCAAGTTGTAACTAGTACTTCTCTAGCTTTTCCTTTGTTGCCTACATGCAGAAGAAAAAGGGACAGAGAATAAAATTCCAGGAAAACTTCTCCGTTTCCCAAAAAAACGGTAGTCATTGTATTTCCCTTTTTAAGCATGATCTCATTAAGATTTCCAAGCTTCACAGTCTTCCTCTGTTGTGATGGAATGCCAGGGATGGACACACCAAGAATCTTTATTGCTTTGGAGAAGCTCTTATTCTTTTTCCTGGCACAGACAATCCATTAAATAGACAACATATAAATGTGGAAAGATGATTATTCTGTCACAAGATAACACAATTATAGTGTTCTCTGTACTTAATGCAGGGCTCATTTGGTAGCTGAACAGAATACCGAAACCTATTCTGTTAGCGTTCCAGTCTCTTCTTACATATGAGTTAGTATTGGTTTAACCAGGTCTAGTCTATTAAATTTAGGATCATACAGCGTACATGCAGATAACCAGAAATTAAGATGAGACTATTCTAGTTGAAAACACACATACAAGTAAACACTGTGGTCTCGAATTAATTGCAGTGTGTAAACTCCCATAAATTTTTTGTTGGCTGATATTTTGTGTACATGTGATCGGTGGATTAGTTTGCATTTATGTTAGAAAATATATTGCATATTGAACCATTCACAGTTCTTTTCTGTATGCTTTTTAGTGCTTCACTGCCTGGGGTTTTTTTATTTATCTTGTTCTTAACTGATAATTTAATTGATTAGTTGGTACATTTTTTAATTGATAAAACATTGCTTTTTTGATGCTGATGTCATTTCATAAACGGCTAATAGAAAGCAGGTTATAATGTATATATCAGCATATTTGTTGTTAACTTTGCCTGTACGTTTTCAGAGACAGATGTATATACTTTTGGACTTGGACAGTATGGGCAGCTGGGCCACGGTACTTTAATTTTTGAAACTTCAGTACCAAAGTCTGTGAAACACTTGAGGAGGCATAAAATATGTCACATTACATGTGGGGAAAATCATACTGCTGTCATTGCAGGTATGTAAGCGAAAAATTCTGAAATGCACTTCCAGTGATTCTCTATTATACTGTAAAATCTTTCTTTATGAAATGAGCAGTAGAAGATATTTGCAGACTTACTAGTTCTACAGGTTAAGTGAGCTAGTGAGAAGGCCAGATTTGATATTAGGAATTTCTGATTCACAGCCATGCCATGCATAGTTCTGTACATGCTGTCTCCTGGGGAATTCTGACCTCATAATCATGCCTTGCTAACAAGTATTCTAGTTTAGAAGCCTTTGTCTTGCTATATAATTTCAATCGTAGTGTTTTCTTGTTGGTTTTTTTTCCAAAATTGTCTAGACTAACTCTGATCTCCGACATTACTTTGACTGAAAATATATATATTTTTGGATCATATTCATCAGTTGAAAATCTGAAAATAATTGTTCAGGTTTTGCTTTTGGAAGAGAAACATTCCTCACTTGCATGGCCTTTTACTTCTATTGTAATGCTTTTGTGCTGGTTTTCTGCTGAATCCTTGTTATTAATAACATCCCTTTTTTTTTTTTTCCTATATACAGAGAATGGCCTCATGTTTACTTTTGGAGATGGGCGACATGGCAAGTTAGGACTTGGAGAAGAGAATTTTACAAATCAGTTTGATCCCACTCTATGTTATAATTTCTTGAGGTTCACAGTCCTTTTGGTAAAACTTCTGTTCATGCTTCTCAGACATCAAAACTTTTATATTTTTATGAAACATGGTATTAATGAGAGTTGAAATATCATACATTTTTTTCTACAACATTTAATTAGTAGACAACACGAATTGAAAGAAAAAGGAAATTATATTTACTTATCACACTGTTCATTTAGTTTAGAATGTACTTGGCTTGGACTACACATATAGACTGCATTGTAGGGTTTTATTCAGTAGTGTTGTGCTATAGTGTTTTTGTGTATAGAGCTGGTAGTAGCCTATAAAATTAAATATTTGTTGCTCTTAGATTGTTGGCAGTAGGGGGGAAACTAATATCTGTTCTGAAAACACCAGAGTGGCATCTTTTAATTTTAATGATTATTTGTGCAGTGGGATGTTTATTAAATCTTAGGAAAATTTGAGGAGTTGCTTTTTTGAGTCCAAATGGAATGAGACAGGAGAAATACAGTTTTCTTTGAAGGGCATTGCTTTAATCTGTTTCCTGAGGTGTTTAAGAAATAAGTATCACAGAATTGCCAGCATCAAAAATACAAACATGACACAGGATTGAGCAAAATTTGGGACTAAGTCTGTGGCTCACTTCTGTTTGTTTACTGGACTTAGAGTTTAAGGAAGTTTTATCAGAAGTGGTAAGGGATTTAAACTTTTTAGGAAGTGAAACATCTGATCTTTATGTAATTATACTTTATCTGTTGGAGGATGTAGGACTTCGCATTACATTTTGTGGATTTTGTGATAAAGTATCTAGGTTTGTATCACTGAAGTTATCAGTATTGCCCACATTTGACTTGCATAAAAATAATTAGCTCCAATCACTTCAAAATCAGTGGAAATATCTTTGCTTTCTTCTGTATCAATAATTTGATAGACCTATCGTGTGTTCTGTTCAATCCAAATATGTTGTATTTAAGTAGGAAGAAATGAACATAGATCACTAGTCATTAGTAATTGTAATTACATACTTTTATCTTGCTAACGTCATTAGGAGCTAAATTTGAAGCACTTTGACATCTCTTACTTTTGTTATGGTTTTCTTAATCTCTAAGTCCCTAGAGACGATTGTAAGAAAATTAGATCCTTGTATTGATACTTGCAAACCAAATAAGCAGACCCTTTTTTGGTGCTATAGGTTGCTTGTGGTGGTTGTCACATGCTAGTTTTTGCTGCTCCAAGACCTAAAGGATCTGAAGAAACACTCTTAGACGATTTATATGAGAGCCGTTTGACTGCTACTATATCTAAAATGAGCGGAGACCCACTACTAACAAACACTTTACAACTAACATCGGCACGAATGCGACGTCGAGAGAGGGTAAATTCAGAGCTGTTTAGAGTTGCCATACTTGTTTTAGGAAACAAAATAACTTTTAAAACTAAAATCACAGCATACACCCGGCAGATAAATATAACTCCTTAAAATGCGTGTTTAATTTTAATGTATAAAAAGAAGAATTAATATCTACACTGGCCCCAAAATCCTGCTAGATCTCTCCACTTTTAAAAAATAATTAAAATATTCAAGAAATTGAAAGTTACAACACAGTTACAACACTGTACCATCAACTAAAGGAAAATACCACTGTTAAATGTGAGAGGTTGCTTACATTTTATTCTTCTACTTTTATTCTCTTTTTTTTTTTTTAATCTTCTAAAGGAGAAGTCACCAGAACAGTTTATTCGAATGGCACGAACTCTTCCTCCACTGGGAGAACGGTTCTTAAACTCTTCATTGCCTGTGACTAGCAACACTAGCCCACTCTGGTTTTCTGCACCAAGTCTTCCTAAAGCTGAACCTGTGAAAAGAGACCATGAAAAAGGTGAAGTGTCCCCACATCTTGTTGCTGTTTTCTGAGAACTATGTAGTTTGGCTTTCATCATTCATAAACAAATGCTCAGTTTGATCATGAAAGAAGGTTTAAGTTCAGTCTTACCTCAAAAGGTTCTGTCAGAATGCAAATGTGAAAGTCGAAACATGCATACAAGAAATTGCCTCACATGTGATTCATGTTTGGAAAATGTGCTTAAGCATTTAGAGGAGGGTTGAGTGAAAGAAAAGCAACTTCTGAATTGTACCTGAGGTTCCTCAAACCTGTAGAAATGTGACTTCACAAAAATACTGTAAGATTAGTAACCACTTTCTCCATTTTCATGAAAGAAAAAAAGAATTACAGAAAAAAATTGATAAGGAACAGTTGTAAAGACACAGGAAGGCCTACAAGAGACCTTGGATAAGAAAAGAGGTCTACCAATTCTTATAGGAGTTTTCTTCTTCACTTGGAAATGCAAAAGTACTCTTCGCTCTCTGTTATCTAAGATAATAAGGATTTGCAATATTCTAGCTACGGCAAAAGCCTGGGTAACAATGATACTGATACAGTGCTGGACTTTCGCACAGATTTTCTAGAGCAGTTCTGGACTTCATCTGGGTTCCTGGGCATGTGTGATTTCCTGGGAAGAGCAATGCTGAAGATTGCAGAATGCAATGCTCAGATTTATTGGAGAGTCAAATCCAATTTAAAAGTAATTAATTCAGTTAGAATTAAGGTGATTATTTGTAAAGCTGCCAGCATGTCCATTAGCATTCTCATTCCAGGAAAGCAATGCAGTGAAATTTGAATTGCCTTTAGACTCTTCTGAGGCCTAAAACCAGAGGTTTTGTGCCACATGAAACTGGTCATACACCTGATGAACTTGAGGTGAACCTGAAAATGGTGTAGATACATTTTTATGATACTGCACTGGAGTTAAACTCACTGTCTCTCCATCCATTACACAGATAATGTGCAATGTAGATAATACGACTGCAGTTAATTTAGTCTAATTGGTACACTATTATTAAAGAGATTATCCAAAAGAAGCTTTGTTCCGTGTAATATTGATGCTTTGAAAGCCTGCAGAAATGGCCAAAGATCTACAGTGCATTAAGACCAGATTGCTGAGCTACCTCTAATGTTAATACTGACAAAAAGGAGGTGGAAGTGTTTCTGCTGCGTCTTAGGCTGGAGGAGTGAGGAATCTCAGGACTTCAGTCCCATGTCAGTGAAATAGAGAGAATCTCTGTTTTACAAGAGTCGGGTCTTCTGTTTGCTATATATCACTGGTTCCTATAGTATTTGTTTATTTCCCCCTATTTTACCTTAAAGAAAAGAATCATCAAAAAGAGAAACCTGGTGAAGGCTCTGCAGAAGAAGATTCAGATAATGAAAATAACGACAGAAACCTTGGAGATACAACTGACATCCTAAATATGGTAATATATTCCACTAATGAATCTGTGATTCAGTAGTTTTTATGCAGGGGAAGAACAAAGCAGCTAAATCATGTTTCAGGTTCTAGTACAGAACTCCTGGCTAGCAGAGAACATTGTATGGGGCATCAAGAAATACTGATATACTGTTAAATGAGCATGCATCATCATTATTCAATGCTAAAGTTTGTTTTAATTTTCCAAGTAATGTCGTATTATGCGATTCAAGCAGTCCAAATAGTGCAGCCCCTCCCCAGCTCTGGGTATCAGAAGGAAAAGGAGAAGGACACTGGATACCACATGGTGATCTTTATCTCTGACCTTCCTCATCTTGATGATTTCCAAGAAAGAGAACTGCAGGAAATTAAGCAGAAAGCTGTCTTTTCCTGTTCTGAGAAGAGCTTTTTTATTACAGGTGGATCATATTAAGGGGAAGACCAAAAGGCAGACATTTTGATTATTTGATGATTCCCAAGCATGTTCCTACATATTTCTCTTACTTAAAAAGTATATTCACCTTATCATTTGTACACCTTCACAAACATTTTGGTCTCTCGGCAGATCGGGCATGTCCTGGCCTTGGATGCAGTGCAGAAAGCATGTTAGTTTTTGTCTTTTTTTTTTAACTTCAACGGAATGGAAACAAATGAGCAACTCACTGTGGACTCTGCTTCAGATACGTTGTCAGTTATGCTGGACGAATTGCACATTTTACAGGAATTATTGCTTGTTTGCACTTAACAGTCCTTAGTAATTTAAAAATCTGTTTGTGCACACCATTTATTTAATAGTTATAAAACTTTCTTTTCATTTACAAGGGAAAAATTGTTTTCAGATATAATGCGTAGTGTGGCCTTCATTATTATAACATATTGCACACTTTTTGTGCTAGACTTCCTTCTCATTTTTGTACCGATTATGAATCAATTTTAAAACATCTATCAGAATGGAACAGTAAATTTGAAAAATTCTGTCTGGCAAACTTGTCAAAATACGAAGAAAAATGATTGCTCTTCTTGAATCTGAATGCAAATAATCTGTTACAGCATAGTTGTTTCAACTTTTCTCAATTGTGGCAACATACATCATATTGACAAGTGTGACAAGAGGAGACAAAACCTTTAATATCATATTGATGATACAAATTCTTGGGAGTCGGAGACCAGAACTGTCTGTGCTCACTGTGTTGAAAAACAATATGGTGGTTAAACCATAAGCAGGTAACAAACAGCAGCAGAGAACATCATCTTGTCATTTGGAGTATATGGGAAGGGATGACCAAAATCTCACTATACTTGCCCATCTAGTAGTATTCTACATTGCCTTGCCTTTTCTTTTTTCTTGCTTTATATAGAAGAGATAAAGGCATTAGATTCCAATGAAAATTTCTTCTATATATTTTATGTTTCTTTGAGCATGTTCTTTCAAGGCTGTGGTGTCAAACGGGATGTTAAGTTGAAGGTTGTGATGATAAGGGGTTAAGGTATTCTATTTGTAGCCACAACTTCGTGGTGAGTGGAAGGTGTATCTAAAATGTGCTGGTGGGCTGTAAGAGGGGGCGCGTAGCTTTCAGTCTCTACAGACAGTTTAGATGTTGACATCTGAGCTGGTTACCACTCTCTCTCTCTCTCTTGATAAGGAATAAATGAGGGAGTGGAAGTGAAATAGGTGAGTTGAGTGATTATACGGATTTGTCTCAACCTGACTATGCAACAGTATTAAAATGTTCATATAACTTAAAATAGCTCCGTTTAGTAGAACTGGGGTTTGATGCTGCTTTCCCTGTTAGTTATATTTATTTTTTTTAATAGAGATCTTATCTTTGCAGACACATGCAATGAAATTGAATCCCAGTGACCAGTCCTTAAAATTATCACCACTCCAAAAACAAAAGGTACTGTTACTAATTATATATGTATACACTTATACTGATGTTTAAAAGATCTATAAGTCACGTATTATCCTTGTAGCTTATTGTTTTGGTTTTTTAAAAAAAAGCTAGGCAAATTTTGTAGGCCGCCTCTTGCTAGTTTTCTGAATATCCCTGAGGTAAAATTATAAGAAGCTGACAGAAGTCAGAGAGAATTTGTGCATGCATATAGAACTCCTCATATCAAGCATAGTTTGAGATGACAGTATATAATACTTCACCAGTTTAAGGTGAACAAAAGACTACCATATACACTTTGTAACTTATGCTGGTAATATACATGTCTACTGGTTTGTTGATATTAAAATATTTTAATTGACTTTTAGGACACAATGTAAGTAAATATTTTATTTACAGAAATTCACCATGGAGTATAGTTAAAAGAGCAAAAATACTGGTTTTAATTATGAAATTAAAATACTTTTGCATTATCTTTCTGTTTCACTCCTAAAGTGATCTCAGCATTTCAGCATTTTGGTATATTTCCTTATAATTTTACTTTATATTAAAAAAAAAATCTGCAGAATTTGTTAAATAAGTTTAAAGCAGAAAGACAACAGATTTTCAGACTGACTAGAAAAAGCATAACAGTGAGCACATCAGAAGATTTCCCACGGGGGAAGGTGGAGGAAGGTGTAAGAGAACTGTAGTTCTTTCCTTCTGTTTGCACAGCCTCACACGTTGCATGTGCTCTAGCTTACGGGACATGGTACAGGCTGCACAGTTCTTGCATCCACTTTGAGTGCTTGGATAGTGAAAAAGCAGTAGTAGTACATTTATCATCAACGTAATGTTACATTCTTCTAGTATGTGCGGTTGTAAATTCATTTCATGTACAAGACTCTACCTTTTATCCTGTCTTTTAGTCCCCTCATACAAATTGTTTCTTTTATTGTTCTGATATTTTTGTAACCTTTTTCTTTTGCTGTCGTTTGTCCTTAATGCTTTCCTTCTTTCTTTTTAATTTTCTGCTTCTCACGTGGAATAGAAGAACAATAAAAATGTGAAACTGAAAAGAGATGGTAAGGGTGGGCTGAAAAACAAGGATTCTGATTTCATGAAGGAGGCCTCAAAAGACACTGGCTCTTTACAAAAGCAGTCTTCCCTTTCAGAATCACTGGCACAAGATTTAGAAAAAAGTGGTGCCTTTGCAGGGAAGCCTGTGGCCAAAAAAAATACAATGAAAGGTAAACCTGAGCATGCACAAAGTGTTAGTACTTTGAAAAGTGGTGTTCGACAAACTGCTAGATTAGTGAAAAGGGAAAAAGAAAATGTGGAAAATCCTGAATTTGTCAGAGAGGAAGTAACTTATAATCGCCCCACTGAAAAACAAATTCTGACTGAAAAACCAAGTTCTTCCAACAAAACCTCAAAAACTGTTAAATCTAAGCAATCCCTTAAAATAGATGTACTTCCATCTGCATCTAGGGATCGGCCCCAGTCTGATTCATTAATTGTACAAAAATACAATCCTATTACAAAGCAAGGAAGTCAAGAAGCAGTAGAGAGTCGAAACAAAATAAAGGATGTTGTTGAGAAATCTGATAAACGTGAAAGAATCTGTGTCAGAGAAGAAAGTAGTGAAGAGCATAGGGGTTTTAAAAGAAAGGATCAATTTTTAAAACAAATAGCCTTAACTATGTCACCATCTTCATCTGAGGAAAGTAGTAACGATCTTGCAAAATACGTACATAAGAGTAGGGAAAAAGAAGAGGAGTACTATGAAAACAGAGGGATCCAGAAGGCAATGAAAACAGTAGAAAATGTGAAAGATTTGGACTTAGAAAAAGACGACAGTGAGATTGAGGAGATACAAGCTACAAATAATGAGAAAGAATATGTAGAAGAGGCTGAAATAAAAAATCTGAATGAGGAGGAAACGAACTCTGAAACTAAATCTGATGAAGACAGGCAGTTAGAAACTAAGAATGAGGAGGAATCTAACCAAGAGCGGGAGAGTGAGGGCAGTGAAAAGGGTGAAAGTGAAAAAGAAAAACTAGATGAAACAGTTGACAGTGAAGGTGAACTAGAGGAGGAGGAAGAAGGGAGCAAGGTTAAAAAAGACAGAGATGAAGTTTCAGTAGAAAGAGAGGAAGATGAAGAGGGAAAAGATAATGAGGAAGAAAATGAAAGAGAGAAATCACAGGCTGAAAGAGACAGTGAGAATGAGGGTGCAGAAAAGACTGAAGAGATTAATCAGGAAGAAGGCAAAGAGCAAGAAGACGAGGAAGGCAGGCTGAGGGAGGAAGAAGAAATGCTGAGTGAGGGAGAAGAGGAGGATATGGAAGAGTATGCGAAAGAGGAAGACACTGAAAAAGAAAAGAAAGAACAGGTTAAAAGCGAGGGAAGAGATGAGAGTGAGGAAGGAGGTGAAGATACAGAGGGGGAGGAAGAAAAAGAGGTGGAGGCAGAAGAGGAAGGAGAAGATGAAAAAGAAAATGAAGAAGAAAAAGAAAGGGAGAATGAAAAAGACAAAGAGGGTGAAGAGGAGGAGTTAGAAGGATCATTGGCAGGGAGGGAAGAAGAAGAGTTGTCTGAAGAAGAACAGGAAGAGGAAAATGTGAATAGGAGGACTAAGGAGGTGGGAGAGGATGGAGTGGAAGAAGAAGGAGAAGAGGGGGAGGATGAAGTGGAAGAGGAAAGAGAAGAGGAGGAGGAAGAGGAAGGAGCAGAGGCAGAAGCAAAAGGGGAGGAGGGGGAAGAAGATGAAAAGAAGGAGGAAGAGGAGTGGGAAAATGAAGAGGAAGGTGGAGAAGAAGAAGAAGAAGATGAAGAAGAGGGAGAAGGGGTGGAAGAAGATGAGGGAGAAGGGGAGGAAGAAGAAGAGGGAGTAGAAGAAGGAGAGGGAGAAGAGGGAGTGGAGAAAGAAGAGGGAGAGGAAGGAGAGGGAGGGGAGGAAGAAGAGGGAGAGGAAGAAGAGGGAGGGGAGGAAGAAGAGGGGGAGGAAGAAGAGGGAGAGGAAGAAGAGGGAGGGGAGGAAGAAGAGGGAGAGGAAGAAGAGGGAGGGGAGGAAGAGGGAGGGGAGGAAGAAGAGGGAGAGGAGGAAGAGGGAGGGGAGGAAGAAGAAGGAGGGGAGGAAGAGGGAGAAGTGGAAGAGGGAGGAGAGGAAGAAGAAGGTGAAGAAGAAGAAGGGGAAGAGGGAGAGGAGGAACAAGAAGGGGAACAGGGAGAGGGGAAAGAAGAGGAGGAAGGGGATGTGGGAGAGGAGGAAGAAGAGGATGAGGGCGAGGAGGAAGAAGGAGAGGAAGAGGAAAAAGCAAAAGGTAAAAGAAAAAATGATAGTAATAAGCTTCCACAAAAGAAAAGCAAAACCAGGAAGTCGGGGAAGACGGAAAGTACTGCTTTACCAAACAGCTCTAAACAAAAAATGAAGTCCAAACAGCATGTAGCAAACGGTTTACATAATTCAGAACAATTTTGGAACAATGTGCTACCTCATTATTTAACACTAAAGTAGCAGGAACTACTGGACATGCAGTAAGCCTATTCAGGAAACTCTGGAACTATGTCAGATTGATTTTTATAACTTACAGTTTTTTTTAATGTAGTCAAAATATATTATTATGCATATATTTAAGTGCCAATTTCTTGAAAAGGACTGAAGAAAATGTTTAGATTTGGGAAGCTTTATGAGAGAAATCATATAAATTGTTGATAGAGTCATTTACACAATCATCTTTATCACGTATGACACAGATTTTAAAAAATAATTGCTGAGGAGGCAAAATGCGTTTGCCTCTTAATTAAATTATAATGTCATGCTGACAACATGAATTATACATTGTAACAGTGTAACCTTCTTTGCCTTTGCATCAGATTTCCTAAGGTAATGCTTTCATTTTAGTTCCGGGATAGCTTGCTTGTTAATGTGCCTTATACAAAAGAAGTGTCAGTAATACTATCATCAAAGATACATATTTTTAAATTTTGGTATCACTCTGTATTCCCCCTGCTTTCCTTATGCTCATATATTGGTAAAATTTTTGAGTACTCAGGGTAAATTAAAGAAAGGACAAGCTGCCAAATTTGCCTGGCAATACAAGCCTGGGTAAATGGTGGCCTGGGCTTTTTTGAAGGCCTTAAGGTTGATTTCTTATTTTGATGTCAGCACAAAATTATGTGCAAAAAGACAAATAAAAGTCTCAGAATCTGCCCTAGATTACATTAGAGTAAGAATGCATCTGTTTAGGCATAATTTTTGACTATCACATTTGGTGATTAGATGTAATTAAGAATTTGAAAATACACACCTGTAAAACATTATTTAGTTGTGTATACTGTGCAATAAACAAAAGATTCAGTATCTACCAACAAAAGACTAAATTACATTAGTCATCTAAGATTCTCGAGGAGGGGAATATACTTCGTTGCGGTGTGAAGTGTATGTTTTCAGGATAAGGGCCTAAGCTTCTCTTTGTTCGAGGAGGTTTGTGTTTTGCCCTCCCAAAAATCACTTCTGTGGTCTCCAAAAAGAGGATGATGTAATAAACCAAGAAGCCAGATGGAATAGAGGAGAAAAGGGCATGAAAGTCTGAATTGTTTTTGGAAAAGACAGAGTATGTTAATACTTCTGGAGTTTCCTTAAAATACACAAAAAAATCTTGCAAATTATTTTTGTGACTTCGTAAGATATTGCATTATTCTTTCAACTGTTAGTGTTTGAACTGGCAAAAGAAGGGATTGGCACTCATCATACAGTGTTATTACTTAAATACTGTGGGTGGTCTGAGAAATTTTTGTAAACAGATCTCAGTATTGACATTCCCTAGAAAAATAGCTATTTAAATCCCATTTGAAAATGAGGACAGGAGAAGAAAGGAATCAAAATGAATAAATGTCATTCAATAAAAATGTTAATAGAATCAATACTTATGTTGAGATTATGAAACATTTTTAATGTCGTTTTGTAAGATACTGGCATTAAACTACCTCTGACACAATGTCTCCAGCATTTATTTTCTAAAAAGGCTGTGGTAGATTAATAGTTTGACAGTAGATTCTAGTGCGGTTCAATCCTCCTTACCTCAGTCACCCCTTCCATATACCGCATTTGAAGGTAAGATCACTTTCAGTCACATGCTGTATGCCCTAACTGTAGCAAAAAGTTAGTCCAGTGACTGTATTTTGTCCCTGTAAAATTTCTTTCAAGCTTTGGGATTTTCTGGAATACATTGTCTTGACATCAGCATGTGTAAGTTGTCTGAAAAGGGTAAGTATCCTCATATTCTGATAGAGTGGAATGTTTTAACAGTTAAATGCACTTCCCCAGAAAACAGTGCGCTCTAACAACGGAGTCCTCTCCTATTTCTCACAAGTGCTGCGTTATCACTGAACTGCTGTGAAAATACTTGCTTTTGAAACTAAGTGGAGCTAAGATGTGTTATTTCATCTTTCTTTGGAAAGATTAGGATGTAACTGGGATTAAACTTAAAGTAATATTGAAAAGTATTTGTATAGGCCTAAACCCATGTTTCTTGGATATGACATCTACTTATTTGTGATTCTAAAATTCAGCTTTGGAAGAAAACTGTGCTGTGAGAAAAAATCTGTTATTTCTTATGAAAACTATTTGCTAGAGAAAAGGGGAAAAAAGTGAGAGCACTTTGAAGCAAGTGACTTCCAATTCCACATAGAAATGGGTCTTCATTCACTGTTTGGCTGTAGCTTTTAGTATAAATCCTTAGGCAAGTGGGGACCGTTTGTTGTTTCTCTCTTAACATGCGCCGATAGCATAAATCTTCCCAGGAGAGTAAAGGAAGCCAAGCAACGGGCATCTCCTCTTCTTTGTGGTGTCTGGATGAAAATTCATTGAATTGAGAACTGATTTGATATTGTTTTGTGGATCATTCCTGTGGTAGAGGAAAAGCAGAGCATTACTCCAGCACTTCTAAGGGTTTTCCACAGAATCGTTACATAAATTGTACACTGTGCCAGTGTTTCTGGGCTTTGGGGGGACTTTGGAACTCTATTAGCGTAACGAGTGGAATTTTATTTAGTTTGACTCATACTCGTTTGTAAAGTTTGGTACTTGTGGTTTTGTGGAAATTCAGTATGTTCTTGGTATTTATTATGGGATACAAAAAGATTTATGTGCAGTACTTAAGCAACGCGGCAGAAGTACTGCTGAACTAGTTTTTACTAGAGAAAAAAAAAATCCTGCAATGGAGAGAGAAAACAACAGACAACTGCTCAGACTAAAGTTCTATCTAGTATATCTTTTTTCTACCAGTGCCTACTAGGGAATGCCTGGCAACAAATACAAGAACAGAGTAAACGTGCAGTGTTACTTCTCCTATGTGATCATTCAGTATACTGAATATACTCAGTATGTTCAATAATTTGTGGTTCAGCAGATGTATCTATTATATTTAATAGCCATTTTTCTTCTATGAATTTCTTTCAATCAGTTTTTAACCTGCTTAGCATCCAGTACATATTTTGGCAAACACTTCTTAGATAACTTTACATGTTGTTGGAAGAAGTAACTCCTTTTTTTTTTTCCTTGAATCTGTCTTTTGGTATCTTCATTTGATGTCTCTGTATTCTTGTATTAGAAAAAAAGGCATTTATTTCCTCTTCATGATTTATTCCCTCATGATTGTCACATGGAAAAACTGTTCAGCTGTGTGGTTTAAATCAAATCAAGATTGAATTGGTGTATTGATTTATTAATAACAGTTAACCAGCAATCAACCAACTACACATTCAGGAGCAAGAGTGGCAATACAACAGTTAACAGCACCACTAGACATCCATAAACTGTTAATAAGGACCTGCAAATTTCTAACCGCCTTTCTGCAGCTCATCTCAGAAGTTCTAATCCCCCTGGACACTATCAGATACATGTTCACATATGCAATTACATGTTTACACACATATATATCATAGAATCATAGAATGGTTTGGGTCCCTGGGCAGGGACACCTCCCACTAGACCAGGCTGCTCAAAGCCCCATCCAGCCTGGCCTTGAACACTTCCAGGGATGGGGCATCCACAGCTTCTCTGGGCAACCTGTTCCAGTGCCTCACCACCCTCACAGGAAAGAATTTCTTCCTGATATCCAATCTAAATCTACCCTCCTTCAGTTTGAAGCCATTACCCCTCGTCCTATCGCTACATTCCCTTGTAAAGAGTCCCTCCCCAGCCTTCCTGTAGGCCCCCTTCAGGTACTGGAAGGCTGCTATAAGGTCTCCCCAGAGCCTTCTCTTCTCCAGGCTGAACAACCCCAACTCTCTCAGCCTGTATATACAATTGCATATGCACATACTGCCTTTCATAGCAGGCATGAATTGCAATCACATATCCCACTTTTGAGGGGCAGAGTGCAAGTCTGCTCTTGCCACTTAGCTCCTGTTAGAGATAAGGGTGCTCCAGATTACTTTTCAATATGCTCTAGCACAACTCTTACGCCTGCAAAATTTCAGCAGGTAAATTTTTCCATTATATCTGAAAATATCAAACTGTTTATTCAGATAATAGTTCTCTTTGCATAATTCATGCTGAATAACAAAAATGTCTTACTCCAAACTACAGAAAATGCCTGGTTTTCATTCACTATTTTTTGTCCCCGTGTCTTGTCTGGATAGGTACGTGGTTATTCTTTAGAATGGGGCCTTTAGCAATCACGCAGAAAAAGACATTTACTTTTTGCTTCCATTGCCTTCCGCTTTTTTACCTAGCTTTCCTTAGCTTTAGCCAACTTTTAAGATAAATTTTAGCTTACTTTCTCCAAAGGTGACACTACCTTCCAGATCTTACCCCTCAGAATAGCAAAACGTCTTTTATTTTTATTAATTGAATTTTTAATGTGAATCCAGTCATTTAACAAAAGTATTGTTAAATACTCTAAAACAAATGAGAGTGAATAAAGGCAGAACATCTTTTTTAATGCAATCTGAGTTTTTTCTTAGTGCATGTAGGCTGGATTTCTGAACTGTGAACTCACCTGAACTTCTGTGTATTGTCTTTAATTTTATAATGAATATACGGGAAGCAGAATGAAGGTCAGAAATAACAGGATCTTCAGACAAAAGAATGTCAGATCTGTAAAAAGGCAAAAAAGGGGCAAAGTAAATGTAAAAGGGCAAATTCTCAACTAATTTCTAAATGTCCAATTCAAATAAATGACAGTGTTTAGTACTGTGGCATTCTATGAGCAACTGAGGAAATATTTTGCTTGCGCAAATGGCAAACCTGTAGTTTTGTCCTCAGTGAAGTTCTGAGCGTGTTCATGATCTGAAGTCACTCACTGAGTTGTAATATTTTTGTACAATTTGTCATATGTTTTAATGGAGACAGGAGAGGTTAGCTTTTGCATATTGAAAGGATTTTGGAGAGATAGCTTGGGCCTGAGAAAATTGCACTCCTGAGAGCTACAGAGGCTTTATTTTTCTATTGCCAAAAGAAAAAGCAAGTACACTTAATCGCTGTCCTTTTTAAGGATTTGTGATAGTGTCAGTTGCTTCTTTGCTTGGCAACCTCATGCTATAATAATTTAAACAAATATTAATACTGTTATCTCAAAAAAACATACTTAGTTAAGAAAATATTTATTTTCAGTGTCCTGAAATGTCAAGTGTAAAGATATTTACCATTCTGGCTTTCATAAATGTCCCAGCATTGAAAAATCAGACACGACTCTATCTGAGGTGGGCTGCAGGGCATTCTGATGGAATGTCCCAGGTTCAATGTTACGGATTTAGAGCTTTATAAATTTGTCGTGAGTACCCCGCCTTTTACACAGCATTGCATTTGTGGTTTGTGTGAAATGTGAAGTATTTGTGGTTTCATATTGAGAGTGTGAGAGAGAGATAAACAAAGGGAGCTCTAAGCAGAATTTTATATTAAACAAAGCCTTGATCTGCACCTATAGCTATAAGGGTATAGATCGTAGTAGTATTGAAGAGTAAGACTTCCCACTGCCTGTGTACCAAGGATAATACAAGAGCCTGTGCTGTGCTGTTCAACTGGAAAGTCAGCAATGATGACCAGTCTAATGTGAGTTCGGGATTGTGAGCCACCCTGGCAGAGGCTGGTTTTCTTACAGGAAGTTTAAAATACTTTCATTCTATCCAGCGTCTTGCCAAGGCACAAAACGACTCTCATAATTAGAAACACAGCGGCAGAACTGCTGCAAATTTTAATCTCTTACTAGGCACTTCGTTGTCATCTCTGAGGAGAAAAAGAAGAAAGCAAACCTGAATGTGTCCTGTATCAAGAGTACAGAAAGAAGTTAAGCCGTGCTTTAAAGCCGGCCTTCCAATTGCTGGGGTAGAACTTCCACAAGTGCCAGTATGTTACGGAGGACAATCTCATGGGAAAGCTGGTGGGACTTTGGTTACTAAGTTGGGTGTGCCTCGAAGAATCTACTCATACAAGACGAGAATGGGTTTAAAGATTAGTGATGGTTGTACAGAAATTGCCAACTTTATATCAGAGTATTTTGAAATGGGGAATTTGACAGCCTTGGAGGCTGTGGAGATTTTAGCAGTAACTCATGGGGCATCCCTTTCAGGAACGTACGGAGAACGGAATCTTGGAGAACCTTCCTGCATGCTGTGTTATTATTGGCGAAAATTTGTCTTTGCCCATATTTTTATCTAAGCACTGGATAATAATCAGTATGATTAAGGCAGGATTTCAACGAAAAGCACAGGATTTTGGAGAGACACACAGTACTCTAAGCTATGTGGCACAATAAAAGCTGTAAGTAGTGACAGTCCTCATTCACTTGCAACCACGTAGGAGCTGCCTGACGAACGCCAGACACTAAAACTTTTTTCTATAAGAATTTGGAAAAAATGCACCAACTACATCCAAGTGTGGGCTAATAGTCCCAAGTTAGATTTTCTCTGTGTCTGTTAGCATTAAGAATTCATTTTATGCAGCCTAATATCGTCCAGAGACACACTAAGTTTTTGAGATAACATCAACATATTCTAATTTGGAGTTGCTCATTATATTTCATCTGTTTTGCTTAAGTACCCAGGAGTTATTTTGGTATGCTATTTCTAAGCGCCTGAGCATTAAAGGCTATTTATGTTGCTATGTAAAATAGCTCCTAAGAGATTATACTTGATGTAAACAGTCTCCAACGTGTTTTATGATTCTTCACAAAACACCTTAAAAATCCTTTCTAGTTCTGTAGAAGTTTTTGTTTGTTTGTTTGTTTGCCTTTTCACCCCGGAAATTTATATTATTTATTTGTTCTCCAAAGAAAGCAAACTTTTTTGAGACTATAGCAGTTTTGTATATGAAAGCTGTACTACATCTGAGCTATTTCAGATATTGATTTATCTTGAGGAATAAATAATAAAAAATTGTTCTAAATTGCTGGAGAAAGAGAATCCTTTAGATGACTCTCTTTAAGTTGGTTTTGTAGTGAATAGTCAAAATCCAAAATAAGCCTGAAAGTACAAATACTGTCTTTTTTAGAATGTAGTTTTACATTAGAATTTTATACACTGTTAATTAGTTATTTTTACTCAAACAAGAATGCAGAGATGTATCTTTCTCCAGGTATACCTACAGCAGCAAGCTGGCAAGCCACAGAATTACACCAAAGACAACTGAAATAATTTTTAAGATAATGCCATCAAAAAAAGGACTGTCTACTATTGTGTAATAAATGTCAGTGTACTATCTCAGAATGACACCTGAAGTCTTGATTAATGTATTAATTCTCTTAATGCAAAGTACGTGCGCTGCCAGCCTGTGACAAAAGTGCACAGATCTATGGAAACTTCTAGATCCTCGTCTTTGGCTTTCAGTAAATAAAATATACTGCGTAGCAAAGTATTGTCAGAAAAAGACTTAAGAGAACAACAATGAAAAATGAGTCTGCGCAGTCAGTTTCGAACAATGTTATTTACAGCTGTGTATTCCCTATTTTATTCCATTTTTCTCAGAGTGACACCATCCTGTTGAAGGATGCAATTGCAGTATCGCAAGTACTGTTGTGGTCATTAGTCATCACATACTCAGGGTAATCAGTGTATCGCTGTGTGGGCATCTACTACTTTGAAACATTTTCCTCCATCGTATTTACAAGGATAACTATCTTTAAAGTTCACTTTTTGCTTGACACGTGGCAATGGAAACTCATGCCTGACATACAAATGATTTCCAATTGTTTCACTGTCGGCACAACGTGCCTGAAATTGTGAGTGCAGCGTTGCATTAGTATTCCAGGATACTTACAAGACAGAAGCATTAAGGGATTGTTACAAGTATCCGGTAATCCATGTCAAGTCCTCTTGACATAGAATTGTACAATTAGGAAAGCAATATAACGTAGTGGAAGCTAGATGTTAACTTTTAGACAACCTATGGCGACAGGCTCAGCTTTTTACTGAAAATTCTTTTAAGTGTATTCAGCTGACCTCTTCTGTTTGTGTCCATCACAATATACAAGGAAAATCTAGTTTGGCTTGTTGACTGCCTTACTGCTTGCCATTGAAAGAATAAATTGTTAAATCTCTCATTTGAGTATTCTCATTTGAGTACTTGCGTCTTTGAATTTTGTCAGTCATCAAATTGGACGGCTCTCTCTTTCGTAATCATTAAAGTGAAAGATACTTCTCTGAGGTTTAGAGTAGCTGAGCTAAAAACTTTTCTATATTAATAACTACAAAATGAAAGCCCAGTTCAAATTCAAGATGACAAATGGCTAGCAGTGTGTGGATTTTAAAGTGCTAAGCTTTCACTGTAACTGATAAGTAGGAAACGAAAAGCTGTTTATCTTGGCTTTACTAAGTGTTGTCAGGCAGGATTTCCAGTCACTTCACATCAGATGACATCACTACAAGATCAGTATCGACAAAATGTTACATGCTCACCCATCCATATATCTGCAACCAACAAAGGGTAAACAGAGCTATTTTTTTTCTCTCATCTGCATGTAAAATCATGGTTAATATTACTTTAAATGCTGTTTTAGAAAAATGTAAACACAGTGCATTTTCCCAGCATGGACAACTCAGGAGTGACATTGATGTGCACTAGCATTTTGGAGAGCAAAATGATAGCTAGTGGGGGATATGATTCCTCCACCTACTCCTCTTCAGTCCTGCATCAAAAAAGAAGGATGGTTTGTAGAAATGTATTTTGTAGTTGTCTTTACCAGTGATCTACAAAGGGAGCACTGTTCAGTCCCATGTGACAGCATTACGCCCATTGACCAACCTCTTTAAACCTGATACCCATTTTCTAAGAGTCTTCTGCTTCATAGTGAAACTCCTGCTAGTTATGTATTCCATTCCGTTGTTGTATAGGCTTGTAAGAGAGCCATGGCATGCTTTTGGGCAGCTACAGGTAATGGCCTGAACAGGTAATGGGAGAAATCTGTTCCTTAAATGATTAAAAACTCTGCTAAGCAACTGCTGTTTTGTGGCTGCTTGGCAGAACAACACCAAGGAAGAAGCAAGTAGCTAACCACCTCATTCTCAGTTCTCTTTAGTAATCTTCTCTGTGGATTTTCAACAGTTTCCAGGGCAACTAGAAACAGAAATATCTTTTCTGTAAACCAGAGCTTCCCAGAATTCTCCGTTTCCGAGTGGTACACATAGTAATTACAGATTTGTCTTCATCACCAAGTTTTCACCAGATTTTCAAAAGATCTGCGACTAAATTTGTCTCATCAGTGGTTTCGAGATTTTCCTAGAAACGTAAAATGGTGGTGGCAAACACAAAATATTTTGATTTCTTGAGAAGGCTTGGAAAGATACCAAGAGCCTTCCCTTCTGAAATGATAATTATGAACAGCCCATCTGCCAGAGCTCAGATTCCATAAAGTATGCCGGGGGAATCCACAATGAAATAGTTAAGGCAACACAGAGAAACTTAGTTTGCGGCTGTCATCTGTGCAAGGTCTACCATGGGACGTGTCCCCTGCCTTCAGTGAGACTGTCTTTCAGCCAGAGCATGACACCAGGTGAGACAGTTCCCCTCTCTCCTGTAGACATAAGGGCACATTTTTACAGAGCATTCGGAAAAGAAATGCTTTTATTCGATATTAATCTGCCCAAAGAAAAGCCAGCTGCAGCCATTTTAGCAGAAGACAGTTATACCCACTGAATTATACCCACTAAGGCAATATTTTTGCCAAAACCATAAGTGAATAAGGTCATTCGTCTCCTAAAGCTTGGATACAGCAAATTTATCCTTAAGAATGTCTTGTTATGAAGGTCTAGGTTTACAGGAAAAACAGCGTAAACGCATGCAAAATACTAAGCAAACAAAACAGTTACACAAAATCTATATAGTCTGTTAAGTCTGCAAGGTCATCTTTTCAAGACTGATGTTCCTCTGTACTGATGTATTGTGCTAGAGGTACAAAATGTTTAAGGTCGTTTCATACTACTGACCGCTTTTTTGACCTTCAAGAAGCTGGAACCTTAGGCTTAAATGAAAACCATTTCAAATATTTTACTTGTATGTTCTTTCCTACTTTTGACTTTCTGTGTGTGACCTTGGCCAAGTCAGCTTCTCTGCATCGCAATTTTAGAGGTGAAACTACTGAAGTTATTCGTACAGCATTATCTTTCTATGAATAGAGAATTTAAAGTGGAATAAGAAAATAAACCTCCTAAAACATAATCAAAGAGAATAATGCAGAGATTATATATAATATATAACATAACATAGCATATATAATATATATGTATAGTATGTGTATAATACATATATACACACACATATATATATATTTGCTTTAATTAGTAGCCTCGCATTCTTCAGAGATTATTTTTAATGGCCAGATGATTCATCTTTTAAAGTAAAAAGAGTATCTGTAGTATAACATTCTCATCTCTCCTTCACTACCATTGGTAAAAACTCCCCAAAACATGCCTATAAATGGCCAGGCAGAAACTGCAGTAATAAAACTGTGCTATCAGAGTTATTAATAAAACTGTGCTATATCAGAGTTATTATTCAAAATGGGTTGTTTTAGAAGTTGAACGGATAAGGTGACAGCCAGAGACACCTATGACAAGCTGCAAATATAGTAAATGTAAATGCGGTCAGTCTGGGAAGCTGTTTGGTTTAACAACAGTAGGTGTCGTCTTTGGGGGGAAATGAGTGTCTCTCAGCTCCACCGATTTTTTTGATGAGGAGCATGGATGGCTCAGTTGCCTAAACAAACACATCTAGTGTGATTTTAGGTGTTGTGGGGTATCCTACATGGCCGTGAGGTGGGGTCCAGAATGATGCAGGTCTCCATAAGCCCCACGTAAGGATGTCTGAGATTCCTAGGATGAGCGGTGCTTATCAAAGGGTTTCCACCAAGGACCTCTGTTAACTACAATGGCAGCCTTGATTCTACCTCCTTTGTAGAGTCCTACATTTAGATATCTTCATTTAGGCTGATAGGAAATGTCTTTATGATAGAATCCAAACCTGATACGTAAGTTCACTGTAAGCAGAACCTGTGGAACACTACAGTAGAAGTTCAGCCGTTATGCACCTGTAAAAAAGGCAGTGATTTTTGTAGGCATAGGAGTTGTACATAAGTCTTCTAAGGCTACTGTAGGATACTCTTGGTGTACAGTTTCTGCAACACTACAGGTATGCTGTTAGGGATGACACCACACTGATTGTGCTCTGCTTTTTTATTCAAATATGCTAAATATGTGTCCAACTGATTCTGCATACCACATGTTAGGAAAATTCTAGAATGCTGACAGTAATTTTTTACTTTGTTAATTGTACTTAGAATAATGCTATTCTAAGTCCCACTGATCAATGCTGGTTCTATAAAGAAGCCAAAAAAAGGTCTTTTTTATTCCATGACAACTTTCCTAACCCTTTGGAGCATGTAGTTCTGATGAGATTTTCACCAAATTTACCAAAAAAAAAAATGTTCTTCCTTCCTATATTCTTTAATTTAGCATTAGACTGTGCTTCTAGGAGATATTTATAAGCAGCAAGTTCTGGTTTTCTTGGTTACTGTCAGTAGCTTTACCTGCCAGCTTAATGAGAATTAAAGAGTGCTGCTCCTCATTAGACACCTTATTATCCGTGTAGGAGAATTTGTTTTGGAAGAAAATAAGCTTTGCATTTCTTGAATTATGTTTTGAATATTTAGGTGAGGAGGAAGACAGTTGTCGTTAGATAGAAGGCTGGAGATCAAGTGTGCCTAGAGATGAGGCTAGAAGTGTAGGTCATTTCTGAGATTGGATACGTAACTGAAAAGGTGAGGATTGGAAGATGAGCTTTTTTCATATCAGTTCAACTTTGGGACTGATTTTCATGTGAATATGTCATGACTCTTTACTGTGTAATTAAGAGAAGTTCCTCCCTCAGAACTCAAATCCTAACTACTTCTATTGCCCACACTATATGGAACATCAGTATTTTTGTTGTTAACCGCTTGACCAGTATTTCTATATCAGCAGAGCTAGGGATCCTTGCACGTGCTTATAAAGTGGGATGAACATTTTCAGTAGTTCAAAGCAGGACTAAACTCTTCTTTTACATTTAGCTGTCTTTACACATTTTGCTGTGTTTTGTAGATGCATGTTACATAGTGCATACGTGCCCTACTAATCTTAAATTTCTTCCAGTGTGAAATGGATAGGTTGAATCCCTTCCGTAGCCATAACTATGCTGAACATCTGCGAAGACTGTTTTAATTTTGAAGGAACCAAAAATAGAAAATTCTGGCTTTCTCACAGGCGTCTAAGTAATTCCATGTCAATCTGATACTTTTCTGGAAGACCGAGTGTCAGTATTTTGTCCAGTGGAATTTTTTTTACATTTTTTACAAAGAAAAAACTCTGTGCACGTGTTCTCTCTAAATACTTCTTTACAGTGTGTTGCAGTGTGTACCCATAGTGGAACTATTCAAGTCTACAGATAAACTATACCAATGATAAATAACACCACTTCCAAAGGAGTTTACATGATAACATTTTCCATTTTTAACATGCATTATTCCTCAGATATACTGATATGTAGGAAGCAGCCTTTTCTCAGATTCTAGAAAGGTGGAAGAATTATTAGCCCTTGCTTTCTGTCATAGATGCCAGAATATATTATAGAAGAGTCAAGTTTGTAGAGTTTGTCATTTTTAGCTTCATAATCAATCTTCTCACTAAAACAAAAAAAAATAATATCAAGAACATTTCAAAAAAATGATCACGCCCTTCTGAAACCTGCTGTCAGTCTCCTCCTACGTGCTGGAAATGCCAGGTGTTGGGATTCTAACAGTGGTTGTGCTTGTTCTCAGAATGACTTCCCACTGCACGGAGCCCCC
The DNA here is from genome assembly GCF_963924245.1 of Chroicocephalus ridibundus. NCBI lineage: Eukaryota > Metazoa > Chordata > Aves > Charadriiformes > Laridae > Chroicocephalus > Chroicocephalus ridibundus. The sequence continues at coordinate 95,334,879 of NC_086284.1, read as the reverse complement.
AGGACACGACAGTGGGATTCCCACTGGGAATCTTTGTCCATTGCTGCCGGACACCTGCACAACAGTGTGTGCCAGGGCACGCCACCAGGGGGTAATGTGGAACGGGGTGCTCTGCCCTACAGTGGTGTGTGTGTGTGGGTGCTGCTGCTCGGTCTGCTCGCTGCGTGAGAAGAAATCATCTCACTGAAATATTTTGTGCTCGGTTTTCTTTTGTTAGAGTTGAAAGCAGATCACCTTTTTCGCTGCTTGCAGTGAAATTCACAGTTACAGAGCCAGGCTGGAAAGGTGACTGGAAGAAGCCTCAGTTAAGGAAATAATACCTGTTAGGAGAAGGTCTTTTCCCCAGTCGTGTGAGCTGAAGTGTTCGTCTGTTGCAAAATGCCGGTTGTTTGCATCACCGTTGTGCTATGCTACAAAAGGGACTTTCTGTCAATGGCATGTGCTGATTTCAGCTTTTATTTCACTCTTAACATTTCTAGAGCTGGAATACGTAGCTGGCAATATAACGTGCTACCAGGGTACCCTCAGTTTCCCAGGTGCTTTCTGTAGCATCAGCGTGTAGTTAATGTGTAGCCTGAACACCATGCGGAACTTTGCCGCTGGCCCATTCCACAGTGTTTCTCAGAACACGGTGTGTGCTGCACCGATACTAGACGCTGTGGAGGACTCCTCCCACTAACTGCTGGACGTGCTGGTATGCACAGTGAGCCTTGGTATCCTAAGTTTAAAAATTTGGTCTTTGAAGCGGTGAAGGGCACCAGACATGCCTATGGATGATGGGGCAAAAGAGAACAATGGAAGTGGTACAAGCTGATTACCTGTGGTATCGTTGCGGTTTTTAATTCCAGGTGTGCAGTTTTGCTTAAAGGGGTGGAAAGCTTCTAAGTAAGGTCCAAAAATACTTTGCTGCCCAGTTAACTCACCCTGAAGGGTACAGGCCAGGAAACGACTAACCTATTAAGCTTTGTCATACCCCTGACATTATTGACTAAGCAGCCTTGTGTTCCAGCCTCTAGAAACATTAGCTAATGGTCTCTTAGAATCACAGAATGGTTCAGGTTGGAAGGGAGCTTAAAGATCATTGAGTTCCAACCCCCCTGCCCTGAGCAGAGACACCTCCCACTAGACCAGGCTGCTCAAAGCCCCATCCAGCCTCGTCTTCCTGACTAGCAAGTTACCTTCTGATGAGCATGAAGACAGTCATTATGGAGACAATAAGCAAAATTTTTAAAAAGTAAGAGGGAGTAAGGAAAACATTGACAAAAGATAGGAGACAGCATTTGGATCCAAGTATACAAAGGTGTTCAGAACAAGACCCGTTCCTCTATCATACGTTCAAAAGAGCATGCAGATTGTTCACACCAGTTCCCATCATGACCTAGGCTGCAGTGGAACAGAAGTGTTTTGTTGTTCAGGTTTCTTTAACATAAAATACTGGTTCAGTACCTATATTTCCATCAATCATAGAAGAAAAGCATCAGAATGCAAAGACGTAATAGTACATCTGGGCACTCTGATACGATAATGAGTATTCGCTTTATTTGACTTGGACTTGATTTAGGCCCTTATATTTCTGCAATGGGAGGGAGAATGTTTCTGTTTAAAAAAATTGTATTTCATGCTGTTATAAATACAGAAATGGCATAGTAATGGCAGTCTGATTGATAAGGGTATAACTGGGTCTGTTTCCTACACATTTTTACAAAAACATTTGTACTTTTCAAAATTTATTTTATAATGCCCCTGGCTATTTTATTTTACCGTATTGAAGTTTTAACTTAGTCTGAAACCAACTTAAATTCAAATTGTAGTGTCTATACTGAATTAGATGATTCTGAACATTATGTGTGATATTGTTTTATTCATTTTCTTGGGGAATAGATTTTAATGATTTTTTCAGTGTTGGAATTACTGCTGCTTTTGTTACTTATGCATATTTCAAACATTTAAATTAAGTATCTTTTTTTCCAAACCCAAGTTTGTTTTAATTGTTTTTCCATTAAGGAGACACATGTTCGCAAACGTAAAAGTCAGCTGCACTCTTAATGTTCACTGGAGGTCTCTTTTTTTAAAATCTGTTAAAATTAGCAAACCTCAAATGAGGGTCCTTGTCTTTATCCTTACTCTGTCTACTCCTTGGAATGTTTTCTTTTGAGTTTTCTTGTTCTTAGTCAAATTATGATGTTTGATTAGCTGGTGTAGGATGAGGACCATGATATCATTGTGCAGCATGAGTTTCAAAATTACGTTTTGGCCATTTTGTCAAAGGATCAAAACTTGTCTGGAGCTGAAGAGACAGATGATGATGATGATGGTGATGATGATGAAGAAGAAACAGAAGAAGAAGAAGAAGAAGAAGAAGCAGAAGGAGAAGGAGAAGAAAAAGAAGAAGCAGAAGGAGAAGAAACAGGAGGAGGAGAAGGAGGAACAGAGAAAGAAGAGGAAATAGAGGAAAAATATGAAAAAGAGAAACATAGTAAAACACCTGAGGGAGAGAAAAGCAGTAATAGCACAGTGGAAACCGTAGAGGTAAAAACACTTAAGTTATTTGTCTCTGAAATAATTTGGCTCTATTACATTAGTTTGAATACATGCGTAGCTATCTTGGAAATTCAAAGTTGTTGTTTGGGGTGGTTTTGGTAGAGGGAGGAACAAATACATAGGTGTTAATAGTTAAAATTATTTTTTAACAAGTTTGAACATAGAGATTTCATTGTTTTGTCTCTCTATAGGCAGAAGAGGCTACTCAGAAAGAGACCATCATTCAGGAGGGTAAGAATACAGTTCCTAAGAACTGGACCATTACAGACATTCCGAAAAAATAAAACATTTCAAAGATAAAACTTTTCTAAAAAATCTCTATTATAAAAATACTGAACAATACAGTTATTGTCAGTAGTTGGCGAAGCAGTTCTTGAGAGGTGATGAAATTTGAGAGGCAAAAAACCCATTACTAATTGTTAACGACTCGAAAAAAAAATACTTTTCCCAGTTATATATTGGAGGAAGTCCACGAGAAGGACTTTCTCTTAGCAGGACTATATCTTACTTGCTAAGAGCAATTCTAGCTCTGTGGTGACAAAGTAATGGTAACTGATTATCTTTTAAGCAATATCTTTAGGTGCCGTGTTTCTTCATTTCAGCAGAGAAGCTTGTCAAAAGTCTTTCTCACCTCTGTCAACTCACATTTCCTCATTACGTTCACAAACAGATTATTTTAGGTGAAATGTGGTAATTACTGAACACTGTTCAGAGATGCTGAAGACGTAAGTCTGGATGTTCCTTGTAGTTTTGATGACAGTTTGAGTGAACTGTATATTCCTTTAGAAAAGCTGGGACCATGAAGTTGGGTGCCCTTTATGCAAGACAAGTCAAAAATACTTTTTTTATTTTAGAAATTCTGGAATAATCTATGATTGTTCTTCTGAAAGGAAATAACAAATGTGGTATAAAGAAGATCACTGCCTTAATAATGAAGAAGCTATGCCATTTATTTTCAACATTATAATGGAAATAGCTTATCCAGAATGAATGCTTAAATATTTTTCCATCATCCAGTGATCTGGGCGTTTTGATATTAAGTTCTAAATTTGTATCATTCACACAGGGAGTATAGGAAAATTTAAACACAGGAACATCAACTCAGATGGAAAGTTTTTCCTTTCCCAGAATTGTTTCTATGGAATAAAATTCATGCTGAACCATAATTTCTGCCCTAAATGTCAGCTTTTCCAAATTAGAATATATTTTCAAAATCAGTGTGGAAGACGTTGCCTTCTGTCAGCAAGAGGAAACTATTGAGCATCGAGTCAAAACATTTTATATAATGTCACTGCCATAAGTGTTCTGTTCTTGAAAATCCAGCACGTGGAGAATACTATAAGGGCATTATGTAGAGCGAGTAAAAAAATAATAACATTCTTGTCAGGCTGGGCATCAAACTGAACTGAATATTCTGATTGCTTTTTTTTAAGATCCGCATTTTATTTAGTGACTTTTACTTCAAAAATAATTTGAGGAACAGTTTTTTCTGCTGTTAATTTGCAAGAATCAGAAGGAAGTTAATATAAAGGTTTATATTATTGTAGAGAAAGAAAGCACTGACAATCACACTGTGAACAGTTCTTCAGAGAACACTGATGACCAAATACCTGGAGGAACCACTGGGAGAAAAAGGGTACGTGGCCTGATTTTTCCTTCTAGTTTTACCAGTGACCAAGAAGGCAGTGGGCAGTTACCATGCTGAAGCAAATACCCCAATTTACCTGATCTGCGTGAACAACTAAACTGCTGAGCAACCTGTTTAAGATTTTATTTTAGTTTGCGATAAAGTAATTTAAAATTGTCCAAATAATTGCTCTATTAAAATAAATCGTAGTACTTCTGTCAGTAGAAATGAGGTAAAGCCCATTATCACCTGTTCATGTATACCATGCCCATAAAAGACAGGTTGTTAATCACATCAGATTTTGGTGAGGTGAAAACTGAGGACTTGGTTCCTATGAGACGTTATCTGAAGGTATGTGCCACCATATTTCTCTCTGAAAGCAGCAGCTGAGCTAGTTGATGTTGTATCTATTTCCAACCTGCACTGACTTAAAGAGCGGGTTTTTTTATTTTTAAATATATTTATCTGCATGTTGAGGAGTACCTTATATGGAATTTCTTACAGGTTTAGGACCCAAAGGCTTCTGCAGAGACTGGCTGCTGCATTTCCTGTTGAACAAAGCACCTTAAGCACCGATTAACTTCAAGCCTGTGTGCAGTCTCACTGACATAAAAACACATTGTCATTAACTTTAATGGGACTACACACATGTTTATAATGAAGCATATTGAGCATTCACTGCTCTGGGGCTTTGCAGATCTGACCCTTTATTTTTGGACCTTGCCTCAGACTCTTCTTTGAAAGAAACACAGATAATTTTGCACCACTTGCAGTATTTTGTACAAACTGTACAGTATGTAATTTGACAAAATGCAATCATCTTAACTTCCTTGATTCCTTTGTGCTATTTTGATGCATTTCAAATATTGCAGCAGAATGTGTTTCATTAGCATTTTTTAAATAGTAATTTTGTTTTGAAAAAAATTATTTATTTTAACAAGGAGAAATTTGAGACCTAAATTGATCTACGAAAGGCTTTGTGGGATTTTGACCTTGAATTTCACAGCGGTTTTGGGCATATTATTTACCTGTTTTTTACTTCAGTTTTCCCTGTTTAAGCGAAAGCCACTGACAGGCCAGAAGAATGTATGTAGCGGAAAGGAAGATAGATCTGGAAAGCCATTACAGAATGAACAAGAAAAAGAAAAGGAAGATGTATCTGGTGAAGAGAGTAAAGATGAAAACCAGAATCATACATCGGAGAATTCCAGGGAAACTGTGACTAACCCGGACAGAAGGATTAAATCTTCTACTTGTATATTACTCTAACACTGTTATAGTCTGGAAGAATGTGACAGTCTTAAAGCACATAGTGCAATTTTTACTTGAAAACAGTTATGACTCACTAGAGATGTTAATGGTTGCTTTTTTGATTGATTTGATTGCTGTGATTTCAAACGTGCAAACCATTTTCCTGATATTTATTGGTAATTGTAATGGTTGCAATTGATACATTTAACAGCATCTTGCTGGAGTTCTGTGGCCTTAACTGTTAGTGTTGTAAAACAAAATATATTTTTTTATGTGAAAAGTTGAATACAGGTATTTCATGTTTTTTGCTAAATAATTAATTTTGTTCTGTTTCAGTCTACAGAGTACCACTTTCAGTATGATACTCTTGCAAAGTTACAATCTTTGATGTAAGATATTATTTGGCTTAACAAGCTAGGTAAGAATGTTGAAGTTCACGTTTTAAAGAGGGTACTCAGTTACTTAGAAATACATATGCATCTTTCTGTTTTGACTTTGAAAAAATAGCAATAAAACTTTCAAGTTAACATATAGGCCATTACTGAGGAAGTTACTTAAGTATGTGCCTAATTTCATATATGGCAGCGGTTCCATTGGAAACAGTACCTAAGAGTAGCGTAAGTATATAGGTAAGTGTCCTGCCAAACCGGGCCTTGGAGAAACCTTTCATTTCTGAGAGATGCTGAACACCTTCACTCCTGCTGAAATCGGCGTAAGCTGATGGGACTCTTTCCTCACAGAATCAGGCCCAATAAAAACTGGACGTCCTCACTCTTGTTTCAGTTGGATTCTAACCCTATAGTCTTTGAGCATCCATACCTTAATGAGTCTCTAGTGAAGCTTTTCTTACAGGAAAAGAATGTAACCGGAGTTACTATGGAAAACATCGGTATGACAAACAGATCATTACGGCCTAAATATTCATGTTTTTCTCAGGCAACCTAGCTTTTCTTCAGATGGAGACTGAGCAGCAGGAGTAATGAAGCCCAGTACTGGTATGGATGAGCAGAATGTTTGGGTTTTTTTATTAGTCCAAGAAGCAGAAGTAACAAACACACTATTCTAATTACCAGTATTCCCTCCAAATAAAATTTGATTTCTGGAAATTTAGTCCAGGTGAATAAGAAATACAACCCTTACCATGATGAATCAGATCCAGGGTCTATGTTTGCCCCTAAACTAAAAACTAAGCATACTAAAATATGCTTAGTTTTTATGAATGTACACAGCCTCTAGCATAAATATAAAACAAAGAATTATTTCTAAACTGAATACTTTTCAGAATACTTTACAAGGGGCAGATGATTTTTCTAGAAAAACTAGGAAAATTATTTAATTTCATTGACATAGGAACATATTTTAATATGCCTTTGGCCATATTTTGCCTTTGGATTTCCTAGATCAGTTTTTCCTAGATTGACAGTTGCTTAAATTTTATATAATATAGTCAGAAGTGTCTGGAGTTGGTTTTGACCTAGAGGTTGATTCAGCTGAACACTGCGTCCCTATAAGTACGGCAGGTGCCCAGATTCTTTCACGAGGCCTCCTCTGTGCTACAGTAGGCATCACACTAAAAACCTGGATGCTTTGGTCATCCTTTGCCAGAGTTAATTAAGATCCTTTTGTTTCTGTTATTTTTCCTTGGGCTGCTCTGGAGTTCTGCAGTGAACCTTACATGAGCTATTTTTTTTTCTGCCAATGTGCATTATATTTGCATATTTTCTTGTTTTCCTGAATGCACATGTGATTTCTCTTCTACTTGGATACTGTTGTGAATAGTAAAGAAGTAGAAAAGGAGGAATAAAGTAAATAGTGCCCTCATTACTAAAATAATTAAATAAGCTTTAATTATTTTTAAGGGGAGATCAGTCACGGAAATTGTTACCGTAAGGACAGTTTCTTTTCTTAAAAATGTGAACTAATTTAGTGAAAAATACTACTTTAACGTGGGATTTACCCATAAAAGTAATGCTCCAGATGTTTAAGTAATGGATTCTAAACTGATGTACACCAAAGCAGTTTCAGGGACTTGTACATTTATCTTGTCCATACACTTCACTTAAGAAGAAGCAGGAACAAATTAATCTATTCAGATGTCTTTTTTACATGTCTTCCTCGGCAATAAAAAAAGTTTAAACAAATAAAACAAGTTACATGTACATGTGTATTAATTTAAAGGTTTGGGGTTTTTTAACAAGTTCACAGTCCTTATGATAAAAATGCCAGGGAGTTTTATTACTGAAATGCTTTAATCAACTGGTGAGTAGGAAAAAGTTGTAGAAACATTTGTAACACAGTTTTCTCTGCTTTTTCTTACTTTCCCAAAGATCATCTTAAAAGATCAACTTAAATCTTTATTTCTAGATTTCACAGCCCTGGCGTACAACTCAGATTGTGCTTTAGAATTGCTGGTTTTCTAAAATTTCACCGTCGAACCTACCACAAGGTGGAGCTTGTGCTCTTCGAAGGTGTAACTGTCTCATCCCACCCGCCCTCTGGAGCCAGAAATTTTCCTTCCCCTGGCCCCTGAAAAGCAGTTAAAGATACTCACTCTGTATCAAATTTTCTGATTCAAAATTCTCTGAAAACTTTATGTTTTCTGGTGTATCGCTTTTGACTTTAAAGTACTCTGGTGCCTTGATATGTTTATGTAGTGTATTTTGAAAGTTTTAGACTATGGGTATTTGTAAAAATATAAAGACAGGAAAATACCATTACCCATGTATTTCTCAGTCTAGATGTTCGGTGGTCAAACTCTGATACGTAAATATAAGACTAGGTATACATGAATGATCTAAAAAGAAGTGCTATTATGCAGACATATATAAGTACATGCACTGATACAAATACATATGTGTATATATATATACACGAAGATATATATAGAGAGAAACATATGTATGTATATGAATGATCTACCTGACCTCCTGAAATTTCCACTTCATCTATATATTTACATATGCATGCTTACTGATTTCCAAGAAGCACAGGATTCATTTTGCAGCTACCGTTCCTATGCAAGTTTGTGGTGATTGAACTAGAAAAGGAGAGAACATGCTGCTTAAACGCTATTTTATATACCCAAAGATAATAATATATCAATGAACTTTGTGCAACTTCTTCCTTTTTCTTCCAGGAATTAGTTGTATAATATGCAAACTACGTCCAGTCTTTGTCTCTGGGGAAGATTTTAAGTCATGCAGTTGACATTAGAGTAGCTGAAGTAAATTGAATTAATATCACAATGGTAAACCACTGTAACTTCTGATAATCATGTATACACAAGCTAATCTTACATGACTATTGATAAACTAAGTAGGGCTTCACTTAAAATGTACTCGCGAATACGACATTAGCTTGTCCAGCTTTTGACAACTGGCTTTTGACATCTAGCAGTTTTGACATTTACTTAGTATATCAGAAATGCTTTGTTGCACACGAAGCCCATTCTGTACTCAATTTCTGTTGAAATTGCTGGCCAGGCTCCTTGCTGACCCAGAAAAGGGTGGTTCCTAAAGCAGCAAAGTTACACTACCACTAGCCATACTACTGTCACTACTCTCTACATCTAATACCCCCAGGGTGAAGGAGTGACACTTCGCTCAGATTTATGACATGAAACTAACAGCATGGATATTTAACAACACAGTAAAAAATAAATGTTCCAAAAAGACCTAAAATATTTGAATTGAATACCTAAATTATTTTAATTAAATGCAATTTATTCTAGTGAGATATTAAAATCCAACATTGAGCACATTTAAAAATATCCAAATGTTGTATAGAAAATTGATAATCATTTACTGCATCCTTGGACTATTTTCTCTCTTTAAAATACAAATAAACTACCTCTAAATCCCCTCTGAGTGTTTTTAAGAGCTATAATATTTATACTATTCACTACTCACAAGGGTTTACAACATTTTCATACCCTAAATTCCTTCTAAATTCCTTTTAGAACTTAAATAGTGTCCTGGTTAAGTGTGATGAGGTCACTATCGGTGGTGAGAACCGGAGAGATTAATGCTTTGGTGGTAGGTCTGCTTTGCTCAATACCTCATGCTGACGAGGTCTCAAACTTCACACCTATTCGCCTTCTAAGACTGTGTTGGAATTACATTTTAATCACGCTAGATAATTAGCAGTCTCTTTTTCGGGACCAGATAGTAATGAATCAACAAAACAGATTGCAAAATCTAAATCTGGCTAAACTGTTGTTCTCTTATTTGTACACAAAGGAATCTTTCGTTTTCAAGACCATTCATTTGATGTTGAAACAGTTTAGACACAGCTGTTTCCAATCACACTCATCAAAAGCTGAAGCGATGCATTTTAAGATATATTAACAGCTTTAAAAAAATCAAAAATACAGAGGTTTTGTTCTTCAGTATGCCTATTAAACAGTAAACCATGTATCTGCTGATATACCACATACTATTCTTAAAAATATTTATGCATCATTGAGTATCTAACTAGGAATGCAATATTGTCGCCCCCGCAAAATCTCTGGTTTGCTGTCTGCCTAAAGACACTCTGTGAGTAGGACACATGCACCCCACCAGACAGAAGGGGGAAAAGGCAAGAACTGATGTTCTTGAAGACTTGCTACATATGTGTACTATGTATATGCTATGTATGTGCCTCCCCAGACTTCATGTTGAAATTTTCCATGGCAAGGTTTTCAGTAGTGGAGAAATGGAGGGAAAGTTAGTCAAGCCATCTCCTTTATGCCACTGCTGGAAGGGAGGGCATGAGGCCACCATTAACTGGGAAGACCCAAGGAGACTTCTTCAGATCACTGATGTAGGGAGCACCTAAGTGCTCAGGGAGGGAACACACAGACAGAGAGTGCTGCCCTCAAGGACGTTTTCATTCCCTAAAATACGTTATTTCTACAGCCAGGGCAGTATATTCTTTTGTATTGTTGTCAAGGACTGTGACATTAAGGTTTAGGAAAGAAAATTATTGGGACATAACTTACAATTATTATTTCACACAAGAAACTATTTGATCATTATCTCTGTTATTTAAGCTTATAGAACAAGAATTTCCATTGATCTACATCCTTCTGACATTTTTAGCCAGTGATGACTTCTTGTAGGCTGGCCTCGCGTGTTTCTTTCCTGCCTGTCATTTTAGGAAAACCAGCTTTCTGTTAGAAAACACAAGTATGTCATTTAAAAATGCAAAATGAGCGAAGTCTCTTTGACAGGTGTGCTATCTGCAGTGGAGATGTCTTCTTACGTCTTTCTGACCATGTCTTCCCCTGACCCTTTTTTGCCATTTTTCTTCTCAGTGCCTCCAGTTCCTCATCACAGCAGCGCCTACAGCAGAGCTGCTCTTCCTGCCCGTTGTCTCCGCAGATCGATCCCAATCCATGTTTCCATTTCAGTCTCCCTCTCCTGGACTCTTTGTTCAGAAACGTCCCACCACTGGAGTGCACCCTACCAGCCTGCAAGCCCCCAGGATGCCCCCAGCGTGGGATGCTAACAGGGACCGGTGTCCTAGAAAAGTTCATACGCAAGACTGACATCCACAGGGGAAAAAAACTGGCCCTGGGAGCTGGCAGTTACAAGCAGCTGGAAGGAGGGTCTGATAACAGCAAACGTTGAGCAACAAGTAAGTATTTCTAACTATTGCTGTCACTATACATCATAAGAAAGTAATTCATAAACTTCAAGACATGTAAGAACTGTACAGAAGAATTGCATCTTTTTGTTTATTATTATCATTTTAGGACTCTCTATTTCTGCAGATATTTGCAGGACTAACCTGAAGTATTAGAGCATCCTCACTCAGTAAGGCTGTGCGATGGGATAAAAACACTGCGTAGTTTGGATTGGGCCCCCTAGTTTGTCATCCTGGAGGTATGACTAATAAAATCTTAGTTGGGGCTTCCAAAACTTAATTACACGCAGCTGAGTTATTGAGTTGGAGGGGTTTTTTTCCTTATCATTCTTTGACTATTTGGAGAAAAATGATTAGATTGTTAAACATTATTAAAAATTGTACTTTAATGGATTTCTCCCCTCCACCAAAAGCAGTATTTTTAATTATCACTGTAACTGTAGTTAAGTTACAGCTATTCTGGTACAGAACAGTAAAACTGTACTTCTGAACTGCTACTAAAAAAAGCATGAAATCATGTGCTTAAATTAACTTAGCATAATAAGAATGTATCTTTAAGTCTCCAAGAGCACTTAACTTTGCTTTGGGTCTTATTGTTTATTCAACTAAGACATTCTCACACACTTTCATCCTGTTCTGTTGCTTAATTTCAGCTTTGAAAGTTTTCTTTATTTAAGCTGGGACTGCATTTCATTTACCACTGAACAGTCAAAAACTGTGAATCTTCAATGAAAAGCACACTGGTTATTTCTTGCGTAATGCCAGTAGTGCCTGGAACTCCAAATAACCACAAGCTTAAATATTTGGAATTTTTTTCTATGAAAATTGAAAGCTGAACTGGGAGGTAAAAATGACCAGGACTATGCTTTCAAATTCAATAAATGTGACATTTGTTTAATAGATTCCTAGTTCCAAATGCTTTCTCCTATTAAAAGGTCCCTTAAGAAAATTACTTTACAAAAATCTAATTTGTGTTACAAATTCAAAAAAGTTTTTTTAAGATGCCTTGAACATGTCTTTTGAGCCTCCATCTTTTGGATGGTTTTACATAGCTGTCATTCTAACAAAGATGTAGATTAAGGGTTACATTGCACAGAGAAGCTCCAGAGCGAGCTCGCATCTGAATGAATGCGCACCTCAGTATCGGCGTGTTTACAAGGCTAATTTCAAACATGAAGTCCATGAAGGATACATTCACACTGCTGGTTCTGCTCCCACTGGCCTCTGAATTTGAGCTGTAACGTGCAGACTATGTAAACTCTTAAATCTCTTGCCTTTCTCAGGGCAGCCGGAGCACTCCAAGGGTTGGATGCTAGAGGAAAACCAGCATCCCAGGCGAGCTCAGGCACAACGCACGTAGCAAGCTTTGCAGAAACCCATGCAGTCGACAGCCAAGACATTGTAAAAACCAGCCTGAAAACACCCTGTGGTTCAGCTGTTTGAACGCACAGAACTGTGCCTACGCAATGAGGAGCAAACACAAGAGCAGTTTAAAAACTCATTGATTCCAGTAAATCAGATGGGATGGGTGCCTGTACCCATGTGGACGCCACAGCAGCGTTAACTGATCGCATCCACTACTGATGAGTTCGCTTCTCCCACTGAGAGGCTGGCCGGACAGGGAGGGTTTGTCACCACCAGCACATTTCTGTACGGTGGCAGTGCAGTTTTCAAAGGGTAGAAGAAGCGACCCAGGAGAAAGGCTGTGAGCCCTATGGTTTGGACAATATCTGGACTGATAGAGAAGCTGCAGCTGCACCAAGACTTCTGCTAGCAGAGGCTTCTCCAATGCTATTATACCAGTATGGACCTTATATTCTTAGGAACAATGTCTAAATGAAGGCCAGCATTTTGGAAACGTGCAGCTAAAAGGACGTACACAAAGAGAAAGCAAGAGATACCTGACCCATTAAGATCTGCTTTGGGTACCTCTGTCGCTCCAGCACATTCACGCACTGAACTTTTACCAAAGACTCGCAGCACCGATAAACCACAGAGATTACCACTATTTGTTACAGATGTCTAACCTTTTACTTTAATCTCTTCTATGATATCTGTGCCAATAATAATAGCCTGAAGCACTCCTTTTTCCTTGTTCTTCTGCTTTCAAACAGAGTAAAGTTGGTCTTTTTAATCTCTCCTCACACGGAAATCTAATCTTTCCTTAGGGTGTTAAACTGCAATGGCTCAGATGACGTTACTGTGTTTTTATTGCCTTTATTTTTTTTTTTTTTAAATCAAGGTGATCACAACTCCATATCGAAGCCTGGGCAGAGCATGATCAACTTGGAGAAGAGTTGGTGCTGAGGACCCAGGGCCTATCCATACCCACCTAGGTGTTTTGCTGGAGAGGAGCTCCAGTCTGGCCATGTGGGTGCTGGAGGTGCCCGCACTCCTGTGCCTATTTCAGTCTTAGACACCAAACGCAGCGGATTCGACTGGGGAAGTGTACTTCAGGTGCACTCCTGATCCAAACAAAAAATCTGAATAAGGGAAAATGTTTTGGAGAAAGCTCCCAAACACAGCGCCTGCCCAGTAAGATCTCATTTCTTTCTTAGGCCACTTTGGTATAGCCAGCCTCAGAGGTTGGCGAAACAGGCACTAGCACTTCTATCCTCCCTCTGAAAACTGGTATCCTGTAAAGAAATATTCCTTTACTTACTAGTTGGTATTTCCCTATTGCTCTGTGCCTTGCTGCAAATAGTGCAGCACATGAGTGGGACCCGAGGAATTCCCTTGAGACCTCTCCCTCCCCTTACTGCCCCAGCATGCAAGCCCTTTACGGACACCACACTAGCTGGGGGCAGTGCTTTCCCGTGCCTTCACCAGTCTGCAGTGCACATTAGATGCTACCTTTAATGGCAGGAAAGTGGGGGGAAAAAAAAGTAATATCCAAGCTGAGCTGTAGTCAAGCTGCAGGGTTGACAGATCTCAAATCAAAAGCGTTGGAACATTTGATGCTCTGCCTGCGGCCCTCGCTTCCGTAGGGTAGGAGCGATTGGGGAATTCGCTTTCATCTGGAAGGAGGAAAAAAAAGCCTCTAGTTTTTGTGGTTATGGAAGAAAGCCTGAAAATGTGACCCTGCAACACCCTAGCAGCTCAAAAAGTTAAGGGGAAATGTCAAGACTTCAAACTTTTTTTCCTGCATCTCATGACTTTTGAGGATCTGACTCATGATTTTTGAACATTTAAGCCTGGCCGTCTGCAGATTGCTGAGCAAGCAGAGCAGTACATCTTGGGAAGCGCAGCCCGTTCCCCTGCCCACAAACCTCTCCGGGCCTGTGGTCGGCAGCCACCGCCACCCTGGATGGGATGCGATGGCAGCGGCCTCCTTCCCAAGCGAGATCCCAGGTTGCTGGAGGAGAAGGGACCAGAGGGAGCCCGGCTTCTCCTCCCCATCCCGCTCTGGCTCAAGGGGAGCCCCAACGCCAGTGAAGCCGGGGCTGGCTCCCCCCAGCCTTGGAGGTGACACTGCCCCGGCCAGCTCGGTGCCCTGCTTGAGGCCGGGACTGTCACAGCGGGTCAGGGCACACACACACACGCCCCACAAGGGCGAGGGACTCCACGCCACGCACCAGGGGTGAGGGACCCCCACGGCACTCGCCGGGCCAGGGTGACTCCCGAAGGCCACGTCGGAGGGGGCCGCGCCGCCGCCCGCGGGCGGGAGAAGCCCTTCGCGGGGGTACAAACCCAGGGCTTCTCCTGTGCCGGAGCCCCGGGGGACGGGAGGGAGCAGCGCGTCCCTCCCAACCGCCCGAGCCCCTTCCCGCCCGCTGCCGGCGTGAGGGGAGGCGATGCGGGGCGGGGCGGGCGGCCTGTCCCGGCGGCGGGAGGAGGGAGGAGGAGTCTCCGGCGGCGCCCGGGAGCCCGCTCGGAGAATGTCTCCGTCCCACTCCTCCTCCCCCGCCTGCCCCTTTGCCGCGCAGCCCTCAGCCGGGAAGGGCCGCCGCCGCCGCGCAGCATGGGGAGCTGCTGGCTGCGCCTCGCCGCCCTGCTCGCCCTGGGGGCCTGCCCCAGCCTGGCCTACGAGGGTAGGGAAGGGAAGGGGAGGGAAGGAAGGGGATCAGGAGCCCCCCAGAGGGGGATGAGCGGGGGACGCGGCGGGGGAACCGCCTCCTCCCGCCGGGCAGGGGATCGCTGCCCGCACGCGGCCCGGGGAGGGGGGCGGCGGGGGAGCGGCGCGGTGGCCCCGGTAGCCCAGAGGGGCGAGCGGCCGGGGGAGAGGGGCTGTTGTCTTTACTGCTGGGTCCCAGCCCGGAGCGCTTTGTCTCGTCCTCCGTCTTGTCCTTGCGGTGGCTCGTCCCGGGGCGGCCGTCGGCTGAAACGAAGCCGCCGCCGCGGCGTAGAGCCCCAGGTTATCCGGCGCGCTTAAAACTTCGATCCGTTTTGGGGTTTCAGGAGGCGGAGTGCAGGTCGGTGGTGGCCCATCGCTTTTTCACGTGGGGCATCGGCACATCCGCATCTCCCTGCCGTTGTCCTGGCAAACGGACGGAGGAAGGAGAAGACGCCCGGTCCGAGCTGCTTAAGTAAAATAGAGGCTCTGTGGTGTCCTGAAATGTAAAATGGGGGGGGGGGCGAGGATATGTCTGGTGTACCAAGCCCTGGCTCCAGGAGCTTGGCATTTAAAAGTCTCGCACCCGTTTTTGTTGCCCGTGTGCAGGCAGGCGCATGCAGAAAGCGGATCTCAGTTTTCAGTGTGAAAAATGCAAGGGTAAATCTGGCCGGCCTCTTAACGCTCTGTGTAGTTTTAAAAGTGTATGGTTATGCTATTTCACTTCTAACTATTTGCATCTCGCTTCGCAAAAATTGAAATCAGCTCAAATTTAGGCCCATTTCTCTGGCAAAAGGAAATTGGCGTATAGGTCTGCCTGTTCTTCTACAGCAGCGGCACCTTGTCAGACTGAAGATTGCTGACTTGGCGGGCACGGCAAGTGAAGCCAGCGTAAACTGGCATGCCATGGTGGTTTCACAGGTGCAGTCAATGAAAATTTGTGGTCAGAACAGAGCCTTCAAAGTCAGTGGGTATTCCTTCAAACTGTGGTGCATGACTGGGGGTTGCCAGGGGTGGGGGACAAGGAGCAGGTGAGAAATGTGGCTGATAATTCACAGCTCTGCAGGTGAACTGCTGTTTATTGGGGGTGCCTATTTTTTGGATCCAGGAGCCATCCCTACTTAAGCTATGGTTCTGCCCATGGAGGGGCACAAAGTGGCATAACGGTGGTATTTGTGAGTTGGAAGTTAGCTTTTCGTATTTTTGTTGGCGTGCTTTAAGTGGCTTCTTTCCAACATGAAAGATGCTGGAACACACGTTTATGTTCTTTCTTTACAAAACACTAAGGTATTGGACACATCAGTTGCTAAATCAACAAAGACAACAGAAGTTTCTGTCCTGGCATTTCTCTGAGGACTGTTGTACTGCCAAACTCTCTTTATTTTCTTAGGAAGATGACTGAATGCTTTACTTTGCGGTTCATGTGAATGTTAGCCTTCAGTTAGTTTGCAGAGGATGCTAATATCCTGTCCTTCTCTTTCTTCCTAAAAGGCCAAATGTAACTTCTCCAATCTTGAAAATCCAATTTTTGCCTGTAATCTTCAAGTTGGCTGCACAATAAACTGCTTGTTTCAGCTTCCACTCATTTGAAAGTCCAATTTTCCTCTCATGCTCAGTGTCAAAGGCTCCAAAGAACTTAAATCAGCAGCTGTATTTGTAAACCCTAATATAAAGTTAAGGTTTCATGTTCCATTTCTTTTGTTTGTTTGTTTTTTAATAGAGAAAATGTGATATTCTTTCAAATCTTTATTCTCAATATGAAATCTAGTGAAACTGTAAATATATATTTCCTTTAACGGTACTGTGTTGGTATTGGTGCACGTTGGGTAGAGAATGCCATTAAGTAAACTAAAGCAGACTTCTTCAAAAAATCTTCATAGGATGCATGTGTATGTGGCCCTCCTGAATACGGATTATACATGCACCTACTTCAATGAACTGTTACCAGGAAGTTGACGTTTAACTATTTTGTAGATTGAGCCAAACAGCCTATTTTGAATTCATACAAAATGCTTATTTTCAGTAGTAGATTGCTCTTGAAACGTCAGAAATAGTCTAATCGGCTCTTGAATTCATAATTTGGTAACACTGAAGTTTTTTCTGTAGAACGTTTGTGCTTCATAAGCCAAAGACTAAGGTGAACACCACAATAAATAGAAATAATTAACACGCCGTAAACAGAGTTCTGTGATCAATATTTGATGGTAGGCAGTAAAAAACAAGACAGTATTCTGTCTGTGAAAATGTGATTGAATTAACGATGTCCTTGGCATTAGGAAGGGGATTGAAAAATACCAGAATACTTAAAATTCTTAAAATACTTGAAAACATTTGAAGCAGCTGCTGTATTACCTGTAACTGTAGTTTCAAGTCTTGAAAAGATGCCCGTGGTCTTTTTATGTTGTTCCGTTCAAAGCCTGTGATGCGCTGACAAAATCTCTTCGATGGACCACTCAGAGAAAAGTCTGGTTGCTCTTCAAGAACACTTTGGAGATGTACCTTTTGGAAGTTAAAACAACCTTAAAACTTCTTAAGGACTAAGGAGAGTGAGAGGGAGGACCTTTGGGCTCTTTCGTGACTCTTTCTCATCAGGTTCTTCTGCTCTTCCCCAGAGCTTCTCCCATCTCTTCTTTTCTGGTTTTCTGAGCTGTGAAAAACCAGTGTGGGTCCTTACCCTGTTGGGCTGGGGCAGAGCACTGCTGACCTTGCAGTAGTGCCGGGAGAGGATGCAGCTGTACGTACATGCATACATATGTACGGAAAACACTTGTTCGGTGGTTTGGGTACATGGAAATGAAATCAAGTGGCACTGTGTGGTGTAAGACTGTTGTACTTGTGTTTTTACGCTCTTAGTAGACAGATGAAAGGAAAAGGTAATCTATGATAAAATTAATGGGAAGTGGTTATACTGCATTAAAAAAGAAACTGCGCATTGGAACAGGATATTGGTGTGAAGGGACTGGGAACCTCGAGAGAGAAGCCATTAAAATCACTTAAAGACCATGTAGTATTATAGAACTGTTTTCAAAAGCTGTGTGAGATTTAGTTAAATGAAAAACAATACATGCATGTGGTATGCTTGTGACGTGTAAATATTTGGATTAAATATGAGTAGATGGGGGTCTGGTTGTGGACAGGGTCTCTCTTCTCCAAGTTGCTTTGTATAGCAAGGGGTGCCTCTGTGGGTGAGACTTACACATGCTGCAGCCCTTCAGGGGGAGGCAGCCCTTGCCCAATTGAGTTTATACTGTAAATATAAAAGGACAAAAAGAGGACAGGAAGACAAAACTGAAGGATGTAAATATTTAAGATTGCTTGGAGTCACATGGCAGGCTTTGAGAAATAGGGCACTGCAATTAATATCTTGAGTCCCACTCATAGCTCTTGTCTGTCCATCAGACCGAGCTGCAAAATGGTCAAGAAACAGTCTCCAGGCCCCAAAGCAGCTGGTGTTCTGCATTGCCAAGGGTGGGGCCCTGCTGTGTTAGCTGAACTTTTTGTTGTTGGCTTTTTTTAAACACAGCTTGCTGTCTGCCTGTTAATCTTGGGTGACAATTTGTGCAGAAGTACAGTCAGGATCCACGTGTGTTCTTGGTTCTGTGCACCCTGGTCCCCTGAAGCTGAGGGTGCTGACAGCGTGCTGGTGGTGGACCCAGACTTAGGCGTTGGTTATGCTGGCTCAGCACAGAGCAGAAAGGCAGGGGATGCCTTAAAGTTGCTTGTGGTCCTGGTACAAGACAAAAAACAGCATGTGAATACAAGCGGATAAGTGTGTCCTAAGGCACAGCTTCATCCCAAGCGTTGTGCTTTGGACAGGTTGGCTCCTTCTAAATAAGCTCCAGTTAGCTGGGTGGTTGCACCTGAATGAATAAGACTTTCAGCAGCAGGGAAGCCTAATAGAAATGACATTCTCAGGTGACCTCAAGTGCAACAGATATATCATGTTTATATCAATCAATAGTGTTAACTCATCCCCTGATGCTGCTTTCATGTTTTCTCATGTGAAGCGGGCCATCTTCATGACCTGTAGTAATTCCCTACTGAAAACTCCTCATGCCTTTAAGCATTATCAAAGCACTACATTTCTTTCCGAGTGGTCCTTAAGTAATCAGGTCACCACATCCTCCGTGCTAGGCCTGCTCAGGCTGCTTGCTCTTCAGCAACACCTGGGGGCTTCATTCAGTGCAGCTGAAATCTCCAGGGTGAGATCACACAAAGAGTGAAATTGTGAAAATTCCCTGAGAGGTGCTTTTGATAAGTTGTTGTTTGTCTGTCCTTTTTCTTGCAGTGAAATATACCTTCCAAAGAGCACAGGCACACTAACTGCGTATAACAGCTTGGGTAGTTAAGTCTAGGCAGGCATTGGAGATGGTATCGGAGGTGCGGCAGAACATCAATAGCAGCTATTCCTCACCCCTGCAACCTGCTGTATCCCTTCTTATTGTTGGTCCACTGCAGTAGTAAATGCTAGTAGACATGATACGGGCTTCCTGAATGTCTAGAGTGTATAAACGTGGTATTTATAAAAACTTGAAATTGAGACTGCCGTCAGTACAGGCAGGCTCTCATCTGTGAAAGGTGTGAATGAGCGTATGACTTGGAATATCAAAAACATCAGTTCTTAAAACAATTTGGTACTGTTGAGGTGCATTTTACTGTAGTCTCCTCATCTATCAGACAATTTAAACCAGTAGTTGTAAATAAACGAGAACGTTCCTGAAACACATTCTTTTTTGTTTTTCTCCCACTGTAGAGAGATGAATAGTATGGGTATCAGTGGGGTCAAATTTATGGCTAATGAAGGTACAGGGAACAAGAGTTGGCTTGCTGTTGTATCGGCATTCAGTTGAATAAGCCACTAGGTTGAAAATTCAAACTCCTTATATACATGATACATAACCTTAGGCAAGTTGCATAGACTTAACTTGCTCTTCCTTGGTTTTCCCCATTGGAGATGTCTCTGTAAAAAATCTACTACTTAGGTACTGCTGTCTACTGATTTACACAAAGAATGGAGTTTGGAGAGGGACATGGACTTCAGCCTACACTGTCAGATGTCTTAATGCACTGTTGATGAACCATAATCTACTGAATGCCAGAGTGTGAGGAGCCCAATTTGCATGGATGTGCTGTAAAGACACAGATGACGAATCCTGTATTCTTGCGTGTTTTGACTCTATGTTGGAATTTCTTGCGATTCCATTACCGCAGGCAGACCATCTCAGAGGAGGCCCTGAAATAATTGTTGAGTCACTAACTAGGTTCTCTGGTAGCTTATAAGGTGTATATATAAAAAATACTTAAATTTTCAGGTACTAATGCAATGGTCCTAATTCTTGAGACCTGTACTATGCTGCCATATGTGAGATTAGGTAGTGTAAGGGTCGCAGGAGCATCTTCATTGCGACTGTTTCCAAGGGATGGGTCCCCAGCCCACTAGTGTGATAGTTTGGAGTGGAAAGCTATGAAGAGGCAAACAACAGCACTCCCATCCCTCCCTACCTCCACCCCCATCACAGTACTAATTTTTTGTCCAGAAAGTGTATCAGTAATCTAATACTTCATTAAATTGTAATGTATACTGTACTGTAATACAGATTGTAATTTAATATTGTCAGTCTTTGTGTCTTTCATGGTACTTCTGTGAAACTCTGAAAGTACAAATCTTTTTTCCCCAACTGAGGTAACAAATTACACGTTCCTCTAAATACTTGGCTAATTTTTCTGCTTCTGAAATGTCTGTGTTGGTTCTTTTTTTTATTTATTTATTTGCTGTTTCAAGTTATGTTATATGTTAAAAATTGTGGTGTGCTGGGGATCATCCATTTCACAAGGCATTCACTTAAATTTTTCTAGCGCAGTAAATTAACAGCTCAGCATAGAGGACAGGGCTGGCTGGCCAGCACGTCTCTGCCACTGTTTCTAACTATTGATTGTATTTAAAGGAGCACTGCTAAGGTTATTCAAACTGAAAATTTATGCTGCAGTATCGTGAAAGTGGCTCCAAATTATAGGTTTTAACTGTAATGATTTTGATCTTTCCTGTAACTTGAAATAGCCACTTAAGGGCCCTGCCAGAGTCTGAAACCACTTCAACTTGTCATTTGGCATATCTTCACATGACGAGAAAAAGGATTCTTACATTTCTTGAGAGACCCATGGAAATAAATTAAATTTCCCCAAGTTAATACATATGGGAACCTCAGCTATGCCAATATCTTCCTTTTGTTGTGCTTGAGGAAATAAATGGTGTCTTTGCCGTCTATGTAATGCACAGAAATGTGGAAGGAGTAGTTACATGGAGAGTAAAGCTCTGTCAAGTGCAACATAAGGATGATAAGAAATCTTTCCCCCAACCACTATTATCACTAACTAGTGTTTCTTGGCAGCTGCAGGGATTTTTCCTGAGAGAAAAGTCTAAAATTACATCCCCCTCTTCAGTTCTGTGAAGATGGAGGGAGAACGCGTTCAGCATGGGGGCACGTTAAGAGCCTGCTACCAGCACGCCCAAGTGAGTCTGTCGAAATACCTTCATGCTGGACTACTGTTAAAATGGAACTTTTCTGCTAAAAGGCTTATTTGAGGAGAAAGTGTTGCTCGTGGGTTTTTGCTTGTTTCCTAAGCAGAAGTTACTGGGCTGGCAGTACTGTGGTTCCCTGGTTTGGCTGACTGGCCTTCGTTACCAGCTCCTGATTTTTATTTTTAGTGCTATTTTTGTGCTTTCTTCTCTAGCACTTAGCCGATGCTACCTTGCAAAAGCAGCTACTTCATGTTCCTTCATATCCTTCTCAACAGCATCTTCTTTTTTCTTTTTGGTTACTTTTGGGAGTCGTGCTTTCCCTCCAGGAAGCATTAAGACAGCTGTGGCTTGGTTTTGCCCATCAGGGTGGACTCCTTGTTCTCTCCCCAGCTGTCCTGGGCTTCCTCCTGCCCATCCGTGCTGCCTGACTGCTGGCGTGCAAGACCTCAGGCAGGATCCCTCACCTCGGTCCCTGTTTGTTCAGGTACTACAACATGGTAGGGTCCAGGTCCGGGCCCTGGCCAGGGCTCCCGGGCATGTCTGCAAGTACAGGAGAGGTTTCCAAAATGGCTTTCTCCCAAACTTACTCTTGTTCATGTTTTTCATTGCTGGAAACATCCTTTTTTCTCTCACCCGGGCGGCAGTTTTCAAGTCTTTTCTGCTATTCTGCATGCACTTTTTTAACTTAGCTCTTGACTTTGAGGTGGGCTGCTCAGCTTTCTTGCCTTCCCCTGTATGAGCATCGCTGGCTCCCTGGATGGGAATAATGTGGTGGCTTTACATGTGATCTCACAGTGAGTTGTCACAAGCTACCGGGGAGAGCAAAGCTTGATGGCAAGGCCAAGTCGGGATGTGGCTCACATAAATTTATCTAGGATGTCTTCCTTTACCCTCTCATGCCATTTGGTGTGAAATAAGCACTGAGGGTGGGACCCATTTTATTGCCTTGGCTGGTGCTTTCTTTTTCAGCTGGCGTTCTCTGTGTCTTTGCTGGCCATCTCTTGGTCTTTACTGCCCTGGTTTCAGCTGTCGAAGGTCAGCTCAGTCGTCGGGAGAGCTGCTGTTCCCTCCCGGCAGCATGCAGGACAAATGACAGCCTGGGAGATGGAAACACCCCCAGTCAAGCTGGAGTGCTGAGCCTCTGCAGCTCAGGCTGGGGGCAGGAGGGCATTTTTGGCAAAGGTTTTTGCCGTTGAGCAGATACAGTTGGTACAACTTCACGCTTTTGCTTACTCAATGCAAATGTGTCTTCATCTGAGGACAGGTGACGTCAGTGGGCTTTAGGTTGGCTGCTCTACAAGACCAAGTTTTGCCTGATGCACAGATCTCAAAAAGAAAAGAGAACGGCATGAAAAGAGGCATGTTCTGGGTTGTTCTAGTGAGACACAAGCAGGTCATTATGAGCTGTTTTCAAGGGGAGGGGAAAAACCCCACAATCAAAACATGTAGGATGCATATCATAAAGATTCTTGATTGCACTCATTTGTTGGAAACTGGTGAGAAAGTATCTACATATGTGTATATGTGTCTTTGATTTGTGTCGTCTTTGAATTGTGACGTGCAGCTGTGTCCTTCAGGGAGGCACAGAAGAAATTTCTGCAGCTTTGCAGGAAAAAATATAACAATACGTTCTATGTTACGGCTATCTTTTGCTCCAGATCTTGCAGTGGGTAAAAATATACATGTGTGAGAATATTCCAGAAATGCAATCTGGATGATTTAGAAGTTTGTCTTATAAGGAAAGTTTGTATTGAAGATTCTGAAATTACTGTGTCGTTGTTACAGAAGGAAACCCTTTGTTTTTTTTTTTCTAATTGTGTAAAATTTAAAATTTGTCACAACTCTGAGTAGAGAGAGTTTTTTTACAATTTGAGCAGTGTGATTGAAGACATCTGATTTTATTCTTCCCTACTTCTCGCCCTCTTCTTGTTCTTTTCAGGAAATGCCATTGCAGTTTACGGTACTGGATTTAGACGCGTCACACACATATCCACTAAGAATAGCATTGCAGTTTGAAAGCAGTCATGGGCTCGGGTTTCTCCAGCAGTGCCTTGTCATGCCGCATGGTTTACCCAAAGCCTACACTTAACCAGTGTGGGCTGGCAACATGAGTCGCTTAGCAAAGTCTGTCTCCTTTTTGGCTGTACCACGAGAGTTTTAAGCTGCTCAGGTCTGTGGTCCATCCTGGTGTCCCTCGGTGGTGTTTCATCAGGCTGCCTGACACTGACTGGGCAGATGGGGGGGAGATACTGCTTCCAGCTGCTGCCTCGGCATTAAGAGCCTATGCCAGTTACAGTTTTCTTTAGAGTTTTCAACTGTTGGGCAATGCACATAAAAATAATTACTTAATTTGATTCTGCCCATCTTGAGTCCATCCATTGTGGTTCTCTAGTTATACTGTGTCACTCATAAGTAAAACAGGCCAAAATTAACATGTCTCTGTCTAGCTATTTTTGAAGATTAAAAACATGTTGGCTCGCAGACATTCACAGTTCTAAGCTGCCTGGAGGCAGATACCAGAAACAATACGCCTGGCACTGAGTTACGGTGGCAGTGAAATGTTTAAATAAAGAAAAACACGCCGCAACCCAACAAATAATAAAAAGGTCTTTCCTATACTTTACTTTCCTGGGAAAGGAATGGATGTGAGTGCCCCGTGCTGAAAGGGACCACCTTTCTTATTACTGTAATAAGAAAAAAGGGACAACGAAGGTGTTTTTTGTGAAGGCATCTGGTAGTTTGCTTCAGCTCTGTACCACGGATATCTTTTTGTGACGTTAAGGCAGCTGGTTAGCCTGTGCGTGCATCCCCTTTGTAATATGGTTTGTCTGGAGAACTTTGACTGAAAACATTAATATAAGGAGCAAGTACTATTATTATTGCTATTGCATGTGTAGTGCATCATATTCAGTAAAACCGTATAGGTGTGTGTAGTTGTGGAACTGCTACAGGTTGCTGTTGTGTCTCTCTAAAGCTGAAAAGGTGTGACCTGTGCCTGGTTGTGGTTCTGGGCTGCTTCAATTGCAGCTTTTGGCTGCGTTTCCGTTTTGGTAGGTATCGGGAACCACTTTTTTGTTTCTCGTTGGTACTTGACATTTCTCTTAATGAGATAGGAAATAACTGTCTGGGAGAAATGGGAGAAACTGTAAACTTGCTTTGACTTTGAGTTTAAGGAAATTTCCAGTCAAATGCATCAAATCCTGAGTAGTTCTGTAATAAGGGAAGGCAACTTTTGCATAAATGCCAGCAGTGCTGTCGGTATATCACTGATACCTTTTGTCCTTCCCACCAGCACATTAGAAGCTTGCAGTGGTTAACTGGCTGACAACTTGTCATCTTTTTGGAAAATACGAACACCTGAACTGTTTTTTGGCTCTGTTTAAAGACAAGTGCTTCTGATTGGGGATTCTCCAACTGAATGTCAAAACCAAGAATATTAAACTATCTTTAGATGACTCCAAGGCATTCAGACCTCTTAGATACCGGTAACAGTGCAGGACATGCACTGCAGCCCTGGAAGTTCTTTTGTTTTATTCTTATCCGAAGTCATCTTTTTTTGCAGTATTTTTGTCTGCCAGTTTAATATGTGGCATACTTATAAAACGACTCACACATTTTAGCTATAATGTACATTAAAACCCACCTATATTGTGTGTGCAATAAAAGACAGCTTGTAACTCATCGGAGTGATAATATGATTGATGTATAGCTGGTTTCCCTGTTGGAAGGGTAAACCAGTTTGCCGAAAGGGATCAGTACAAAGGAATTGAAAACAAGTCCTCCGTCTGAGTTATAAAATATTTCCCAGTTTGTGAGCCCCTCACAAGGAGAATGGGGTGTGATTTATTTGCGATGGGCGAATGTCGTCTCTAAAGCACAACCCTGGTCTCTCTTTACTCTTCTGCCTTTAACAAAGCCACTCTTTATTGCACAAAGAGAATGAGGAGGCAGGGTGGTGAACAGAAAAAATTCACGCTGTAGTACATGACACATGAGAATAAATTAATGTATTAGTAATGGGTTTTGTGGTGTAGAGCCTGATGGTTCTCAGGGTTCCAGTTCATAGGAAGCCGTGCTCTACAAAATCTCCTCGGTCATTCTTGGATGAAAACACCATGGTAAGAGGGACTGACAAATGGCAACAGAAGTGCGCAAAGGGAAGACATTTTAAATAAGACCTTGTGGCTGCACAGATTAGTTTTATTGCATGATTTAAATAAACTTAACTGGAAAGCCCTGCGCACCTGTTCAGCAAACTGCAGGCTCTTCTCACCACCCTCCTCCCAAGCCCTTTGAGACCTGATGCAGCAGCTTATGTTTTGGATTATAATTGCTATTTAATTCCTGGTCATTTCTAGTTTCCACTGTGGAAGGAGCTGCGTGTGTGTGAGTGTGAGCAGGGGAGGAGGAAGCCTTGGCAGGCTCAATGGTATACAGCAGCTGACAAGTTCGTGCAGGATTGCATCTCTTCTGGGCTTTTAGTTCGCAGCCACCTGCGATGAGGGTGCTCCAGCCCCATAACAAGCTCCTGAAAATTTTTGGAGGCTGGAGCATGATTTACTTCGGGGAGCTGGCTGATGGACTGATCCTGCTAAGAGCTTCTTGCAAGGTGGTGGGTTGTCAAGAGGTGGTTGAAATGTCCTGTAATATAGCCGCTTTTTCCCAGAAACGATTTCTGTTCTCAGAGTGAGCTGAGTAAGGGAGCTGGAACCAGGGAGCTTATTGTCGGGTCTTGTTGGAGGTTGCCCTTGGCCTGATTTCTTACTGGCAAATGTTGACTCATCTCCGGCTGCTGTTGAACTGGTGCCTTTGCACATAAGAGATGCTGAAGAGCCTGTCCGCTGCAGAGGGACAGAGTGGTGAGAGGCAAATTACTGGATGAGCTGCCCTGTACAGCTGTTTAACCCCTTGCATTCTACCGCTGTTGCTGAATGTAAGATCCCATTTTCATTGATGTGAAAAGGCCAGCACAGGACTATACATAAACTATATATGATTGTCTTTTGCATACAAGACACACCAGACTGTGAAACTGACTGTACAGTGTGTTTCCAATTTTGCATATCGTAGCAAAATTTCACAAGAAACAAGGGAAACTTTAAATCATGAAAAACACCCCAACAAAACTCCAAAGCACGCTTGTAGATAGGCAAGTATGTGGATCCTTTGGTTATTATTTGGTCTGTTTGCAGTGGAAATCCATCTCAAATCTTTCACCATTTTAATGACACAGGATCAGATATTCCAATGGAACGTGAGAGCACTAAATCAAGGAACCCAAGCATTTGATTTTGTTTGTGTCTGGGTGGTCCAAATCATGAAGGCTTTTTCAAAAGCTGTGCCAGTTCACAGCTGAAGAGATGTTATTTTCTTCTGCGAAATGTCATGCCTGGTTGAGATACGTAGAAAACAGCAGAGTTGATATTTTTCTGATTATTTAAAAAAAAAAACCAAAAAAACCCAAACCAAAACAAAAACAAAACCACAACCAAAAAGCTGGGAGGCGGGGGGGCTTTCAAACTTCTGATTTCTACATAGAAGATTTCAGGGTTAGGTCTGTCCTGATGCCGTGAGGGCTGGCAGCAGGACAGGGACCTTCCCCAGCAGCCCAGAGGCAGCGAGCAGAGCTGGGACGGGGACTGGCTCCCACTGCAGGGACAGGGTGGCTCCGATGTGTGAGGGGCTGGCAGGGTTGGAGCTGGAGTGAGCATTGTGGGGAGTGATATGTCTCACGTGTTTGATCTTCTGCTGGACTTTGGGTTAAATTCCACATCATTTACAGTGTATTAATTCTTGGTAAGGATTTAGGCAATGGTTTCATTTTTCTGTGAGAATTATTACTAGCTTAGTACTTCTTGTGTGGATTATTAATATTTTTTTTTCCCTGCATTGTGTTTGACATGTTTTTTTTTGACATGTGTTTGACATTCTTATATCCATATCTCTGGTCTGTGTGACAAACTTGCAGCGCTGTCAGTCTGCCTTTAATGGCAAGCCCTGAAATCTCACCAGTCAGTTTTTCAGACTTTGAGGCTTCTGTGAGGAAGAAACAGTGAGAAATATGGTGGCATCCCTATTCTGTCTTTATGAGACAAAGCAGCTGATATTTGCTGTATGTCCTCAGGTGCTTTGAATAGCATAATATTTTGACTCTCAGAAGAAACTTACTGTGACAAGAATACAAACAAATCCATAAATCTGTTATTTAAAAATGTCTGTTCTGCTAGGAGTTTGCTTGTTCTTTCCGAGAGCCTCTAGATTGTCCATCTTCAGGACACTTACGAAACCTGAGCAATTTTTCAGTACTAAACTGCCTTTGTGGACAACTAAAATTCATAGAACTGGCTATTAAAGGATTGTATCCTAATTAAGATAAGTGAACCCTGACTGTGGTAATGTGAACCTGCCTGCCAGCGTGCCTGCTGGAGCTGGTCATTCCTGCCAGCTGTTGTTCATCCATGCTAGGCATCAGTCTCCTCGTAACAAAGGGGACCCAGAGTGTGGCCATCCTTAGGTAACATAGCTGCACAGAATACAGCACGACTTCATATTTCCCTGCTCAGCCCTGCTGCTTCACCGCACGCTCTGTCCTGACGACAGGAGGCTGGGGCTGGACCTGCCGCTGCATTGCCAGGAGCTGAAGGAGGTGGGGCATCATCTGTCTTGCTGAGGACCGTGGTGCTGGCCACAGCCTCCCAGTATCTGCTCTTGGCCTCGAAGGATGGGAGGGATGGGGAGAAGGAAAGGGGTGCTGCTGGATATTTGGTAAGGATGTGGTGCAGGTGGGAGGAGGAGAGAGGTGGGCAGGTGTGGTCGCCGTCTCTGTTGCCCTGCGCTAGCTGAGGATGCCCTTCTGGTTTCTGCTTCCCTGACCACTTGCTTTCTTAAACTCATCCCCTGAGCAGTGCAGAGGCTCTGCAGAAGCTGGGACCAGGCTACCAAGGGAGAAGGAGAAGCCCTCAGCATTTACTGCAAGGACTAGGAAAAAGCATTTTTCCACTCTTCAAGCTCATACCTTTTGAAAAACCTACAGGTTGGCCATATACACGTTCCTCTTCTCTCCAAAAAGGTTTCTTGTAGGGTCCGACTTTAGGTGCTCTGGTCACCTCTGCTGTTTTTGGTAGCGGCAGTGGATTTTCACTGCCCTTTTCCCTCTCCTTTTTTTAATATAAAGCTGATGCTTCTCACGAATCATGTAGTTTCAGCAGATATAATTAAAAGAATCACCAACAGATCAAAGTCTATGGTATCAAAAGCCATCAGTACAGTATATTTTTTGGTAATAATCTTGTGATTTTTGTGATATGCATGTATCATTAGTGAAACTGGGACATCTAAGCCCATATCCTTACAAATGACCTTGGTAACCACTCTTTCGGAAATAAACTTATTTACCCTCTTGTTTTCAATGGAAGTAAGAACTTGGAGAACATCCTTTTGATTGGGAGTTGCCACTGACATGAATATTAATGAAAAATGAGGAAGGGTTTGGAGGGAGCATCTCAAATGTTCCTTTAAGATCTAATCAGCATTATTTTATGCTGGCTGTAGCAAAGAACTTTTGAGTCTGCCTTAGGATATGATTACCATTTATTATTTTAAATAAAATGAGCAAGGCAGTTCTCATCAGTTGGTTTACACAACTTCTGTGCTTTTGGATGTGAACTCTGTATTAAATACTGTTTGCTTTGAGGCTGTTTTTAATAATAGTCTTCAGAAATAAATTAAATTCCTACCTCCTGAGTCTTGACAGCAGTTGTTTACTTTTTCCTTCATTGGTTAGTTTGCTATTAAATTTTAAGTTCCTCTGCACCTCTTTTTTTTTTTTTTTTTTAAGTTCCACCTATTTTTTTGTCAACTTTGCTCAGTTTTTGACCTGCTGACTGTCTTACATGGCACTAGGTCGTTCCTTCAGCTCTTCCTCCCTAGTGTGACGCCTGCTTTTTCTGCTTCATGCTACCCTTGCAGAGCACTAGTAAAGCATCAGTAGTCCTGGAAGGTCTCTGTTTTTCTTCCAAGAAGGGCCTCCAGTATTAATACCAACAGACCTTAATGCTTTCATCTGTTTGCAGGTGTCATGGATAAAATAACAAATTTTCTACAGCAGGGACTTTGTAAAACAATGTTGATGCTTCTAGTTTCTCTAAAAGGAATCTGTTCACATGAAAGTGAGATGTAAAGTATGCTGTGACAGACGACTTCTGGACTGCAGTTGTATTTATTCATAAGAAGATAAGTAGTGAGAAAATGCAAGATGACAAGTTAAAGCTAACGTGGGGAGAAGTCCTGCTTGAGCAAGTTGAGGATAATGAGCCACAACAAAAGATGTATTTTCTTTTTAAGTGGTGACTTAAGCAGAGAAGGTAAAGAAAAATTGTGCAGGGGAGAAGTCCCCAGGGGAGGAGTCCTCAGGGGAGCTCGCTGCCAGCATAGAGTTTACCATAGTTCTGTGTTGCTTCTGACACTGTGTGACTCCACTTACTAAAGAGCAAGAGGAGATCACAGTCAGTAACTTCACATTTTTCCACTCCCCTTCTGTTTTCTAGGAACTTGCTGGAGAGTTTCCTATGGATTACAGTCAGCTCCCGATGTTTAGTTTTTAAGTGTTGGTGTAGTGTCTGATACTTAAAGCTGAATTATTTTTTTTTTCCTAGAGAGTCTTTCTTTTAGTCTCCTCATAAAATCTGAAAAATACTTTTAAAATGGCAGAGCGTCAGAAATAACATGTGACTCAAGGATGCAGAGAGGAGAGGAAAGCAGTGTATCTGGTGCTGTAGTGTTAAAAGTTAGATGCTGAGATGTGCCAGTTTCCAGTGTCAGCATTTAAATAGGGGAAAAAAAAGTTTCTTCATCTGTCATCAATTCAGAATAGATCAGGATTAGTTTTCAGTCTCTTCCTTTGGAAAATTATCCCAAAGTCCACTGGAATTTGTCATTAAGGAGACTTTCAGCTTGAATGTTCCTTACTTAATTAACCATGTACTAATAGTTCTACCTCTTTTTAGTTACTAGTGGTAATACCTCTTTTCAGTCCCTTATTGGCCTTGTACAGGTGGCCTTCTGTTTTTCTGCCTTTTCAATCTGTTACTAAAATGTAGGCCTATGTTAAACACCCTATAATACTTTAATATGAAGGGAAAAAAGCATATTGAAGTATGTTCACATGAATTGTTTCTCTGGATCTTAAAAGACAGCAGTCTTATCTATAAGTGGTAGCATTTCTTTGCCTCTTCAGAGTCCCAGTTTGCTTTTCCATCTTGCAGCCTTCTAGCACATCTAACAGTGCGCCTGCCCACAGCGTACCTGTCCTCTCATCCTTTCCCCATTGAAGAAGCCTCTGAAGCACCTTCTTTATATAGGATTTTATGTGTAATTCAGGCTTGATTTGTTATAATCTCAGTTTTATAAATTTCATGAGAAAAATCTTAAAAAAAAAAAAAAAAAAAAAAAAAAAAAACCCAAAACCGACCCAAAAGCAATTGCTTCTGCTTAGCGTAGAAGGTGGCAATGGCCTGTGAGAGCCCTTTGAGCTAGAAGAGTTTGTGCCACAGGTGGGAGGGGTGTTCCTCAGGTCTGCTGTCCTGGTGGAGGTGTGCCCTGCCATCAGGGATGGAAACCACTGCAGCATCCAAGTGTGTTTGTCCAAACAGGGATTCATCCCAGTGCCTGGGGTAGTCTTTTACCCTT
Source organism: Chroicocephalus ridibundus (assembly GCF_963924245.1). Taxonomy (NCBI): domain Eukaryota; kingdom Metazoa; phylum Chordata; class Aves; order Charadriiformes; family Laridae; genus Chroicocephalus; species Chroicocephalus ridibundus. The sequence goes on along the minus strand of NC_086284.1, from coordinate 95,303,574 downwards.
TCAGGTAGCCTGGAGGCAGACTGGTCAGTGCGGCTGTTGTGAGGGCGGTTGTTGACTTCACCTGGACACAGCTTACCTGGTTTCCTGGAGGGCTTCAGCCACCCCAGCTCTTAGGAAGAGGCTCTCTGATGAGACCAGGTATGCACAGCTGAACAATGCTGTCAACAGACCTGTATTGCTTTCTTTCAGTGAGGTGAAAGCTCTCCAGGTCCCTGCCAGCCCATCATTTCCTCATGACTCCAAATTCACACATCAGTTTGATTTTTGGGATGTGTAAGTAAGATCCATCAGCAAAGCAGCTTTGGAAATAGAGTGCCTCTGGGCGCTGGTCACACGTATCTCCAGGGGGTTATGTAGCCTCCAAAGTCCTGGCAGAAGAGGAGGGGTTGCTAGCAGGATGCAGGTGGGCAGTTCTCAGCTCAGGCTGCTAAACCATTGTAGAGAAAAGGGCCAAATTTGCACCAGCAGCAGAAGTGCTGTGAGAAGCTAGCCTAGAAAACAGAGGGCAGGTGGAGACGTGCTGCAGGGTTATAAAATAGCTGGAATTTCTTTAATTGCCTGGAACTTCATGCTTAAGTAGATTAGGCTGTTGTAGTTCATAAGAGCGGTGACAAAGCTGTAAATAATTGAGATGAGCTGGTGTCTGCCAGGATGGGACAGAGTTTGGGTTTCGCTGTAGACATATATTACCAGTGGATATCATACAATGCTGTGTGAGAGCAACAGAGAAACCTGTAACACTCGCGGATGTCCAGCCCATGGGCAACGTGCGGACAGCCTTTGCAGAGCCTCTTGTGCTTTGTCAGGCACAGAGTGCGAATTCTTGCTATATCAAGACTTGTCTGTATTTTCCATGCACAACCCCGTCGCTGCTGTAAATAATGAGCACTTTGCTTTCCTGATAATGCGTCACCTCTGGCTTAGACCATGTATGTGCTCAGAACAGAAAATCTATTATTATATAGCGTGAAGCCACGATAGCTGTGTTTTATGTAGATGTGATGCAGTGTGTTTACCCTCCTTAAACCTATTGATTAAAGAACGTACATTTTGTTCAGCTGAATTGATTTCTATTTTAGTGTTCATGACAATTTTTGTCCTTTCTTTGGTAACAGTCTGTGGTACTGTGACTGTTCCTGATCATGAAGAGAGATGCTGCCGCTAGGGGTTTTTTTAGCATTATTTATTGGAGTTACTTAAGCAAAAGTCAAACTTTGAGTTCCCCATGGCCTGAACAAAGGAAACATTTTTCTCCAGCCCCCTCCCTGTTGGTTTCTTGGCATAATAAGCTGCCGTTCCAAATATTCAGGGACTTCTTTTGTTTGCCTGTCTTTTGGGGGTTTTTATTTTATTTTATTTTGCTCGATTTCAGTTTATTTGCAAGATCCTGCTCAGACGGAGCCCTTTAAAAGGGAGGGCAGATGCTGTTGGGCCTTCTCTTGCTAGCATAAGAAAATCATGGGAACGAACTTGTTCCTCTCTAGTTATTTAAGTGTTTGGCAATAGTTTGGCAATGAGTCCAAACAAACAAAAAACCCAAACACCACAATTCACTGGCCATGCTGAAAATCAGCATTTCATGAGAGCACTGTTCATGTACGTAATGTTCAGATTTTTCCCTCTGAGGCAAACTCCCAGCTTGACCCCTGTAGCCCATCCACTCCGTCAGTCATTGTGGTACCTTGTGGGATGTACTTTTCAGCATCAAGGGAATAAGGCCAATGTGGGATATAATGAACAACACAGGAGATGACTGATATTTCCCTTGAAGACATACCAATGTCAGCTCCCAAGTCTATCTTTATTAGCCCCTTGAGCTTTTTTTTTTTTTTACAGAAATTGACGGTTTATTTCAATAGCAGAGACCTTTCGTCCTTATGTTTCACCTTTTCATCTAGATTTTCTTTAAAGAGCATCCAGAGCAAACCAGAATTTCCAGAATTAGGATTCTGAAAATGCCTCATTTGTTTTCACTGAATGTAAGGACACAATTTTCATGAAGTATGTTAGTTTTTTACTGCTTCAGCTGTATAGTATTTAAAAAAAAAATAAATTACCGAAGGTCTTTGGTCATTTTCTGTGAGTATACTGCAAGCAATATTTGAATACATTGCTTACCCTAACTCTAAAAACACAACTATAGTAAAAGCAAATGCATTTTCAATGGAGAAGGATATCTGGGAGCAGCCTAGGACTGCACTGTGATTCCTGGACTGTACACGTGTGTTGGCAAAGGTGTATATAGCCTCTGGTTAAAGTCTGCCAGCTTTTCCCTTGACTGCTGCTGTGTTACAGGACTTCTGCCTGGGTTGAGTCAGAGCCACTTGAATGACTTCCACTTTTATTGCCAGACTGGGGAGGAAAAAAAAATCCCCCCAAACCAAATCAGTGGTGGAAAGTGTTCTGCTCTAGATTTGCTGTGTCTAAGATACCTAGCTACCTGTGTATGTAAAAGGAAGCAGAGTTGAATTGTACTTTATAGAGCTTTTCTGGACTAATACTAACCTCTGTGCCCAAGCCATTTCTGTCCCACTGCTGATTTTTGTGAGAGTAAACTGTGAGATTTTTGTGAGAGGGCACGGCTTGCCTGCTGCTGGATATGACTTCATTGGAATGAATGAGACACCTTATGCCAGTAGTAGTGTTTTCTTTGTCACACATTATTTGCCAGCACATAAAACTCATTTCATTTTGTTATCTGACTGCTATGTAGAGCCATAGTGTTCTCAACATGTGTAATTAATCTGTTTTGAAACACCTTCGTGGCTGGTTGTCAGCTGCAGAGTTTCCTCATAGTCGCACTGGGTCACAGATGGCAAGGGAGGAGGGAAGAGATGATTTTTTGGGAAAAGAACCTGTGCCTGCATTTTCCTAGTCAGATTCACAATTACTGTGCAATTGGGTGGCTTCATTCCACAAGGCGTAAGCTACTGCTGGCATGCAAACTTCAGACATCTCTGACCTCTTTTGAACTTGCTAATTCTGAAGCTTTCTGCTCTGCATTTCAATTGAGCTTTGATTATGACTACGTTGCAAGAGCTGTACTTTGATGGAATCTCATATGAGGCATCTCTCTTGAAGCAAGTTAAAACCTGTGCTTTAAAACATGGTGTTTGCATCTTAATCGATACCGAGACACAGTGAATTCATCTGTGTGTAGCCCTGAGGGGATCTTCTTACTACGGGATTACTTTCTCTGCCTGAAAGACCTTACACCTGCAAGGAGCAGAAGCACAACAGTGGCGTGGGGCTTGCGGGTGTGCTTGGAAGCTCAAATCTTTGCTATCCACATGTGTATTTCCGTAAATACAGGCAGGGAAATTTCTAGACATGGAAGTTAATCATCTGGGCTACTGAACTGCATGGAAGATTACTGGAAAAACTGTTAACTTGGTCTGGATGAATGAGCTGAGTTTGGATTCAAGAATATGCCATGATTCGCTTGATATCCTCTGCTTCTTGGTTCAGCACAACTCTTGCTGAATACAAGTCTGTCGGGTTTCTGTGCTTTAATTTGCAATCTTGTGCATTGCAAAGATGATTGGGACGACTGATTGAGTCAATTAGGGGGATGAAAAGTGGTGTGGCCAGTGGGAAGATTCTTTGAGGAAAGAGGAAGGCAAATGGTATCTTTGGAGTTACATTTTGAAGACAGTTGCCATTAGATTCTCTACATTTAAATATGTTAATTAATACAGCTGCATTTCTGTATCAACTCACCCGTAGGAAGATTCAAGGCTAATCAATATCTCTGGCTATTTGTTAATTGATTTTGCTGGCTTTTCCTCTGTTACACATTCCGCTGTGATTTATGTAACAAAATTACTTTTATATTTGTTATGGGCTTTTTTTAAGCCTTTCAGACCAGATGCAACAAAACACCTAAGTGTGCAGACAGCTTTTAAACAAAGACTGAAATCTCACTGAAGCCAATGGCATTTAAGCACAAGCTTTGCAGAACTGGGGCGTAATGTTCAACCAGTAAAGAATGAGATGAAAACACCTGTCTTTCCGTTTTTACTGCCATCATAAAATGAGTACAAGTATTCTCTCACACAAAGTAAAGCCCTCTAACATGATGGTCGTGACCATGTTTGGTACCTTCTCTGCCACCTCATGTATGTCTTCCAGACTTCTGAGGTCTTAGTGTGACCTAGCCCTGCTGTACCGCAAGAAGCTCTACAGTCTGCTGCACATAAAACTAAGTTTTTTTAGTTCATGTATTTGATATGGCTTCAGGTGCAGTGGAATGTAAAACTCTGAGGCAAAACATTGGAGGAACTAAATCCAGATGTTACAGACTTACTGGTGGAAACTTGTCATCCTCTTCTTACACGTGCTTAAACTGATCAGCTGTTTGAATATGGAAGGAATTCCCAAGTGCTCTCATCTTTTTTGGATAGATAGCCTCTGGAATGAGCCTTCCTTTCCTCCCACTATCAAGAGCAGACAGTGCCCACAGACCAGAGAATATGCCAGCTAAGCTCATTTAACTCACGTTGTTTCCCTGTGCGCAACACACAGTGTCCTTAAAACTGTTTTTTGTTTTGTTTTGGGGTTTTTTCGCTTTGTTTTCCTTTTGGTTATTCTATGAAATTTGCTATGCAGCTGAAATTGGAAATTATCACTGTATTTTTAGGGCTGGCTTTTCTGTTCTCCTTTTCCCAGCAATGTTCGAAAAATTGGAAATGCAGTCCTCTGTACTGAAATACATACTTAAGTAAATTGGTGCTATATTTAAGACTTCAAGCTTCAGTAGAGCATAAACTGGAACACTGACTTTTGCTGCTGTATAGTATGTACCTCAATTGTACGTAATCCTTATAAACCCCGAGACGAAGACCATGAGAAAGAAGAAGGGGAAAGAAAAAAAAAGACTTAAGAAACTCGGTGGTCTTAATTGACAAAATAGCATCACCTAAAAAAATCTGAGCTTTTATTAATGTATTCTGCAGGACTGCAAGTACAGTAGATACGAAACTCTTCAGTCTTCCTGGTGCTCAATTAGGAAGGTGAGCATTGCTGTTCAGACAAAAGCCCTCATTGCAGGCTAAATGCTGTAGCCTCTTGTACTTAAGTGCCTGAACTTGTCCTGTCTCAGGACAGTGAACTGTAAAAGATTCCCGATTGGTTTCATGAAGTACGCTGTTGTTGCCTGAAGCTTATTTTCAGTTCATCCAACTCAAAAAGGGTTAAGAAATTTTATGTCAGTCATGAGAAAAACAAGTTTGCGTAGCTATCCTGCCTTTATAGTCCATATTCCTTCTTATTCTCATTTATAAAGGATTTATAACGCAGTAGCGTGTTAAATGTTGTTCGTGTGCACACCTGCATATGACATTATGTTCTGGTGCCCTGATTCTGCCAGCAGACCTGCATGGGTGAACTTTGCAATGGGGAGAGGAGTCCCATGTGCATGATCCTACGTTTGCCCACGTGCAATCACTCACATAACCAGTGGCATCAAACAGTGCACCAGAATCCTTGTTCCCTTTACCCGTGTGCGCGTAATCTCAGCGACCGTGGTAAAGATCTTACCGTGAATCACTCTGCTAAGGTTTATATGCAGTTGCAGGCTTTAATATTGTGTTCCTCGCTTACTGGTGCTCTGGTTTTCCTTTATTTTAAAGAAACCTTTAAGTCTTCTTTCAGTATTGATTTTTTTTTTCTACATTGTTATTATTATTTTAAACCTTGCCTTGGTGCTGCTCATCAGAATTAAACCAGTGAGAAAGTGCCTGTTTTCAGGTTGGAAACAATGCAAAGTTTTTCGTTTTTTGTAGGATCAAGATGCCTAAGCAATTGTTGGTAGCTTTTCCAGTTCTGGAGACATTTGAGGCGGTAAGGCAGAATGGAAAGATTGTTTTCCGATTAAAGGTTAATCAGGATTAATTAATTAATTAAAAAAAGGTTAATACCATATCTGAAAGGTTTTATTGTGGAGGTTACCTACCCATTAGAGAGGTTTTGCCTGCTGTGGCCTAAATTGGTGTGCCTGACAGTTGTGGTGAAATTTGGGATCTTGTAGTCTGAAATAGTGTCTTTCTCTCTGCTCAGGGATCTGTGGTGCACAAAGGAGTAATGTACATAAGAAAGTCGGGTTTTGAGCCAAACTGAGGGACAGCAGGACTCCTCTTAAAACTTCCTCTGCGATCTGATAGCATTTGTCTTCCTCCTCTGGCTCAGCAAACACCAACAAATTGATTGTCACTCTAGTGTAGCAATCGAAATACCCTCCTGTCAAAGCTTTTGTAACCTTATTAACAAACCGGCAAAGGGGAGGATGATCCGATCCTAGAAATAAAGGAAGCATCTTGTTCAATGCATGTTTAGCTGTATTTAATTTATATATCTTGTATTTTGTGCATACGTGAATGTGCCATTGTAATCTTTGCCTGTTCAGGAATGTAGCAGTATGTTCTCTTTCCCTCCCTTTCAGTAGACCAAGGCCCCTGGCCAGGAGAGCAAATACTGGGCTGTAAGTGTGGAAATGGAGCCGACATGAGAAACTGAGAATAGCTGCCTTCACTGGATGTAGATTGTGGTGCTAAAGCACCAGACTGCTTCATCAGATGCTTGATGTTGAATGTAAACATCTGTAATCAATTTTGAGTGGGTTTAGGGTTAAACAAGTGATCCCCTTTGAGGCTGGTGAGATCACTTCAGGAGATACTTAAGTGTTCTGCTGAATGAGAATTGGCTTGAAGGCTGGCATCGGGACGCTTGGACTGGATTTGGCAACCACAAAACTCAGGCAAAACTGATCCCGAAATGGTCTGATTTAGGTTGTGCACAAATGGGTAACTGCTGTGTGTCTGAGCGTCCCATTAGCATGCCAGTTTGAATAGTAAATGTGTTCTCTTAGTAGTGAATGCTTCTTGTACAAGGTTTTTTACCTCATCAGAAGGCTTACCAGCTTACTGTCGCAGCTCCTTCTGCCCTGTCTGGCAGTCATATCCCTGGATTTGTTCATTCAGCACAGACTGTTGGGTTCTTGGTGACAGACACTGCTGTGTGTTTTTCTGCTAGGTGGCGTGTAGTCTCATTAAAACTCTATGCCCTAATAAAATGTATGTAAAGAGAAGGCTTTCCTAGGCATCACCCAGGTAGAACAACGTAGTGAATATTTTGTGAATAAAGAAATCTTTTTTCCTAACATAAACAGAATTGGTTTAAGTCCATAGATTAATCTCATAATTGATTAATCTTAAAATTGTTATTTCATGCATTTTGCTTGTTGTCTGCTAGAGCAAAATCCACAGCTGTTTTTTGCAGGAACCTGCCGTATCCTGAACCGTGATGTGAGACAGCTGTAAAGCAGCTTGTTGTTCTTGTCATTCTTCCTCAAATACCCAGTTTTTGTACTGTGATAACTTTAGCACTTCACACACAGAACAATGCTTTGTCCTTATGTGGCTTGGTAGCTAATTCTGAACGTATGTGAAGCAGAAGTACTTTGTTTTGTGGCTGAGAAAATGAAGATGCCATGGTGATTTGCTCAGGATGGCTTATGGGGTGGCAGCAGTGGGGAATGAGGCGCCAGGTCAGGCCTCGTCGCTGCTGGGACAGAAACCATCTGCCAAAGCAGGACAGTTCTGATGGCGGGCTGCTGCGTAACACAGCTGTACGCCCTGTACGGCCTCTGTCAGCACAACGTGGATGGGTGAATATGGGGAGAGGCACGGGAGATCTCATCGATGTTTATAAATATCTAAAGGGCAGGTGTCAAGAGGATGGGGCCAGGCTCTTTCAGTGGTGCCCAGCAACAGGACAAGGGGCAATGGGCACAGACTGGAACACGGGAAATTCCGTCTCAACATAAGAAATAACTTCTTTACCCTGAGGGTGGCAGAGCACTGGAACAGGCTGCCCAGAGAGGTGGTGGAGTCTCCGTCTCTGGAGATATTCAAAACCCACCTGGATGTGTTCCTGTTCAACGTGCTCTACGTGAACCTGCTTTGGCAGGGGGGTCGGACCAGATGATCTCTGAAGGTCCCTTCCAACCCCCACCACTCTGTGATTCTGTGAGCATATCAGGTCCAGGGACGTGTGAAGAAGGGCATGTGGAGACAGGAGAAAAGCCAGCACCTCTGTGTGAGGTGGTGCTGCAGTGCCCAGGGCAGCGGCATGGTGGTGTAGATTCGTCCTTCCAGAGCCAGCCCAGCTCTTCAGGGACAGCCCTCTGGATTGGGTTTATTCTTCATGGTGTGGCCTGGTGCCGGTGGGCAATGGCCAAACTACCCTTTGTGCCTCCATCTTGCACAGGCCCCGCTGAGAGCCGGCATCAGCCAGTGGGCTCCCTGTGAGATCAGGCTGTGGAAAAGTTGTGAGTGAGATGCTCCCTGGGTAGCGTGAGGACAACCTCTCCCATGGTTCCCCAGGCCAGGCCCGCTGTTGTTGTTAACATTAACGAAACATTCCTTGTTAGGAGAGAAACCCACAGTGCTTCTCACTTCAAGCTAGAAAATGAGCTGGAAATGGGAGATGTCAAACTCCATGAACCGAGCCTTGTTTCAGGGCAAGAGTAGAAATAACTCTTTAAGGCCAATTTTTGTTAGATGACTTCCAAATGCATTTAGTTATTTCTCATCTACGGAAAGGTAAATGTGCAAGACCTGATATGGCTCTAACATTTACTGATTTTAAATGCTAACATCACTGCACATTAAAATTTGGACAATTAAGAATGATAACACTGAGATAATGGTTTTATCTCAAACTGAGTAAATAGCAAAGAGTATCCCAATTTCTGACAGAATAATTGATGTTTAGAGGTGTTCATTTACATATCAAGGCTTCCATGAAGCCCTCAGGGATCACAGCTTGCTCTTGATGTTACACATACTTACAGCACAACAAACTTTAACATTTTTATCTCGAGAAGTTTCTCAGAGATAGTGTTTAGTCATCAAAACTTCAACCACAACAACACAAATTTGAAAATGCAGAGAAGTGGCTCCCAAGCGATTGGAAGCCTGTGCTGTATAGAGCCCTCGATTTCAGGGGAGCAGCTGTCTGGAAGTTGGCTTTGTCAGGTCCCAGCTCGAAGCCTTCTGAAAACTGGTGGGAGGATTCTCGGTGATAACAGCAAGCTTTGAATCAGCCCCGAGGTGAATTGTGGTTTTTTGCTGCTTTTATGGTAGATTTGAGTACGACTCTCTTGGTTTTTCACATGTAGGAGTGTGGTTCACATAGCTGTAGTATTGGTGTAAGATTTTGCACCAATGGTGGAGCACACGTGTCCCCTTCTTCCCTGCGGTTCCTGGAGTGAGTGCTGGGTCCTGGGTGCTGGCATCCAGCGAGCAAGTGAGGAGGCGAGAAGGGTCACGGGAGATGCAAAATGCCTCATCTCCAGGTGGCCCAAACCCTTGCGAGCAGCGCTGCAGCTGATGTTGTGGAGGGCACTGATGCAGTAAAGCTATTCCCGTGGAGCAGCTGCAGAGACATGGGCTGGGTTTCTCTCCTGGGTTTTCCTGAGGCTGGTAGAGTAAGAAATAAAGTTTCACTGGTTTCTGGGAAGTTTATTTCTTTTTTTATAATAAGTGGAATCTGTTGACAGATGCTGATAGCAATTTTGGGGAGACAAACATTGTTACGCTAGCTCTCTTATCCTTATGCTAAATCATGCTAGCCATTAATGTCTTTTGGCTATGATTTCTGCAGAAAATTGTATGCTTTGCACACGAAGTTAATAGCTTATTGAGGTGCCTGAATTATTTTATTTAGCCTAACTTTAAGCAGCAACTGATACAGACCGCGTTGTCACACCTGGATAAATGGTGATGAAATATCCCCATAGCTGTAATTTGAGATACTATGCGTCAGAAGCTCTTGTAGCGTAGTGCTGAGCCTCCTTCGTACCTGCCTATTGCATGCAAGGTTTTTGGAAAGATTTCTCAGAGGGGAAATTTGTGAGACCGCTTTCTTGGAGAAGACTTATCTAGAATTTCGACTAGACTTCATGCTCTGAAGCTGCTTATTTTAAATAAATGTCACTTGAGGATATTTTGAAGGCTTTCTTGCTGACTGCCATGTTTTATTGATGAATTACTTGAGTGGTGGTGCTCCAGATGGTTTCTGTTTTTTATACAGCAGTTTCTACCTTTATTTTAAGATTTTAACTGTTGCACAGGTTTTTAAAAGTACAGAACTATCTCTTTGTTTTTTAACAACTCCAGAAGACTGCTTGATACCAAACTGTGGTTTTGATTTGAGTGTAACTTGTGTGGCAGGTAATGCACCTCAGTGTTTTGTTCTTGGTATGAAGATCATACAGGTTGTAAAAGAGGGTTGTTCTTGAGTTATGCACATTTTACTTCTGCTGTTTGGCCTGATGGCTATTAACAGCCACTTACGCTATGGAACCACTTTATAGTGAAACCTGTGATGTGCCCCTTCACCTGTACCTGCTCTGTTCTCTCTGCTTAATAGATCAACTTCATGATAGGTGGTGGGCTTTGCATAACAGAGGAGCTCTGACTTGACATGTGCAACGTGGCATTGCACAACACTGCTCGAGTAGCAGTGAGAGAGATTTACTATTTCACTTGATCGTCAAATCAATTTGCCCCTTCCAAATTCACTATAAACTGGGTCTGCTATGAATCTGAGCTTCACAGAAGCCCATGCTGATGGCATTGCACAGATTATCGCATCCTAATCTTGCATGTCTTTTCGCAAAGCTTTCTTTTATTCTTAATTTATATTTCCTTTCTTGCTGCAGTTTTTTTCTCTATTTTGTATTGTAGGATCGGGATATTCACCCCTTGAAGACGACGAAGATGTGTATGCACGCAATAGATATAAAGGTGAATGCTTTGCTTATGTGCTAAAGAGGATCAGCTGATTGCTGAGAGAAACCTTCCTTCTTTTTCTTTCCATGGATTAAAAAAAATCTTGGAGATCCAACTCCATGGGTTTTCTCATGGATTTTTAGATCAAGATTTATTTTCTACTTTTTTTTAACAATGGAAATTAGACCAAGTGCTGATCATCACTCTCTTATGCACCTGAGTAAGTAACTTTTGCACTGCCTTTGCTTTGGAAGATCAGGCTATTAAATCATGAAAATCTAGGAAGAGCTTCTCTTTATTCTTCATACATCCTAACAAAACCATCAATGATAAGCTGACTCAAAACCTGGGCCTGCTGATGGTAATGTGTAGAATTATACGTAAGAGAACTTGATTTTCATGACTTTATTTTTACCATAAAGTTGATCGCGTTTCAGGTTAACCTGCTAGCTGAAATGCCAAGTGAAATGTGTTTAACAAATGAACGTGTACATTCCAAAACCAAAATATGTAGCTGGATGAATGAGTGAATGGACTTGCATGTTTATAAAGCAAGTTCAGGTTTTCTTCCCTATTCTAGAAGATTTTGCTGTTCAGCAGGATTGAGAAGTTTTTTGCCACCAACAGAAAATCTTCCATTTACTGTGTCCATTTTCTTAAAAGGTCTGCTTCTGTCTCAATAGCCCTCTCCACTGCCAAAATCCCTCAGAAGCCTAAACAATAAAGGAACATAGCATGTAATTTGTCACTTTAAATAGTAACTGCAGCAAACTAATCTGTGGACACGCTACCATTGTAATATAATCATTTTGATTACTTGAAAATACTGGGCATTGGTGTCTTGTACGTTAGCGATTCTCTGCAAAGAATCAATGGGCCTTGTAAGAGATAAGTCATAAAGTGATTCAGACATTTATGAACAACAGAGGAAAGCACAGATGCTATAGCTATGTTGCTCTTTCCATAAATGTCTTATGTTCCTCCCAGTAAAATACTTCAGTATAAAATTTTGCTTTCAAACACATGCAGAAATATTTCTCTAAAGCTTTGTTTAGGTAAACTCATTTTTCTTTGCCTTTTAACGTGTAACCCTCAGCAGACACATAGAAAAAGAATTCCAGAGATCACAGAGATATATCAGTGCCAATTCATGCCAGGGCAGGCAAGTAGTTAAAATGCGGGTTCTGTATCAATTCCTTTTATATGGTGATCCAAAATGGATTATACCCATGTCAGCCAAAGTGTCACCAGGGTAAGTGAAACATAATGACTCATTCACGCACGTATTAAAAACTGCTCTGAGTTTGGAAGCGCTACTGCCAAATGTTGAAGATCAGACAATGTGAATCTAAGAGTATAAAACGTTGGAGTAGAAAAGGCTCACTCTTCATTAGCATACTTATTTAAGTTGGTACTGGGGGGAAGGGGATGGAGAAAGACAAAGCAAGGGAAAATGGGCTGAGTAGCTGCGTTCAGAGCTTCTCCTTATATGTGCAGTCCAGCATTTTGGGTATGGCCCATTGCTCGGCAGATAAAACTTCCCAGTGACAAATACCTAAATGGATGTTCTCAACTGATGATAGCATATGTAAGCAGCATTGGCTTTTCTTTGCACACGCTCTCACTAAGCAGTGCAAGCAAGCACACAAATTCGTCCTCTTTGGCATCTGCAAACAAAACACTGCAGTTTATTGGGTGGGGTGGGGGGGTGGAGAAATCGGACCTCCTACCAAACCCTTTTGTATTCATCTGGATGTTTTTCAACTTGCTCAGCTTTCCAGAGGAACGTCACCGAGACTTTCTGTGCCCACAGCATTTTTAAAGAGTTTTTCCTTTCCTCCCTGGTGAACCCTCAGCCCTGTTGGATGGTGTAACAGCAAGCAACAGTGCAGCCTGCCCCTTTGCATGCTGCTTGTGAAGGAAAGGCTCAGCTGAAGCTGCTGTTTAAACAGGATTGAGAGGAGACGATGCTTTAGAAAATGCTTTCCTTCCACTCGCTTGGCATGGCTGGCTGGGATCACATTTGATGAGGACAGGCTTCCCGAGTACAGCCGTTCCTGTGTGCATCACAGCTCTAGAGCCACTGATGATCTGATGTTCCTGATGTATTTTTTCAAATCCCGTATTGATCAAACGGTAGCCCTAGCTGTAGAGGCAACATTGTGGCTTCAGCCATTTCTGCTTGCTGCCCGTTTTCCGGTGGTTTCAAATGCAGCAGTGAGTCTCTGAAATGTTTTACTACCAAGTGTTAAATGCAGGCTATTGTATCTCTAAGGAATGGTGCGAACCTTCTGTTAAACAGAAAAAAAAATACTAAATAAGTCCTGGTAAGTAAAAACTCAAATTTCAGTTAGGTGAACAGAGCCCAGTACAGATAGTGAAGCTCCAGAAGAGGTGCCTGGGGAACCTGTAACTTTTCTTATTCCCAAAGCCTTCGGGAACATGGCTGATCTTGTCTTGAGGCAGGGAACAGCTTGTGTGACCTCCTGGGGCCCCATCTAGCCCTCATATTCCATAAATACTCCACGTTAACTGCTTAGCCTTTGAAAATGAATATGTGCCTTCACTTAAAAATAAACAAACTTTGATCTGAAACTTTGTTGTATCGTTTGATGTGCTTTCAGGCACATAAGCTTTTCAAGTTAGCTGGGGTTTTTTTCAGTGATATCAGTTGGTCTAAACCCAGATATTTGCCCCCTTATAAGCCCTGCCTCACCCGCTTTTTTTCTAATCAGGTTCAGTTCTAGAGTAAGCATAATAATGTTTTAGATCAAACAGATGTTCCTCCTAAGCTCTCCAAGTTATCTGCATCCAAAAGGATGTCTGGTTTTGTTTTTCTTTCTGACAGTACCATTTGGTCCAGTAAAAGATGTGTTACCCCTCCCTAGGCGCCTTGCTCTGTTTCTCTCTGTAGACCACCGTAGCTGCAACGACACTACAGGAGGGGCTTTTTCAGTATTCTGTTTGTGCTTTAAACTGCATTTGTTAGCTGTTAGCTACTTTTTTAAAAAAATATATATGCAGCTGTTTATTCAAGGCAAGCATGTTTGTAAAGCTGCAAAAATTTGCAGAAAAACTCAGGCAATTTGCAATACCTGAAACAGCTGCTTTGCCTTTTTTAATTATTATTATTTTATTAGCCTCTTGAACATGTTGCAAAGTCAATTTGTCTTCACACCCTTTACAAAGGAAATCAGCCACGTGCGTTTGCACCTTTTATATGCGGAAAACCTGAGGCATAAATATCTTGGAACTGATTTGCTGAAGGATTACCTAGCTGGCTGGGGCAAAAGCTCAGCCTGCCTGAGTCTTCATCCCCCTTGTTGTGCCTCTTCGGTCAGTGTTCTCCTAGGAGCTTCAGGTTTAAACCCCTCTGCAGAAAAACTGAGGCCTCCTCCTTAGTTAAGGAGATCCTACAGCAAGCGGTAAATACTTTTTTTTATTATTCATTTAAAAAATAAAAGTAGTTTAGGGTCTTGGGGTGGGAGAAGAACAAGCGGGACGGAAAAGTTGGAAATTTGGGGGATAAGACCACTGAAGGGGAGATTATGGAGAAGCTGCTGTGAGCTCAGGAGGAGGAGGATTTCTCCACAGGAGGTGAATGAGACACCTGTGAATCCGAGGTGCGTGGCTTCCCCCAGAGAGTGGTCGGGGGCGATGCCTGAGACGGCACCAGTGGCAGCGGGCTGGGCGGTTTAAGGAGGCTGCAGAGATGGGGCTGTCATCGCTCATTACCGCAGCAGCAGCTCACGGACTTCTGTTCCTCTTAGCTCACGCTTCTCTCCTGCTCCCACAGTTTTAATTTGGTTCACAGCAGGCGTGAAAAATGTGAGCCGTTGTGATACAGCCCCTCAACAAAGTGGCCCAAGTCAGCTGTTGGTGTTTTTTGTTGGGTTGGTTGTTGGTTTTTTGTAATGTCTTTTGGTAACTATGGGATAGAGATTAGGGTGAAGTACAGGAAATAGTTCTAAAAATGGTGGTAAAGAGTGGAGGATGTATTTGACATTCAGTACTTCTAGAAAACAGGACCATAGGTTGGAAAAAAAAACAACCGGAGACAGGATGATTGTGTGGCTGAGCCGAAAAGCTGAAGTGCAATCAGCCCCCAGCCTGCTGTGTGCTGTTAGACTGGTCTGCTCCTTTCCCGTGCCTCAGTTACTGGGTGTTTGGTGACATTGGGAGTAATGCCACTTACACGTCTTTGTAAAGGGTTTTCCCATGTGTTGGTGAAATACAAAAAATAAGCATGTCACAGTACAATAGGATTGCTTCAGAAACAGAGTAGTCCAGAGGAACATGCACTTGGTCTAGTCAAAAGCTTGACAATTAATCTCTGATTTTAGTCCTCAGAGGGTATTTGTGTTGACTCAGGAGCAGCACAGCAAAATGTAGGTGCAAAATGTAGTTTCCATTGGAAAAGCGTAAATATGGCCTAGAGACAATGTACACTGAATGTAAATATTCTATGTATGAGAAGCGTACCAGGCTGTATTGATTTTTTTTTTATTTATGTGTAGAGCTGATCCAAATTGTGTAGAAAAATGTAATGATAATAGGAATGGTAATAATTATAGGAATTAAGAGCTAGAAGTGAACATCTGCTAAAGAGGATTGAGAAATTATTTTTAAATGTCTCCTGTTTTTAAGGATGAAGGCTAAAACTCTTTGTGTTTTGTTTTGGTTTTTCTTTAGCTTTTCCATCTTGCTTTAGCTTTCCATCTTTATTAGCTTTTTGCATCTTACAGACTTGGAAAGTTTTGTCATGTATCTCCTGCATGTCACACATTGTCACACAGGATTTTAGGGCCTGTCATCTTTCTCTTTTTGCCTTTTAATCCCTCCTCCCTCTCGGTATCTCCTTTTCATATCTTGGAGCTGAGAAGCTGCCCGCTGCAGAAAAAGCACAGCTTTCTTGGTGCACCCTGTTGTCAAAGCGAAACAAAGGTTTTTAAGCTTTGGCTGGGAAGGGGAAGTATTTATTTGATACTGCACCCATCAGTATCACAGAATGGTATTAAACACACGCAAGATGGTACCCATATGCTGAGTATTTCAAAGTGTAGCCCTGACCATCTATTAAAGGTTCAGTTTTATGTACGTGTGTTTCCCTTTGTCCTGTGGGCTCAGTAGGAGCATTAGCCATGAAGTCCCAGCCAAATTCCCACTTCCCTCGGATTTAGTGGATCCCTCCACGTGTCACTGTCCTGCATCCAGGAGCAGCTAGAAGGCAGTTCTTGTACTTCAGGCTACGTTTCCATGATATTAAGGAAAAGTAGTTCTCCACCCATCCTTTGAGGTGAAGAGTACAACACATGAAGTCCACACCTTTAAGAACATTTAGAACTGGATTTAAATGTCTGCTGCTTGGGTTCCCTTTTCTGAATATGTGCTAAGTATATAGGATGAACATCGGCACCCTCTGAAGGATTTAACAGTAGGAAGGGAAGGGGTTTGTGCTGTCAAATACACGCATTGTGCCTGAACGCATGTTGCACTTGGAAGATACAGCTTACTACCAAGAAGAGAGGAATGAGGTCAGATGTTTTTCGAAAGCTCTTCGCTTACTCTGTCGGATTGGACACTTGCCTTCAGATTCAATCCTGGCAGTCCTGGGTGCTAACTTGGAAAGTAACTTTGCAAAACTAGAGCCATACTTAAACCCTGAATGGTTGTCCTGACACGTGGAGGATGTATGTGGACAGGCTCGACATATCGGCAAGGTCATTTATGTAAGTCACATCCTTTATAATTGTGGGAGAGCCTGAAATATTGCAGAGTTCAGCCACGGCACTGTCCTGTACTGCGCCAGTTATTACAGAAGACTTGTTTTTATTTTCAGCGGGCAGTGAGAGAGCTAAATGTTGTAAAGCTTACAATTACAGCTAAAGCAAAGGTGTTCCTAACGCAAACTTTTGTTACCAAAGAGAAGTTAGATGTATCCATTTAAAAAACAAAGAGGGGAAAAAAGGTCTGGTTGCCATCGAACTGTCCACACGATGGCACACTTATTCCATGGACAAAAAAACATAGCCCCCCCCAACCTTCTAATGGCTACAATCTTTAATGTTTTGTAATAAAAAAGAGCTGCCAGTCTTTGAAGGGCTGACCTTCTGGTTTATTAGACTTAGTGCACCTTGCTGCACTGTTACTTCTCCACTTTGAGGATTGGTGGCTTTCTAAATAAGACTTTTTTTTTTCCCGTTTCTTCTCTGTGACCTTGAATAAAGGAAGTGATTTTATGTTTGTGTCTGACCTTTCACATTTTGCGAAGCACTATGAGTGGGGTTTTTTTTTGTTCTCTGTGCTAGAAACACCGTGGTGCTCCCCCATTAAGGTGAAACATGGTTATGCAAACTGCAGGACCCCTCAAGGGGAATATTACAAGAACGTATTGGGGACAAGATGTGATATTCGCTGTCAAAAAGGCTACGAACTGCATGGTCCTCAGCAGCTTATTTGTCAGTCAAGCAAACGCTGGTCTGGGAAAGTGCTGTGCAAACGTAAGTAGCTGTGAAATCTGTGTGTGTGCCTTGCGCCTCGGATTCAGCAGATAATAAATTTTACTTGCCTTTGGAACAGTGATCTTGGGATTGCTATTTGCATTTTAAATATCGACAGTATACTTTGATATGTATGTGGGCTTGTTGCTGAGGATCTTACAGTGGTACGTGGCATGAAAAGTATCATGAGTGGTACAAATACTGTTGGCAGAGGGCAAAGACAGGGAACGTTTTATGAGTGTGGGATTTTGATTTATGGGAATAATTTTATGACAGAGCCATAAAGCTGTTTTAAGATATTGTCCTTCTTGTATTTTGTAAGCTGTCAGAATTTGTATCCGGTGTCTAAGTGGGCTCTTGCAGTAAAACATTTTCTGGATAGAGAGGAATAGGCACTTACCATCTTTTTGTGGTAGAAATATGGCATTAGGCCACTCAGTATGTAAAGTTAAATTTGAAATGCAGCTAATAATTAGCTGATAAGCCTCACGTGGACCATGACTTTCTCCCACTTGTCGTTTGCTAGCTGCATCCGTATTTCTCTGTAATGCCCCAGATTCACATTACTCTAAAGGGGGATAATAGGTTTCCAGAAATCTTTGCTTTCTATTCCAGAAAAGCGCTGCCCCACCTTGTCCATGCCAACCAATGGGGGCTTCAAGTGTTTAGATGGTGCCTACTTCGGCTCAAGGTGCGAGTACTACTGTTCACCAGGATACCAGCTGAAAGGTGACCGTATAGTAACATGCATGGACAACAAAGTTTGGAGCGGCCGGCCAGCATCCTGCGTTGGTAAGTAGGATGGTTAGTCTGCGTCCTGGGAAGTCTACATCTTGAGGTATCTGCTGGTGCACAAGTCATCCAAATGAATTCCAAAATGCTCTTTGATCCACTTCCTTGGGGGGAAAAAAGCAACTGTCCCTTTTGAGGGGAACAGTTTTCCAAGGGATACAGAGTGGTCTCAGTCACTTAGTACTTTCAATCCCAAGTGACTATATTCCTTACGCATATGCTATTAGGTCCGAGCGTTATCACTTTAATAAAGGTGAGGCTGGTGTAAATGGTCAGTGCTTTACAATGCTTACAGCAGCCTTCCCTGATCTCCTGGGTGACTCATTGGTAGTCTGTAATTACTGTGCTGCTCTTCTAGCATGTTTTCTGTTGCTCTCTGCAACTTACTGATAAAACAGCTTTAAACTAAACCCCCTGTCTGACGTCTTCTGTTGCCTTTCTGTCTTAGAATCATGGTTTCCAAACATATCCAGGGAATAGGAATGGATTGTAGTTACTAGCATGGTTGCAGTGAGCTAAACTAAATTTCAGCCTAGTTCACGTTAGTTATGGCAGCAATTTTCATGACGTAGTTAGCGGTCTCCTGGGAACCTCAGCTGGAATAATGGTTTTTATATACAAAAATCAAAAGAGAGATAAACAAATACTGAGATTTAAGTTTCCTTCCTACTAATGAGATTTCAGAAGATAGTTGAGTCTCAGCTGCTGCTTTTGTTTCTGGGAAGTCTCCAATAAAAGGTTCAGCAGCCACCCACAAAGGAAAGTACTTGGCCATCTGAATTGGCTAGCTGTAATTTTAGCTTGTGGGTGGTAGAGTATTTGTGCTCAGTGTTTTCTGTGTATGATAACTTGGTTTTCCTCAGAGTGCCTGTGGCTCCGTCTAGGTTAGCAAATGGCTTTGGAGTTTCTCCGCTGTGGCCTGATGCTTGCAGAATTTTGTTCAGGTTTCCTGTTATTTGGCGTTGTACAAATGTAGAAATGAGCCCGCTGTTTGTGGTGTCTCTTGGTTTTATTTACAAAAAACAAACCTGGTCCTTCTCAATGGTGTGGGCAGAGGAAGGAAAACAAACACTTTTAAGTTTGGGAATGATAAAATGTTGTTTTCTGTATTTCCTGGCACTTCCAGAACCTCATCCGTTTGCAGCAACAAGGTGCTTATTACAGAGGATGCAGTCTTGCAGAGTAGAGTAAGCAAGTATGTCTTAAGCAAAAAAAAAAAGAGGCTAAACTAGCACTAACACTTCTTTTTGATTCCAAACATGCAGGATAATTAATTGTTGCATAAGGTATAATTGCAAGTCCCAAGTAACCCAGTAAAAGTGATACTATTAGTTAAGTTCTGATAATACCACATAGTATGGAGAAGACCCCTTCAAACCTTGTGTGTATGCAATTCCTATGTGCAATTAGTGAGTTATGTAGTTAGCAAACTGTTTAATACGGTTATCTTTTGACCCCTTGAGAGGTAGGACAGGGAATTTTTTGTGACCAGACATGACCCTAACAGCATAATGCGGTTTGCAATTGAACACTTATCCCTTACTGTAATTCAGTAGTTACGGAAAAGTCATCAGTGAACTGCAGCCTGCAAAAGCTTACTAGTAGCCAGCAGAGAACTGACTGAAAAACTCACCTTCAGCTGAGGGTAAAATTAAGGTGAGGGAAGCAATGAAATAATACAAAGGCAAGGAGACTGGTTTATTTCGTTAGCATAGAAGCAATTGGTTGCAATGTGCACAGTAGGGATGTTACGTGTGATCACAGGCACGGGCTGGTAAAGCGCATGTCATTGAGAATAGGTAGAGAGGTGGCCTGGGGACACCACAGCTATTAGCATCAAGTATGGAAAAATTACTGCAGACGCGAATTAATAATCCTCTTGAAAACAAGGGGCTTTCCTCTGCCCTTCTGTACTGCAGTTGTGCTGCTTAGCATTTTTGCACAAAACTACGTGGGGTTCACAGTGCAGTAGTGAAGGTCCATGTAGGAAGGCATAATGCTAACATCATTGCTGAAACAGGTATTCATTAAAGGAGGGGGAAAGATCTTTGTTTTTTTAATTAAAGAAAAGTAGGTATGTTTTAGCAGTCAATTACGGAAGCCCTTACAGACAGTGACTATTCTGTCTTAAGAAAGCAGACTGTCTGTCCCCCTCCTATAAAAGGAAGGATATCCTTCATGTTGCTGAAATAACTTTGATTAAAAAAATCAACGTCCATCCCCTTTTGGTTATCAGTTAGCTAAAAATGCCAATACTCACTTCAATAATATTTCCGTTATATCCTTAATGCACTGTGACATAGATTGAAATAGTTATTTTCCTTTAGAAGATTGAAAAATGTCACTGTCTTTTCTTCTATAAAGGTTTCATTTTCCTGCTGGTTGTATAACAGAGGTTGTGGTAAATGGCTGTCACCGTGCTAAGTCATCCTTTTGTCACATCCTAAGACTGTATTGATAGGTAGTTAACTAACAGCTTCCAACTACGGATGTCTGAAACAAGCTTATACAGGCCCTGATAATGGATGTTTTGAAATACAGAGCAGTGCCTTGTGGAGAGAGGCGGGGAGAGCAGAACAACGTTTTTTCATTCCCCCTTTTGTGATTTCCAGTCTCTTCATCTCTTTGTGCTTCTAACACAGACTAATGTTTTGAATTAACTTCCAGCCATCATTTAATGTCATCAGCAATCAGTAATAACAGCGTGGTTATGTAGCAACAGGCTGTTTACCTGTCCCATATGGACTCTTGAATAAGCAAGCAGTGGGCATTCAGTACCATCCCTCTGTTTCTTTCCTCTTGTCATCCCGCATTCACAAGCAAGTAAACATAATCCTTTAACAAACTGTGAGAAAGGCAGTTAATAAGCTCTTTAAATGTTGTCGATGCTGTTAATATGGCCAATCCCTGAAGTATGTTTAAAAAAAAAAAAAAAATCTAAAACCTGTTTGTGAAAACTTAGCATTTTTCTCCACAAAGTTCAAAAGACAGCTTTAAAATTTGGTATTCCACTGCTGACCTCCCGATGGCTGATGCCATGTCTGCAGTGCCACTTCCCAGCATGGAGCCAGAACACCAGTTGCTGCTGCCAAGTAGCCGAGAAAAGCAACAGCTGTCAAGAACGTAAGAGAAGTAGTGGCTGAACAGCGCCAAATTTTTTATGAAAACTCAATTTCCCTGCCCGTGATGTAAACCTTGCAGGCAAGATTCACCCATTTAATACATAACCCTGCTAAACAGCTTAAATAACTCCGCTTGGCTTTTCGTCAGTCTTTCAGCAGCGATGCTGTAGTAAAAGTGTAAGACCAGCCGTTCGGGGTCAGACACCTTGCAGTGTGTCCTGGCTCCAGCTCTGGCCAGGAATACTAACTGAGAGACTCTGACAATCCGGCGCTTACAGGATCACTTTTTCCCCTCTGATAAAACCTCCCCAGCAAACAAGTCAGCAATCTTGTTGGTTCCTCCATTGGGGTATGTTTTGGGACCAGTTGAGTTTTCTAACCTGCAGGTGGGCACCTTGCTCACATCATACATTTTATTGAAGGGTTTTTTTTGGTGGGGGGAGGGTTGTGTTTCAGTTTTGTCACTTCTGCATTTTCCTGGATGTTCTCTGGTCACCTTCTCTGCCTTTAAATGGGTTGGGTTTTTTTTTAGACCTGTCTTCCTTCTGCCAAGCTGTGGCCAAGGTGCTTAATGTGCCGTAGATTGGCTGTAACTTTGTACAAGGGCACATGGTTTAACACATCCCGGTGGCCACTGCAGTTAAAGAGCCTCTTTGGTAGACAGCGGCTTTCTCTGGGTCCGTTTCAAAGCAGAGTTATTCTGGTGGGGTTCAGTGGTGCCTGTTGAATGCTGAGAGGCAGCTGAAATGACCAAGGAAAACACGCTTTCCAGGAATTTTTAAGCCCAGCTAAAAAGGCTGCCTGGCCCCTGGGTGCTTGGTTGCTTCCCATGGTAACCGTATTGTTTGTCTTTACGACGTGAAAGACCAAGCCAGTTCATACCAACCAGTCTTCTCTGCACTAAATAGCTAATGAGCTTTCTGATTAATTAAGTGCTTAAAACACTGGGTCCTTAAATGCTGTTCTGTTTTTATTCCAACATTGTATTTATTTAATGTATACTGCCCATAGCACAGGGGTGAGCCGTCGCCACAGTAAACTAACCAGAGCCAGAAGCAGCCTTGGTGAGACTGGGTTATTTCCCACCCTAATGCAGCTACACTGGGGGGGTTACTGAGAGCAGCATAGTTTTGTAGAGGAGGGCAGAGCTCTCGCTGGCTGCGGTATGAGCAGTTTTCCATGCATAACGGAAAGGTACTCTAAAAATAAGGGAGTGAATAAGAAATATGAGGAGGGGAACAAAGTGCTTCCTACAGCTGGAGCGGATGCTTGACAATCCTACTCATTTGCATACTGGAGCAGATGAAGGAGGGTGAACGAACTCACAAAGTCAAAAACTTAAAGAATCCATAAAGAAGAACTAAGTGCCTTGTGTATCTTTAATGAAGGGCGTTCTTGTGAAGTACAGGAAGCTTCCAAAGCTGTGTAGAGGAGTCTGCTGTTCGTTTCTGATTGCCCCACTCACTGTAGTGGGAACCCGCTCTTGGTAGCTCCACCTTCTAGTAGGATCTACAAGGAAATCAAGGGTTGGCTTCCCAATACCATAGGAGGAGATATATATTTTTTCATTATTTACCAAAAAGAATCCCACAAAAATTAGCACTTGTGTAAGCAACTTTGCAATGTTCCTGATGTTTTATGAATAACTTACGTGGCCTGTGCCTCCCCCAACTCCTTCTGTGCAAAATTAGGACAGAAGCTCTTCCTATGGAAGTGGCTCACAAAGCTGCCGTGTTCGGGGTTGGAGGAAAACTCTTACAGAAGAAATAGAGATAAACCACTTTTCAAGAGTCCCAGGTTCTTGGAATACCATTAAAAGTTTGAAGGGGCGATAGCAGGACTGCACTTGCCCTAGTTAAACTGGTAGAAAACATTGTGTGTTGCTTGTGGAATATGAGGGGCTATGAAATTATTTTGTATATTTGATGCTTTGTAAAGACCTAAACCATTTTGCATTGCTATTTTTTGGAAAGAAATCCAGGTTACAGTTTTTGTGTCTGCCCTGCAAATGAAAAGACAAAGCCTGCCCCCCCTTTAAATTTAAGCAGCACTTTAGGGATTGTTTTCTATTTGCGTTCCTATCTCTATGTTCATTTTCAAAGCTGGTATATGACTTCAGGGATTTAGACTTATTTTGGGTATAGCCCAAGCAAGGGATTAAAAAATCTGAGACTAAGCTATTAAAGATAATTTGTGTTTTTTTTAATTAATGATTGTGATGATGTTTGGGCTTGGTTCGCCCATCTATTTCTGCTATGCTGGCAGGATTGGCAACAGAAGTGGCTGAAGACCAGTAGCTGTGCATCACCTTTGTGCTCCATCAAGGTCTTTTATCATTGCCACTGTTCCTTAACTCCTGTATAATAGTCACAATCTTCTGCTAGCAGTTAAACAAGCTTTCAAAACTTACCTGGGCTGCTTTTTTTTTTATATTACTTGTAAGGCACTATTATAAGAAGTACTTGAAAAAAATCAAATGCAGCAGTAATTCCTTGCAAAATGACAAGTTTGTCAATCTTACGTTGTGTCTCTTTTTGCCATTGCTGTGATGTTTATTTCAACAGATACCGAACCTCCAAGAATCCAGTGCCCGAGTGTGAAGGAGAAGACGGCAGAGCCCAACAAGTTGACGGCCAGAGTGTTCTGGGACACCCCAGAGGGACGGGACACGGCTGACGGGATTCTGACAGAGTAAGTGCAAATCTGTAAACCTTTGCATTTTCTCCTTTTTATTCCTGGGGTCCTTGGTCAGTAATTCAGCTGATGAGGGTGGCCAGGTACCCTTTCTCCATAATTCATCAAAGATATTTGTTTATAGTTGTCACATGTCAATGGCCTGTAAAGAATTGCACGCTTAATTGAAAAATTAAAAATTGTCAGCTTGAATCATTTGCGACCTGGCATGTAGAGGGGTAGCAGATTATTGCGTTTATTTTGGAGATGATGGAATAAATGACAATAGCATTTTGACTGCACCTGTGAAATTTTCCAGAGCTTCTTTGTGGGTCTCTTCTCATATACAAGAAGTTTTCTTACACCAAGTTACCTTTTATACTTAACAATGAAAAGATAATAATGTATTGGAGGTAGCAGCAGAGGCAAATTTGACTGTCTTAAAAAAAAAAAAAAAGATGAATTATGTCACAAAACAATACCTGCAATCATTTTTAGGTTTCTTCCTGAGGTAGTGCTGAGTATTGATGTCACAGCATTCTGCAGTTACTTCTAAAGTAATGCCTCTCAGCTGAAACTTAGGGAGCTTTAAACATGGGATTTAAACTTAACACTTTCTTCAAAATTTCCTTGTCAATTTTTATGGTTTCACAGTCACATTTTCCAGAAGAGCAAGGTGCACTTCTGAAGGTACCAGCGTCTCTGATTTTTCCCATCTTTATCATGCAGAATTTATCTATTATCTAGATAATTGTAATGGAAAAAGTATAGAAAATCTGCTTTTTTCATTACACAAGTTACATCTTTTAACTCTATATTAGTGGACTGGTTAAGCTTAAAATCTTGAAGTTGTAAGCTTAAAGATGTTTACAGTTTTATGTGAATACAAAAAAGCTGTTGAAAGACACAATGACATTGCCTTTTTATTGTTACAGTTTAAAAAAATATCAGAAAGAAGAATTCATTATACAGTTAAAAAAAATATTGCTGTTAAAGTCTAATGTGATAATTCTATGGCAATTAACAGCATCAAAAAAATTAAGCCTGATAAAATAAAAATTTTGAAAAGTGTCACAATAAAGACATTCCAAAGCCTTTTTGATTAAATAATGTCTGTCAGGCAAAAAAGACCTGGGGAATATCCCATGTAGACTTTGTCATATGAGTAACTGTTCCCAGCTCTGAAGAGACTAGCTGTTGAATCTATGGAAGCTTTTCCATAAATCTATTTTTATAAAATCTTGCTAAACTATGATGCTTTATAGAGTGAACAGTGCTTTCCTTAGATGCACTGGGTCCTGCAGTCCTGTGAGCTTTCCCATTTCGTGGAACACTGCTCAAGCTCACTGCGTCACTACCGAGGATACGTTTAACACGTCTCAATTCTCCTGACAGGTTTGCAGGATAGGAACAATTCCAGGTGAAAACGCTGTTGTGGCTCACCACACCCTTCTGCTGTGACATTAAATCTCGTTTTCTCTTCCATTTTTGTACATCAGTATAATCATAGGAGCGATGCAGAGCTGCCGGATAGGGTATGTCCCCATTATAAGAGGCTGGAAGTTTTCTTAAACTCCACCAGCTCTGGGGTACGCTGCAGCCCTGACAGTTCATGATACAAAATGAGGGAGGATCAATCTTCACTTTTCCTTACGTAAGGAAAAGGAAACTCGAGTTCTTTTGGGTATGGCGTGATGCTTGTCCACACTATGGATTGTCTTATAGGAAGCGAGCAGGCCCTGCCCGCTCTGCCTCCCTTGTGATCTTGAAAATCTGAAGGGTGGGATCCTTCTGTACGACTCCAGGTGGGCCGTTGGCAGCAAGTTTCAATGCTCTGGTCGCTGCTGCCCAGCTTCTTCCTTTACTTACTCACAGCCTTCAGTCACGCAGCACAGCCAGACAATCTCAGCATGCCACAAATGTCACTCTTCAGGCTTTTACAGCATTGTGAGTAGGAAAATATTGGTGAATTTATGTCTGTCTGTCCTGTTTTTAGTGTTATTTTGAAAGGCCTGCCACCAGGGTCACATTTTCCAGAAGGCGACCACAAAATCCACTATACCGTGTATGACAGAGCTGAAAACAAAGGCACTTGCAAATTTCTTGTTAAAGTCAGAGGTAAGAATGACGTTTTTACCCTGTAAATACAGTCACTGATTTGCATCTGGCTTAGTAGGCAATTTGAGAAATGTCCTCATTTCTGTATTTGTCTGCATACACATGTGTATATAAGCTGTATGCGGATGCTGAAAAGGAGAACGCAGTCTTGCTCAAGACCCCGAGGGCCAGGCCTGCAGCAGGGTGGGTGGCCAGTGCTCTGCAGGTCAGGGAAGAGCTTTATTGATTGCTCCTGCCTCCAGCTCTACACGCCTTCCCTCCTGCTGGCTTCTCCCTGATAACTTAGCTTGTGAGCTGCTCAAACAAGCGTGCAAGGAGTTTTTTCAGCTGTGACTCACATCTGTCAAGCAGGGCTGCCCTTTCACAACTCCAGGTCTTGAACTCTGGAGTTGAATATAGAGAGATGAAGCCTGTAGGTTTCAACTTCAGCTCTCTTTGTGCCTCATGACCTCTTCTCACCATGATACCACAATCACACGCATACCCCTATACGTCTGTATCATTTGAGTTTAGGTATGAGTTGAGGGGTTTTGTGGGTTGGGCTTTTTAAGTATGTGACTCCAATAATACAGAAAGCAAACAGTAAAAATGTCTTCTATGTTGGTATTCCGCTGACCATGCTACCCTAGTAGCAAACAGGGTCATGCATGCCTTGTCTCTTTTTTTTTTTTTCCTCCTGCTTAGTCAGGCGCTGTGTAAAATTAAATGCCCCAGATAATGGCTACATCAAGTGTTCAGGTGATGGAAATAACTATGGTGCTACATGTGAGTTCTCCTGCATTGGTGGCTACGAGCTGCAAGGAAGCCCAGCTAGAGTATGCCAGTACAATTTGGGGTGGTCAGGAGTGGAGCCAACCTGTGCACGTAAGTGAGTATTTCGGCACTTTACCGGGAGGGCTGGCAGAGCAACGGTTCTGGTGGCAGTGAGAATTTGGGAAGGGGGGTGGGGTTGGAACGCAGCTGCAAACTTTAATGCCCCAGAGGTAAGAAACTTAACATCTTCGTCTCCTCTGCCAATTTGCACTTAGAGCTGAAGCCTTTGCCACCTTTGGCTGCTCTTTCCTAGGATGATGATGGTACCTCACAACCAATAAGTGTGTTTTAGCTCAAAGCTCTCTACAGAACTTCAGTCTGGAGTCAATCCATTTTGCAGGCCAGATCAGCTTAAGATAAAATTGTTGGCTTCAAGGAGGCCAGTATTTCACCCATATCTTCTTTATTACTATATAACAGTTTGCGCTTTTAGAAATAGATCTGTTTTCAGTATGCTCTGCAGCTTTTGTTTTAAATTCAATTCTAGCCATGAATATTAATGTGAATGTGAGGACTGCAGCTGCGCTTTTGGATCAATTTTATGAGAAGCGGAGACTGCTAATTATTTCAACTCCTACTGCAGCCAACTTCTTCTACAGGATGCAGTTGGGAATGCTGCAGGTAAAACACGTTTTTGGGGAGGGGACAACAATATTTTTTTTCTTTAAAGACAGACACCAGAGGACAAGTTTCACTCTTTCATATAAATCCACAAACTTCAGCTGTTATATTTCAGCCACTGGAGGATCTGGATTAGTCATTTTTATATGGGTTTGAGTTGAAACATCTCCCCAGTCTCTAATTCAGCTCAGTTCTGGGTTGTGCTGCCTCTGACTGTTCAGTCGCTGAATCCCTCTTCCATTCTCCCCAAATTAACTTAATATCAACTTGTGCTCAATAATCATTCCCTAACTCAGCTCCTAAAGAGGTTGAAAAAGCCCCAAACGATACAGCACTTCAGTGGCTGCAGTTCATGCAAAGCAGACTGCAGACTTTGTAACTACAATGGAAGGTGCGAATAGCTTCAGAAAAAAAGTGTACCAGCAAACAAACGACCAGAGACTCAGCATAGAAATCATCCAGGGTGCTGGAGATAGCACGGGGGTATTTTGTTCCAAAAAAAAAGAAAACTACTGGTAATTGTCCTTCTTATGTGTTGTAAATGTGATGCTCTTGTTGGATTTTTGCTAGACTTAGGGATGTATCTCAGAAACGTATCTGTGTCCTCAGGGAAAGGAGCCAGTCCTATATTCTTTTACAGCGACAAGTGCTTCTATCTTGCTTCTTTTCTTCTAACTGTAACAAAACTCAGTATAAGTAGTCACTGGGATATGAACATGATGATGTTTTTAACTGCTGGCTTAAGTTACAGTTGTATTAAAAAAAAAAAAAAAAGTGTTTCTTTTCCCACATTAGATTAACTTGGCAAGAAAATTCAATGTATTGATCAAAATGAAATAGTTTAAAATACTAAATTTAAAGGCTATAGTACTTTTCCCACTGCTTGACAGTGGTCGAACAAGTTGGCATGAAAGAAAACTTTTTGCAGTCAACTTCCATCTCACATACCTTACTTTGATTGCCAAGTTAGATTACTGGCACAGTGCTTAATACCCTGGCATCTTTTCATGTCATTACAAAGACAAGTTTACATTTCTCCGAGGTGGTCCCTGTGTGTTATGTTTCTTAGAGTAGTTGAGAATCTGTCATTTAACATCCCCTGGAGTCATGAGGCTGTAGTTATTCACAGCGAGAATTACAGACTTCTCAATGTATGTGCTCATTTCAGTTTCAACCATCTCACTAACATAAGAAGATTGGACTCCTCTATGAACACTCGCTGCACACTCAAAACAACTCCCTGTTCTCTCACCGATAACTAACACACCACTTTCTTCTTTTAACCCTTCCAGCCGGCACAGTGTGGTTTAGACCTCCGACACGTTACCGTAGTTGAATTGGTGGGTGTCTTCCCAGCACAAATAGGAAGAATAGGTGTAAAGCTGCTGCCCCCGTCACTTGCCCTGCAAGTCAGGTAAAGTAATCTCTCACTGCTGTTGTGTCTGCACCTTAGTGCATGTGATGCATTGCATTTCATTCCATGCCTCTTACTCTCTAAATATACCTCTACTCTAGCATACATACCTAGGCACTCGAAGGTAGATGTGGATGAGTATGTTTTGGGATTAATTTGATCTCTGTCTGTGCAATAGCTACTGCAAATTCACGGGCATTTGGTATTTATGGAATTAAGACCATAGACTCCAGCTTGTTTCACATTTAAGTGGGCCGTGACCTATTTAAATGGGAAACAAACTGAAGACTATGCCACTCTTTCAAGTGCCATGTCTTTCTTGACCCTTTGTTCAACCCAAGTGAATTTTAGAATTCATGTGAACTCCCTGTGTATCCCTTTGATCACATCATAGGTCTATATTTTTGGGTGCTGCCACTGAAAATACTTCAAGTATGTCTGTATTTGTGCAGTCACGACAGTCTGCAGTTACACCGCGAGGACAGCCTTGGAGCAGCTGCCAGTGCAGCCCCAAACGGCAGCAACAGCTCGCCTTCCCTGCGGCGCTGCTGGTGGCGGTGGCCAGGCCAGGAGGGGACGCAGAGGTTGCTCTTTGAAGTCCCACATGTAGAAATGATATGGGTGGTATTTCAAATGGGAAACGATCTCAGCCGCCCCAGCCTGACTACAACATTCAGTGGTTTTACTGAGGTGCCTAAACCGTTCTGGCTTGGGTGTAGACTGGCAGGGGGCTGATTTTCACTTGAAAGGGAGACTTCAAGTGACAGCATTTCCTAGGGACAGGAGGACTAAAAGAGGCAAAAGCGAAGGCCTCATTGGCAGGGAAAATAGTAGTTATTTAGGAAAAAAGTCCAGGACCATTTTAGGCAACATCTTCTGTGGTACGCCTGAGGAAATGGAGTAAGTCCAGACAAGAAGAGGAATAGTCTACTTGTAACTCTAGCTCCATCGCAATGGTTTTCTTTGGGCAATGTATGTAGTACTTTTTTTGTCTTCTGTTTGTTTTTTTTTTTCCTCTTGCGATAGCAATAGGTAATGGGATGTGCTACGCTAACACCCAAACAGAGCTGGGTGCAGTTACCTTGACCCTTCCCTAATGCAGAGGTACAGCCAGCAGCACGTGCAGACACCTGCTCTCTGCCTGACTCCTTGTTCTTACAGCTGAAACAAAGCCCCCCCTCTATAGCCCCCTCTGGCCATCCCTGCCTTCCTCTGCTTAGACCCAACAGCCTGGTTCTGCCATTTATTAGTTTGAAGTGCCCAGGTAGCTTTAACAAAACGAGTTCCTTTATTAGTTTGAAGTGCCCAGGTACCTTTAACAAAATGAGTTTGTTATTTTGCAGGCTGCTGCTGAGGATCCCCCATTACAATTTCAACATTGTGGTGATGGACAAGCACGGAATGGACAAGGAACGCTATCCTTTCCCAGCAACGCCAGCCGAGCTCTTTGCACTTATTGACAATTTTCCCTTGAGAAAAGAAGAGATGAAACTGCAAGCAGAAATTGGTCAATCGTGTCCCTAATTCAGGATTGCAGGGCTTGCAGTTGTCAGTGAATTGTTTTTTTTAATCCACATAATTCTCCCCTTGGTGCTACACAAAAGCATGGCTTTTTTAATCACTGATGTACAGATTTTTTGTGTGTATTGTTAAGTCTCTCTGGCTGTGCATAGAAGTATGCATGATGCTTTTTTGTACTTTCAGCCATCTTTAGAGAAAAGCGTATGTAGGATTACTACCCAATGGAATTTCTTGTACAGACAGTGAAGAACTGAGGCACGTCTCTGGGAGTTTATTTTGGAATTTTTTTTTGGGGGGGTGTTCTTTCTTACTGTTTATAAGTCTTTTTATTAATAAAATATTGTTTTGCAAACAGATAGTTGTCTAAAATTCCTCTTGGAGATAAAAGTTGATTGATTTATTCAAAAGTTGCATCAAAGTAAGCTCTCTGCAAACCATTATAACAGAGACATCAGCCTCAAATTTAAAGTCTGCAAGCGACCCAGGGGTGTCTTCAGTTCCACTAATAATATGGTCACCCACAGACACAAAGCATAAGGCAAAGGCAATGCAAGTACCTGTTTTCAGCAGCAGTGAGGAGAAAATAGCTGATAGCAGGAGCATGGAAGTCATTGCCAGAAGGAAGATGATAAAGGAGCAGTGAACAGTGTAGAAGATGAGCAGTAATTACTCGAGGCCACATACTGCGATGCATGATAGAAAAATATGCTCTTACCTGGTGTGCTCGTGCCTTTTCATGTCCAACGGACTTGGAGTAACAGATTCCTTTTCCCTCTTCATCTTGGAGACAGACCAGGCTGTTGATTTGATGGTAGGGTAACATTAGCCCCAGGGAAACGTCATCAAGGATTTGTCATTTCCAGAGCTGTGAAAATATTTGTTTGCACTTAAAAATTAACAAAAGTTCCCTGCTCAGTGAAAACTGTTAGGAGGCAATCAGAAAAGGAAAGTGTTTTTGATTGGTTTTGTTATAGCCCACAGTCTTGCCAATCCACTGCAAAAAATATACATCATGCATGAAGAACGTAAGCATAAAAGGAGTGAAAATTGAGAGTTAAAGCTTTGGAAACCAGTTTATAGATCTGATGAATAATTTGACATGCCTGAGAAGCAGCACTCCAGTGTCTGTGCTGTTCATTCTTGCCCCTCAGAGCACAGCCAGACACAAACAGCCAGACGCTTGTTTGTCTTTTACTGTGAGGTGGATGGTTTAATTTTACACTCTGGTGTCAGTGGAGAAACAGTTTGTCAGCATCCTTAAAGCAATCCTTACCAAAGAACTGAGTCTCCCGCACTCTCTGAAGTTAGCATATCTCTTAAAAAGGTTGATCCTGCAAGGGAAATAGTGATCATGCAAGGGAATTAAGGGAACATGAAGAGAGGGAAGTCAGCCCTGACACCAGTTAGCAAAAGCTAATTTGTGGACTGAAGTGTGACAGCACCAAGGGGGCAGGGGGTGGTGGTGGAAGGATGTGATCTGACCAGGATGGTGTACTTCTGGGGCTATTAGGAGACTGTTACTAAACTCCCCAGAGTACGTATGAGAGCACAGCACAGCCCTGGCTGCCTGCAGCGCTGATGCCAAAGGCAAAGGAGGTCTGGATAAACCCTGAACTCTGCACATGGTCATGCCAGGTTTGCAAGGATGAGCAACCGGAGGGCAAGGAAGCCCTGACTGAGCTTTCTAAGTGTTGCCGTTAGGAATAAGACGCAAGGACCGGATTGGTGACAAAACCAGAAATAACATTTTTTCCCAGACCTGGCCAAACCAAAGAGAAGGAAAGTCCTGGACCCCACTGTAGAGGAGCGAGAAGGATAAGAGCCAGCGTGCTGGTGGACACAGCTGTACCCCGAGTTGCCTTTCCTCTGCTGCCTGTGTTACACCGGTGACGAAGAGAACCAGACGTGGCTGAGCACACCACATTGCTTCAGGCCTAAAGAGTCACACGCGGACCAGCCAGCCTGTGGAGACATCCACGCACATCCTGCGGCGGATGCAGTCCTCTGCCTCAGGTGCTTTGGCGTGCGTATGAGTATAGCGTGAATGCACAGGCAGACGGGTTCCCCACCCCTCACTTTCCTCATTCAAAAAGCACATCAGCTGCTTTCCAATGATTTAAAATTTTAAAAAAATATATTAATCATCTCTAACGGGTCTGAGTTTTCTACTGTATTGCTGCAATTCCAATCTGCTGCTGCTCCATTTTGATTTAGGTACAGAATCGGCGCGTCCAGCCTTCTTTCGTGACTGGGTGAACAGGAGCGGGCCTTTACGATTGCTACAATCAGGAAAGTGATTGCAATCACTGGGCTGTTACAGGAAATTGAATTAAATAGAGGAGCGTGCACAAGTGATTGGATTACTAGTTATAGTTCTACACAGAACACCTATTAAAATCTTGTGATTAAGAAAAGCTGTTCTTGATTAGTACTATAAGGTTTCTGGCATTTTCTGTTGTACGTTTTTGTGGGGAGGAAGGGAACAGTGAAAAACATCATGTGCCGTCTCTGTTTTGGAATCAAATCAGCCTGCATGTACCGTATGCAGGGATGTAGCAGATTGGCTT
Organism: Chroicocephalus ridibundus; assembly: GCF_963924245.1. NCBI lineage: Eukaryota > Metazoa > Chordata > Aves > Charadriiformes > Laridae > Chroicocephalus > Chroicocephalus ridibundus. The sequence goes on along the minus strand of NC_086284.1, from coordinate 95,270,640 downwards.
TTTGGTAAAGGAATATTTGAACAAGGGACTTAGTATTTCTGACTCTAGCCCAGCATTTATATGTTCAAATAAAATAATCAAATATAGTCCAGAACTCATCCTGCAGACTTTCATTCCCAGAAAAAAATAACACTGCATAAACAAGGTGCAGTATTAACGCTAGTGCATTTTTAAAAAAAAAAAAAAAAATTAACAGAAAATTCAGCTCCCTCAAAACCACACAGGCTGGAGTCTTTGTTGTGCTACCAATATGGCTCTTCTTGCCATAGCTCTAATCCTACCACTGCTGTCAAAATGCAAATCCTGTTTAAAGCATGAATTTTAGTTGGGAGGATTAAAGACTGTTTTCCAAGAAGCAAGACCTGCCACGAGCCTTGTCCTTTCCACTCCCACCTCCAGGCTATTCATTGCAGGAGATGAGACAGACCACAGTGTGCGGATACAGCCATGGGCTGAAGGTTCCTGCATCAATCTGGACGTACTTTTCAATTTTGAATATGAACCGAAAGACTTCAGTCATTTTAGACCAGAAAAGAATTCATGTTTCTGTCATGCAAGACCTTTTGCAAACGAAACTACCGGGGATAAATTGTGGCAGGCAGCAATTTCTCATGAGCACAAAACAATTTTGTAAACGACCTGATTTTCCCCAGATCCTACCCAAGAATCCACCCAATTTGATGAGAACAACCCCTGCAGTCACACACCTCCTCTATGCCTGCAGAGGAGAGACAAAATTGGAAGTTAAGGCATTCCTATTCTTGAAGCTCAAGCCATCCCCCCTGGGACAGAAAGCGCTGTCTTTTAATGAAAACACCAATGACCCTTACAGCTCTGCGCCAAATGACTACAACACGCAGCTTCGTTACGGCTCAGGACTTACATAAGAGCATGAGTCAGACCGCATCACATAATTAATGAAAACACAGGGGCTAAAAAGTAATCTGAAGTACATTTAAATACTCTTACGATCGCAACCCACTTTTTAAATTGAGGTGGTGAGATAACGGAGCTTAGGCTGCGCAATCTCAGCCCCAGATCACTTCCAGCCACTCACCTCACTCTGCCAGTGCTCCACATCCACGGGGAAAAGGGAGGGAGCGCTTCCACCCCATCAGGAGATGGCACAGCTCCTCTCGGCCACGTAGCTCCTGCCCACATCTCTCTCCCCGTCTGTGGCTGGAGGATGTTTTTATGGCAGCTCGGTGAAGGGAAGAGTGGGGAAGCGTTTGCAGACAGTGGCAGGCAGAGAGCAGCACGGCTGCCTGGGCTAAAGGAGCCAGTGGGGACACTGGCAGTCGTGGACAGCACATGGGCTTCTCTGGCCTCTTCCAAGCGGTGATCCAGCTGCCGCACACTCTGTAAAACGCAAGGGAAACAGATGGGAAAGCCAGTGTCCGTGCAGAATGTGCCAGGGCATGTTTGGGTACCACCGTATCTCCCATTGCCACCCATGCACCCAGAAAGTAACCCAAGACCTGAATTTCAGTAATTAGGTTGTCCCATACTCCAAATTTACAAGGAGAACTTGGCTTCTGTCACCCCAAAGAGAAGGGGAGCAGAGACTGCAGTTCAACTGTACGGAAGTTACAGATGTGCCTTTCAGACTGCCGAGCAAATCCTTAAGTACAGTCCCAAGCAAAGGTCCAAGGAGCAGAAAAATGCCAGGAGGGCACCTCCCCACCTGCAGCTGCCTTCCAGTTTACAGGTGTTCCAGGACCCACCCCCATAAAGGCCAGACCCAGCATGGGGACAAGCTAGACAGCAGTGGTGTGAGGCAGAAAGAGCCAGGTGCCTGTGCCCAAATCACGCCAAGAAACCAGTGAACCCTGCTGAGGTGGTTTCCCCTTAACCTGGGTGCAGGAATCCAACACACCGAGCCAAAGCAAGCGGAGGCAAGCGCAGGCCCAGAGCCCAGGAGCATTTTTTTGCCTCCGTGTTTCTTAGACAGTCGGGAAGGGACCGCAAGGGCACAAAACCCCAGGGAACTGGCGAACCAAGAAAAGATGCAAGAGAGCCCTCGGCTCTGGGAGGTCAGTTGAAGTGAACACCACTCAGCCGCAAGGATAAATCGAGTGATCAAATGCTTTTTGGTTTTAATTGAAAAAAAAAAAAGTATAAAAATCAAGACCAATAATTACAGAAAAGCTGCATTTTGAACAAACCTGGATTTTCAGGTGGACAGGACCTTGAACTAGGGAAGAGGCAGAAGGTTCAGAGATGGAGGGGGGGACCTGCTGAACGTGCAGGGTTAAGGCACATGCAAAATAATTCTCTAGCAAGGGAGATGAGAACACTGCATTTCCCTTATTCTTAGAATTGCACATTAAAAAGAAAACAGATTTAACATTTATGACAGAAAAAATAGCCTACAAATGCTTAAAGGGTAGAAATTAAACAAAAAAAAGCAGAGAGAGGGACACTGTCGAAGGAGTCCCATCTCTGAAGACTTGCCAGCCTCCTGCATTATTCATCACATATAAGTGAAGTAATTCTTTACCTCAGTGAGGTAATACGGGATATTCCCGGGAGACACATTTATGGTTTGCTGTAATGCATTTTAGGAGAGACAAGGACACAGCCATGTTTCAGTATTTTAATTTAAAAGACAGAACATTAATCTTGACAACAGCTGCAAATATATTATCAGCCACCTTTGTCCACAAAACTGAACATACAGTGCACAGTACAAAAATGTTCTGGGCAGGAAACATTTTTTTGTCAAAATTTGGGCAGAACTTAACATACTGCAATGCCATTTGGTGCTACTACTGTTCACTTCCAGCAGAATAATTAAACAAATAGCTAGCAACAGATTTTAAGCAGAATGAGGGATACGGGACATTCATTCTCTAATTGCCGCAGCAAATGACTACTCTTGGCTTTAGGCAAACCCCACCAATTGGAACTATTCTCAAAAATATACAGCAAGCTCTCAGGAGCAGTAGCACACAGCCATATAGATGTTATTGCCATAAAATAGAATTGTTGAAATAACTAATCTAAATGAAAGGGCCAAGATGCGGCAAGGGTGAGTTTCAAAAGCAACCTAAAAAACACCTAAAAAGCAAGTAGAGATTCACCTTCCAGTGTCAATATACACAGTATAATTAACACTGTATTATTACCACTTATCAAACCGCATTTGCAAACACAAAATCACCAGGCAGGAAATTCATGAGACACAGTGGTAACGTTCTGCTAGGGTGCTTCTCAGCATTCTCACACTGAGTTATGGTAAAAGACATCACTGCAAATAAAAGTCCGCATCCTATTTTGGAATTCCTCACACGTTCTACCACCATTTCTCTAGGGCTCTCAAATGTTAACATTTCTGTGTGTAAAAATAAATAAATAATAACATTTTTTTAAAAAACTATTACAAAAAAAAAAAAAAAAAAGACTTTACAAAGTGCATGGACCAGCTCTCAGGAGATGGTTATTTCTGTCATTGTTGCAAAGTGCTGAAAATCAATACTGTATGTTAGGGAAGTAAAATTTCACTTTTTACCTTGTATGGATCAAAGTAAGTGGGGCTATCACTTAACTGCGGCATGCTGCCTCCTTCCACATACTGGAGATCAACGTTCAGGTACAAGGCTCTGGTGCAGGTTGCTGAACCGAAGGGAAGGATGAAGGGCAGAGACACCCTTGCAAAGATTCAGGTACCACCCTCACCCCGGGGCTCAGTATTGGGGCTGGTTCTCTTTAGTATCTTTATGAACAATCTGGATGAGGGGATCGAGTGCCCCCTCAGTAAGTTTGCAGATGACACCAAGTTGGGCGGGAGTGTTGATCTGCTTGAGGGTAGGAAGGCTCTACAGAGGGGTCTGGTCAGGCTGGATCGATGGGCCGAGGCCAATGCTATGAGGTTCAACAAGGCCAAGTGCTGGGTCCTGCCTGCATAATGACCCCATGCAACGCTACAGGCTTGGGGAAGAGTGGCTGGGAAGCTGCCCGGAAAAGGACCTGGGGGTGTTGATTAACAGCTGGCTGAATATGAGCCAGCAGTGTGCCCAGGTGGCCAAGAAGGCGAACAGCATCCTGGCCTGTATCAGGAACAGTGTGGCCAGCAGGAGTAGGGAAGTGATCATCCCCCTGTACTCAGCACTGGCGAGGCCCCACCTCAAGTACTGTGTCCAGTTTTGGGCCTCTCACTACAAGAAAGACATTGAGGTGCTGGAGTGTGTCCAGAGAAGGGCAACGAAGCTTGTAAAGGGTCTTGAGCACAAGTCTTAAGAGAAGCAGCTGAGGGAACTGGGGTTGTTTAGCCTGGAGAAAAGGAGGCTGAGGGGAGACCTTATCGCTCTCTGCAACTACCTGAAAGGAGGTTGTAGAGAGGTGGGGGGTCAGTCTCTTCTCCCAAGTAATAAGTGATAGGACAAGAGGAAACAGCCTCAAGTTGTGCCAGAGGAGGTTTAGATTAGATATTAGGAAAAAATTTTACGCTGAAAGGGTTATCAAGCATTGGAACAGGCTGCCCAGGGAAGTGGTGGAATCATCATCCCCAGAGGTATTTAAAAGATGGGTGGACATAGTGCTTAGCAATATGGTTTAGTGATGGGGTTTGTCAGAGTTAGGTTGATGGTTGGAATCGATGATCTGAAAGGTCCCTTCCAACCTAGGCAATTCTATGATTCTATGAGCTTGTGTACATCTACAAACTAGGCAGTTGTGGAAACAGGACTCAGAGCTCTTTTTTGAACGTGCAGGAGATCCAAGCAGTCTTTCTCTTCACTGACTCTACAGAGCAAACTGCGAACTTTACATGCCTGGAGCTGGGCAATTTGCATACGCCTTAAGAAGCCAAAATTATGCCACTCTAAATGCAACCCTCCTGTTACCTCTCCTTATCAATTAGTACCAGGGCGTGCTCAATGGCTGCTCTGCTGTTATAGTGTAGTTGATATTTTGCAGAATACAAATTAGAATTACCCTTGACAGGGCCTAAAGAGGCAGGAAAATTAAAATAGAGAATTAACACATAAAAATGCTTTTTTCATCCTACCTTAGCATAATCTGCATTGGAAGAAGAGGCACTGAAGAATAAGCTTCCAGTCTAATGCACCATGATCAAAACATACTCACCATCCCAATGCCTTCTCTCTTAAAACATCTGCTAAAGCATCCAGCTGTGAAAGAAAGATCAAAATGTGGCATCTAAAAGGCATTCAAGGAAGGCAGTGGCACTTGGATTAGCTCAGGAAGATGGCAACAGTGTCCCTCAGAGTCTTTGCAGCTTTCCTCCCACCCTCCCTCAAATGTAACACAGTGGATGTTACGTAGGATGTTACGTTTGCCATTGCAAACCTATTTTAGCCTGCTTTTGGCAAGTAAGCGTGCAAGCAAGAGCATCAACATTTAGAAGCCTAAAGTCCTCATATAGCTGATAAACTCAGCAGAGAAACTTCCAGAGAACAGGTCCAGATACCAAAGTCTGATGGCAGGGCTTGGAGAGCCCTCAGCATCAGCTCTTTTTGATGGACACTGGCAACAACCACGCTGTCTAAAGACTAAGCCCTGCTTGAGGTTTTACAGCAGAAGTCGCACTTTTATTCTTCTTTAATGGGTCAAACCCTCAAAATCTAATCACAAGGGGGCAAAAGGTAGTGACGAAAGCCCTGTAGTTACCTTGCTAGAAAAAATATGTATCAGAGCAAAACACATTGTGTAATACGCTTTCAAAAACCACTGTAGAGAAGGTTTCTTCTCCACTGACACATCTTCAGTTACTCAAGTCTGTGTGGAGAAATACTTTAGAAACATCAGCTCTGCTGGGTCTAATTACTCAGGGCAGGAGTTTACAAATCAGTGTAAAATTGTGGCTATTTTCTCCTAAAAATTAGGTTTGAATAAACCATTCATGCACCTTCAATACCGTAAACATACATACAAAAGGAAGGCTTTAGCCTAATTCCTGGCTTTCTGTCTTTTTGTTCAGCCTGGTAACCCACAGTACATGATGACGCGCAATTATAGGCAATTAATTCAAATATCCGGGAAACAAGAAATCACATCTGCAGTTAATCATCTTGTGCTTGTTTTTCCAAACCATAGATCATTTTTGTAAAGGAAGAGAACAAAGATATAAGAGATAATTAAATGTGACATTTTCCACAAATCAAACGCTTCCTACAAATGTGCCGATAACATCATAGAACGGCAAAGCTTTCCAAATTGCTCCAGTGTTTACATGATGCTCATCATCTCTCCCAGGCTCGTTTAAGGCAGAGTGTGACATCTACTATACGCTACCATAATGCAGAATTGTCACTGCTAATCTAGGAGGTAATTTCACCGTACTACTCCAAATCCCATCAACAACCAACACCACCGCCTCGGGCAAAATTACTTCCCGGTGAAATTGTTCCTTTCATATGCCGAACTGCAATTGACACCTACATTCACAACCCAGTCTATAATTTCATGTGCAGGCTCAGAGTGAAATTTTGGCCCTTTGGAAGGAAAAGGCAGAACTTAAAGCCCGCATATGAGCTGGGTGACAATTCCCAGAGCAGTCCATCCGTCACAAATTCTACCATAGGACCAAAATGAGCAGAAGCTGAAGCGGTAAAGCACAGACTTTTTCCATTCAAAGCAAGACCTGATTTAGCCAAAAGGTTAATGCTTAGAAGGTTAGAAAATATTACCGTTCAAAAACTAGACAAACTCTTGTACTCCAAGTAAAAATAAAAAGTTTAGGTCAGTTAAAAAACATGTTAAGCTTTCCAGTTTGGCAAGAGAAAAAGGATTCCATTTTGGGGTCCATCCTAGAGTTTGTATTCTTTTTATTTTCCTACTTTCACCATTAAAATGAAACAAAACGAACACGTCCAACTGCCTAGCGTTCCCCTACAGCTCTATCTGGAATTTTACCCTGAAGAATCATTTTCTTTAGATTTAAAAAGCTTTATCTCTTTGAATAAACTTCTAGCAAGTGGAAAAATCAAGCTCGTGCCTCCGTGTCACTATAATATTATTGTTCCCAAAATGAATGCAGGTTTGCAGTACAAACAACCAAGACAACTCAGACAATTTCTGTTAAAGAGAGAGGTAGTTTAGGTGCCGAAAGCTAGGTTTTGTTTCACTTTGGAGAACGCTCACACCAAAAAAAAAAAAACCAAACCAAAACTAAACCAAACCAAAAATTAATACTTAAAGAGAAACTATTATGATAAGAAAAAGGTCATAAAATGTATGTGCTTGATATTTGTGCTCTAATTTATCAGCTCACAGCACCTGGGGCATAAAATGAAAGGCCGGCTAAAACTAGACTAGACTTGTTTCACTGCTTCACTTGAGCAGGACTTGAGAAAAAAAAAAAATGAAGAAGGAAAATGAAGTCAGTTTTCTTGAGCAACTACTGACTTTTGGTTCCCAAACTGAGATTCTCTATGGGAGTTTTATTTTTGAAGATGACTTGGTAATTTCTGAAAATTGGGGGTCTCAAACTGGGCAAGCAGTACCTCCAATGACTTTTTAAAGTCATATCATAACTTTCAAAGGAAACATAATGGGACAAATACTTTTATTAAAACTAAGATACTCTTTTTAATAAAAATAAATAATTTTTTATCTAATAATACTAAGATTTTAAAAGGCTGCCTGTAGACTTCCCTCAGTTTCAAGCCACTCAAACCAAACCAACATAAAGTATCTTAAAAATAAAAGCAATGGACATTAAATGTTAAGATTTTGGATTTAGCTCTAAATAAATGTACAGAATCGTACATTAGGACAGCTACAGATGTCAAATTTTCAGCTGTAGTTACTTAGCTATCAGTTCATATTCTGTTGTTCAATCTATATTTCTTACAATTTCTGGATTGTGAAGAACAACATTTGTATCCCTCAAAGAAGTTAGATTTTATGGTCTTTATTCTTCACAGAATTTTTTGAATACTAGTGGTTTGACCTACAGGGAATGATACATTCTTTGAACGTTTGGTTTTTTCTGTTAATTTATGTAAGGATTATGTCTCAATTTGTTTCCTTAGTACTAATACTACATTACTTCCAAAAATAAAACACTTGGGGGGGGGGGAAGGTAAGAATAGCTATAGATTAATTTAACAGTTCAAATAGGAAGCTAGGTTCTAATTCTGGAAAATTCAGAAAAAAAGTTCACTCAGTTTACTGACCTTCCTTTGGCTTATACACTGAGCAATCACATGCCATACAATTATGTTATTATCCAGTCTTGCAAGCAGATATGTGCTGTCCTTAAAAAAAAAATATTATAATCCTATCTCATTATGGTAGGAGTAGCCCACAGCAACTATTCAAAACAGCACACTCGTCACACATGACCTGTGTGAGCCCCCAGCGGACGGGGAATCTAAGTAGGTGTAAAATCACTTTAGGAAACCAAATGGCAAAATCACTGTTGAACAATTGTCACTGTTCATAAGATTAATGATTGAACTGGCCAAACCCCACTTTTATCATTAAATCCACTGTTAACTCACAGGGAGAGTTCAGGAGAAAAAAGTCCTACTCTGGTTAATAATCAACAGCTGACTGGGATCCCAGCCCATTCAGAGAAAATTCCACAGTTTTGCAAATCATTCTGGCATGTGTTTTAATCACATCACTTTACTACACGATCTATTGAATCGAGGTCTTAGCTAACAATGTCCAAACCCAGCACAACTCATCAGAGGGGGACAGGCACGTGAACGTATTCCCTCTGTTCAATGACATCAGAAGATCTTGGCTAGAGTTGTCAACTGAATGAAAAACACAGTAATGCCATGTAGTTCTGGAAATTGTTTGGAGATTAGTTATGATTTATTTTCACTATGCTCTTTGATTATGTTGAACCAAGACTGCCTTTTATACAGTGCCTTAAAATAAGCCAGAGAATGCCAGAACATCAGCACTGTGCACCAGCTCACCTGCCGCCTGTTTCCAGCGTGCAACACCGTGCATTGGCCTTCCTTGGTGGGCTGCTTGGTCCCAAGCCTGCCATCCTGCACGCTGCACAGCCCACCAAGCAAACATGATAAAGAAACGTTGTTTGTACCCTTCATAACATTATGGCTTTTTCTCTTTCAAATACCAAAGCACAGAATCACTCTGCATCTGCTTGTACCGTGTCACTGCTGTCTTCTAGGCCATCTTTGACCCAGAAGGAGCTATGTAAACCAGGCATTACTTACTCAATGACTAAGTAGAAAATTTTCTCACTCCGTGGCCCCCCCACCCTCCCCAGCAGAGGTTTTCATCAGCTGCGCACCAGTCTCCAGAAGGGACGGAGAAAGCCAGTCCAATCTCTGTACACGGCCAAATTCTCACTGGCTTCAGGAGAAACACAATCCATACAAGAAGCCTGGGTTAAAAAGGTGTGCATGAAAGTGCAGAATGCATTAAAATCTCACTTGGAGCTTTAATATCCAAGGCAAAGAGTACAAGCCTTCCCCACTTTCAAATGGGCAAAGTGACAAGAGCCTGAACACCACTGAAGTCGGGAGTACCTGCGGTACCCCTCAGTAGTTAAAGTCTTTCAGAGTCTGCGTTTCCCCATGCTGGATCTCAGCATTAATATCCCCTCCACAGGAACTCCCGGACTGTCAATCATCTTCTGCCAGAGGTGCTGCTCTTCCCCTTGAGAGTCCATCCAGTCAACCTCCTTGCCATTACTTACACCTGGTAATTGCAAAAACATGAGGCATTTTGGCATATTAGTAAGCGGTTACTTAATACTTGCTGGTGTGCTCCAACAGCCTGCAGAAAGATGACAAGCACTTTACACTACCACCTGTACAGGGGGTTATGCTGATGACAAGTAGCTCCTGGAGGGCACCAGTTTGTCATTACACTCCTTTGCGGCACACGGACGGAAGTACATACACATTCCCACTCCGCACCACAAGCAACTTTCTCCTAACAGAGGAGGAACAGATTCACACCTCTTCCAGATCACACCATCGCCAGCAGAAAGGCTGCTGTCAGACAAAATCAGTCTCGTCCTCCTCACTGGGACAATAAGAAACACTTCCAAGGTATTCCCAGTTCTTCTAGACTTTGCTGAAGTATAACTGGGCACCAAATTTTTATGTCTCACTCGATGGAGGAAAGAACCAAACCATCTACATATTACACGGTGCCTTCTCTCCCTTTTCAATTTCCCCAAGTTTCCATATACTTTCCATACACTCTGTAACATTTCTGTCTCTCATATTCACGAATCACTTGCAGTGAGGAAGAAGGAGAGCAGAAAAAGAAAAGCAAACATGAGTCAGTTAGGATCTTACCATTTCCAGTGCTCAAACGGACACCTCCCAAAAAAATATTACTGGAGAGTGACTCCTTGTCCCACACAGTCAGTTCTAGGCAGACATTACGTATATCCCTTGAATTCAAGCCACCGAAAGCAAAGGTATGATTCCAGTGGGGATTCACACTCTTTTTTATTATGGGAGTTTTGTGTTTCGTAGCTTTGCTGTCATCTGGGAGAAGATATCTGGGAGATATAAAAAAGAAAAATTGAATATATAGATGGGGTGTCACATAATATTCACAAAGAATTACAATCATGTAAAGTCCCAAATAGGAACAGGATCCCATTTCCCCACTGCTATTAAATTAAGCGTATACCTGAAGTGCATAGTTTGCACTTGTGCTCCGTTTGTTCTTATACCTACAATGTCAGTTATCACCAGCAGAAACTGAAATTAGGTCTCCTTGCCCCATGCCTTCGGTCTTAACCACAAACTTTTTCTTTCAGTGATACTAAGTATAGGCAGGATCATAAAAATATTGGCTAGAAAGGGCCTCTGGAATCACCTAGTCCAGTCTCGCTCTCAAACCAGGACAGGAGGTCCTCCAGAAAGAAATGGACATGACTGACAAGGAAGGAACTTCAGCAGATTAGCATTATTCATTTGAGTTGCCTAACCCCCCTATTAAGTGCAGAAAGGCTGTAAAGTCTGGCAAGCTTTTCACATTTTACTTTTAGTGGAGAATTCCTTTAGTGAAAATAAGTGAACTTAACACTCTTGTTTCAAAACCAGAGGTCTGTACAAATTTTCATAGTCTGTACCTTCACCTCCTTCAGTGAAGCTGACGGAATAACTATGTAGTTGCACACGAATACCAAAGGGTCAGACACACAAACAAATTCTATCACAAGACCTCAATCCCTGTGCAGACCTTTACTTGACAGTAAGCATGAGCTAAGTTTACTGCAGTGGGCTGACCTATGTCAAATTCCCCCAAGCTAACGGTGCAGATTGGACCACTGCAGCACCTCAACTGGGTCGCGGCAGCTTGATTATGCATTTAGCCATGACATACGACAGACCAACAGTCCAAGGAAAACAGACTCCTGTTCTTCTGTGCTGAATAATCCACGTCAGCAACGGGAGGCTCCACTAATTAAAAATAGTCTGGAGGATTATTGGCCACGCATTGCTACTGCTAATGTAAAAAAAGCTTTGACAGCATTTTCTCCCTGAACTCTGTTGCGAGCTCCGGTGGGATCAGACAGCCTATTTCTGGTAAAAGGAAATGCCCTCACATATACTAGGAAAAGAGAGATGGCATAGGAGAACAACTACGCAGAAAGAATAGCTCAAACTTTTTCCACATGATGTGTATTAAGCTTAGTGATAGTTTGAAGCACACCACAAAACCAAGATAAATTCCCAGTTCCACCAAGGAATTAAAGGCAGGATATTTTCTATGGTCAGCATTTAGTAACAACACTCAAACCGTTACTAATGAACTAGAGCATATCTAAAAATCAGCAAGTCTGACAGCTAGTATTGAAAGCAAAAACTGTCAAAGAAAAATGTTTTAAGCTATACATTATTTCCTAAATTTAACATTTCAAAAGCACAACTTACGTTTATGAAAAATCCAATACAATGAGGTATGCAGGAGTATGTTCATTTTATTCAAACACAAGTATACCCTACATGTAGCCTTTTCTGTATAGTCTGGGTGTTGACTGTCCAACACAAAATGTTGCGCATCTAACAAAAAGGTGCATATATGTCATACTGTATATATTTTTATGTACCCACATGCATACGGGCATATAAGTGACACAGGCCTTAAATTTTTCATAACAATGTGTCTTTAAAATCAAATCTGAAAGCCACAAGAGCAGAATTTTTAAAGATCTTCCGTCAAAGAATATTTAATGTTAACAACGAGACACAGTTAGAGTTAAGAGACTATGTTTGAAGTCAGTAATAGAATTCTGGGAAACCCTCAGGGTTTAAAGGTGCTCCTTGACACTGTACTACATGCCAAAGAGCTTTCCCAATTAAGTACTAGAAAAAAAAAAATAACGAAACTATTTACAGCAGAGAGAAAAATCTTTCCTCATTCAGCATATTTACTTGAATCAAAACAGAATTTCCTCGCACACATAATGAATTTTCTCTTTCTGTATGTTTCAGGTGACATCCATTAGAAAGAACATCAGCTTGATGGAGCATGCCAGTGTTTGAAGGTGCCGTTTGCAGTTTTACAAGGAATTCAAATGGACTTGTATCTTCCTGAAAATAAGTTTCTTATTCATAACGCAGTCTGGCTATTTCTCTTTGTTAAAAATATGTACTGTTTCAATTTCCTTAAAATGTAAATGTCATAATGGACAGATCAGGTATCACCTCCAGTGTGAGAGCCCTAATTTACAACTTCTTGCCTCCAGGAGAGATGAATAATCACTGTCCTCTCTCTGCTGACTGAGTGTTAAGTGTTTTATTTTACCAAATGTTATATTCTATAACAGCGTGCACATCAGCACACCGGATACTTGTGCACAAATGGTTCTGGTTCTTGACTGAGTAGTATTTAAATACGGTTGTATTTAACCATTGGGACAATTTGTACCTCTCTGCCCTTATCCCACAGCATCCTTCTCTTTGTCATACCATTTCAAGATGCCAGTTGCTTTTCAGGACTGATATTCCATACACATAAATATTGGAAAAAACTGGGTCAGACAAAATATGATTCAGTGTAGCCATTAAAAAAGTGAGGAGAAAAAAAAACCACAGACCCTTTCACGAAAGTGTCAGACGTGCCTCCTGATTTCACGGCTGTTAAATTCTTTGCTTCTTTGATAAGGACTTCTAATATACCTCCAGATGGCACGCGAGAGTCTCCCTTTTTTCCTTTTTTAAAGCTCTTCTTTCCTATACATAGAACAGAGTTGCAACGTCATCATCAGAAACTATATACACACTGCAAAACTGATTTGGAAACGTAACTTGTCTTGGCTAGATTCTTTCACTCATTTCCTGCAAAACGATTAAAATATTTCTTATAAGGAGACTCTGATTCTCTATGGGTAGAGAAACTAATAAGGCAGGGGCAGAAAAAGCACTACATATTTGATAAAGAACTTGACCATGTAACTAGCTAGTCCTTCCTGGACGCAACAGGCTGCCCTATCCAAAGTTGTTTCCGAATCCAAGTATTTGTGGATTTACTGCGCTGAACACAAAGAACTGCATGTCCTTTAAGTCCCACCTTCTGTCAGAATCCACTTCCACCACCGACGCTAAGGCAGACCTACACCACAAGCAAGGTATAAAACCTCTGCCTCAAATCTTAAAATGCCGAAATACACTGCATGTATTTGGTGCGTAAGGATGCGGTGCTCCTCAGAGACTGTGACAAAGGACACGGTGTGCACTGACACACTACTGCTTTTGAGCAGCAGCGTGAGGACACGTGTACTTGCTACTGCTGCAGATTCCAAGAGGCTTATCAGCAGGGATCATACACCCTGACTCAGTCTGAAAACATCAGGAAAAAAGATCAGGAGTGATCTTAAAATGCACTAATTTAAAAAAATGCAGATAGTGTACATCTGGACTTTTCAGACAACAATTAGCAGAGAAAACCTTGGAATTACTGCTAGCAGAGGCAATATCATTTGTCAAAAAAAAAAAAGAAAGAAAAAGAAAAAAGTCTAATACACCTAATGCTAACAAGCAATTCTGTCACTAAGGCAATGATACACCTGTGTCAGGTATATCCATGTTCACTCAGGTACTACCCAGCGATTGCTTTCACCTCAGATGACAGCCATTCCTCATGATACTACAGTGCGAAGAGTTAGTAACTATTTTCCCTGTTCATTGTTGATGAAAATAATGGCTTAGCCTAAAGAATTCAAATAGTATTTTGAAGGTCTGAATTACAGCAGTAATACAGTAAAACTGAGCGGAGGTGAAGCGGTGTGAAAAAAGAGTGAAAATGAGGAGATAGGTAAGCTTAAGAACAATTAAGCATGAAGAGCTAAGTGAAGTCTATGACTTCAATCAACTATACACTGTATATAAGTAGCTTAACAAAGAACCCACAGAGTATGATGTAGACATTTTATTTATACGTGTCTGTCCTCGGTCATGTTATCTAATGTCTCATTTTTTTTTAATTAGGTCACAGCCATGCATCACTCCTCTTCCCTTCTCTCTCCTTAAGTTCAATGTTAAGAGAAGAGGACGAAGCAGGAGAAACACATTCTTGTTCAGAATTTCCACAGATAAAGACAACCAGTATATGTAAGTATGATTTCAATCTTCACTTATACCATTACTTCACCCTAGGTAGGCATTTTAATACTCAGAAGGATGTTATCATAACCTGGCTTTAATGTTTGTTTTACCTTGAAACTGCCCTAGCGGAAGCATTAGATTTCTGTCTGGGGGAATGTAACGTAAAACAACTGTCAGTTCTCCTTTATATTGAAGTCCAACATCTGTTGCAATCTCCACCTGAAAAGAAGGAAACAAACAGACAGAAATCCAGCTTAGGTTAAGTATTCACCTCCTCCTTTTGATTTTAATTTTGTTGAACCCATATAGTGTCTGAAACACTTCTTAAACAAATCAAGGCATACCAGCCCACTTTCAGATAAGGAGACATTCCAGAGTGAATGCAGTCCACTTTAGAAAACTTTATGAGCCAGGGAATGCAAGTGCTCCGGAGAATAAAGCCACTCCGCATTAGACGCTCTTGAGCGAACATACACAGGAGAGAGACATCTAGCATGAATAAGTGAAGCACACAAACAGAAAAAACCTTGAACATATTTCTGGACATATAAACGGTAGCTAATTTAAGCTTACACGCAGCCCTAATTTCCCCCAGTCAGGAATTTAAGCCATAATTGGTTTCATACATTTTAGAAGAGTCACTCCCGAGTCACTCATGGAATGGAGATGTGGGGAACTAGAGTTGGGGAAGGGAGCAGAGTCCAGCTCTGAAATAGAAAAACTTCTTGAAAACTGTTATTGCCAGTATCTGTTTCTTTTTCTACACAGCTACTATTTCTTCATCTTTTTGTTTTATAAATGTTTGAATTTTGCCCAGAAAGAATGCATACAGTACTCTCCAGAGCATCCTTGTTAAAAGAACATTAGGCCGTCACTGACACATGCTGAATTTCCATTCGTGTTGTAAGTTAGAAACAAAATTTTAAACACAGTAGATGCAACGCAAAGAGAACATGGTGTGTCAGTTCTAACTGACTTCTCTTAGAAAAATAAAGGGCAGTGAAAAAGAAGTCTTGTATATTTACATTAGAGGTCAGGTCTATGAAAAACTCGGGCATACGCTAACCTTGCTCAGAGACGTCCACTAATGGAGGCGGGACTACACAGATGCTTGCATTTCCGTGTGTGCTTCAGTGCTTAGGTTTGGGTGCAAATAAAAAAAATCTTCCTGTGATCCATCACAGTGACAAAGCACAAGCATAAAGAGAGAGTGCCCTGGAGTGCCGAGACACACACACCAAGGAACCACACAAGCTTTTAGAGAACTGCTTATAGATGAATGTCTGCCTGATCACTGACAGTATTTCTCTGAGATGAGACGCATTCAGCTTGTTTCCCAACTCCCCAGGAAGGTTAAAATTCTATCAAGAGAAAACAGAACCAAAAAACCCACCAGAAATACATACAGTGATATGTACAGTCCGCACTGCCTTTATATCATAGACTCCAGGCCAAGGCGATAACCATGTGCCTGGAGAAGAGAAGGCTTCGAGGAGACCTTATAGCAGCCTTCCAGTACCTAAAGGGGGCCTATAAGGAGAGATGGGAAGGGACTCTTTACGACGGAGTGTAGTGATAGGACAAGGGGTGACGGTTTTAAACTGAAAGAGGAGAAATTTAGATCAGATATTAGGAAGAAATTCTTTCCTGTGAGGGTGGTGAGGCACTGGAACAGGTTGCCCAGAGAAGCTGTGGATGCCCCATCCCTGGAAGTGTTCAAGGCCAGGCTGGATGGGGCTTTGAGCAGCCTGGTCGAGTGGGAGGTGTCCCTGCCCAGGGCAGGGGGGTTGGAAATAGATGGTCTTTAAGGTCCCTTCCAACCCGAACCATTCTATGTTTAGTGGGGCTAAGGCTGTTTGTACACAAGGATGGGACAAGAAACAAAGCAATTTTAGTGACAACAACATGGCCCTTTTGTGACTTTGAAGCACTTTTACAGCAACACAGACTTTCCTGCACTGACTCCGCAAAATACATTTCTGTTTCCACCACTGTCTGATGCCAGCTGCTACAACGTGGAACAAAAGAAAACCTGTAGTAAAATGCTGTGGAATAATTTGCACAACATCTAAATCTTGCCAGTCAGGCATCTCACTTTAATCTAAACTATGTAAATTTAGGATTGAGTTTCCCATAAAGGCAACAAGGATTATTTTTTCTGTTCTGCTGGTGGACAAGTGATGGTGTAAGTTCTTTTATCAGGAATAATTTGTCAACCTCCATTATCCATGAGCCAGCAGTGTGCCCTTGTCGCCAAGAAGGCCAAAGGCATCCTGGGCTGCATAGGGAAGACTGTGGCCAGTAGGTCGAGGGAGGTCATTCTCCCCCTCTACTCTGCACTGGTGAGGCCACAACTGGAGTACTGTGTCCAGTTTTGGGCTCCCCAGTTCAAGAGGGACAGGGAACTACTGGAGCGAGTCCAGTGTAGGGCAACCAAGATGATTATGGGACTGGAGCACCTCCCTTATGAGGAAAGGCTGAAAGAGCTGGGACTCTTTAGCCTGGAGAAGAGAAGGTTGAGGGGGGACCTGATTAATGTTTACAAGTATCTAAAGGGTGGGTTGAAGGAGGATGGTGCCAGACTCTTTTCATTGGTTCCCAGTGACAGGACAAGGGGCAATGGGCACAAGTTGGAACATAGGAAGTTCCGTTCAAATACACGGAAAAACTTCTTTACGGTGAGGGTGACAGAGCACTGGAACAGGCTGCCCAGGGAGGGTGTGGAGTCCCCTTCTCTGGAGATTTTCAAGACTCGCCTGGATGCAGCCCTGAGGGATGTGCTCTAGGCAATCCTGCTCTAGCAGGGGAGTTGGACTAGATGATCTCTAGAGGTCCCTTCCAACTCTGAAGATTCTGTGATTCCTCCCCAAACCCACATATAACATGGCTCTAGACTCTGCCTCCTCTTTAACCACAGAACTATTTTCTCTTCTTTTTCTGATTTAACCACACTCCTCTTGAAAACAGACATTTGATGCTCATAGAAGAAACAGGTCTTAATGTCTCCAACCTTTTCACTAAAGCAGCTAAATGATTCATGATAAAATAAATAAAGCGCTGTAATAAAACTCAGGAAATGTTTCACAGCCATTCCTGTCCCTATCAGGCAGTTCACATGAGAGGACAGCATGTAATTTGCATGTGTTTTAACCCGTGCTCTTTTTTTTAATTCAAAATGCAATAATTGATTTTTCAAAAATATTATCCCCTTTGCTGATCAACAATCTTAGCAGCATTTTAAGTTTAGAAACATTATTTGTAACAATTTAGGAGGCGGACAAACCAATTCTGTGTTTGCTTTTTTTGGTAAAAGAGAACTCATTTAAAAATCCTTTAAATGGGTTTGGAAATAATCAGACAACACCTTCCAGCTGGAATGGTTGAAACGTGTAGCACCTCATTACTTTTTTCCTGAGCAGGACAGCTTCACGACTGTCAGGATTAAAAAAAAAACCAAAACCGGACACACACAAATCCCTAAGGACTGAGATGAGAGGACAAAGAGGCAACTGCATGATAAGAAGCTCAATTTCAGACCAACATTGCATACAAACCGTAAGCAAAACAAACACTAGATGTGTATCTCTTTGTTGTACATCGGTGGGTACTAAATAAGAGCATCATCTGACACCAGCCAGAGCTATGGCAGAGATGTAGCAGACATTTCTTCTACTTCAAGAGCAAACCTGACCAGAGTAACTTACATGGAGCAAGCTTGTAAGGAGGACGGTATAATCCTGGCCTGGACACAGCGCTGACTGAAACATGTTTGCCGTCATTAGCCTCCTTCTCTTCCTGGTCTCACCCTGTCTGGACCATGAGGGAAGGGCTGGTGGTCACCCTTATTAATAAAGCTGGACTAGGAAACTGGGAATGATCTTCCTTGGCACTTAGAAAGTGTGAGGCGTGTAAGTGTTCAGAGAGACCAATTTTCTTAACTATCTTCTGGCAAATTATTTCCTAAATTACAAATTTGTGACAGTTTAGGTGTAAGCCTCACAAAGGGTTATACCTAGAAATTAATTATACAGCAATCACATTCACCTCCCTGAGAAAGGCACAAATCAAATGCTCCCTCCTAAACCCCTGAATATGACACTGTTTCCTTAAAAACAACGAACACAGAGCAAACAAGTCATCTGAATCTGTCTCCACATCACTTGCAGTAAAAACTTGGATTTTTCTGGACCAAGAAAAATACACTTTCTGAAGCAGCAATCTAAACCACTGGAATTTGTGGGGATTCTGGCTGCTGCAGGAGCAAGCAAGGCACAAGCCTTTAATCCTCCATCTTACAATAGCTCTTTGAATCTCTTGCAAAAATAAGCACCTTTGCCAAAGCAGGGGGTGCCCTAGAGGCAGAAGTCATCCTATCCTTAGCTAAGTACCACGCGAGTCCTGTTTCACAGACAGATTGATTTGGCTGCTGAGAAGCCTTATCTTGTACCTTCCTAGTTAAGTTGAGTAAGAGATTAATAAGTCATTTTGTCACAGCTGAAAGGTGTGAAGCACTTTGAACTGGAACAAAAAAGATCTATTTCTTCAATAAACTGTTAAGGGTTGGGTAGAGGTAGAGTGGTAGAAGAGTCCTTTGGTTTACGTGCTAGTTTTAAAAAATAATCGATTTCTTTACTAGGTCATTTCTCCACTGCAGTTTATTAAAACACTAACTTATATTTTATTTTAAAGGATGAGGGGGGGTTGTTTTGTTTGTTTTGTTTGGGTTTTTTTTAAATAGCCAATCATGTGTAAATTTTTCATGAAAACTTTAAAACCAGTATGTTTTGATTGAATAAAGGACAAAGATATTACTTTTATTACCACATTAGACACTCAAAGCCATCATTCTATAAATACGTTCCAAAGGAAAAATAACTAAGCCTTGCTAAATTTGCTTCGCAACACTTTCACTGGCCCCTGGAAACCCTTACCTTAGGCTGGAGCACAAACCACTCATCGCCCTGATTTTCGAAGTTCCAGGAATCAAATGGAATTTCCACCTCCCCAAGGAAGCTGTTGCGTCCAAATCGGTCATAGTGCCAGACAGAAAGCTGCAGGGTCCTGGTTTCTAGCTGTGTGTGACTGATGACATACTAGCAACAGAAAAAGAGAAAAAGAAACTCTCAGAATAAGCATAAATAATAGTTTCCATGGAGCCTTTTACAGCTCTAGCTCAATTTCACAAAGCCCACAGCAGCTAATGAATGAAGCATGAAAAAGAGATTTGTTTTCTTTGCAAACAAGATTGATCTAGCTAGAAAGCTCATAATGTCAATGTTAAACCTAACTCTTCTCTTTGCAGTAAGTATCCAATTGTAATTAATGTTACTATGACAATTGTTCTTTTTCTCTATTATTTACTGGGTATATATAACTATAAAGCAAATTATGATGCTTAAAAAAAATGATCGTGTTAATTCCTTAAAAGTTTATGTCAAATAAGCAGATCAACGTCAAAGTTTTGTTCATAAGAAGAAATCCCACTGGTCCTTTCATCCTTAAAGGGGGTCTGCTGTACACTACTTTCTAGAAATAGTATCCTCTCCTTTTCAATGGCGTCTTTGTAACTTACAAAAAATTGTTCTGAAAACAAGCAAAACTGCATCTGCAAAGCAGGCACCAAGCCTACCAGTCTTAGTAACCATTGTTGATTTTGAAAGCTATTTAAAAAAACTCCTCTGAAGAAACTTCATATTCTAGCAAATACACAGAAAATTGCAAGCATCTGGAATTCGAGCTCTGCACACTCTGCTTTTAGCAAAAGGCCCATTAATTCCCTGAAATTCACCCTTCTCCTAGTGTTAGCTGAAGAGACACAGATGGTTTTTTTGGTTTTTTTTTTTTTTTTTTTTTTTTTCTCATCAGGAGCAACATCTGTACACGGACACATATTCTCCAAAAGCTGAACCAGTCAAGCCCGTTGGCGAGCCACACAAGTAGGCTGTTCCTGTGTAGATATGGCTACAATGCTTAATTCTAGATGCCAACAGTTCCACTGTGAGTCATGTCGTATTTAGCAATAATGGAATAAAAGTCAAAGAGGGAAGATACAGGCAGATTTAATTATTTTTCGTTTCTCTTTTAAAAAGTAGTTACAGTTGGGATGAACAGATCTATCTCTTGCTCACTTACCCACAATTCAAGTAAGTCCTTTTTGTTACAATTTGCGTTTTTACCAAGCTGCTGAGCTTGGTCCTCACCAAGCTCCCTACCAGCAAACATGTTTAGTGCTATGCTCCTTTCTAAATGGAGTCTAACACCTTCCTTTTTCTTCTTTTTTTTTTTTTTCTTCTTCAAGTTCAGGCAAGTCTTAACTTTACTATAAACCATTTAAAAATGAGGCTATACAAGAGGCTCTCCCCTCGGCAAGCAGTCTGGACAGACCACAGACCAAGTGTATGTAAGTCTGCAAAATGGTTCTGTAGCCAGGTTAAGCCAAGTATACCGGCCAGGGAACATCTATTAGCCTCTATTTTAAGAAACTTATTTAAAACCTCACTGAAATTACAAAAAAAAAAAAAAGTTTTCAGGAGAAACTAAAAGGAGTTTCTGGCCTCATGACAGATGGCTGGGACAACTCTCCTCAACTGACAGGAAGGGGAATCACCAGGAGCCTTGTGGTCCAGGTACCAGACAGACAGTGCACTGGGCAGAAACTCCACCATTCCCTCCTTCCCCACAGAGCCAAGGAGGTGAATAAGCAGCTCACGAGGAGCTCAAAATAGTTCAGCCTCTGTAGTGGATGCGGGTAAAGGCAAGGAACGAAAGAGCCTGGGCGTTGTGCTCCACCGGTCCTCAAGGAAGTAATCTGTTGTTGTCTTCTGCAACAGAAAATGAACGGCACCACAGCTTCTTAGGAAAGCAGGTAGTGAAGCCGTTGTTGGCATTTTCTTATCAAAGTCAGTTCTGCTTTAGAAAGAAATAAAAGCCTCCAGAGAAATTCAGATCTTACTGCAAAAGCTTATTTTCTCTTTGAAATCAGTTAGACGGGAAGTTTTAAGCTAGATCTACTTCAGCATCAGTCACTAATTTAGGGCATACAAAATATTTGAGGTGCCTTTAACAACTTGGAGCTCAGGTTAGATGGGAACATGAACAGTTTGGAAAGGGACCTATGGAAACTAATAGAAGTTTTACCTGTAAAAGGGAGAACCAAACAAAACCACTTCCTCAATGCTGAAAGCCAGAAATTACAACTCATAGGATTATGAGATGGTTTTGCTTAAATACCTCCCCTTTTGAGGCATCTCTTCCAAATTCTAATCCCCGTACTGGAACACACATAGAAAATGCCTGTGAGCACAAGCAGAACATTCATCACAGCCTGAGAGAGAGACAGTGTTCTCACCTTCAGTGTTTCATTAAATTCTGGATTGGTGCTGTTACTTTTAATTTTGGTCTTGCGTTTGCTTTGGCGGGACTTATCAGGCAGAAGGTATGCTTTGACATATCTGCAGATAAAGTAGTAAGTTAGCAGCAGGGAATAAAAATGACCACTTTGAGCAAGGACCTGACATAGCTGCATCAGCAACACATAAAAGGAAATTAATTTTTGCAGTCTAAACAACGCACATGTGTAACAGAGAAGATGCAAAACGTGGAAAGGTGTGGTCTTTATCTACAAACATAGCGATGTTAATCTGATAGGATCAGAATAACAAAAGGAAGAGCTAAATTAATTTACTCTGTCAGAAATGCAGAAAGCTTTCCCTTTTGTAGTATACCATTACTGTCGTCAACAAATACACTGAAAGTACTAGAGAATGAAAATCTTCATACCTTACATACGATAGGATTACACGTGATTAGAGACGCTAATTACTACTTCCTGATGAAAGAGTTTACATATTATATAAAAACTATGAGAAGCTCAGAAAATACGGTCCTTACGAAGTGAATCTATGGATGCGTGAAACAAAAGTTATCTCTATCCCTTCCTTCCTCCAAAGCATCGCTCCTCTCATATACTTTAGTTTTGGTTCTAGAAGAAATCAATTCAGCCTCCCTTCATAATTTTTGCCCTTTTACTATCAAGCAGGTTGATAATTTAAGTAATCTTATTGCTTCCCCAGAACAGGCACATGTTGTCCTAATAAACACATTGAAAAAGCATTTTTCGCAGGGAATCCAAAATCAACCACCATCAGAATGCTGGCTTGTAGCGACTGGATCCTGTGAATTCTCAGGCTCGTATCACAACCCAGTGACCACAGCACGTGACATGGTGGAGGACACCCCTAGCAGAGCCTAAAAGGAAATTCTTCTCTGTGCTTACGGATCGGTCCTTTGCTTCTTCTCATCTGCAACGGCCAGGTTTCGGCAACTTTTCACCAGGATGTTGAGGGCACCTGTTTTGTAGCTGTAGTTGATGTTGAGAAGGATTTCACCACTGACCTTCACGTTGCCATAGTCACCAGTTTCACTATATACACTCAGCATGCTGTTAATGCTAGTCTGGAGGGGGAGAGAAAAAGGACTTAGAGGTTTAAACAAATTACTCTTTTGCAGAATCTGCTTTTTTCATACAGCTACAGCCTTGCAATATTGTCACACTTGTTAGGACTTGCTATGAAAACAGATACATCATAGAAGAGAAATACCACCATTTGATGTAAAGGGGAATAAGAACTATAGTTAAGAAGAGCTTAAGTGTCTAGACAGTTGATGTTTTCCACGCAGGACCCAAACCTATTTATAAACATGACTAAATCTAAATTACCACCATTTAATTCATGCATGAACTGAAGAGCAGACAGGCTACATAAATTGTAAGCTCACGTAAGTTCCAAGCAGAAAAAAAAAAAATCACCTCTCTGGCTCAGCTGTCCACCTAATTTTTACTGTCTCATAACAAAAACTGCTGACAGAACCATTAGGAATAGTTATAAGCATGCTTCCCATAATGGAGATGGTATAAATCCATGTTTGTTTAAAGTAAAACTCATGTCTCATTAGCAATTCTAAACGAATGAGAAAAATTCACCATTATTGCAGTTTTCCTAAATCCAAAAGTTTAGCAGTAATCGCACAAAATTTTCCACTGCAACATAATATATCACGCCTCAATCTCTTTTTTTCACTCACACCAGGTTACAATTAGGAAAGAATTAAATATTTTTAAAGAAAACCAGAGCAATATGCACACTGCCAGAATCAGAAGCATTCGAGAAATCTGGCACACTTTCTCTTTTGAGTCATTGAGCAAGACTGCTCAAAAACATATATAACTATCTAAATCCTAACACATAGGAACCTTGCAAGACACACAGGTACAGTCTTCAACAAAAAAGGAGAAATTAGAGAGAAACCTTAAAAGTAAGCTAAGCAGAGGATTCAGAACTCACGGTATCACCGTCTTTTTCAGGCACGTTTAAATACGTCCATTTTCTGTCAGAGCCTTCTGGGGAGTTCTTTAAAGAAGGCAGTGCAAAAGATCAAGAGAAAAGAGCATTAGATAGCTGCAATAAGATAGAATAAGTGCAGTGATAAATCTTTACCTATATAGACAGGTAAAGGAAGTTTGTATTGCAAAGCTGTAGTGAGAAAGAAAGAAAGAGTTATCACCAAATCAGAAAAATGCTAAGTGTTTTCCATGTACTTTGAGTACTGAAGGACACGTGGCTCAAGGTAATTAAATAGAAATGAAGTATCTGCTGTATCAAAATAAACAAATTACATTTTAGAACACCAACTCAACAGATTTGGATTTGTATTGCACTGTGTTTGGATTTGTCCTCGTTTACGTCTGTATGAAGTCAGTCCTCACTTAAGCTAGTCAATAGCTAAGCAGTCATATATTTGCAAGATTGGCACCTTTGTAAGAAATTGCAGTTTCTCTGTGGAGTTTGTAAGAGTAGGTAAAAACGCACACAAGTGTTTAAACATGTCACTCCGGGAAAAAATACAGTAATAGAATCTTTGAGGAAACTTTTTTTCCCCCCTCTGCTTGCTAGAGCAGTATCTGTAAATCTCATCAATGACCTCAAGGGAAACTACATCTTGATCTACCTCCTTCCTTATCAGCTGCAGGGAAGAAGGAAGAGCACAGTCAAGGGGAAGAGCCACACAAAAACAACGGGTCTGTGGCAAAATTCAGCTCTCGGAGCACCTTGCCTAAGGGCCCTGCAGCAAAGAAAGCTGGAGGGATAAGCAGGCCTGTGTCAATATGGTAAACAGGAAAAGATATGAAAAACCAAAACAAGCAATCGTTAGCCATAAAGTTAACTTTATACATCGTGTAGGAATAACAAACAGCAAAAAAGGGTGGGTTTTTGTATTTTTGCTGGCCTTCTTTATACTTAATTTAAATTAAAAAAAAAAAAAAAAAAAAAAGAAAAATGCTTGTCCTTTTATTCCTTTGTACAACTGGCTGAAATACCATGAACAGGACTGGTTAGAATGACTGGAGAATTAGCAACGCACACAGACAAATATGTCATATTTCCTCCAATTGCTAACACTTCTCAAGCTACATTCCAGCCTTTACCGTTTAAGCATTTCCACCTCTAGCATAGGTGAAAATGAATATCCTTGGATGCTGCTAGTGAACTTAACAGCCCCAGTATGTGCTACAAAATGCCTAAATTATCCCTGTAAGTGAAAGTCACAATTTATGTGCCCACTTCAGAAAACAAACAGGGTTATACCAATATGAGAAGATGGATGAGTTTTTCCTCTACTGAATCTTTAGGTAAGTGGGCAGCAAGGGGTAAATGATTGGGGGGAAAAAAAAACCCCAACATAAAGTCCTAATAGATAACCTCCAATATAACCGTAAATAGATGACCTCTGACCCTAGAATTTACGCAAACACAATTTCTGGATTGCTTACAAAACACAAACAAGATAATACAAATTTAGATGAAGTATTTGATATGCTTGACTTTCCCCACAGACTCTGTTCTGTGGCATTTACACTGGACATGACGTATGCTAAATGTGATGTCCTTCAGAAATTTACTAATTTTCCAGTTTCATAAGTAGTAAACAGCCACCATATACGGAGGATGCAGATTCTCGTTTTAGTACCTCACTAAGAATTATATTTGTTTTGCATCGTATCTTATCACTGCAGTAAGGCACTGAAACAACTTAGTCTTACTGATGTGATGCATCTTGACACCACCACGTTAGTGTATTTGGGAGAGGAATCGGTGAAGGATGCAGGGAAAACTAAATACACAGTTCATACATTAGCTTTGGAAAACAGAAACAGAAAGAAAAATACAATGTCACTTTCCATTTTTTCTCACTCATGTTACAGGTAGTTTTCAAGTACCTTTTCCCTTTGAGATATTTCTTCCTCTACCTCAAATGCTCATTGTCAGAGTACTCATACTATACTTTAAATTCTCATATTTGAAAGAAAAAAAAAAAAGAAAAATCATGCAGTTGGAGCCTACTGTTCATTTATAACATTATTTCAACGTGACATAATAGTAGACTGTCATTTGACAGACAAGTACATGAAAAAACTGTACAGTGCAGAAGGCTCAAAGGCTTACAACAAGCAGAGTAAAGGTAAAAATAAGAGAGAGGGGGAATGTTAATAACTAGTAAAACACACGTAAGGGGAATAAAAAAAGAACCTGTAAAATTGACCTGCTCTTGCAGGGAGCAGCAGCTTGCCATTTGCAACTTCGCCAGTAATGTAGCATTGCAGTGACATTAAAAACCATGTCATGGTGAATACAGAGAAATGAGAGCATTGAGATGTGAGATTATCTCAAACCTACAGCAGTGGAAAAAGTGCGCTCTGCTTAAGAAAAAGGTCAAAGGGAAATCTACAGCAAAGCACAAAACCCAATGCACCGACGGAACACTGCCTACAGTACAGAGGGAAGGCTCTCTAAATACAGTTCCTCAACTAGCAACTTAAACAGAGAAAGCACTTAAGCACCTGCAACCCTCATATCAATATTCAGAGGAAATAAAAATAATTCTGTCTATAAAATCCATGGAACCAGCAAGCATCGGAGACAATGAGTCATAGTCAACCTCAGGTAAGTGCGTCTAATTAGACCAATGTCAACAGGCTACATTTGCTCAAGTCTGATTCGGTGTGAAGTGCTGCACGTCTCTGTTCTGTCTGTTTCTGTGAACTACACAAATTAGAAGGGAAAAGGGTCTAGACATGGCCAGATCTAAGGTCCAAAAATGCACCGATAGCAATTTTCTCAGCCCTTTCTCCTTTCCAGGTAAGCCAAGCTTGGGTTCAGCCAACTCCATCTCTTTAGGATCAAGAACTTAAGTGGGCACTCCTTGGGCTCTGCTTGCATAGGGGTTAATGGGGATACTGTCTAGAAAGGACAGTTCATTGGTTACTGTCATGGACCAAATTTTCTCTTCCCTTTTAGCATATGGATTCATCTGTCTTCATTGTCTTCAACTCTCTCGTCTTCTACCCGGAGTTTGTTGTGGCCTTCTGGTACTCTATATGCCGACCAGAGCTATTCTTAGGCACAAGTCATGAAGAAGAGTGGGGAGAGAGGGCTCTGCAACTTTTCTGAAGATGCTATCAGTTGCCCACGTCATAAGTGTCAGATCCCAAAAATGAAGTACGCTGCAGGCAGTCATAAGCTAGACACGTTAAAGGCTACTTTTATCATCCATTTTCTTCCCCAGTGAATAACAGACTGCATAATGAACTGCATAAGGCTTGTTATACCAATTTTGTTGCATCTCAAGCACCTGTTACAACCTGAAAATGCAGCTATTCCTTTTAAAACCAACATTAAGTTGCAATAGTTAGACAACCACAAGACTCAAACATCTGATTACGGTGTATGGTTTGTGGGTATGATGAGAAACAAAAGGATATAACAGAAAAATACTACAATTACTGCAGAAGGTAGAAAAGTTGTCACCAACCAAAATCCCCAAGTATCTCCCTCCTCACTGTAAAGAGAAATACTTTTCAGATCTAGGTGGCATATCAATCATGTCACGAAGAAGGGGAGAAGCTGCGTTGGGGGATGGACAACAACGCCACAGAAGTGCAAACACACAGATGAGTGTTTGTGTCCCAAGAACCTGATCAATCAGAAAGTGGTTTGTTCTCTTCATTTCAAGTAAATTGAGATTAAGTGCTCCGCTGCAAAGCTGAGCAGTCATGTAACTGCAAACACCTATAGTTTGACTTCTCCACATGTCGGCTTGGTGGTAACCTGAGCACGTGAGGAAATCTGCCGATGAGTACGCAAAACGGCTTTCTCTTTCCATGCACTGCAGAGAGCAGCATTTTAGCTTGAACAGCCTTAAAAATATAAGAGAAAAACTATCTCAATGTTAAAGGATGTTTCTTAAGTGCAGGATGAAAGATGGTCTACTGCTAAGTGGTATGAAGTTAAACTTTTTGGAAGAGCAATGGTCTTTTATGGAAGAAAAAAGCATGTGCTTTCTACTCAAGATCTTACTGTTGATAATCCACTTGTCAAATGTCCATGTTTCCTTGAATAACGAGAGGCCACTATGTCATCAATATCTTCTTCTGTTTCATCCAGATAATCCTAAATGACAAACAGGCATTTTAGTTGTTGTGTTCTGCTCTGTATTTGATGAGCATCTGTCACCTAGTTTTGTTTTGTATATTTTCCACTTTAGGAAGATGGGGCAGGATGCATTCAAAATTCTAATCTCTAGAGGAATTTTGATTTACATTTTCCACATCTTTGCACAGGCACACAGCATAAGGGGAAAAGATGCTGTTAGGGTTTCAGGGTTCAGTTGCTTAAGAAGCGAAAAACTTGACACACATACTTCATATCTTATTCTGGAGGCGCTTACCTTTGCACAGCCAACAACTCTACACTCTACTTACTACTATTTCCATTCAGGAATTCAGGTTTGGAAATCTTAGAAGGAGATTATGAGAATTTTTCAAATCTTAACGAAAGAAATCACTGAATTAAGGTCTCATACCAGGGGATCACTGGTATTGGTTTACCCGAAGATGTTTGTAGCCAGAAGTCATTAGATGATTGATTTCCTGGTTACAGTCCAGGTTCTATATTTTTTGCAGGACTTTTTTTTTTTTTTTTTTTTTACAATCCAACAGTCCAGTTTTCCAGTTATTTTCAACATTTATGTCAGTCCCACTCACATACACACAAATGGACAAACGCATAGTTTGCATTACACTCGCACCCTTTCACACTGGTGACAGGCGACAATTCCTTGAACATGATCATTAACACAGACCCATGTGCTGAAAGCCCCAGGTTATTGTCAAACCACATGGGAAGAAACTTGTCCTGCCACCATACGCACTGAATATATTTGAGGGTAAGCGAAGAAAAACACCAGTTGATGTGCATATTTTTAAAATAATTACACTCTTGTATAATTTTAATAATTTTTTTTAAAATGGAGGGAAAAATCAGTAGTTGCACAGCTTCATGTACATGCTTGAATTTTAATAAACAAGATTGCACTGTAACATCTTTAGCCCATATACAGAAAAAAAATAATTTTCATTTTTTAAACACAGCAATAAAGTAAAATTTAAAAGAAACTTACAATCTAGTTGATAGTCCTAGTAGGATGGCTAACTTTAAGTAAAAGATACAGGAAAAAAATCCAACAGAAAGCTATCATCCTATTAACTGTAACTTGAAAATTTTATGTGTTTCCTTAAACCTTATGGCAGGTGTTTTGAAAGAATCTTCTTTTAGTTTTAATGGAAGTTAAATCTTCGAATTCCTTCTGTCTGCTTTGCAGCTATAAAAATCTCACGTGGTGACCTACCTCGCTCTCTATTGCTTAATCGCTCTCACGCTCTTAAACTAAACAGAGAAGCAGTGTATTCGAACCCAAGAGTCTCAAAGGCTTCTGTGCTCATCAGGAAAAACAGAGCAGAGAAGAAATGCTGCTGGAGAGCTGAACTGTCACAGTTTATGTAAAGATCTGCAGAGCATTTGTCATTAGCATGCAGAAAACTAGCTGTTAAATCCCTCCTTCTTTGCGCCAGTGACTGAAATAAAATAAAATCAGATGAAAGCGATACAAAATATTCTATTACTACTTTCCGATTGTAACTGCATAATTAATATTGAGCAGAGGGAAATCAGGATAAGCCATCACTCTATTTGGGACCAAAATTTACATACTGAAGCAAAAATTCCTCTTAGCTTCATGTTCTTACAATGAGCCTCCTCTACTCGTCTCTTCTCTTTCTAATCTATTCAGGGCACTGCTACCACTCCACAGGAAAAAGAAGTCACAAATATTTTATACTCTAAGGAAAAAGTCCATGGAGACCCAGGCACAACAGAGTTAATTATTTCAGGGAGAAAGATAGAGAGCTGAATCCTTCAAAAGTAAAACCAAAAAAACCCCGAAAAAATAAAAATAAAAAAACCCACCCCGTCCTTCACTTCTACCCTCCTCATTGGCTTCAGAATTCAGATGATGTACCCAAGTTTAAAGTTTGTCACGAGAACACCCAACTTCAGTTTCTTGCCCATACAACAGGAAGAAGCAATTCTGGTAACACATGCAAAGCTCTTTCCTTTACACTGTTGCATACATACCTGTGGACTTTTAAGTAAACAATGCTACACTTTATTGCTGAATAATTAAACACGGGACAAAAAAAACCCCAAAACAGTAAGGAAACATCTTCAGACCGGAGTGTTTCTAGTTTAGGCACTCGAATATTAAAAGTCCTTCACAAAAAGCCCTAACGACAGCTAGCTGACTACCAAATCTGGAACTAAAAAAAAAAAAAAATGGTTAACATTTAACCTATGCTCTTAATTCATTTTGCACCACAATGATTATGCTTCTCAGGAGGTGCTATAGAACTGCAACGACATAATTGGTTAGTGGTATTAGCTTATTAAAGTTAGGGCTAGTAGGACATTAATCTCACAGTCATAAAATGCACGTTATCCAATTGCTTCTAATAAAGCAGCCGAGCATGTAATGAACACTACTTGGTCAGGAATTCCGCACACACCTCTCTAGATAAGGTGCTCACATTTGGACACAATACTAGATTTAACTGGTTCCCCACACTCCTTGACAAATACATACTATAGTATGTAGGTTTCTAGTGGTTGTCCCTTTTCACTATCAAGAGCAAGGGAAGTTAGAGAAGCAAAATACCCATTCAGTTTTCCAGCTTGTTTCTCTGTATGCATAATGGATTTTCACGGATAAAGCTGGGAGCAAAGCAGCTAAAAAAGCCCACACTTTCAGCTGATAAATTCCAGCAATCCGCTTATCCTATTGACGTGTGGCACCTCCCACACCACTGTCAGCTCTCATCACCCAGAGATAAGAGAATGAAGGGCCTCTGCCAGCTCCACCCGCTGGCCAGGAGAAAAGAAGGTATAACTTTTCTCAGGCTGCAGAAGCTGTTGTTATTTTCATCGGATACCTTTCTTTTTGTCTCTTATATCAAGCGCCAAAGCAGCTAAACTCCAGCAGGAATACAACCTTTATCTCAAAAGGCTGCACACGTAATGAATACAGGGCAAGACTCTGAAGGACTCCTGTGAGTCAAACTATCCTACAAAACGCAGGAACACTAAAGCTGATGAATGCAGCCAATTGATTTCATAAGACAGAGCAAGCAAGGACATGGGTAGAATTAGAGATCTAGGAACCCCATTATGAATGAAATTTAAAGGGGAATTAACACTCTCACTGACCGTGGAGCAACTAAATCAAGCTAATGTCACAAGACAGGTCTCCTAGAGCAGCTAGAAAGCTGCTGAGATGCACTCTGAAATTTCATTCAGAGTCAGCAAGAGGAGAAGGGGGGAGTGAGGGGGGAAGAGAAAAAGAAAGCTCTAAATATGAGGAAGACAAAAAAAAAATCAAATAAAATCAAAGAACAGAAAACTGCTCTGGACTTGGCTTCTCTGGCACCCGCCTCAGAGAAATTCCTAGACGATAACTATGGCACGATGTACAATTAGAGCAGGGAACTAATATAAAGTATTTAAAGCCTGTATTTTTTTATTTTATGCTTTTCTTCTGCAACCTTTTCCAGCTTCTCAATCAGTAACACATCCTTTTTCTTTTCTACAATTAAAAAATAAACCACTTATTTTTTAAGTTTTTCTTCCACAGAAATCTGATGCACAGGAAGGGCTTGTTTTATTTCCTTAAAGATTAACGCAAACAAAGCAATGCTGCAGGCAAATTCTCTGAGTGCTTACAATCCAAGAAACAGAGGGGAATCCCAACAGGTTGTTTCCCACCAAGGCCCAAGTATCAAATGCTACAAGAAGGGCATCATCTCCCGTGGCCAGTGCTCTTCTCAAAAGAGCAGATGGTAGGGAAGGACTATGACAATAGACAAAATGCATAAACCATAACACAGAGGCTTATGGGTTTTTTAAGCTACAAGCATACATTTGGAACCTTCAGAACAAACTATGATTAGATGAAGAACTATTTAAATAGCTCTTCTTTTTTTTTTCCCCCCCTCATGCATATTTAACAAGCCTGGAAATTCTTTTATAGCATTGATGCACATCTGCAGCCTGTGTATCTTGGATATGCGCGTAAGAGGAAAGGGAAGCTGTGAATCACTTCAGGAAAAGCAGCCCATAGAAGACATAGAAAAAGGCATGGAGATGTACAGGAGAAAACAGTGAACAGGAAGAAGAGGCAAGAAAGAGTGGCAGAACACAAGGCTGGGGCTTCAGTTGCTGAAAATATATATGAGAGGAAAATCAAAACCAGACAAAGATTAAAGCCGTTAAAGTATAGTATTTCTCAGCATCAAAATTAAAATCTAAGAAAGTATGAATTAACAGGACTTTGGAGCATGTGTAACATAGAGCCTGAAATTTATTTTCAGGCCAGACTTCTTTCATCTGTAAACTCAAAAAGCAGCAAATCAACAACAAACTGTGATTATTCATTAAAATATACTCAGAAGATGAAGCTGTTTAAAAACTCATTAAATATCCCTGAAGCAATGTTCTGCATTACTTATATTTTATATAGATTTGCATACAGTGCTGATTTCAGAAGTCTGAACAGACAGGATTTCCACCAGATAAACATTTACATATTTATAACTCACCAGTTCCTGATCTAAGGCACTAGGTACAGATTTGCTTCTTATGCTCAGAGTATCTTCATTTCCTTCAGAGAAAGATTCACTCAAATCTATCTCAGATCGACTACGATCTGGAAAATAAAAACAATTGAAACATTTGCTATAACTCCTACAAAAAGTATTCCATTTTATCTTACACATTTTAATAAGTGTTACCCCAAAGCCTTTTTTTTTTTTTTTTTTTTAAGAAAAAACATCAAAACAATATTTTAGGTATCTGTCACAAACTCTATGACAACTGAACATCAATATGATAAATGAAAAAGTATGTTTTCTGATGCTGTTCAGCCTTCTGGCCAATACTTTTCCCCTGCACTATTTATCTGCTGTAATTGTCTCCCGTGGATGATACTATAGATCAAGCTTTTGACTTTCTCTGGTAGACCTATCAGCCTGGAATATCGAAAAACCTGCAGCCCAAGTGTTCACAGTGATTATCACATCTCCCATCACCACGAAACTCCCCCCAGTGTCTGCTTCAGAATTAAGCAACTAGGGATACAGATGGACATAGAACGTACTTCTGCCATTACTGGTGTTCCCTGTGCGGAAAGGAGGAGGAAGCAAACTACTCTCAAGATGCGCACAAATTTCTTTCAGTCCTACAGGAGTGTCATCCACTCTATAGGTATAAGACACGTCAGATGTCTTGGAGAAAGGTTTTTGTAGTCCTCCCCATATGAATCTTTTGTGCGACTGCTCAATATATTGAGAAAAAAAGAGGGGGGAGAGAATACTTTTAGATTCTGCAGGTAGGAATCTGGAAAGTTTTTAACTGTTCGTCCTCTACCTGGGCTATAGCTCGTTTGACAGGAAAAGTCACTCTCTTGAGCTTAATGTCCTTTGAGATCCTCTAACAAGGACACAATGAAGAGTCCAAGGCCTATTCCTAGCTTGCCCACAATTTTGCCCAGCATCCATATGCTTTGGAAACATGAGGCCAGTTCTTTTCCACTAGGAAACCCCTTTATTTTATAAGGTAGCAGAAACAGGAAGAATTTTCGCTTCATAAAGAAGTAGCAGTCTGTTAACACCTCTGCCTGGAGTTACACTGTCCAATATTCTCAAAGAAACTCTGATGATTTCAAGTTGAAAAATCTAAGGTGAAGAACGTTATCATCTCCTTTGATGCGCTCTGTGGGATGTGCTTTGGGCTAAATTCAGCTGAAATAAAGCGAGCCCTGCTGCATCTCAGAGAGAAACCTGTAAACCTGAACCCGCTCCGTTAGCCCTGTAAGAAGCCAACGGAGGGCCTGGGAGAAGCAGAAGAGTGCAGGGCACTCCTGCCGCCTACTTCAGGTAGGAAAAGGAGGATCTTCACCCACTGTTGCAAAGTGGCTCTGACAATACCTTCCTGGGCAAGCCTCGTTTACCTAACAGCCTCCAATGAAATGAGGCAAATTACAGCTGAATCGACTGGTTCAGTGCGTGACGTGTTAAAAAAAGAAATGACATGAGGTCTGTAAGGGACTTGTTCTCTGACAGCTCTTGGTTTCCCAAATTTGCTTCCAAGTAAAGTGGGTGTGAAATGTAATGGCAGCAGCACAGTAGTATTTTATATGGATTGCAGATAGACAGTATTTTATACAGTTGACCACACAGAGAATGATTTAACAACGTGCAATTATGAATGAAATCTTGTAACAATTCGAAGAGCACGTGATTTACCTAATACTAGGGTTAGGCTTACCATTTTTTCAAATGTAACAGTTGTGAAGTGGTATAAACTTGGTTAGTAAAAGGGAAGAATTTTCAGAATGAATATGAAGAAATTTATGAAACTTACATCTGATCTTTCAACGTGCTTTCAAAACAAAAGGAGCAGAGTCACAAGAATAGGAACAACCCTCTGATGATTATTAAGGCTGGCAGAAAGAAGGAAAAGAATGAATACTTGCCTGATGACAAAGATATCCTCGAAACTGCAATGGAAGGTGTTCCAGATGCTTTCCTACAGTGCTTTTTTACTAAATCTT
Source organism: Chroicocephalus ridibundus (assembly GCF_963924245.1). NCBI lineage: Eukaryota > Metazoa > Chordata > Aves > Charadriiformes > Laridae > Chroicocephalus > Chroicocephalus ridibundus. The sequence goes on along the minus strand of NC_086284.1, from coordinate 95,236,063 downwards.
CAGGTACGCTTTCACTCATTGGAATTATCACACCATTTTCTAAGCCAGTGTCCTGCCCAATAAGAAAAAAGCGCATTCCATAAACACAAAAAGTGAGCTTATTCACCATCAGTCTGCAAAAGAATCATTTCTATTAGCTCCCAGAACTCCAGAGCTCCTTTAGCATCTAGTTTATTACTGAATATATTTAGATTACAATCTAATCTGCTTTGCTCAGCACAGATAATGCATAAAATTTGCACAATGATGTGATTCGTGCTTTGTGATTCTGAGTTTGCAACTGAAGAATCAGAGCATCGCATCAGCAATGAGAGAAGGGAAATGAAACACGCGAATCTATTAAAAGTTCACTTAGCTTATAAATGAAAAGAAAAAAAAAAAAGAAATAAAAGAAAAGATAAAACCTTTTGGTTTTATACCAGGATAATGATTTCAGTCAGGGTAAAGCCAAATGGACTTGAACTAATTAAATTACGCCAATATAACCCCTTAAATAAAGCAAATATGCTTGATATCATTATGGCTTTTTGCCTTCCTGTAAAGAAATAGCTAACGACATAACTCCATCTAAATAAATGGATTGGCCTTTTTCAAGCAAATCTAATGCACTTGAAATCAAGTCAAGCTGTGCGCCAACAAGAATACAAATAAAACAACTACTAATTTATTTACGGGTTCCTAAACTTCCCTTCATATACACTAACTTATTTTTTATTAGGAAAGGCGGTATATTAGACCAAGTATTTGGAAGTTAGAAAGAAGTTGACCTGTTCAACAGGGCTCTGATCTCAAATACTCATCTACTTTTTTCCAAACGTTAATGGTAGAAGGCATTACCTCTGACTATAAATTTCACTTTCCTTGTACTTTCCATGTAAGTCATGGCAACTTAGAATAACTTGCTAGTACAGTCCTGATATCTAAAGCATCTAACAGGGCAGATACCAGCCAAGTCCTCCCTGACGGTACTTACCCTGCTATAATCTGCGGTCATGCTGCGGGTGCTCAGTGCCAGGGATCTCGGGAGGGAAGGTATGGAAGCATTACCTCTGCTCACAGGACCCACGGCCCCTTTCAGATAGCCTGCAGCGGCCTCTGCATCACTGCTGTTCAGCGAAGGAGTGCTCCCTCTGGGATGGAGAGAAGAGCATTAAAGCGTTATTGCTTTGAGCAAACCAACTCAGCCCATTTAGCAAACCACTGCAAGAAAACAGCCGTCCTAACAGTTTACTGGAATAACAGCGCCCTGGATGAAACTGTGTGATCCACTGCAAGGAAATGGTCACCTGGAAAGAAAAACACAGGCAAGGGTGAACTGCAATTACTTTATATAAACACGTGTTTTCAGCATTTCGACCAGAACTGTGAGTAGCCCAAATGGGTGGCTCTTGTCCAGGCTGTAGAAGCTGCATTCATCTGTGTTCATTCCGAGCTGCATTTCGCATCCCAACAGCGGGTGCAACAACCCATACAACCTTTCCTACCAGGCTGCTCCTTGGTTTGAAGGAAAACTATGGTGACATGGGAGCTCTGGTCACTTCTGCAGCTGATTTTACTGCCAGCACTATCTCCAGGAAGTCTAAAATCCTTGGCTATTTGCTCTATGTCCTCTCTAGAAAAACATAAACCTCCTCACTGTCTTATTTACAATAATGACTCTTGACCCAAACTGGTCATTCTTTTAACCAGCTTGGGAAGCTAGGAAAGCTGGACAAGTCTTTTTTTGCCAGGTTTTGTGTTAGTAAAAGTGACAAAAAAGCATCTGTGATCAGCATACCAGAACCCAATTGCTGTCTAATACCACAACAGGCAGAAGTTTTTCCATGGGACATTTTCTATTAGAAAACACCAATTAGTCCACATGAACATTGAGGGTTAGAAAGGGTAAGCTGTTGCCCTTTTTTGACCTCTCGAAACAACGAAAATCATTTTAAAATGTATTTCAACGCATTTCCAATTAAAGTTTCATGTTAATTTGAAATTTGATTTGCAGTAAAAATACAAGTTCTTGGCTGATCTACTCTTCTTTTTCCAGAAACATCAGTTCAAACTTTTTCATTTTTCTTCACAATTCAGAGAAACCTCAAAAAGTCTTGCAGGACAGTAACAGTTCTGCATACATTCCTACTTACTGGTAAATAGGAATTGATGAAGCAATTGCAGCCTTTTCCATATGGAAAATACAGTGTCAGGGGACAAGAGTAGTGCAAATTTACTGGAGAAAGTTTTTGGAACTTACAGTACAATTTCAGATAAAATAAGCTTCACCTTCACTTGGTTTAGGTTATCATATCATGTTTAGAGTAACTGCAGTAAAAATCTTCTCTACCACAATGGAAGTTTTTGTTAGAACTACTGCTGAACTGAGAAAAAATACTCTGGAACACAACTACTTCTGTCTCACCACTAGATTAAGCAGGGAGCACAGGCTCTGAATCCACATTGGTGAAGTTACTGAAAATAAGGAATACAGAGGAAAACACCAAACACCGGGACTGTCTATAAGTGTTGTGCAACCATGTTTTTGTCTTTTAGTGAGCATATGGTAATGTTTTTAGCTATTACTATCCAATTTTGTATATTGACAACTGTAGATAACGCATAATAAAACATGCTCTTGCGCATGTACACTTCATATACATACACTGTTATTTTTTAATTTGATGAGCTAGTGATCAAAAAATCCAACCAAATGTGCTTTGGTTGAATTTTGGTCCTATCTGTTTACATAAAGATGCATCTTTTGTGCTGCAAAGTCAGGAAAATCAAGGTTACTGGCTGTCATCTGTATCTTATCAAAGCTGTTGGACTTAGATGCACCCACCTTAATTTCCAAATCTTTCACTGTATAGCAAGTAGCAAAAATGTTGAAAATCTGAGTTCTATTGCATGTCACACCGCTTTTGATGGATCGTTGTGACTTTCTATTACAAAAATTGTTGTTACAGCTTCCCTCCCACCCCCAACTCTGTAAACTAATGTAAATCAAGAGAAGCGTCTAGAAGTAATAGTGGGCTGGGATAAAAGATTTGAAAACATTGATGGTTGGACTCGACGATCTTAAAAGTCCCTTCCAACCTACGTGATTCTATGATTCTATGTTACAAGGGGTTCTGCAGGAGTCAAACTTGCTAAACAGACCTCTCCTGTAATCTGACCTTATTTCAGTCTGCTATTAGAGAGAGGTTCAACACATTTTGTAAACATATTAAGTAGACAAGAAAAGAAAAATGTTGTTAGAACTTGGCCATGCTGGGCATTTCCACGTAGTATTTCCACGTGGTAGACGAGACCCCAGTATGATGGGGTAGTATGCCTGTATACTATTTCTCCTAGAAGTATCCCGATGCAGCCTCCCAGTTCATGCAGCTGCAAAATCAGTAAATGTGTTTGCTGGAGTAGAATTAAACCAGTTGAAGAAATGAACTCATGGCCTGGGAGTCCCTGCTCCCAGCTCAGTCGCCAAAATGTTTAGAAATGGCTTCTCTTAAGCCAAAATGTTTAGAAAAAATAAAAATTCTCTCTCAGTTTCCCTGCTGGTAGGTGAAATACTACCAATTTTGGCAATGCAGCTAAAAAGATGAGGGCAGTTACAAAAATCAGAAACATGCAGGAAAATCTAGGACTGCTACAGTGTCACAAGATGTTGTTGTATTCTTTTAATTTGCAAATCAAAACAGTTATGGAGGCTAGCCTGGGAAACTGCTGTTATTTTTAATAATTACTACTCAGTTCTGTAAATTAATAGTAGATGAACTAAAGCAAGCATCCTCAAATACCTAATTAAAGTATTTAACCACGCATGTACAAGATAGGAATTTTCATCCCTCTACCGAAAAATATGAGCTGCTCTTCAATCTTTCCACAAACTAATATTTAGAAATTGCCACATCTTCCTTAGACAGGAAAATAATTCAATCCCCCTACCAAAACCATCTCCTGGCAATACAGCTGGGTTACCATGTACTTTGACAAGGACACTGACTTGGCCAGGTGATGATGAGACGATGGGTAGAGAAGGAAGTTGCCATACTGACTCAATATCCCTAATTTAGGTGAAATTAGAATCACAGAATCATAGGGTTGGAAGGGACCTCTGGAGATCATCGAGTCCAACCCCCCTGCCAGAGCAGGGTCACCTAGAGCAGGTTGCACAGGAACGCGTCCAGGTGAGTTTGGAATGTCTCCAGAGTTGGAGATTCCACCACCTCTCTGGGCAGCCTGGTCCAGTGCTCTGCCACCCTCAAAGTAAAGAAGTTCCTCCTCATGTTTAGGTGGAACTTTCGGGAAGTTCCACCATTTAGGTGGAAATTAGCTCAGAGTGAAAGCTAGAAATTGATGCTTTATGTGGAAGTCAAGCAAGGCAATCAAACATAAAGGCCTTTATTTTCTAGAGTACTTCACTCTGTTTATCCTTCTAAGCCTGTACACAGAGTTTATCAGGTGCTGAATTCTACCACCCCTAACAAAACTATTTTGCTTCGTGTATGGTTAACTGCACGGTAACTTTCTTGCACGCTGGCATAACAAAACTGCTGCAGAGATCTCTCTGGGACAACAACCACGGAAAGAGAAGGGCAAACAGAGCCTTTGAAGAAGAAAATATAAATTATAATCAATTAACATGTCATTACTGAAGAAAAACCTTAGAACAAAGGGCCTCAGCTCTGTAACAGGAACACAGCTCAGCTCATCACCTAAAAGCCAGAAAACAAAAAACAACCAGGCAACCACAAGAAGAGAAAAGGAAGATGGATGGAGATAATTTTTAGGTTTTTTTTTTCTTATTTTTCTTTTTTTTTTTTCCAAAAATAAATTAAAAAAAAAAAAGCTCTGCTTCTCAAATAACATTAATGCTGAGCATTCAAAGACACAATGCAGCACAGAGGGCTAAGCACGCATCCCTAGGTCAATCCCGGCATAAACTGTACCAGATATTTCTGCTGCTCACCTCTCAGAGCAAGGCGTTGACTTGCCGCTGCGCAGACTTCGGGTTTCAGCTTCTGAGCCTTTGTTCCTCTCACCTTCACCTTTTGCATTTGTAATTTCTCCTTTGGTAACCGCCCTAATTACCTTCCTGATGAAAATGGGGAATAAAAGATTTTAAAAGTTGTAATTTTTTTCCCGGGAAACAACAGCTTGACTGAAATACTCTGACGTGTGCGTTCTATTAATTTCATCTGTCTGACCTATGGACAGCTCTGGATATCAGAGTTAATAGAGGACCAAATCTGATTATCAAACTGACTCCTATGAATAAAAGAAAGCATCATATTTTCTATAAACTGCTTTTTAAGACACAAAACGTTAAAACATCCCTCCTACTCAACACGGCCACTTCAAGCTTTGAACCAGAAGTGCCTTTTGTGAAAATTCTTCTCTTTTTTTTTTTTTTTTCTTCACAGTTTATACACAGCAAAGTATTTTTGACCAAGTATGCGTATTTTCCCCTAGCAAATTACGCTATCTTTATTTTCTTTTAAAGATTTCTTTGCAATTTCTACAATTACATGCATCAATGCCCTCAACGCACTATTTTCTGAAAACATAACATCATTCCCTTACCGTGCAACATGTGGCCTAATAAGACAGAAATGAAAGAAATGAAATGAAGTTTTGAAAAGTAATAGTATTCTTTACAGACTTGCAAACAACAATAGACTGTTACATTATCCCATGACACTAAGCATCAGTAGGAGTTGGCCCCAAAATGGCTTTGCTAAAACAAATCCACTAACTAGATATATGAATGCGGAACCTGAGGGAAGGAGAAGCAAGGAAGGAAGAGGAGGAATAATGAACTACTTCTAAGAAAGCCCACAAAAAATACTAGGAAAAGCAAGCCTAGTTTTCATAGGATTAAATTTCCTTTATGGGCAACATCACCACCAGAAAACACTTCAGGCCAGAAACTGAAAAAGGCTGAACACCACTAAAATAAACAACAGAGAGTTATAAAAAATAATTGCTTCTCATAGGGGAATATGAGTAATAGATTTGCACAAAGGATTTAAATGAAGAGGATTAGAAAAGTAAACTTTAATGCACTCTTAATATAGCTACCAATTAGCATGATTCAGAGCAACATCTAGGTCCTATTATGGTAGAATCCCTAAACTGTTTCTTTCTTCACCTTAATTTGAGAAGCCAGAGGCATTCTGATGCTCTTTTCCCCAATATTAAAGAGAGATAAATCACTCGGTGTTAATTTCTGGAGTCACTAGAACAAGTAATTCCACATTCATCTCCCCTGAGAAGTAAAAATAGCTGCAGAAATCTACCTACCTACCCACCGTATATTTAGGATCCATAATAACATGCCTTCTTTCTTCCAGCAGAAACAAAGTTTTCCAACTACTAGCCCGTGGAACTCCAGCCATGATATGAAAGTGAATGTTCATCAGATTTTCCTTCCCATTCACCCAATTGCCTCAAGTTACGGCCAACCACCACTCGTGCAACCATATATTCAATGCATCTTTCCGTGTCCTCTGAGAGCAAGCGAGCGCTCCTCTCAGGGCATAGTCAAACTGGCTTTGCACTCGCCACTGAGACTGCAAGATGAGCAGCAATGTATCTGTTTATTCACTGGCACACGCACACAAAAAAAGGGGCACTGCTTGACTGTTAGACTGCGTTTGCACAGCTGGAAGCTAAAGGAGAACTTGACTTGTGGGCAGAACCAACCAGTGTACATAAAATACAGTCTCTCCGAATACTACTTTTTGCATTTGGTTCTTCAGCAAACCTGCCTTTAGGGACATACTGGAGTATAAACAAGAAAAATGCAGGAGTAAAATTGCCTTTTTTTCCTGCTACCTTTATAGCTGAAGAGTAATTACTGCTGCATTTCCTAGGAGACAGCAGTCTAATTATAGTAAGTAGGCTTTTAAATGAAGGCTTTTCCTAACCCTGAGAAGTTTGAGGCTGATGTGGAACACTGGAGAAACTCAAAAGAAAATTCATCCAACCATATACAGCTGTTATTTGATTTATCAGTTTCCAAAAGAAAAGGCTTTACCCTATCCTTCTGGGTCCACCGAAGATTGATTTATGCCCAGTTGTGGAGGAGACTGATACATCTGGTCTTCTTTCTTCATTCTCTTGGGGTTGATCTTTAAATGTTCTACCTTCATCCTTACTGGAAACCGTATCTTCAGTGGAGAGAGGGGAGGAAAAAAAAGTGAATGTTTGCACAAAAAAGGCAGCACATGTCAAACAACCTACAAAAATAGATTTTTAATTTTTTCAATATTAAATAAAACCATATGATAAAATATCACGCGAAAAAAAACCTTGCAAGGTTCTTTGGCTTTTCTTTTTAAGAAAAGAAAAGAAAATTTCAAGTAGCTTGAAATGTTTCTCCATATCAACTCCTGTTTTGAACTATGCCTCTGAATTTATCGCTGACAACATTTAATAACCAAAAGACCTGAAAGGTTTTGTAGTGTATGGTATTTTCTGTGTTAAATGAAAGAATGTTTTCCTAGTTAAAATGTTTGTTCAACTAGGAGCAAGGCGTAGAAACAATGGCTTAAATTCATATTTTTAACATATCTATCAAATAACAAAGTAGCAAATCACAAAGCCAATTTGACAGGCCGCATAATATCAAAACCCAGAGAAGGTTAGATACTTGCCAGTTTGACAGTGACATTGGCAAGATCAGCGTTTTGCCAAGCAGTATATTTGCGCCAGGCATTTTTCCAATGGCAGTAAACCAGTCCCCTCTCCCTACAAATTGCCCATACCCATCACCTTCCTACTGAAAGTGATAAATGCATGCTACATCTGGAAACAGACTACCTAAATAACAGCTTCTGCAAGCAGAGTGAAGAAGTTCAGTGAAGACAGAAGCGTCAGCATTCAGGAAAACCTCCTGTTTCTTAAACCAGCGGTGCTGTGGCGCCACGCAAGGTACCACAGCAGCTCAGAGACATGGTACACTTGCTGTGCTGGGTCAAGACAGCCAGACTGTTTACTGTACCTAAAACTGCAGGTGCAATTTGTTGGAGATATCTGGGCAAAAGGAAAGTCAAGTGAGAACTGAAAAGTACCAAGTAGCCTGGATATAGCCCATGCTTCAGTATACAGTGCAGGAGTTAACACTTATCTTTCTTCTTCAGAGTTGAAAAATGGAATACTTTTTACACACCACCATCGCAAGTAATAGAGCCAAAGTAAAAAAAAAATGGCTGGGTCTAGATCTCTGGATACAGCCAAACTTCCTGGCAGGAACTGAGAATGAACTTTTAGAGCCTCTGCTGCCGGCTTTGCAGGTGAATAATACTATCCACCTGTTTGGACAGTGAGATTTTAAGCAGTTCTCCATCTCCACAGAGACACTTCTTCATTCATCTATACCTTACCTTTCCTATATATTAATCATTCACAAATCACTGCACAGTAATACCCAAATATGAAATTAAGATTAAAATACTAATTATACTTACATCTTCAACAGTGAAGAATAAAATACAATGCAAGCCAAACGCTCTGGAAACAAGGTTTGAATGTGTTAAGCACAAGCAAATGTCTCTCTTGTGGTCCTTACCTGGGAATTTGTGTAGGATAGACCGTCTGACAACATCAGTTCCAAGATTTGATTGTTTGAAGCGCTTTGCTCTCTCTTCAAAAAACCATTCTCCTGTCACTATCCGTAGCTGTCTATATAGGGAAAACAAAAAAAAAAAAAGAAAAACCAAAAAGAAAAGCCAGAGACACACGCACATTAATAAACTTGGCCAACCAAAGCTCCTGCTTAAACCTTTAGGTCATCATTCAACCATCATGCTCACAAACTCTGGACAATGTTTGCACAGTTCAAAATCAAGAGTAAAAAGATTGATTGCAAAGCTTGGGATAGTAGGACATGCAGCAGAAAAATAATAGCATCTCACTTCGTAAATGCAAAGTAATTTTCAGTACACAGAAATTTACTTGGCAAAAAAGCATTTCAACATCATTTACCAGATTTCTGCAGAAACATATAGCATACCATCTCCTAGTCCTTTGGTTAGTGAGCTACTCAACCCCACAGTTTTCAGTATCTCCAAACTGACAAGAGATGTAGAAACAACAACAGCAAATGGAGGGAGAAGAACCCTCACCGAAGCTCCTGCCAGCCAAGTCAGCAGTTCATGGACCCAGCCTGGTTATATGCAGGTTGCTGCAAGCCTATGTGTATTTTTTGATCTCTAAACTTCATAGGGGGCCACTACACGCAATTTCTTCACATGATAGCGCTGTTATGAATAACAACGTGTCCGAGGTTCAGAGCAATGAACTTTTGTCTTTGCTACTGTTCTGGATAATGCTGCTTTTTCTGGTTTCAAATTCTCATACCTATACTAGCAACAAAGAAATCCTGTACTGCATTGCTGTTTTCCATAGGTATATTTTTATGCTGATTACTAGCCCTTTCCTAATTAGTTTCATTATGGTAAAGCATCACCATTTCTACTGCCTCACTATATACAGTTGATGGCAAAAAGCTACTACACAAATAAAAACAAATAAATAAACAAAAAAAAAACATTAAAAACTGATTTAGCTCAAGACATGTTCCTGCTTACTTTATGATCAATAAGACAACTTATTTTCAAACCTATACCAGAAAAGAAATCATCTAGTCTCTTGGGCATGAAAATTACTACAGATAGATTTAAAGCACTGATCAATATCTTTGCTACTAAATTACTTCTGAGTCATGCCTGAACAGAGAGTCTGACTTGGGAAAATACTAAGAATTACAGAATAGGATCCTGTCATTGGTAAAAAAAACCCCTAATATTATCAGTTCTTTCTAACCTATTAATAAATCACGCACCTTTTCATGAATCACTAAAAAAACCCAAACCAAACAAATCAAAATCCAAAACATGCAGCCACAAGCATAGAAATAGAAGATTATTGTCTTATCTTGTTGTTGCAGACTCCTAGTGACAAAGCTCCGTATAATTCATCATCACAATCAGTCAGTCATCATGCAAGGCATTAAATAAAATCTCTACGTTTCTACTCAGAATTTTTAAATTACTTTTGTTAGACACAAACACTGGAAAGAATTCATTGCGTTAGAAACTATGCACTCTCTGGCTAGGGAGAAAAACTCTGTCTGCAGTTTTTCTTTGAATGTGTATTTTCACAATTCATTTACAGCATGCATTTCTCTGTGCAGCTATTTGTACGCCAAGGTTTACAACAAGTTTAATGCATTATATCAAACCATAAACCTTCCAGACCTTTCACTACGCCATCATATTCCATTGCAATATAAACGACATATTACATTGCAGTATGTAGTGCACAGTTCATTCATCTTTTTTTTCCTCAGTTACTCCCAATTTTGACCATAAAACACAAGTGCAATTTTCCCCTTGGCAGAGATTTTAATCATCCTCAATATCTTACCAGCAATGCTTAAGTTGATCAAAGTCAGGCTGGGCACTCCCCACCCCCTTATCCAGACAAGCACCTTCACCCTTTTCCAGGGAGGTGGTGTGACATACGCCCAGGGTTTTAGCAGCGTGGGAGGCTGCCCCATACAAAGTTATAGGCTTTTACAAGCAAAAATTTGTAACTATTTCCACACACAACCCTGAACTCTGCCACTCATCTGGGCTACTGTGGTTCATGGAGGGGCAGTCCCTCCACCACAGGGTCCCTGGAGAGCCATGTCCTACATTTTCTGGCCAGACGTGAACAGTGATGAAGGAAAGAAAACCTCTCTGGTGCCTCCTGCATTACAAGTGCCCAGGGGACA